>NC_136761.1:20834700-23234700 GCF_936440315.1 Barbus barbus | reverse complement strand
CTGGCAGCAGATGACCTTCTAGTCATTTCCATAACAACCCCATTGAGGACATCTGCTATTAGCTCCGGATCATCAACCTTTGCAAATGCAAAATTTCACAGCTTCAGAAAAGTTTCAACTCCCCTAATGAGACTGTTAGATTGCATTAGAGGAGCTAAAGCAGCAGGAAACCTGTAGTCTTCAGGTGTTTTATTTTTTTACTCACCATATGGATATAGAGATTCTCTCTGCTCCTCAACCTGATGCCTTATTTATTAGCAAAGACCTTCAAGGTCCTTTATAATCTTGAACCAACCAACCAAACACTATAAATGCATAAATGAGACAAAGCATAAGGTTAGGGTTTGTACATACAGAACATTAATATTTCAAAGGAGAGAATAATATACAATACATTTAACAGACAATACATAACTGTTTACTGTTAACAAAAAATATTGTGTATTCTCGGGTATCTAAGAACACAAAGGAAACAATCTTTGAATTATTTATTTTTTACTTTAGAATGACACACTTAATAATGCCCCTTTCTGGACACTGGCCATTTACAAACCTCAGTAATAAGGAATTAAAACTTAAAATTGAATTTTGTTTTAATATTTGTCTCTGATTACCCAAAACTAATTCATAGTGAACTTCACAACTGTACAATTCCCACACTGACCATAACATTTTATTGACAATATTTCATATCATTTCATGTCAGCATGGAACAAGAAAAAAAATTAAGCTGAAGTGTGATTTGTTTTTTTTTTCAAGTTAAATTCTTCAATGTACTGTAAACAGCATCTACACCAATGACATGAGTTTGGGGTTGAAATATGTTGTTCGACCAATGTATATAAAAATATACAAAAAACTGCATAGGACTATTTAAAATGTGTAAAGATAAATCATATCAGAGGCCTAAAAGGAGTTAATTTGTACTAACTGACATTCAACGAACTCTAAGTAACTTTGCAACTCAATGTCAACTAGCAATCATTAGAGTTTTAGTAGACTGTGTCCTTAATATCTACTAACACTTTATTTCAGGGTCCCCCAACACATTCATCGGACTACAAAGACATTTTTGCAAGTACTTTAGCTTACTCTAACCCTAACCTAATAGTTTACTTATACTCTAATGTTAGTTGACATGTAATTGAAGATTACTGCAAGTTAGATGAAGTGTAGCTGCAAAGCTATTTATAGTTAGTAGCAAGTTTAAAGTGGACTATTTAAATAAAGCACTACTACAGTTAAATTCTACATGGAGCGAGTCCCCTCTTAGGGGCCACCATGATGAGATCACATGACTTGAACCAAACTACTTGTTTGTCATTAACTGGGGGTCAGTATAACCCCAAGTCCACTGTCATGTCAGCCAGAGCTGATTTTTTTCCAACAGATAGATTGCAATCCAGGAGTGGTATATCCTAACATTCAAAGACAGATGGTTCTGACTAATGGCGATTTCAAATGAGAGCCTGTAAACCTTCCTCAGTCTGGTAGTGTTACCAGCCACAGCTATATGAAGTTCTTCATGGTCAGTAACTGTAGAATTGAATTTCTAACCACTGGCTGGCAAGTCTAATGGAGTTTAGAAGTGTGGCTCTCACAAAGAACTTTCTAAGGAATCAGGAACCTCAGCGGGTCCTATATGTTGGTCCTGAGGCACCCCGAAGGTTGTTTGAATGGGCTGTGGGTAGTCATGGATGTGATGTTGACTTGCTGCTGCTGTTGGGTGGATGACGTGGTGGACCTCTGGCCTGGTATGCTGGTCGTACTGTGGAACTGCGGACATGTCAGTATTAAGAGGAAGAGCTGGAACTGGCAGGAAGTTCTCAATGTCATCGCCACCAGTAAAGTAGTCCATGTCGAGAATTTCAGGAGCAGTGTACGTGGAGGAAGGCATCTGCACAAATTCACACTGGAGAAAACCTTGGATCCCAGGAGAGTAGATATTCTGAAGGCAATCTGAGGTATCCCAGTAATAGCCTGTTTTGAGTTAGAAAATCAGACAATTTGGCACATTTATCAAAGATCTTAAAGAATCTCCGTATACTGTAGGAAAACAAATAGTTTGCATTAAAAAAAGCATAATTAAAACATTAGAGTCATCAAAAATGTTTATACACTACTGTTGAAAATTTTGGTGTCAGTTAGATTTTTTAATTTTTTTGGGGAAAAAAAAAAATCTCTTTTTCTTTTGCTCACCAAGTTCAATTTTAAAAAAAATTTTCTTGTAATATTTCTTTTAGCAGCCATTACTCCAGTTTTAAGTGTCACGTGATCCTTCAGACATCTTCAGAAATCTTCAGCAAGACTTGGTGCTCAAGAAACATTTCTGATTATTATCAATGATGCTTCATATTTTTATGGAAACATCATACTTTTTTTCAAGATTCTTTGATGAATAAAATGTTAAAAAGAACAGCCTTTATTTGAAATAGAATAAAAAAAAGAAAATATTCTCACTTTGTCATTTTAGAAAAATTGAATGGTTTCTTTGCTGAATAAAAAAGTAAAAAAAAAAAAATACTGACTCCAAACTTTTGAATGGTAGTGTATATTGTCACATCATCACATTCTCAGCCACAAAGCAGCTCCACAACACACACATTTCAGTAAAGCTCACATGTATCTTCAGACTACAGCATGCTTTGATAGTTCTGAGGCTCAATAATCTTAGACGTGTGAAAGATCTGAGCACGCTGGTTTGAAAGAGCTTGTTATAACTCCTCAGAGTTAAAGAAGATTAAACATCAAAGTGCCCCTGAGGTCGATGCCAGAGTGCATCTTTTTATAGCCAATTCACAAGAACCTATCCAATTCACACAGTTGTTCAGTGTAACTCAGCTTGCTAAAGCAATGGAGCATGCAAGAAGGGTCTAATATATAACAACAGAACACAGAAAAAAAACAAAACATTGTGATTCTCAAGGTAACAGAGTTCACGAGAATCATCTGTTGACAAGTCAAGGAAAAAGAAAAGGGCCTTTTTTTCAAAATATGCATTTAAAATAGCAAAATGAATCTCTTAATTTCCATGCAATTAGTTTGGTCAGTGCTGAACGTTGAGTATATAAACAATCATCTGCATGCTGCCATGGAGGAAATGAGTTAGAGTAACAGACTGATGAGAAATGTTTAACACCTAACATGACATAAGATGTATCTTTGTATACCTGTTTCTCACCATGTCAACCTATGTTTTGACAGGGTGTTTCACTTTGGAGGCTTGTAAAAGTAAAATACAAAGAAATCAGTCATTAAATCAGATCTGACACTTTTTAAACATGAAACAATATAAAAAGAGCATATGTATTAAACATAGAGATATAGCCTAAGATATAACAGACACAACATGCAAATGTTAACATGTTGATATAGCCTAATTGTGATGCTAACAAGGTGTTCTGTAAAGCCACTACGAAATGATGTAAACATGATTAAGATCTACCAAGACCTATGCATTATGAAAATACTAAAGAAAGAGTTCTCAAAGGGTTCTAAAAGCAGAAATCTCAGGCCTTTCTTGCTCTTCTTTTAAAAATCCAGTCATTCAGCATAACACTTACTGTAGCCCATTTGGATCTGTTCAGAATCTGTGCTCAGATTTAATCCATATGGGGGCTGAATTCGTTACAGCAATAGCAAAGATGCATATGTTGCAAATGAATACACCAGTGCACAAAATAACAAAACAAATTTTTGTCTGTGAATTTTTAAAAATGTTAACTAAATGATACAGTTTAGAATTTTTAGTACAACTTACTGTTGTCATCCGTGACGTCTGATTGGTCAGAGCACATGGACTGCAGACCTCTACTATCATGAGAAAAATCAATACTGTCGTCCTCAATTGCTAAACAGGAAGTCAAGTCTAGGACTTTTTCTGGAAGAATGAATACAAAGAAGGAACAGTAAATGGCAATTCTGCAAAAGCGTTAGCTAAGGGTATGTTTAAATGACAACAATATACTAAAAATGGAAAAGCGTCATGGCATTTTTTGAAACGTTTCACAGATGACAATGTTATCAAAATGATCCCTGTTTAAAAGGATAGGCGAAAACGACCAAAAACGCTGTATTATTCATGCTAGGCCAGTAGTTGGTGATGTCTGTGCTATTTTTCTCCAGAAGTTATGACCATTAAAATGGCTTTGTACTCGTTTAAACTAAAGTTTTGGTTCTCTCATAACCTTCTCACACAAGTGCCATCCTGTTATTGTCGCAGTCTCCGCTATTTTGTTGTTGTTCCGGCTCTTTAGTTTTGTTTTCCACTGTGAAACAATGGCCTGGGCCAGTGTTGCCACCTTGTGGAACAACTGATTATTGCACAACCAAGCCAATGCGCATGTGCGAACTGTGTGTACAAAGTATGTGTCGTTACAAAAATTGGATGGTGCGCATACAGTACGCACGTACTGTTCTGGTTAAGAAATTTGTGCCACACCCACTGTACATGGATCCTCACATTCGTGTAAAAACCAAAGTATACTTTGGCCTTAATTTGTGTTTTTGTAGTTTACACATAGATGATAATGAAATTGTTTTAAAAAACTTTTCAAAAGTTTACATTTTCATGACCCAAAGTGCTAAACGGCCAAAACGCATACGTTTTTAGTTAAAATTGTGTCATGTAAATGCCCCCTTAGACCAACCACTGAACAATTGACTATTTATTAATGAATTTAAAGAAAAATAGAACTCTATTGTTGTTTCAAAATGCACTTAGTAACTAGTTTTACACACAAAACAATAAACAATACTCTTAATAAATAATAAATAAATAAGCATATACTGAGGGCACCTTTAAAGGCCCCTATCTGAGGGTTCAGATTGCACTAACCATCATACTCTTCATCCCAGTCCATTTGCTGTATGGAATCATTTTCCGAGTGTGAATGGGACGCCTTGCAATGTGGTAGGTTAGGGGCTACACTGCACACAGCCACAGTCTTCCTAAAACCATAGAGTGAATCTGGAGTGAAGCTGCTGAACTCAGGCACGGAGCCTCGGTTATTTCGACATTCTCCAGGAATGCTGGGCGTGTAGGAGATGGGTCGCACTGGGACCTGCGGCGGGGTGTCCATGCGCGATTCTTTTCGGGCTTGGTTGTATACGCTGGACCTCTGAATGTAAGAGTCAACATCTTTGTACTTATCAAGCACTTTATCGCTCTTGTCAGGTTTGCAGGTCCCTTTCCACACTATTAACAAAAACAAAGTCAGAACAAAGATGGCCGTCAAGAAGGCCAGCATTGCGACCAGTTCTCCAATCCAAGAGTTCCAGGACGAGGATACAAGTTGGTTCCTCACTTCTGTGTCAATTTCACACAGTCTTCCACTGAATCCCAGCAAACAGGAACAGTTAAAGGATCCATATGTGTTGACACAATGGCCGTCATTGAAGCAAGGCCTGTCCACACACTCGTCGACATCGATCATGCACCTGAAAAACAAAAATGCTCTGTCAGACATACTTGGATAAGTAGTATAATATGTTCATAAGGATGATAAAAACAAAAGACCTTTCTCCTTTGAATCCCGGCTCACACTCACAGACGGGTCCATCAAGACCGTCTATACACTGTCCACCATTCTGGCAAGGATTCTCCTTGCAGTATGGACCTATCTGACACCTGCAATCACACAAAGAGTTTTGGGCATATGTTAATTCTGTCAGATATTATAATAAAAAATTCAGTGTACACTGAAAGCATAGTACCTTTGACCTGAGTAGCGGCCCCTGCATTTACAGTAGTACTCCGGGTTATTCTGGATGCAGGTTCCTCCATACAGGCAGGGGTTGGAGTCACAAGGTCCGATCTTGACCTCACAGTGAGTTCCAGAGAATAAAGTGCTGCATTTACAGACATAACCTGTGGGAATATCAGTGACTCAGCAATATAATAAACCAGTTAATATAAGGGTTAGATAAAGATATATCTAGTACAATGGAGTCTAATATTATATCTCTAATAGGCAAAAAATAATTGTGTAAAATTATATCTCTCTAAGGTTTTATGGAAGCCCATTTCCTCCTCAGATAAATAATATGCAACTTTGAGATACAGTTAAAAATAAGATACAGTCACATTTTGATAATTAAAGTCACAATTGACGACTATACTACACATTACATTTGGGGTTGGTTAGATTTTTGAATCTTTTTGAAAGAAGTTCCTTATGATCACCAAGGCTGTATTCATTTAATTAAGAATATGGTGTAAAAACAGTATTGTACAATTTTATTACAATATAAAATAGCGGTTTTTTTATATTTTTAATGATGGAAAAGCTGAATTTTCAACTTTATTACTCCAGTCTTCAGCGTCACACGATCCTACAGAAATGTTTCTAATATGCTAACTTGCTATTTTATTTATATATATATATATTATCTGGAAACCAGATTCAGGATTCTATGATTAATATAAAGTTAAAAAGAAAAGCGTTTACTTAAAACAGAAATTAGACTTTTACAATGAGACTTTTACAAAGAAGAAAAAAAGAATCACGTAAAAATGGAATATAAAATTGGATATATTGTTACATTTTTGTACCCTAAGGCAGAAATGGGCTTCTTCCCCCACCCAAAACAAATTTAATCAGAAAATCAACAGAAAGAGGTTAACAGAAAGAAAATCAATGGGATTGTAGACTATTGCAGTCTAACAGTAATAATAAAATTTATATGAATAATAGATCTGAAAAATATGATCTTAATTTATATTAATACAGATGCTATTAGTATGATATTGTCATGAATCTACAGTATGGGTTCAGTCTACCTCCACTCTGCCTCATTAAGCAGCTCCCTCCGTTGAGGCAGGGATTACTGGAGCAGTCTGGAGATGGGAAGAAGACACAACCAGGAGACACTCCCATCATGTCCTCAATGGCAACCCCTAATGGACCATTTGAGTCCAAGGACAGTCTCTGTCCATTAAACAGCACAGAGTCCATGCAGCCCTGTAGGCTGTCTGATACAGGCAGACTGCGCCTGAGTCTGGAACTGAAGCGTTGAGTGTGTCCACCCAGGACCACCTGGTTGCCCAGGTTGAGGCAGTGGAGGGGACCGGGCGCGATGCCTGACGCAGAATGGAGCTGATCCAGAACCAACCTGGCATAGTTACCCTTCACCTCAAGTTCTGCCATGTGCCATTGTCCATCATTCACCAGGACACTGTGCACAGAAACTGTAGCGAGACCCCAGCCGCAGTCAAACTGGAACTGCAGTCGACCTCCCACGATCTGAGGAATACATGCAGTCAATATTAAGAAATATCATGGTAAAATTCAGATGAAGTGGAAAAATTATTTTGCTATCATTTAAAATATGCTGCAGAAAAATCAGTTTAAACCAGCTTTTTGGTTTAGTTAGTCTCCTAGCCTGCCATAAAACCACTCTAAAACCAACAATAAACACCACCTTTGACTGGTTTCGTTGCTGTTTTCAGACTGTCCTATACTATACTATATATTTTTTTAAATCAAACACTATGAAAATAAGATATTATTTAATATTCTTTTATACCTCTAAAATGCTGTGGCCTCTTCCCCTGGCAAGCATTACTGTTCCTTCTCTTGAGAGAGTTTTTAACTTGAGCTTGAGCCTCAATTCTCTCATGCTTTCTCTCAGGCGATATTTAATGTAGCTGCTCTCACTAAATGTCATTGAAGATCCTCCTTAGAACAGAAAAAACAGACAAAATACAATTAGTAGCAAATTAATTAAAACATACAGATGACATTTAAGTTGGGATCCTGGTTGCTTATGACTGTTTTACACACCTTTAAAACTGACTGTAATAATACATTTCTTACTAAATAATTTTAAGCCATGGAAAATTGTAGAAAATGTCATGCACAGAATTCCCATATTAAAATTACTGACTATATATCCACCACAATATCATACTGCCTACACAAGCTAAACATAGTAACTACAGCAACACTGGAAGTGGAAAATGGGTTTTGAAATGTTTTATTGATTGATTGAGCTAACTGGTAACTTAACGGAAAGATTATAGTATAAGAGACCTGATTCCAGTCACAATTCAGTTTTGACTCAGAGTATAGTTACTGTATTTTGCCTTTAGCTGCATTATAACTACAGTAATCGTATCTACAATAAAACTGTTATCAATTGGTAAGGGTTTTAAAAGATGAATGGTATTTTGGCAGAAATTAATATTACCATTACAATGTCTTTGTAATAGTATAATACACATATTAAACCCAATAGTATCAATTACTCTGATAAAGAAGTATAACACACGTGGTTGTGGAAGATAATTATAACTGTTAAGACATTCTCCTTAAGGATTTAATGGAGGATACCCATTTCTCAGTTTAAGAAACTCACATCTTTTATCTTGTAGTTGATTTACTGTTAAACACCTTATAGATCCTGCTCTCTGCATTAATTATAAAAACACCCTTGTATTAAATTACGTGTGTAAACAGTGAAGCCTATATTATTGTACTTAATGAATGTGTTTACAATACGCACACTTTAACACTAAATGCTTGCAAATGATGTTTAATCAAGTGAGCAGGGAACAATTTAATCTGCACCTGTGATGTGTCTTTTAGATGACACTGTCTTCTCTGATAAGGAAATTAATTCACTGTTACCTGAGCATTTGACTTTGGCAGCACCTGTGCATACGCAGCTGTGTTTGTCTTTCTCAAAGCCTGACACACACTCATAACCCTCAGGACATGGGCTGTTTTCACAGGTGGTTTCATGCTTCAGGCACTTTCCATCTGAAAATAGCAGGAGATTTAGGGGAAAGTAAGTTCACATCCTGCAACTGTACACTTTAATTTTATTTTTTTTTACAAAACATCAATACACAATAATAATTTTGATAATAGTTTTATCATCATTACAACTATTATTAATGATAATAGTACAAATAATATAAAAATTATTGGTTTTATTAGGGATTATGTATAATTATTATTTTTTTTTTAATCAAACACCATGAAAACAAGCCATAATTTAAAGCCTCAGATTCCATATTTTCAAATAGTTGTATCTCGGCCAAATATTGTCCTATCCTAACAAAGCATACATCAAACATTTTTTCAGCTTTCAGATGATATATAAATCTCAATTTGAAAAAATGGCCCTTATTACTGGTTTTGTGGTCCAGGGTTACATATATACATACATGTGTGTATTTATATACACACATATATTAAGTAAATACATATTTATTTTGGTGCAGTTAATTTGACAGCCCTACTAAAAATATAACAAAACTGTGGGGAAAAAACACTTTTGTTTTTTAGAATATTACAATTCAAAAACAACAACTTTACAGATTGATAACCAGTTTATGAACGTAACATTGCATACCTGTGCACAGGCATTTGGCTGTCATGTGGTGTCTTGGTGTGACATAGCTCACTCGGGCAGTGCTGTACATGGTCATACTGGTCTGGTTAAGCAGAACCACTCGTCTGCACATGCTACCAGGACACTCAGAGCTTGAGCACTGACTATTCAGAACCCGCACTACATGTAGTCCTGTCATCTCTTTGATGGCTGCTCTGGAAGAGCTGAGCTTCTGAGAGAAGGCATCCAGCGAGATGCCACCTCGTCCTGGCTTCTCAAAGCACAGAAGAACATCCAGGCCGTCGCCAGTTTCTGCAGACTGTAGACTGATCAGCTGCAGGGGGACCCTGCGGACTCCGGCGACACTACGCACAGCGTTTTGGAAGTTTTTCCAGTGGTCCTGGATAAAATCTTCTGCAGCAATGCCAGCAAAGCGCACAGAAACAGAACTGTCCAGCATCTGCTCTGTAACCCGCAGCACGTTCACTGTGACACTGGCTAAGGCTGAGAAACGCCCGTCACTGACTGAGACATTAAGCTGGTAATGACCCACGTCCAAGCCTCCGCGGGCCAACAATCTGCCATCCTTGCCAACGACGGAGAACAAGCTGTGTGACTGTGACTCCAGACTGAATGTAAGCGTGTCATATTCATCTTGATCTGTGGCATGGACTTTGCCCAGCATGCCTCCTAAATACTCATCTTCCAAGATCATGATGAAAACATCCAGAGAAAGCACAGATGGAGGATACACACTCGTCTGTACTACAAGCACGCTGACAGATGTGACTGATTTCAGTGGGGGGCTTCCATTGTCACACACCTGAAATTACATACAGAAGATTTTTATTTTTTTATTTTAAACTATCGTAAACTAAGTCTCACAATAATTTTCATTAATAACCCTAAGAAACGTATATAATATGTGACAGAATATTTGTTAAAGTACATACAATTAATTCATATTTAAACATTAAACATTTAAAATTTTAAGCAATTAATATTTTTAAATGAAAACGTAAAAATATAATATAATATATAATATATCAGTGTCACATGAATCTAATATGCAGATTTGGTGCTCAAAAAGCATTTCTTTATTATAAGGTAGGTAGGTTTGCACATTAGTGCAAATTAAAATGTGAAATCATAATATTATACATGAAATATAAAATTGGTCTATAAGTTATTAAAAATGATGGGTCTAACCAAATTTTGCCAGTATTACAAGACTTATTTGGTGCTCAAAAAGCATTTCTTTTCTCAAAAGGTGGGCTGCTTAATATTTTTGTGGAAACATGATACATTTCTTCAGGATATTTTTTTTATGAATTATGTCTTTTCTGCCATGTTTGTTGTTAATGCATGCATCCTTGCTGAGTTACAAATATTATTATTATTTTATTTATTTTTTAATTGGGTCTTACTGACCCCAAATGTTTGAACAGTGGTGTGAAACATTTATAAATTGACATCATGATATTATTTATGAAATATAAAATTGGTTATTAAAAAGTTATTTAAAAATGATGTGTTAAACTAAAATTCTGCCAGTATTACAGGTCTATAGGACCGAACATTGTGGATAGGAAGGCAGTAAAAGTGTTTTTACTGGCCTGCTATGACACTTGTTCAACACAAGAGGGAACTTTTAACACATGACTCTTTACAAATGTCTGTCACATAACACAATGAAATCTTCCACTAATGGGTGGAATCAAAGACTTATGCATGTTATTTTTTTATTATTATTATTTAAATATATTAGTGCTGTTTTCAGCCAACAAATCGGGCCATCATCCTCTAATCATGCATAGTTTGTCCAACATGTCTAAACCAAGGAACCTTGTCATGATGAGCCCAAACTGTCTGCAGACCCTGATGAACTACCATATATTTTTTACGATTTCAGACACAGTCACAGACATAGTTCAGAAGTCACTGTTGCACTCTATCAGTGAGGGTCACCTGGCTATTTATTCAGGACCCACCGCAATCCATAAAGTCCAGTTTGAGAAACACTGCAGTAAGACTCCCCTGAAGGCCTCCTACACAACAAACAAATGAGAAAGTTCACTTCTCACCTGCACTTGGAGCATATGCTGACCCTTTCTCAGTGATCCAGCAGTCTTTACCACACCCTGCTGGTCTATGCTGAAGGGGCTTGTCTCTTCACCCTTCAAAATACTAAAGGAGAAAGGAGGCCCATTTTGGGGGGAGTCGTTGTCTGTCACATTGAGCTGTAACACAGCGGCCCCTGAAGGCAGATTCTCCTACAGAAGAGAGAAAGATATCCAGAATCACTCCCAAAAGAACTGAGAGATTACAACATCACCTTTCACTGAGAACTCAGGCATAGAGTAAGGAAAGAGAGTGTAGGATTTAATTTGCTCTACTCTATGAGAGAGTGTGGTCTTGCCTGGATGATGAGACTGTAGTTAGCCTGAGAGAAGACAGGGGGATTATCATTCACATCAGACACGGTCATGTTGATTGCAGCGCTGTCGGATTTGGGGGGATTTCCACTGTCGGAAGCCAGAACGGTCAGCATGTAACTCGCTTCCTAATTTAACCGAAATGAAAAAGGCGGAAAAGATGGAGTCATCCTTGGCTTTTCCGAGGAATTAGGAACACTGTTGTCAAGGCCTGTGAAGCTGTAATGAAGGAGGAAGATGTTATTCAAAAAGCATTACCTTTTCCCTGTCCAACTGATGGGCCAGCCGCAGTTCACCACTGACTGCATCCAAGATGAATGGACACGTTTGGTTGTTGTTCTCGATGGAGTAGCGGATTCGGTTGTTTAAAGGCCCATCAAAATCATTTGCAAGTACCTAAGGACAGGGATCATTACACTTGATGAAAATCTGTTTATCTCACATAAACCATATGGCACATTTATATATTGGTGTAGCAACACAATCAAAACACAATTTCATCATTTTAACTAGATTAATGTGGTGCCTGCTCAACCAAAACTCTCTGGCATAATGCCAGGATGTTGTTCTGTGTGTTTTTTTAGCATATTACTATTGAGGTCTCGAGGTATGTATAATTAATAAATAAATAAAAATTAACTCTAATTTGGTGTTTGAAGGGCATCGCACAGTGTCTAATAGCGCTCGTCAATGCCAAGATGTTTAAGATGACCAAACAAGTCAAAGTAGGCGGGTTTTAATAAAGGCACAAAGGCTGCTGAGCCAAATTCCAGCGCGACTCTTCAGTTGATGACCTTAAAGTGCGAGATAAGATGTTAATATTTGATAGCTGTTTTGCGATAGAAATGTTAAACAACTCACAGGTACTTGTATAATCAGGGATGCAAACTAACTTTTGTCTAATTTCTCCTTTTGAATTAAATAGTCTAGGATTTTCATTTACATAAAATTTACATTCATTTAATTCGTAGTTGTCAATGTGATGACAAGAAACATTAACAGAGCCGTTTTCAGCATTTTGTGCATAAGATTAATAGCTTTAAGATTAATTCATCTGTCAAAGAAAATGTTTTATAAAACATGCATAAAATATCAGTTGACCCTATGTGGAAAGCACTGAGAAAAGAAACATGTTCCTGAAGCTATCTGATCTTTGATGCTCATACAAATTCATAATATAAAACACATTTCGCTTATGTTTATGTACTGTTGAAGACATATTTCTATAAATCCAAAGTGATTAAATAAAGGAAGTATAATTTCACTAAATTATTTTTGATATACAACCCTTTTGTTTTTCCAGTTTAGTGTAAATCATTTATTCAAATATTTCATCTGATTCTCATGTTTAAGAATATATTTTCTGAATGATTAAAAATGTATTTTCCTACCCACTGACATAGTTTTGATGCATGTTTTATATATATAAATAAAACCTCAAACCTGTGTATGGCCCTGGATATCATTAGTGGTTTTGGGCATTTTACTATGTGGTGTTTGGAGTGTTCTGGGCTCTTAAGTAAGTTGTTATGTGGTTGCTAGGTTTTTCTTGGAGAACTGGTTGGTAGGTTGCTCAGGGTCATTTGCCATGATGGTGTTATATGGTTAATAAGGTGTTCTGAATGTTCTAGCATGTAGCTATGGGGTTGCTGGGGGGGGGGGGGGGCCTGAAACAAATAGCATAAGCTGGTTGGTTGGTTATAACTGTTCATTGCTGGATTAAAGGCTAATTATAGAGGGGTTCTGACCACTTCTCCTGCTGGTCAAGCTGGGAGGCCACCTAAAAACAGCTACTTCCAGCTTAAACCATCCAAGACCAGTAGGTGTGTTTGTTTGGGGTTTTTATCTGAAAATACAATGCTGTGACATAAGTGGTTGTAAAATTGTTGAATATAAAAGCAGAGCATAATGTGAAGTGTAAGTGTAGAGAGAACCTGAAACATAACTGCCATACATACTGCAAACCATAACTGCCTACATTATGGAGCACTTCAAAGATATAGTGTAATTTAATGCAAACACATGCAAAACACTTACCGTCAGCACTGTGCTCTCGAGATTGGTGTCCTCACTGACTATGGCCGAGTATATCTTCTGGCTGAGCACAGGGCTATTGTCATTGATGTCAAGGAGGTGAATAGTAACGGTAGCTGTTTCACTGAGCGACTCTTTCCCTCTGGCGGTGGCCTTCACTGTCAGGTAGTGCTGAGGAGAAGTCTCATAGTCCAGCGGCTCCATCACAAAGATGTCACCTGCAAACACAAACATTCACTAAATCTCCAAAGCCACAGTAGAGTCCTCTTTGAGTCACAGTGTCAAAGGCCAAACTGTGGGTGTGTCACCTGTCTGTGAATCAATTCGGAAAGCTCCTTGGTCATTGCCGCTGGTGATAGAGTATGTTGTCTGGGAAGTCATTTCCCGGTCCCTGCTTGCAGCAAAGACATTCAAAAGCTTTGTCCCTATCATAACATCCTCAGGAACTGTGGAAACGTATTCCCTGTGCTCAAACGCCAGTGGATGGTCATTAGCGTCCAGCACTGTCACCACCACAGAGCTGAGAGAGGACAGTCTATGAGGAGAGCCGTGGTCTGTTGCTCGTACCCTCAACACATGTGTGGCCTTCATCTGTCTGTCCAGGGACCTTTTTAAACTGATAATTCCTGAGCTCTCCTCAATTGAAAACAGACCTCCGGCAGAGTCCTCAAACGAGTAACGTATTTTACCATTCATCCCTGGAGATAAAGAAAGAGTATTAGGAAAGGTCAGTTCTGGAGGTCTGCATTAGATTTTTGACGGCCTGTATTAGATTTGTGGCAGCATGCGACTTGGTCTCTGATGTGTAGGATGGGAACAGGTGGTTGATGGTGGAAGCAGCCTGCTTTAGAGTAGTGTTTTTTTTTTTTTTGAGTTTTCAGTTCCCTGTAGTGTTTTCTAGTGTTCATATTTCTGTGAATCATTGAAAAAGTCAATTTAGTCTATTGAGTGTTCACAGAAAACCCTTTCTTTATAGCAAAAATAGAGTTACATTTTTTTGTTGGTGAACAATATGGATGGTTGTTTAAATAGCTTAATATGCCAAAGCTGTGGTGTTGTGGGCTATATAAGAGATGTCAGTTCCCAGCTCTCAAACCACTCACTATAAGAAATATCTTGTTAGATTTACAATTAAAAAAACAAAAACAAAACAAAAAAGGCACCTGTGATCAAAAAGCCGTGATGAATTAGGGTTCATTGTAAGTGGCCTGTCCAAAAAACAAAATACAGTGCCCTCCAAAAGTATTGGAACAGTAAAGACAAAATTGCTCTGTTGGCTGTGGAGTCAAGACATTTACAAATATGATTAAAAGATGAATATGAGACAAAACTACAGAATGTCACATTTTATTATTGGGTGATTCAACACATAGATGTTTCTCCAGCTAAGAAGTTCCGCACTTAGAGTTTCATCCCTCTATCTGATGTGAGCATAAGTATTGGAACAGTTGCCTCACAGGTCTTTCTAAGTGACCAGCTGTGTCCTGTTGCATTAATTCTTCAGATATTAAAAGCGGGGAATGTGTCGTATCAGTTATATCCATTACTTCTGTATTCTGAATCTTACATTCGATGATGACACACACAAACCAGGATGAAGATGAGGGAGCTGACTTTGAGAGAAAAGCAAGCGATTTGGATGCTAAAAGAAAAGAGGAAGTCAATTAGAGCTATAGCAAAAACAAAGGGCATGGAGAAATCAAGAGTTTGGAAACCACCAGCAACCAACAACGACCTGATCGGCTGAGAAAACAACAGTATTTGATGACAGACAAATCATAAAAGCTGTGAAAATTAACCCTAAAAGACGTGTCTGTAAAATCACCAACAACTTCCAGAAATCTGGGGTGATGCTCTGACAATCTACTGTCCTCAGGAGACTTTGACACAGAATTACAGATGCTACACAGCAAGATGCAAACCTCTGACCAGCACGAAAAATAGAAAGGCAAGATTAGAGTTTGCAAAAAAGCACAAAGGTGAGCCAGAAGAGTTTTGGAACTGTGTTTATGGACCAATGAGACAAAGATGAACCTTCATCTAAGTGATGGGAAAGCAAAAATGTGGAGAAAAAAAGGGAACTGCAAATGATCCCAAGCATACAGCCTCATCTGTAAAGCATGGTGGAGGTGTTGTCATGGCATGGGCATGCATGGCTGTCTCTGGAACAGGCCCTCTCAACTTTACTGATGACTTAATGTATGATGACAGTAGCAGAATGAATTTGGAAGGGTACAAAACCATCTTGCCTACCAATATTCAAGAAAATGCCACCAGATTCATTGGGAAGTGCTTCATATTGCAACAGGACAATGACCCAAAACACCCTGCCAGTTCAGTCAAGGAATTTATAAGGGCAAAGAATTGGAAAGTCTTAGATTTCCCAAGTCAATCTCCAGATTTAAATCTGATTGAACATGAATTTCACCAGCTGAAGAGGAGAGTAAAGGCAGAAACTCCCCAAAACAAGCAACAATTGGATTTGGCTGTATTAAAGGCTGGGAAAAGTATTTAAAAGGAGACCAAGAGTCTGGTGATGTCTATGGGTCACAGACTCACTGCTGTGATTGTGCGCAAGGGATCTGCAACTAAATAATAGCTTTTAATCTTTTATATCTGCCTTATGTTCAACTGTCCCAATATTTATGCTCACATCAATGAGTGGGGTGAACTCTAAAAGTGCTGTTCTTTTTATTTGGTAAAACATCTATGTGTTGAAACGGCTAATAATAAAATGTGACATTCTGTAGTTATGTCTCATATTCATCTTTTAATCATATTTGCAAATGTCTTGACTCCACAGTCAACAGTGCAATTTTGTCTTAAAATATTAAAATAAACATTAACTATATAACAGAAAGTGTAACACGAAACATCCTAATGTACATTACTGATGACAAAAGCAAGAAATAAAACTATTTAAATAAAAAATTATGATGTCTCACACAAAGACTTCTGAGAATGTCCTTTCACAGTTTTTCACAGTAAATTATCTGTTAATTCCCAGTTCCTCTTCAGGAACTCAAGCTGCGTCAGGAGACGCTTTGGGGAACGCCTACAGCGTAAACGGCTCTGAATACCAATGAAATCTGTCCAATGGATGAGAGGGACGTCACGGGCGAGGTGACGTAATGACCAGCTGGTATAAAAGCACGTGCGGTGAAACCGGCGTCAGCTTTCTGTCATTCAGCTAAGCGCTCTGTGTCTTGTAAGTCTTATTTACTGTTGTCTGTCCGTTTTGCAAGGTCATGTCAAAAAGGCTTTGTAAAACTAAGCATGGGAGAAGTGAGGCGCAATACGGGCTGTGTGTTCCTCCGTGCAAACGTTATTCGTGTGCGGAGGATGCACACAGCTTGTGTGTGCTTTGCTTAGGAGCGAGGCGCGCGGAGGCAGCAACTACCCGCCAACTACTGCCAAATGTGTCTCGATGGGTCCTGCGCACTGTAGAGAGAGGCTACAGAATCCAGTTAGATTCTCGTCCGCCTCAATTCAACGGGGTGAATTCCACGTTAGTGGGCCCCGAGCAGGCTCTGGTAATGGAACAAGAGGTAGATACTCTCTTAAGGGAGGAAGCCATCGAGGTGGGTCCTCCTTACGAAGAGAGTCCGGGTTCTACAGCCGGTACTTCATAGTTCCAAGGAGGATGGAGGATTGCGACCCATTTTAGATCTGCATCAATTGAACCGCTCAGTCTGCAAGACTGAAGTTCAAGATGCTCAGGTAAGTATCTCAGATCAAGTCCGAGGACTGGTTTGACACGTAGATCTAAAAGACGCATACTTCCATGTCTCCATCCCTCCCACTCACAGGAAGTTCCTGAGGTTTGTTTTCAGGGGGGCAAAGCTTACCAATATCGGGTACTTCCCTTCGGCCTAGCACTCTCACCCCGTACTTTTACGAGTGTGTGGGCGCCTTGTTAGCTCCGCTGCGGCTACGGGGCGTCCGCATACTCAATTACATTGACTATTGGTTGATTCTCGCTCAATCAGAGCGGAGGGCGGCTCAACATTGAGGTGTTGTTCTCGCTCACTTAAAAGTGTTGGGGTTAAGACTGAATCCCAAGAAAAGTGTGCTTTCTCCATTACAGAGAACCACTTATCTGGGGGTGGTGGGGATTCGACCACAGTGCATGCACGTATGTCTCCTGCTCGGATCGAGTCAATCCTCACGAAAGTCAGGAGGGTGAAAGAAGGCCAGTCACTCACTGTCAAGCAGGTTCAAATACTGCTGGGTCTGGTGGCAGCTGCGTCCAACGTGATACCTATTGGCCTGCTGTACATGAGACCCCTACAGTGGTGGCTCAAGACCAAGGGGTTCTCCTCGAGGGGAAACCCGCTTCGCATGATCAAGGTCACGGATCAGATCTGGAGACTGTTTGGCCAGGCTCAGGTGGACCTCTTCGCCACTCAGACAGCGCAATGTCCCCTCTGGTACTCTCTACATCATCCAGCTCCGAGGGGCTGGATGCCATGGTACAGACATGGCCGAGGCTTCGTCTGTACGCCTTTTCCCCGATTGCTCTGCTCCCCGGAGTTCTGGAGAGAGTGCGCCGGGACGGACTCCGGCTGCTATTAGTAGCCCCGTTCTGGCCGGGCCGAGTATGGTTCTCGGACCTGATTTCCCTCCTCGACGGCTCTCCATAGGAGATTCCAGTCAGGGGGGATCTCCTCTCACAGGCAGGAGGCACCTGCAGCTTCCTCGAGTTGTGGAAGCTGTGGGTGTGGCCCCTGAGGGGACACGGCTCGTAGCTTCCGGTCCCTCAACCGAGGTTGTTGAGACCATTCTCCAATCCAGAGCTCTCTCGACGAGGAGACTGTACACCCTGAAGTGGAGACTCTTCACTTCATGGTGCGGAGATCGCCAGCTCGACCCAGTTAACTGCCCGGTTGGTACAGTGTTGGAGTTCCTGCAGGCTCGACTCTCAGCAGGGTTAGCCCACTCCACCTTGAAGGTTTTTGTGGCGACAATTTCAGCCTACCACACCCTTCTTGGTGGACAGTCAGTGGGCAGACACCCGCTAGTTACACGTTTCCTCCATGGTGCACTGAGGCTTTAGTCCTCCTCCCTTTCGGGAGCCTGACCAGCAAAAGCTAAATCGTATGTGTCCAGTGGGAGCACTGGACGCATACGTCCACAGAGCTGCCATGTGGAGAAGGGCGGACCAGTTGCTTGTTTGCTACGGTCCCCCTAAGAGAGGTCTTCCTGCTTCCAAGCAGACCCTCGCCGATGGGAGTCAGAGCTCATTCCACGAGGAGTGTGGCAGCCTCAGGGCCTTTCTCACAGGTGTCCCTATCCAGGACATCTGCAACGCTGCGGGATGGTCTAAGCCCCTGACCTTGTCAGGTTTTATGGCCTAGACATACGAGCCACTCCAGATTTTTCCATGCTCTCGCCCTTGCTGTGCTCCGTATGGATACACACAGTTCAGGGACTTGGAAGTCTGGTGCTGTGGGTATCTCGTTCCCCAAAGTGTCTCCTGATGCAGCTCGAACGTCTTAGGTTACGTTTGTAACCCCAGTTCCTTGAAGGAACGAGACGCTGCGTCGCGAGGCCACACTTCCGGCATCCCTGCCGGCGCTTGCTTCATTCTAGAAGCTGACGCCGGTTTCACCGCACGTGCTTTTATACCAGCTGGTCATTACGTCACCTCGCCCGTGACGTCCCTCCCATCCATTGGACAGATTTCATTGGTATTCAGAGCCGGTTACGCTGTAGACGTTCCCCAAAGCGTCTCCTGACGCAGCGTCTCGTTCCTTCGAGGAACTGGGGTTACATACGTAACCTAAGACGATTTTACTTAAGTTTTACTGTAAAATTACATGTGATGTTAAACTATTAACAGTTTTTCACTGTATATGGTCAGGTAACTTACAGTTAACTCGGTTAACAGGTTTTTACTATAGTTCTTCTGTAAAAATTGTAATAATAATAATTACAAACATTTTGTTTAGAGTTTACAGTGCTACTTTCCTGAAGACAAAAAATCATTAGTAAATCGTTTAACAGGCTGAAGTGTTATTAAAATGTAAGTTGTAAATGTTTTACAGTATATATCTTCTCAAAGGACCCATGGAGTATGTGTACCTTCAGTGACCCCTTTATAAACCATTGGCTTTTGGCAACAAAAATACATTTTGCACTTATTGTAAACAAGAGAAACTATGCTCTTTGTAATTAAATTCATTATATTTAATGATTAAAACACAGCCTCAAATAAAGACACAGAGTACACAAGTTCAAATATTGGACTTAAATTGAGTAGAAGTGAGCAGAGGAATATCATTAAGTCATGAGTGGGTTGAAATTATAACATTCTGAGAGCGTCCGGACTTGCAACAAACCCCAAGGGATACAAAAACGAGCATGTTCCTCTAGTCTGTTTCATGTTATAGTGGGGCAGGATGGCATAAATATGATCTGATTGCTTCTTGTTGGGTTAATTTGGAGTTTATATACAAATACATACTTGTTCATATGCTCATTAGAGCAATGAGAGCAGACCTTGTTGTTGGTGTCGCCCGGTCGTCCAGCCTAATTGCCTCTGACTAATTAACGCCAATGAAAATCCTACGATGACAGCTGAGTGAATTGGAATTAATCACTTCACAATCTCTCCTCCAATCAGCCAATGCTCACTAACACATCTTGTTGATGGTAATTTCTGAAAGAACCACTAATTACAAGACATCGATCTGGGTAGTTGTTTACTTTAGTCATTACTGCACACAATAGTCTTTGTAAGACAGACAGGCCTTCAAGTGACCAAGCATTAAAGAGCAATGCAGAAGAGAATGGGAAGCATGCACGTAACTTCATCTGAACAAAGAAGTCGGTCATCTCGCCATCTTGTGCTGAGATTGAAGCCCAGATGGACAAAAATAATTTAAATGTTACAAACTTGAAGATCAACAAGCAACAGGCACTTGAGATATTATAAAAGAGAAAAACGTGATCTGAACTTTAATTTTGAGGCAGAAAGTTCAAATTATCTGCAGAAAATTAGAGTGCCGACCACTGCAAGAAAGTAATTGTTACCTTCGCAGGGAGCTAAGACAATTGTGCTCGAGGAGCAAAGATTATATTCAATTGTACCATTGTCAGAGAACGCTACACGCTGAGTGAAGATGAGAGTGATGAAATGCCACACAGAGCAAAAGATGGCACAGACTAATAACTACTGATGCAACAACTGCTTCAATCAAGATACACACTGCTGGAAACAACTACTGTACATCTAACTACAATCTAACAAATTGTTCTTCGTGATTTTGCACAAACAAGGTTACCAAACAACAGAAATGCTAATGTTGAAAAGTTGTTCATACCAATATCTGCATCGAAGGCCTCTAGTCGTGCCACGTATGTCCCAGGTTGTGTATTATGAAAAATACTAATGTGATGTTGATCAGATGTGAATTTGGGGGTGTTGTCATTAACGTCATCGACTGTGATGAACACAGAAGCTTGGCAGAAACGATTGCCTCCGTCCACTGCATGCACAGTTAAGTTGTACACATCTGTTTTCTCTCTGTCCAGGGTTACCAGTGTTCTCACTGCCCCTAGAAGACAAATACGAATATACAGTATACACTGCTCTTGAAAGGTTTAGGGGTCAGTATGTTTTAAACAAATTAATACCTTTATTCAGCAAGGATTCATTAAACAGATCAAAAGAGACAATAAAGACATTTATAATGTTACAAAACATTTCTATTTCAAATGAAGGCTGTTCTCTTGAACCTTCTATTCATCAAGGGATCCTGAAAAAATGTAACAATTTCCACAAAAATATTAAGCAGCAACTATTTTCAACATTAATTATAATAACAAACATTTCTTGAGCATCAAATCAGCTTATTAGAATGATTTTTGAAGGATCATGTGACACTCAATGTCACGTTTCTATTTTTATTAATTTTTTCAAAAATAAATCCAGCTTTAGTGAGCTTAAGAGATTTAGATCTCTTAAAATAAAAATAAAAAAACATAAAAAAAAAAAAATCTTACCAACCCCAAAATTTTGAATAGTAGTTTTAATTTAAAACATTTATTTATGTACTCTTTAAACAGACTGGCAAGAGAAGGATGGAAACACTCTTTCCTTGCCTCTGTCATGTTTGGCCTTTTCACTTTTGGGGGGGGTTTTAAGGGACTGTTCTATGTAAAGTGGCTTTAGAACAATAGGTATTAGGAATATTGCTTTTCACATTAAACACTGAACACATTAAAATCGATATCAGTCAGGACCGATAAACACAAGGTTGTGGGCTTGAACCAGTCAAGGAGTGATCAATGAGCTACTGCCATAATGTCCTTGAATCAGACACTTAACCTCTTGCTTTAGATAAAACTGCAGGTAAATGGCTATATATTTCCCATTTGCTAATTTTACCTATTTTGTCATCAATTGTGAATGATTCAGCTCCACTGCCACTCAGCTGGTACGTGATTTCCGCATTTGACTGGATATCTGCATCAGTGGCTGAGACTTGAAGAATTTGTCTTCCAACAAGAGCATCTTCAGGAACAGTTTGTGTATACACATCCTGAGAACAAAAGTGTATTTCAGTTTAAACAGACACTGCAGAAGTCAAAATTCTCTCTGTCTGTGCTTAATGTGTCTAAAATGTATTAATTAAAAGTTCTCTGCACAGTTCAGAATAAAGAGCTCAGGGACTAATGAATATACACAGCATGCCTTCTCACAAACAGGACTGTTGTCATTTGCATCAAGGACAGTGATCTCTACGGTAGCCTTTGTCTCATAGGTTCCATCGGTGGCTGTGATGTTTAAAAGATAGAAATCTCTCTCCTCCCTGTCCAGGGTTTTGCTGACAGCGACCACCCAAACACCATCTGTGTGCTTCACATCAAACAGGCCCTGTGGGTCTCCACCTGAATACATTAAACAAGGAAAAATTTACTGTGGTCTAATCAGAAATATTTAATAAGGAGATTAGCAGTCAAATCATCATGCGTTTAGCATCATTTTAAACAGCTTGGGGATTCATTGTATTTCTAGCTGCATACAAGATACTAATCAGGCGATGTAATGAAACTGATGACAATAACTAGATGCTCTGAATATCTCTAATCAGTGTCTGTATAATACAGAACACTCATATGCATATCATAGATTAACATCCAGGATTTGAATTTCTGGCATTAGCTCTCTAATGTCTTTGCTAACTATCCAAAGGTTAATAAAAACCTCACAAAATTATCATGTTGAAATGGCAATACCAGTTTCCTTAAAGGGATAGTTCACCTAAAAATAAAAATTTGGTCTTTTTCTCACACAAGGTTATCTGGCTGTTGACTAAGTGTTTTTAAACTGGTTCCAGGGGCCGCAAAGGGATTTTAGGAGGTCAAGAAGGTAAAAAAGGGGGGGAAATATTTACACCATGTATTTTTAGGGTTGTCAAAGATAAAGGGATAGTTCACCTAAAACTGAAAATGCTGTTCATGATGCATAATATTTAACCCATACAATATAAACATCTTAAATGAAACCGTCTGTATATTTAGGCAAGCGTTGCTTTAGATGACCAATGATTTTATGAACAATGCATGGTTTGATTTCTGGGCAGTCTGAACAGTCTGGACATTCTTCTTTTTATGTTACAGGATCAAACATGTCATTATGGAAGCCCGTTTCTGCCACTAAATAACAAATAAAAAAGGTAATTGCGACTTTTTATCTCTCAATTCTGACTTTCTTTTTACACTGCAAGTTTACATCTCGTGATTGCAAGATGTATACTCACAATTCGGAATTTTTTGTCTCAGAATTGCGAGATATAAACTTGCGAATCAAATTTTTTTTCTTTTTCAAAGTTTATCTCTCGCAATTAAGATTTTTTCTCAAAATTGTGAGATTTAAACTTACAATTGCGAGTTATAAAGTCCAATTCTGAGGGAAGAATTTTTTTTTTTTTTTTTTTTCACAGTTCTGACTTAATAACTTGCAATTGCGTGTTATAAAGTCAGAATTGCGAGATGTAAACTCTCAATTCTGGGAAAAAAAAAACTGAATTGTGAGTTTATATCTTGCAATTCTGACTTTATTTCTCAGAATTACGACTTTGCTTCTTAGAATTGCAAGTTTATATCTTGCCATACTGACTTCAATAATTCGCAATTGCAAGTTTATATCACGCCATTCTGAGAAAAAATTATGTAAAAAAAGATGTAAACTCGCAATTGTGAGAAAAAAGTCAGACTGTTTTTAGTCAGTGGCAGAAACAGGCTTCCATGTATCACAGAGCATGAGGGAGAGTAAATTATGACATTTATGGTGATCTCTTCAATCTTATGAATCTCACTGGTTTCGCTTAGTAGCATGGAGAGTGTACCTGTGATAAAGCAGCTGAACCTCCTGTTGACCTCCTCACTGTCAGAATCAGTATAGCTAAGAATAGTAACAACTGTGCCTGGTGTGGATTCATCTTCTCTCACAGTGCCTTTAAAAACTGCTTCAGTAAATAACGGAGGGTTGTCATTTGTGTCCACAACTGTCACTTCTACAACAGTAGTGCCTGTCATCTGTAGCCCTTGGGCTCGGTCTGTGGCCAGCACTGTGACTCGATATCGGTCTGTCTTTTCTCTGTCTATCTCGTGGCGGGTGGTTATCCAGCCCAACTCACTGTCCACTGCAAACATCTCCAGAACGTCAGACCGCTCCTGGATTTCATGCAGAGTATAAGTGACCTGACCATTCAGCCAGGAATCCAGATCGGTTGCCTTGACCTGCACTACAGAAGTCCCTTTTGGTAGGTTTTCAACAATATATGACTGGTAGGGGTAGGACTCAAATTGTGGGCTATTATCATTGACATCCTTGAGATGGATACTCACATCTAGGATTGAGACAATTTCCATGCTATATTCAGCATCTCTCACCTGCACTGCAAGCTGATACCGTTTAATAGTTTCATAGTCTAGTCTTTTTGTGAGTATAAGCTTTCCAGTACTGCTGTCAATAGCAAAGACATCATCTTTGTTACTCTCAGGAGTGTTCCCGCCAACAAGGCTGTAGATCACAGGCCGCTCATTTTTGGTTTGGAAGATATCCATCTCACTTCCGACAGCCAGGTCTTCTGAAAGCTCCAGCCACAGTGACGGCTCTGCAAACTTTGGGATTGATGTTTCAGGGGGGACTATTCTAATTGAAACTGGAATAACAGATTGCCTTGGTGGGCTTCCAGAATCTTTAGCCTTCACAAGTAAGGAATAGAGGCCATTTTCCAACCCAATTAGACTCTCCTTTGTGACAATTGCACCACTAAGTGGATGAATTTCAAAGTGCCCTATGTCAGAGTCAATAGTGTAAATGATATCAGCATTACTTCCGTCATCTTCATCTACTGCAGATGTTTTGATCACTGTTGTACCACTGGGAGCATCTACTGGCACAGTAACTTTATGTTCTGAAAGCCTGAATTTGGGTGAATTGTCATTCACATCAGAGAGAGTTACAATAACAGTACAAAAGCTTAATCGACCACCGCCATCTTTAGCCATTAAACTGATGCTAATTGTTTTCTCCTCTGGGTTTTCTCTGTCAAAACTCTCTACTGTGTGAATCCAGCCATCATTGTTGATGGTAAATTTATCCCTGGCGATATCATTTACAATGATGAATGTCAACTGTCCATATATCCCTGGGTCTTTGTCAATGGCTTTAACTTGTCCAACCAATGTACCAACTGGAGAGTTCTCCGTGAGCTCAATAACATACTCATTCTGGGTAAATGATGGGCTGTGGCTGTTCTCGCCCATCAAATAGATGTTTGCCTCAGCAGTACTTCTAAAAACACCATCAGTTACTGACAGAATTAAGCTGTAGAAGTGCTCAAGAGACTGTTGGCTGAAGTTGGCAATCAGAATTTCTCCACTTGACGCATCAATGGCAAAGATATTGTTGTAATTTCCAGACAAAATAGCATACTCAAGCTGACTGGTTCCATGGCTGTCAGCATCATATGCTTTAACACAGGTCACAAGCTGCCCTGGAGAAGAAATTTTGTTTATTGTGGCATTATAAAGCTGGTGTGCAAAAACAGGCGGGTTGTCATTAAGATCTGTTACATATATGATTACTTGGACC
Source organism: Barbus barbus (assembly GCF_936440315.1). Lineage (NCBI taxonomy): Eukaryota > Metazoa > Chordata > Actinopteri > Cypriniformes > Cyprinidae > Barbus > Barbus barbus. The sequence continues at coordinate 23,208,783 of NC_136761.1, read as the reverse complement.
TCAGCAGACAGCTGAAATGCTCCACAGTCAAGTGCTTTTACATTAAGTTCATGCTGTGATTGGGTTTCGTGGTCCAACAGTCCTGTTGTCCATATGACTCCACTCTCAACATCTATTCTGAAGTGATCTGAAGTGGCTCCATCTTTTTCATACAACTGATAAAACAATAGTGCATTGCTTCCTGTGTCAGAGTCCATGGCTACCACTTGTAGCACCGAAGTTCCAATTACAACAGATTCAGAGATACTGGCGTTAAACACTGCCGCTTCAAATTTAGGTGCATTGTCATTGACGTCTTCCAAAATGATATCTACAAAAACATTAGAGTTGGCCCCAGTTAAAGAGTCTGTCGCTTGGATGCATAACCGATATGCAGGATGAGCCTCATAATCCAATGGCTGGATGACTTCAATGAGTCCTGAATTGAAATCAATGTAGAACTGATTGAATGGGTTTCCACCACAGATGCTGTAGACCGTACAAGGTCCTGCAGATTGATTGGCTTCGACTTGCAGTACAGATGTACGTACTTGCACATTCTCAGGGATTTCAATCTTGTAAAAAGGTCTTTGAAACATTGGTGTAGCTTTGTTTACCACTGAAATAACTACCTCTGCTTTTGAAAACAGCGGTGGTTCACCTCTGTCTTGTGCGGTGATGTTAATGACGAATTTGCCAATGCTTTTGAGCTCAAGAGGTCTCTTAAGAGAGATTTCTCCGGAAGGGCTTACCTGAAAATATTTATCATGCCCTTTCAAATGGTACGTAACCGCTGCGTTTCTGCCAATATCTCTGTCCACGGTGGTCACCTTCCTGAAAACCAAACCCACAGTTTTGTCGATCGGAACAATGACATTATAGGGCTGATCTACAAAGACGGGGGCATTATCATTCATATCTTCCACGTGCACTCTCACAAGCACATGGGCAGTACCGTTTAACCTTGGCTCTTTTGTAACCTCCACAAAGATTTCAAACAAATCCTGCTCCTCACGATCAAATGGGATTCCTGTGGAGAAGAGCACTCCAGATGTGCGTCCTATTTCAAATTTGCTGTTAGGGTTGAGAATAGAATAAAACAAAGGCTCATTGACTCTATTTCCAACTACAGAGAGGACTGTCAGGGTTTTAGTCTCTGCTGAGTTTTCCTGCACATAGGCGGTGAAAATTTCCTGAGTAAACTTCAGATTGTGACCTTTATTTTCTTTAACGCTGACTTTAACGGTTGCAGTGCCAGTAAAGCTTCCATCAGAGACTTGGACTGTCAGTCTGTACCTGCTCCGCAACTGTGTGGCATTTTGCACAAAAATATCACCTGAAGTTGGATCAAGCCTGAATTTGTTCCCTATGTTGCCATCTACAAGTTCCAAGCGCAGTTTGGTGTCTGGCAGCGAGTCCTCATCTGTAGCCTTTACTGTTGTCACTTTAACTCCTTTGTAGGTTGGAAGGAGGAGTGTTGTCTCATATGAATCCTGAGTGAATTTTGGGGCACAATCATTGACGTTAATGACGTATATAGTCACATTGGCAGTGTTTCGAGCAAACAAACGTGGCATTCCAGTGTCATGAACCTGAACTCGGAAGACAAACACCTTTCTCTGCTCATAATCCAGGTTGCTAAGAGTTTGAATAGCTCCGGTCCCTGAATCGATAGAAAAATAGTTATGAGCAAATGGCTCCATAATCTCATAGACAAGCCTGCCGTTTGAGTGCTGATCAGCATCTGTTGCACGGACAATAAGTGGAACGTTCTGAGCAGTCAGAACTACACTTCTGACAATGGATGATTCACTGATGAAGCCAGTAAATTCAGGTTGAGTGAAAACAGGAGCATTGTCATTTTCATCTTTTAGATGAATGTTTACTGTCACACTACTTGACCTTTCAGCCATGTCTGACCCTTGCATAATCAGTTTATATGACGAAAGGGTTTCAAAGTCCAGCTTTTTCCTTGTGATGACAGCACCAGAGTTTGGATTGATGTCAAACACGCTGTTCACATTTCCCTCTTTGATCTGATAGTAGATGGTTGATTGACTGAAGGCTGAAACTAAAGTTACAAAACTCCCAACAGAGACAGATTCACTGACTTCAGCTGATATTGAACTGAAGGGGAACTTTGGCTTGGCATTATCCGAGATAGTGACCATGATCTTGACGGTTGTAACCACACTGAGAGGAGGTTCTCCTTTATCTGATGCTTTAATTACCAATTCATACTGGTCTTCGTATTCACGATCAAGTTCTCTTGCAACTGTTACAATGCCTGAAGACTGATCGATGTTGAAGGAATTTCCATGATTTCCTATACCATCAGAGAAAAGGGAAAAGATGCATTAAGAAATATTATAATTGCGTTGATCATCTCACTGGCAATTTATGCAGCAATTCTATCTGTATAATAATACAGTGTTAATAATAGTGCAGTGTTAGTAGAGCTGTGCTGTACCTGAATCTATGCTGTAAAGGATTTCAGCATTTAGGCCTTTGTCTTTGTCCAGCGCAGTGACCTGTAACACAGATGAACCAATCACAGCTGTCTCAAACACACGGGCGGTGTACTGAGAGCTGGTGAACCATGGTGCATTGTCATTACTGTCCTCCATGTTGATGATCACTCTCACAAAATTACTCTTCACAGGCACACCTTGATCCCTAACCTGGAATAATATGACATAATGTACTGTAACAAACAGTTGCAGTTTTTTTCCAAATACTTTGTGCAGAGGACAAAGAAGATTATACATGTCTTTACCATTATTGTGAGGATATGTCTGTGCATGGTTTCATGGTCCAGTTTTTCAGCGGTGTACAGAAAGCCTGTTGCAGGATCAAGACGAAACTTCTTCAGGCTGAAAAAGTCTGTGCTGCTCAACAGTGTGTAGGATAATTTGTTCTCATCCTTATCTGTTGCATTTATTTCCAGTATCTTCATTCCAGGCTGAGTTTCCTCTGGAATACTTATCTCATATTGGTTTTGTCCAAACTGGGGGCGGTGTTCATTTGTGTCAATAACCTGAATTATGACCTGTGTAACAAAGCACAATCCACACGGTTAAATATGGCATATATGCATTTATAAAAACCTTATAAAAGCCCTACTGTATTATATTTAATTCACAAATTTCTAAGGTCTTTAAATTACACACAGTTTACAAAAGTTTATACCTTTTTTTACCAAGTAAAAGGCCTTTTAGCTTAAATATAAAAATATCCCCCTTCAGGTATTTTTGCTGGGAAATTTCTATTGATTTTTATAAAGTAAACATAAGAATAACTTTTATATTATTAAAATAATGTGAAAATGTAAGAATCAAATATGTCACTTCAGGCTTTAGGTTCATGTTTCTGAATATCATTGTCAGGCTTTACAGGATTAATTATATTATATTATGTTACATTACATTATATTATATTGTATTATATTATATAGTAAGTTATATTATATTATATAGTAAGTAGTAACCATACTGGCGTGATATCATTTGAGAGTCAAATGGGAAAAAATCAGCTGCTTTTAAGGAAGTACTTTCATCAAAATCATAGCATATGTCCAAAATCCACATTTTAAGTTCATCATACTGTAAATACAGGTGCACTCATGTTTTTGGAGACTGTGTGTTTACTCAAGCAGCAAGAACATAAGGGCACCCAGTGCGTATTATTTGACCTTAGACATAAATGTATGAAAATCTGTCATTCACACAGACCCTGAAACTGCCCACAAGAAAGAAGCCCATTATGGGATGACAAACTGTACTGAGTGCAATCTCCTGCAGGGCATGCTCTCTGCAACAGGAGCGATGGGCTGAGGGCTGAAACAGAGCTCTCTTTTAAAACATTACTCCCTCTCACATCATTCTTTGCCTCTGGGTCTGCTCACACTGATGGATGAGCCTCGCACTGTGACCTGATAAGTCTGGTTGGCTTGGCTGATACATGCAGGTATCGCCCAAGGAGAGGTATGTTCACACCATGACAAAAGGACAAAGGCAACCTGTACATTAGAAAGACAGCCAGAGAGCCTGACTCCAGCCAAGTCTAGTATTGCAATATGCAGGAGGAGGGTACATTCCAGCTAGTTGAGTTATCATGTTTTTGACATGAAATTGAATATGTTCTATTCAGAATATACCTGATCGTTCGATTTGGACTGTCACGTGTGGTAAGACAAAGAAATGAAATGGATACAACTAAAATCTGCACTTCTTTATTTTTTTGGATTTTTGTTTAGAAACATGATCAAGAGGTTAAGATATTAAGCGTTTAGTAAAAAGCAAAATAATATGTTTGCTTTCTGACAAATTGAAATCTGTCATTCATTGTGAGGCATGTAATCTTGTTCATTTTAAATGGTTTTTGCAATTTGAGCAGTGACGGAATGTATAGGTAATACTAAGCAACAAAACAATTATCCTGTCACAATACAGATGTACACGTATACAATCTTTGTCAAAAGCAAAGATGTGCATCATTTTTCTTATCCTCCATTCATTATTCAACCGCTCCAATTTTATAAATACATGGGCAATTTCTTGGTAAGTGCCATTAAAGACAAAACACCTGAGTGCTGATAGATCTTGTTCCATCTGTTGCTTCAACAGTGAGGTTGTAATTTGACTGCCGTTCAGCATCTAGAGCGCCAGCGATGATGATTGTGCCACTCGCCCTCTCCACGTCAAAGCGGCTGTCAGCGTTTCCACCTGCTCATACAAATACAGACAGCGGTCCCATTTTAACGCTGTTCACTAACAGGTGTAATTTTTGCATAATATATCATTTGCATCAGCTATTAAAGTAGCAAACATTCAAAGAAAGTAAATAATGTGCAAGATCTCTCCACAGAATACAAATTCAGAACTCTTTCTGGAAGATGTGATAGGAAATAATGCAAGAGCTGCAAGAAAAACAAGAAGGGATATTTCTATTTATCAGCAGATACCTGCTGTACAGTTCAGGTCACAAGCCATCTGTAGGATGTGAAAAACCTCTTTAACATGTGTGTCTCCTTGTGAAGGAAGAGTAGAAAAACAGGAAAGGCAGAGGAGGCAGACAAGAAGGCGGCAGAGGAAAAAATAAAAGCATTTAGTTGAAAGCCGATTAGGGCAAAATCAAGGTTGGGTTATTGAAGATCAAACAAACATTGAACTCTAAAGAGCTGAAACATCAAGAATGACTACAGATGACTAAACATTGTATTTATTGCTTTCTTTTAAAGGAGTAATTCACCCAAAAAAATGCATTTCCATTTATTCACCCTCGTGGCATTCCAATCCTGATTATGTTCTAGCTTTCAAAGATAAATGGGGAAATGTACCAATGATTTTCTCTCCATGTAATTGCAGTGAATGAGAACTAAGGCTTTAAAACTTCAAAAAGCACCATAAAAGTGATACGTGATTTGTCACCCCCATTTAATGAGAACATTGTGTAAGGATTAGACTGGAGTTTAAATAAAGTTAAAAGCCCAAACATCATTTACTCACCCTCCTGTCATTCCAAGACTGTATAAGATATTTTGAAGAAACCAAACAGCACTGAATCAGTATGGATGCAAAACAACTGACATTCTATAAAATACGTTCATTTGTTAGATGAAAGAAACTCATACAGGTTTGAAACAATATGAAGGTGAGTAAATGTTTCAGTGATTAAATATGTTCATTATTCAGTACTGGAGTTTAAATTATTATCAGTGAATAATGGCGTAGATTTTAGCCCGTTCTTCACTTAAAAAATTAGTGGGTTTAAAGTCATATAGGCACTTTTATGGAAACTTTAATGATGTTTATATGTCCTTTTTGGATGCTTGAAAGCTCCAATCCCTTATAGTGATTGCATGAAATAGAGAAGACCACCATACTCTAAAATTCTCCTGTTGTGCTTCACTGAAGATAGAGAGCAATATGGATTTGGAATCACACGAGGGTGAGTAGATGACAGAATATTCATTTTTGGAAATATTCTTTTAGGACTGATTGTAGAGCTTTAGATCTTTACCTTTGATTGTAAACCATACAGGGGAGTCAAGTGGCTGAGCGCTGATGACTCCCACCATATGGGCTACTGGATCATTCTCCATCACAGAGAATGAGAATGGAATCTCCTCAAATGCCAGCGGTTGTTTAGCCAGCTTAGGCTTTGGAATCCACTCAATGTGCAACCGACAGATGGACGACTTTGAAGGCCTTCCATTGTCTGACGCTTTAATCTGCAAGAGAGCAGTGTGAGTGTTTTTTCTTGTTTCTTAGTGTACCAAACATGTCAAGAACCTATTTTTTTAAGAGGATATAATGTATGTTTTTTTATCTGTACTTCTTTCTTTTTGGGGATTTTTAGTTTTCTTTAAATGTGATCAAGAGGTTGAAAAGCAAAATGATATGTTTGCTTTCTGGCTAATTAAAATCTATACTGATATACAGTTATTTTTTTCTTGTAAAAACTAATGTTAATGGATGATTTCACCCACATTATTTAAACTACAATTTAATTTAATTATGAAAATTGACATTGGATTCAAAATCCACTTGGATCAAAAATACAGTATGAAGGGGCATGTGCTCATTCAGTCTGAAGCCGCAAATACACCTTTATTAAGCCTGACACCATTTGGAGACTAGGAATTGAAATAAACGTACCGTGAGAATATGATACTCCCCCACTGAAAAAACCTCTTTGGAGAACACAAACCCCGTTGTGGGCTCAATGAAGAATTTCCCGTGCTCTTCACCCTCCTCGATTGTGTATGAGATATCAGAGGAGGGACTCTCATCTCTGTCATAAGCAATCACTCGATAAATTGGCTCCCATTCGACTGCCTCTGGTCGTTCCACCAGCTTGATTTTAAAGCTCTTTTCCAAGAACTGGGGACTGTTGTCATTTTCATCCAATACGCTGACTATCACACGAACCACTGTAGACTTGGGTGGGCTGCCTTCATCCGAAACAGTGATCTGTTTATAAGAAAAAACAGATCTCATGCCTGAACGCTTAAGACACTACTGCCAAAGTAAACATGAGGGAGGCATAAAATGTATTCAGTTAATTGTGAACGTCAATATCTCTTCAATGGGGACAGTTCACCCAAAAATGAAAATTATTAACACACCATCAGTGCTGGGTAATAACTGACATTACATTTTATTTACATTTTAAAATACTCTTAATCATACTACAGATACTTTTTACTGATTACATGATTACATATTATTCACACAATGGCAAAAAAATATTTATAATTAATTTTGGGAAACCTTCACTTCATGCTGGTAATAACCCACGAATGGAATATATTTTCTTTGTATTTTTATATCAATATGATTGAGAAGATTTAAATCAAAGTGATAAATAAGTCATCTAAAGTCAGTGTGTAATGGATTATGTCACAAACTACAATTTTTGTCATGTAATTTGGAATCAGTAACAGATTATAATTTGTACCCAGCACTGCATACCATCATGTAATTGTAAACCTGTACTGTGTGATTTGTTTTAGTGAAACACTAAATTAGAATGTCTCAAAAGTATATTTCATTCACAAATCAGACAAAGCATAGTGCACAAATGCATTGACTACTTTTTAAAATGCTTTTGTGTCCTTTTTGGAGCTTGACACGTGTGGTGACTATGAAAAAGGAGCATGAAAATGTCCCTTTTATGCTTTGTGGAAAATAGAAGTCATATGAACTTGTCCAAATACAATGTCATCAGTTAAAGGGTTCAGCTTACTTCAAGAAGATGCTCCGCTTGCTTTTCTCTGTCCAGTTTCCGAGATGTTGTTATCACCAACCCTGTGGATGGCAAATGGTATAGTTCAGTGTGTTTCTTCCTCTGACTGAGAAAACGTTCTATCAGTAATAAAAGATTCAAGCTGTTCTCTTGACACAGGGTCAGTCCCTAACAAAAAAACGAAACATTCAGGCATGACAGATGAATCTATCCTAAATTTTGTATTCTCCTCAGAGAGGTTTTCCTTTATCCTGAATTCCTATCGAGAGAGAAAAAAATGTAAATAGAGTCATACATTAGAGTGTATTGTGCTTGCTGTTCCTTGAAACACTATCTGAACGGTCACAATTCACAACATTCAGTTCTAAATGTACCAAGTTCAGTTTGTCCAATTGAATTTGGCAAGGAAATCCTTTGAAAAACTTTTTTACTTGCACTGTTGAGACTTTAAGCTGAGCTGACTGAGTGTGGCAAGTAATTTAGTGGAGGAGAAATCAATTGACGCGTCAAATTAATTAGCTGCATTCATTACTTGTGCCGCTCAGTGAATGTAATTAACCAGCTGGTGTGAATATCAATTATGTCTATATACTGTATGAAAAACTTCAAGAAAGATTTCATGTCAAAACTTATATATCACATGTGTCTTATTTACATGTACATTTATGAACATTGACGTCATTGACAAACCTCAAATGTTGCAGTTTATTAAAGCCCGAAACACACTGCATGATTTTCAGAAATCGCTGCGATTTTTTCACAATGCCAGTCTTTCGTCTGCGACAGCCGAAAATCATGCTTAACCACTTTTTGCTTATATACTCAAATACAAGGCTCAAAAATGTTTTAGATAGTCTATACTAAATGTTCAATGCTGCTTCTTTTTGCATAAGAAAAATAAAGGACTTTGTTTTAATAAAGCAGACTTAGAAAATAGAGCATATCTTGATGTTTTTTAGTATCTCATCATAATAATCATGCTAAAATTAAAAAAAAAATGGACATTTTTAAAACAAATCCATAGGCCGATTTTTATAAGAGGTATCAACTTACCTGTCTGGGAGTCAATGACAAAAAATCCCTGTGGATTTCCACTGGTTATTTTATATGAGAGATTATCGCTGGATTTTGTGTCCAGGTCAAATGCTTGGATCTGGATGACAGAGACGTCTTTGGGGGAGTTCTCAGATACAGAAGAATAGTAGACAGGCTCTGATGTCAGTGGAGCATTATCATTAACATCTTTAACCTCGATGTAGACCTGCACAAATGAGGAAAGTGGCACAATTCCTTGATCGGTAGCATAGATTGTGAGCCAGTAATGATTAGCAGTCTCGCGATCGAGGATCTCTTGTGTCCTTATTATGCCTGTGACAAAGAAAAGAAGAAGGAACATGTTGCACTACATGTTAAGCACTTGAAAAACAAAAGGCACTTTAAATATTTAGACTGAGAAAGCACCGATGGAGCTGCCATAAAACCGTGTCACATGGTACTGAGAGTTTTGCATTGTAAACTCTGAAGTCTAGATAAGGATGGAGCAGAAATGAACCATACAAAGTAGGAACGACTGACACAACGCTAATAATATTCTTTTGAAATGAAAACTGTAATCAACATAGAAGCAAAAAATGGATCTATTATCTATAGCAGGATATTGAGAATTCATAACGCAGACATTTGCATAAAAGATTAAATGTGTAAAGGGCAGACATTGTACATAAAATATGGAGTGATTAAGGGGGTAAAGGGAGATGAGGCAGCTCTTTTTGTTCATCTGTCTCTCGGCAGTGTCTACTTTCACGCTGTGGGCTTTGTTCTAAAGGTAGCGGTGTGGCTTCTACAACTCCAGTAAAACTTGATAAGCTCTTTCCTCAGGGTGAAAGTGTCCTGCTTCGCTCTTTGTTTTTCCCTCTTTTTCTTTTTGGCTCTCTCGCATGTCTTTAGACAGCACTGTGGTACAAATGCAATCAGCATTGTTTGTTAAATATTCATGTTGTGGCCCTGAAATGTACTGGACACTTCAGTCACACTTAAAATTAATAGCCTACATTTCATTACATTAGATAACAAAATGGTTACTAAACATTTCAAAATGGTATATGCATACACTACAGTAACAATTCTTCACTTCACTAAGCCATTTAACAGATTACTTATAACCAATGTTGGGGAAAGTTACTTTTAAAAGTAATGCATTATAATATTGCATTAGTCAATAGAAAAGTGACTAATTGCATTACTTAGTTCATTTTTATGGAATGTAATGCATTACATTACTTTTCATTACTTTTTGTTACCTGAGCTGGACTTGCTCATTTATTTGAAATGACATAAAAAAAAACATAAGATAGTAAATTTAAAAGTAATGTGTTTCTTTACTAGCTACTTGAAAAAGTAATCAGATTATGTAACTCGTGTTACTTTTAGTGCATTACCCCCAACACTGTTTATAACTGATCTCAAGGTGATTTTTAGTGGATGTATGAAGCCAGTTCTACTCAGATCCTATCAGAGAAACCACAGGTATAGAGTAGTTCAATTCATTATCTATGAACATGTTCCACTAACATCTGACATCCAGAAAGTGTCCAAATATTGTTTCCAAATAACTTATTTGTTTCGAATCCTTGCACCTAATGAACCAGGCTTATTTTTCCACATAACAGCTTATTTTTCTTTTAAAATCGCAAGAATACTAATGAACTTACCGCTGTCTTCATCAATGGTGAACACACCCAGGCCTGAACCTCCTCGTATGGAGTAGCGAACTTCTCCATCCCTGCCACTGTCCTCATCGTGAGCTGTAACTTTCATAACAGAAGTGCCAGCTGGGGCATCTTCACTCACAGCACCCCAGTCCACAAAGAATGGGAAGGACGGGCGGTACAAGTTCTCATTAACATCCACAATCTCCACATGAATGAAGCAGGATGAGGATAAAGGGTTTGGCTTGCCTCTGTCTTTGGCCTTTGCTGTCAGATTATATACTTGTCTTGTTTCGAAATCAAGAGTCTGAGAGACATACACAGCTCCAGTCATTTTATCCACTTGAAAGCTTCCATCTTCCCCTTCTGTTAGACTGTATCTCACCTGTCCAGACAGGCCAAGGTCAGGATCGTGAGTTTCAAGCCAGAGCACCAAGGTACCCACTGGAATGTCTTCTCTGACTTTGATATGGTATTGTTGGGGTATAAATATAGGGGCATTGTCATTCACATCCTCCAAATTAATGTATAACAATGCTGTTGATATCGTTTTAGGCTCATCAATTGCAGCGTCAAAAGCAGCCACCTTCAGAACAAATGACGGATTGGCTTCTCTGTCTAAAGGACCCATAACAGTTACAATCCCCGTTTCTTCATGTATGATGAATTTATCTGTTTGGGTAAGAAACGAGTATCTAACCATTCCATTGACCCCTAAATCTTTATCTTTCGCTTCAAGCTGAATGATGTCTGTTGCCATAGCAGTGTCTTCACTTATATCCACTGAATACTCAGACTGAAGGAACTCTGGACTGTTGTCATTTATGTCTAAAATGTTAACATTTACCATGTGAGATGAGGATTTCTGCGGTAAGCCAAGGTCATAAACAGTGATGTTGAGAGTGTAGTGGTCTGTTGTTTCTCGATCAAGTGGCTGGAAAACTTTAAGCCACCCTGTGTCAGATTCTATCGTGAAACAACTATCAAAATCTCCCCCTGAGATCACAAAAAGCAATTTCCCATTGAAGCCAGAGTCTAAATCGGCAGCTCTGAGGAGTGCTATGCTCGTCCCTACAGGAAGGTCCTCTTTAACTTCTATTACAGTTGGAGTGGACTCTATAAACCGTGGAGTGTGGCGGTTAACAGAATGGATGTCTGCAAATTCATCTTCTGCTTCTTTCTGACTGTGTCGTTTAGAGCCAAAAAGCAGCAGCCCGGCCAAAGTTTTCAGAACGCCAGTCTCTGCACATTTGGAGCGGACATGTTTAAAAGCACTAACTACTGTTAGATTTAGGAACATAGGAGTACTTGATATTTCTCCATCGCTGGCAGTTATTTGCAGGCGGTGGAAAGACTGTTTCGCAGCATCGCCATCCCTCAGCGACTTTTTAAGTGTCAGCACCCCTGAGCTGGAATCCAATTCGAAAAGATTCATGTTATTACCACTGTCAATTCTGTACTGCACTACTCCAAGATCATCAGCGTCGATGGCAGACACCACTATTATTTTTTCACCGACCCCTAGAGATCTTGACACAGTAACATCACAATCAATATTCTCAAAGTGTGGCTTATTATCGTTCAGGTTGGTGAGAGTGATTGAAACAACAGTCTCTGCCTCACGGCGGAAAGGGGAGCCCCAGTCTGATGCCCGAATCCTTAGGGAGAATTTGCTCGGCATCGTCTCATAATCTAGATCCTCTGCGGTGTTTATGACACCTGTGAAATAATCCACTACAAAAGGCTGTTTATTCACATTGGCAATACTGTAGGTGACATAGCCATTTTCGCCATCGTCTATGTCGGTAGCACTGACTGTCAAGACACTAGTGCCTATGGGCACGTGTTCAGCGATACTAGCTTCATAATTAGACTTTTGAAACACTGGGGCATTGTTGTTCACATCGCATATACTGACAACCACCTTGGCCACTGCTAGTCTGTCACTCGTAACAACATCAAATTCATATTGACTGACACTTTCTGCTTTTATAGGTGCCATGGTGGTGATAAGGCCCGTGTTTGGATTAATGACAAATGGATTCTCATGTTGTTGTATCTTAAATTGTAACAAGTAATTAATCTTTGAATGTTTCTGTGCAGTTTTGACCATAACAACAGGAGAGTGAGGAGGCGCAAACTCACTAAGAGTAACTCTATAGATGCTCTTCTCAAATGTAGGAGTTTCTGTGTATGCGCTGGGCGATTTCACCCTCACAACTATCGCTGAGGAAAACTTTGGAGGATTCCCCTTATCTTTGGCCTGCAATGTAAGATTGTACCCAAAACTATAACCCTCCCATTCCACTTCTTTGATGGCCTTGATTTTGTATTCTTTGCTCCCAGGGTTTGTTCTGAAGGACTTGAACTGCTGGAGCGGATCTCCAGCTACGATGTTCAAAGAGGCAATCTCGCCATTCTGCCCTTCATCGGCGTCCTCCACAGTCACATATGCATAAGTGGGATCCCTGGTTGCGTTCCATGGAGTTAAGGGGACAGCTGTGATGACAGGTGCATGTTCATTGGCCTGCAGCACGTGCACCTTTAGCTTTGTCGTGCTACTGCTGCTGCTACTCCCATAGAGCTTTAGACCTCTGTCCACAGCCAACACATCAATCTCATAAACAGCCACCTCAGAGTAATCCAGCTTGCCTGTCAGAGTTATAACCCCGCTAGTAGGATGAATGGAGAACATGTCAGTCCACTCTTTGAAGCTGAAATAGACCTCTCCATTGGTGCCTGTGTCAGCGTCTGTGGCAAAAACTCTGCCTACACTTGTTCTGATGGCTGAGTTTTCGGGTACAAAAAAAAGGTATGTAGTCGGTGAGAAAAGAGGTCTGAGATCATTCGTGTCCAGAACTTGCACTTTAGCCTGTGTTTGTGTTTCAGCACCAGTATGTCTTTCAATAGCATTTACAGTCAGTAGATAGTGGTCTTTTACTTCCCTATTAAGAGTGGCAGAATTCCCTCCTTTGGTTCTTATTCTCAGGAAACAGAAATTACCCAAAACATACTTCTCAGCTTTGAATAAATTATCATGGTCCCCGGAGTCTATTCCGTACCAAATGTCCCAAGACTGGTTCGTCATAAAAATACCCATTTTTATGGGGCATTCAACAAAGGTTTTTGCTGCTGAATTTTCATATATCATTACATTGTAAAGTGGATGAGTAAACTGAAAAGACAATGCATCTTCCATTTGCTGGGCCCCTAAGCAAGTCCACATAAACAGCACTAAAAGACAACTATTCCAGGATTTACCCATTGTGACAGTTGATTACAGAGCCAACTGAAAAAAAGAGCAGAGAAACAGGTAGAAGAAAATACTGTAAATATGACCAAAAAATCACAATAATGCATCATTTCAACACTCAAATGATTTTACTCTATAAAGCCAACTATTTCATATTTGATATGTGATTTTGTACTTTTTTAGCAAATGAAAGGCCTTTTAGTATAATACAAAAAATGTCCCCCTTTAGGTCATGATATGCATGTCTTTTTGCTGTGAAATCTACTGATTTTATATGATGTAAACATTACAATAACTTTTATATTGTTAATAATATTTCAAGATGAACACATACTAGACTGAAGCAACTTGGATTTACTTAATTATCAATACATAATTTATCATCAAATAAATCATGTTAAAATGTGATGCATACAATAACTCAATAACTTTTGGGTTACATTTATTTTGTAATCATTATTGTACTGCATTGCATTATATGTTTTGCCCCCACAGTAAAACTACAGAGCTTTGATCATAAGGCTAAGCATTTAAATACCATCTTTATTAAATTAGCCTGCTACACTGTTATAATGATCTCACTGATTTCATCAAATATTTATTGCTATTTGAGACATTACAAACTATCAGAATTTCATCTAGGCCTATATGTATATCCTATATCATATGCATGAGCCAAAACCCAAAAAATCATCAAGTATGATACTCACACACACACATAATCAAAAAGTTCAATTAACTGTTCCATTAAAAAAGTAGACAAATCTATTATCAAATCATTATTTCAGGGCTAATATAATAAATACATACATATAATCTAGAGCAAATACTTAAGTCTGATTTGTAAATCGCATAAGACACAAGGATTTTGGTGGTGACTACTGCACTAACTCTTGAGCTGCCCAGACACAGATCTCTGCCATTTTTATTTTCCCGCTTCTCCTCAGTACATGGGATGGCAAAGTGTACAGGTTGCACAATCTCAGCATGTGCATTGTAATTCAGGTATTTTTTTTACATGCTATTTCAGGAATTAGTTTTTAACAGAAATTGCTAGTACATTTCACAAATAATTACAAAGAAATGTAACACAATGAATTAGATAGGAAATTGTGTAAGTAGAAAACCCGAAATATTATTTTCTTGTAAAACGTACTTCAACCTGTGTTTTTATTTAGGCTACAACTTTTTTTTTTTAAATCATTTTTCAGTGAATTTGGATGTCCCTCTCATTTTCTTAACAGAAGTGTTAAATCAAGATAATAAAATAGGCTATTTAAACTCATTTATTTATATATTTGATTGACATTCATTTATATATTTGATTGACTGATTAATTGAAATGAGGGGAGAGATCGCTGTATTGTGTTTTAACGACTTTTTGACCGGATATATTATTTAAAATGATTAAATGCAGTTTAGATAGCTATTTTATTAGATAAAATGAGGAAAATGCACTGGTATTAAACTAGTATTTTAATAACTATATTTTATTTGAAAGTCAACCCGGGTGATTAGCTCGTGTACAAGAGTTTGTTAAGTTTATTGATAGGCTACAAGCAGACAGTTCTCCGACTGCATGCATGGAAAGACTCCGTTCAAGATCATTATTAATGTAAATGCACACGTCTCATAAAGCTCATATTTATGTAGAGGTCTCGATTTGTACAGACATTCATCGCGACAGCATATTAAATTACATAAAAAAAGAAGCAAATATGACTAACTTTACCTGTATTATAACTATGCCTGTTTTTGAGAACAAAAGTGGCTTTAGTGTTTACTTACCATCGCTGCAATAGAATATTAGTCTAAATGAAGAGGTAATCCACACACAGCTCTCTCAGATATTTCCCAGATGAAGCTGCAGTGTGAAGCGCTCGTGCTTCTGTGGATCATTAGAGGACAGTGTGTCTGGATCAGCCTCTTGCGATGTCATGCTGTCAGAACTTAGTTGTGTGGACTGTCTGTATTTACAGAAAGACCTGACAGAAAAATATGCCAGTAAAACGTCAATAAATTTGAGATAATAATTCGACTACATGAGATAATTTCTAAAACAGTAAGTGGAAATTTTAGCCTGTCGAGTTTCTAATGGGTAATAGATGGGTGCTGTCACACTTATTTTTTAAAAGAGTTTTTCTTTAAAGACTTGAATAGGATTGTAGTGCTTATTTTATGCAAGTCTCCTTGCTGCATGTCCACCATGTGATGCTTGTTGGGTTTATGTAGCTTTAGCAAACCTTTTTATCACATAATTACACTTAGCCTGCTTTTCATATTCCCACTTTTATGATTATTTTATGCTTGATCAAATGTTACAGATTTTCAGGCACGTGCAGCTCAAGCCCCTGCCCTTTTTCAAAATTATTCAAAAGTGCAGACAAATAGCAATGATATTGTGGTCAATAAAACGAAATTCATTTGAATTATAATTAACATGACAATGTGTACAAAACAGTAACTATCGCTCAAAAGTCGTGTTTATTTTTACATCTGTCAATCTGAGGTGTTGCTACAGACCCTTTTTCTTTTAGCAAACACCGTGACGTTTTTCTGTGGGCGGAGCTTAGCTGGAGGCAGAAAGACCCCCCCTGACCACTTCACTAACCCTAGCTAAGTCTGTTTAGCTTGTTTTTTAATAATAACTGGAGAAATTCCGATTTTACCTGCATATGTAAGGTATAGATGCACTGTCCAGGACCGCGACTATCTAGTCGTGAAGATGTATATATTTCAATTTCAGCAGGCTATATATTTTTAACTATTTTTACAGCTACAGTATTATTCCAGCCACAATTAATCACAGCATATGATGCATATAAATCATCAGTTTGTTGTTTTGCACACAGACATTTCATACACGACATGCATAAGAAATCTTTTTTTTTTTTCTTTTACATTGCCCCTATTTTACATTTGAGCTCTCTGCACGTCCCTGCAGATTTTACATGACAATCGTATCCAGTTTCTTTTCAGTTTCAAGGCATCTACTGAAATACAGTGCTTTAAATCAGTACTGGTTAAATTAAGCCATGTCAGTGTGTTTATTGAACAGTTCTTGTCTGTTTGGGGAAATAGATTGGAGTTCTAATGGCATTAAGGAGCATTTGAATTGTGTGTAGAGTGGTTCTCAAAGGAAATAAAATGGGGAAGGCTATTTGCACTTTCTTAATAACTTCACATCATCTTTTCCATCACATCTTGCTTATGGGAATTACCCTGTGTTCCTGAGTTATTTAGAATGAAATACCAAAATGCACCTCTACATTCATTGGAACATAATGTAAGACATTAAATTCCAGTATTAAAAGAACGTAAGATAGATCTAGCAATAAGAAAACCTAAATTTGCATTCCTGTTAGTACAGCACTTTGTTGGACACAGTATATTTACAGAATTGTTTATCCTCGACTGGTGTAGTTTTTAAGATCCATTCAACAATTCACTGCCAGATTTTCTCCTTAATGAAAAACAACAGAACACAAACCTTGTAGCTGGCATATTTTCAACTTTGACTGTATTGGCACTTGCTTCGCAACAAGATGATACACACAGCGTGGAAGCTGTAAGCGTCGCATTGATCGTTCATGAGTGGGAGGATATATATTGGATAAGCATGTGAGCAAAACGCTTTTGCTTTTCCATCTCGCTCTAACATGTTATTTGCATTCATCTCCAGCGAGAGACTTCAGAGAGGCACTCTGCTGTTTTGAGACAATATGTGTTATTGAGCATCTCTGTGAAATCTATATCCTCTCATGATGCCGGCGATGATCTGTCCCTGTACAGTGTTTCTACGTTAGACACAAAAGGAGAGATAAACACATAACACAGAGCCAAGGGTGAACCCATATTGCATCAATGTCTTTATTTCCCTACCAGGATTACTTGAGAAGTCTATAAGGATGCAAAAAAATTAAATGAATCAGTGGGAAGATTGTGCCGTAATTAAACATGCAGAACAATCTGTGCAATATATTTACATAAGAATCTTGTAACCATAAGAACATAAAGAAGTATCGAAGTGTAGCTGAATGATACTGCCAATTTAATTCAGACAGGGGGGGGGGGGGGGGGGGGGGGGGTTGTTATTCAAACAACTGTGGCATTAGCAGTAGGTTTAATGGAACATTTCCTATCTTTTGTACAGCAGACAGATCATATTTTTCCCTTAATGTAGAAATTACAGAATTTAAAAACAGGTGTATAATTCGTAGCTACCCTGTCCACATAAAATGTGCTGAAGCATTTTCTGAATCCAAAAATCCAAAATTCCTATACTAATACTATACCAGACATCTTTCAAACTTTACACTGAGAATACAATGCAGGATGCAATGCTGTTTAGCCATTGAAAGTGTGAATCTTGGCCGGTGAAAATAGCACTGTTGCCATATCATGTGTGACAGTCCAAGACGAACAGATGAACAGCTCTGACTTGTCTCTTCTCACAACCTGGTCACACATCATAATCTTAAAGGAATAGTTCATCCAAAAATTAAAATGTGCTGAAAATGTACTCACCTTCAGGCCATCCAAGATGTACAGTAGGTGAGTTTGTTTCTGAAAAGATTTGGAGAAATTTAGCATTACATCACTTGCTCACCAGTGGATCCTCTGCAGTGAATGGGTGCCATCAGAATAAGAGTCCAAACAGCTTATAAATGGGAAAAAAAAACATCCCAGTAATCCACACAACTCCAGTCCATCAATTAACTTCTTGTAAAGTGAAAAACTTTGTAAGAAACAAATCCATCATTAAGGCATTTTAGTTTATAATTTCTGTCACTTCTGATCAAAATACAAGTCCATAATCCATTACAATGCTTCCTCCAGTGAAAAAGTTCATCCTCTGTATTTCTCTCACATCGGAAATCACCAACATACTTGTTTAGCCAACATACTTTGTCTTGGATTGTCTACGCTTGTAAATCTTATGCAAGATTTTTTTTCACTGGAGAAAGCAATGGATAGGGGACTTTAGGATTTTAGCCAGACTCGGCACCCATTCACTGCTGAGGATCCATTGGTGAGCAAGTGATGCAATGCTAAATTTCTCTAAATCTGTTCTGATGAAGAAATGAACTCATCTACATCTTGCATGTGTCAGTCCTCTGTCGTGTGTGTCATGTGTTCCCGCATCTTGTGTCCATATGTGGTTTGTTTCCTGTCCTTGTTTAATGTGATCATTAGTAAATTCTTGTCCAGCCGTGTTTGTCTAATTATCTATGATTATCATGTGTATTTATAGTCCTGTCTGTTCAGTTTGATTTCGTCTGGTCTACTCGTTACTCCCCGGTGTTCCTGTCTGCCCTGGCCTGCCCTGCCCTGCCCTGCCCTGCCCTGCCTTGCCCTGCCCTGCCTTGCCTGAAGTAAAGACTGTTAATTTGAGTTATATCCTCATCTGCGTGTTCCTCGTTCCTCCATGCTGTGTGCACCATGACAGCATGGCCTGAGGGTGAGTACATTTTTATTTTTGAGTGAACTGTTCCTTTAAACAGTTACATTTTAAAATCATAGCATATAATCGTATCTCTAGCATGTTACTTGCGCATACAAATGAATGTGCATGTAATTGTAACAATAGATGATGCAGAATTTTGACTTTGCCATGAAGAGTCTTTAAACTTGTCTTCTGAAATTGTTTTTGTTTTTCCTGTTGTTTCAGAGCTGTGTAATTTATGTGGTCATAAATAGACTGAATTGTTTTTCACCAGAGGTGGAAAAGATGTGTTAAATGCGGGTGACGATGGGTGTTTTCAGCAGTTTTCCATGCTTGTAGGTTTTCAAACTTGTAATGATATGTTTTAAAGCATTTGGTAAAATAGCTCCTTAAAGTGTAACATTTCAATAAGTCATTATCTATTGTAATCCCTAGATTAGTTTGCTACTTTACTTTACTCTAAAATATACAATCAATACAGTTGCAGACATAAAATAGCAGCATACATATAAAAATAGATGTTATGAAAGGACTCCATCATAGACTGAATCAAGACAAGTCAATAGGAAAGAGAATATGCATTCAATAGATTACATTTATCTTTAATAGAGAAAAACTGGATCATGGCTCAGTTAAAAAAAGAAAGACACTTTGGCATGGATTGAAACCATTTACATTTTTATAGGTTTAAATCCAGTTGACATTGATTCAGACAGCATGAATCATCCTCAGGTTAGTCACACTCAAGGATTAATTAGTGGGATTCTCATATCGCTAGTAAAAGCATCATACACTGCCATTTATTTCAGAAACTTTCAAACTACAGCCCCCACCCAGTGTGTGGAGATATGGACCAGACGGTTTTAATTCTGAGCTTTAATACAAGCCGCCATCGAGTATAGCTGTTGGGCTTTCTAGTATTTAATTTATTGTGAACTCTTGGGAGGTTGGTTGGACTCGGTGTCTGGTATGTGTGGCACACCTGCACGGCACAGATTAGAGAAGATTTATCTGGGGGTCTAAAAAGAACCAGTTTGCCATTGATTTGTGGTCAATCTATCATTTAATCTTGCTGACTGCAACTGCCATTGCTGCTCTCTCTTAGGTAAGGAAGGTGTCTCTCCTCTCCCCACCCAGGAATGGGAAATTTTGTATGGCCTTAGGCATCTTTCTGAATGATGCACCATTAGAATGAAAAGTTTACAGAATGTCTGTCAGTGTGTAATATGTTCACCACAAATGTACCTGGAATTATATTTCTGGGACTTTGTCCAGAGTTGGGATGAAATCCAAAATGAAAGAACTGGCTTCCTTTCAATTCAGTTGTGAATAAAAAATGAAATTGGCCACAAAGGAAGTTGGATTGGAATTTGAATGTATGTCCATCCATTCATCAAACTTGAAGACGTTTTAAACCGTTTTTTTTTTTTTACTTTTGAGTCTTTGTAGTTCAATTTCAGTTCATTTTAATTCTTCATTTGTTTTCATCATTCAACTCATCCATTATGAGTGTCTTTTACTTCGGAGCTCATAGACAGAATTTTAATTTGGACACTTTGGATTTTATGGACAAGTTATTTCATTATGTATTCAGTGTAAGCACTAATACGCCTTCTCTAATTTGTTCAACTAATATAGTGTAACAATAAAGCAATTAATACATAAAACAGTGAGTTGTTGGATGTATGATGGCCAGAAAATAAATCTACATTGTGAACATGACTCTGAAACATTACCATCACACATAGCATGATTTATGAGTTGTTACTTCCAAATACAAGGACATCATTGTATAACACAAAATTAGCTTTTCAACCTTAATTAAAAAATGTGTTTGTTTAGGTAATGAATCAAAAATGGTTTTAAGTATAGATTAATAAGCTCCTAAATATGAAACCGATTTAGGTGACAAGATAAAGCAGGCATTATAAATTAAATCTGTGCACATAAAAGGACAAATCCAGTGAGTGGTTCATTTAAGTCCCTGTTTCAATCATAAACCCCTTCGAAGTGTCTTGACCAACAGCATCCCCTTCCCTTTCTTCAGGAGAGTTTCGTTCTTATAAACTCCCTGATCTGATACACTTGGAAATAGGTAACCATCAACCTAAACTATCAGGCCTGAAGCATGTACTCCATCAAAGATGTCAACACAAATTTGCCCTTGAACAGGTCTATTAGTCATGCACAATTTAACAAGCAATGGTGGGGATCTGTCAAGTAATCACATCACAAGACATTTCCCTCGACTTCCAGCTCTTCACTCACAGCTGTCATGCCATCTGAGCGATGTTCTAGTGCACATTCCTTACTAATCACTCGCAACAAATCAATCATCTTATTGAATTGTAGATAAATCAATGCAACTGGACAACATATCTAGAAAGTGGACTCTTTGCATTGCTTGTGTGTAGAAAATACACTGTAAAAATTCATGTTAGATTGAGTTCTCAATGCTAAAAAATACAAAGATTTACTGGATACTTAATGCTTTAAGTATATTTTGGTTAATTGGTTTTCTGAATCTGATATAGTCCCATGCACTGGGCATGAATAATTCATGTGGTTGCATATGATTTTATATGCACTGTTGATGGTTTTTGTCACTTTTACTGGCATCAGGAGAGTTTGTTCCTAATTATCGGTCTGTGAGAGGCACTTGAAGGTATTTTGAGTGTCTTTAGCCTCATTAGTGTTCATGTGGTGAGTGTTTGTGTGATGCTGTCATTATTTTAAGACAAGTACTTTTATTCCCATGACAAGTATACTTCTCATTGAAAACATGGTGAACAATTAGAATAGAAATTTTTTGAAGATGTAATTTTTTTTTTTTTTTTTTTTTTTTTACAGTAACCGAATCTAACTAATCAAGGCATGTTTTAAGTAATGTCAACTTGGTAGCATTTTAAGGCCACTTGAAGGAATAGTTTACCCAAAAATGAAAACTTGCTGAAAATGTACTCACCCTCAGGTCATCCAAGATGTAGATGAGTTTGTTCTTCATTGGAACAGATTTGGAGAAATCTAGCATTATATCACGTGCTTACCTGAATGGGTGCCGTCACAATGAGAGTTCGAACAGTTGATAAAAACATCACAATACTCCACAAGTGATCCATGCAACTCCAGTCCATCAATTAATGTCTTGCAAAGTAAAAAACTGCATGCTTGTAAGAAACAAATCCATCATTAAGGCGTTTTCAACTTTTTATACGAGTCCATAATATTGCTTTCTCATAGAAAAATAGATAGAGGATTCGTATTTTATGATTTGAATGGAAAAATGTCTTGTTAGATTTGTTTCTTACAAACACACAACTTTTCACTTCATTGATGGACTGCAGTCATGTTGTAGATTATTGTGATGGTTTTATCAGCTGTTTGAACTCTCACTCTGACGGCACCCATTCACTGCAGAGGATCCATTGACAAGCAAGTGATTTCATGTTCAATTTCTCCAAATATGCTCTGATAAAGAAACACATTAATGTAGCTCTTGGAACATGTTGGGGTAAACTGTTCCTTGAAGACGTTTGCTTAAAATAAGTAAATAAATAAAATGAAACAAATGTTATTTAATTTCTTTAGAAAACTTTTGGATAACTTCTAGGTCATCTTGGCCTACGATATTCAACAAGTGAGTCATGAATTATGCACCCTACCTAAGGAAAAGTACTATTATCATCTCTTAAAGTAAAAATGGAAAAGCTTTGCATAGCCTGTTTGCTTCTGTTGAGGAATAACAATATAGTTCAGTGCATTTGGAGTCACTGAAACTCTGGATTCAGCTGCTGACTTGTGGACTCCAGTGGTGAATGCCCCAGCTGCTATGCCAAATGGAGACTCAATCACACAGGCACTGGGGCTTAACCTGCAGTTTTCTCTATTTCCACAGCCTTGCCCTCTCTGCCATCTATACGACCCGACTCCTGCTGAAAGATATTCATCACTCTGTCACCTGCTTCAGTCTGACATGCTGCCCAACTGAACCACTCCTAATGGACCATCATATTCGCCTGACTTCGTTCCATTTAGCATAGAGCACAACTCTGCAAGAGCTCAGTCAGAGATGATATGCCGCATGAAGATGGATTTGTGGGCTCAGCCGTGCCTCCCCTCAGTTGTATCTACTCCGCACTAAGATGACAGTAAACATATACATGATTTGAGTGGAATGTGAATGAAATTGAATGAAGCATTAATTTTTTTTTTTTTATGGTGAAAGAAATGCAAGCTATATGATTTATGCAGACTAACCAGCAAAAAAAAAAAAAAACATTTAGGAAAAAATAAATATTTTAAGGACAATGTGTGGACTGCAGATAAATGTTTTAGCATTAGCATTTTCAACTCAATTCATGTGTTTTGTTGAATTCTGAATTTTTTTTTTATGCTTGTTTTAATGCCTTGCACTACTGCAATGTCTATTATAGCTCTCTGATCTGGTTGATCAATTGCGGCATTCAGTGCTTAAATTTCTTTTTTTTTAATGACTGCTGAACTTTATATTGTTTTTCCTTATACACTTGGTTCCATGCATCACTCTGCAGAGGATATGGATTCGTATTTTACAGTTTCAGCAGTCTCTTTCCCCTCACGTAATCAGTTCAAATCAATATTTCATGTTCATTAATTTACTTATTTGTTAAGTACCCATGAAATTAGCAGCATAATTGAAAATACCATTCTGCATCACCATCCTGATCAACCTGTCTGGGTTTATTTTGCTATAAATGCGATGGCTTGTAAAGACCTGCACTTAACATTATGTGGTATGGCTCAATTTTCTACCACACAGGAGGCAACAGTTAAAAAAGGACATCAAATCTGATTGGTCCGAGAGTTCTGATATAGACCTTAAAGGAATAGTTCACCCAAAAATGAAAATTTTATGTTTATGTGCTTACCCCAAGGGCATCCTAAAGTAGGTGACTTTGTTTCTTCGGTATAACAAACAAAGATTTTTATCTCAAACCTATCAGTCATATAATTGCAGTCAATGGGACTCACGGCTTTGAGAGAGAAAAAAAACATACACAGACAAAACCAAATTAAACCCTGCAGCTCGTGACAATACATTGAGGTCTAAAGACACGAAATGATTGGTCTGATCGGAAACAGTATTTATATTGTTTTTTTACCTCTGATCCGCCGCACTGTCCATTTACTTGACTGATTTGTTCAATTAAAAATGATTATATTGCTAGAAGATGTGCTAAAGGCTCTGCTGTGTCTTTATTTGGTGGAGCAAAACCATAGAAAGTAACTAGCAATAATGTACTAGTAACTAGCTAAAATGTCAATTATTTGATATCACACTCGCAATTGTGCTGTTTTTTTTAATACATAGGGCTGTCGTGTCTAAATTGGCTTCACTACTTTTTTGTGTTTGGGTAATGATTATTAGGGTAGTGGTTTTATTTGTGGCTGACGGATTGTTTATAAGTGGCTAAGATAAAGTACTGAAAGAAAAGCAAATCTATCATGATAATAACTGGAGTATTGCTAATAAAATATTGTTAAAGATGTTTTCAGTTTGCTGTAAAATGTAAGTATGCTGTGACAAACAGTATTGCTGCACGAACATGGCCTTACAGAGCGAGGGAGTTTCTCCTACAGTCTTTCCAACTCTCTCCCAGAGGACAAGTTCTGTCAACTCTCTTATCTTTTTCTCTCTTTTAGGACTTGGTCTGGACTAGATATGGTGCATTTTCATGTATTTTTCATCAGAAGAGACTGATGTAATGCTTCCACATGGTGGTATGGCATGGTGATAACTTGATAAAATCTGGGTGCTGTTTTAGCTGTTGTTGTTTTTCATATAAATCGTGTTAAGTTACTCATCTATTCTCACCAGTTGTCGGGGACTCTTGTTAGCCAGTTTAAATGAACAAATGATATTATCGTAGATATTGAAGTTCTAGCTCTCATGAAGCATTTACTACAGAAGTTGAGATACTGTAGTAGAAATTTCTGAAATCAGCTACTCTAGTGTATTTGTGAATCATTATATAATATGAAGTCAACATATATGAAATTGAATTAAAATTTGTTTCATACTAATGTATATTGAAGGTACATTTATTACTTTAATTGATAATAATACTGTTGCACCATGGATATATGATGGCTAAATCTGTTTCCTTTTCAACTATGAATTACTTCATTAGGCTAATGTGATTCAGTGTAAAAATAGCCAGAATTTCTCACTTCATCTTTGACATGTAACACAATGCATGATGATAAAATGACAGCTGATGTCGAATAATGTCTTATAGATGATCGCGCTTTCACTGTTGACAGGAACATGCAAAAGATTATCTGTCAGTCCAGTGGAAGCTTTTGCATGACCATGATCCCATGTTACAATCCATGCATTCAGGCCTTTCATCCAAGGTAAAGGAGCAAAATAAATAATGATGAAGACACACCGTCTGTCTCTCATGAAGCTGCTACACTCCAAACAACAGCAGCCCTGATCAGAAGCTTTGTTGTAGAGAAGCCTTTGATTTCTAATGGACATATGCAAAATGAACAAATATCTATGGTCATCAGAAATCAAATATATTTTCTAATGATGTATCAAGATGTTGTTTTGAGAGTTCTAATGGCAGGGAAGGAAACTGTGTACTGTCAAGAGGCTTTATCATACCATCTGTTAGGGAGTTGTTGTTTTTTTCAAGTGAGATCATCATTGCAAAGAGCTGCTTGATGGCTGCATGATATATTTATTTGTTTATGGATCGCTGGTCACCTGGTATTAAAGTGATAATCTATTCTAAAGGAATTAATCATGCATTAATCATTTCCACAAGGGATGGACAATGACACTGGGAGTCTCTTCACTCTAGTGCTTTATTTAAATGATGTTTCATATCTCTGTGAACAAAACAGCTGAATAATCACAACATCCTTTCCATTCAGGTCTGAAAAACTCACTCAATCCCTAATGATTGTTTAAACTGATATGAAGTGAAACTTCAATGGTTAAAAGTCCTTCCAAGTAATAATTTCAGAATTACTTCTATAGCTCTATTCAAATGGCGCTAGTTTTCTAAACAAATTATTTAAGCTCTTAGAACTTTATAGAAGTGGCTTTTTATAATAAAGCCATGTAACCAAGCAGAGAAATCTATACATGTGTCTTTCCTGATGCTGATACTAAAGAGGCCAGTCTTAGATGTTTCCACAACTTGGCTCTCCTTAATTTTATAAAATTATATTACGTTTGTCGTTGGATGACATCCATGTTGGAAGCTGAAAAATTAGTGCGCAAATGGTAGATCTGATTCGTATGGAAGCCTGTTTCTGCCACAAGATAAAAAAAATATATATTTTTTTAACCTCACAATTCAGATTTTTTTCTTGCCATTCTCAATATAAAGTTCAAATTAGATATAAAGGTTTACTCCACCCCAAATAAAAATTTTGTCATTAATCACTTACCCCCATGTCGTTCCAAACCCATAAAAGCTTCGTTCTTCTTCAGAACACAAATTCAAATATTTGTTATGCATTCTGAAAGCTCTCTGACCCTCCCATAGACAGCAATGTAATAATCACGATCAACGTCCAGAAACGTTGCAAGGAGATTGGTAAAATAATCCATGTGACATCAAGGGTTCAACCGTAATTTTACGAAGTTACGAGGAAACTTTTTGTACGGATATGTCTTCTATATTAATGCTTTGATTTGAACGAAAACAGCGCATCCAAATCCAAATTGTAAAATAGTCACAATTTTTATTTTTTTATTCCGTATAGCAGAAACAGGCTTCAATAGAGGAACCATGTGAATCTGCAAAGTATGTGTGTTAAACAGGAATTTCTTTAACCTCTTCCAGAAAACTAGTACCATCTACATAGGGCTTTATATGCTGGCCACATTTTAGCTAATTTGAAGTTAGAAAATTACACTTTTAAGAACACACAAGAGGATCCGTTTACATTTGGATGTTCTGCACACTCCTCCTTTACCTAGGGGCACTTCACCTCCGTGTTCATGTGTCTGAATGAATGAAGTTTCAGGGTTATATTGGCACGCTGACATAATCTGTAGTCACATAATGTAGAATAAAGCCAAAAACAATTACATGCATGGATGACTCATAATGCGTTTATAACTCAAAATAATTTCATTACCCCCTCCTCTTTTTTACACGATTTCACACTTCATTGTGCAGTATTAAATGATAACAATGGCACACATTAAATACAATGTCTGTCTTCTCTCAGTGTAACTATTATCATTATTATTAGCCAATTACTACAGTGCCTGTTTTCTAATTCATAACAGCTAAACTATTAATGGCCGCGCCAGCTGTTCTGTTATTTCACTGTAATCTGAAATTAAAGTAATCCGTTTTTTTCCATGATGTCTTTTGTCATATAGAACTGTCTGCTAATTAGGACGACTATTATTCATTACCATCCGGAATCTCGTGCGTTTCCGTCAAAGCCCTTCTAATGTATTTCTGTTTAAAGACCATATGGCTTTTATTTTCTCTCCTCTCCATTCTACAAATAGAGGTTCTCCTGTGGAACCTTTCAGGAGTTATTGCCCCTTGAAATACAATAAACCTAAATACCTCCGCTAACTTTAGTACCTGTCTGTGGAACCTCCAGACAATGACGGATGAAAGCCTCCCTATCAGAACAACTGGAGGAGCTTCCTGAGGTGCGCTTTCCACCCTGCACTGATAGACACTTTCATTAAGTCTCTGTCCATACATCTTTTTGTCACTGGAGGACAATGACAAAGAACCAAACTGATACAATATTCTCCTTTCTATTTCTGTGCCAGCCGCAGAAACGACATATGTAGCCACTCATTAAGCTAACTAATATCCGTGTAATGTTTCAAAATAGTTAAAGATCAATAAATATAATATTAGTATTACATTCACTGTTTTGAAGCATTGAGATTCATTATATGTTCTGGCTTATCTTGTGTTGAAGAGGCTGCGGTTTGATCATGGTTTCTGTGCACATGGCCAGCAGTCAGGACCAAGGACACCGATAAGGTTAATAACAAACTTGACGTGCTATTAGTGTCGTGTTTTCTGACAGATCCTAATATGCATTGCTAAGAACTTCATTTGAACAACTTTAAAGGCAATTTTCTCAATATTTAGATTTTTCTTTTGTGAAAAATATCATCACAAAAGAAAAAAAAAGAAAAAGGGGAAGTTGTGGCCTAATGGTTAGAGAGTCGGACTCGTAATCCAAAGGTTGCGGGTTCGAGTCTCGGGCCGGCAGGGATTGTAGGTGGGGAGAGTGAATGTCCAGCGCTCTCTCCACCTTCAATACCACGACTGAGGTGCCCTTGAGCAAGGCACCGAACCCCCAACTGCTCCCCGGGCGCTGCAGCATAAATGGCTGCCCACTGCTCCGGGTGTGTGTTCACGGTGTGTGTGTGTGTTCACTGCTGTGTGTGTGCACTTTGGATGGGTAAATGCAGAGCATGGATTCCGAGTATGAGTCCTCATACTTGGCCGTATGTCACGTCACTTTTTCACTTTTTTCCCTTTTTTTTTTTTTTTTTTTTTTTTTTTGCACCCTCAGATTCCAGATTTTCAAATATCTCGGCCAAATAATTCTCAATAATTTATTATATCTTATTTTCTAATAATAATAAATAAATCAGTGTGGCTCCAAGCATGTGCTATATCACTAACACAATGTCACTATCATCTGTTGTGAAAAGAGTCGATTTTAGAGGCATCATTTAGCAAGCCAGTTGCTACAACACTGTAATTCAGTTCTGGTAAGAATTCAAAGGTTTAATCTTGCTACTCCTGAGAGAAAAGCTATGTTATACAGGAGTTTAATAACACTTCCCTGGCAGCTCAAGTGGTGTTACAAGGTGTGCTTCATGCATCACACTAAACCCCTATTCTTTTTGTGTTAATGGTGCCAAACAAATGCCAGAAGTGTCACATTTCACCTCACTTCTCCCTTTACCTCGGAGACGCTGTGGAGGCAAAAATGGTGTGTCAACCTGAGACTTTGTGACATTTGACAGATGCTTACAGAGGCTTGGATTACCACCTTAGCAACTAGCCAGATAACCAGTCCCCGTGGCACTGCCTAGTTAAGTCTTTAATTTGACATGACATTGTTCCAATAAACTGAATCTAATTCCTGTCTGGAGCTGGCCTAAGCCTCAAAACAACTTCTGAGCTTGCAAAAGCTTTTTACTTTAACTGGATTTACATCTAACAAGTCCAGGTGGTTGTCCTTCTGATCTACTTGAAGTTCGCAAGCCCTAGATTAGCACTGAAGAAGATTTGCATTTAGTCTACATTTGTAGGGAAGAAGAATTTAATGTAACGTAATTTCATATTATGTTTACATTTGTGTTTGTCATATAGACATACTGTACCTTTGGAAGCCAATTTCACACTCAGAGAGAAAATAAATAAAAAATGTCTCATAAATGAGACTTAATTTCTCACCATTATGACTTTATTTCTCATTATTTTGACTATATATCTCTCACAGTGTGACTACTTCTTTTTTAGTTTCACATTTTTCATTTTACTCTGACACAGAAACAGGTTTCACGTTTCACATACCTGGTTATATGGTCAAAATAATTTCCACAAAGCATTTAATTCTTATTATAGGCATAAGAAACTTTGTGATTATGTGTAATCATGTGTAACCTTTGAAAAAATATGCAGTTTCATTTTGAATGTCAGCACTAAGAATTCAACTGGAAAGTGTTAAATTTGCAACATGGGAACATTTCATAATGTCAGAAAAACATTTGAGGCCCAGGAGACTTTTGAGTCAAATGAAAATTCTCCAATTCTACAAAGCCATTAGCTTTCATGCTTCCGTTTGTGCATGATTTATTGCCCTGCGACAGATGCTTGAATCATTTTCAGCTTTGAAAATGAACAGGTTTACAACTACAAACACTTCAACTGTCAGTCGTGTTACTTTTGGACAAGTCTTTATATGGTTGTCATGAAGCAGAATGCATGAAACAATGTTATTTGTAATACAGATTATTGTAATATATTTCATTTCAGGTAAACAGATTAGAGAATGTTGTTAAAGTTGCATCAAATAGGCCTGTATGTACATAACCACAGCATACATTCACAAGTTAAGATACTCTAGCTATATCGTCAATGCCTACATCTGTTCACTGTGTAGTCAGATATGATATACTGTATTCATTTAACATGCAGCCTGCATTGTGTTGGTAAAGCAACGTCCTCTGAAATCTGAGCATGATAGATGTTTTTGTGCTCTTTCAGTGCATGCACAGGGTCACCTTTCGTTAATGCTAAGTGACAAGGTGATTTTAATAGCCACATATGCAGAGCTAATGAAACACAAGGAGGCAAAGCAGCGTGGGCAGCTTCCCTTTGTTAGACACGCTGTAATCTGTCAGAGAGTGACAAACCTCCTGAAGGCATGACATAATAACTTTACCCTTGAACTACAGACACATGCATTCTTTCAGACGTTTGTATATGCTGTTACTGATTCAAAGTGATCACGCCTATATGAAGTCGGCAGGGTCATCAATATTATCCAGAGGAAATGGAATCCAGGGACACCTCAGTAAAAGTCAGTGTCTCGGTGTGTAAAGGACTCCATACACCTGAGAACAGGCACAAATTGATATTGTAAAAAGGAAAAACCTGAAAAAAAGTGTATCATTCTACTGGATTTTTGTGGTGAAAAATTATAAAGTGCTGTCTGTGGCACTATATGAAATGATGTGTATGTCATTGCACTTCAGTTTCAGTCTGCACTGCAAACCTAATCTACAATATTTGCTGCTCAAGAAACATTTATTATTTTTTATCAGTGTAGAAAATGTTTTTTTTTTTAATTATTAATAAACGTTTCAAAAGAACAGCATTTATTTAAAATACTTTGTCACTTTTGATCATTTTAATGCATCCTTGCTGAATAAAGGTGTTAATTTCTTTTTTTTTTTTTTTTTTTTTTTGCTGCCCTCCAAGGTTTGAACAGCACTGCATAAATATACAAAAAAAAGTGACAGATCAAACATTTATCAAAAGGTTAGAAACCAGTTTCTTTTTCTATTCATCTTCATTTTAGCTTGTTTGCCTATCTGAGAGGCAGAGAAATCAGCTCTCATTTGGGTCAAACTGAAATCTGCAGTCAAATTCATTCATTAATGTGCGTTTTACAGTATATATAAACCCAGCGTATACAGAGTGAAATGCATCACATTGTGTTTGTGTTTTGATGTAACAGCCCATTAGGTGGGTGCAGCCCTGACTCTGGAGATAAGTTATATCAGGGGGCATAATCACTGGGAAGTGTGTAATTAAATGAGGATTCTCAGCTGGCTGAGCAGCCAGTCTGCTTTTATCTCCTGTTTGTGAAAGGCTCATAACTCAAACTCCACTCTGTGCTTCATTCACTGCTCTGCAGGGGGCTGTGCTTGTATTTTAAAGCTGTTTCCACAGGAACCTGAATGTTAATAACCAATAACAGAAATGCTCAGAATTTGTGATGCATACAGATGGTTGCTATAGTGCAGGGCTGTCCAAACTCGGTCCTGGAGGGCCGGTGTCCTGCAGAGTTTAGCTCCAACCCTAATCAAGCACACCTGAAGCAGCTAATCAAGCTCTTACTAAGCATACTAGAAACTTCCATGCAGGTGTGTTGAGGGAAGTTGGAGCTAAACTCTGCAGGACACCGGCCCTCCAGGACCGAGTTTGGACAGCCCTGCTATAATGGTTCTAAATGGGTTATTGCCAAATCCAAGGGTATATATATATTTATATATATATATATATATATATATTAATTATGGGTATCCAGTATCTACAGTGCATTATTCAGCACAATACACTATATTACCTGGTATTAAATGTTTTGAGAAATGATCACTCAGTTTATAATCATTCATGTTGGGCAAGAATATTTTCTTTCATTATTATGGCTTCCTCTTTAAATACATCTTAACTTTACACCTTCAGGTAAGCAATTAATAGTCTGATTCCTCTGTGGCCCAAAATAAACACAACATTTCAGCACAGTTTATATTCTCTGTCCCCTGACAGCGTATGAGGGCTGTTAACCAATCCGCTTTAGCCAAAGTTGAGATTGTGTTTTTTTGGACCCTCTTTTGGTGGATTAGCAATGCTCTCTCTCTGTAATGGAAACTGAGGCTGGTCAGTTTGGTGAGATTGGATTAGTTTTGTTGAACAAGCTGATCTGTCACTTTGAGAAAGCACTTTTTCATGGCTTGAGAAATGCACACAATGCAGCATTGTGTTGAAGGCAGCCAGTAGTAAGCACCTCATCATTGCCTGAGATGGGAGAAGAGGTGGATCAATGCAAATCAATTAAAAACGTATGGAAATTTTAGTGTGATGGATGAAGACTTGAGCTGGCAATCCAAAAGTCCTGTCTAGAGGTTGATTTTATTCTTATCAAGCTTAAAATACATGCTTTATAAATAATACATGGTTTTAAATTTTGAAATGATTTTTATTCTTCTTTTTCATTATTGGCTAGTTTATGGTTTTCTTAAATAGTTCAAATTGTCTTAGAAATTATACAGCATATAATTTCGTTGTCCTTTTTATTAAATCTTCATATAGCTGGTGAAGGGAGTTTATAAATGAATACATTTAGTAAATCATTTTATCTGCTTGAATATTTTCATGTTTCTTGAACAAGGTTTTTGTGATCTAAGCAGGATTATACTGCCTCTTGCTGGATATAATGAATCATTTCATCTGAAGTGAGTAGAGTGGGGAACTATGATGCCACTTTGTAGGCGGATCGGCTGTTAGCATGAAACTGGTTCCTCGACAAAAAGCCATCCTTTTTTTTAGTCATACTAAAACTGAAATGAGACATTAGTAATAAATAGTATATTGAATAAATGAAATAATCTCAACTAAAGGACATTTGAAAGCACGTATTTCGAAATAAGGTGCATTAAAAGTAAATAAATCCTTGATTAATATAAATACTTTAATTAAAAATGTGTCATTCGGTAAAATTCTAGTGCATTAATCTATTAAATAACAGCAGAGTGAGCGAGTTTTTGGATATGGGAAGATTAAATTTATTTTAGTGAACCTCATTTTGTTAGGGTGGTTACACAAAATGTTATTTTATCCTTGCTTTTACAATCTGCTTTCTAACAGCTTCATTACGTTGAATGTGTCCGACAGGCCTGTAGTCCCATTTAGCAACTTGTCTTTTTTAAGAAACATAACAGTTTAAAAAAAATCACGAGTGGGGTGTAACTGGTGTGTTTTATGTCGTAGAATAAAACGTGAAAGTACCTTGAGCCTGTCTGAACCACGGACCTTATTTAAGGGATTTAACCAAAAACCCATGCGGGACGATGGAACCGGAAGTGCTAAAATGCTAACTTGCTTCCGGGTTTTCGCCTACAAAGTGACATCATAGTTCCACCACTCTATTATCCTGGTTATTTAGAAAGCCTTCCTCTTTCTTTCTCTCTGACAAGTTTTGTTTTCCTTACAATGGCTGAGTAGCCCAAAAAAATCACAGCCTTGAAAAGGGGAAGCCATTAATCATTTTGATCTAATAAATACTTTATTAGACTTCCACTGGGGAAGTCGTGGCCTAATGGTTAGAGAGTCGGACTCGTAACCCAAAGGTTGCGGGTTCGAGTCTCCGGCCGGCAGGAATTGTAGGTGGGGGGAGTGAATGTACAGCGCTCTCTCCACCCTCAATACCACGACTGCGGTGCCCTTGAGCAAGGCACCGAACCCCCAACTGCTCCCCGGGCGCTGCAGCATAAAATGGCTACCCACTGCTCCGGGTGTGTGTTCACGGTGTGTGTGTGTGTTCACTGCTGTGTGTGTGCACGATGGATGGGTTAAATGCAGAGCACGAATTCCGAGTATGGGTCACCATACTTGGCTGAATGTCACTTCACTTCTAATATGTAACCAGGGGCCTGTTTCACAAAACAAGTTTACCAAATAAGCCAGGCTTATTTCAGTTAGTCTGACTTATTTTGAACCAAATCAACTGAAAATAACTCAGACTAACTGAAATAAACCTGGCTTATTTGGTAAACTTGTTTTGTGAAACAGGCCCCAGGTGCATGGAAACCCATTTCCTCCACATAAGGAAAAAATCATTAAAAAAACGAAATTATTAGATCGAAAAGTCAAAAGTATCAATAATCAGAGGCCTAACTATGAAATTAAACAAGTCGAAAGTGACGAGTTAGAAAAACATAGTTATGTTATTACTTAAAGTCAATATTTTCGACTTTTTAATTCTTACGTTTTAATTATTATAATTATAATTGATATTTATAATTTACAAAAAAAAATCCCCATGTTTTTATGTG
Organism: Barbus barbus; assembly: GCF_936440315.1. NCBI lineage: Eukaryota > Metazoa > Chordata > Actinopteri > Cypriniformes > Cyprinidae > Barbus > Barbus barbus. The sequence goes on along the minus strand of NC_136761.1, from coordinate 23,174,302 downwards.
GTGGAAATAGGCTTGCATAAATTGTTGAGACGCTTAGACAGCAGAAAATAAACTCGTGATGTTTATTCTTTCATTCTTGTAGTGGTGGCTGGTAAAAAGATGAAAGCGGATGAACTTCCTTGTTTACGTGCCGAGAAGAGCTCAAGCAGCAGACTGACGGGGGGGGGTCGTGTTGTGGGTGTACTCATAAACAATCACAACCTAACAGATCCAATTAAATAACAGTTAATCTATGCAATTGTATTTTAAATTTATATTTAAAACTTTCCTTAAAAAATAATGCATGCATGTGCTGTATCTGAGCACCCCTTGCGTTATGGTACATTCCGTCGCGAAGCTTATTTCCAGCACCACCGTCCCATGTGAGAATGACTGAACGATTAGAAAACTCCGCTGAAAGACAATGAAGCCAATATCAGTTCATGACATTATTATTATATCGTTATTTCTTTTCTCACAGTTTGTTCGAGGGGTAAGAATACATGCGGTTTCTGCACCAGAGTTACCTGTTCTTCATTATAAAGTGTATTAGGCTGTTTCGCTTTGTGCTGGTAGTTACTCATTACTGTCTGTATTTGCAGCTGGAGGATTGCAGAAGTGGGATGTATCCACCTAAAGGACCAACGTACTGCGGTTACTCTCTTCAAATATCCAGTTTAATGTGCTCTGGACTATGTGGAGCTCATATGTTGATTTTAATAACATGCTCCTCTTCTTTTTTGGTTTATCTAGGTTTAAAGGTAATGTGACCTGGTACACTGTTAATCTTGATTTACCTCCTAGTGAGAGATGGACGCAAGTGATCAAAGATAAAAACACAGAGGTAAAACTCTTTAATAATGTGCATGTCTCGGCTGCTTTGACTGTTTACAATAATCATGTTGCATTACAGTTGATCACAATGGTACAAACAATAAAAGACCTGGCCAGGGGCTTTTTCAATGGAAAACTGGTTGATTTAGTTGACGAGGAGCTGGTAAGCAATTAAATGTATGAATGAATTTAGACCTTTTAAAAATGCATTTTGAATATTTTGGTAGTATTTTGATTTTGATTTATGTCCTCACTGTTTTATAGCCTTTGATTGTGGATACACTTCCACAACCTTTCAGTGATGAAATTAAGGGAATAGCAGCGGTTTCTGTCATCCCTCTTGGTGAGATTTTTCATTTTGTTATTATTTACATTTTATTTGTTAAATAATTATGGTAAATGCAAGCAATCTAATAAAATTAAAGCTCAAAAAAGCTCCTTAATTATGCCCATTTCTTTAAAAGGGTGTTGCCACTGTGATCTATCATTTTTATATTTTTGTACATTTATTTGATGTGTTCCTCTAGGTGAAATTACACTGTTCAATATCTTTTATGAGGTGTTCATTGTTTGCACATCAATTGTTACTGAAGACTTTAATGGTGAGAATATATAAATCAGTTTGCATGTTTTTAATCAAATTTAAATTTAATAAACATTCTAGTTGTTTTATTGCAATTTTTCTTGTTTTTTTTCTAAGAAATATTTACCATGCCCGGAATTTGGACTTTGGGCTGTTTATGGGGTAGGATTTTTTTGGGGGGGGCAAATATTTAGGAACACATAAAATTTGTCGGCAGCATATAAACTCCCTTTATATCATGTCATAAGAACAGTGTGTTTTTCATAAAGGTGGCATCGACAGAATAAAACATGGACTTTAACAGAGAAGCTTAAGCCTCTTGTGGTGAATGTCAATTTCCAAAGAGGCAACAAAACCATCTTTAAATCAACAAACTTTGCCGGATATGTTGGCATGTTTACTGGAATTAGACCTGTATGTGAATAAAGATTTTTTTTTTTTTTTTTTATTATGCTTCTTTTTTGTGTAAATGTAAAACAAGTAATTGTTTTGCTTGTTTAGGGTGAATTCAGTCTAACAATGAATGAGCGTTTCAACCTCGATGGAGGTTATGGTAAGATTTGTTTAAGTGATTATGACAAATGAAATGTAAGTGACGGGTACAGTATATAAACAGTTATTTTAATGTTTAAAGTTTGTAATGAAGTAACAATACACAACACTACATATTTATTTCTTCTAAACATTAGCTATAAATCATGGGTGCAACTAGATTCTTTTGATGGTTGACTGGTTAGATAACATCATAAATTCTCACAGGGATTCTGGAATGGATTTTTGGCCAGAGAGATGGAATGTGGATGGGTTTTCTCACTCGGAAAGTTCTGGAAAATGCTACCAGGTAAAAACAACACCACACTAGTGTAACATGAAAGCACAACTTCCTTATTTCTCTGTCATGACCACATAGTTCTCACTCACACTTTTTTTGGAATAATTTAAAAATAGCACTTAGTGCAAATAGCCGCTGCCTTTTTTTATTATTATTGTTCGGTCTTTCAGTATTTTTGGATTGGAGAGAGAAAAAGTGTTTGATCACATTTCTGCATCTGGTCTAACATCATATGGAGTAATAATGAAGCCATTTTCTGTCCTGTCTTTATAGTTGACAATCTACACATCACTGATGGAAGTGTCAACTGGATCTCTGGAGTCGTATATCAGAGATTGTCCAAATCCATGTGCGCCGTGGTGATCTGCCATCAAGTCTGAATTAACTAAGGCATATGAAATACTGTTCTGGTTCTCTGTCATTACAGGACGGTGTATAAGGAGGATGTTAAAAATCATAATGATTGCAATTCTACCTCTGAGCTTGCACATATCTCTTCTCTTGGTCTCGTCTGTTGTAACTGCTTTAGCACTGCAACATTGGTACAATTGTTCAAAAGTATAACTGTTTCTTGTGTGTAACAAACTCTGAATAACCACACATTTTAAATGGAAATGTTTTTTTATGATTTCTTTGAGTGTTGCCTTTTTCTTTAATATTTTGATTTATATAAGGAAATCAATTTTTTTGAAATCCTTGGTAATGATGCTGGGAAATATTTTTGTAATTTATACTGACATTTTGTGTGTCTGTTTCTGGGACTGTTGACTGTTTAAATGGAGGTATTAGAGTTACAAACATTACAAACGTTGTTTTCACGGTATTGAATTAGAACACCCCAATTTAATGTATAAAACTGTGTATAACTATAATAAAATGTTATTATAGGCTAAACTGAATTTGATGTGTGTAATTTTACACCTTTGCATCTACAATTATTTAACTGATGCAGTCCAGTTACAATGTCTCTTTGTTGGAGAAGGTCTATTTCTGCAGCTAAATGATAATACATTCAGCATAGTTCTATTCGGGTCAGTTTATTCTCTGACCCCCGGTACAGTAGGCCTATGCTTGATTTCAGAAGCAAACCTACATTAAGTGGGGGCCCCAGCCAAAATTAATCAATAAGGCCCTTTTTGTTTAAATATATTAGTTTTCTAGAAATATAATTATACAACATACAAAAGGTACATTTTTAGACAACATACAGACATTTTAAACTTTTGGTGCTTAGCCCAAATCTTGGTCCATGGACATTTTTATGAGCAAAAATGTCCATGGACCAAGATTTGGGCTAAGCACCAAAAGTCCATGGTCCAGCTATAATATGAACTTGTGTTTCTCATAGGATTTTTTGAGACTATCCTTGGTCTTTAGGGTGTAATTTTATATATATCTGAAGTCCCAATCTGAATCAAAAGATTCACAAACTTTTGGAATGAAACTCCAAAAGTAACTCTCTCTCTATCTTTCTCTCTCTCTCTCACTCACTTTAGGATCAGTGTTCCTCACACATGTTTTTCCCGTTTTTGAGTGTTACAAATCAGGTATTCGTCCCTGTGTATCAGACATTCTTTAATCAGGATCCTATTTTGTAAACAAATATTCATGTGTTTTAGATTTACAGAGAATTAAATGTATGCACTGATGTAAATTACACAATTCTGTTTTTGTTTTGTTATTTGTTTTTTTTTTATGTAAAAAAAAAAAAAAAATATAAACTTTGAGGGCCATTCATTTGTTTTACTTGAATTTTACTTGAACGGTTTTAAGGATTGAGATCAAATATCTCAATTTATTATTCATTACAGAACATTTTCAGGCTTCTTTGAGACATCTCGGGAGCTGTTTGTAGTTATCTTCACATCTGTTTTGATCCAGAGTGACTCAGCTCAAAGTAGTCCACATCCAAACAGGAAACTTTCTCAGGCACTAGAACAGACCTCAGAAGCATCTGTACAAGTTGTTGGGATTGTAGTTGTTCTTTAGCGCCTAAATTGCCTAAATCACTTGGTTTACAAACTTTTATCTTTAAATACAGCATCAAATAAGTACATCTGCAATGTCAGTTTTGCTCATCATTTGGATGCTTTGTACTACTCTGGATTTGTCAGACTCTGTAAGTATTGTCTTCAAATTAATTTAGCTTCTTATGTGTTTAAATTACATTTAGTTACAGCTAAATGAAACTTTTTATACTTTATTTGTATGTTGAGTTTACAGTAGTCATTGTGTGTGTTGTGTGTTTAGACTCCTGATGAATGCGATGATGAGATACAGCGTCTTCAGGTGGAGTTGAGGAGTTTGGAACTTCGCCAGACAAAGCAACAGCAACTTATTCAACGATTAATTAATCTCAACCAGATGGATGAACGTTCCCTAAAAGCGGGCTCATTTTATGACATGGGAGACAAACAGTACATGGGTCAAAGCTTTGTATTATTTTATCAAGATGTAGTATTCATTGTGTAAATATGTTATACTTGTCTGATTATAGCAGCACAATGTATTACTAACAAAAATCAATCTGCCACAAACAGACTGTGCTCAGATCTTCAAAAATGGCAGCACTCAGAGTGGGTTTTACATGATTAAACCACTACTAAGTCCAACCCGGATCAGAGTGTACTGCGATATGAGAGAAGGGGGTGGATGGACAGTCTTCCAGAGACGCTCAGATGGCACTCAGTCATTTGACAGGTACGGAAAGCTCTATTTCAGAGTTGTGAGAAGAAATGTATTAATGAATGAAACATAATGTCTTGATGTTCATTTTTAGAGATTGGAATGATTATAAAATAGGATTTGGTGACATGAAGTCTGCTAATGGAGAGTTCTGGTTAGGGAATGATAATCTGCATTATCTGACATCTCAAGGTGAGTAAATCTATGCATCTAAAATGCATACAAACGGAAATAGATATGTCATAATAGGCCATAATTATATGTATATATGTTATTCGCAACCCTACATTTGAAGAATAGGTGGATACATTATATTATTGTACATGACCCTATATAGGACAAGCAGTTTGAAGAATGGATTGATATATTATATTATATCATATTATATTATGCACAGATTTTAATAAAGCACTTTCTGTTGCACAGATGATTACACCTTGAGAATCAGTCTGGAAGACTTCGAGGGCAGCCACCGTTTTGCAGTGTACAGAACGTTCAAAGTGGATAACGAACAGGTTTTTTTTTATTAAACTCTTCATATTATGATAAATGATGTGTGGATGAATATACAGTGCCCATTATGAACCAACAGGTGGCATGTGAAGTTTCTAATAGATCTGTACAGCAGGGTGTATAACTATATTCTATTTCCATTAAGAACCAAATGAATGTGTTACACAATTTATACATTTCATTTGACCTGAATGGAATAATATCTGTTTATTTGGTTAATGTTTTAACGATCCCTTTTTTTTTGTCTTCTCAGAACCATTATCAGCTCCAGTTTGGCGTATACACAGGAAACGCAGGGGACGCTCTCTCTGGCAGTTATCATCCTGAGGTTCAGTGGTGGGCCAGCCATCAGGGAATGAAGTTCAGCACACGAGACAGAGATAATGACCGTTATGATCGCAGTTGTGCTCAGGAGGACAAGGGTGGCTGGTGGTTTAACAGGTTTGCATCTGTAACAATGACAGAACTTTTGACATTACAGTAATAATGACCACTACCGCATGTATGAAGGCAGTTCTTCATTGTTTGTATGTTGTTTCACCTGTATTCCTCTAGATGTCACTCTGCCAATCTGAATGGATTCTACCACAGAGGCCCCTACAGCGCAGTCACAGATGAAGGAATAGTGTGGTACCCCTGGCATGGCTGGTGGTACTCCCTCAAATCTGTGCAGATGAAGATCAGGCCGGCCAGTTTTGAGCCTAATTATGTTTAATTCATGGATCTGATCCATGAAGGAAATTATGAATTTGTGGATGATGACAAATTACAATGTAGTCCAGCTTAGTAGTCCAATTCTTAAGTGTTTACATATGTAGTAAAAAAGCTCTTCACCTGCATGTAGCGCAATAAAGTTTTCGACACATCCTTGCTCCATCCTTGTGTTTTCCATCATAGTATTTTTAATTTTATTAATTTCTTAGTTAATATTAATAATAATTAAGAAATAAATCAGAATTAAAGAGGGAAGTTTTATTTAAATTTGCATTAAAACATTAATTGAATATAGAATACTAAATGATGATGTCATGATTTACAGCAATATCTGTCAAGGTTAATGTAGCTAATAATTATCTAATATCCAGTAGTAAATTTATAATTCAAAGTTCTACAGAAAGTGCAAACACCATCAATATCAGGGTATTTAGTATTTATACAGCTTTTTTAATGTAGTAAATAAAATTTATACAATTTCATAAAATTATTTAAAAAAAAATAATTCAAAAATGTATAGGGGTTGAAGTTTAAGTTAAAGATAGCCTTTGTCTACATCAATAATAGGCTAATAATAATAAAAAATAATAAAAAATGTTGAAGGTTGTATTTTTTTAAATACACTTTTAACAGACACACTGACAAATGAAGTAGTAGAGTTTTTATAGTAGATTATTATTATTAGCCCTATTATTATTATTATTAGGTTATTATTATAAAGATAGCCTATTATATTTATATATGAAGTGCCAACCGTCAACATTTATTTATTTATTTTAAGCTTTTGTAATTATAATATTTAGTTATCTTTGACTTAAACATCAATCCCTATGCATATGTGGTCGTGAACTGTAGCGGCTCGTGTCTTTCCTGCTGTGACGTCATTTAAGGAGAGCGCGAGCTCACCTGAGCTCTCACCTGTCTAGTGCACGCGCTGCTGTTAACGGTAGACAAATCTGTGAATCCTAGTTTATCTCACTTGCGACGTGCGGGGTAAGTACTCTATGCTACCTAGAGAAGTTAAGACGTCAGTGTAAATATTTAACATTTCTACAAACGCACTTTTGTACCTTACATTTCATTCTTTGTTTAGTAGCGCGAGGCATGTTTGTGTTGTTACTGCAGTCGCGTGAATTGTCTTCAGTGGCTTTTGCTTATGTTTACGCCTGTTGCATGTTTATTGAGTGTATATACATTTATTCGAAGGGCATCTTTTCTTTCTACAGCTTTGTTTACTCCATGTGTTATTTATAGACGGAGCTGCCAGAGATCCCAAGCAGGCCTCTGATGTTTCTGTCAGGTGCACAAGACAATTTAAAGGCAGCGATGAGGAAATAGATGGTGAGGTATGAGGGAGAAACATGAGCTCAGCAGGAAAAAGCTAGCTACTAGATTTAATGTTTTAGATGGTTTTTCACCTTGTTTTAATTTTTTTCTGGTCTTTTCTATGTCTTTAGATTTCACTGAGAACACAGTTCTGAGTCTCCTGATTTGTTTTTGGTTGAATACTGTGATTTAGATGCTTTATCAGCCAACCTATGTAATGATTTATTCTTTGAATATTTTGAAATGCGTGTTGGTTTGATGTGGCTCAAATGCACCATTAGTGGATGGTACTACTGTGGGACGTATGTGCTATGCCTTGAACAGATATGGTGTTCAGAAACAGTGAAAAGCTCAAAGGGCAGAAGCTTTGAATTCCAGAGCAGGTTATAGTGCAGGTCCCCTTTAGGACCTCATGCTGGGACAGAATTATCAGATTGCATAAACTGTTATTTATTCTAATTGCTTAGAAATATATATTATATTTGGAGTAGTGTCAATGGAAAGTTATCACTGTTTTTGTTTGCGAGGAGGGTAAAGAAGGCATGTTGATGAGGCATAAATGCAACAACACCTATTGACTGACCTTGCAGCTTTCACAAATCTCCGATACACTGCTGTTCAAGAAGTTTAGTTTTTTTTTATGTTGTGCTCCCCAAGGCTGCGTTTATTTAATATTTAATTTAATATTAAATTCAATTACAGTAATATTGAAATATTCTAAGATAATTAATTATAATAATTAAATATATTTTAAAATGTGATTTATTCCTGTGATGGTAAAGATGAATTTTCAGCATCATTACTCCAGTCTTCACTGGCACATGTTCCTTCAGAAATCATTCTAATTTCTGATTATCTTTGTTAAAAACAGTTGTGCTGCATCATTTTTTATTTGGTTTTTTTTATTTATTTTTTTTGTACAAAACATTCAAGGATAAATAGAATGTTCTTATAACATTATAAATGTAGCATTATACATAGGATATTTGGGGTCATTTTGATCAGGTTAACATGTTCTTGCTGAATAAAAGTGTTAATTTCTATCAAAATAAATTTTCACTGACTCTAAAGTTTTGAAGGCATGTCTTGCCAAATAGTCTCAAACAATTACAAAGTAATTTAATAAAGTTAGTTAATTATTGAATACGATTGTGTGCTTATTTTATTGTTTGAGTGCCAGCAAAAATTGTAATCCATTGTTTACTGTAACAAAATGGGATTTTATTTATCTTTTTTGATCTGTGGCCTGGTGTTCAACACTTATTGGTATCTTTTGTTAACCAAGATTATGGATTCCTACTCTTGTGTAAAGAGCTTTTTAAATGGGGATCAGTCAAGAATAGTACTGTTCCCAATGACAGATATAAAACCCCTCATGCCTGCTATTTCACAACTTTATTTCCAAGCATTTGTCAACACAAAGAAAGTGTTGCAGTTTTCTATGCCAAATATGCCTAATTGGATTACTTTTCTAAATCGATATGACATTTAAATTCTTCTAACTTTTGTGTATATGTTTGTTTTATCAGTTTTAAATGTGTAACGTTTATGCTTAGTTTTACATTAGAGGTTTTCGGTAGAAAATATCTGCATGGCTGACTTCCAGTTTTTCTCCTCGTTTATCCTCTGATACCTAAATCCCTTCAAAAATGCTACTGGCTGCTTAACAACAGCGATTGCTGCTTTTGGCCTGACATGCCCTGGCCCCTCCCCTCATGTCAGGCTTGTCTAGGATAGGGTAACCAGTCACTGTCCCCTGTAAAGTTAGCCTTGAGGCTTTGCAGTGGGTTCAGTCAGGGCCTAGGCTGGAACTTGAAGAGAGCTGTACGAGTAGAGGCGTGTTTTAGTATGCAGGGACAGCCCAAAAGTGTGCTGACAGCAGCTTGGACTGTGCCACATTCCTATGAGACAAACCATTGCTGCGAGCCAGGAGTGTTGCTGAAGGAGGGACTGCTGGGGCTGATGGGTATTTTAGAGCTGGCTGTCTTTCTATAAGTGCGTTTAGTGTGGTGTAGTGTTTACCACAGCACTAATAGGATTGATCCTGAGACATGGAGCTGCGAGTGCTGCAGGAGCCTGAATGGGATGTGCTGAACTGACATAATGTTATGCCTGGTAGGACTCTGAGGTTTTTCTGATTTTTGTTTTTTTTAATGTGTTTAAACATTTTTAGATAGCATTAAATTGCTAAGATTTAGACAAGTGCATAAATACTATTAGAATTCTATTGCATTTTTACAGTTACAAGCTGAGGGTATTTAATTTAGGAGAGATGTAATTATTCATATTTTAGACTTGAATTAAAGTTCATGCAATTTGATTAATACAAAACATCTGCATGTGTGTTATTTATTTTTAGTTTATTTAACACTAATGGACATGCTGTCCATTTAAAAAAAAAAAAAAAAGTATAACCTTGTTTGTTATGCAATGTGCTATGTGTTTATGCCATAAACTGATTTAGTGCTTCACTTATGACATTTGTCCAGACTGGGCTCTTCATAATTGGGCTGCTTCAACCCTCAAGAATGAATGATCCATTGTATTCCACTGTTGCTTTTTATGAGAGTTTGACATATCAGTTTTATGTCCCTTCAAGGTTGAAATAAGACGCATACATCAATAATTCTCCAGGCGGTAGTGAAGTATTAACAGAGGGGCTCTTGTTTCTTTAATGCCCAGCCCTTGCATGAGCAGTCGGACTGTAAATGACTAAGCACACTGTTAGTTCCCAAGGTAACCTTTCACTCAGCCAGCGAGTCGAGGAAGGAATTTTTGCACTCGAATATTAGGGAGAGTAATGTTTCAATGAGAGTTTAATTTATTTTATAATTATGCTTTTATGTTAGAAAATGATGAGAAATTAATGGGATGCAGCTTTGTAGTTTTAGTGTCTTGGTCCGTTTGATTAACTTGAACATTATATGGATTTTTAATGTTTAAGCAGCTAAATAAAGGATATTTGATATGTTCTTCAACCTGCGAGAGTGTAGTATTACACATTTTATACATTGTAAATAAAACAAAGATTATTGGTATGTTTTACAAGGAAATACTATTGTAGTCTTTCTACTTAAAAAGAAATTATAATAATAATTAAATGTTACTTGCCATTTCTTTACTGGAAGTTTCTGAGTGACAATTGTTTCTACACCAATTTTTTTTTCAGTGCACTATATCACAAAAATAAGACATTTATGACAACATGGCTTGCTGAAAGTTTGCGTTAACATTTTTCACGAGTAACAGTAGAACAACATCAATTATTGATAGAGTCTACATTTTGGAAGCAAATTCCAAGTGACAATTACTGGTCATTGTTTTATGAACATTTGCACATTAACCTTGTAAACAGGCTCTGGGTCTGTGATTTTTGGTACTGCTATTTATCGATATACAGTTTTGTCTGTAATCAGATTCATTCCATAGTTCCACAGTTAAAGTGCATGTTCATATGCTGTGATTGTATGGGGTTTGTTATTTCAAAAGAAGCTAGACAGAGAGCTTGTCTCTGCATCTGCACAAACTGGCCTCTCTCCTCATTGTACTTGACAGAAGTGCATTAGAGCATGCAAGGCCTTTCCCTCAGCAGAGGTGTATGCATGCCTTTTCAACCCCTGTGGAGTAATGCAGTGATGTTAACATGAGAAGACGCAACCCAAAAAATAAATGAGACATTTTGGTACTGGTAATAAATTGTAATTTCAGCAGATTGCAATTGACTTTCTTTAATCTTGAAGAAACTGTATTGGTCATCAGATTTCATCAAATTAAGTGGAGCGTTTTGCAAATATTAGTGTTTGTGTTAAGTCACAGCAAGCTTTCTGTGTTTGAAAAAGGCATGTCTGCTGGGGTGTAGCCGTCCTATCACAGAGCTAGATCTGTCCGTATACTGAGAGGTGTTTTCACTAGAACTCAGAGCTGCTTCTCTAAATACACATGCTCCCACTGACCCCTCACCAGTCTCCATCTAACCCATGATTTGTCTGAAGCTCACAACATGTTACATTCAGGCCACTAGACTGCTTTATCTCAGCAGTTACTGTTATTAAGGATTCCTGTGATTAGACTAATTACACCTGTTTTGTGAAATGTTAGTTGTTATACTGTTCAAAAGTTTTGACAAATTAATACCATCAACAAGTTTCAGTAAAGAATTGTAAAATGTTATGCATTTATATGAAATTAAAATCTTTAATGTTTTGAATTTTGTTAATTAAAAAAATCTTAAAGTATCATGGTTTGCACAGAGATTGAACAGCGTAACTGTTTTCAACCTTAATGATAATCAGAAATGATTGAGCAACAAATCAGCATATTAAAATTATTTCGCAGCAGTAAATTACATTTAATCTAAAACATTTATTTTAAATTATATTTAACTATTACTGTAGTTTTGGACAAATAAATGTAGCCTTCATGAACACAAGAGTTTTTTCCAAAAAAAAAACACTAACTTTCCCCAATCCATAGTGTACATTCAGAGTTTCCAAGATGTTTTATAAAAACACGTTAACTTTTTTTTTCTGTTCCATATTAAGGACTAGAGGTTGATGACATACGAGTAAGCTCTTGCATTTTTAATGGTGTTTCTCTAAGAAGCATAAAGAATTAAACGGGGGATCAACTTCCTCATTACTCTAAGTAATTGGTCAGTAGGTTATGTAACATCTCCACAAAGAAGACTGTTACTTTTGTAGCCAACGACACAACAGGTTTCACAAATTGTAATTGGCCAGGATGTGTGTATGTTCAGTGAAGTATTACATCAGCAATACCTAATACCCTTCTAATTTCAGCTCCAGCACATGTTGAGTCTCCTTCATATCCTTTATAACCTCTCACATCAATCTAGACCATAGATGCATTGTTTAGAATTTCACATTTGTTTAAAAACTGTTTTCTCTCTCTCTCTCTTTCAGGAACATTCACAGAATGGGTTTCAATAAATAACCCTGTGCTGAAGTTCAAGGAACGAGTAATACAAATCTCATAAAACCAGAGGTGTTTCAGATAGATGTGAAATTGATCATAGCAGCTGCTCTATGGAGACCACAAGTAGGTCCATGAATCTTACTTTCTCCATTGAGGACAAAAATGGAAATAACATCACCTGCCCCAGTGAGCATTCCCCCGATTCACTAAGGGGTTCTAACAGTTTGAGTTGTGGCGGTTCAGACAGTCCTCTTGATGTAGAAATGGATGACTGTATCACTTGCCCAACAAAAGACGAGACTTCTTCCTCAAAGGTAGGGAAATCAAGCAGTGCAATTGCTGTAGACTTTGTCAAATCAAAAATTGACAACTGGAATGAGAATATGGCTCTCTTGATGATAGTGAACACAAAAAACATTGAATGCAATGGCAGTGACAGAAGCTCGGAAACCTCCCCTGACTGTGGAGAGCGAGAGCTCTCTGAGGTGAACTCCTACGAGCCCTCACGCCGTGGGTCCAGTGAGAACTGCTGCTCTGTGAGCTCAGGTGAGATGGTCATGAGGAGTAACAGCTTTGTCTTGCACGAGAATGACCAGCCACTTAGCATCTCACTAATCGGGGAGTCCAAAACCTCCTTGGATATATCTTCAGATCTTGCCGTGGTATCGGGGATGTTACCTGATGTGTGTGAAGGCCTAGCCGAGGTGCCACAAGGAAAGCCCAAGAATAAGGGCCTGGAGTGTACCTACATCCAAACCAACAATCAGACCTTTCTCATAGATGAAAAGTCGTTGAGCAATGAGAAACTTGAATGTGTCACACCTGTTCATTATCACAAATCCAATGTGCAAAAGTTATGCAACAGCGGCGGATCAAATCGGTCAACGCCAATGGAGGGAAAAACTGTGCTTGTTACTGCTTCTGAGGATTTAGACATTAGTGGCAATGCTCAGACCTCAACTCCAGTGCAGTCTGTGAGTAACAAGACATTTTGCCTGCCATCTTTGTCTGAGTCACCTCTGACTCTGAATAAAGATGAAGGTGATTCAGTGAGTCCAATGGCTCAATTTATTAGTCAGCAGCAAGGCACTGCCTCGCAAAAGCCCAAAACACCATTGATGTCAGCAAGTAAAAGCAAAAAAATTGAAATAAAACAGTTTCCGAAGCCTAACTTCAGCAATATAAAGTCTAAAATAATGTCACGTGCCACCAACCCCTTTAAGACATCAAGTGCACCAGTTCCAAAGACTTCACCAAACTCCGTCGCTCAAACTAATGTAAGCCAGACTGTGGACCAACATAAGTCATCTCCTACCAAATCCACTTCTGCTGCAATAACCAGCACATCTACCACACCAGCTAAAAATGTAAAGAGCTCTAATGCAGCTAAAAGAACTCGCTCATCTGCTTGCCAAGAAAGTGGTCCAGCCTCGAAATCTCGACCTCGCCGATGGTCTGAAAGCGCAACCTCTTCCAAAACAAGTAAAGATGGAACACAAGAGAAGAATTCACAGGGCAATGGAGTCTTAAACAACCTCGTCACACCACAAAAAAACACTAAAAGAGGTGCGAAGACCAAACCTGCAGAAACTGAGTCAAATAGAGAGGAGATGCAAGGGAATGAGTCTCTGAAGGTTCGTGGGAAGAATCAGAAAGTCAGTCTGTTGGTGAGTATGTCATGGCAAATAACTGATATATGGCTGTTAAGTAAAATGATCAAATTAGTCCAGAATCAATCCTTTTAGATGCCACTTTGATTTAGAGAGCACAACATTAGTAAATCTCAAACTATACAAAACAAAAAGATTGCATTAAGTGAGTGTTAGATGATGGTAAAGGCAATAGGGGAAATGATCATGGACAATTAAAGTTAGTTCATCCAAAAAAAAGATTTGTTGTTTACTTCCCCTTATTAATCCATAAGACTTTTGTTCATCTTCAAAATACAAATGTGAAAAAAATAACCAAAGGTATATTTTAAAGCAACATGAGAAATTTCTGTCCCTCTGTTGAAAGTCTAATTAAACTTTAACATTTTGAAAAGTTCATAAATGGGTGGGAAACGCACTCCATATGAATTGAGTAGTTTAATCCAAGTCTTCTGAAGAAACACAGTAGCTTTTTATGCTGAATAGATTAAATGTAAGCTCTTATTCACGTATAAACATTGAGACACAAAGTACATATAGCCTTGAGCACATCAAATATGATAAACAAAAGCAAGAATATATCTCATTGGTTGCAAACAAACCTCACATTTTGAAGTGAAACTTTTGTTTGGAGGTACAGAAATCTAATTAAAAATGTCATTAAAACATCTAATATAGAGTATGTTTTAAAGATGAATGAAAGTCATATAGGTTTACAGATGGTGAGTAAATGATGATCGAATTTTTGATTTCCCCTTTCCTTGTTTCTTTGTCTATATTGGCCGATACTGGATATATAATCTCGACTGATAAAGATAAATTAAATCTCTAATGTTGGGCCACTAAGCAAAATGTAAAGTTCTAAGTAAACTTCGAGTACGTTTTGAATGATTTGGGTCTGTTTTATTTTGAGTTAAGGCTGCCATCTCAAACAAAGCACAGTTCACAAGCAAAAAACTAAAGACAAAGTGTTTATGCAGTGTACTGTAATTGCTGTTTTAATTACTGCTGCAAGAGGGCAGCAAGCTGAGTCTGTGGAAAATGCGTTCCATGTGCACACATCAAATCATGTTTAAAGAGCTAGAGAGGGAAACAAAAAAAAAAACTTGGCAGTGACTTGAGAATTCCCTTGGGGACTGTAGTACAATAGCTGCTCTCAAGTCTGAGTTTCAATCTCACTCTTCAGATGTGTTATGGCCAATGCTGCTGTAAGTGTGGGGAGCTCAGGCTTGGGGCGGCATGCGTGGGAGCGAATTGCTGAAAGGGGACTTCTCTTGCAGGCGGTGTCTGCCAGGCCAGCAGCAACATGTGAGTGGAGTAGAAGCAGGCTTGGCTCCCAGCCATCCCCAGCCAGGACAGGAGGCACCTCTGCTGCTCACGTTCCAGCTGCAAACTTACGACCACCGCTTTCAGCCTCTAAGCTCAAACCTGGTACAGCGGGAAGAGATGGCAGTAGTACCTCTGACATGCCTTCACCCAGGAGCAAACTGAACACATCTGATGGTAAGGGCGTTGTGCACTGCAGAGCTCTATCTTTGTTGTTTGGTCTGCTTTTATTTGGTGTATTGTCTAATGGTCAAAGTTTTAAGTGATTTCATATGGTTTTTATTTGTCCTGTGTAGTGCATTTCCTGTCAGTCTATATTGTAAGAAATTATAAGAGACACATTATAATAGAATTAAATGCAGGTTCTACCATCATTGTTTCTTCATCAGTACAAATAGTTTCAGGGAGGACTTGATTTAGTTGTAGATTTTGTACTTTACTGTTCAAAAGTTTGGGGTCATGAGATATATAAAAAAAATAAAAATCTCTTATGCTCACCAAGACTGCATTAATTTGTTTAAAAATACAGTAGTTTTATGAAACATTATTACAATTTAAAAGTTTTTAAAAGAAATTGTTTTCTGTTTTAATATATTTTTAAATAATTTATTTCTGTGAAGCTTAAATTTCAGCATCATTACTTCTGCTTTAGTGTCACGATCCTTCAGAAATCATTCTAATATGCTGACTTGATGCTCAAGAAACATTTCTTATCAATTGTTAAAAACAAGTTGTTGCTTAATATTTTTGTGGAATCCTTATATTTTTTAGGATCCTTTGAATAGAATGTTTAGAAGAAATAGAAATCTTCACCTCACCCAGTCTTTAATAATTTAATACTAAACAAATAATTCTATGTATAAAGTTTCTTTTGTCACAGGGTTGCGTTAGGCAGTATATTTAATCACATTTCTTTTGTTATTCTTTTCTGTGGGCTAGGTAAATAGTTTATCTTAAAGACCAGTTTTGGATCATTTTTGGCAGATATGAAGCAGATGTAGTTCTCTTGTTCACCTTCAAGATGGATAAAAAAATGAAGTCTAAAATAAATGTACCTGCTTTAAATGATTAAGACATTCTTTTTAAGAATCCACTTTGCTTTTTGGTATGTTTGTATATTATATCTTAAGTGTCCAATGTGGGGGAAAAAAACTCAACTTCCTGTAACCATGAACTCTGCACAAAACATTCATTGTGTTTTTGGAGGCTTGTTAAATTAACTTTCCTTTTTTTTTTTAAATGGTGCTGTTTGCAGTGAAAACATTTACAGCACAAGTATCTATACACTTATTTGTGACATCTGAAAAACAATGGATTTATTGTCACTTCCCTGCAGTTAAGCTTAAAATCCATTTAACTGAAGGTGCAAGTGCAGTTTCAGGATCCCAGTCCAGATCTGCTGTGTTCGCAGCTCCAACATCAGCCTCCAAACTGCCTGTGAAATCCAAATTACAGACCAAGAGCTCCAGCACTTCTCAGACAAATGGACATCCAAAGCAAGGTGAGCCTTCCCAGATTGTCATCCCAGTGGAGGAAGAAAAACTTGTTTATAAATGATTTTAAAAAGTGAAAATGATTATGGATAGATGTGACTGATTTAGACAAGATCAACCTCATTTTATCCAGCTTGACCCACATTCCCTGCTTAGGTCAGTGTTGCTTTAAATCCAAAGACTGATGATTAAATCCCTTCTAAAGGATTCAATCTACTTTAACTAGATTTTTGAAACATGTCAACTTTGAAATATGATTTTAGCTTAAATATAAAGCCGTTTAAGTCCAAGTAAATTAAATGACCCGAAATCAGTTTAATCCGGAGTAGCGCACATGAAAATAAAGTCTGCTTTTTTTGGTCTAGACAGTGATGCTCTTTTACCTTTTGAACATTGTGCTGCTCTCATTGGTTGATGGACATGTTGTTTGTATGGATCGGGACACTCAGTCCCAGATGTCTGCGGGGCAGGTTTTGTTCCACCTCAGTTCACTTGGAGGGGAATGAGAGCAGTGCACATCAAAATAATGAGGATCTACCAATGCAAGCAGACCTTATTTTCTCTTCATCATGTTTAACTCGCTGTGGAAGGTCATGCCTGCATACAGAGGCACCTTGACTGAAATCTCAGAGCAGGTTTTTACTAATTCAACCCAGAATCAGCAGCCGAGCTCTTGTGCTCAGTGTGATCTGACTCTTTTGACATGCCTCCTTATCGGGTCCTATCGCTTTTGTATCATTCCTTTGTTGTTTGCCTTTTATGGGAAGCCTAAGACTCAGTTGTGGAGAAGTAAGTACAGGTTTTTTTTTGTTTTTTGTTTTTGGTACTCCCCAGATCTGGAGTTCAAATTTTCGAGTTTGTTTGTGATAACTGCAATAACATGGGTACCTATATTTTATCAGGAAGCAGTGTTGCTATATTGCTGTTTGTGGTCAAATCAAGCCAGCTTTATTTTTGTGGTGCTTTTTTTCCAAGAAACTGTTGAATATTTATATTGGTTGTATATTTATTTATTTATTTTAAATCAGATCTTGCTGAGCCCCCTGTGGGAACCTTGAATAAACCTCCTCCTAACAGGACCACATTGTTAAGGACCAAGCTGCAATATCCACCTACCAAGAGTGTATCATCAGGTATGATGAGTCATATTTTCAATATCATTTTGAGCATTAACCTTTGAATCTCATATGGAAGGCTAAAACAGTGAATCTCCTAAACGAGTCTGGGTCAATTCCCCCAAAGTCGAAAGAATCATGCAAGAAAAGAAAATGTTTAGAAACTAAAGCCTTTTTAGTGCCATTCATATTTTTTACATTGTGACATTATTGCACCCCACCCTGTTCATTCAATATAAACAAGTCAAATTTTGAGCTGAAATTATTTGACTTCACTTTTATTTTCTTATTCTTTTTTTTTTTTTGGTCTTTGTTCATATATTTGATTTACTCATCCATTGTTTTCTTTCTTTTAGGAGCAGGATGCAAAAACACATCTTCATCAGGTTCAGCGAAGTCTTCAAGCAGTCCTCTGAAAACCCCTACCACAGCCCGACCCATGAGACCTGCTGCGACTCCAACAGGTAAGACCCAGTTTATTAAATTTTAAGTGAAACATGGTTATCACAGAAAATTGTAATTTAAAATACCTATACGGAGTGTTTTAATTAATTTTTTTTTATTTACATTATATGGCATTTGTTTCAAAGAAAGGCCCTCTAATTCTAATAAATCCTGTTGCTACACTGTCTTGTCTGTGATCTGTGAGCGGGGTGGCAGTTGGCTTGCACTGTGTGAGCTCTGTGAAACCCTCTCAGCAATGCAGGATATTTTATCACAGCCAAGTCCGTAACACAGCTGACACAGTCTCTGTCTTGTCTCAGCCGGCCTCTCTCAGCCTGGCACACGTAATGTGTGCTTTCTTACCACCCATAAGTACTGTAATTAAGAATGGCGATTGCATTCCTTTCAGGGATTAAGTCTTCAAGCCAGTGAGACTACACTCTACCATCACAATTATCTCTGAGTTTCGTTCCCAAGAAGGCTTACTATAAATAATGGTATTATCCTACATCTTTGGACAGAATCACTTTGAATTGCTTTTATGTAGTAAATGGATTCAATAGTTAGGTTTTTTTATTTTACTCTTAAGTGCTAAATTCAGATTTGTGCCATGTAATATAAGCCACTGTACATAATGAGTCCACATTGACAATCTATTTTTTTTTTTTTTTTTAAATTAATGAAATTAACTTAATTTGGTATTTTAATCAAAGACAATCAATGTTTTATTAAATTAAAAAAGATAAATAGAACCGTTAAAAAAATAGTAAAGTAGAATCATTTTTACTTCAACCTTTAGCCCTAGTCTTTTAAACCCCACTCTTTTTAGCATTTGGGAAATTACATATTCATGTGAAAGCCTTGTATTTCTTAAGCTTATTTTATTTTTTGAAAATTTAGAAAATGTATTTCTTATTTTAGTCTAGTTTTAGGACTGCACCCTTAACTGTGCAGGCGTGCATTATCTGCTGCCGTCAGCAACCCCACATAAACACAATTACATTTCAAACATAAATTGTCTTCCATGGGTTGCACACTTTGTTTTCTGTGTTTTTGCTGGCAGCACAGGCGTATGTTAGACATTTTTTTGTGGTTGTCTGTTTGTGACCACAAAGAAATCTGTTCCCTGGCCTTATGGGTCTTATTTGAGAGGTTTAAATGCAGTGTACACCTCAGGACAAATTAAATGTTTTTTTTTTTTTTTTTTTTTTTTATTATTATTATTATTATTATTTATTTATTTTTTTTCCTTGATTTGATGACCTGCTCAGGGTTCATATCTTGCTGTAAGTTGTTACTTTCTCTCCCGCCATTTTTAACCCTCCCCGATGTGTGACTGAAGGAGAAATCTGTGAGAGAGCGAACCCACCCACCCTCCCACTCCTGCTCTGCTGCTTACTCCTCCCAGTGCCCTCCCTTCCTTCTCTCCTTCCTTGCTTTTTCACCCAGCATCCTGCACCTCCTTAACACCCAGCGGAGAGCGAGAGATGCTGAGCGTCAGTGGATGAGAGCTCAAACCGGTGGATGAATGCCTTTTGCTCTTCCTCATTTGTCTCTGGGGCTCCTGCCTCTATTTAATCCAGGCTGCTTCAGTTCATTTGTTTTTGCCAAAGTGTGACTGGGAGGCACGGATGTTTTCTCCCTCCTTCCTTCATCACAATCTTTGCCATTTGTTTGGCAGATGTTTTTTTTTTTTTTTTGCTTTAGCCTCACATGTGCTCACTGAGACTGTTCTTTTTGTTTGGCTTATGAAGAGTTGTCCTCTTTGTGTCTTCTCGGCAAGATGTTTTTCTCTCCCAAATTTTCACTGTCCAACATCCATGTGAGGCTGACAGCGAAGGGATTGCTCAGAAACCTCCAGCTGCTGTCAGGATGCAAGAGCACTGTGGTGTTTCAGGCAGGTCTGTTTCTCAGAAAACGCTGTTGTTGTGGCTTTTCCTTCATTCTGCACAGACGTTTCAGAGTATTTCTGTACAGCTCTCAAGGTGCTGTCTTTGCTCATATGGTGTTGATTCTATCTTTAGACTGTCTTTCTCTCTCTGCCAAAGAGTATTTGATATTTGTACATGGCCAGTAGGCATCTTCTTGCTAGCCGCAAATAGAGCCTGGGATCTTTTTGCAAACAACATGTATATTTGTGCCACAATTTGGGTTATGGTAATCGCCTACCAAGTCAGTAGATACAGTAAGTTCATATTTTTACCTTATTCCTCTTTTCAAGCGAGTTGGTTCACAGGTCTAAAAACCTAATTTTCCTGTTTTCAGATGCTCAGAGGTTATTTTGGCCTGCAGACTAGGTTGAATGTAATGTCTTGTAAATATTTTGACAAGGTAAATTCCCATTTGTGGCAGTAACTCTTCTTTTCATAGTGACTGGCCAAATAAGGACTCTAATAAATAAGGAAACGACTATTTATTCCATGGTCGTAACCGAGGACTATATTTGATCTCAATAAGTATTTGGGTAAGGTTTCACCTGTTAAAATATCCCTCTATAAATAAATGCATATAAGCTCCAATTATAGCATTAATGATAACTTGATTGATGGTTATCTGTTTCTGTATCCATTACCTTCAATAGGACACCAGTGGTTTCATATTCTAGACTACTGAATTTTCCACACAACACACTTGATTTGTTATTAAACTTAAAAAACATTTTAACTCATAATCATGTTGGTTATGTGTAAGGCTATAGTTAGGCATATGTTTAGGTATTGTTTTGCATAAATCTTTTATTTATAAGGCTGAATTTAGTGTCCATATAACACCATTTGTTTGCTGAGCACTAAAGGGGAGCAGTAAATCAATTACAACTCTGAAACCCCTGTTGTAGCAAATATTATTATCAGTGGTATTTAAATAACGGGCAGGGATTTCTCCCAAATTTTATAGTTGTGTAAACTGACTTAACATCAAAAACTGAGATTTTGAGTTATGTATAGACCATGCATCTTTGTTTACCAAGGCTTTAAAGAAGTCCACCTTAGATGGCTTATAGAGAAAATATTATATATATTTAATAATTCAGGTGTGAGATGAGATTATTCAGTTCAATATGCTGTTCTGTTGTGCAACAGTTTTTGTGAGGCATGTAGAAGCAGTAAGCGCTCAAGATGTGTGCTATGAAGATCTGGCAACAGTAAATCACTTATTCACAAATTGGTGTTTGTTTGCCAAATGCATTAAATTTTTGGTATAAAACCTTGACCTGTATCATCTATGCATGTGAGATTCAAGTGTGCTCCCTGGATAACCCAAAGCACCCTAATAATTAAGATAAGACTAATTAACTCTGCTGTAATTACAATTTGGATAATTAAGTTTGGGTAACTATATTGCTCTTGTAGTCTTGATCGCTTAATCTCATATGGGATTTGTATCCAAGAATCTAATACCTGTTTTGTTGGGAAATGAGTAAAGTAGCAGAGATCTTCCCAAGTCAGCATTCAAGCTTAAATGTGCATTTCTGTGCAACTAGCTTCAAAAAAGATAACGCAGCTTTTAAGCTATTATTTGAGCCCATGTTGTTGTGTCCGTTTGCTCTTGATCCTCAGTAAGCAAAGCTATCATTTTGATAACGCCACAGAGTTGAGACTTTTCAAGGGAAACTACAACCTTACTTAATTATAGTTGACTATATATTTAGCTGCAAATTATTTGAACACAAAAAAATAAAAGAATTGCACTTCTATTTAAAGATGTCTGTTAATGTGTCAAACAGAGGCCTCTGGCGACCACTGATGGTATTACAACTAAGTCTATTGCTAAATTGAGAGCTGTCAGTTCTCAGTACCTCTGAACTTTATGATGATTTGGAATCTTTTTTTCTATAGTTACATTCTCTGTCAGTGTGCATCGGCTAGCCTGGAATTGGTGTAACTGTTAAGGCACTAGTTGGGTGTTGCAGGATGGATTGGTTGAATTTATTTACATGATTGATTGATTTTTTTGTTTGTTTGTCTGATTTTCCTATCCTTTTTTTATCTGCATAACTGGTATTATTTAGTTACTAATCAGTGTTTGCACTTTCATGTACCTTCTCTCTGCCCTTAAGTGAGTTTTCCAGCAGAGGGAGCCACACAGATGTTTACCTAGCAGGGACACCTTATGGTTTGAATTAAACTGCATTTTTAATGTGTTGGCTAACATGATTTCTAATGTGCCACACCAAGACGTCGACCTAAATTTTTGCCTTTTAAAAATGCACTGCTAGTTTTTAAGATAAAAAATAAGGCATATTTAAAAAAAAAAAAAATTCAGTACCTCTGGATTCATGTTAGCAAGGCCAAAGCATATCTTTATTCCGAGTTCCTGATTCATGTCGTATGAATTGTTTTTTTTTAATTGGATTTTTGTTTAATGTCTGCCCCATAAAATTTTCTAAAAAACCAGTCTGGATTACATTTCATTAGCTTATTAAATATCATGGCAGGAGAGACTGGTCTGCACAAACAGAGGTCAAGGACAGTAAAGTGTTCATAATATTACCTCTTTCATTAGTTAGTATAGGCAAGTTTTTAAAAAGGACTAATATTTCCAGTTCCTTCAATCCATGTGATAAGCTAACGGCTTTGTTTATTTTATGGGTGGGTAAAGTGAACTAACAGACTTGGAGCAGTTTGCAACTTTGTCTTGAAGGCGTAACAGGATGCTGGAAAGGAAGAACATTCATATATACTTTATGCATTCTGAATATATTGTCAGAGTTTTTCAGCAGGAATTTTCAGCGTTCTAGACGATGTCTGTTGGAAATCTTTTATTGACATTTGGATCAATTTCAAAAATGGTCAATGTTTCCACTCTTATTGCTTAGTCGTTTCTCAAAAGTCCCATATGGTCTGTTTCCTAATAGTTTTAAACAATGCACACACTTAGAAAGCTGTCTCTAAAAGGACTAATATATAAATATAATGATATATAAATATAATATACACAATATTGTGTGTATTTATTTATTATAACAATAATAATACATTTTTGTAAATTTGTGCAAAATGTTTTAATACAGTGTGGACAAACTTGCTCTGCTGAAACGGTGTGCATAAATGGTATTTAACCCTCAAGTACCCCCCCCCCCCCCCCCCACACACACACACACACACATTCTTATATTCTATATTGATATTATATATATATTTATATATTATTTCTTTGGCACCTTAAAGCCTTTGCAGATGTAAATTTGGTGCTGTAAATCAGTTGCTATTTGATTGACCTCAGAGGAGAAATGCTTCATGTGGTTTGTTGTCCCACCCCTGCCTTATTAAAGTTGGTATTTCAGAAATGTCCAAGGCTGCTCACACCGAGCTGTTATGTAATAACTATGGATTAACAACATAAAGACTTTAGGTGTTGGCATCAGAAAACCATTTCTATAAAAGCTGTATATACCTCACAGGAGTTTTGCGGCTTTGTATAGTGCCATTTAAACGTTGGTGGCTTAATTCAGGTACCCTTCTTCTAGTAGTGAGGCAGCTTTGTTAGATGGATTTGTGCCCTGATTATGTCCTGGTGTTATATTTATGAGATGATGTAAATGAAAACCACTGTGACGCAGCCCTGCTAAAATAAGAGGTCTCTGATGGCCGGATCTACAGAGGAGAAGATATTATTTAGTGATGGGTGAGCTGTTATCTCATTCAGGGTTGTTTGGTGGAGGGTTGAATCTGTTTTTGGATCATCTCTGGGATTTTAATGAACATCTCTTACTTAGTTGGGTCTAAGGTCTATGAACTGGAGGAGCACTGTGAAGAAAAATAATGCTGAATGTTGTCACAGCACTGAATGCGTGTTCTCTTACAGTTGACAAGAACAAGTCAAGGACGAGTTCCCGAAACCAGCAGGCCCCGACAAATGGGCAACCGGATCTGGTACCGCCAGAGAGCAAGTCCAGAAATGTGGAGTACCACAAGGCTCTGTGTGAGAAGAAGAACCAGACCATTCAACAGCTGGAGAACACACTCCGATCCAACAACCGTAGGTTCGAGGCAGTTGCTGTGGTCATAAAGCATCTATGTGCTGGGGTGAGTATTATGAGATTACATTGCTTAAATTCATGATGAATCATTCTGCTATGCAACAGACGTGAATAATACATGAAGATGGTGTCTTTGATCAGTTGTCAAGTTAGGATTAGATTTCTTTGGTTAGGGATAGATATCTAGATATCAACCTGGCACTGATGATATTGTTTTGTAGTCTTGTTGGGTGTGTTTGCAGTCAGGTAATGTCGTGCCACTCTCTTCTGCTCTCTGTTCTAGTAATGTTCTTTAACACTTTACTTTAACACAACCTTCCCAATGAACTGGCTTGTGCAACTTTTCTCAAATTCATTCCATGTGTCTTAAGTCTTTTAAGTAACCCTCCAAAGCGTTGCCTGTCTATGCAATTACTTGTTATATCACATTTTTATAAAAAATATTAATAGTAATTTTAATTATTAATAACTGGTTCTCCCTCAATATATAAATGTATACCAAATAAATAATAAAAATAAAGGCACCAAAAACATTATTTTCAATTGTTTCACATTATAATGTTTTATAAAATATATTTTTCTTTTGTAATTTACTTTCCACCCTAGATGTAGCTATTAAAACTCAGGTTACATGTAATCTCTCCAGCTATTCCTGACTCTGGACCGATTACAGCTTGCTAATTTTAGAATTGTCCTTGTTAAAATGGCAATATGAAGGCCGGGTGGCTGTACATGTTTAAAGTTAATGGTGAGACGAGGATAACCGCCAGAGTTTGTAAGTTTGTTGTTTGAGCTGAAGCTGACAGGTTATAGTCTGGAGTGCATGTTGGCTGCTCCTACAGAATCTGGACCAAGACTAATTACTAAAAGGCACTACTGTAATTGAGCTGTGGCACTTGAAGAATCAGTCCATAAGAAAGTGGTTTTTTGAAAACAATAAAAATCTAAAGTTTCCATTTGTACTAGACATTGTATTAAATTATACTTTTATGTTCCTAGGTTCACATTTTTTCTTTGAGGGGTCACTGACATACAGACCACCACAGAATAATTTATAAAAGGAGAGTACAATATTAGCTCTTCCTCTAGGTGGTTCTTATTCAGTGCATATTTTAAATGAGGCACAATTTCAGCTTGTGCTGCTTTTGAAAATGTAATGTTCTATATTGATTGTCAACAGATACATTTCTGAAAATTGGGTGCTACAACATTTCAATGACAAAAATCAGATATAGTGTATGAAAGCGAGTGTAGTGTTTTAGCAATGTCCCGTATGGGAATCTGTTAAGCATTCATTAGGAGGTTGGGCTTCAGCATGTCTGTGTGAGAATGTACCAGCTGCTGCCTTCATATGGTCAGAACTAAGCACACTGAGACGCCTAGTGAGCTGCTGGGGGCTGCTTCATATCCTTTGTTTGCAATGAGCTGTCAGCACACTGTGTACATTGCCATAATTTTACTACAAGAGGCCACACATGCTTTCCCTGAAGCAGTAACATTAATTACCATAGTTTATAATGATAAATGAATGTGTTTTCAATACTTTCCTGTTCTTTGTGTGACCACATCATTCTAAATATTAAGCTTTTTTTTTTTATATATTTGACACAGCATGATACAGCATTAGTTAAGATTGTATTTGGTGTTGATTTGCCTCACCAAACTGTCCAACATATTCATGTTATAACTGAATATTTTTTTACATTTGTTTTTGTTTGATTTATAATGCAAACATAATCTGTTGTTGTCTACTGCATATAGAAAGTTATTATTATTATTATTATTATTATAAAAATGTTTATATTAAATATTTATTTTCTATTGTATATAGAAAACGGATAATAAAAAGGTTACCATTTCTTCATGCAGTAGAAAATAGTATTCGTTTTTTACAACAATAATAGTCATCATAAATAAATAACAATGGTAATAGAAATAATGATAAAATAGGTCTTAATAATATCAATTATTTTCTATTTAATACAAAAATAATACTATTTTATAACAATTTAAATAGTTACTATTATTATGAATGTTATAATAATCTATTGTTTTCTACTGCATACAGACAAAATAGTATTTTTGATGATTAATAATACTAATGATAAATATAGTAACTATTTTATTGTTATTTATGATTAAAAATACAAACCCGATTCCAAAAAAGTTGGGACACTGTACAAATTGTGAATAAAAACAGAATGCAATGATGTGGAAGTTTCAAATTTCAATATTTTATTCAGAATACAACATAGATGACATATCAAATGTTTAAACTGAGAAAATTTATCATTTTAAGGGAAAAATAAGTTTATTTTAAATTTCATGGCATCAACACATCTCAAAAAAAGTTGGGACAAGGCCATGTTTACCACTGTGTGGCATCCCCTCTTCTTTTTATAACAGTCTGCAAACGTCTGGGGACTGAGGAGACAAGTTGCTCAAGTTTAGGAATAGGAATGTTGTCCCATTCTTTTCTAATACAGGCTTCTAGTTGCTCAATTGTCTTAGGTCTTCTTTGTCGCATCTTCCTCTTTATGATGCGCCAAATGTTTTCTATGGGTGAAAGATCTGGACTGCAGGCTGGCCATTTCAGTACCCGGATCCTCCTCCTACGCAGCCATGATGTTGTAATTGATGCAGTATGTTGTCTGGCATTGTCATGTTGGAAAATGCAAGGTCTTCCCTGAAAGAGACAACGTCTGGATGGGAGCATATGTTGTTCTAGAACTTGGATATACCTTTCAGCATTGATGGTGCCTTTCCAGATGTGTAAGCTGCCCATGCCACACGCACTCATGCAACCCCATACCATCAGAGATGCAGGCTTCTGAACTGAGCGCTGATAACTTGGGTTGTCCTTGTCCTCTTTAGTCCGGATGACATGGCGTCCCAATTTTCCAAAAAGAACTTCAAATTTTGATTTGTCTGACCACAGAACAGTTTTCCACTTTGCCACAGTCCATTTTAAATAAGCCTTGGCCCAGAGAAAACGCCTGCGCTTCTGGATCATGTTTAGATATGGTTTCTTTTTTGACCTATAGTGTTTTAGCCGGCAACGGCGAATGGCACGGTGGATTGTGTTTACGACAATGTTTTCTGGAAGTATTCCTGAGCCCATGTTGTGATTTCCATTATAGTAGCATTCCTGTATGTGATGCAGTGCCGTCTAAGGGCCCGAAGATCACGGGCATCCAGTATGGTTTTCCGGCCATGACCCTTACGCACAGAGATTGTTCCAGATTCTCTGAATCTTTGGATGATATTATGCACTGTAGATGCTGATAACTTCAAACTCTTTGCAATTTTTCTCTGAGAAACTCCTTTCTGATATTGCTCCACTATTTTTTGCCGCAGCATTGGGGGAATTGGTGATCCTCTTGCCATCTTGACTTCTGAGAGACACTGCCACTCTGAGAGGCTCTTTTTATACCCAATCATGTTGCCAATTGACCTAATGAGTTGCAAATTGGTCCTCCAGCTGTTCCTTATATGTACATTTAACTTTTCCGGCCTCTTATTGCTACCTGTCCCAACTTTTTTTGGAATGTGTAGCTCTCATGAAATCCAAAATGAGCCAATATTTGACATGACACTTCAAAATGTCTCCCTTTCAACATTTGATATGTTATCTATATTCTATTGTGAATAAAATATAAGTTTATGAGATTTGTAAATTATTGCATTCCTATTTTTTATTCGTAATTTGTACAGTGTCCCAACTTTTTTGGAATCGGGTTTGTACAACAAGTTTCTGTATGCAGTAGAAAATAATGGATTATGACATGAATAATATTCAAATTTTATTTGTCACATACATATACATACATAGTACGACATGTAGTGAAATGTATTGTACGACTGTCCAACAAATTGTCCAACAAAATTAAGAAAAACCTCAAGTTTACAAAAATACAAATAGAAAAAGTACAGTAAACACATATACAGAAATAAACTAGCAATAAAAATAAAATAAAAAATAGATATGAGAATAAAAATAGATATGAAGAATTAAAAATAGAATGATTCTAAATAGATTCTATAAAAAGTAAAGTGTATGTCAGTGATAAAGTGTCCGTGTGCTGTGCAGTGCAGTAAAGTGTATAAGTGAGTAAAAGGAATACTAAAGACAAAAGACAAATGGTATGTAAGTCCCACTCATTTTCCTTACGTAACCTTCTACAAATTAGTGCAGATTGTATTTGAAAATGTGCAAAGTGGAAGTGTGGGGTGATGTGCTTAGAGTGGAGAGAGGTTAAGACTCCGAATGGCCTGCGGGAAGAAGCTCCTCCTCATTCTCTCTGTGTTCGCCTTCATGAAGCGGAAGCGTCTCCCTGAACGCAGCAGAGAAAAGAGTCCATTGTTGGGATGGCTGAGGTCCTTCACTATCTTCCTGGCCCTGGTCAGGCACCGCTTGCTGTAGATCTCCTGCAGGTCAGGGAGCTCGGTGTGGATGGTACGTTCCGCTGAACGCACCACCCTCTGGAGGGCTCGTCTGTCCTGCATAGTGCAGTTCCCGAACCAGGAAGTGATGCTGCCCGTCAGGACGCTCTCGATGGTGCAGGTGTAAAAAGTCTTAAGCACCCGAGAGGGAAGTCTAAAGTCCCTTAAGCGTCTCAGATGATACAGACGCTGCCTGGCCTTCTTCACCAGGGTGCTGGTATGACAGGACCAAGTCAAGTCCTGCGTGATGTGAACACCCAGGTATCTGAAGCTGTCCACTCTCTCCACTGAAGTCCCGCTGATCGTGATCGGCTGGTATGACCGCTCCTGCTTCGTACTGAAGTCCACTATCAGCTCCTTAGTTTTGCTGATGTTCAGGTGTAGACTATTCACCTGGCACCAACTCTCCAGGTTCTTAATCTCCTGTATGTAGGCCGTCTCATCGTTGTCTGAGATCAGGCCCAACACAACAGTATCATCAGCAAACTTGATGATGGTGGTGGAGTTGGAAGTGGCCACACAGTCATAAGTGTACAGTGAGTACAGCAGGGGGCTCAGAACACAACCTTGAGGGGCTCCAGTACTTGGGGTGATGGCGGATGAGGTGTGTTTACCCATCCGTACGGTTTGCTGTCTGTCCTTCAGGAAGCTGGAGATCCATTGGCACAAGTATGTGCTGAGACCAAGGACCTCCAACTTGGAGGTGAGTGTGGAGGGAATTATGGTGTTAAACGCTGAACTGTAGTCCACAAACAACATTTTTACATAATTCTTTTCTGCAGTCCAGGTGACTTGTTGTGGTGTGGAGGAGGTGTGAGATGGCATCCTCCGTGGAGCGGTTATGCCTGTATGCAAACTGTAGTGGATCCAGTGTGTCTGGTAGTGATGCAATGATGAAGTCTCTGACCTAATACCTCTAATAGTAACTTTTGTTATAACAATCCATTATTTTCTACTGCATATAGAAAAAATAGTATTTTAATAATATTATTATTATTATTGTAGTTTTCTGCAGCATTTATTTGGTGTACAGTAACTACAAACATATGGACCTCCAAATTTCAATCTGACAGCCTTCATTAATTAGAGGCTAATTAAAAGTGACATCCCTGTAGTTTTGTGTGTTGTCCAGTTGTTAACTTTTAAATATGAATGTTAAATTGTATCCTGCACTGCTTTCAGTTAGACAATTCTGACGAGGTGCTGAAAGGAAAGCAAGAAAGACCGCAGTCCT
Source organism: Barbus barbus (assembly GCF_936440315.1). Lineage (NCBI taxonomy): Eukaryota > Metazoa > Chordata > Actinopteri > Cypriniformes > Cyprinidae > Barbus > Barbus barbus. The sequence goes on along the minus strand of NC_136761.1, from coordinate 23,144,217 downwards.
CCTCTGTCCTCTCATGTCCTGTGGGAAGGTCACTGCACACTTCTGTAACACGCACCATTTCATAAAGTGCCACTCTATCATCCAAGTGTCAGACATTGCATTTTTTTCTACTCTCTTTGCTCTTCTTACTGTGGTTGTCCTAAAGTGCAGCATTTATGTAGCAGCCTACCAGGCACAATATAGCCGCCTCCCTCCATTGCCCTTCTCTTAGATGCATTACGGTATCCTTTCACCACTGAGAAGGCAAGCGGTTGGAGGAGGTGAGAGCCAATGAGCTTTTTCCACTAGTCTCTCCGATGTAGAGCAAGACGGCAGAGAGGAGGTAGAGGTGGCAGAGGTTCATGCATCTGGGCTGCTGGCGTCCTGCATTCTGGACTGAAGTCACAGAGAGGGATCATGGGCTGCTCAGGCAGCAAAGTGTGCCTTAATGCTCCCTGCGCTGGACACAGGGTAAAGACATTATCCTCTCCGCAGGGTGCAGGGCAGGATAGATTGGTATTTGAAATGGGATAGCTGTGGATGCATATACAAAGCATGTCAGTGGTGTAGGATTAGTTTGTGGTATTCTTAAATCTGATTTGTTTCACTTTTTGATTTATTCTAATGAATATGCTATGAGTTCATAAATGCAGTGTAAATGTCGCTCTGCAAGTGTTTGCATTGATCTCGGGGGAAGGGACAGGTCAGGACGGCAGCACGCGGTTTTTGAAGCGTCTTTGTGTTGGTTGGGGAGACTGACAGCACTGCAGCTGTGCCGCTGGCTGTCCTCCACTTTAAAAAAAGAGACAGTGGTGAGGAGAGGGAGACACTGCTGATTTCATTGCTCTACATTCAGTTGTTGATGTCATTCATATGCTTGTTTTTTAATTAAACCCTTAGCTGTCATAGTGGTGCGTAAACCACAAAGCTGGGCTATGGGGTGCTTGCATGGCTGTGCAGATGTCACGTCTGTTGCACAACAATTGGTATTTTTACTGGAAAGCCTGTTTTCTTTGAACACTTCTGGGCTGCTTTGCTAATGCAGTTATTTGTCATGACAATCAAGCACGTTTAAAACTGAACTAAAACTCCGGCCCGTCCTGTCCTGTGATTGACAGACACCCTTCGAAGGGAAAACCTAATGCATAATTCATGTCTGCCAGAGGAATTTCGGAATTGTTCATCATGACATTAGATTTCACTTGGCACTGCCCTGCTCTATGGCAACATTTTTTGGCGTATTGAGTAATATGAAGCATGTGTTGCATTGAGAAATGAACTGATTTTTCTTCTGTTTTCCTGCAGCATGAGGAGATGATGAAGCAGCGCAGGGAGCTGTCTCAGGAGCTGGTCACCTTGCGTGAGGACCTGGGTAAGTGTGTGTGAGTCACTGTAGAGTGCTTGGCTTTCACTGTCTGTGGAAAGAATGGAAAGAGCTGCCAAAATGAAGCCGTTTGTAATAAATGTAATATTTGGTTTGTAATAACTGGTCACAAGGTAATCATTGGGATGAACAATAGGTGTGCCGTTTCTTGCCGTAACACGCAGACTACCATGACCTCTCACACTACCGTGTGATAACCTGAATCTGTCAAAAGTTTGGACTTCTACCTTTTCTGCACTTCTCTCTGCATTTTGTAATAAAAGTAGCAATAAAGTAGTGGTAATAAACTTTAGAAAACACAAATATGGGTAAATGTGTTATTTTAGCACTGCACAATCTGAGCTTCTTGTCCAAATTCATATAGTGCTGTTTGAGATGCTTTTTTAGATCTTATAAGAGTTCCTATGGGCACTACCATTCAAAAGTTTGGGGTCAGTGTTTTTGTTTTTTTTATTATTAAATTCACTCAAAGTATGCTATAAATTTATCAAAGTTTTAGTAAATACATGTATAATGTTACAGAAGATTTGTTTCAAATAAATGCTGTTCTTTTGAACTTTCTGTTCAAATAATCCTGAACAAAATTGTATCATGACTTCCACAAAACATATTCAGCAGCACAACTGGTTTTAGCATTGATTTATAATTGATTTGGTTATTTCATGAGCAGCAAATAAGCATATTAGAATGAAGTATCTTATAAAGTATATATAAATATCAATTTCTGAAGTATCATATGACACTGAAGACTGAAGTAATGATGCTGAAAATTCAGCTTTGCCATCACAGGAATAAATTAGTTTTTTAAAAGGTATTAATATTTCACAGTATTGCTGCTTTTAATGTATTTATTTTACATCAAATAAATATAGCCATGGTGAGCATTAGATAAGATTGTTTGAAGATTTAAAAAAAAAAAAAAAAAAAAAAAAAGATCAACCCCAAACTTTTAAACATGTATACTAGGTACTTGTTAAGTTCAGTATTCTGTCCCATTTACCCATTTAGTTATGTTAAGAAATGCATAGGCACATCTTTTTCTTTTTTTAAATGCATTTAAGCTTGCCCACTTAGAACAGAAGGAATGTAATGTGTCCAATGTACACTGGTAGTGTGTTTTCTACCTACAATTGAGCGTGCCTACTAGTGCATGAATTACGATGTGGTAGTAGATAAAGAGGATTTGTTTTATTGGGCCTGTTAGAAGAGCTTTCCCCTCCCATAGGGCTAATTTAGGAGACACACCTCCAGAAAGCACATACTCCAAGCAGAAAGGGTGAGCCGTCCTGGAATGTGAAGGTCATGCTCATGTCTGTTGACAACGTCAGAGAAGTCTGATGTCCCTCACAGTCTAATGGGCAAAGTAACATGGAGAAATGTATTTAGTACCAGCCAGTGTTTCTCATGAGATGTTTGATGTATTGATTTCACTGCTCATATTTCCACCTGAAAACTGAGCATATATAAGGGAGAGATATGAGGATTTATGTTCTTTCTTGACTGATATACAATATAATCTGAGCAGGGTATTTTTTGCTTAATGAATAAAAAAAAAAATTCTTTCACTTTGCAAATGTACAGGTCTGGCACATGATCACTCTTTACGATTATAACCACTGCTTAAGCGTATTAGCACATTCCAGGGGTCCTGACCCCTATAAGAATTCTTCAGACCACCTCTTGAAGTCACAATATAGCTGCAGGAATGTCAGCAATATTTCACCGTTTACCCACAGATAGCTTTAATTTCAGCTTTCACCCAAGCATAAAGCGAGTGATGTCAGTGTGAATACTGCAGCGTGCCATGTTTTTTGGCACGCACCCAGAATTCCCTTATAAAACAAAAGTGTCTTTTAACACAGGACAACTGCTCTCTTCCAATGAAGCGAGTGCTGTCTTCACAAAAAACCTGCTAGAACTGTGTCCAATTAATTTAGCTTGCTATTTGGCATGTGACTTATTAACTTCTCTGTGCAGAATGTTAACTTCATTTGCCTTTGGTGTCATTTTGTGAACAATTTTAATGTAAAAACATCTGTTTTCAGAATAAACATGTGTAGACGATGTCACGTGATTTCTTTGAGGCACATTCAAACCGGCCTGTTACATGTACAGTTCATTTTCCATTTTGGATACAAGAAATTGGATACAAACGTGTGCATGTACATAAACTGCACATTTGTCAAGCTTTCTGCTGCCAAGAGCTTTCTATAATAACCTAAATATACTGTTTGGATGCATGTGCACAGTCATTTTTGCTGACTGTCGAGTCATGACCTGTTTGTCCCCTTTCGCTTTTTCTTCTGTGGAAAAGAAAAGGGATCCTCCTCCTCCTTCCTAACTGTCTGTTTTTCCTCTCGTTTGCATTATTTGGATTATTTATAGTCCTTCAGCTGTGCTCTGTATCATAAATACAACCTATAATAGAATTACGCTGCAGATTCATTAAATGCATCAAGCCATTAGCTAGCTCTGGGTCTGGCTCCTCTTCTCTGAGTGGATCTGGTCAAGGTTTAGCTCTGTTAACTGTCTCTTGTACAGCAGGGTCAATAGATACTGTTCTCATTTAACCCTTAACAACAACTTTATGATTCTGGTTGTAACCCCTTTTAAGACTCTCTTAAAGGGGGAAAATCTGTGGTTTTCATCTCAGAATACAGATGATTAGATTGCAGTGCCAGTAAGGGATATGACCCAAGTTTCCCCCTAGAGAACAACAGCCGTTCTTGTGTTGTGACTCATTCAAGTAATTCATTTTGCTGACATGCTTTTGATCTTTGATAATAGATGAGGTTCGGAAACGCCTACTGATGTGAAGTGACACTGCCAATCATGGTGACCCATACTCGTAATTCGTGCTCTGCATTTAACCCATCCAACGTGCCTTGCTCAAGGGCACCTCAGTCGTGGTATTGAGGGTGGAGAGAGCGCTGGACATTCACTCCCCCCACCTACAATCCCTGCTGGATCTGAGACTCGAACCCGCAACCTTTGGATTACGAGTCCGACTCTCTAACCATTAGGCCACGACTTACTCACGTGATGTGCTAGTAAACAGATAAGATGAGCCAAACAATCTGGTGTAATTAAGCTGTTGTCCTACAGAAGTTAGACTAAGTTTGTTCCCAGTATACTGAGTGTTTTCACACAAATATGAGCATCACATTAGCCTCATTAAGTGAGTGGACTGGTAAGCTCTGTTTGAAACAGCTGCTTGGATTTCTGATGTTATTTCAATAGTGGCCTGGGCCAGGGACAAAAAAGTCTTATAAAGAGACTTACTGGCCTTTGCATGCTCATTGCATCACATGACTTTTTGTTGGTTGTGCCTCATCTCTTGGATTTGGCAGATAAGTTTTTTTTTTTTTTAATTTTTTTTTTTTTTTTCCTTCAAATATCAATAAACACTGAAGCATCTTAAGTTTTTATTCAATAATAAAACCTAAAGTAGTTTGGCAAAAAAAAATATTTTCATTCCAATATTTATTTATTTTTTTTCTTCTTCTTTGTGAAGGACTGTTGTATCACCCTGACATTTCTGATTTCATGCCTCCCTAAAACATCACAGTACAGTCATACATACAGTGCCTCACTGTACGTATGAGTTTTCTTTGCATGCAATTCATTTAAAAAAAAATACATTTAATACAGATATTTAAATAAATGCATACATGCATTAAACAAATAAATAAAAATAATAAATATTACTATTTATTTTAATTAATTAATACAGATTTTAAACATCAATGCAGATATATAAATATATTTAAATAAATACATGTATTTATTTTGATGGATGGATGGATGGATGGATAAATTTGAAAGAATTAATGAATAAACACGTATGAAAATAAATAAATTCAGACAAAAAAATTAGTCATGTTATTTGCTTGCCTATATGGGTCCTTTTAAACCTTAACCTTAATTATTGGAAACGTAGGCCATCTATCCAGCCAGAAATCTCAAACTCAAGTGGTCCAACCAGGATAGCCTGTTACTTCATGTAGCACACTTGTACACTACAAAGACGGGGGCAGCTGCAGGATTCCGATTGCTACTTTGTGTGAAAACCACAGCAGTTCTGTGCAGTGAAGTGTCATCTGTTTCTTTCTATAAGAGCAAAGATGGCTAATGCTCACAGGGACAGTATCTGTGACAGTTCTGATTGAGTGAGTGACTGGTTACGAAACTCCTGGGCCCGTATTCATAAAAAATCTTAGTGCTAAGAGTTGCACCTAGTAACAAAATTCTAAGAAAATTCTTAGAAATGTGGGTGTTTCCTCTTAAAATTAAAGAAAAGGACGAGGACTTTTAAGGGGCTTAAGAGTTTCTTTAGCAGTGGAGAAAATGGACAAAACATGAAGAGGGAGAAGAAATGTGTTGCACAAAATGCACGACAGTGAGTTAAGACGCTACAAATTAGATCGTGCAGGGATCATGTTTGTGACCGATCTTATTAAAGACACGCTAACAACTCAGACACTGCGCAGAAATGCCATAGCGCCAGAAATGGACGTAATCACTACATTAACTACATTAACATATTTAGTAACTGGAAAAATGCAACTATCCAACTATGTGATGATTTGGGTCTGAACCTGACAGCAATTTCAGAACCTTATTGCGTCGTGTTCATTTCCTATAAAATACGTTAAGTATGACAGCATGGTAAATAAAAAATAAAGAATATATATACTGTACATATAATATGTGTGTGTCTGTGAGAGAGAGAGAGGGTGTATGGGAAAACAGGAAAAATGACGCCTGTAATTTCAAAGTGAATGCTTAAAATAAACCCTACTCTTAAAAGCGCTCTTATTTCCTTCATGGACAACCAACCAATCACAGTCTTCAAAAGAATGTGTCATAGTGACGAGGCGGGGCTGACCCCGTTGCTAGCTAAGATAAAAGTTTTTGCCTTTTCCTCGCTCAGAGTTGCTCTCAGATTGGTCCTGAATCACTTTTAAGCTAAGACTCCTAGTTAGAAATTAAGCTAAATTAGGAGCTCTCTAAAAGGATTCTTAGAATCTTTAAGAATACGGGCCCTGTTCATTATGGCTCTGTGGATTAGTATTCCTTTTGCTGAACCTTCCCTTAGTTGTAATTTGACGTGTTCCTTGTAACAGTTGACACATTATTTACAGAACTGCTGGAGATACCATAACTGTAGAGACAACTGGGACTCAATGCAGAATACTTGAGTAATGAATCATAGCATCGAGTGTTGGCAGGGCCTGATGTCAAAGCAGCAAATGGACGTGTTGGCCTTTCAACATTTGCTCTGGTTATCCCACTGCTGTCTACATATAGCATATCTGTATTTTCATATCACAAACCGGTGCATTAGATATCAGATTTCTTTCTGTTTTTGAAGTTGGAGTGTTGCTGTCATCATGCCAGAAAAAAGGCAGTAATGTTTACAGGCTTGATGTTTTTTAACTGAATTAATCACTTAATCGATCTTCTAACTTCTTCGATCGGATCTTTTCCTCAGTGAGCTCAGCTCACTCCTGTGAGCGTCTGGAGCAGGAGAAGGAGGATCTGCGTGTAGCTTTTGATGGAGTTCTACAGAAGGTCCAGGAGCAGCACCACTCAGACCTCGCTGACCTCGAGGAGAGACTGAAGACCTTCTACTCCACTGAGTGGGAGAAGGTCCATCAGACCTACCAGGAGGAGGCTGACAAGTGTAAAGCTCAGATGGAGCAGCAGGTGTGGAAGACAATGGGCCTTTTTTCTTTTGTTCTCCAGTGTCCTGACACTTTTTGTTGGATATACTTAAATTCAGATGTCTTAAACTGTCATATTAATGATTAAACATTATCACTTTCTCAACTATGTAGAGTGGTTTCATAGCTTTTGTTTTTCTTATATCTTGGCATATGAGCCTTGACCTTTCAGTTTGGACATAACATCTGATTTCCTAATCATTTATACACAAAACAAAACGATAAGACTTTTACGCAATTACTTTTATTTGTACTTGTCTAGCTAAAAGAGTTGCGAGAAAAACATGAGGCTTTGAAGAAGGAACTGGAAGTCAGCCATATGGAGGAGGTGGATGGCCTTAAACAACAATTTGAAGAGACTTTCAAAGGTAATTAATAATGGACTTTTTCTGTCTCTTAAATGTGTTTGTGTACAACTGAACCTTATTTTGGGGACAAATTTGCATCCAGATGTAAGCTAAACATGAAATCTCCCTAAACTTTAGGCTTTCCTGTAGCTCAAATAGTAGAGCATGGCGCTAGCAACGCCAAGGTCATGGGTTCGATTCCCAGGGAAAGCAAGAGCTGATAAAATGTAAAAAACTGTAACTTGAATGTAATGTAAGTCGCTTTGGATAAAAGCGTCTGCTAAATGTTAATGTAAATGTAAACCTTCTTTTGGGGATGTCCTCATTTGTGAAAACGGTATAAAAGTGAAGTAAATAAAAGTTTTTAAAAAATTATAATTATGTATGTATATGTGTATGAATGTATATACAGTGCCCTCCATATAAGTACTGGATCAGTAAAGACAAAATTGCTCTGTTGGCTGTGGAGTCAAGACATTTGCAAATATGATTAAAAGATGAATATGAGACAAAACTACAGAATGTCACATTTTATTATTAGCCGTTTCAACACACACATGTTTTACCAAATAAAAAGAACAGCACTTTTAGAGTTCATCCCACTCATTGATGTGAGCATAAGTATTGGGACAGTTGAACATAAGGCAGATATAAAAGATTAAAAGCTATTATTTAGTTGCAGATCCCTTGCACACAATCACAGCAGTGAGTCTGTGACCCATAGACATCACCAGACTCTTGCTCTCATCCTTTGAAATACTTTTCCCAGCCTTTAATGCAGCCAATTCCAATTGTTGCTTGTTTTGGGGAGTTTCTGCCTTTACTCTCCTCTTCAGCTGGTGAAATTCATGTTCAATCAGATTTAAATCTGGAGATTGACTTGGGCAATCTGAGACTTTCCATTTCTTTGCCCTTATAAATTCCTCGACTGAACTGGCAGGGTGTTTTGGGTCATTGTCCTGTTGCAATATGAAGCACTTCCCAATTAATCTGGTGGCATTTTCTTGAATATTGGTAGGCAAGATGGTTTTGTACCCTTCTAAATTCATTCTGCTACTGTCATCAGTAAAGTTGAGAGGGCCTGTTCCAGAGACAGCCATGCATGCCCATGCCATGACACCACCTCCACCATGCTTTACAGATGAGGCTGTATGCTTGGGGAGAAAAAAAGGGAACTGCAAATGATCCCATTTTTGCTTTCCCATCACTTAGATAAAGGTTCATCTTTGTCTCATCGGTCCATAAACACAGGTCCAAAACTCTTCTGGCTCACCTTTTGTGCTTTTTTTTTGCAAACTCTAATCTTGCCTTTCTATTTTTGGTGCTGGTCAGAGGTTTGCATCTTGCTGTGTAGCATCTGTAATGATCATCACCCCAGAGCATCACCCCAGCTTTCTGGAAGTTAGTAAAGTAAAGTCGTGACGTATTGTCAAGTATGGTGACCCATACTCGAAATTGGTGCTCTGCGTTTAACCCATCCAAGTGCACACACACAGCAGTGAGTAGTGAACAAATGCGCACACACACACACACACCGTGAACACACACCCGGAGCAGTGGGCAGCCATGCTGCGGCGCCCGGGGAGCAGTTGGGGGTTCGGTGCCTTGCTCAAGGGCACCTCAGTCGTGGTATTGAGGGTGGAGAGAGCGCTGGACATTCCCTCCCCCCACCTACAATCCCTGCCGGCCGGGGACTCGAACCCGCAACCTTTCGATTACGAGTCCGACTCTCTAACCATTAGGCCACGACTTCCCCTTGTTGTTGGTGATTTTACAGACACGTCTTTTAGGGTTAATTTTCACAGCTTTTATGATTTGTCTGTCATCAACTACTGTTGTTTTCTCAGCCGATCAGGTCGTTGTTGGTTGCTGGTGTTTTCCAAACTCCTGATTTCTCCATGCCCTTTATTTTTGCTATAGCTCTAATTGACTTCCTCTTTTCTTTTCGCATCCAAATTGCTTGCTTTTCTCTCAAAGTCAGCTCCCTCGTCTTCATCCTGGTTTGTTTATTTCTCTCAAATTGCTCACAAATCTGTCTAAATCTGTGTTAGGTTTACTGTATTGGACCCCCCAATACAGTAAAACTGCACATTTTATAGTGGCCTTTTATTGTGGCCAGCCTAAGGCACACCTGTGCAATAATCATGCTGTCTAATCAGCATCTTGATATGCCACACCTGTGAGGTGGATGGATTATCTCGGCAAAGAAGTGCTCACTAACACCGATTTAGACAGATTTGTGAACAATATTTGAGAAATAGGCCTTTTGTGTACATAGAAAAAGTCTTAGATCTTTGAGTTCAGCTCATGAAAAATGGGGGCAAAAACAAAAGTGTTGCGTTTATAATTTTGTTCAGTGTGTGTGTGTGTGTGTATATGTGTTCGATTTAGGGTTAGGTTAAACCGTAGAAGTCTTTGCAATATCGCTATGTAGTTGTCTCTATCAAATTAAAACAAAGTTTGAGTTCCAATTAGGTAAATGGTTTATAAATTATACCAAATGATGTCTGTTAAGTTTAGAAGTAGTGTTAATGGATAAAATATAAAGTTTGTACTGTAGATAAAACATAATGTCTTTGGAGACTCCTCATAAAACACAAAAATCCAACAAAATGTGTGTAAATATTGCACTTGTTACTTTAATGTTTGAAGATAATATTATCTCTCATGCTCTGATATATTCTGCTCTGTCTTGACTTTCTCAGAACTCAAACAGTCCCATGAGAAGGAAATGCAGACTCTCAACGCAACACTGAAGGAATCAGAGGGCACATTATCTGTAAGGCAGTGACCCAAGAGCTAAAATTCTCCACACAACATGTTGTTTCAAACATCTTCAAATCGGTGCATTTTTCCTCAAACAGAATCGTATTGAGGAGCTTATGACAGAGAATAACAACCTCAAAGAAAAGCTGGATGCTGAGGTGAAGAGAAGGATGGATCTGGCTGAGAAAACACAGGTACGTTATCACTCCTGTATATCTCTCAAACATCTGTGTTATCAAACAGACTTAGCCAGTGCTATTGATAGTAATGCATCTCTGCTTTAAGTAGACCGTGTATGTTCCATGAAAGACAGGTTAATATTAGACTGGTCTTTCCGATCAAAGTTAAGGAGATTCCGGAGCTCTCAGCATTCTGAAAATGCATGCAAGGGCATTTAGATAACTGCCCTGCATAATGCTGCCAGGCCCTGTCCTATAAATAGTGTGACAATCCAGCACAGGGAAAGTTCATATATGGGGGTTTCTTCAACTATGTACACTTTTGACCCTTAAGCTGTTAGAAAAAGAAGTCTTACATTTATGCATGTAGCAGATGCTTTATCTAAACACTCTTAAAACACACTTTTCACATTCTCACATAGTTTAAGTTTCTTCACTAACAACGCCCAACAGTGTTTATTTGCACACCACAGGAGAATTCTTTATTAGAGACAGTAACATCGTTTAGAATGATTTCTGAAGAATCATGTTACAAGGAGTAATGATGCTGAAAAATCAGCTTTGGACATCACAGAAAATGTATTGAAATAGAAATGTAAAACGTAATTAACGTACATTAAATGCTCTTGAAAAGTAGCAAAAATAAACAAAGACATGATAAAATATCATCATTTGATCATCAAAGTGATCACACGTTTTGTTCATTTTAATAGAAGCCTGAAGAAACACTCGTGTGTTGAGCTGCTTTAACAAAATCCACTGTTATATCATGTTTACATTTGACTTTATAACATCATAATGATCCAGTTCAGGAAAGCCAGTATATATTCCTGATCTCTCTTGCTTGTTTTCTTATGTTTAAAAAGGACTCCCATACACTTTATCTGGAGCAGGAGCTTGAAAGCCTTAAGGTAGTGCTGGACATAAAAAACAAACGGATCCATGAACAGGACAAGAAAGTCATGCAGATAGACAAACTGGTGAGCTCAGTTATCTGTTGTGCATAAAGCATCTACATTGTAATCGCAGTAAAGAGATGAACATAAATCTGATGCTCCTACAATAAATGTGCTGGAGAAACACAAAGATTTGATTTATTCTTAGATGGAGAGGAATGTGAAGCTGGATGAATGTCTTAAGAAACTGCAACAGGAAAATGAAGACCTCAAAGCCAGAATGGACAAACATGCTGCTTTGTCAAGGTAGTGTACCACAGGCTTGTGTTCGTAAACGTGATATCCTTGGGTTTTTAGAACTTATTTTACTCCATCCACCTGTCTAGCTTCTAACATTTGGGTGTTTCCCCAGTGGGCTTCATTCGGTTAGACCTGTAGCAAACCAAGGTCTTTGAAGTTTCACAATGTTTGCATGTGGTATAGGAAATTCTACAAAATCGCTCCTGGCTATGCTTTGACACTTTAATTGCTTTGATTTACTGTTTGTGCTTTTTTCGCGGGAAGAATGGTGTTTTCATTGCAGAATCATGTGCAGTAATAGTGACTAATCAAGTTTACCGTTGCAGACAACTGTCTACAGAGCAGGCAGTTTTGCAGGAAACCCTCCAGAAGGAGTCCAAAGTGAACAAACGACTGTCTATGGAGAATGAAGAGCTGCTCTGGAAGCTTCACAACGGTGATCTGAGCAGCCCCCGTAAGGTCTCCCCTTCCCCGTCCCTGAATCTCCAGTCACCGCGCAACTCTGCGACGTTCTCCAGCCCTCCCATCTCGCCCAGATAACAATGGCCTTCAGCTTCCAGGAAGCACTTTCATACAGGACGGAGCACTTCCTGCATGCTGAAGCTGGTCTGGACCATGTCAGTGGCACTCAATATGGAATGAACTTTGTTGACTTTTTTTATACAAATAAAAAAAAAACTGAAGACTATATTGCACAGAAGCACTTACCAATGAGGTCACCCTCGTACTTTGCCTTTCACGTCTGACTATGGAGGAAAAAAGAAATATCTCAGGGCTTCTCTCAAATGTATGGGTTTTTCCCCTCCTGGATTGCTTGTTCCCTGAAGTTCCTGATTGTTTTTTTTTTTGAGAACTGACATCCATGACTTGGGCCTTTATAACTTTTTCCACCAGACGCCTTTAAGTGTACCTGTAAATACCCAGATTTATCTTTGTTCTGGGACGAATGCCCAAATGCCGGCCGGCCAGTGGACATTTCCCAGATGCTGCTGCTCGTGTAGCGTTTGGTTTCCCTTTGTTTCATGCAGGACCTCAGACCCCAGATGAATTTTTCTAAAGAGGCACTTCATAGATCAACTCATGTCATAAACTGACTGTTACTATTTACTCAAATGGAAATATTCACAGATCTCAACCAGGTGTTCTCAAAACCTTATGAAAATTTTTTTTCTTGTTTATCATGCCTTTTTTATTTTTCATTTTGTAAATGGTATTTTTTTTTTTTTTTTTAATTATCACGCATTAAGAACTGCAACAAGGTGAGCTTTACCCAGATCATGATGCATGTTTCATCACAGATATGCTCTCCATATCACACTCATATGCATAGGAAAGATGCAATACAGTGATTTGATGCAGAATAAATTATGGTTGATTAAAAGACTTGAATGTTTTGATTATTGCCTGTTTAAGGGTTGAATTATCCCTTTTCCTCATTTCTTGGAAATCAGAGATGCAAAGGTATAATGTGCTTGATATGGAAATGGCATGTCATTGGGCAGCCCTGTGACGGAAGGCATACGCTATTGGGGAATCTGAAATTTTTTAATGACTTTCTTGAATACGGGTTTTGTATATTATTCAGTATGATTGAGCCCTAGGGACAGATTTGAGTGTTTGTTTGTCCTTGTTTCTATATTTATGTCTGATCATGAGACCAATGTAATGACCGAGCATGTTTCATGGCCTCAGGAGCTCCCCCTCTGTCTGAAAACCTCCACTGCAGCTTTACATTCAAGCTATTTACAAAGAAGATAAGCAAATGTAGTTTTTTTTTTTTTTTTATGTTGGTATGTATTGCTACGCTGTTTGTGTGGATGTTGGTGTGAAACTGAAACTCATGGAAATATGCAAATAATAAAGAATTAAATTAATCTGTTTGTAGTTGTCACCCCGTGTTTATAACATGTAATTGAAGTTATAGACCACCTAAAAGTAAAAATAGTTAATTTTTGTCTCACCCTCATGTCATTCCAAACCTGTATGGAATTCTGCAGAACTCAAACAATGTTGGTAACTGTTTCAGTTCCTATCAACTTCTACTGTATTTTTTGCCCATATAATGCAACCGAAACTGTCTGGTTACCAGTATTCTTCAAAATCTTTTGTTTCACAAAACAAATAAGTCATACCAGTTTGGAACAACATGAGGGTGAGTACATGAAGACAGAATTGTCATTTTTGGGAGCACTGTCTCTTTAAGTAGCCAAGCAGTGAAAGTGTGCAGGAACCTGTTGTATCTGTTGCTTTTCTTATTTCTTTCCATCATCTTCAGGCTGGAGGTCTATGACAGCATTTAAAACTGCATCAATTGGCTTGTAGTTTGACTCTGTTCTGTTTTTTTGTGTAGTGAATTCTACTCTAACTTATTCTTAAATTGCTAATAATTCCATAACACAAATCTCTGCGAGAGGAAGAGAAACATACTTTGAATGTGTCGCACTGAACCAAAATAAGCACTGGGCTCCCGCTACACATTCCACATACGGAGTCCATTAGAGCAGAGCACAAAGCCTTCACGCTCCTCAGACATATTTCATGCGTGTAGAACGTAACACCTACCATTCTGAATATTATAGGATAACATGATTGAAAAACACTTTCACAGACAATGGTGCATCACAAACTCTATTAAATATACTGTTGATTTACCATTGAACAAGAGCTTGTATTAACTTGCTTCATTGAGTCTCAGTTTAAAAGAAGCACTTTATTTCCAAGTAATATATAGAATGCTTGTTTTTCATAATGATTTCATTAAGCAGCAAGAAGCCTGAAGTTTGAATGGAGTCCAGCTCAGCTCAATATATAATCTTTATGTTCTTATTCATCTGACTTTACCGTTGTGGCCACCAATGTCTCTCCATACTTATTTTTGGTGATGCAGATGTACTTTCCATAGTCAATCGTTTCAACATCATCCACAATCATGACGCTCTGAGAGATGCGTGTTGTGTGTCCCACGCCGTGGTTTATCAGTCGCCAGGAGTCGTGAATGCTCACCGGCCTCTGACCCTGAGAAACACACGTCACATTTACACCTATTTATCTGAATCTACATACCTGCTAAACACTTGGAATAATTGCCATTTGTTATGTTTTCGAAAGCAGTCTCTTGTGCTCGGTAAGGCTGCATTTACTTGAGCAAAAATAGTAATATTGTGAATTATTGTTACAATTTAAAACAACCGTTTTCTATTTAAATATTTTAAATATTTAATTTATTCTTTTGATGCAAAACTGAATTTTCAGAATCACAAGATCACAAAATCATTCTAACATGCTGATTTGCTGCTCAAGAAATAATATTCTTATAAAATGGTTAATATTTTTGTGGAAACACTACCATTCAAATGTTAAATAAGTTTAAATTGATCGAAAGGTACAGTAAAGACATTTATAATGTTACAAAAGATACATTTCAAATATTGTTCTTTTGAACTTTCTATTCTTCAAAGAATCCTGAATACGTTTCCACAAAACTATTAAGCAACAAAAACTGTTTTAACACTGAAAATATGAACAATTAATAGCCAATCGCCAATAATAATTGAATAATTGAGCACCAAATCCGCAGATTATAAAGATCTTTAGCACTGTAATATTTCACAATATTACAGTTCTTAATGTATTTTTGATCAAATAAATGCAGCCTTGGCGAGCATAAGCAACATCTTTCAAAAACATAAAAAAATACTCAAAATAAACATTTAGTGTATCTCTTTATAATTGTAAGAGCAAACTAGCATCCACAAAATGACATAATACTGTGATTAATATGTTATCAGAACATTTAATTCTCTCCTCTGTCCTCCACCTCCCACCACTTTGATAACCGCTGATGACTTTGCCTCTTTTTTTCACAGACAAAACTAGAACAATCAGTAACCAGTTCTCAACTCCACAGGACCTCCAATCAACCACATCCACTGCTCTAACTCCCATCTTCTCCTTCTGTCCCCTCACCGAGGCAGAAGTATCCAAACTTCTCCTCTCCAGCCAACCTACAACATGTCCTCTCGACCCAATCCCCTCACACCTTCTCCAAACAATCTCTCCCACACTCTTACCGGCACTCACACACATTATCAACACATCTCTCCTCACAGGCATCTTCCCCACAGCATTCAAGCAGGCTCAGGTAACCCCACTGATCAAAAAACCTACATTAAACGCTTCTCTTTTAGATAACTACAGACCTGTCTCTCTCCTTCCATTCGTAGGGAAAACGCTCGAACGAGTTGTCTTCAACCAGCTCTCACGGTTTCTTTCACAGTACAACAAACTGGATGCTAAACAGTCAGGTTTCAGGAGTGGCCATTCAACAGAGACTGCGCTACTCTCAGTCACTGAAGCCCTGCGAACTGCAAAGGCTGATTCCAAATCGTCAGTCCTCATTCTGCTGGATCTTTCTGCTGCTTTTGACACTGTCAATCATCAGATTATCCTGTCTACCCTCTCATCACTGGGCATCACTGGGATTCCACTTTGCTGGTTTGAATCCTATCTCACCGGTAGATCCTTCAGGGTGACCTGGGGAGGGGAGGTATCCAAACCGCATCAACTAGTCACTGGAGTTCCTCAGGGATCGGTTCTTGGACCCCTCCTCTTCTCCACATACACCACATAGCTGGGTCCCATCATACATGCACATGGCTTCTCCTATCACTGCTACGCCGATGACACGCAGCTCTATCTCTCTTTTCAACCAGATGACCCAACGGTAGCTGCACGGATCTCAGGCTGCCTGGCGGACATCTCGGCATGGATGAAAGAACATCACCTACAGCTCAACCTGGCAAAGACGGAACTTCTGGTCTTCCCTGCCACTCCGACTCTACAGCATGACTTCATGATTCAGTTAGGCTCATCAATGATTACTCCATCAACTTCGGTCAGAAATCTTGGTGTAATCTTTGATGACCAGCTGACCCTCAAAGAGCACATTGCAAAGACTGCTCGATCCTGCAGGTTTGCACTACACAACATCAGAAAGATCAGGCCCTTTTCTGACAGAGCATGCTGCGCAACTTCTTGTCCAGGCCCTTGTTGTTTCTAGACTGGACTACTGCAATGCTCTTCTGGCTGGTCTGCCATCAAACACAATCAAACCTCTACAAATGATTCAGAATGCAGCGGCACGACTGATCTTCAACGAGCCCAAAAGAGCGCATGTTACACCTCTCTTCATCTCCTTGCACTGGCTACCAGTGGCAGCTCGCATCAAGTTCAAGACACTGATGCTTGCGTACAGAACTACCACAGGCTCAGCACCCTCCTACTTCCACTCACTATTACGAACCTACATCCCCTCCAGAAGTCTGAGATCTGCTAGTGAGCGACGCCTTGTGGTACCATCACAGAGAGGCTCAAAATCACTCTCCAGAACATTCTCGTTCACCATTCCTGGCTGGTGGAATAATCTTCCCACCCCTATCTGGAACGCCGGATCCCTGGCAATCTTCAAGCAACAACTGAAAACTCATATCTTTCGGCAGTACTTCATCCTAAACTCAAAAAAAAAAAAAAAAAACTCTTTCCCTCTATCTTTCTCTCCCTCCCTTACTAGCTTGCACTTATTTGAACTATGACTGAGACTTGGTGTTACGAGCACTTCCTCTGTCTGATTGCCTCTTCAAGATTAATCGCTTTTTGTATTCCCCAATTGTAAGTCGCTTTGGATAAAAGCGTCTGCCAAATGACTAAATGTAAATGTAAATGTTATCAAATATGATAGTTTCGCTCAGAAGTGCAAATCTTGTAACCAAATCACCTTTTCTTAATGCAAAAATAATAACATAGTAGCACTCACCTGGCCAGGATACCTCCAGCTGAAGCTGACATTCATCTCAGGTTCACCCAGAACTGTGCAAGTAACATTAAAGATGTCTCCACCACTCACTATGTTTGAAGAAGCCTTAATAGTCGAAAAAGGGGGACCACTAGGCACTACAAGGGGAAAAATGCCAAAACAAAACTGCTTTTTTTGACAAAAACACCATGTAAAATGTGTGCACTAACTGTTATTAGCAGCACTGTTATGTTCTCCTCTTACCTTCCACATACAGCAGCTGGTATTTAGTGGATATTTGTGGAGTGGTTTTCGTGGTGCTGTTGGCCTTGCAGTAATAAGCGCCCTTGTGTTCTGGACTGGGGTTTTGGATGATGAAGCCTTTCATGGGATTGTAAGAGATCTGGGTCCCATCCACAGCGATTTCCTCTGCAGGAACTTCCCTGTGCAGCGAGACTTTGACTTTGGGGTTTGTCACCCGGCACGGGACGGTGGCAGGCTTGTCAGGGCGCAGGTAGATGATCTCAAAATGGATGGCAGAGGGGACAAACAGCTCATCTTTGTCTAGAAACAAAGAGAATTGTAACAATGTCTTTGGAGTTTCAAGATCACATCGATGATATGCGAGCAGATGCTGTACCTGTAAAGTATATGTAGGTAGCAGAGATGCTTTCTCCATCCTTTGTACATTCTTCTCCATCACAGAGCACCACCCAGCAGCTGTACTCTCCAGTATCAGCAGCAGAGGGTGCCGTCAGAATCAGCTGACTGTACCGCTCATGCTGCTTGATGCTGGAACAACACAATCAATCACGTCTAGAGCTGGGCTATGCTTACTAATACTGTATCATACTACTTGTATTATTTCTGCAGTATATAATATATATATATACTACGGAATGTGTGAGTCATTCTACAAACTTAGGTTTACGTTTTATGTCCTCTGATGATAAATATATTTTTTTCTGACAGTTTTCTTATACAATTCAAATATTTTATCCATAAAGGAAAGCATATTCATTCAGTTTAAAAATCATTTCAGTTTGCTTGAAATAGTGATGTCTCTTAAATGACATATTTTGCAGTGTCCACTTTTGAAGTGAGCAGATTAACTAAAACTAAAGTGCTTAAAGTCCAGGGCCCGTATTCATAAAGATTCTAAGAATCCTCTCAGAGAGCTCCTATTTCATCTTAAGAATTTTTAACTAGGAGTCTTAGCTTAAGAGTGATTCAGGACCAATCTGAGAGCAACTCTGAGCAAGGAAAAGACAAAAACTTTTATCTTAGTGAGGAGGCGGGGTTGACCCCTTTGCTAGGAATGACACAGTCTTTTGAAGACTGTGATTGGTTGGTTGTCAAGAAGGAAATAAAAGAGCGCTTTTAAGAGTAGGGTATATTATAAGCCTTCCCTTTAAAATTACAAGCGTAATTTTTCCTGTTTTACCATACTCGCTTTCTCTCTCTTTCTCACACACACACACACATTATATATATATTCTTTATTTTTTTATTTACCATGCTGTCATACTTACCGTGTTTTATAGGAAATTAACAGAGGCATAGCCTAATAAGTGCTGTAACAGACCCAAATCATCACTGCTGCATTGTTCCATTTTTCCAGTTGCCAAATATGTCAATGTAGTGATTACGTCCATTTCTGGCGCTATGGCATTTCTGCGCAGTGTCTGAGTTGTTAGCGTGTCTTTAATAAGATCGGTCACAAACATGATCCCTGCACGATCTAATGTGTAGCGTCTTATTAACTCACTGTCATGCATTGTGTACAACACATTTCTTCTCCCTCTTCATGTTTTGTCCATTTTCTCCACTGCTAAAGAAACTCTTAAGCCCCTTAAAAGTCCTCGTCCGTACTACTAACAATTTTGGACCTTAAGACCTCTTTTAAGGTTTAAGATGCTTTCTGAATTACTTCTTTCTTTACTAGGATCTTTTCTTTAATTTTAAGAGGAAAGACCCACATTTCTAAGAATTTTCTTAGAATTTTGTTACTAGGAGCAACTCTTAGCACTAATATTTTTCATGAATACGGGCCCAGTACTTTAAATAAAATAAACTTTAAATTAAACTTAAATAAGGGAACATTTCTCATTTTCATTTAGTTTAATTTGATGTACTAAATAAAAAGAATTATAAAAACGACAAAAACACAACAAAACTACTAATACTAAAATTAAAACAGAAAATAAATAATAATTCAGAAGCTATAATAACATCTCATTGATAATAAAATAACACAAAATAACATATTAATTTTAAAAAGTTAACATTATATATTGAATTTATTTCCAACAGTGAATACTTCAGGAAAAAATTGTTTTTAAATTTAATTTGTATTTTATATATTTAATATTTTATTTAGCTCATGTTCACAAAAATGTATCTACAATAACCTATTGTGAATTTTCTGAATGGATGAAATTATTAACCTACTAGATTTGCTAAAAATGTGCAGTTTACAACTAGCACAAACACAGAACACTGTATCCCACAAAGCAATGTGCCTGACATGACCTTCCTGAAGTAATTACAGTTGACCACAGAATTAAATACTCAAAATGATCAAGTTGATTCCTTATCAGACTGACAAATCTTTGACTGAAATTATCTTTTTATTTATTTATTTATATTAAAATAGAAATTCAGGTAACACTTTATTTTAAGGTGTCCTTGTTACATGTTACATGTATTTACTATTAATAACAAAAAAATATATAATTACATGCAAGTAACCCTAAACCAATCCCCTATCCTAACCCTAACCATATAGTAAGTACATGTAGTTAATTAATATTACTCAGTACTTAAATGTATAATTACATTGTAACAAGGACACCTTAAAATAAAGTGTAACAGAAACTTGTATTTATTCACATGCAGTGTAATTATGTTACTATGTAATCATGCAACTCTGAAACACTAGCATTCCAAGCTGAAAATACTCCAGGAGCTATTAATGTGCCAGATGTAATCGAACTATATGATTCTAACATAGATAAACAGAGAAAGAAGAATACCTGAGGCGGTTGTCATTGAAGGTGTCCAGATAAGAGGGATATGCCCAGCCAATATTAGTCCCTTTGCATCTCAGTTCCATTGTTTTCCCAGAATTCAAGGAAAGGCTCTCACCCAGTCTGAGAAAACGGCCTTTATCAAGGACCTGGGTGAGAATAGACTGGCCCTTGCTTCCAGCCTCCTTTTCTGTTACTTTGGGGTAGCGAACCTTCACCCTCTTTCTTCCTGGTCTAATGCGGTTCTCACCAGCCTCTTTCTTACGCTTGACCTGCTGACACACACCTGGGTACACCAAAACACAGTTTTCCTAGTCAACAGCATGTTGTTTCAGCATTTGGATGTGACTGGAAAATTTTGCATGGGGAACTTCTAAAGAGCAATAAGATTCATTTAGTCACTGCTTGTAGGCCATAAACATAATACGGCATATGTGTTTCATTTCTCTCTTTGTGACACTTGATAACTCCTATGGCCAATCCCAAAAAGAAGGAGAGAGAAGCAAGCCATCTGGAAATCTGCTCTATATTCTTCAGCTACCAGCTGTACAAACAGCAATGCTAGAAGTATGCCTTTCTTGTTCTCTGTGCAAAAGCGTACAAAACTGAACAATGCTGAGGTTCATTGAATCAAAAATTCCTTTTAAATTCATTTTGACAAGGATCGTGAGGTCTAGAGGTAAACTGTATACAGATCTTTTGATTCTTTTGATTTATGTTTGAATTAAAAACAAAAAATCATAGGAAAACAAAAATTTCCTCGTTAGGATGAAAACATATATGATTATATTTTGTCTCTGCTGTACATTTTAATCATAAGTTTGAGTAAAACTGCCCTGATTTGATCTCTCCTCCCCTGGAATTTGGTTTCCATTGGCACCACTGGCACACCAGACACATTCAATTTATTTCCTTTTCAAGCAAGAGAAAGACCATTTTTGACTTTCTTCACGTTTTGAAGTAATGATAACATTTATAAAAGAAAAATTAATAAAAGAAAGGTCTGCTCACCATTTTGGACCTCCAGCCAGAGCAGTGCCAGTGTGCAGAAGAGCCAGAGCTTCATGATGGCTGAAGTGGAGAGTTCCACACACGGGGCCTGAGAGCAGCACACGAGCTCTTCGTCCACTGTCCGTCCCGTTTACACACAGTCAGCCCCATCCTCTGAGGAAAAAAGAGGAATTTCCCCAACCCCTCTGCACACTCCCCCTTCAGTGTCAGTCTGTGAGCCCCGTCCTGCAATCCTCTAATGCCCTCTGCTGGACTGCAGCTGTTTGCGGTACTGGCCTCATATTCCCAATCCGGATCGTTTATAATAGTTTACCCCAAAATGACAAATTGCTGTTAATTTTCTCGCTCACAGACCATTCAGGATGAATATGACATTCTTTAGAACGGTAAAGAAGACTGAACCCATGTAATTCATGTCAAGGGGCACCGTCACTTTGAGAGTCAAAAAAGCAGACACAAAAACTCGAATAAATCCCCGCGGCTCATGACATACAGAAATTGAACATTATTTACAACATTATTTCCTCAAATCTCAGACAAACGGTCGGTCACACTGGGCCGTGAACTGACTACGCCGTTGTTGTAGACAAAACAAAACAAAAACAGACATTATCCAGTAATTTTACGGACATTTCCATTAACTCTAAAAAACAACAACAACGCAATGAAGAGCAAAATTCAAAATACAAATAAAACACCTGTAAAAAAATATATATATATATTTTAAAATGTATAAAAAAATATATCCCTATATGGTCATTTTTACAGATTTTTATTTTTCACCCAGGGTAAAAAAGTAAGTACCAGCGGTGAACAACACAATACAATATATTAAAATTAAAAATATAAACATATTTTGCTAAACCATGCTGCCTCCTTCCTAGCTTTACTGCGAGAGTTCACAAAGACGTGAGTGCACGACCTTGCGTACGTCATGAGCGGGAGTGCGCAGAACATTTGTCTGAGGCTGCGGAAAATAGCTAATAATGTCGTAAATAATGTTTAGTTTCTTACACAGACCGGTCGTTTCGCTTCATAAGACCTCAATATATTGTCAGGAGCCGCATAGATTCATTTTGTGTTTTTGTATCTGTTTTTTTTACCCTCAAAGTGACGGTGCCCGTTGACTTGCATATTATGAATCACCAAGTGCCATGGTTCAGCTCTTCTTTACCATTCTACTAAATAAAGTCACCTACATCTCGGATAGCCCAGAGTAAGGAGTAGAGGTCACCTTAAAACTTTTATTTATTATTATTATTATTATTAAATGGGCAGTTCTGTGTTTTGTTTATTGAAGTGTAATGCTGAAATCTGTTTTCATTGGCAGTTGAGTTATGCAGTTTTGCAGTAATTTGAAATCAAATATCAGCTTCTTTTGATAGAAATGTAAAATTACTTGAACTATAATATGAAATAGTAGCCTATGTTCTATGAGATGAGATGAACAGCTCAACAGACCTATACCAACCAACATTAAGCCTCTTATTAAGAAACCACAACTAGATTCCAATGAACTGGCAAATTACAGACCCATTTCAAATCTTCCATTAATGTCTAAAATTTTAGAAAAAATTGTGTCTGTTCAATTGTGTTCCTTCTTGCAAAATTTCAGTCAGGTTTCAGGCCTCACCATCGTACAGAAACTGCACTTGTTAAAATTACAAATGACTTGCTTCTTGCTTCAGACCAAGGCTGCATCTCATTGCTAGTATTGCTTGATCTTAGTGCTGCGTTCGACACTATAGACCATGAGATACTCATAGATCGATTACAAAACTATACTGGTATTCAAGGGCAGGCTTTAAGATGGTTTAGATCCTACCTGTCCGATCGCTACCACTTTGTTCATTTAAATGGGGAGTCATCTCAATTATCACCAGTAAAGTATGGAGTACCACAAGGATCTGTCCTAGGTCCTCTGCTATTTTCAATATACATGTTGCCCCTTGGTAATATTATTAGAAAATACGGGATTAGTTTTCATTGTTATGCTGATGATACTCAACTATATATCTCAACAAGACCAGATGAAACTTCTCAACTATTTAAGTTCATAGATTGTGTAAAAAATGTAAAAGATTGTATGACCAATAATGTCCTCCTATTAAATTCAGATATGACAGAGATATTACTTATTGGACCAAAAAATAGTACACAAAATCTCTTGTATTACAATTTGCAACTAGACGGATGCACTGTTACGTCCTCTAAAGTAAAAAATCTGGGTGTTATATTAGACAGCAACTTGTCCTTTGAAAATCATATTTCCCATGTTACAAAAACAGCATTCTTCCATCTTAGAAACATTGCCAAGCTTCGAAACATGCTACCTGTTTCTGATGCAGAAAAGCTAGTTCATGCATTCATGACCTCTAGACTGGACTATTGTAATGCACTGCTAGGTGGTTGTCCTGCATCTTCAATAAACAAGCTACAGATAATCCAAAATGCAGCGGCTAGAGTTCTTACCAGGTCAAGAAAATATGATCATATTACCACAATTTTACAGTCTCTGCACTGGCTACCTATTCAGGTCCGTATCATTTACAAAATATTATTACTTGCCTATAAGGCCCTAAATGGTTTAGCTCCTGCGTACCCAACTCGTCTTCTACCACGCTACAATCCAACCCGCTCCCTAAGGTCGCAAAACTCTGGACTTTTGGTAGTACCTAGGATGGCAAAGTCCACTAAAGGAGGTAGAGCTTTTTCACATTTGGCTCCCAAACTCTGGAATAGCCTTCCTGATAACGTTCGGTGTTCAGTTACAATTTCTCTGTTTAAATCTAGATTAAAGACACATTTCTTTAGCCAAGCATTCACATAATGCATCTTATGATCTTGTACTGCAGTTATATCTGATCAAATGTACATTATTATTATTCTTTAGCTTGGGTTGAACAAATCATTTTTGCTTAGATGGAACAGCAGCTATGCTAATTATGTCTCTATTTGTTTCTCTGTTGATTAACATCCCGTGGTAACTAGGAATTACAGAAGCTTCAGTCTGGATCCAACCCTTAAATGATCTGAGATGACCGAACACCTCAGAAAAGATAATGCGAACCCCTCAGAGGATGCCAAAGCTCAGACAACATACAGAATTACCAAATTTTGCCATAAGTTAAATATATTAAGGTTCTGCAATATATAAATATATTGTGCAAACTTAATTTCCTGTAGAGCTGCTTTGCAACGATTTGTATCGAAAAAAGCACTATACAAATAAACTTGAACTTGAACCTATACCAACCAAGAAAAAATATCCATTAAAATTGAAATAAAATGATTTAATGCCTATTTATTTAAAATAATGTGGGAAAACTTTGTTGAAAAGGGAGAAATATTTTATTGTTTTGTATGAAACCACTTTCCAATGTTTTGACAATGACAATCCATACATTTAAAAAATATATATAATAGTGATAAGATACAATGATACAAAGGCTTTAAATGGAAGTTGATGTGCATTACTTAATGAGACATTAACACATTGTTATCAGTGGTTGTTCCACAATCTTCTCAATGACTCATTTACACTGCAATCTACAACTCAAAATTAAGTATTTAAAGCGGAGAGGGACTCGTGCACTGCTTAGCAGATGAAGCACTTTCAGATGGTCAGATTGTCCATTTTTTAGACCACTGCTTGCATCACTTTGTTAACTGGATTAAACATAATGTCATGTATTGAATGACCACAGCGAACTATGTAGTGTAGATTGATTATTATTCATCATAACGTTTCTGAAAATGGCAGATTAGTTCATTGTGAGTAAAAAATCTAGAAAGTAAATAAAGTGAAATAAGGTCATTTTACAAGACAAAACATACATCCGTACTTGCTCCTCTTCCACATCATCAGACCTTCTGGTTGTTAAAACAACAGATGAATACTGTACATTGTAAGATATCCCTGTCAAACATTCAGCGATAATTACATAACACATGTAACATAGATTAAGATAAAAAGTAGTAATAGTAGAATACAAGAAAACATGAAATAGTGTTATCCAAACAGCTTAACATCACATACAGTAAGTTAAAAGAAATAATTCTAAATAGAATTAAACACTTTAACAAGACAGTCAAGCATGTAGACATGCCATGAAGCTGGACATTCACCATTATCATGGCTTTACCAATATTTTTTCTGGTGTTCCACATTATTTAATAATGTCACTTTACCACATGCGTCTTTAGAACTAAGTATATTATGCTATAAAATGGTTTGTTTTCTTTGTTTTGTTTTTTTATTTGTTATTTAACAAACTAAAAGTGGAAGTAATCTTAAGATACTGTCTGTGGAAATCTTAATACTTTCATGCAAACAAAAAACATATGCTTTCCCTTTCTCTTCAAAACACATTTAAAAAGCAAATTGCTTATACACAGAGGTATGTCTTACAGGGGTGAAAATATTTGCTCTGACAACAATTCAATGCTATTGTAATTATTAATGAAAATTAATAAAATGTAAGATTTTAAAAAAGAAAGAGATTTGGCCACTATTCCTGTTCAGTGTATGTTTTATATCCAAAGTGACAAATATCAGTTTATATTGTGTCAATTCCACAATCAATGCATTGAATTTTCATTGCCAGATCGCACGCCCCTAACGTCCTACTATCACATCACAGGTGAGAGCATCAGCACTGAGAGGTGTTACAGTGATTGTTCATGATGGCAGTGACTTTAAAGGCAGAGCTGAATACATAGATTTCAGGTCTATCAGCTGGTTGGTGAATGCCGTGGATAACAGCTAGTTACTATTATAGTTTATCTGCTGTTCTTTAACATGGGCTAGTCTTCTCTATGTGCGTCACATACTCCACAGTGCCTTCATTTCCTGTCAGTGTCTTTTTCTCCGTCGCAACACCACAGTTCTGTAGATGCCTCTTACGTTCATCACTATGCCACATTCCATATCCAAAATAGATGAGGAAACCTGTGGATTGATATCAAAGTTAAGATTTCTGTCAAATTTGTATGCCTTCATAAACAGAATATGTTACGTTTGGATCCATTAGGATCATGCTTATTCAAGATGGCGCCGTGCATGTGGCAGCCTGTTGCAGCAGCTCTGAATGTTTTTAATTTCTTGTATTTGTTGTACTTTTGTAATTCTTTTTTTCAATGTTGGAGGACTGTGATGTGCAGCCTTAGGTTTGAGAGCATCAGAAAGCACTGGATTATGATTCTTTTTATATTGGTATTTTTAATTGGAACTTCAGGGGCAGTGTCAAGTACAGAAAACATTGATTCCGTGATTTACTCAAGAGAACAACTTTTTGCACTTCAGCATACTGCGATGTCATCTGTACCAAGAATGGATATTCCTGTGGATCTGAGGAGGAGAAGAAGGGGGTGCAGAGCAGGAGTGAAATGCCGATTAAAGAAAAGACGATACAAGCCATCGTTACCTGTTATCTTAATGGGAAACGTTCGATCGCTGAGGAACAAGATGGAGGAGTTAACGGCACTTGCAAGGACGCAATGGGAGTATCGTGAATGCAGTTTTATGTGTTTTACTGAGACGTAGTCGAAGGAAAGAACGCCGGACTCATTTGTTGCATTGGATCGCTTTCATCTAGTACGCGCGGACAGGTGCGCTGGAGAGACGGGTAAGAGTAAAGGAGGTGGGTTGGCACTGTTTGTTAATGAACGCTGGTGCTGCCCAGGACACATCACGGTGAAAGAAAAACTGTGTAACAAGGATATTGAATTACTGGCTGAGGGAATGAGGCCATATTATTTGCCTCGAGAATTTTCCTACGTGATATCCATAACAGTTTATATTCCTCCTTCGGGCTAATGTGAGTAATGCATGTGAACATATTAACACTGTTACAGCCAGGATGCAGTCAAAATATCCTCAATCACTTATTATTTTGGGTAATTTTAATCAAGCTTCTCTACATAATACTCTCCCCATGTGATACGAGAGACTATAAAACTTTGGAATTGTTATATGCAAATGTGAAAAACGCCTGTGGTTGTCTGTCGGGGATTAAGTCTTTTAGCATCACGCAGATATTGGAGGTTTTTATGGTCTGTGAGGACAATGAATGGATGTTATGCACCCTCCAACCAATGCCTCCATTCCTCCAAAGCCAGTTTGATGGCTAGAAGTTCTCTGTTGCCGATGTCGTAGTTAATCTCCGCTAGGCTGAGTTTGCGTGAGAAGTCGCATCGATGGAGTTTGGCTGGAGTCCCCTGCTGCTGAGAAAAGACTGCTCCTACTCCGGAGGTAGAAGCGTCTACTTCTACTAGGAAGGGCTTCCCAGGATCGGGATGGATGAGGAGTGGAGCGCTGGTGAAGGCTTCCTTGAGGGTTTCGAAGGCTTCAGTGGCGGCAGGTGTCCAGGACAGAGACTTGGGCTTGTTCTTCAGGAGGTTGGTGAGCGGGCTGGTGATGATGCTGTAGTCATGTATGAATCTTCTAAGGAAATTGGAGAATCCTAGAAAGCGTTGGAGTTCCTTGATGGTAGAAGGAGTGGGCCAGGTCTTAATGGTTTCCACCTTCCTCTCGTCCATCCGGATGCCACCGCTGTCGATGTAGTATCCAAGGAACTGCACTGAGGGTAGATGGAAAGAACATATTTATGCCTTGAGAAACAGTTGGAATTCCCTCAGGCATTTCAGGACCTCCGCAACGTGGTGGCGATGTTCGGCCATGCTCCGGGAGTAGATGAGAATGTCATCAATGTAGTGCGTTTCATTGTTGTTGCTGATGAGACCTTCCACTGTTGTGTCATCAGCAAACTTGATGATGTGGTTGGAGCTGAACTTGGCAGTGCAGTCATGGGTCAGCAGTGTGAAGAGCAGCGGGCTGAGCACACAGCCTTGTGGGGCACCTGTGCTCAGTGTGGTAGTGCTCGAGGTGTTGTGGCCGACACAGACTGACTGAGGTCTTCCGGTTAGAAAGTCCAGGATCCAATTACACAGGGAATTGTTAAGGTCCAGCAGGTTTAGTTTATTTATGAGCTGTTGTGGGATTATTGTGTTGAATGCCGAGCTGAAGTCAATAAACAGCATTCTAACATAGGAGTCTTTATTTTCTAGGTGGGTAAGAGCCAGGTGGAGGGTGGAGGAAATTGCATCGTCCGTAGAGCGGTTTGGACGGTATGCAAACTGGAGCTGGTCGAGTGTGTTGGGGAGGCTGGTTTTGATGTTGTGCATGACTAGCCTCTCAAAGCACTTCATCATGATTGGAGTCAGTGCTATGGGACGGTAGTCATTTAGTCAGGACACAGGTTATTTCTTTGGTACCGGTATGATTGTTGTGGATTTGAGACATGTGGGGACGACTGCCTGGCTCAGCGAGGTGTTGAAGATATCTGTAAGCACATCTGTCAGCTGTGCAGCACAGTCTCTCAGAACACGGCCAGGTATGTTGTCAGGACCCGCAGCCTTGCGTGGGTTAATCCTAGATAGGGTCTTCCTTACGTCGGCTGGAGACAGACAGAGCGCCCGGTCGTTGGGAGGTGTGGGCAGTTTGTGCTGGTGTGTCATTCTGCATTTCAAACCGTGAATAAAAGTGGTTGAGTGCATCTGGGAGGGATGTGTCCTCATCACAGGCCTGTGGCGGGGGCTTGTAGTCAGTGATGGTCTGAATGGCTTGCCACAGGCTCTGTGTGTCTCTGCTGTCTGTGAAGTAATTGTTGATTTTTTGAGCATATGACCGTTTTGCATTTTTGATGCCACAGGACAGATTGGCTCTTGCTGTTTTGGGGGCTGCTTTATCTCCTGAATGCTTCATCTCTGGTCTTTAGCAGCCCACGAACCTCTGCTGTCATCCATGGCTTCAGGTTTGCACGTGTGGTGATGGTCTTGGTGACTGTCACATCATCAGTGCACTTTTTGATGTAAGCAGTCACAGTTTCAGTGTACTCATGCAGGTCTGTGTGGTTGTTGTAGGTGGCTGCCTCTTTAAACATGTTCCAGTCTGTGCACTGAAAGCAGTCATGCTGAGGTGGCATTGTCTGGCCATACGGTGATCTGCTTTTGAACCGGTTTGGCGAGTTTGAGAAGTGGTCTATATGCTGGGATTAGCATAACAGTGATGTGGTCTGAGTACCCGAGGTGGGGGCGGGGTACAGCCTTGTAAGCGTTCTTTACTGTTGTGTAAACAAAGTCCAGTGTGTTGTTTCCCCTTGTTGCAAAGTTCACATGTTAGAACTTTGGTAAAACTGTCTTTAGGTTTGCATGGTTGAAGTCACCGGCTATGATGAAAAAGCCGTCAGGGTTATTTGTTTGTTGTTCACTGATGGCACTATACAGTTCACGAAGCGCGTCCTTAGCGTTTGCACACGGGGGTATGTAGACCGCGACAGTAACAATGAGCGTGAACTCCCGCGGCAGATAGAACGGTCGACACTTCACAAACATAAACTCCACCAGCGATGAACAGTTTTTTGATAATACCGCAGCATTGTTACACCAGTTTTTGTTGATATACACACACAAGCCACCTCCGCGGGTCTTACCAGACAGTGATGAATCTCTATCCGCTCGGAAGCTGGTTAGCCCATGCTGCTGAATGGCGGAGTCCGGGATGTTGTCGTTTAGCCATGTTTCGGTGAAAACAAACACACAACAATCCCTTGCCTCATGCTGTGTATTTGAATTAAGTCCAGTTTGTTTTCCAGAGAGCGAACATTTGAGAGCATGAGTGTTGGAAGAGCCGGTCTTGTGGGGTTAGCTCTTAGTCTAGCTCGTATACCTCCGCGCTTACCGCGCTTCCGTTCTCTCTCACACCGTTTGCGACGCTGCCTTGTGCGGGTAGCGTCAGTAGGCGAGGCCGCGGTCTCGAGGTCCGGCTCCAGCAGTAAACAAAGGCCTCGTAGCTTCTCAGTAGCCGCCGGCGAGAGTTGTTGTTTGTATGCGTTGCCGATATCCAAAAGACTTTGGCGATCATAGATGAGTTTTGGGGTGATTTCCTTATGAGTTAGCGGTAAACTAACACTATTTGGAGACGAACAGATGACATTAAAAGACATAAAAGCACCATCTTTGGGACCCGGAGCAGCCGCTGCATCTGATCGCGCCGCCATCTTGGATCAATAACAGGTGAGTTTTATTGCAATCGGTGGAGTCAGCGGTTTGCTGATGGAGGTGAGTATCAAGTTCAATGAACAGGTATAGTAGTACGATGAGGGTGATAACGGAATATCCTTTGCTTTCACAGGAACTCGTGGATAGGGGAGACGGAGCACACACCTCGCAATCCTGGACAGGGGAGACACACTCGTGGAGATCCTTGGAGACACAGACGATGGAGTAAAGCTGTGAAGAACACGCTGGAGATGAGATTAGGGGATAAGTAGGAGATCAAGGTAAGTACACAGGTTAGTAGCTGTAGTAGCATCAGTCCACATTCGAAAGGAAACGAGATCGGACAATGAGCTGGTGGGAGGTGTGTGCTTTTATGTGCAGGCTGATGAGGGAGCTGATGAAGTGCATGTGTGCAATTAATACTCAGGTGAAGGAGTGCGTTGTGATTGGGAGGTGAATGAGCCTGGCTGATCTGTGACACTAGTGATTTACAATTTTCCTTTATAGATGGTATATTGCAGAGTTCCTATTTAGATCCTCCTTCAGTTTTAAGATCACCTTATTTTTCCACTTGTGAGTCTGTTCCTAAATTTGCTGTATCAATGGAACAAGTAAGAAGTGGGTTAAGGAGAATTAAAAAGAAGAAATCTGCAGGCCCTTATGGTATTAGTGCTGGAGTTCTTAAAGCCTGTGCTGATCAAATATGCTGGGTAATTCACTATATTTTTTATTTGAGTTTGCGCTTCGAAAGGGTACCTGTTTTTTGGAAAACATTGTGTGTAGTACCACTCCCTAAAAAAACTAATCCTACTGAGTTCTCACAGTATAGACCAATAGCCTTAACGGCTCTGTTGATGAAGGTTTTTGAGAGGTTGGTTTTAAATTATATTAAGCAGTTATTGAGTGCTGCTGAGGATAAACTGCAGTTCGCTTACAAAACTGGTGTTGGGGTTGATGATGCAATTATCTATCTTTATATAAATCTCTAAGTCATTTAGAGACTTTAGGTAACACCGTTAGAATCACATTTTTTTACTTTTCTAGTGCATTCAACACTATCCAGCCTGCATTACTCAGGAATAAATTAGTAAATACTGGATTACACCAGAGTATGTTCAGTTGGTTAATGGACTACCTCTCAAATAGACCACAGTGTGTAAGGATGCATAACTGTGTGTCCCAAGTAGTTACGTGTAGCACTGGTGTTCCTCAAGGAACGGTTTTAGCTCCGTGTTTTTTTTTACTTTTTATACATCAGATTTTCAGTACAATTCCAAAAAATGTCATCTCCAGAAATTTTCAGATAATTCTGCAATTGTTGGCTGTATAAAATGAGAGTGAATACAAGGAGCTTTTAAAGAGTTTTGTGGACTGGTGTGAAACGAATGGTCTTAGGCTTAATGCTAGTAAGACCAAGGAAATTGTGGTTGATTTAAGTAGATATCCTCACAAAGTGGTGCCAGTGAATATACAAGAGTCAGAAATTGAGATTGTCACATAAGATTGTCACGTCATATAAGTACCTGGGTGTATATTTGAATAACAAGCTTGATTGGTCTGACAATATAGTACAGGTTTATAAGAAGGGTCAGAGTCGCATTCATTTATTTATTAAGGCGACTGAGATCCTTTGGCGTGTGTCAGACACTGTTGAAGACCTTTTATGATTCTGTGGTATCATCTGTGATCTTGTATGCTGTCACCTGCTGGGGAGGGGGATTGCTAGAGAATAATAATAATTGAATTGAATAATAAACAATAATAATTATTGAATAATAAACTCAATAAGCTGATAAAAAAGGCAGGTTCTGTGGTGGGTTGTGTGCTGCCCAGTATTGATGTGATAGCATAGGATAGAATGACTGATAAATTGGTCAGTATAATGAAACAAGATTGTCATCCTCTTCATGGAACAGTTCAAGCATGTGTGAGTACTTTTAGCTCAAGATTAATTCAGCCCCGATGCCATAAGGAACGATATAAAAAGTCATTTTTACCAACAGCCATTAGGTTATATAATCAATGTCATATTAGATGACTGATGTAGTACTTTAAATTGTACTTGTATAACATGGTGTAGAGTGTACTATGATGCTTGAAACAAGGGGGCTGTATGAAATATCGTATTGTGCAGTATCTTTCTCTCTTTTGTCTATTTATTGTGGTGAGCTGCTGTGACATGTGAATTTCCTTTTGGGATTAATAAAGTTAATCAAATCAAAATCAAATTAAAGGCAGTTTACCCCCAAAACAAATCCAGTTTACCCAAAAATATATTATTAAAGGGCCAGTTAATTATAGATAGATAGATAAATACATTAAAATTAAAAAAAATAATAAAGATATAAAGGCATCATATATATAATCCCAGTCTTGTTAAGGATACAATTGCTTTATAAGATGAACAAATTTAATTTAGGCTAATTATTTTTAGTAAACAGTTATGTAACATAACTGTAATCTGATTACAGTTATGTAATCAGATTACTTTTTTCCAAGTAACTAGTAAAGTAACGCATTACTATTTAAAAAAAGTAACGCCAGTTACTTTGTTTTCCGATTTATTGACTTGACAAGTCTCCTGTCCCCATGTTGGGAGAAATCGGAAATACAGGTGTTGTGTGCAGTGGCACCTCCAGGATTTTTTTTTATAGGGTGGCTGAAAGGGGCCGGTATAAAATGTACAATACAAAAAAAGTGTTGCATGCCTAAATCTAATGGCAGGCAATAATTTTTGGTGTTACCATTCATTCTGGGAGCATATTAAGTTATAGGCTTCAAAACTTCAGTAGGCTATTACTATTTTCTGTATAGAGCAAAATAGAAAAAAGTCACTCTGCAATTCAACTGCAAGCACCCTCATGTTTATTTGAAGTGCAAATTAATTTCAAATGAGAGTAAAAGTAAATAAGAAGCATAGATGTTTAACCATCACGTCATCAAAACAATGTTGCAGTAAATGAAGCCCTAAATGTTCTGAGAATTTACAGACCTTTTGCTGAAGAAGGTGGATATGTCGACTGCCTTCCTCTTCATTTCGATTATTTTTCATAAACCCTACATTTGTGTGGAAATATGCTGCAGTGCTCAATTTCCATATTTTCTGTTTCTGTTGTCAGACATAAATTAATAAAATACTACTTGTCAAAGACAAAGATAGTGCATTAAATGTTGCCCAAATCTGCAATAATTTACAGATCAACTGATGGAGTAACAGGGCTCAATGCTTACTTTTCTTTTTAGGAGCACGGTCATAAATTTAGGAGCACCTTCTAATCAATAATTAAAAATTCTATCATTTTAGGGGTGGCCGTGGCACCCCCTGGCCACTATGAATTAAAACAGTGAAATGTAAACTCAGAATATGACGCAGACCTGCAATAATTAAATATGTTAAATAACACAAATGTATCTAATCCCATGTAATTAACCGATGTCTTTGCTGTTGACCTTTGATGATCCAATTCAATCATACTAATAAGCAAAAATTGCAAATATAAATGAAATTAACAATTGTGCTTCATTGTTTTTTTTTATTGCTGAAGAGTGTTGAACCTTCTTCTCCTGCATTCTACGTTACAGACGTGAATTTACTCTTCCTTCAGCCTGAGGTTTATTCATTACACTTTTTGGTGTGAAAGGGCTTTTACATTTGCTATAAATAGAACTTCTCATATTAAAAACAAACAATCAAGCCCTGCTCATATTTAAAAAGTAACGCAAAAGTAAGGTAACGCGTTACTTTCCATAAAAAGTAACTAAGTAATGTAATTAGTTACTTTTTAAGGGAGTAACACAATATTGTAATGCATTACTTTTAAAGTAACTTTGCCTAACACTGTTGGTTAAATACTTGAAGAAAAAAAAAAGTAAATGTTACGTGTTATGCGCATAGGTGTGTGTGCTTGTTTTAACAATGAAATATGGATCATTGACATTGGACTATCCTTTCCAATTTTCCACCAGCATAAACCTAGTGAAAACCAGCCTGGACCACCATGGAAGTTCTCATCTAAGCTGATCTTTTCTGCAGGGTTTTCTTACGTTTATTTCCAATTGTGCCTGTTTTTCAAGCAAACAGCCTTGAAACAGCAATGAGACCTTTAGATTTGTTTGAATGCGGTTTAGGATTGCATCCTGTGTGTGTTTACTCAAAGTTAGCACGTACCTATAGCCATCCAGATGGAGAAACGGATCCACGTGTCTCCGCTGAGCTGAACCATGAGATACACGTTGACAAATACACTCAAGATGGGTAGAAAGGGCAACAGAGGAACCTGAAGCAAAAAATACATACTGCTTCAAACATGTGCTTGACTGCACTCTGCTTAGCACTCGCTAATGAAATGACCCTGACTAAAACAGAAAGAACACGATGAATGGAGACTCTCTCGGGTCATATCACATTGTTTTTCATGTTAGATAGCAAGGATCGCACACAATACGGCCCTCCGAAGAACACGGAGTGCTTGGCAAACACAGACATTTTATACAGGCTATTACCCTAAAACCCAGTGCCCTTCTAGGCAGAATACACATCAAGATAAACAGAGCAGCAACGGTTCAACATGGTGCACATTTATTAAAAGGAAAGTACACCCTAAAATGCAACTTCTGTCATTATTTACTCGCCTTCACATCGCAGCAGTTCTCACAACCTGTGTACTACACTGTAAAAAAGTTAAAGTTTTAAGGCAACCAGCTTCAGCAGATTTTTGAGTTTTCTCAACTTATTTTTTAGGAGACTTTTGAGTTTTCTCAACTTTTTGTTGTGTAAACTTAAAACAACAAGTTGAAAAAACTCAAAAATCTGCTGAAGCTGGTTGCCTTAAACTTTTAACGTTTGGTCAACTTTTTTTTTTTTTTTGTATGACTTAAAGTGTATGTAAGTCATAGTGGACACCATTCACTTATATTGTATGGAAAAGAGCAGTATCCTCTTTGTGTGTTCCACAGAAGAAGAAAAAAACAGGTTTGGTGATCCTTTTTGGGTGAACTATCCCTTTAAGAGTGTGAACGGCATGTATATTTACACACAAAAAAATATTTTTGTTTATTGAAAAATGTGTTAATTCTTATGAAGTTAAAATATTTGGGCTCAGTCATTTTTTTTTTTAAAGAAACTTATATTTTATTCAGCAGGATAAATTAAATGAATAAAAAGTGAGGGTTTTGACGTTGATAATGTTATAACAAAAGATTTATATTTCAAATAAATGCTGTTCTTTTGACCTTTCTATTCATCCAGGATTCTTGATAACAAAATGTATCGCAGTTTACAAAAAAAAAAAAATACAAAAAATTTAAAATTAAGCAGCACAACTGTTTTCAAAATTGATAATAAGAAGAATTGTTTCTTGAGCAGCAAATCAGCATATTAGAATGATTTCTGAAAGATCTTCTAATACTTGTGATGCTGAGAATTCATCACAGGAATAAACTACATTTTAAAATATATTCAAATAGAAAACAGTTATTTTAAATTGTAATCATATTTCACAATTATACTGTATAAGAGACTGCTTGTGACCCCAAACTTTTAAAGTATGTTAGATTTTAAATCTACATACCATAAATGAAACTTTCTTCCTCGTCTGAGGTTGTCTGCAAACCAGAAGGATGCACATGATGAAGATGAACAAAGATGCACCTAAGACCCCCAGGGCCCAAGGCTCCATAGCAATAATGGCCTGTCCGTAGTATGTGTTGAGTGAGCTAATGACACACACAACAAACACTGGAGAGAAAAACAAACAGATTCAGAAATCTGCCAATTGTCATCAGCTATCTTAAAGTCAAATCAGTCTCTAACTGCTGCTGTACTAACCAATGATTATAACAGACACATTGACCACAGTGGAGGTCTGTTCGGTGGGCAGCAGAGGAGGGTTGAGCAGAGAGCGCAGGGTTACGCTTCCATCCTTCAGCATGTTTAGATGAGACTCGGACTCTGTCAGTTCAGACTCACCAGCCTTTTCCTTTCCTTCATTGATTCTAGACCTCTCAAACGCAGCATCCGGCTGATACCTAACACGTGAATTTTATATTAGAATAGCTACATCATGCCATAAGAAACAGAAACATTTGTGTGTGTGTGTGTGTGTGCATGTTTATGTGGTTTATGAGGACACAAATTTGTATAATGACATGGGTATGACAGAGGTATTACAATATGAAGGTGGTTTATGAGGACACTGCCTATGTCCCCGTAATTCAAAAGGCTTAAAAAACATACTAAATGGTGTTTTTTTGAAAATCTAAAAATGCACAAAGTCTCCTGTGAGGGCTAAGTTTAGGTGTAGGGTTGGTGTAGGGCAATAGCACACACAGTTTGTTCAGTATAAAAACCATTACGCCTATGGAGAGTCCCCATAAACCACAAAAACCAACATGTGTGTGTGTGTGTGTGTGTGTTAAATATGATAAATGCATTATAAAATGTGACAGTATCATTTCAGCTCTACAAAGACTATCACAAGAAAACTGTCCTACATAAAACCTGTCATAATAATATAATTGAAAGTCATATCATTGAAATATACATTTATATACCACAGTTGGAAGATGACACGTGACCACTAGATGGCAGTGTATAATTCTCATTGCATAATTCTCGCTGTCGGGTTTGTACCAACAGGTTTGCATCAAGAAGCATACTTGTATTAACAGCAAAGAGTTATATTGCAAAGAGTAATGCTGTCACCTTGAAGTTTTTTGAATGCACTGAATATACACTAACCTGAGGATTAGAACACAAGCTGCCACCAAAGAGTATGCCAGCAAGGTTCCAATAGACATCATGTCCACCAGCGCTTTCAAGTCAAATAGGAAAGCCATGATAGCTGTTGGTAGTACACAAAAGCTGATCAGATGAAGTTAAAAAAATAATGCATTAAATACATTAACAAACACAAATTATTATATCACAAACTATAAGAACCTCTATGAATTAAATAGTTTACATACAGTGGCCCCAAATATATAGACACTTAAGTCACACTTAAAATGTATTCATTTAATGGCATAACAATTTAAATACCTCTCTTTTCTCATAATAATGTCAATTTTCTCAGCAATGTTTGCAATCGCTTGCTAGGTTGACAACCAGAAAGTGAATAGTATTTATATTGTTATATATATTTGTGTGTGTGTCTGTGTCTATGTTATATTCTATAAGTGTGTTATTTTCAAATAAATTCTAATTTGTTTGATATTATATTGATATATTAAGTGTGGCTTTGTTGTCAAAAATATTTCAAGACCATTATACACCAACAGAGCATGCACAGTTTATTATTTCATTTGTGTTCCTTTAATTACGTAAATCTTACAAATGTGAAGAATATGATTGGGAAACTATGAAATTTCCAAAATAATCCAAGTGTAAATGAAAACTAGAGTATATATACTGTGGGACTAATAAATAAATCACAGTCTGTGTCAATAATCAGTACAGATTCCTTCATTAGTGGATGTCTGACTTTAAACTCAGAATGCAATAGCACTGGTATCTTCTAATGAAATCCACACCAGATGTGCCCTATGACATCATATACAGCTGTTTAGACTTCCCTCACAGTAAGAAGGCCGTGTACACTAACAAACACACAGTGCTACAGTATAGACTTAACATGTGCGATGTGAAGGGGGCTCTAAAAACCATTATCTGCCCTGCGTCCTCATCCCTTCAGCTTCCCCTCTGCTTTCTCATTCTTTAGAAGTCCACAGAATCCATAAGCATCCACTGAGTGACCCCTGCTAGCATCAAAGTGCTGTATTACCACACACTAGGGAAGTTTTGAGAATCTCTCACTGCAGCTGTCAGCAGTACATTACACATCTGCACCTGACACATGAGTTCAGATGTACACTACCGGTCAAAAAAAATGGGAAACTGCACTGTTTCGTTTTTTTTTTTTTTATAATATGCTCACCAAGGCTGCATTTGTTTGATCAAAAACATAGTAAACAGCAATATTTTGCAACATTTAAATTAGCTGTTTTCTATTTTAATATATTTTAAAATGTTATTTATTCCTCTGATACAAAGCTGAATTTTCAGCATTATTACTCCAGTCTTCAGTGTCGCATGATCCAAATCATTATAATATGCTGATTTATTATCAATTATTATTGGTGCTTAATTATTAATAGTGGTTATTGTTGTCAATATTGAAAACAGTTTTTGCTGCTAAATATTTTTCCATGGTACATTTATTTTCAGGATTCTTTGATGAACATAAATAAAAGTATAAGTTTGAAACCGAAATCTTTGCAGTGTCTTTAAATGCCTTTACATTCACTTTTTATCAATTTAATGCATCCTTTTTTAATCTTTCCCCAAACTTTTGAATGGTAGTCACGATCACAAATATCATCCATATTGCATAAAATATTGTGTAGCAAAAAACATTTTAAAACATTAAAATTGAAAACAGTTACTTTAAATTGTAATAATATTTTCTAATATTACTGTTTTACTATATTTTTTATCAAATAAATGCACCCTAAATCATAAGAGGTTTCTTTCAATAATATAAAAAAATGAACGATTCCAAACTTTTAGTGGGTGACTGATTTCCTTTCTTTATCCAGCCAACTTCACAACAAAGCACTCTACATATCTCTCTTACATGCAATAAATAGCTTCCACAGAGATTGTTATCACGTATTGTAAAATCCCAGCGATTTTAGCACCACAACAGTGACAGCATGCATCCATTAACAGGGTACTGTAATTAAACAGGCACACTGCACCTCCACCAGGCTGACACAAACGAGACAGCAGGCCATGCAAGGCCTACCTCGGTCTTAGCTTACCCGCGGTAGTGCCCGCTGCCATAGTGGCAGCCACTGGTGACTGACGCTTACTCACTTTGGAAAGAAATCTGAATAGCACGCCATCTCGTGCCATGGCAAACAGAATGCGTGGAAGAGGGAACAAAGAACCCAACAGGCTAAAGACAAAAAAGGAGTCATGGTTCAGACACCTGCAACTCTGGAAGGAAAAGAACAAATTAACCAACACCAGCAAGTGTGACGGAGCAAAAACTGACCAAGTGCAGTCAATTGTGCTTTTTTCAGTCATTTGTAATTATTAGAAAATTTGTTTTTTAAATAAATGAGCATACATAGACAAATTGATATTCACTAAACTGCCATGACTTTTTAGGATTTTATTAATTTCCGTGATTCATCCAGGCTTGGAAGATACCGTTTTTAAAAGTACTGATATTATTATGATGTATGTTTCTATAGAACAATTCTTCATATTGTACATTTCCGCTCCTTTTCACATTTGCCTGGTGGATCACATCGGCGGTTTGCATAGCAATCGTGCCTCCATCTCTCACCTGCAACTACACCTGAAGACATTGTAGCAATAAGAGGTGTCTTCGTCTTAGGATTGATTTGGGCTAACACTTTGAAAAGCACCCCATCCTGTGCCATAGCATAGATTACACGCGGCATTGGGAAAATGGAGCCCAGCAGACTGCATGTGAGGCAAAGACATCAGCAGAAGCAAGGGGTCAATTAATTACATGCTGCAGACCTGATCCCAAACACTTCTGCTGCTGGGTACTGCTATACAGGCCTCCACAAACAATGATTTTGATTTTAAAGTCAACATGAAATCAAAATGTGGGAAAAAAACGGCCTTTTGACTGACTTCTAACTTATTTTTAACACCACTCCAATCACAGGATATACAGAAAGCTTTTTTCACGACATCAATTCCCAATGGACAGAATTAAGTTTGCTTATGTTCCTTCTGAATATTCAGTTTGACGCTAAAAAACTCATTACAGAAGTAATATGGTAATGTTGAAGTAAATTTCATGTTGACTTTAGGAATTATAAAATTTGACAGCACATCTTTATACAGCACTTAGCAAATGAGGCAAATGGGACCAGACGTACAGTTAAATCATCTTCATTTTTTCCTGGGAGTATTGCACAAGGGCCTAGGCTAATGGTATCCTAAAATGTTTTAGTAAATTCTTAATATGACACTAGTGGCTACAATCAAATTTATTGGTTTTAGGCATAAAACTTTTATAGCAAATGGATAACAACTTGTATACTTTACCAAGCACACACCTGGATGTTTTTGAACAGAATTAATGTCAATGTTAATGTCATTGACATTGAGAATTAAGACTAATATTCAAGCAAATCCAATAATCATACAAGAAACATACTGTTAAATTTGTAATCCATACTGCTTTAGGGAGCATCACTAAATTGCCAAACAATAGTCCTTACTGATTTATGTCACCAGGAAAAAACAAAACCAAATTCAGCATGAACATTTTGTTCTGAAAGAGAGCAATAAAACCTTAATCATATTAAAGCTTATAATAATAATCTGATTAATTAAATGCTATGTATAATTATTTATATGGCTCTCTTTCAAACAAATCACCATCAAAAAGTCATTAGAGATGCAAAGCATAGGAATCAATCCACCACAGACCCAACTTACAACTTCATACAAATAATTAGGAAAGAAATGTTTAACTGAATAAATGGCAAAATGAAAAAAAGCATTTTTATGTAACTATTCACAGTGTTTAATATCAGCATGCTGCCTCAATATACAATCTTGTAAGAAGTCTTGGCCAGCAGAACAGTATTATGGGAGCAAAGAAAGATGTTTACCTGGTTGATAAAGCACAGAGCGATCCTGCCGCTACAACATATTTCGCAGGCCCCCAGCCCACATATTCAAAAGCCAAAGGCAGGGGACTCCTCTCATCCAGCAGGTAGTAGGGCATCATGAGGGTGAGGGCCGCTGACACACCAAAGTATGCGAGAAAGCATACCAGCAGGGAAACAACTATCCCAATGGGAATGGCCCTCTGGGGATTCTTCACCTCCTCACCTGGTCAGTGGTCACAATAACAAATATCAGATGTCTTTGAGCACAAGATCAGACTGAAGAACCAAAACTGTTGTATAAAACAGAATAAGTGATTGAATACCTGTGGTTGCAATGCAGTCAAATCCTACAAAGGCATAAAAGCAGGTGGCGGCACCTGCCAGTGTCCCGCCAAAGCCATAAGGCAAAAATCCCCCTGCCCCGTAATCACTAGTGACATTAGCAGTGTGTGAGAGATTCCTGAAAGCGTATTTTAACATTTTAATGATTACGATCATTAAAAGTTCACACATTAGGCTTCATTTATTAACATTTAAAAAGTAACTAAAAAGTTACTCTTCACCTTTTGACAATGGTAACGTTTACGAGAGATTCCTCTGATATTTTCCAATTGAGCGAGTCTCCTTTGACGAATCCAGAGATGATAACAAACAACAGCACAAGCACATTTACAGCTGTGAAGATTTTGTTGACCCAAGCTGATTCTTTCACCCCAAAGGAGAGAAGACCTGGTGGGAAATTACAGCGACAGACATTTCAATTCAGTTTAGGAAATAATTCATGTAATAATTTAGTTGCAAATATGCATTCAGGAGATTTTAGATTTTTCTAATTGTGCTAAACTTAAATGATAAAAGACATTTACATTTATTCTTTTAGCAAAAGCATTTATTTAAAGCAAC
This sequence comes from Barbus barbus, assembly GCF_936440315.1. Lineage (NCBI taxonomy): Eukaryota > Metazoa > Chordata > Actinopteri > Cypriniformes > Cyprinidae > Barbus > Barbus barbus. The sequence continues at coordinate 23,102,184 of NC_136761.1, read as the reverse complement.
TTACAAATGAGCAATACAACAAACAGTTCATCTTAAAGTGGCACACAAGTACTACACTCTCAGAAAAAAGGTACAAAAGCTGTCACCTGGGCGGTACCCTTTCAACAGCTACTCGTATGTAACATGTACATTTAAGTTACTAAAATGCACCCTTTAAGGGTAAATAAGGTAAAAGGGTGTACCTTTTGAAAGGGTACCGTTCCAGTGACAGCTTTTGTACCTTTTTTCTGAGAGTGTGGCAATACCTAGTTTCCAACATTGTTCAGAATAGTACAAGCCAGAGCAAGGAGTGATTTAAAGTTGTTTTTTAAGGATGAAGTTAATGATTTTTTTACCTGACAGTAGTAAGATCAGGCAGACAGCAAAGAAATCAGGGTACTCTGCCAGGCCAGGCAAACTCATTTTGAAGTACATTTTGCAGAACTTTTCAATGTGGCCCCCTATAAGCTCATCAAACGTCCCACTCCAGGCACGTGCCACACTAGACGTCCCTGTTTCAACAAAATATCAGTTGGAAAGTTGGAAAATGATCTGTTTATTCTCTATTTAACTGATTTAGTATATTCCTAAATCATAATTACCTATGACGTATGACAGAATGAGGTTCCATCCCGTGATAAAGGCCCAGAGCTCCCCCACGGTCACATAGCTGTACAGATAGGCCGAGCCCGTCTTGGGTACCCGCGCACCAAACTCGGCATAACACAGGCCGGCCATCACAGATGCCAGAGCTGCGATGAGAAAGGACACCACAATGCTGGGGCCAGAACTGCCTTTGGCCACCTCCCCAGCAAGCACATAGACACCGGCCCCAAGTGTACTTCCCACCCCGAGGGCAATCAGATCAACAGTGGAGAGGCAGCGGCACAGCTTGGACTCTTCCAGACAGTCCTGGTCCACATTCTTCCTCCTCACAAGGGAGCGACCAAATGTGAGGCAATGTTCCAGCATTCTTCCTGTTAGCACAAACTGTCAAGATGTTTTTTTGTCAAATTAATAAATCAAGTATACAAACTTTTTTCTTTTCAAGTGAAAGGATACAATTTATTCTCTGTTATTTTTCTGTTTATATTCTCAGGACCTAATCTGTGTGGTGAACATTTTTGTAGTTTTTGGCTATCATTGCGCACAATAAATGCACAATGTTATTAATTGGATTCTGCAAGATCATTAGTATTGCGAACCAAAGTAGAGCTGGGGCATGTAAAAGAACACTGTATTATTCAATATTCAACACTTTTGGCCTTTGTTCTCACTTGCACATGTCTGCAGTTTAAGCAGGTTTTAGCATTGCCCAATATACAATAATGCAAAAGCCTTAGGCATTATTGCATAATAGTGGGATAAAGTGCTTTTGTTTTGATAGGCGTAGATATTTGGCTCATGGCTTATTGGCCAGTGCGCTTCAATGCAATTAAAGAGTTAAGTTAGTTGTAAGCTGTTGGCATCTTACGAGTTAATTGAAGGTAAAAGTTCTTTATAAATACATATAGTATTATGAGCTTATATAAAGTTTATATAAGGTAGATTTTTAGACTTATATAAACTGAGAACAATCCTCTTCTCTCCTCACTCAATGAAAATTTGTTAAATACCCTACAGAGGTAATTAAAATCCTTTTAGCTGTGTTGTCATCATTAAATATCATAGCATAATCTCTTTAAATATATCTAAATAATATAATTATATATATATTTATACACTCCTATTCAAAGTTTTGGGTTCAATAAGACTTTTAACTTTTTTTCAGCGAGGACACGAAGTTGAAAAGGTGACAGTAAAAAATATGTATAATGTTACAAAATATTTTGATTTCAAATAAATGCTATGCTACTCATCAAATAAAATAATATTAATATTATCACAAAATATTGTTAATATTTTCACAAAATTAAATATAAATTATCACACAAATACAAAGCCGCAAAAATTATTTTTAACCTTTATAATTTTAAGAACCATTATTCATAATTGAGCAGTAAATCAGCTTATTAATATAATTTCCAAAGGATCATGTGACACTAAAGACTGGAGAACGATGCTGAAAATTCAGTTTTTCCATCACAGGAATAAATTACATTAAAATTAAATTATTTATAGGAGAAGGTATTTTAAATTGTAATAATATTTCACAATATTTCTGTTTCACTGTATTTTTCATCAAAATGCAGCCTTGGTGATCATAGGAAGCCTCTTTCAAAAATATTATAAAAATCTTAACCCCAAACGTTTGAACGGTAGAATACATAGTTTTATACACACACCCACAAACAAACAGTAGGCTATACAGAACAGTTTAAGAGATTCATTTTCCAGTCTCATTTTGCATGTAAATGAAGTTGCAGTGAAGTTACTTTCTAAAGAACTTCCTTTACACATAAAACAAATGATTTGGCACAATGTGGTGTGTGTGACCAAATTGCTGAGCATTAGCATTACACTGCGTCTGTCTACAACCTGTGAAAGGTGTTAAGAATCACACAGGCAGAGCAGATTTGCATGTATGAGGCTGTAGCTGTGAGGGCTCAACATGCTTAACTTGACAAGCAACTCTGAAGCTCAGTTACAGCACAGCATATTTTATAGCTGGGTCAGATTGTATTCTTTCATACTGTAATAAATGAGTGGATATCGTTAATACTACAGTAAGGAGTACAGACAGACTTTGCACATGATTAATATTTATACATTAGTCTGCTTTAAAACTACGTTTTCAATGGATCTGCTAAAAGTATTTGAGTGTATGTAAATGCATGTGATCAAATAGAAATTATCTATAATTATGTATTTGCATAAAGACAAAAACTAAAACTTACCACCTGATGAGTGACTGGCAGCTGTAGAATCGCCTTATGAACGTAATGTCTTACGCTTTCATGCAAACACACACATACACGCCCCCACACACACGCACGCGCCTCTCAGGGATCTTCACTGATTTCTTTAAAAAGCTCACGGGCTCAGAGAGATCCAAGTCAGTCCTTCCCAAGTTTGCCCCTTCCTTACTCAAGCTCAAATGACATGTCAGCCCACAACCGCACTAGTTTTACTGCCTACTTTACTCTGTTCTGGTTTGCCTTAACTTGCCCTGCCCCCCATGAAGAGGGCTGGTCTGACCAAAGAGGAGGAGAGACACTTCACACAGAGGAGGGCAAAGCTAATTTTCCTATTCAACCAAGTCTCTCTTATTAAAAAAAACTATTTTAATAATGTTGCCTGATTCATTCTGAACATGCTTTTTTTTTTTTACTCATGGCCGGGTAAGTCCCAGCTGCCACTGCACTTATTGACCACTGATAAATGGTTAAGCAATTGACACTGACAAACATTGAGACAGACAGATCTGTTTGCCCAGTGCAGTATGGAAGAGTTGCTAAAAGCATGGACATGATTGGACAAAGAGGTCTGTCAAAGGTAAAGAGCTTTAATGGATGATTGTTTCCCTTATTTATAAGACCATGAGCGCAGGGATACTGGGTCAATTGACCTCTCCAGAACTACAGTATAGTGATAACAAATCTGAGAGACCAAGGTCATTGTCAGTCGGGCTGAATTTTAGTAACTGGGTCAAAAGTCCAGTTACAGAAATGGTGAACACATATTCTTGAACAAGAAGGTTTTTATCAAATTTGTGGGCCTATAACTAAATGTAAAGAGCAGAGCAGAACTAAAGATCAAGTTCCCTATTGCATTCATCAGTGAAAGAGAGAGAAGTATACAATATACGAAAACAGTCCATTAGAAACATTATTTGGGTTTAGGAACCTGCATTTTGGTGACACTTTAAAGTTAAAATGCCTTAATGATGGACTTGTTTCCTACAACAGATTTACACCTCACAAGCCATCAATGGACTGGAGTTGTGGATTATTGTGATGCTTTTATAAGCTTTTTGAACTCTCATTCTGACGGCACCCATTCACTGCAGATGATCTACTGGTGGTCAAGTGATGCAATGCTACATTTCTCCAAATCTGTTCCAATAAAGAAACAAACTCATCTGCATCTTGGATGACCTCCGGGTGAGTAAATTTCATTTTCGTATGAACTTAACAAGGCATCTTAAAAATAAAAAATGCTGGGCTCATGCGTGAGACACTTAAAAAGCAGCACAATGTTGCACAATAGTCAAAGACGTCTACATAGCTTAAAAACTATTAAAAAAACAGATCTGCAAGACACAAGCTTAACAGTCAAATATGTCTATCAAATGCATTTATACATAGCCAAGCCAAGGTGAACAGTGATAATAAAAAATGCTTTTAAAAATCTACCAAAATGTAAAAAGCTCTATATGATAATGGTTAGTAAGATAATCAAATACACTTAAAGAGTGGTATATGGATGTGCCTGTTATAACAACAAGTGATAAAGAATTAACCAAACATGAAAATATGTTTATTTACAATATTTAATTCCATCTTTTATGTTATTTACTCAGTCCACCCTCTATTTAGAAATGGTGACCGTTTCTGAAACTGTGTGGTGCAATGAAACTCATTCTTCAATTGCTCTGCTCGAGCATGTGCCGGGCTGTTTTGTTTTTCTTCATCAGTTCATCATCAGTTAAGGCTGTGCCCATTCTGTGCCCTTTATCTATCTGAACAATACAGTGAAAGCAAATGCCACCCTGAATGGATGGGTAAGTAAGAGCCACCATTACAAACATTCATACACTATCCAGGGAAACAACAGAACAGACTGCTTTACAGAAATTCAGGGAATGTGATATAACGCATTTGCCAGTGCTGGCACAGTCATCAGGTAAAGATAGACCTGACATGAATCAAATTAAATTGCATTAAAAACCTGATACAATAACTTGCTAAAACTTTTGAAACGTCATAAGATACATGTACAGAACCTGTAGGTCCATTTCAGACTTTATATTCCATAAAAAACGACTGAATGGGCACTGGTGAACTTCTCTCACTGTTGGTCTAAAACCCAAATGCCTTTTCAGGCATAAAATCAAGTCGACAGATCAGCTGCATTCATCTGCTAATGTAGTCCTACACAGTAGAGAAAACAAAAGAAGACAAGATTCCTTGAGAAATGGGAAGAAACCGGTTGAACTGCTAATTTATTTATTTTTTTTCAACTGCACATTCATTTCAGGTCATACAACCAAAGGGGGTTTTCTAAAATATGTTTTCCTCTGTTTCTCGGTACAGGCTGACCCCACTGATTTACTAGATTGCCAATGTCACGCACAAGACCACAGTTAAAATATTGGTTCTAATGTCAACACCGCTATACAGCAGTGCTGAAACTGTTTGTCATAGGGATACTCCACACCACTTAACAGGGCTGTCACCAGGAAATGTTCAAGTCAATTATTAGTGGGAACACATGAGGACAGTCCAAACTAATGGCTGCAGATAAGAATATAAGGATGCAAATCAGGAAACTGCTGTGCAATCGATTTTAGTTTCATGCAGTGCAGAGGTGTAAAGAGTACCTGAAAACCATACTTGAGTAAAATTATAGATACCTTACAGTGAAAATTACTCCACTACAAGTCACCAATTCCAAAACAACTTGAGTAAAAGTATTAGAGTATCTGATTTTAAAAGTACTTAAGTATTTTAAGTAAAATACGTTCAAAGATGCATAAGTCAAAGAGACATGCCAGTCAAATACTGTAACGTTGTGGAGAAGCTGGGGAAACATGCAGAGGCAAGGACCTATGTGCTGATATTTCATGGAAAAGCTAGAACAAACAATAAGCCAAAAGCCACAGACAAACAGACAACCATTACATTCAACAACTCACAAAGAACTAAAGAAACACTAGGGCTGTATATACAGTATAGGAGGCTAACAAGCTGAACAAGATAAGATACAAGCTGACTACAAGCACCACGGGAGACAGGGAGTGACATAAAAGTCCAAGACAAGGCACAGAAAACTCAACAAAAACAAGAAAGAGCTGATTTGTGAGGATAGAAATTACACATATTTTCTGAAACCAAAATAAAACTGAACAACTCAAAATTGCAAAAACAAAAAACAATATCCTTCAAAAAGGTCTCTTCAGTGTAATGGATAAATAATGTATAATAAATAATAATGTTAAATATAATGTAAAATATAAATAATAATGTTAAGTAAAATTAAAAAGTCATGTCCTCATCTTATTTATAAAACACCTGTGATTCACAACTACTGGCTAAGAAACTCACATTCACGTAAAGTAGCCTTGTTGCCAAGTTTGGGTGAGTAAGGGCAAAATGCACAAATTATACTTTCAGTGCCCTGTAGTTGGCAGGGTTCTTTTGTAGCATAAATAAACTGCTGCAGAAAAGCTAGGTCCATGCAAAATGTGATGTGTACAGATATTCATTCAAAAATTTAGTGCAGTAGAGAGTAAGTGTTGCTAATATATTTGATACTCAGTACAACTACAAAGAACCCGAAAAGATACTTCAGTACAGTAATTAGTTACATTTACTTCACACCTCTGATGCAGTGTCATTGTTGCAAAACACATGCAGCTGTTACGAAGATGAACTGCCCTCTCTCCCTCTTTATCTATGAGAACAAATAACTTTTATGCAATGAGCGTAACTTTGTGCTTGCTTTTGTTTTGATGACGCACCAACGGTGCAGTCCTTAGAGTTTAGTTACCTGTTAACCATCCTCCATTAAAGGACAAAAAGAACCATCTTTAAAATATTCAGCCTGATTGAAAGAATGAGACCAATAATGATCCACTGTGCTCCACTGACGCTCACAGCGGTTACCAGAAGACTATAAGTCTAGACTTGAATGATACTGTGCTGACTCTTGAATATCTAGACAAGTCTGATTAGTTAAACTGAGCATCGGCATGGGAAAATGATCATCTATGACATCACTGCATTTCCTAAGGAAAATCTGGTAAAGGTAAGATGACAAATGCAATAGAAGGGGATATTAATTTTACCTTATGCAGTGAAGTGACATAGTGACCCAGGAACCTTTGTTAATGTGCATAATCTTATTTATATTGAATACCAATGAGAAGGCTGAAATGATCACCTGTGTGTATTGCAAGATCTACTTAATGCTTGTTTTATTACAAAAGAGCTCAATTTGCCTAATCCTCTTCAGCACAGTGGTTCTCTGGGAAACTGCCCCAAGGTTTCTCTAACTTAGTAAATTTTCTGTGCCAATCTCGCAGCACGGAATTCTTGAAGCCAGGAGTCAGAATACATTTGTTGATTTTTGCATGTCAACTAATGATATAATGAAAAAAGTGTGATGAAGGCTGATGGACTAATCCTTAGTTACAGAAACTGGGCCATTACTGAGCTCACAGTCCTGCTTTATTAACCATTATGTAATAATGTACTGCTAAAATCTGGAACATGGGTGGTTATCAGAGGCATGTTTAGAGAAGGGGGAATGACGCAGGTGAACGCATATATGTTTTCAGGCAAAATACATTATAATACATGTTAGGCCTACTCAAATTCTGCAAGCTTGAACAACCTTTAAGAAAGATGGTAGGCCGTAAAATCCATTACTAACTATTTTTTCTCCTGAAATATCTGTAATAATGTATATGTAATATTTTAAGCATATGAAAGAGGAAAAAGAGATCTCCTAAATGCAATGAAACACTAATTTTGCCTTTAATCTATCAAAATGTAATCAAACAATACAAAGTCCCTGTAAACAGGACTTAACTAAATCACAATGGTGATTTGAAGTAAAATGATCAGTTGGCAAAATCAAAGTCCTTGACGCAATTTTCCCTTTAACATGAATGCCTTTTAACTGTAAAAAAAAAAAAAAGTTTAGCCAACTTAAAATTTTAAGGCAACCATCTTCAGCAGATTTTCAACTTTTTGTTGTATAAACTTAAAACAACAAGTTGAGAAAACTAAAAAATCTGCTGAGGCTGGTTGCCTTAAAATTTTAAGTTGGCTCAACTTTTTTTCTTTTTTTTTAACAGTGTATGTACTGAACAAAACTGCACAATCAACTGTCTAAAAAGGCTCCCTGATTAACTCGAAGAGTCATATCACGTCACCGAAGTGTCAATATGTATTTTGTGTAGGGAGATGGGGGAGAGAGGTTTTAAGAATGAGAGATACTTATGTCAACTTAATCTGTGCTATTATTAACTGTGAAAAATGAACAGTTAAGATTCATTAGGGATAAAACAGTTCAAGAAGACAATATGTATGTTATGTTTGTCAATTGGATATTTTATACAATTAACCATCAGTTTACTGCCATTGAATTATTTTTAAACATGTAATCATCTGAACTGTCCAAGGTCATAATGATGTTCGATCCTGGTTAAGCGTCATGATTCAGTCATGTAATATTTGCTCAGTGGTTTCAGGCCCAACAATACGTAATCCACATAATCCACAGTGTGCAGTTAGGTATGATATTTTAGTACATGCACTGATTTTCTTTAATCCAAATGAATCAAATCTAATTTCAGATTCTGAAAGTTCTGTTTATATGAAAACTAAACTTGATTCTTAATGCAATCTAATTAACATATTTTCTTACATGTGCATTATGCATTTCAAACAATAAGTCAGCACTTGCACAGATCCCAGCCACCCCACACACACAAATAAAATAATAATAATAATAAAATATAAAGAGAGACAGGGAAAGCACCACAGTAATGTCACCAGAGCTGGAGTATAATTGTCATTTTTGCCTTGATGACATATCTAAGTAATCCTTAAATATATCATAGGCCCTTTTTAGAAAAAAACATCTTCTGTGCAATTAGATTGCTTTTACCCTTAGTGTGTCAACCCCATACAAGTCAAGGTTTATCGGTCTTTTCTGAGCAACAGCAATGGAAATGTTTGTTTGTTTGTTTGTTTGTTTCTATCCAAGACTTCAAACATCACGTAAATATTCTCTGGAGTAAAACATAATTTAATTAGATTAAGACAACGGCATACATAGGCTATACATTCACACGAATACCCTTATACTTTTGGTGTAAAGACTTAGATCAGGGGCGTAGCCACCTCAAAATAGATTCAGAATAATTTTTTTATAATCGTAATAAACATGGGGCGCTAGGGAGGGTCTAACAGGTGCTCCAGCACCCCTAAGAAAGACGAAAGCACCCCCATATCATCCCCACACATAAAAAAATAAAATAAATTACACACATTTAACTCATTACGCATGCATAACTCGTGCATTGCAATATAAGGTGACGTGATTAGCAGGCACACTTTTTGAAATGTCACAGCATTTTATTTTAAAATTGTGCCAAGTAAGCCTGCCCCCGACTAAATATTTGTCTAGTCAACTAGTCACAGGTTTATATTAAATTGATTAATATAATAACCTAACCATACTTTAACATATAGGCGTAGGCGCTCGGCGCTCAATTGGGCCCAGGGGCGCCGTAGGGGGGTTTAGGACGAGTCAAGTCGCGTGCAGCTCAGGGTCTGTGAACAGTAAACCCCTAATGACCGAAAGTTGGCGAACACATGCCTCACAGACATAATAAATATATCTATAGAAAGCATTAAATTACTACTTAACGAAATAAATCAAATTGTGAAGATGCACTTCTTTCTAAAGGCACGTCTAACGAGGAGATGGCGAGTCAGGATCATCATCTTCTTCTTTGTGACACTGACACAGACTGTAGTTTATTAGTAAATAATTAAAATATCTCCTTATTATTTTCCCTTAACACATTCATGGTAATTACTTTTGCTGGGGCTTTGCAGCAAGCTTCAGCCTCAATCGGGGCCGGGCTGAAATGCAGGGCTCTAGCGTTCCCCTCGGTAGAAATCACGTTTCCCCCTCAGGTGGGGCCCCCATCGTCGGGCCCTTAGAATCGCATTATAACCAATCACACGATTCTGTTGATTTTGGTGTTCAGAGGAGTTCAGAGGAGTCATCTCATCGCTGGAACGCTGGGGTGTTGGTCATAGCGCGCGCTCACTGACTGAATTCTGCACTCTGGCGAATTCAAAAACAAGAAAGTGTTTTTTACATCTGATTATAATTGGAGCTTTTTTAAAGTTCTTATACTCACTCTAGACTCACCCTAGTGATTATTATTTGATAATGTAAATGTCATTTTCTTGCTTGCTGTATAATTTGTATAATAATAATCTCTGGTCATTGTAATATGCAACTAATTTAATGTTTAGATTTTTTTTTTAGATTGTGTGCAATCACAAAAAAAATAAAAAAAAATAAGTATCCTGTCCTGTGGATGATCAAGGAGCACAATAAGAATCTGGAGGGGCACGTAGCGATATCAGCCAGTCTGTTCTGTAATGTTACGCAGTTTGATTTTTTTGCACATTAATCTGGCAATAAATGTGGCACATCCAGTTTTTCTGGTGCACACCCAGGGTCCCGTTTCTGGCTACGCTACTGACTTAGATCTAATTAGCTTTCACCACCAAACCCTTCGGCTTTAGGACCCATCGGCACAGAGACCTTACGGTGAATCACTACAGATGACGGGAGGAGCAGGAGCCATATGTACCCGTATCAACCAGGCAGCTCAGCGTTCTGACAATACTTCAGATATTATTGTGTTTGAATTAACACAATATCACTCGTTCAGCATGACACTAAGAAGTATTTCTGTACCCTGATAAGCTGCACGCGCCAGAGGTGTGCTGGTCAGAGATGGAGCACATCAGAAAGCCAAAGGTAAATGTCCAGCATCCATACAATGATACAATCTTTCCCTTTTCATGACATGCACCACATCTCCATGCATTGCTTCCACATGCTCAACATTAGTAACTTAGGTATTATTGCTTGTAAATGTTTTCATTCATTGGATTCAACACAGTCAATGAGACCAATGTGCAAGGATATAAATACAAAGGCCTACATCTGTTGTAGTTTACATTATAATGTAAAGAAAATGACTGAAAAGCCATATTCAATTTTAGGTTTTGCTGTTTGATCGCAGATAATTAAAACATGCAGTATCATTTCAGGCCACTAATGTATGTTTGTGACATTAGTGCATCACTAATACACATGTTGTCTAATTAACTTGGTTATATATTACAGGTTGAAAATGTCCGGTTAGTGGACAGAAGTTCTTCTCGAAGAACTCAAGTGGGCACACTCTACCTGACAGCCACACACACTATCTTTGTAGGTAAAGGAACTGAGGACAGAAATGAGCTGTGGGTAAGTGACATTTTCGGTGTGTCATTGTGCGGTATTTCTGTGCTCGAAAGATTTCTTTTTTATAAGCACAATAACTGACACATTATGTTCGTTTTTCACAGGTTCTTCACAGTTTAGTGTGTAATGTTGTAAAGCATAAAGCATCTCAGAGCGGATACCCTTTATTAATCCACTGCAAGAACTTTCAGGTCATACAGTTTATCATTTCTCAAGAGAGCGACTGCCATGATGTTTACATTTCACTCTCACGTCTCTCCAGGCCAGGTGGGTCACCTCGCATGCATTTTGGCATTGTTTTTGGAATATACTGTGATTACAATATGATTGTAGCATTTGAGCATTTAATACAATTTTCAAAAGTAATTAAGTAGAAACTATTTCTGTGTACCTGGACATTGCTGTCATTGTTTTTGTTTTCTGTCTTGCAGAAAAATATGAGGAGTTGTATTGTTTTTCCTTCAATCCCAATGTTGACAAAGCTGAAAGGGAGCACTCATGGGACTTTTTAGATCTGAAGGCTGAGTACAGTCGAATGGGACTTCCAAATAAGCTATGGCATGTCACCCCAATAAACCGAGAGTACAGAGTTAGTATATCACCAACCATCACTATGTAAACGCAATCAATTTATTATGTAAGTGCTTGTTTTTATGCACGACTTTCTCCTTGTAACACAGGTGTGTGATACTTACCCAGCTGACTTGTTGGTGCCTAAATCCGTCACCCTCCCTGTCATCGTAGGAAGCTCGAAGTTTCGTAGCAGAGGTCGATTTCCCACGTTGTCATACTACTGCAAGGAAAACCATGTGAGTTTGGCTGCACATCCTGCAGTTTCTCTCTGCAGTCTTAGTATTCATCTGCCTCTTTTAATGAGGCTGTGGAGAATTTTGTCCTGTCCTTCATATGTCCTTGCCTGCCAAATATTTTGTCATTGGATTGAGTAGTTCAAAGTTCAAGAACACAGTGTTCTTGAGACTTGAGTGTTCTTATATATAAAAATACCTTATTTCTGATGAACCATAAATGTGATGCAGTTTGATTTTGCATTAAACTCCAGCTTGATTACAAAAAAAGTGCAGACTACTCCAGCTTTTCACAGCGCAAACTTAGTCAGTTCAACATTGAATTGTAGTACATTTACCATGACAAGATACTAAATGTGTCATGCAGCATATGCGTGCATTGTGTTTTACAGCAATAATGCACATTTTAAAAGCAAGGTCAAGCTCCTTCTGCACCCTCTTGGGTTCGGCACTCTTTTAAAAGGCATTTCATTTCATTGAGGTCAAATATTCCCCTTGGAGTCTTTGTGTTTTCTTTTGGACACACGAATTCAAACCACATGGAGAAACTTGTGTGTGACTTCCACATAAGGATCATGCTGGTGAGCCCCAAAGGGGTCAATTATAGTTTAATATCTCCCCCACTCATGGTTCGTTAACCCCAAAATATGATTAGAACAGTGTCTAAAAAAGTAATATTGCAAGCTCAGCCTTTAGAGTTTTATGAGGCCAGGGCCAAATTCTCATGAAATGCCCATTCCACAGAGAGGACAGTGTGATCTTCTGTTCTTTAAGTTTAATTTATTAATCGAACGTGACAGGATCAGTCTGGGAATTACTCTGAGACTGTATGAATGCAATTCCATTGAATTCCATTGATCTTAATGGAAAATATTAAAATATAATTTAGATTAAAAAAAAACATTTTATACATTTTAATATATATAATATATTTTCTTATTTATTGTATTTTTAAATGCTTTTCTCTTTCTGATTTGTTCAAAAGGCTGAATTTATTTATCAAGCCAGGCTAGGTATTACTTTGAGACTGTACGATGCACAATATACTAGATAATTGGGAAAAAAATATATACTTAATAATAATAAAACTGAAATATACTTTAATGGATCTATTTATGTATTTATCTGGAATTTTTTTTTTTAATGCACCACTTTCTCTCTGAACACTGTACCACTAAACTGGAAATAAGTGTCCGACACTTATTTGTCATGCCTTATCTTTGTCTAGGGTACCTAATAATGAACAAGGACCATTACTGGTGCCCATTCAAAAAAAAAAAAAAAAAACACGACACCACAGGATGCCAACATATGCTAACACCTACTCATATGATGTCTTTTTTTTTTTTTAGGCCACGATATGTCGCAGCAGTCAGCCTCTTTCTGGCTTCAGTGCTCGCTGCCTGGAGGATGAGCAAATGCTGCAGGCCATCATGAAGTCTAATCCTGGCAGCAGATTCATGTATGTTGTGGACACCAGACCCAAGGTCAGTCCATTTAATATCAGTGGACCAGATAGCAGAATTGCACATGAAAGACACTTTATCTAACACTCTCATGTATTTCCAGCTAAATGCAATGGCAAACCGAGCTGCGGGCAAAGGCTACGAAAATGAGGACAACTACTGCAACATTAAGTTCCAGTTCATTGGCACTGAAAACATCCATGTGATGAGGAACAGTCAGCAGAAACTCATAGAGGGTATTGTCTTCATCTTATTAAGTGAGAAAATTAATTCCAGCTTGAAACATTAGCAGCTCCCCTTCATTTTCTTTAGGAGATCTTCCCATAGTGCATTTATAAAACCAAGACTTTAGACCACTTAGCATTTTTATTGTCTATTATAAAGATATTCTGCAATGAACCATTGGTTGTACCACAGGAGAGTTTCTTGGCAAAGCAGATTGTGTAGTAGGGGTGCTTTGAATCCATCTGGCTTTTATTCCTCGCCTATTTTTGTTTTGTTGACTTAACGATTGGAGACCATTTTGCCCTGATTGAGAAAAGGAGGGCGTGAGAATGAAATCTTCCAGTGTTGAAGAAATAATAGCGGTTCTGGGTGTGATAGCATTTTGACCCAAAAACACTGGGGAGTCATCTGGTTGAATAATCAGAGATTACCCATCCAGCAGAGACTCTGTGGCTATTTGAGATCTCATTACAACACACTTCATTCTTCCTAGAATGGCAGTTTCCTTGAAATACTGTAAAGTTAATTAGGTTTCTGCCACCAAGAGTGACCGGGTTTGGCTTGAGCCCTCATCTGGAGCGTTCTCATGGGACGTCACCTCCTATCACATTTGAACTGTTGGCATATCAAAACTTTCAGTGCTCACAAGGAATGTTTATGTTGGTTTGGAGAAAAAGAATCAATTCCACTTTTAGAAATACTAATTCTTTTGGTTGTCATGATAACTAATGAGCCATAAGACAGAACTGTCATCAAGCCAATTTATCAGTTATGCATATTTTAAGTAACATAAATAAAGAGGACACTCACAGAGGACGCTACATATGAGTCACCAGCTTTCTTTGCAAAGCCAAAGTAAATATTGAGCACTTTAAAGAAGAGGTCTGTAAACTACGGATATCCAAAAATATTCCTCACATCAGTTCCCTATTGTAAATTCTCAATAAAGCTCCTGGTTTTCATCATATATAAACTTAACTTTAGCAATGAATTTGTCTGGATCTTCTCAAAATGTCTGTTGTCGTTTTTTTTTAGTTTCTGCACTGCGTTCTCCCTCCATGGGAGAATTTCTAACAGGGCTTGAAAATTCAGACTGGTTGAGACACATCAAATCGATCATGGAGGCGGGAATCTTCATATCTAAGGTAAAAGATCTCTTTGAGAGTTCTTCAGCCCATGCATGGGCACTCTGGTACTGATTTCATGTTGTCACGTACACAGGCCGTGGCAGAGGAAGGGGTCAGCGTCTTGGTCCATTGTTCTGATGGCTGGGATAGGACGGCTCAGGTGTGCTCTGTGGCCAATGTGCTTCTGGATCCTTACTACAGGACCCTCAAGGGACTGATGGTAAATGAGAGCATGCTACATTATAGCCTGCAAACTTTACTCCAAAAGTCACAGAGTTCACAGTGTAAGAAGATGCATAACTGACAGGGTGCCAGTGTGGGACTTACTCATTTAATTGTACGGATCAACTCTGGCTGCTTCTCTGCTGGAGGGAGGCTAGATCTCTGCTGGAGAGGTTTCATTCAATAGCTGGGCTCAATTTGGAAAATTATTTCTTCTTTGAAATTTACCCTCATATGGGGTCAACATAAAAAAGAAGAACCTACTTTCTAGCACAGATTAGTTCTGTCTGGGAAAACTGTCTCTGCTTATTAAACTGGCATATGAAGCATCTTAACATCGGAAATTGACATTTTACTTTTAAAAATTTCACAAGTATTGTTTGGGGTTGGTAGGATTTCTTAATGTTTTTTAAAAGAAGTCTCTTCTTTTCAGCATCATTACTCCAGTCTTCAGTGTCACATGGTCCTTCAGAAATCATTCCAAAATGCTGATTTTGGTGCTCTATAAACATTTATTTTTATTATCATCTTATTATGTGGATTTGTTTTATCTTTGGTGAAAAAAAAAAAAAAAAAAAAATATATATATATAATTTTTTTTTTTTTTTTTTTATTTAAATAGCATACTTTTGTAACATTATAAATGTCTTTTGATCAGGTTACTTCATCCTTGCTGAGTAAAAGTATTAATTTTCTTTTAAAAACAATAATATTGATTGTAAGTATAATCCTGTTTTATTTTATGTATAGGTGCTGATTGAGAAAGACTGGGTTTCTTTTGGACACAATTTTTCACACAGGTTGCCCTCTATCTTATAATCTACAGAGGTTTTCTGATGTATTTGCTCAAAAGTGGTCATTCTAAATGTAATTTACTTTATGGCATTTCAGATGTGGTCATCTTGATGGAGAGGTAAAGGAAGTGTCACCTGTCATAGACCAGTTTCTGGAATGCGTATGGCAGCTTATGGAACAGTTTCCCTGTGCTTTTGAGTACAATGAGAAGTTTCTGATCCGCATCCACCACCACGTCTACTCCTGTCATTATGGCAACTTTATTTGTAACAGCCAGAAGGAGAGGAAAGATCTGTGGTAATTGTCCTGTGTATTGTCCTGTATATTGATGACATGAATGTCAAAACTTAATTTGTAAGTTTTCAGTATTATATCAGTATTCTCTGCATGTATTGAGTGTTTTTTTTTTTCTTTCTGTAGCATCAAAGAGAAAACTCATTCCATATGGCCTCATTTATGGGAGAACAAGCTGGATTTCATGAACCCTCTGTTCAAACCTGATCAGAGCCAGAATCAGGGATTGCTGAGGCCCAGTACTGCCCCCTACTGTTTTAAGTATGTCAGAACATGTTAAATAGTTTTTTCTTCTCTATAAAAAATAAGCTGATAGTTTGATTCTCTTTCTCATGCATAATTTGGCTCTTTAGTCCTATCTTTAACTCAATACAGCTATTACAGAGTAACTGATATAAGGTATTTATGTTTGTTTAACTGCAAAAAATGTTTGTCTTTTCCTTGTTTAGATACTGGAGAAGGCTGTATAATCGTTTTGATCGTGAGTTGCACCCACGTCAGTCTGAGCTAGATTGTCTGATGACTGTAAAAGAGGAAACGCAACAACTTGAGGAAGAACTGGCTCTCTATGAGCAGGTAGAATGCCAGATGTTTGCCTAAAATTTTTATTTTTCATTCGTTTTTATAATTTGGTTTGAATCTCTTTTAAATCGGATCATCATGTTTACTTAAAGTGATAGTTCACTTAGAAATAAAAATTAAGCATTACATCACTTGCTCACCAGTGGATCCTCTGCAGTGAATGGGTGCCGTCAGAATGAGAGACCAAACTTCTGATAAAAACTCCACAATAATCCACAAGTAATCTCATTTTGACACCACTTATTACTTCTCCACAGAAACAAACTCAGAGATTGAGTAACTTTTCAGAAACGTAAAAGTTTTTGATGAACTGTTTCTTTAAATATGCATGTTCTACCAATGCAGAATTTTCATCTACACAAAGTCTGCCTTTTTAATTTCAGTGATCAAGTATTTTCCCCTTGCAGAAAATGGCTGTTCTGGATAAGGAGCGTGCAAAAAGCCTTTACATGCAAAAGGGTGTATTGGACCGCAAGCAAGCCCTTTGGTCATTACCTTTAGATACAAGCCTGGCCAATACTCCTCAGGATTACATCGGTGGCTTTATAGGTGGTACTCCCAATGTTTTCACCCTACAACAAGGAGAGAGAGAAAGCGCAGAGCTTTGCCTGTTTGGAGACAAACCAAAAAGCTCTGATGCTGACAATAGTGACCAGGAGTCAGGAGTGGCAGATTTCAGCTCCCATTCTTCTGGTGAAGATTCCTTGCCAAGTGAGGATAGCGTGAAGGATCCTGACTCAGATGAGACTGGCCCCCACAGAGCATGAACAAATGCACCAGTTTGCAAGAAGAAAAAGCTATATCATCTACTGTATTTGAGCAAGATAGGAGTGTGGGTATTTCAAATTATGCAAAGATATTGGACAATGTGGACTTGTCTCATGCGTCTGGCGTTACAGAAGCATGTCTTTCTGTCTGAATGTGTAATACAGGTGTACTATAAAGAGTTGTTTCATTCCAGTATATATTTATAACTTCTCAGCATGAATTCTTTCAAGCATTAAATACTTGTGTGCAATAAATGATCTGATCTTGGTTTTTTGCACATTATGCACTTGAATAACATGAATACATGAAAATTCAGTTTGTTGTGAAATTAATATATTTACATTTCTTCAAGTGTGCTTTAGAAGTAACATTTACTTATTTAACGCTATTTATCACTTAGCAGATTCAGTCAGTCCTTGGATAGCTTGGATAGTGTAAAACTTTTAAAAGTAACATTTTGGTGCATATTGTATAAGTTGTGCACTTCAAACTGAGCCTGGCACATGTACGGAACCAAAAGAAACAGACCAAATACTATGTTGCATTTAATGCAGCAAAATGAATATAATTCTCATGATTTTGAAGGAATAATGAAGACTATTGTCAGATTTAGGTCAGTTTAGATCCATATTGAAGGTTTGCTCACTTGTTATCATGTCTTAACCTCTCCCTTTGTAATGTTGATATACTTTAAAATAAAGGCAGCATTACGAGAAACAAACATTTCTTGAATTTGACTGATCTAGTTTGATCAAATCACCAGGTGGTTGTGATTTATTTATTCAATTTTTATTTATTTAATTGCTTTGTGGGTGTTGGGGCAATGCAATCACAGCTATGTGAACATTACATTAGTTTAGATTACATTATTGTGTATCCCAAAATATATATATATATATATATATATATATATATATATATATTTCTATTGTAAGAAAGAAGTTTTGCAGGCAAAGATGAAATTCTGAAATGTTCTAAACTCTATTATAATATTACACCATAGAAGGGTCTTAAAAGCAATCAAATGTTTCGAGTTCTTTAAAGAATACATATAAACGTCCCCTTGAAAAGAAAACATTTATGAACGTAAAATCCCCCAAGGAGTTCAAAGGTCACGCGTCGTGTCGTCACGCCGGAGCGCTGTGATGTAGTTCAGAGGTGGCAGCTGGTTGTTGATGTCGGTGTTAGCCCAATAAAACTATATAAAAGTAAAGAGCAAGGTCCCAGTCCTTTCTAAACAAGGCGATTTTGTATTACAGAAGCAGTATACGCTTTAAGTGTAACTGCCTTGTTTGAAGAAAGGTAAGTCCTGACAGAAAAAGTGAACTTTGATCATAATAACAGGACAAACTTTTGTGGCTAGGCTAATAGCTAACACTCTCGCCTCATACACAAATAAACACTCACGTCGACACCAAACGGCCTCATTCACATCTTACAAGAGGGATTGTTTACAAAAGCTGACTGTAGGCATGATTTCAGGACGTTTGCGGGGTTTTTAAGTTAGTTGTTTAGCAGATGTTGTGCTAGCAAGTGCTAATATGTGAACCTAAAATAAATGATTTGGACATTTAATAGCTTAAAGACATATAAAACAACGTATAATAGGCTAGAAAGGCACTGTCATGGATTTTCTTTTTGGCACACGACCAATCTTCCCACTTATTTTGTTTGGCATATTGAACTGAATGCTGCTTCTGTTAGCCTGCGACCAGTTTGTCTCATCTGGCATTTGTTGCAATGTTTAGTCACAGTACAACTGTTTTTTTTGTGTGTGTAATATGAGTATGTCTGAATCATTGTCCTTTCAATGCTGTCATGAAGCAAGAATAGTAGATGAGCAGTCATGTTTACTAAGACTACAGTGGAAGCATATGAAGTATCGCAATCTCCCTCCTGTGTTTACAGTCTTCATGATGCTGACTGGAGTGATAAGGATCAACTAATATAATATCTAGTTGGAAGTCAGTAAACAAACGACTAATGATTTACCAAAGTCAATCAGCCAGGCAATGACAGAAGAATTATCCACAAGCCATAGATACATGCATATTTGAAAATATATGCTGATCTATTATTGACTATTGTAGAGAATACAATTTGGTGCAAAAATAAACAATTTGGTCATGCTTTAACAGGAGAGCTTCATATGGTGATGTTATATATATAGACATTCAATATACTGTCTTCCATTTACTCTGCAATTAGAAATGTTTTTTGCACATTTAAATGGTCTTAGTTGTTTTTCAAGTTTATTTTGTTACCTTTTTGATTTGATTATGGTTTAGTGACAAAGTGATTTGATTTAAATCAGCAGCTTTCTGATTGTCCGATTGTGATGGGGTTTTTTTCCAGGTAAAAAGAGGGAACAAGCAATTATTATTTCATGAGAATATCCCCTGGGGAGTGTTTTTTTGGTTTTGATGCCGTGAACCTGGAACTATGCCCGCAGCCACTGTGGATCGTAGTCAAAGAATATGTGAGGTTTGGGTCAGCAACCTGGATGAGGAGATGAAGAGAATCCGACAGGTGACCCGGCAATTCAACTATATTGCAATGGTGAGTGCTTTATTCAAATCAGTTCAGTTTCATTTCTCAAATGTGATCATTTTCTGAGCTATGAAATCAGATCCATATGTTCAGACAGTGCAGTGCTAATATCCGTTTAACCCGAATTCAAGAGCTACTGAGCGTAATTTTTGATAATTTAAGAAAAAAATATATTTTATTATATATTCTATTATTTTATTATTCATTTTATTTTAATTTTTTTACATAAACTTAAAAGACTTGAACAAAAAATTTAAAATGCAGCTAACTGAAATACGGTTAACTTAAAGTACTAAAATTATGAAAATGAATACTGGAATAAAAATAGATTAAAGCTAAATAAAAGTATTTAAACTAATGAAAATTACAGAAGTGCATATAACACAGTTCCTAAAATGAAGACAAACATATTTCATGTATTTCTTAATGCTCTACAGACTTTTATTTAATACGTTTTTTATTCTGATATGCCAAAAATCAGATATGTCCTGCCTGTCTGAACAAAACCCTTTTTTTATACTGATAAATATACAAATATCTATAACAACCATGATGCATGTTGTTGCATTTGTAGGACACAGAGTTTCCAGGTGTAGTTGCAAGACCAATCGGTGAATTTAGAAGCAATGCTGATTACCAGTACCAGCTGCTGCGGTGTAATGTTGACTTGTTAAAGATCATCCAGCTTGGCCTTACATTTATGAACGAACAGGGTGAATACCCTCCAGGGACGTCGACATGGCAGTTCAACTTCAAATTTAACCTCACGTAAGCATTCCACTTTTATAATTTAAAAGGTATGGCACATATTTTCAACAACAACGCATCAATCATCTTTTATGTACACAAGTCCATGTTGAAGACATATGACAAGATGACTTTTCTTGTCTTCAGGTGTATCCATAGCCATCAGTGTGATTCTTTATGAAAGCTGGACATTACACCAACGGTACTGTCTTTTGCAGGGAAGATATGTATGCACAGGATTCCATTGAGTTGCTCACCTCGTCAGGTATCCAGTTTAAGAAGCATGAGGAAGAGGGTATTGAGACACTGTACTTTGCTGAGCTGCTAATGACCTCAGGTGTGGTGCTTTGTGAGGGGGTCAAGTGGCTCTCATTCCATAGGTAATCTTACAGTACTGTTCACATAGTGAAATGAACACAGTGTGTCAGTGGTGATTCAAACCACAACTACTCCAAACCACAAAACACAACAATTCTTCACAGCTTGAGATACACAGATATACACTATATTGCCAAAAGTATTGGGTCACCCCCTTCTAATGAACATGTTTGACTACTTTAGTACTTTCTATGAGTACAAATCTTAATGTTTAAGCATATAATGATATTCTAGGGAATTGTGTGCTTCTAATTTTATAGCAACAGTTTGGACAGGACCCTTTTCTATTCTAACATGACGGTGCCTCTGTGTATAAGGCACGGTTCAAAAAGACATGATTGATTCAGTCAGTGTGGAAGAACTTGACTGGTCTGCAGAAAGCCAAGTCCTGATCCCAGCTGAACACCCGTGTGACTTTAAATGCAGACCTTGTGCCAAAAACTCATCACCAAACACCAATGACTTGTACATAAGGGTACTGTCGTTTTAGACACGTCCAAAACTGTTGCAACAGCGATGGAAATACAATTTTTACAATTATGTTTCGATCTTTGTTACCACAGTTTTGTTAGTGCCTTTTTCTGTTCTAAAGAAGGGGGTGTCCCAACACTTTTGTCCATATAGTGTCTGTACAAGTCATTGGTGTTTGGTGATGAGTTTTTGGCTCAAGGTCTGCATTTAAAGTCAGCTGGGATCAGGACTTGGCTTTCTGCAGACCAGTCAAGTTCTTCCACACTGACTGAATCAATCATGTCTTTTTGAACCGTGTCTTATACACAGAGGCACTGTCATGTTAGAATAGAAAAGGGTCCTGTCCAAACTGTTGCTATAAAATTAGAAGCACACAATTCCCTAGAATATCATTATATGCTTAAACATTAAGATTTGTACTCATAGAAATTACTAAAGTAGTCAAACATGTTCATTAGAAGGGGGTGACCCAATACTTTTGGCAATATAGTGTATGTACAGTAGTGTTTAAAAATGCGTTTCTCCTTTGTGCTTGCCTATTGTACACATCTAAAAGCTTGGTTCAATGAATTATATGATCTATTTCCAACCTAATTTCTGTCTCTTTTCTGAACAGTGGCTATGACTTTGGGTACCTGATTAAAATTTTGTCCAACTCAAAATTGCCAGATGAAGAGGTTGACTTCTTTGAGATTCTTCGTTTATTTTTTCCCATCATTTATGATGTGAAATACCTCATGAAGAGCTGTAAGAACTTGAAGGTATTTTAGCATTTAAATACATTAAATACAAGCATTAAATACAAAGTAGTTACACACTCATGGACTTGTTCATCGGTATTTTATAGTCCATTGAACAACAGAAAAATACTCAAAAACAAAAAAGACATGATCTACAATAATCCCTTCATTTTTTTTAAATAATTTATATAGCACAAATATTCAGAATTGATCAGTCTGATTTTAGTGTATATATATATATATATATATATATATATATATGTATATATGTATGTGCTGTTACAGTATGTATTCATATTTGGCTTTTATTTTCATTTTAGTTTTAGTAGTTGTGCTTTTGTAAATTTTATTTTTATATTTCTATTTAGCTTTAATTTAAATAGATTAAAAATCTTTAAATAGACTAGCCTGAGGAGCGAAAAACAAACAACCAAAAAGTATAAAATGATTATTTTAAATTGTCCTTTATTTTCAGTTTACATTTTAATGTATTCACTTTTGTCATTTTTATTAGTCTAAAATATGTATATTTGGCTTTATTTTTTGCCTCCATTTTAGCTTTAGTAGTACTTAAACTTATTTCAGTTAATTGGCAAGGCAACATTTCCCTTTTTAATTTTTTTTTAGTTTTTTATTTAATATTGTATTTTGAGCTTTATTTCAGTTACTGAAAAATTTATTAATAATAATAATTAGAATAATAATGATTAATAGTTTAATTCTTAATGAATTAAATAATTATAATAAAAAATAATTATTTTTTATTCATTTAATTATTTTTAATAGTTTTAGATAAAATATTGTTATCTTTTAACTAAAACTATTACAAATAATTGCCCCTGGCTGATACATATCCTTACAAACTCAAGACTAAACCTAAGACTAATTATCACTGTCAAAGATGCATATACTAATTACTGACTTAAATGCTTGCATAGTTTAGGAAGTGTAATAGATCATTACAAATTATATTTTCACTTTGACATGTTTTGGTTGATGAGCACATAAAAAGCTAAATATTCTGTGGTTTAGTGTTATTGGAAAAACCTGAAAACTGGGGGTGAATGCTTTTTTTTTATAGGTATTGTAGATCTCATCATTTTGCATCACAGTTTTTTTTTTACTGTCATTGCAGCATTTGCTGTGAAGTATATCAGGGGTTACTCTCATTTGTAGCAGTCTGTGTGAATAGAAGGAATGTGTGCCTGATTTCTGTCATGTGATGTGCAGGGCGGACTGCAGGAGGTGGCAGAGCAGCTGGAGCTGGAGAGAATTGGACCTCAGCATCAGGCAGGGTCTGACTCACTCCTCACAGGAATGGCTTTCTTCAAGATGAGAGAGGTGTGCCTTCAGATGAAAAAAAGAAAAAAAATTATTATTCAATATCACGAAAACCTTTTAAATTGCCACTAAATGCAGCATTTGTACTGACAGTAACATCGTTATCGTTGCAGATGTTTTTTGAGGATCACATTGATAATGCAAAGTATTGTGGTCACTTGTATGGACTGGGTTCAGGCTCATCCTATGTCCAGAACGGCACCGGAAACGCTTACGAGGAGGAGGCAAACAAGCAGCAGTCATGACACAACAAGAATCCCTCACCATAAACAACCTCATATACAGGGCTCGAAACATGGGTTTTTAGTTGTTGTTGTTTTGTTTTCATGAAAGATTTGATAGGATTTTGCACCCATCCAGCAGAGAAAAACTTCTTCCCTTTGTTGCCTTCTCTGGGTTAAATCTTTTCACACAAAGTTCATCTTTTATGGTTAAAGAAGAGGAACCATTTGGTGTTTTAGTTTCCCCCCCACAGCTCAGCCTTAATATTAAGCTACTTTTTATGTTTGTTTTTTATCGTTAATTTATTGCATTCGTTTCTTCTCGTGTACGGTTGCGTAGTTCATCGACTAATTTGGCGAAACAGAGTACACCAGTCACCTACGTGAACTGTCGTTCCCTGATCACAGGAGTACTGATTTCTCACTCTTCGCAATAGCTTTAGGCAGATGGAGGATCTCACAGGCACAGGTAAATACAGGCACTTAATTGTAAAGTAAAGCCTTGCACTGATTTTACCCTTTATGTTGGGTTAGCACAGATTTTACCACACAAGTAAATTAAGAGCGATGATGTAACTGCCACTATTTAAGTGAACTGAGGTCACCTCATACTTCTGGATCAAGATTGTCTCTCCATTTTCATTTTTAAAAGAGATTTAAAGGTTTTGTAGTATTTTAGTATCAAAGAAGTTCAAAGCCTTTTATTCATTTAAGAAATAATGCCTCTTAAAAGAAATCTTAGCCAAGTCAAGTACTCAGTATCAGTGGAATTAGTTTTACTTGTAGTGCTGGTTTTTGAATGGTGCACATTTTGCACTGTTTGGGTTTTTCCTCCATTTTCCTCTTTTTTGTATTGTATTGCTTTACAATTCTGTGTTGCCTAGAGCTGCTGCATGTACTGAAACATTTGAATAAATGCTGTGTTAACTAATCTGAGCTTTTACAGATATGTGAATCGCATGAACACAGCTTGTCCTTTTTTTTGGACTGTCTGATTTGGTGAATGAAGATTTTGGTAGCTCTTAACCTCCCCCCTCCAGTTTGTCTATCATCTTGATGTGTACAGTATCCACATTGGTATTGTGCAATAAAAAGAGTGACTGTTTTTAGAGCATTTGGAAATAAAAGCCTGATTTTTCTAACATATCCAAAATCTGTTCAGATTTATGCTGTTAAAATTTTATTGCACCGTTCTTAAAGGAATAGTTCACCCAAAAAATTAAAATATGCTGAAGATTTAGGAGTCTATCCAAGATGTAGATGAGTTTATTTCATCAGAACAGATGTGGACAAATTAAGCATTACACCAAAATCAGTTGCGATGAACTCTTCTGCATCTCGGATGGCCTGAGGGTGAAAAACTTTTCAGCAAATTTTCATTTTGGCTGAATTACTTTAATGGACAGATGCTATAAATATGATTCTGTAACACTGTTTGAAACAATATCGAAACAACACTGTAGCACTTAATAAAATATCACTTTATTTCTCTTACAGTAACACTCATAAAGGCATATCATTCAATGGCATTATCATACAGAATTTGACTTTATATGAAAACACATTAAGCTACCAACACACAGATAGCCAGCAGAATTTTACATACTCTCAAAAAGAACAAAAGCAGCAACAACAATCAGCTGGTCTACATACACGAAAGCAAGAACCAGTAGAAATCTTGTATCACAGTTTCTTTTTAATGTGGTGTGTGAACCTAATCACAAAATAAGACATTTCCATAAAAACTACAAAACAGACAACACACCACAAGTCTTGGCATTTATGAGGCTTTGTTCAAGCCTCAGTCAAAATCAAGTACGTTTACATTTACATGCAATAACTGCTGAATCAAACTGAGATAAGAAATATGGTAGTAAGTACATTATCAGAGCCCTTGGATAAATCAGATGTGATACAAAACCACATCTTTAAGATTTGCATTAATTGTGCAAACAGGGTTATGAAAAGTATATTTGAAATGATCAAATATACAGACTTTTAATAGTGAAATATTATCTGCAGCTGCAGTGTAATAACGTATATGGAGTTAACGCGATATATACTTTGCATACTTGATTCGACAGAACCATCAAGAAAACATCAGGGCAAAAAACTGAAAAGATTTGCAGCTTTAAGCGCTGTTCAAAGTGCATATATAGTATTTTTGTCTTCCCTGTGCTTGTCAGGTAAAAACTTGATTAAACCGTTTTTTTTGTCTGAATATCCAGCACTAAAAATATTTGCTACATCAGTCATTTTGCCTGTGTATGACCTTTGCAAAATTCATGACAGCTGGTATCCAGACTTAAATGTGATGGACAAGATCCTCACTGACACTTTGTCAAATAAAACAGATTATAGTCATGATGTGCAAATTTATCTGTATGGTAATGAATAAAATAATAGATGCTGCTGCATTTCAACAATTCAGGGTCAAATTTGTCAATGTCTAGTGCAAAAGCACTTGGGCTTTTCATTGTTCACATTTCAAACATGACAAACGACTACGTACCACCATCACACAGCATGCATAAATACTTCACATTTTCCAGACTAACAAAAACGCCACCTGCTTCAGCACTGCTTACACCACACAAGCTATATTCAAGGCATTTACCATACAGACGTCTACATTTTGGAAAATGTGGGTCTTGCAGGAACCACGGTAATATTACCAAATGTTTAGCCACATCTGTGGGCATCTTTAGGCACGTTAAGATAGCCATACAGTTTGCAAGAAGGAGAGAGAGACTCTGTGGTCCTTCATATATGTACAGTACACAGCATAATCCTGCACTGTCAGCTCTTGTGAAGCATCACAACTCATTAGGTAGAGAGTAGATGGGCAGTGCAAGTCTGTGCAAGAGCAGTGGAGACATCCTCACTTCCACTGACAACAGGCATCACTAGCACAAAACTCCTAGAGAAAGAAAGTCAGTTCATTAGAAGAAGCTATTAAGACATTCAGGGATTCCAAGAATATTATATTATACTATAGGCTATTATTATATGTTGTAGGTATCACAAATGTTTCCACAAAAAATATTAAGCAACATTTATAATAAGAAGGAATGTTTCTTGAGCAGCATATTAGAATGATTTCTGAAGGATCATGTGACACTGAAAACTGGAGTACTGATGCTGAAAATTCAGCTTTACATCACAGGAATAAATAGCATTTTACAATATTACTGGTTTGTCTGTATTTTTAATCAAATCAATGAAGCCTTGGAGTGCTTTAGAGACTTGTTTCAAAACTGACTCCAAATGGTAGTGTTACAGTACTGTAATTTTGAAATACTTCAAAGTTTTACTATCTGAAAATAAGTCATGTTATAGCAATAAGTAACAAACCTGTTTCATTAACGCATTCCTAAGTTTCCTTCTCAATAGTCAAGGCTGGGTTGCTCATACCTGTTAGATAAATACAGATTGAGCACCATGTTGTTTGACCACATTGTAATACACATTCCTAGCTGCAAATTTATCTCATATCTATAGTCAAGGCACACAGAACACTCAAATTAGCAGCGTTTTGTATTGGTCTCAGATGTGGCCTATCACCTCGCTTGTCTCGGTCTTCACTTCCTTCTGACTGTCCGTTATTCAGCAGTTGGCTCTGAGACTCTCTCAGAGGTTTAGGTGGAAACTGATTGGATTCTTCAACACTAGAAAAGAATGAAAAGGGCATGAATGGAAAGCTCTGCATCTCATCATTACAGTATCCCACAATGCAATGTACATTGCTAGTGTGACATTGGAGCCAGAAGTAATAATAATAATAATAATAATTCGTTACATTTATATAGCGCTTTTCTAGGCACTCAAAGCGCTTTACATAGTAAGGGGGGTATCTCCTCGTCCACCACCAGTGTGCAGCATCCACCTGGATGATGCGACGGCAGCCATATTGCGCCAGAACGCCCACCACACACCAGCTTATTGGTGGAGAGGAGACAGTGATGAAGCCAATCAGTAGATATGGGGATGGTTAGGAGGCCATGATGGTCAGAGACCAATGGGCAAATTTGGCCAGGATGCCGGGGTTACACCCCTACTCTTTTCGAAAGACATCCTTGGATTTTTTATGACCACAGAGAGTCAGGACCTCGGTTTAACGTCTCATCCGAAGGACGGTGCTTTTTACAGTATTGTGTCCCCATCACTATACTGGGGCGCTAGGACCCACCCAGACCGCAGGGTGAGCACCCCCTGCTGGCCTCACTAACACCTCTTCCAGCAGCAACCTAGTTTTCCCAAGAGGTCTCCCATCCAGGTACTGACCAGGCTCAACCCTGCTTAGCTTATAGGCAACCAGTCTTGGGCTACAATAAAAAGTATTGGGCTACAATAAAAGTAATATCCATTACAAATTTCTTTCTACAAATTTCTTTCTTGACTCATTGTTTGATTGCAATGTAAAATGTTTACTTTATATGTTTTTTTATTTTTTCATATTGTTATATACAATGTAAAATCTAACGTTAACCTTAATTAAAGCATGCAAACTGATTGCCTTAAAAAAAACTAAGTAAAAAAAGACATTTTGGTTAAAATAACATTCATTTTAAGTTAAATTTACTATGTGTGTATTAAAATTTAACTCATTTAAGTTGAGCTAAGTAATGTAACATTGGGATTTCTCAGTTGTATTTACTTGAACAGCAATCCAATTTAATTGTTAAAACCATGCAAACCTTAAAAATATCAAGTAAGTGTAACTCCAGTAAATTAAGTGCTTCAACTGTCCAGTTAGCAATAGCACACATGCTATGAATAAAGCAGTCTATAGTCATCTGCTACAGTAGTCTTAATGTTTATAGACCCATCCTCATCCTAACCACAGGCTATACTCCTTAGCGCAATAACCTCCAAAAAAAGCAGACCTAACAGAAACCAAGCAAAACAGAACATGAAACACTAACAGATCTCCTCCTATATTAATCTTGTGCAAGAACAGATAAAATAACAGTTAATTTCAACATTTACTCCTCTGAAGCACAACATGCTGGGAACTACAAACTAGCTTGACATAATGGTACACATACCAATCAATTTATCTTAACTAGAGTTTTCTGAGTAACAAAGACATAGTATGCAAATAGTGCAGATTACTAGATTTTTACAATTAAAATCAACCGATTGTACATTACGTAAAGTCAACTAAAAAGTGTTAGTTATGACATCTGTTAGGTTTTACAGTGTAATATCTGTAACATTTTGTAACAGTTTCCTAAATGAATAATTCATTCTGAGCCACGAACCTTTTGATTGAAGGGTTGCGTCCAGAGGGTGAGGAGGGTTGTTCGGGGTCTGCGTTCACTAAACATGTGGGGAATGAACAGCCATCGCCCAGACTGCAGAAACACAATGTGATGCTGAGGGAATGAGATCGCCGAACACTCACACCAATGTTTTCAGTGCTACTGAACAATAACTGTTACCTTGAAAAAACAGGCAACAGCCAGTATTTCTTTTCATCTCCAAACACTTGGCGAAAGTTCTTGCTTGTTCCTAAACTGAAGCCGTTCTTGTCTGGTCCGTGCTGGAATGCAGGAGCTCTGAAAGCCTCTGAAAGAGAAACATTAAACCACATAAATACATAAAGATGTTTCATATACATGATGACATTTTTTTTCTCTAAACATTGAATGCTGTAAAGCCTTACATATGACATATTAGTCACAAAAATATATATATTTTAAAGAACAGTATACTGAACCTTTAGACAAAAATATTTTATAAAATCTAAATCTAAAAAAAAAAAAAGTTGAATATCATATTTGATACATCAGGCGGTCACACTTTATATTAGGTGGCCTTAACTACTATGTACTTACTTTTTGATGTAAGTACAATGTACTTATTGTATTGCAAAACACTTTTGCTGCTATTGAGGTGGGATATGGGTAAGGTTAGGCACAGGTTTGGAGGTATGGGTAGGTTTAAGGGTGGGTTAAGGTGTAAGGGGTGGGTCAACAGTGTAATTATAAATGTAATTACAGAAATTAATTACAGATGTAACTACATATAGGTATTTTTAAAAATATAAGAACAATGTAAATACATGTATGTGCACAATAAGTACATTGTATCAAATTATTAATTTAAATGTAAGTACGTAGTAGTTAAGGCCACCTAATATAAAGTGGGACCCATCAGGCTTTTATTGCTCAGTTAGTATAATAAGATAAGATGAAGCTCATACTCTAGGAGGAAAAAACACCAGTTTTATTAAATTTTATTTGGTCCAATTTCTGATGTAAGTAAGATGAAATTACTTAGTAAAATTAGGTGAAGTAAAAGTATGAAGTGAGTAAAAGTAAGATGAAATGTTGGTAGCTTGTAATGTGCATCAATGTGATCTTTATAGCACTATAGCATAAACATAAAAGGCATTTAAATATCAGTCATCACTCTATATCTCCCAATAATATGTCTTTGTAAGATGATATTTAAATGATTGAGAGATGTACAAATAAATGTTCCTCAAAAACCTCATGTATTTTATGTGACCCTGGACCAAAAAAAAAAAAACAGTCAGAAGGGTCAATTCTTTCAAAATTGAGATTTGTACATCATCTGAAAGCTGAATAAATAAGTTTTCTATTGATGTATGGTTTGTTAGGATAGGACAATATTTGGCTTTTTTTTTTTAAAAATGAGAAAATCACATTTAAATTTGTCCAAATTAAGTCCTTATCAACACATATTACTAATCAAAAATTAAGTTTTGATATATTTACGGTAGGAAATTTACACAATATCTTCATGGAACATGAGCTTTACTTAATATCCTAATGATTTTGGCATAAAAGAAAAATCGATAATTTTGACCCATACAATATATTATTGGCTATCGCTAAAATTATATATACCTGTGCGACTTATGACTGGTTTGTGGTCCAGGGTCACATATGTGATACTCACAGTTTAGAATAATTTTTCTAAAAAAATATGTATGGCTTATCAAGTTGCCCAGTAAGTATTCATCTTATTACATACAATATAAAAGTTATTCTTACATTTACTTTATAAAAAACATGAATTTTCATAGCAAAAAGACACATGAACCACAAATACTAAAACTATTAATCAGATGACTGAAACAAGTGATAGATTGTGTACAACAGGTTTTCAGTAAAGCTTTGATCGTGTAAATCATTTAGAGGCCTTGGAAATTCACATATCAAATATGATACAGTAGGCTTCACAGGGTTAAGACTAGAATAGGTCCGTTACGGAGATGAATTTTCAACATTTTCAACCGTAATGCATCTTGACACACTTGCTTTTGCCAGAAGACTGGGCATGTTGTTACAGATACATGTTCCCTTGAGGGCTGCAAGAAGACCTAAACACCACCTGCCCCAGAACTGAGCCACTGGATGTATGAGACGTATTTGATCAGGTAGTGCACGGACAGACGATCACAGAAAGCAAAATACACTATTGATGAGCCTGTGTTTACTACTGAAATCCAAGGGCAATTAAAGCACAGCCCACTCACCCAAGGTGGATCTGTTCTTGCAGACAAGCCAGCAGTGATAAGCAAACAAAAACGCTAGGCTCACTGAGAACGTGGAGGCAGCGAAAAACAGGAACATGATGTGAAACTTGGCTTGGGTATCAGGCAGACCATTCTGTGAGAAACACAGGAAAGACTCTAAATACATCACAAACAGACATGAAACGAATAAACAAGAAACAGCCTGATTTAAGCTAATTGATATATAGATTTTTACAGAATATAATATGTGAGGAATGCTCAATTCACATCGTAAAGCTTGAAAGAATTAAACTGAAGAAGTGGGAACAAGCAGAAGAGGGATACATGGTCCCTACGGACTGTCTTTTCCAGACTACAAACATTTTTTTGCCTATGTTTGCTTGTCTACTGGATCTAACAGAAATTGCAAAAACTAAAGTGTTATGCTAAGGGAAATGATCAAAACTACTGGAACTAGAGGAATAAGTCGGTCAATCAAAGCACATCAATAATGTCTGTGATTGATTCTGTCCTACCAAATATTGGATTAGACGATCATGTGTTTTACCATCAACCTTTAAAAATAAAAGCACACTTTTTATTGAAAAGCAATGATCAAAACATGATATTGCTCCGGTTGATGTTCTATTAAATTACAGACAGCCTATCTGCACATTCAAATTATTTCTGTTTCCTAATATAAGATGAAGAAATTAATAATTCATACTCACAGTCCAGAACTGAATGAAATACTGCAAGTCTGTGGCAGTGACGAAGAGGCAATATAACAAAGAATATGCTAGGAAGAGCATGAAAAACTTGTAGTTGGCGAAGCCCACGCAATTGTTTACCCTGTCAAAGAAGATAAAAAGCATGTATTAGCCTCAATAAAATTGGATATTAATATGTGACCCTGGACCACAAAACCAGTCATAAGTATAAATTTTTCAAAATTGAGATTTATACATAATCTGAAAGCTGAATAAATAAGCTTTCCGTTAATGTATAGTTTCTTAGGATCTGATAATATTTGGCCGAGATACAACTATTTGTAAATCTGGAATCTGAGGGTGCAAAAAAACAAAATACTGACAAAATCGCCTTTAAAGTTGTCCAAATGAAGTTCTTAGCCATGCATATTACTGATCAAAAATTAAGTTTTGATATATTCAAGGTAGGAAATTATCACAAAATATCTTCATGGAATATCTTAATATCCTAATGATTTTTGGAATAAAAGAAAAATTTATAATTTTGACCCATACAATGTATTTTTGGCTATTGCTACAAATATACCCCAGCGATTTAAGACTGGTTTTGTGGTCCAAGGTCACATATTTATTTTGATTGAAAAATACTGCCCAATATACACTGGAACAAGGAAAAATGTGCAGTTGTTACCTTTCTAGACCCAAATGTTTTTCTGTAAAATGTAGTGTAATCAGATTGATTCAGTACATTTAAATAACAATTTGGACTTAAATGAAACATTTTTATAGTATTGCATATTTACTAGCAGCACAATGTAACGTTTGTCCCTCTTGCAGTTGAAGCATAACATTTATAAATACTAAAATGTACTATTTATTTCTAAATTTTAATTTGTTATGGTAATGACGTATGATTTTGTTTGAATATGATATGATTTGCACAGAAACATAACATTTTTTCAAATTTAATGCAAGCATGAAGGTTCACCTCTAAACTGTCAGTGGGGTCTAAACAGATCGTACAAAAACTAATACACTAATTAAATTATATAATTTCATAAGAGTTAGCCACCAATTCACCAAAACGAATGCTTTTAAAGTTCACTGAAGTAAATGGTTTCATAAAATCATATTTGAATTGGGGTTAAGCAAAAACACTGTTAGGTGGATGGATTTAAAATATATTCACTCATTATTTACATTTTATTTTTTTATTTCAGGCAAAAATGTAGCTTTAAATGACAAAAGTGAATGTTGTTTATTGACAAAAAAAAACTGTTTTCTTGGTCTAATAGGAACTCAGAAATGTCTGGTGCATGCGTTCCTTCTGAGACAAAAACATTTTTATTCTTGCTTTGCATTTAATCTACTGAGCCGGTACATACCACGGACAATGGTGATCCATCTTTAAAATGCACCTGTAAAACAGCAGAGGGAGGAGCTGCTAAAATGCAACACAGCAAAATCTAATATGTGTTGTGTTTTTTAAAAAAAAGAAAAAAGACATACATATCACAGGCAGAGCAATGATGACATCGATCAGGTTTCAGCAGCAGACAGCGATCACAGTAGCGGATAGCTGTGTCAAGACAGCTTGTTAAAACACAAATCGATAGGATTCACTGAAGACAGATTGAAACAAATGCAATTGTCTGTCACAATTATTTCTAACTGAACCTAAATCTGGGCTGAATGGACTGTTACAAACATGGCCTGCTAACCGTGGCACAATTAGGAAGCGCTGAACTTAAAGAAAAGTGCCCACCTCCAGACATTGTGCGTGTGTAAATGGGCAAATCCTTAGCAATTCTCCTCAAGATCTCCTGTTGAGATTCTCTCCGATCTTCACGCTCTAATAGCTCTTTGTCAGAATGTGACAGGTGGAACTGAAAGGAACAGACGAAAACCAAAACATTTTGATATTTCTGTGTGACAAGCAGCACGCTCTGCACTCAGAGATGTGGTGTGCCAGTATGAGCCATATGTGGTTTCTCATTCTCTCGGCTTGAAATAATAACTGCTTGCAGTGAGATGCTATAGTTACAGCAACAATCACATGCAATTTACAACCCAACATGCTGTTTTTTCAATATGTGTAACCAAAGACTCATCCTAATGGGAGTTATACCATATATTTACAAATATTACATAGTAATCTCTGCCTGCAAGAAATAAAATCCATAATAAGCCAACACCTCATAAATCATGCTGAGTATATGCTGTGCAATAACATTTAAATAGATTTCTTACTTAGAGACGATCACATTCTAGTCTCTTCAGGGGTCTTCTATTCATTCCTCATAATGTTTACTATGAAATGAATATCTATTAATAAATAACTTATTTCCGTAATTGAATATACTCACCTCTTTGAGTGGGTTCATAGGTTTTGTGAAGATGGTTTGCCAGTATGACCACACGAACATCATGAAAAGCACATGATACACCAGGAGGTAAACTACTGTGATACAAAACACATATTGAAAGGTGATTAAAAATAGAGAGATATCATAATTAAAACATCATCATTATTCTTATTGCTTAAGATTATGATGAAAGATTATTTGTGGGGGTTTTTGTTAACAACTTTCAACTGATAAAAATAATAATTTAAACACACACACACACACACACACACAAATATGGGTGAAAATATCCCACTGACTTAGACTACTATTCAGTTTTGGGGTCAGTAAGATTTTTTTTAAGTTTTTGAAAGTTCCTTATACTCACCAAAACTGCATTTATTTGATCAAAAATATGGTAAAACAGTAATATTGTGAAATTTATGTTAATATGATTTTAAATGTCATTTATTCCTATGATGGCAAAGCTGAATTTTCAGCATCCAGTCTTCAGTGTCACATGATCCTTCAGAAATCATTCTAATATGCGGATTTTCTGCTCAAGAAACATTTCTAATAATTATTAATGTTGAAAATGGTTGCACAGCTTCCTTGCTGCATAAAAGTTTTTTTTTTTAGCAAAAAAAATCTTACGTCAAAACTTTGAATGGTAGCCTACATTAAAAGACCCACTTACATTTTCTTTAGAAAATGCAAAAATCAGTAAAAACACTGTAAGAAAAAGCTGACTTACTTTTCTCTCCCATGTTTTCAATAGTTTCTGCAGAGGAAAGAGAAAGAGAAAGGTAACTTTGTCTCTACAACTTTGTTAATGCTGTATGATTTGAATTCTGCACTGGCTATTATTGTATAAGCAGTAGGTCAGAAACTCCTTGTGCATTTCATAGAAGGTCAGTGAGCAGCAGATGGTTCTCAGCACAGTTCTCTGATCGTTGTTGCTGGAACTCACGCTGCACGGAGACTCTTGATCAGATGCCCAAATTCACTAGCTCATAATTGCATCTCTTCAACTGGTGCACTTTTCTTAAGCTATATTGTGGTGACGAGGTTAGAGATACTAACCACAACCACACAGGAAAATAGCTCAGTTTCAAAAACAAGATATGACCACCCCCACAGATGACACAGAAGGTACTGCATCAGTGACAGCTTTGTACCTTTTTTCTGAGAGTAAGCATACACTCTAAAAAAAAAAAAACGGTGCTATATAGCAGTAAAAGTGGTTCTTTGGCTCGTAATCATAGGGGAACCACTTTTAGTGCTGTATAGCACCAAATCTTGTGATTCTTCAGCAGTTCTTCAGCATGACTGAGGGGCTATATAGCACCGCTACCATATACAGAACCTGTTAAGCTCCTGTATGGTTCTTCAGTGGTTCTTTGGGGTGATTAAGGTGCTATATAGCACAACTGCCGTACAAAGATACAGGTTCTTTACAAGCCAAAGAACCATTGTTGGTGCTGTTTAGCACCATATTTGTTGAAGAAATACAATGCAATATGGCACCTATTATGGTTCTACATAGCACCATTTGACAAAGGTGCTGTATAGCATCTTTAAAGATATGGTGCTATATATGACCAAAAGTGGTTCCCCTATGATTATGAGCCAAGAACCACTTTTAGTGCTATATAGCACCTTTTTTTTTTTTTTTAAGAGTGTATAGTTCCTTCTATAAATATCTAGTTCTTTAAGTTTACTGCGAAGTTGCAGTGTCCTAAAAGCCTCATTAGATTATCCTCTTATTTAATGTGGTTGGGCTGCACTACTCTCTATCCAAAATATGCTCTTTGAAAGATGATAGTGCCTGGCACTAAAGTAAAAAAACTGTAATTCCTCTGAAGCACAGAGCAGAAATGAAATCCCAGAATGCAGTGCATCTCCAAACATATATTTTAACTGAGTATGTGTACCCTAGAGAGCACTCAAGCAAACTTAAAACTGTGATGCATTTGCAGCATTATAAAGATTTTCATGATTTTGTAAAAGTACACAAATGGCATGTAAAGAGTTACTGCAAGTCTGAGTACACATTATATACTTTAAAATGGTGATTATCATAACACCCTGTCATAGACCTTAGTCAGGTGAGACACCATTTTAATTTAACACAGATGAAAATGAGACTTACAGTCTTAATAATGGCATACACTGTATAAAACTCCTAGATCACATTTCACTAAGTTTTTTTGGAAAGACATTTGTCAGCTGAACAATCTGTATATTGTTAGACAACAGTACAGTCCATTAAAGGACACCTAATATGCACCTTTTTACAAGGTGCATATTAGGTGATATAAGTTTCAGGTGTCCCCACAATGTGTCTGTTTATTTTCAGCTCAAAATACCCATCAGATCATTTATAATATAATTTAGAAAATTTGGAGTGGAAGCAGAAACGTGCTGTTTTCGTGCCTGTAGCTTTAAATGCAAATGAGCTGCTGTTCCCCACCCCTTTTCCAGGCTAGGACAGTGCCTTTACAGCTGGTACCTCAGATACTCTGCTAAAAAAACATCTGTTTGGTTTTGATTATCATGTCTATCGCGCTGAAATCATGCATTTTAAACCATAATAGTTTAAACCTGATACACTGTTTTCTGAGCACATACATCCGAAGCACGTGCACAGAAAGCAGCTGTCACACGGCATGTGAGTAACTAAACTAAGTTCTCTTTCATGCCTTACTGCACTTAAACTGTCAAATACACACAAGTTTATGTTAAAAACATAAGTTACGAAAACACAGTCGGTTATGTCTGTGAAAGTAAACAGCTGGGAAAGAAATCCCATGTTTATATTAGTTTGGAGTATTAAGTGACAGCAGCATAATATACAGAATCTACTGCTGCATACGCTGTTAATATGATCCAAACAATGAAATAAAAACAGAAAATCACTTGCTGCTCTTGACTGAATAACTTTTGTAGTTTTAAAGGGGTCATCGGATGCCCATTTTACGGTATATATCCCTCTCCATTAGAGTAATAAAAACAGATGACAACAGATGACAAGATTCATTATTAGCAATTTCAACAATTAAACCGTTTCTTTCCCTGACAGTGTTGCTGTCTAGGACATGTCAAATGTGTTTATTGCTAAACTCAATGTGCAGCACAAGTGATCTGACAGCAGAAATAGGTCAAGTAGAGATTGGTGAGGTTGAGTTTGGCAGCTTGGCAGTGAGATTAGCTTTGAGATATAAGGATCAGTAGACAGTACGTTCATAACAACATTTGTCACCTAAGGTTCAGTAAAGACTCATTGACCTCTCATTATCATGGCTTGCTAAGACAGATGCAAAGACAGTATTAACAAGTGAACAGATCTTTTAAACCAATACTGTTTGTAATGGTTTTGGCTATTCACATGCTTGTTGCAATGAGCCAACTAGATAATCCTACTGAACCAATGCAAACTAGTAGCTTTCACATTCAGACAATAAAGCCTTTATGATTTTCATTCTGTCATCTTGGAGTCAAGTGCTCAGTTTGAGTACAAAGCAAGCCTACGAAGACCCACTGTTTGCGGTTCAGCATAAACTGGTATGAACTGCCAGTGGGAACAACAGTCAGAAGTGAGGCCTGGTCACTGACGCTTCACTCAGTGAAGTCTCTGAGGAACATCACAAAGCTGCTGTTTTATGCACAACTATTTGAATGTCATTTGATTCTATTAAAAGGAATTCAAACACACACCATTAGTCTTCATTAAAAAACAGGGCATCCTCATGATCATCCACCATTGAAGAGAACAATAAAGCCTCTTCATGCTGTTTTTATGGGGCCATGATAGCAGATGTTATCAAATGAGTGAATGATGTTCTGAAGTTAATGTGAACACAAACCTTTGCTTGTTGCGCACACATAAGCCACAGACTAAACAAATGACACAGTACATAAAGTTTGAAGATATTTTTTACAGTTGTTTACAGCAACAAATCAATGGGAGAGAAGTTTTTTAATGACCACCATGGGACAGCTATAGAGTAATGCCAAATTACTTGTAATTACTTGAGAGTTGGACTTGTAACCCGAAGGTCATGGGTTCGAGCAGGGATTGTGGGTGGGGGAGTGAATAACCAACACTCTCTCCACCCTCAATACCACGACTGAGGTGAGACCCAACTGCTCCCCGGGTGCCACAGCAATGGCTGCCCACTGCTCCGGGTGTATGTTCACTACTGTGTGTACACTTGGATGGGTTAAATGCAGAGCACTAATTCCGAGTATGGGTCACCATACTTGGACATACACCACTTCCCTTTCCCTTTAAAGTATTGTATATGGATCAGTGACATCATGCTTTTTTGTCTGGATGTAGGAATACATTGGAGTTTCTAAATTATTACTAGTATTATTAATATTTGTGGGGCATAAAGTAAAAATGTGGTATTAACTCTCCTGAGATTGCAACAACAAAAAGTTTAATTAAAAATGGTATTATAATTTATTTTTAAAAATTGTTTTCAAATATTCTTAATATTTAAAGACTGTCCAGATATTCAAGGTCAATCAATGTGGCATAACCAACATGAAGAAAGCTACTGTCGTCATGTGACAAGAAAACCATAAAACAGAGGCTGGACCCTATACTTGTGTTTGTAATATATATATATATATATATATAAAACATTCTTTGAAGTTACATTTTATTCAAACCAAAGCTAAGCTTCTTCATGACTTCAAAAATTCATGATATTTGTAACATCAGAGAAACAGATAGATAATGTTTGCACTTTTTAATTGAAGATTTTTAAATAGTATGTTTTTCCAAAATGTATGAAACTAACAGAATACAAATATTACATTTCTAGGAACTTGGCTTATGCATTTTTAAAAAAAGAACCTTTTTAATCTCACACATGCATCCTTATCCTTATTAGTCACTGACCCATATATGTTATCAGTTATGTAGTTAAGATGCAGAGACATGCATAATATTATAATCTTATACAGCTAATGCAGAGACATGCATAATATTATAACATTAAGGGTTCTTATACAGACACTTTAAGAAACACATGCACATATAAAGAGAGAGGTTAAATAAATTAATCTCATACCACTTGACACTAATCATGACCCACTCTTAGTCAGTGTGTTTATAAGCAAATGGACCCCCTTAATAGCAGAGATATTGCTCTAATAAGAGAAGCAGACATATGTATACACATGCTCGAGGCCAGGTGTTATTTATTCATTCACTGTCTCCGTTTCACTCCAACTTCATTCAGAGAGCTGCTTCTAGTCTTACCTATGCAGAGCTGCACTACATAAGCGTAGTAAGACCATGCCACGATCAGACTGATGAACAGCACAGGGATCCAGTATAAAACTCTCCAGCAGTCAACGCTACGCGAGCCCGACGGCGCCATCTTTCTATTTGATGCCCAAAAGTAGCCAAAACGACAAGTTCAGCCTCACCGAGCCCGCACTGCTCCTAAAACATCATATCGTCTTCCGCGTACAGCTGCGCTTCGTCTGCTCCTCCATCCTCCGGTTCTCCGGTCGCTCTTGTTTGCGGTGTAGCACATCGGTACCGCCCCTTTCTACAAACTTACATGATGCAGTGGAGGTGTTACTACACTAAAGCCTGATTCTACCGGTTTGTATCATCACCATAGGTTTGTCTGCTATAATTTAGCAAAGTATATAAAAAATGTTACTGATACCGCAATATGTCCTCACACTACAAAATCTGATTAAAAATGTCCCACCAACGTTCAATAACACTTTACATTGTTACACTATAATTAAATAATATACCGATACAGATTTGACATTAAGCAGGCTAGTTCATTTTCTGATGATCAAAGCCGGTTTGTTTGTCTGAGAAACCCCGAAATCTTTTAATGGCTTCATCGTGTTTAAATAAACAAATATTAGCCTAATAATAACACTAGGTGTATGTCTTCTGACACAAGCAACCATTCCATGGTTTTCCAACAAATAAAACCCAAAAAACATGGTTACTATAGGCTAGTTAAACCACAAATTAACCATGGTTTGGCTACACTATAGTTGAACCATGGTATTTGTAGTAAAACTATGGTTATATAAATGGTAATCAATATGCCCCCCCAAAAAAACATGGTTAATTTTTGTAAAGCCCAGACCAGAAATGACACAAATTATTATTCTGATTGTAGTTTTTAAATTTATTCAAACCATTCAAGCAATCTGAATACTAATGCATAAAAAGTATACCTCACATAATGGTAATGACAGATGCACACTGTAATACAGAGGAGAAAAAGACTGGTGGTTTTAACTTCTTAAAAGATTTACATGAAATAAATAATGAAATAAGCTATTTTAGGTTTTAAAGCTCTAAAACATGGCCTACATCCTGTAGAAAAGCATGGTAGGTAAGACTGGAGCTAATCGTCACAAAAGGCAGCTGTCACAAAAGTTCATAATAAAACCAAGTTTGAGAAAAAGGTCCAGATAAACAAATGCTTCTTGTCCGGTTTTATGTTGGTTAAAAACGGTCTTAAATTAGAATTTAAAAAATGTATCTTATTTCCTGGACAATAATGGTGCTAATGTTTAAAAGCTTTTTGTTGCCAGTGATTTAAAATATCTGCACACATATTAAAGAAAAAATAAACACCCTGAGATTTATTCACTAGAGTAATGTGTGACAACTAGCCCTGGCCTCCTCTACAATATTACTTAAGACACTGATAATAAAACCGCACACTGTAATATGCAAAAAAAAATAATATTCACAGAGATGGGTATCATATCATATCATATGAAACCAGGCCTGATTAGAGTTCAGAGGGATTCAGTTTCTTCTGGTTTGTTGTTTTGGCTTCGTAAGATGTTTCTTAAAGGAGCGGCAGTGTAAGAAACTCATGAAAGAGGCGGAGAGAGGGATCTGTATGTGTAGCACATTGTGAGATGACTGAGGACTCATTATTGCTGTGTGCACTCAGCACTGTCAGACCCTGTGTAAGCTGATCTGGGTGGTGGGCAGTGGACAAGCTCAGAGAAACTATGTTAGCAATGTGCTCATTGTAAGGAAAGATTATCTGGCTTATAACTCCTAGAGAAGCAAAAAGAACAATGCATTGCCAATACAGAACTACAGAGGCATTAAGAGCACTTTTTCTTTACACAAAATAGATCAATAAATAGAATAAATAACTGTACACGCCATCAGAATTCAGCACTTTTCACTTCAACACAGTTCCCTTTAAATTTATGAAGGACATAAATAAAGACACTACTTTGTAAAACAACATAATTTATCACAAAATGTGGGCAATGGACCCATTTCAATTTATAAGACCTTTAATAAATAACAATTTTTCTTAATGATAAAAGTGTCATGGCTATTTCATTAAAGTGTTATCCCTTTTAGTTAATGGCTTTTAAAGAGTTCAGAAAGTGCCACCCGAGTGACAAAGCTGTAACTACAGTCTAGGGAGGTAGCATGTGATAATCTAATTATGGCAGTATTTCTATTTTACAGAGTTTGACACGGGTCAGGTAGATAATAGCATTAAGTCACTGAGAACTTTAATCCAACTTGAGTTTCTTCAGTGTGATGTGAGGGTGAAGAGAAACACGCAGCGGGACTTTCACCTGCACAAATCAAAGACATAGAGACGAACGGCATATCAAACAATGATTTATCTACATCATAACTGAATCCAACAGGTGATACTCTGAATACAAATGTGCTTTATAAAAACAGCAACACCTATTTATTTCACTCTAACTGCAAATATAGTCAAATTGTTCCCTGTTTTTAGGTGTTTTATAGTGTAAGCCTTTTTCTTGTGGGTTGGGCACTGTATACTATTACTGTGTTAAGTCCTAATACACTGTGTTAGGCTGGTATCTTGTGTCTCTGGATAGCAGACATTAATTTTACAGAGCAATCTGATACTGGTGAAGGAGCTTTGGCTGAATGCTGAGCAGTGCTAGACTTCAGTATCATTCATTTGGAATTCTCCAAGGCAATATCATGAAGCCAAACTAAAAACACTGCATAATACCCACTTCATTTTTTCATGAACTTACCTATTTAGCAGTGAGTTCCTTCTTCATGCAGGCTTTAAAGGATGTGAATCTCTCTTCACCTTTATATCCCTGGGTTCATGTGGATAATATAAAGGATAATTTGGTTTTATGTCATCAATAGAAACATTATCTTCAAAATGCTGACATTTAGTTGATGAGACTACTAGAATACTAAATGGACAATAAATGGCCACTAGATGTCAGCAAAATTGCACCCACAATCAGCATTTACTTTGTTGAAATAACACTGTGAAAGGCAGCAATATAGGGTTTGTATATATACAAAAGTTTGGGGTCTGTGAGATTTTTGAAAAGAAGTCTCTAATAGTCTCTTTGTAACAATGTTATAGTCTTTACTGTCACTTTTGATTAATTTATAGAGTCCTTGCTAAATAAACATTAATATCTATAAAAAACAGCATACTGACTCCAAACAATTTAATGTTAGTGTAATAATATTAATAGTAAATCTAGTAACAACAATAAAGACTAACCTGAATTTGAGTTTAAATTGTTTTTAAATGCGTTTAAAAAATCCATCCTGTCAAATCGAAATGTGTTATGGTGACTAACAGTTGGTTTGCATATTAAAAACACAAACAAATCTCTCCCAGATACAAACGTTAATGCCATGTGTCAATTCAAAACCTCAAACCAGATTTCCGAACCACGTGATTTTCTCCACTTGGATCTCAGAAACCTGTTTTAAGGCTCACCAGTGGATCATAACTCTGATGTTATTGCCGTGAAAGCTGGAAAAATTGCATTTAAACAACTGCAGAAAACCATCAACCTTCCCCCCCATCTTTACCCAGGAGCCACGATGCAGCCGGTCCTTCATTATCCCAATGAACTCCTTGTAGCTCAGCTGGTCATCATGGTCCACATCAAAGATCTTGAAAACAGTGTTCACAAGGTGTCGTGACAGCTTCAGGCCAGTGGCCACATAGACCGCACGTGCAAACTCATCTGTGAGGACCAAACATCATTACCCACAACAGTTTCAGGAGTAAATGGATTATATGAATGGCTTATATGTTTACCTTGTCCAATTGGGCGATTTGCATAGTTGTACATTTGCATGGCAATGGTAAAATCCTCTAAGTTGTTGAGGAACTGAAAAAAGGTCCTAAACTCTTCAAACGTGATGCCCTAGAAGAGAAGTGTTAAATCAGATGAAATCATCAATGTTCCTTTTAAGAGGAACCTTTGGGCAAAGTAAAGATAATTAAGTCAGAGTCTTTATAATATGACAGCACTCATGCAGAGAGCTAGAGCATAAAATGATGAATTTCAAAATATATCGCTATGGTCTCAGAATAATAAATGCAACACAAGACAATACTGCATCATGCCACACTATTCTATCCAGGAGGACACCTTAAGTGTCTGTGGTACCTTGAAGAGTGATAACAGATCCCAAGACAGAAAACAGCAAAGTCAAACAATCCCAGCACACATCTCTCCTTCTCCTATACAATTTGAGCTGTCGACACCTTTAGATTGTTTTGTTTAAGCAGAGGTCGGGTAGCATGTCGACTCTTCTAAAGAAGATTAACCTGATACTTGCATACATAAAAACAAAAGGGAATGTGTCCAAAATATCTCAGCGCTAGCAGATTACCCAAACAGCGGCCCTTTTGATTTCCACTCATCCATTTCCAGGCACTAGACCCACGTCTTTTTCTGAAGCCTCTCTTGCAACCAACAACAACCATTTTACA
The DNA here is from genome assembly GCF_936440315.1 of Barbus barbus. Taxonomy (NCBI): domain Eukaryota; kingdom Metazoa; phylum Chordata; class Actinopteri; order Cypriniformes; family Cyprinidae; genus Barbus; species Barbus barbus. Next base: position 23,057,980 of record NC_136761.1, on the reverse strand, counting down.
AATGATCTAATGAGTAATATGTGACGCTTTGGTGGTTTTACAAGTTAAGCTGTATTGCAATATCTCTTAACTGAAGAATAAAAACCACTTATATAGCAATGGCCATCCACCAACAGCCTCTTTGAGCAGCTGAAAAGAATCTAACCTTATAATGTGAGGGTCAATGTGCAAAAAGGGAAACAACCTACAGAAAAAAAGACACCAGCATCCCTCATATTATAAATATCTGCCTCTCTCTACTATGTGGTGGTATTTGTTTTGCTATGCAATGATTTGAATAAACTCATTCATGAAAAATACATCAACTTAGATAAAGGTAAAAGAGTAGAAATATTAGAATTGTGACAAACGAATGTGATTGATAAAGTATTAAGTTCATACCAATCTAGCTCCTTTGGCTAACGTTCTGGTAAGGTTCTCCAAAAGTTATGGATAAAAGTTGTTCTAGTAACATTAATAGAACATTTGTTATCTGGTCTGTTGTTCTCAAAACATTAGCACAAAACATTATTTATATACATGCAAAGTTCATGTAATGCTTTTCTTAAATATTTTAGTTGAACATTCATTTTTTAAAATATTACTAATTTCAGATTTCAGTAACATTCCCATAATGTTTGCAAAACTCTAAAATAAAATAAAAAATGGAATGTTTTGAATGTTCCAAGAACATTCAGAAGTCACACTTTCATAACATAATTGGAATGTTTGCAAAATGTTCTTCAAACATGTTTTGTTAGATTTGACTATTTTGATGGCAAATGCAAATTGCCATTGAATTTAAATATGGTGACTGTAGCGCTTGACTGGAAAGCCTCCTGATTTCCCTGAGTGATGATGGTGGTGAATGTGCGTGTGTGCGTGCATGCGTGCGTGCGTGCGTGTGTGTCCAGAGCAAATGTTTTACCTTCTCATCAGGTATGCTTTGACGCACATTCTCAAGGTAGCCTGTGATGTTCTCCACTGTGGTGTAACGCAGCAGGATCCGAGCGAAGTCTTCCTCACTGATGGTGGTCATTCCCTTGGAATAGCTGAGGAACTCAATCTCAAGGACTTCTGTCTGCAGGTTGTCCATGAATCTGCCGACAGAGCATGACATAGACACAGTGTTAAGAGGAGATGCCATCACTCGCTCAGTAGGACACTAGACTAAGTGACTGGACCATCCCAACATGCTTTAAAACCAATACAACATCCTCACTGACGACCTCAGGCCATTCAAACTCCTTCTTAAGGGTCATACATTAATAACATGTATAAAAACAGTATGAAGAAACCTGAGGCTGTATTATAGAAACTTAATTAAACATCATGGTAGAGATCAGACTTAATTTAAGACTAAGGAAATCCAGCAGCCTAGATTTGGGTCACAGTCATGGAATCTGTCACTTACCTGTAGAAGTCATCAAAGTTAAGTTCACTTTTGCCCTTTCTTCCAAAGAAATGCACCAGCAGAGTTGTGTCAGTGACATTTTCTGGTTCGTGCTGTGAAAGCAAATTTCGAAATGCATTATTCAGCTGTAAAAACTGAATAAGGGAGCAAAATTTGTCACAGAATAAGAGTACACAAAAATAGCTTGATGAGGATATTACTGTACAGCCATAAACATAACATAATGTAAATGTAAAATGAACATAAATTGGCAAAGAAAAATATAAAAAGATTAATTAAAAAGCAATTGACCAATTGAGATTGAAAAAAGCAAAATCTCTATCATACATCTTAAAATCACACGTAAACAATTGTCCTTTGATTTGATGGATATCGATTAAAGGGATAATGAAATTTCTGTCATCGTTTTTGAACACTCATGATGTTACTCTAGCTCTCCTTAGCACATTCTTGAGATATTTTTATAGTACTTATTGCATCTTAAAAGCTCCTGTTCCTACGTTCAATGTAAACTAGATCTGCATACAAAAAAAAAAATCACAGATTTGGAACAACATGAGGGCAAGTAAATGATGACAGAATTCATTTTGGATGAACTATTCCTATCTATAAAGTCTTGGAAAGTTAATATGCACATGTACTAATATGTTAATATGTTTGACAGAGCAAAGACACATCATGGAGCAGCCGACATCATCTCATGCCACGCAAACAACAAGGTGCTCGTGCAGAAATCTGCATACAAGATATACCTCAATGCTCCTTTGCAGCAATGTATCATTACAAAAACAAGAGGCATACTGTATCTCATAGTCTTTTTAACAAAGATGCCTTAAAATGTCAACTACAAAGTATTTTGGAAACTTGCATTATCATAATATTCTAGATTTCATCAATATCATAGCATCAACATTATATAATAACAAATAATAATCATTTTTATTGACATGCATCAATAAAACCAAACATCTTTTGTTGTGTGGTTCAGTTATTTTCAGATACAATTGAAGGTCTTGAACTAATATCTAACTGTAACAACATGAAGTGTAGTGACATTAATGAATGAAAATGGTGATACCACAACAAAAACACAAAACAACGGGCAGAACCTCAGATGGGATGGGGAACAGGGAATGGCCAAGGAGAGTCGAATGAGAAAACGTGAGCTTGAGGATACTTGTACCTCCATTAGATCTGAAAAGAGAACTATTCTCGCACCATGCCTTAGAACATCCCAGAAACTTCTGGGTTCAGACTGAGGCTGCTCTTTTTTAAGTACCTGCATATCAGAGGTGAAAATATTAAAGGCTTAACAAAACTCACCAAAACAAGATTCAGACAATACAGTGAAAGACTTTTCCACATGCAAAAACTACCTGAATTAATGCAACATAATGTGAAGTAAACTTCAATGCACCCTTCTAATGAATTTCTCCCTATGTGATCAGTGCTGTTTTATCATAGATCTGTTATCGTTTTGTTTTCTAGGGTTTTTTTTTTAAGTATTCACTTATGTAAACAGTGCTTTCAAACCAATCAATATAAAACACAGCTCATATTTTGTCTATAAGTCAGCAGAACCACAGATGTAAACACACAAGATATGTGCAGTGTGAAGTAGAACTAATCGTCCTTTACAGTTCACCGAAAATGCAGTTGTGAGTCCTGAAAAGGTATAGGTATGAGCTTAGTTAACTCTCATAAACAACAAAACAAGGTAAGAGTGTAACCGTATTAAACACTAATATACAGGGCAGACAATCATATTCTGCTGCTGTGTGAATGTGACCTTAGTGCTTCAGTCAGTAAACAAGCACTCTGAATCAATCCAGTTATGTCCTTGCCAAGATAAACAGTGGATTGTGTTCGGTATTATTATATTTTTAAAATCAGCACAAGTATATTGTGGTTTACACAGACAAACATTGACTGAACAGAGCTGAAAGAGCTTCTCATTTCTCTTGTTTGGTCCTGAGACTGCATGGCTCATTCCTCAGCTGCAACTCTAAGTGACACAAAACTCTTCATGGTCAAGCCGTCGCAAGAAGTAACCTAAACCCAAATACCACTCTTCAAGCAACTGTAAAAATAAAACATGGGGGTCCAGGGAGAGTTGCCATTCTTCAGCTGAGGGCCTTTTAACGTGATTCTGTGAGACCATTCCTTGGCAGAAAGCTCCTGACAGTAGACAAGCAACATAAATCATCTGTTTCAGCCTCTGGATGATTTTTCTGCTCTTCTAGACAATAGAGCTGCATTTCAGACTGAGCCCCATTAGAGCTGCATTGTCCCTCCTCTCTGGAGGTGAGCCATGCGAGAGGGTCACTCTGTTACGCCCTATCCAAACATTTCAGTATGTAAAATAATATTGCTCACTGACTGTCTGAAAGAAGCCACTGAATGTGGATGTAACCCTTCAGGTTTATTGAGCACTAATTAGGGTGAAGCTGCATAAACATTAGTGGTTACAACGTGCATGCATGGTTGCTGTTGATCATGACTGTACAAGTTCAATCAAGCACAAACCACATTAACCGGCATGCTAAAAACACATCATACTCATAAGGATTCTTTAGTACACAGATACATACATTGCTGCTGACAGATCCTTGATGTCCGTACAATTCCATGCTCTCACACACCGAAGATTATGATGGCATCCAGGACAGGAAAGAAATACACTACATCATCTCTCATATTTAAATGTGATTGAGAACATGCAGCAATAAAATCACTATTCATGGATTTCTGTTTCTATGTGTGAACATTCTTCAAAACTTTTTCTTTGGTGCTACTCAGATAAGAAAGAACTAAGGGTTTGGAATGACACGAGCGTGAGAAATCATGACAGAATTTTCTTTTTCTGGAAGAACTATTTCCTTACATTACTTTCAAATACCTACACATCGAATCAAGGTATGGCAAAACAATATGCTCATGCAACTGAGGACTGTAAAATGCTTTTGATAGGAAGGCAGAAATGTATTTCTTACCAGTTGAGAGTAACTGTCAGGATCTCCTCCCCGCTCTTTTTTCTTTTCATTTTTCTTGCGGAATATCTCCTCCAGCTAAATGAAAAAAGTAGAAATTTATCTTGAGGCATTCTGACACTCATATTAATAATAAACAACAACAAAACCAACCGTACCACCATGAATTCCCTCTTATCCACCATTTCATTGCCATCTGCATCAAACATGTTGAAAGCTATTTTAAAACCTGCATGTGGCTCTAGAAGACAAAAGAAAGGCATATAACACATCTTCATGCAGCTACATTTCTCGTGACCATTGTTTGTGCTACACAAGCGTGCCGTGGAGGATTAAACCTAAAGACAAACTTACTTGTCAAAATGCAAAGTAGAAATAGATACTCTGTGTAAGCGATGACACCTGAAAAAAAGCACATAAACATTTCCTTTTAAGAGTTCAAACAAAGCTTGTTTTCCAACATCCCAGAACCTGCCTTCAAAATAAATTTTACTATATATTTAGAGCTCCTTTCTTCTTTTACATTGATAAGATCTAAGAGGATCCCGTTCTTTTCTCTTGTTTGGTGTTCTCTTTGCACAAACAGAGACGTTAAAACGTAAAGTAACCAGGGTGGACACAAACCCAAACAAAATTAGAGCAGGGCAATGGCTCCTGAGTTCCCCTCTGTTTATTTTCCTAGGTGTAAAACATTCTCAAGTGATCTGTAACTGATTGCAGATGCCTGATGTGCGTTTGTTTTCCTTTTTGAGGTCTGTTAGTCCTTTGTTGTGTGAGAGGAGAAGAAAGGAAGAGCAACTGTCAGGTCTCTGTCTAGGAGAGACTTAAGGAGAATTGTTCCTGCCACTGAAAGCATTCCCAAGCTTTTGTTTGAAGGAGATGATAGTGACTCGGACACAGATAGTTCAGGAGGGCTTCTTTGAGTGCTGTGGGAAAAGGACTTTGGAATGTTTAAGGAAACGGATGAAGAAAGGTAGAACAGAATAGAGAAGATACATTTTCACATTTCAGGCCACCCTGATCCTGATGTATATGTTCGTGAATTCACCACTATTTTGTATTTGTATATAACTACTGCCGTGAATTTAAAGTGTTAATTTAATATAACTAATTATATTAAATAACATATTAATTTATTTATTTATAATTTCATTTAAAATGTATTATGCAACAATTATTTTCAACATTGATAATAATGGTAATTTTTTCTTGAGCAAAAAATCAGTATATTAGAATGACTTCTGAAGGATCATGTGACACTGAAGACTGGAGTAATGATGCTGAAAATTCAGCTTTGCCAGCACAGGAAAAAATTACATTTTAAAATATATTAAAATACAACCCGAATTCCAGAAATGTTGGGACGTTTTTTTTTTTTTTATGAAATGAAAACTTCAAATCGCATGAGCCAATATTTTATTCACAATAGAACACAGATAATATAACAAATGTTTAAACTGAGAAATTGTACAATTTTATGCACAAAATGAGCTCATTTCAAATTTGATGCCTGATCCAGGTCTCAAAATAGTCGGGATGGGGGCATGTTTACCATGGTATAGCATCTCCTCTTCTTTTCAAAACAGTTTGAAGATGTCTGGGCATCGAGGTTATGAGTTTCTGGAGTTTTGGTGTTGGAATTTGGGGCCATTCTTGCCTGATATAGGTTTCCAGCTGCTGAAGAGTTCGTGGTCATCTTTGACATATTTTTCATTTAATGATGAGCCAAATGTTCTCTATAGGTGAAAGATCTGGACTGCAGGCAGGCCAATTCAGCAACCGGACTCTTCTACTACGAAGCCATGCTGTTGTAATAGCTGCAGTATGTGGTTTTGCCTTGTCCTGCTGAAATATAGAAGGCCTTCCCTGAAATACACGTTGTCTGGAGGGGAGCATATGTTGCTCTAAAACCTTTATATACCTTTCAGCATTCATAGTGCCTTCCAAAACATGCAAGTTGCCCATATCGTATGCACTTATGCACCCCCATGCCATCAGAGATGCTGGCTTTTGAACTGAACGCTGATGACACGCTGGAAGGTCTCCCTCCTCTTTAGCCCGGAGGACATGGCATCCGTGATTTCCAACAAGAATGTCAAATTTGGACTCGTCTGACCATAGAGCACTTTTCCATTTTGAAACAGTCCATTTTAAATGAGCCTTGGCCCACAGGACATGACGGCGCTTCTGGACCATGTTCACATTAGGCTTCCTTTTTGCATGATAGAGCTTTAGTTGGCATCTGCAGATGGCACAGCGGATTGTGTTAACCGACAGTGGTTTCTGGAAGTATTCCTGGGCCCATTTAGTAATGTCAATGACAAAATCATGCTGATGAGTGATGTACTGTTGTCTGAGGGCCCGAAGACCACGGGCATCCAACAAAGGTCTTCAGCCTTGTCTGTTACACACAGAGATTTCCAGTTTCTCTGAATCTTTTGATGCTGTTATGCACTGTAGATGATGAGATTTGCAAAGCCTTTGCAATTTGACGTTGAGGAACGTTGTATTTAAAGTATTCCACAATCTTTTTACGCACCCTTTCACAGATAGGAGAGCCTCTTCCCATCTATACTTCTGAGAGACTCTGCCTCTCTAAGACATCCCTTTTATAGCTAATCATGTTATAGACCTGATGTCAATTAATTTAATAAGTTGCTAGATGTTCTCCCAGCTGAATCTTTTCAAAATGTCTTGCTTTTTTCAGCCCTTTGTTGCCCCCGTGCCAACATTTTTGAGACCTGTAGCAGGCATCAAATTTGAAATGAGCTCATTTAGTGGATAAAAGTGTATAATTTCTCAGTTTAAACATTTGTTATGTTCTCTATGTTCTATTGTGAATAAAATATTGGCTCATGTGATTTGAAAGTCTTTTAGTTTTCATTTAATTCAGAAAACAGTTTTATTTTGTAATAACATTTCACTTAATTTGATCAAAAAGACAGTAAAAACTGTAATATTACTGTAATACATATAAACATGTAACATATACAAGAATATACATACATGTATATTTGTGTGACTTTAATGTTAATTTATTACATATTTTACATTTAATTTAATAAAAAAATCAAGTTATATTAATTTTAATTTAAAGTCATTTAGATATATTAAATTCAGTACTTTTAGATTAGATTTTTTTTTTAATGCATTTAAAAAGAATATCATGACCCCAGATCCATAAGTCAATGCCATCAAAGCAATTTAGGCCTGAAGTACAACTTTTTGTAATATCTATTCAATGCTTCATCTGCTGTATATCTTAATGCTATCTTAATTTACATGCTTTATTTAGCAAATATTCATTTATGTGATTATTTGTGATAAATTGATTTCCCTATGTATACCCAAACTATTCAAAACTTAGTTAAGAGCTCAACAGCTGCCTGTGCATTTAGTCTTTTAGGATCCCAGACAGGTTTCATTAGAGCCACACACCTTCAGTCTTGCAGAAAGAAACCCAGCCCAAGAGCTCAAACATTTGTCAGAACACAAAGAATTGCACAGAAACAATTCATATAGAGTGTCAGTGATGGAGATGTAATCCAACTCCATTCTTAGAATTCATACTGTCCAGAGTGATATGGGGCTGCCACTAAGACAAGTCTCAACACTGCAAAGTTCAAACAGCTCTTTTCATTTTCTGAAGTAAGGCTTTGTTCACAGATCAAGCCTATCTTCTTTTTTTTTTTACCTAAGTGCAGCTTTAACATTTAACAGCCAGATTAAAAACCCAAATCCAGCCACTGGCACTCAAGGAGAGCAACGGTGAGCAGAAATATCATGCACTATGTGGAGTGTTTTAGTGTTTTAAGTGTAAGAAAGAACATTACAAGGAATGTACTGTTAGAATGTACTGAGGGAAAGCCCCTCGTTAAAAGCTGAAAATTTCTCATAATTTTTAACTATTCTGTGTTCAATTATATATTACATGAATATCCTAAAAAAAAAAAAAATTGTGACAAAAGTCTAACTGACCCGAAAAAATACATAATATAAAAATATATAAAGAAAGGTAGAATTAAATTAAATTCAATTAAATTGTCTTTCTTTCTTTCTTTAAACATTATGGCCCATGCCCTTTTTAGAATTCTTGCAATACCATAAATTTCATTTTAATTTGTCTATTGTTGCTGATATGTCAAGTACGACAAGCAAACACTGCTTTTTCTTGAAGCACGTCAAGAAAGTAAGACCTCAGGGTAATATAAAGCTGGGTAATTTATGGATTAGTATGACTGTGTGAGCGTGGCGCACCCCTTATTATTTTCTATTCAAAACAACATACCACATGTTATGCACTGGGTGTTTTCTTGTCACCTTCCTATCTCCCTTATCCCAGAGCAAAGTCACAGTAATGTCAGACTGATTGCGAGATAAGAGAGTATTTACAGCCTGTGCACTCTCCTGCTGCATGAGGCCAAGTTTCAGGATCCGGACTTTTATAACATTGTGTATGTGGGTGGCCTAAGCATCTGTACGCTAAAAACTGTATCCTAATTGCACTTACATCCCAATATCTGTTTTAATTGTAAGCACATCATCCATAATTTGCACATTACTGTGTATTAACTCTGTATTTAGAATGATAGCCACACACGTGGCAGTTTGAAAGCAGATCCTCTGAAAGTCAAGTGGCCTGGAGGCATTTACTGTAGTAAACAATGATCAAATGACAAAGCATTATACACTGCATTATACAATACAAATCGACTTACATAACAAGATTATTAGATCTCACCTCTTTCCCGCAGGTTTCGGAACAGGCGAGATGATCCTTTCCAAACAGGTGGCGTATCTGACAGAATCTTGTCTAGATCCTTTTAAAAAAGCACATTTATTCAGTATCATTCAAATTTTCTAAACACATAAGTAGATAAATATTCAGTTAAATAAAAATCAAACCTGTTTTGAGAGGGCTGTCCAAAACCTCTTTTCTAAAAAAAAAATTAAGACAGATTAGAGAGTGTGAAAAATTAAGACAAGAATTAGTTATGGTATCATAAAAGCTATTTCTAAATCAAAGCAGATAAAAGATAAAAATGGGTTAAAAGTATAGCATAACACACTAGTTTATGTACTATAATTCTGTATTAATGACAAATAAGTCCTTTTCCTATACCTGAAAATGTAAGTGACAGTGTAATTTCCTGAAATGCATGATTACTTGCCAAAGATAGCTAGCTAGAATTATTGTTTATTAAATAAAAGAGATAAAATTTAATACATTTAATTTTTGTTTTCAAAACAAAAAAAAACACTTAAAACCAAACAACTTCAAGGTTCAAATACAAACTGTAGCTTCTGTTTATATAATGCAGTCAAATTTTGTTTTACAGCCACAGTATAAAACCATAAATACCACTATTCGTTCCATCACGCATATGCCATTAAAGATGGTGATGCAATGTTTGCCTGCCATATTACAGTTCACATTTTATTCTCGTCTGCACATTCCAGGAAGTCCAAGTTTCAGATAGCAGCAAACATGACTGGTTGAAACTCAACTCCCCTACAAGTATAGCTGGGTTCTGAAAATACATTTATAGAGCATATCTACTCTACCATATGGGCCAATCTCAGTGCCTTTCCACTTTATGTGAGATATGAACTTAATGAATTCAGTTAAGCTGAGATCCACAGTACCTGACACACATGTTTAGAAGTTGTCTGTCTAGCTGGTTTCAGATTTTGGTTACAGAAATAGGTCATAAATGTGATGCTGGCAGAGAGAGATGACTATCTTCATGCAGGTGTTGCGGCTACATATGTTCATTTTCTGCCTGCAGGGTTACTTGCTTTTAAGATAAAATAGTTATTCCTCACTGAGGCAAATATTGGTAATAAAAGGTATAGTTCACCCAAAAATGAAAATCCTGTCTTTATTTACTGCTCATGTCATGCTGTTTGAAATCCACAAATGGAGAAATAAAAAAAAAAAAAAAAAATTGAAGAATATGCTATTATACTTTTTGGGGGGGGTTTAATTTATTAATGAATTGGTTGATCTGGCTAACAAAAATACTAGTGTAAATGATTCCTAGCCACTGTTACTTTTCTTTTATGGTGCTTTTAAATTGCTTTTGAAGCTTAAATGCTCAGTTGAGCACAGCAGCTAGAACTTTCTTCGGGTTTTCACTTTTGATCAACAGAAAAATCATGAAATCTTAATGGTGAGTAAATGATGGTGTATTTTTTTGGGGGGGGGTGTTGGATTAATCCTTTTATCTAAAATTGGCTAGGTCAATTGGAGGAAGCCCTTTTGTCCAGCTTTTCTCTAGCTTTTTTAAAGGTTTTTAGAACTTTTTTCGGTTATGCAAACATTAAGGTAACATTCCATCATTCATCAGACGCCCATTTTCCACAAATTTATATGATTATTTAGGGTCTTAATGAAAAGTCTGTAACATACTTTGGTTAAAATTTCACCTTCTTTACCCTGTCAAAATCAGCTCTGTTTTCATCAAGTCATTCTAGTCCATGTTCCTTTAAATGCTAATGAGCTCTGCTGACCCCGCCCCTCTCTTCCATGGGGTGACGAGCAGTACTGTTTACTTCAGTCGCGAAACTGACAAACAAGCACATATTAGGAAAGGCGATTTGCAAAGATTCATGAAAAACCATTTTACTCACTACTTCTGGATCACGAATGATTCGCACGAACATAGATTCATTTAGGCAGATTGGGGATCGGTGCATTCACTTCAAAGCGAAAGTAACGTTATTCCTCTGCATCTTCAGCAGCTCAGATGTCGGGTGTAAATGATGACTGCTATATGCATTATTACATCCAACAACAAAACACCTCAATCACTTAATCGGAGACATCTTGTCTTGTCGGATGACAGCTCACTCAGGGCGGGTCTAAGGTAAGACGGCCTTGTCAATCAACTTTCGTGGGAGCGGCCTGTGCAGAACTACATCATTCTGACAGGAATCTCAGAACAGCCTCATTTGAGAAAGGGGATTTTAAAATAGGGATTTAAAAAAAACGCTGGGTGGATTTTTATCATTATAGGATTGATGTGTACACATACTTCCAACACACATTTATATTCAAACAACTTGAAAAGTGAATTTTGCATCTGATGTCCCCATTAAAAGTTCTCAAAATATTCTGAAACAAGTAGAAACATTTAAAAATAATACACGAAAGTCCAGCTAAAAAGCTTCAGAAATAAACTGTTCCATGAAACCACTGTTCTATTGTACAGTAATGTGTTTGTGCTAATCAAGTCAAGCCAAGCCAATATTATTTGTATAGCGCATGCTAATGTCTTAAGAACATTATTAAAGACCAGATAACCCTGAACAAACATTCTAGTAACATTACTAGAAGAATGTTTGTTCATAACTTTTCGAGAATATTTGTCAAAATTCTGAGAACATTTCCTGTTAGCTGGGTAATTGACACTTGTATATTGTGATGGAGAGACTTTAGTTGCCTTCCATCACTGCTTTACTGCGTTCGACTTGGTTTTATTTGAATGTATTTCTGATCCAGCCGAGTAGGCGTGGCAGTAAATGTACTCTGGTAAAAGTGCTAATTTTATGCTAATTCTATGTATGAGTGCATTTCAAATGTTATGATTTATTCGTTTTTGATTTGCATTATTATTTGTATTTATTTAGGCTCTTGTTTCTAAATCTCATGTATGAATCAAAGTCAAGAGTTTTTATATTATAGAAATGGTATGTCCCAATTTGGGAGAGTGGGAAACTGTATTTAAGATGGCCGTCACTACTGCAAAGGAGGACGGATAATGAGCTTGTGAATGGGATTGCGCTGTGAAGCATGTAAAACTCTAGCCTCAGTGAATTGGAGGGGAGTTAGTATTGTTCTTAGTACTTAGCAGTTTATACTGTTTTTATATCAATCAGTGTTGTAAGCTCTCAGTTCTATTTATTTGCACATTTTTGCACATCTGCTCTAAATAAACATCTTTGTGGACGCCAACTTCGCTCCGGCATTTGTGAACCTCCTTGTGGCTGCTCGGGTCCTTATCACATATATCAGCTATCAAATTTTGTAATTTGTAAAAAAAAAAAAAAAAAATTTTTTGGCCTTTTAATATGTCATGACAGATTACTGTAGCACCTCAGTTCAAGTGGCATTTGAACTGATCATCTCTTCCTCTTTACGAGTCATAGCACGAAATAAACACAAATGAACATCAGCAGGTATCTTGTTTCAACCGCTTAAAGATGTCAGAACACCATTTTTCACCAAGTTCAAGTCCACCGACGTTAATATACTCAATTGTCTGGTTTGTTCTCCAGACAAAAATGGCAGATTCTGTGTTATTGGTCAGATGACCTGTCAATCAAACACCCCATGAAGGGCCAATTATTTATGTCAGTCAGTGTTACTTGCCATTTGTCAGCCACTATAGGACTTTGAGAGCTTCATGTGGTAGTCTATAGTTACACAATCATATAATGAGTTCTAAGAAGGATTATTAACTGTTTGTGTAACTCACTTTTTGGTTCATTCATAGTGATGGACTCAATGAAGTCGAGGGGAGTCATGTAAAGCTGTCCATCAAACTCCAGTGAACTGAAAAGCCTGAACCTGTGCTCATGGGCTGACATCGAAACCTCTTCATCTTCAGCAGATGCACTAGCCTATAATGAAGCAAATTAACATCTCAATTAGAGGACATAGAAATACAGGATAAGACAGATGTTACATTGGAGAAAGTGCTAGCCATCCTCTTTTTCCTTCTTTCAGTGGATGGCCTTCCTCCTGTACAAAAAAAAAAACACACACACACACACATGCACACAAATATCCACAAGCAGAAATATCAAGAGGACAGTGTTCTTCTCACTCTACAGTGGTCGGCAGTCAGACCCACAGGGCACTGTGCAAACACCCTGGGAATGTGTGCCCTGCTACTTATTACCCCCGTCAAACGTCGACCCGGCTGCAAAGCTGCCGTGTCCAGTTACCTCAACCCTGGATTCCTGTGTCTCAATTCACAATTCAAGGTTACGTCTGATCCAAGCAGATAAGAGTAAAAAACAAAAGGGAACAGTGTGGACAGAGTCGCACAAGACTGATTCAATCCTGTGTGGTTTAATGATCAATCTGATAACAGGCAATACCAAAAGTGTGTGTACCAGAGGCACAGAAACATAATCCAAAGGGTTCTTTTGTATTGTTAAACCTATGAAATAGAATAATTGATAATTAATGTGATTAATCTCATGATTTAATAGCACATCTTTAAGGAAAAAACTAAATAATATGTATTATAAGACATACATATGTGCAGATGGTATCAGATTATAGGTTTTTTTCTCCCATAGTATTTGTTATTTTTTTGTCTAAGAGTGACTTTAAAAGGCCTAATAGACCTAATGACATTACTCAAAATATTGTAGTTAGGAAACACCAATGTAGATCAAAGTACTGATTTACTAATGTAAACCAACAAATCTGACTGAAACCCAAATGGCAAGAGATTTTGACGATACAGGAGAAATGGTTGTTAACTTAATTTGCATGCCTAGTAAAATGACCCTGTCAGAGCATAAGTCAATACTACGCATGCACTATATATCTATAAAATGTCCAATATGTACAACACCTACAATATGTGTTCCAATATTTCTTTAATATGTATTTTTTATAGAATCACAGTGTTTAATCTGACTGATGAATTGGGAAACCGCATTCAGCACCTCTTTGGTGGAGAGCGACAGTTTTGATGGCACATGAACTCCACCGATTTTACGTTTTTTAGAATAAAAACTGGGATGCTATAGAAATATTCAATGTAAACACGTTTTGAAACGTAATGTGAAACGTAAACATTTCAAAATGTAGCCTACTATAAGATATGGATACCTTCTCTTTTGCAGCCACTGCTGGCAGCGGAGAAATCAATGCGCGCAGACTCGCATTGTGCTGGTAGTAAACAACAGCGAATCCACCGACAGTGATACACAGTCCTATCCCTGCACGCCTCAGAACTGCTCTTTCTCTCCATGACTGTCTGTTAAAGTAGAGGCTTAAACCGTTTGTAGAGCTGGTGAACTTGTTTCGGAGAGCCAGAAAGCGACGCACAGCGGCCATCATGACTGTGTCACCTCGGGCAGACCGCGCTCACTCATCGCGAGATGAAATATGCGACCTCGCTACAGCAGCACATGGTGCATCAACACATTAGCAGCTGTATTTGCATTCATTTGTCCTTTTCTGTTCAGGTCACAGTAAGAAATCATATTTAAAGCCGTCAGACCTCAACATATAATTTTTCCAAATTTTGGAGAAGACATCCATCAAAAAGTGATTCTTTATTTATTTTGTTTGTGGGTTTCTTTAGTTGGTAAACAGTTTCATCTAAAATACTGCAGGAGAGTTTGGGTTTGCTGTAGCAGTAGATTTTGTTTCAGCAACTGTGTTTTTGTTTGTGCGTGTCCATGTGTCTCGGATTTTTATATAATATTCCCATATTTATCTGCTACAAATTGAATATAGAAATCTACAACTAAAAATTGTACAAATTATTGTCAAGGTCAGATTCACATGTTCAAAATAATTATGCAATTGCCCATCGTCACCACCCATTTGTATAAAAAATGGTAAACAGTAAATTAGCAGTAAATAAATTGTGGAACAAATGTAGAAACGTAAAATATGGGATAACAAATCTAAAAACATTAAAAACTCATACAACATATAAAACAGTGTTTGTGAATGTGTCAAATGTTATCTAATCACAGTCCACTGCAAATATTTGTATTTGTTCAGAAGTACATTATATTATTTATACCCGTATAACAACACTGTTGTTACAACAGTAAAATAATAATATTTATAGGAATTTATATATACTACTTACATGCTATCTCTATAGATAGATAGATAGACATATAGATACACTGCATTTGTATAAAGCATACTGTATAGATATTGTCTGTTGTCTAGCATGTATTTCTATCTATCTATCTATCTACATATACATATATATATATATATATATATATATATATATATATATATATATATATATATATATATATACATATACACTGGGAAAGATATTCTCCACCACCACAATTTCTACACAGAATGTTTAAGTTGTTTTCCTCCTGCTCCTCCTGAATGTAGGTGGGTTTAATTTGTGCCCTGCTTATGAGATGTCTGCTAAACTTAACCCACACAAACATAGACATCAACTAAAACGCACACAACTGAGATTGTGCGCAAAAACTCAAGGCTGGACCAAACTGATGTCCCGCCCACAGAAGCCTGATCTCTGCACCTGCCCCGCGCGCACAGCAGCCACTCACTGCGCAAAGCACTTCCCACAACAACACAGCCTACCTGCTGCCTCATACCTGCAACACAGTTATTCATGTCAGAAAGCACCACCGGCCACCATGTGGACGAGGCGTGAGAGCAGAAATTAAAGGACTTGTCTGAAGTCAGTTGTCTGCAGTGACCAAGTTTCTTGCCCACTGGATATGTCTGTATACCTAATCTACAGGAGTCAAGTGATATTTCATATGCGCTCAGCATGGAGCCACTACAAGTGACGTGCTCGCATGGATATTATTCGTCGTAACGTATAGCTTTGGACGATTGCTTCACCAAATACATCCAGATCAAGTTTCTCGGATCGCTCCTGCAGTGCTGGATTGACGGTTTGTGATGGCAGCTATGGGAGAGATTGGGACGTTTTTACAGAGCCTAGAGGGTTTCGGACAGGTCGGATCACAGTTCTTCCTACCACCTCTAGGAGAAAACCTCGGGCTGTTGAATGATCATTTAGTTCCAGCAGAAAGACTGTCACGGAGCACCTCCGCAGATCTAACGCACTTGAAAGGGATCCTGCGGAGAAGACAGTTGTACTGCAGGACTGGATTTCACCTTGAAATACTCCCGGATGGCAGCGTGCAGGGCACGAGAAAGGACCACAGTCGTTTTGGTAATTTCCCACTTTCTTTTCAGCATGTTTGATGTGTTTCAATAGAATATGCATCATAATATGTACCCACTTTGACCGTACGCTTTTAAAAATTTGGGGTTTCCCGTTTTTATAGTTCTTATGTCAACTTTTAAAGAACCCACAAATCCAATACCTTGATATGAACAAGGTCAAATGCAATAGCAATTACTTTTTTGAATTTCTAAATATAAGTAAATAAACAATCAACTCCAAATCACTTTACAGCAGAAGTCTTTACAGAAAAATTGTCATTTTCTGAATATAATGGGCAAATAGTTACTTTTGTTTTAAAGTATATTTATCTAAACTCTATAATAGTCTATGCAGATGGAAAATGCATTGAATTTCAACTTTCTCACAAAGTGTGATGATGGTTCAGCTTCAAAGAACATCTCCTGAACAATTGATTTATTCTTCTCCAGGTATTTTGGAATTCATAAGCCTTGCAGTTGGATTAATAAGCATCCGTGGAGTGGACAGTGGTCTCTACCTTGGGATGAATGACAAGGGAGAGCTTTATGGCTCTGTAAGCAGAATTTTGAATTTTTAAGATCCCACCAAAAATTATTCCCTGTGATTGTTGTTCTTATTCAAGCCCAGTAGATGGCATATATGTTTTATCATTTTACCACCTCTATCGTTGTTATTAATTATGTGTGAAATATTTCACTAACATGTTTTTTGTTTCTTAGGAGAAACTCACAGCAGAATGTGTCTTCCGTGAGCAGTTTGAGGAGAACTGGTACAACACATACTCTTCTAATCTCTACAAGCATGGAGAGAGAGGAGCGAGATATTTCGTGGCACTCAACAAGGACGGCACGCCACGTGATGGGACAAAATCTAGAAGACATCAAAAGTTCACTCACTTTCTTCCAAGACCAGTGGACCCTGAAAAAGTTCCAGAACTTTACAAAGAAGTGCTTGGACACAGCTGAGACCATCCATCCCAGTTAAGGGGCGAGAAGGATGCCTAGTTTCTTCTCTACATGAGGTGGAGATGCTAAAGTTCAGCCACAGTGTCCAAACCTGAGATGTGCTCTGGAAATGCACGGGCTAGTACTGATGGTGAAGACAACAGTCTTGAAAGACTCCCTACGTTGGTGCAGTTTGTGTCTTTGTTGCTGGTTGTAACTGACTAGTAGCATAACATGTCCATGAAAACCAAAACTGAGGGTTTTGGAGGTTTCAAACATGGTGCTGCTTTGCTCTGGAAATATTCGATATGGGTTTAGAAGGACTTGAAGGAACAATGCGTACATGATGCTCAGAGATGACAGAACTGGGGCGGTGGAGAACAGGAGATGCCATCTCACATAATGTTATTTATACAGTTCTTGATACACATATTTATTGTATGTATTTATTTATTTGAAAATATAAATATATATTTTTACATCTAAAAGTAGATTGTTTTTTTATTATTAGACCAAACAGTAGAAGATGCTTTGAAATAGTGGCAAAGCTGTTCTTTTTATATGAGTTACTTATCACTGCTATGATATTATGGAGGGCAAGAAAGATTGTGATTTTCTATTGCAAATGTATGAAGAATGCCATAAGACTCTGTGATTTTAATAGATTTGTTTCTAGCAGAAGTATTATCATTAAAAAGCTTGTTTTGTTTGACATAATTTCTTAATTCTGAAATTATTATTATCTGGAAAACATAAAAGATCCAATAGAGTTCTAACTTACATGACACCCATAGAGTCATAGAAGGAAAGAAAGAAAACAAATTAAATGTCATCTTATTAATAATAGAAGATGTTTTTGCCAATGCAAGTCAATGCTGACAAAAACTCTTTGGTTACTAACGTTCTTCAAAATAACTTCTTGAGTTTTCTGCAGAAGACAGAAAGTCACAGGTTTGGAATGACTTGAGGGTGAAAAAAAATTCATTTTTGGCTGAACTATCTCTTTAAGCTGCTGTTTAGCTGAGACCCAGGGTTGTCCTGCACTCATCAGCATCAAAGTTCTTTTGCGAGACCTTCTCAGGTAACAGCTACACAATGACTGAATCTGAGTGAAATAAAAACTGACCTTTTCTTTTGGGTCAAACCCAAAGTTAGAGTAATCTCAGCTGATGCTTAGTAATGATGCCTGCTAAATACATCAGGCAAAGTTATAAAGAGAAAATGTGTCTGCTGTGCAGTCTGTAAGAATAGTGAGATCAAAAAAAGTTGAAATACACTTTCAAATATTATTTGAATTCCTCCTATATATAAACCCCACTAGGATTTCTGTTTTCTTTGACAGACAGTACCAGCATTTTCACATGAAACCAAGCAAGAAGCTCTATATGAGATTTAAACACCACGGGCTAAACCTTCCTGAATGTTGTTTAACGGCTGAATGAGACATTTCCACAACAATGACTAAAGAGGCACATCTATACACAGTTTCTAAACGGATGAGAGGACATTTTATGTTGAAGCATGAAGATATAGTCTGTGATCTCTGTATCTCTGTGATGGTGAGCCAGGCTCTGTCTTAAGATGGGAGTCTACCTGTAACATTTTACCGGAGTTACAATGTGGGATTTTCCCATCTTAAAACCATAGAGTGATTGTTAACAACAGATATATGAGCGTGGAGGATGAGTGGGAATATATGAGCTTCGCTCCATTCAGAACTGAAAGATAAACAATTGTAAAATTAAAAAAATCACAAGTGCTCTGATTTCTATTATGGTATATATATTTGATTAAGTCTGTAAAACATGGTTTAATAAATAAAAAGTCATTGTTTCCCTAAGTTTCATGTAATTATTTTGTTTGTTTTGTGCAAATGTCACAGTAACTATTAGGTCACTGTTTTAATGCAAGAGAGTTCGTGTCACGAAATACTCCCTGGCACTTGAAGAACCAATATTTTTCCGTCTGTCTGAGCTGAAATAGATGCCTTTGTCTGTCCTTCTAGCAGGTGGTCTGAGGCACTTTACAGGCAACACTTAAATCCTTCATCCATGCCCTCTCTCAGGCCTGCCTCATGCACTTAATGGATGCACCCTTATTTTCATCACCTCAGACGTGGCCTCAAAGAGCTCTCAAAGAAACCCTATCAGATAGGTGTGTGTGCGTGTGTGTGTGTGTGTGTGTGAGAGAGAGAGAGAGAGTGGCATGGGTTCACAGACAGATGTGTAAGTGAGGGTTCTGTCTCTGTGGCCCAATCAAACATTGCAGGTGTTCCCACAGCACATGTCAGCATGTCCCGGGTCTCTGATCTTCAAGGCCTTGTGTTTGTCAGCTGCGAAAATGGGGCGGGAGTTCATGAAAACCTGTGGAAATACAGCCTCGGTAGCTTTGTAGTCCGTGTGGATTACAATAGTACATAATTCATATCTTTACAGACTGGGGGAAGTGTCAAAGTCTCACCTGGTGTTTTAAGGTGTAGTCTCAGGGCAGATTTGTGTTTGCACATGGGTGGCGTCTGACAATATCCTCAGCAACTGTTTATCTGGAGCCCTTCTGCGTAAGTGACCTCTTTAAATCAAAGGACAATGCTGAACAAGTTGAATAATACATTAGGAGTAAAAAAATGTAGGGGTCATATACATCTATATAATTAATGGGGGGGGGGATCTCTTATTCTCACAAAGGCTGCATTTATTTGATCAAAAATACAGTAAATATTGTGAAATATTATTACAATTTAACTGTTTACTATTTTAATATATTTTAAAATATAGTTTAGTCCTGTGATGGCAAAGTTGAATTTTCAGCAGCAATGTAATATGTATGAAATGTAATAATGTTTCACAATATTGCTGTTTTACTGTATTTGTAATCAAATAAATACTGTCTTGGTGAGCATAAGGGACATCGTTCAAAAAAATGTACACAAATATTCAATGTTATTCTGAAACTTTGAAATTAAAGTCTTTTCAAACGAGAAATGTAAAGCTTACTCTTTTCAAAACAATAAAAAGTAAATGATTACTGGGACTGTCAAACTCCAAAATGAGCAACATAAAAGTTGACCATATGACTTTAGATCTCCTTGATGTATTCACAACAGTTCACAAGGCAAAAAGTGGCGTTAAATTGTAAAAGAATGGTTCTTCTGAGTCAAACTTTTTCATAAAATATGTCTGAAGAAATAAGAAGTAACAGTGAATTAACTATCTACAAGGTTTCCTAAGGATCCTTCTGTGTCGAGTAACATGTTGTAAGTGTAGAGGAGTTAATAATATCCTTTCACACCTTTTTGGCACATCATCTTGCCGTATTTTGTACTGTATGTCTTACCACTCCTCAAGTAGGCAATGAAGGTGTGATGTTTTTATATTGACTTTTGACTCTTAAGCTGTCAACTGTAGCTAAAATGTTGTTATGTTGTTTGCATCACTATGGGGACATCAGGAGCAACTCGCACAATCCAACTAGTGGTTATGCATTTTAAGACTTTTAAACACCTCTTACAGCATTGCATGTCTTTTTCTATCATAGAAACTGGCAATTTCTAAACATGTCTTTTGCAAACGGATAAACAATAGGCCTATAGTTCAGAGTGTGAAAATAATGCATGTTAAAACCAAAGATCATAATGAGCAAAATAGCTCAGATCAATGTGACCACATTTTTAAAAACTGTACTTTTGAGCGTCTCTGCAGTAGACTTCACATCATCTGAAAGGCTCTTCCCCACCCCCAGACTTTTTACGGAGACCATCTCACATCTGCTGAGCAAACTATTCAGATTCTCCCAGAGGGGCCCGGATCTGGCCCTCTCCTTGGCCCATGTGTCCACATTATAAAGCCACAAATTAGCTCTTGACATTTGGGCACCATAATTGCTCCTCAAAAGCATGAGGCATCAATTAGGCTCCCAGCAGTGTGACAGCTTATCCCTATAGGACATGTCTGATCTGAGGACAGAAGCTACTCACGGCTTGAAAATTGCAGCCCTCAGAAGTATCAGAGATATTCTGTGACTTTAAGAATCTGAATAGGAACTTCTTACCTTAACAAGATAAACCAACCATTGTTTTTTGTTGTTGTTGTTTTGTATAATAACAAATGATCAGATTCCATAATTTATTTCAAATTCATTTTTGAAATGCAGAAGAAATTACTTTGAAATTTGAAATGGCATCATAAAAGTCTTTGATTCTCCACAGCAGGCTTTTCCCACAAAGCTCCCTTAACCTAAAGGTCAACACAAAGGTCAATTGGTTAATTTCCGTAATTTCCACCCAAAACATACTTAAAGCACTCTGAGTAATACAATCAGCTGCTAGAACATGCAATAACATCCTTGAGTGAAATAGAAAATCATTAGTGTTTGTTTTACATGCTAATACAAAAACGACTATGAGATTAACAATTCGCAAACCTGGGTCATTATTTGAGGAGGTCAATGAAACATTATAAATGACGTATTTAAATTTATTTGGGAAAACCTATAAAAAAGGGTGATGCGGAGTTTGCATAGTCCACGAAAGGTATGTGCACTGTACGCTCAATGCTTGCAAGTGAAAGTGGAAATGTGCATTGTTGGCCATAAGTCAGGCAGAAAATTGCTAACCCATTTGTCATTGTGCTCCTTGATGGAGAGGTCAATCAATGGATTCTTTCATGACAAGCCTGCAGAATTGAATGTTTTTCCATGGCCTCACCCCTTCACACCTGGACTGCCAGGTAAAATAACAAAACAAGAAGAGCACAAAATAAAGGAGGGTTTAGCAGAGGACTGCCTTGTAGGCCAAGGAAAACTGATAGGTGAGAGGAATTTGTCATGCTCTGTGTTCAGTTTGCAATGAATAGAGTGCACAACAGAAGAAAACATTTGGGATTTTGTCACAAAAAATTTTTCATACCTTTTCCAGTATGTACTGTTAGCATGCAGACATTAAATGCTTTGCCCTTAAACCCCAAGGGTAATTTTCAAGCATTAACTGCACATCAGAAAACAGTCAAAGGACTCTATAAAATCATTACATCGATGAGGATGTTGAGCGATTACTTTGTTTGCCTTGCTTGGCATTAAAGCAGTTCATTCATCATGTATTTTGTGCCATACATTCCTGATTAACTTTCATTCGGTTTCTGCTAGAGTTCCTTTGCATTCAAGGGTGAGAGGAGATTTCGGTTTACATGACAAATTGCTCGTTGTCTAAATGCAAATATCTTTGATTCTCCTTAATAACCCCATCAGAACCTATTGACGTCTCTTGAAGATAAATTATTTCCACTTGTCAAGCACTTGTCTGGATTCCAGTTGCTTATAAATCAATAGTTTCCTCCCTTATTGGGACGGTGGTTAATTTTGTTATTTGGTGAGAAATCAGTCACTCCTTCTAGCACTTATTCTCTTACTATTTTAAGAAATAAAGTGATTATGTTTTGTAGTACAAGCTATTTCAAAGGAAACGTGTAAAAGGAAACTGTCAGGGTAAACAGACAAATAACTATTTATATACAGTGCCCTCCAAAAGTATGGGAACAGTAAAGACAAAATTGCTCTGTTGGCTGTGGAGTCAAGGCATTTACAAATATGATTAAAAGATGAATATGAGACAAAACTACAGAATGTCACATTTTATTATTGGGTGATTCAACACATAGATGTTTTACCAGCTAAGAAGTTCAGCACTTTTAGAGTTCCCCCTATCTGATGTGAGCATAAGTATTGGAACAGTTGCCTCACAGGTCTTTCTAAGTGATCAGCTGTGTCCTGTTGCATTAATTCTTCAGATATTAAAAGCGGGGAATGTGTCGTATCAGTTATATCCATTACTTCTGTATTCTGAATCTTGCATTCGATGATGACACACACAAACCAGAATGAAGATGAGGGAGCTGACTTTGAGAGAAAAGCAAGCAATTTGGATGCGAAAAGAAAAGAGGAAGTCAATTAGAGCTATAGCAAAAACAAAGGGCATGGAGAAATCAAGAGTTTGGAAACCACCAGCAACCAGCAACTACCTGATCGGCTGAGAAAACAACAGTATTTGATGACAGACAAATCATAAAAGCTGTGAAAATGAAGCCTAAAAGACGTGTCTGTAAAATCACCAACAACTTCCAGAAAGCTGGGGTGATGCTCTGACAATCTACTGTCCTCAGGAGACTTTGACAAAAAATTACAGATGCTACACAGCAAGATGCAAACCTCTGACCAGCACCAAAAATAGAAATGTAAGATTAGAGTTTGCAAAAAAGCACAAAGGTGAGCCAGAAGAGTTTTGGACCTGGGTTTATGGACCGATGAGACAAAGATGAACCTTTATCTAAGTGATGGAAAAAGCAAAAATGTGGAGAGAAAAAGGGAACGGCAAATGATCCCAAGCATACAGCCTCATCTATAAAGCACGGTGGAGGTGGTGTCATGGCATGGGCATGCATGACTGTCTCTGGAACAGGCCCTCTCAACTTTACTGATGACTTAATGTATGATGACAGATTCATTGGGAAGTGCTTCATATATCCCATCAGGACAATGACCCAAAACACCCTGCCAGTTCAGTCAAGGAATTTATAAGGGCAAAGAAATGGAAAGTCTTAGATTGCCCAAGTCAATCTCCAGATTTAAATCCGATTGAACATGAATTTCACCAGCTGAAGAGGAGAGTAAAGGCAGAAACTCCCCAAAACAAGCAACAATTGGAATTGGCTGCATTAAAGGCTGGAAAAAGTATTTCAAAGGATGAGAGCAAGAGTCTGGTGATGTCTATGGGTCACAGACTCACTGCTGTGATTGTGTGCAAGGGATCTGCAACTAAATAATAGCTTTTAATCTTTTATATCTGCCTTATATTCAGCTGTCCCAATACTTATGCTCATTTAAATGAGTGGGATGAACTCTAAAAGTGCTGTTCTTTTTATTTGGTCAAACATGTATGTGTTGAAACGGCTAATAATAAAATGTGACATTCTGTAGTTTTGTCTCATATTCATCTTTTAATCATATTTGCAAATGTCTTGACTCCACAGCCAACAGAGCAATTTTGGGCTAAGTTTAGGTGTAGGGCAATAGCACACACAGTTTGTTCAGTATAAAAACCATTACGCCTATGGGATGTCCCCACTTTTCACAAAAACAAACGTGTGTGTCTCTGAGTGTGTGTGTGTGTGTCTGTGTGTGTGTGATTGAAACCAATACACCATATGTTATGCTGCTGTCTTTTTCGTCTACATCATCATCAGCTGTAGTGGCACCTGAAATCCAGAGGATGTTTTTACTTGGTGAAATCCCATGTGTAGAGTCTTGGTTTCTTTGACATGGCCTGCAGTGATCATATAAACAGAGATCAAAGTGTAAATATCAAAAAGAGCGGCCACCTGTCAATGTGTACATATGCAATTAAAACGCTCCCATCAAGACACTTTATAAATCATAGGGCTAAGCACTGCAGGTTCTGACAAGATATCAGACGTGTATGAAAACACTATCACAGGCAACATAGGAAGATGACAGAAGGGGTTAAATGATCATATGCTGATGATACTATCACTTTTTAGTTCTTTAATTAAAATGGTAGATTGGTGGCTCCAATGAATATATTTCAAAAAGGATTTGATGTAATTTTTGACAATTAATTAATCAATCAGATAGATATTTATTTGCAAAATGAAAAAAGTCAGACTTTTTCATCCAAAAATGAGCAATAGTACAAAAAAGTGATTTATTTCATGAGAAGCCAAAAGTGTTCCTAGCTCAAACAGGTGCTAGTAGCACCAAAATCATGGATTCAGTTTCCAGAAATCCATGAACTAACAAGTTTAGTTGGATAAAAGTGAATGTAAATGCATGTAAAAGTACAAAAATGTGAGCGGACACTGTAATTACAATAGTATAATAGTAGAGGGTTTTTTAATGAATGAAGAAACAACACTCATTTCAAACAAGACAGCATCCCTCATCTCTCATTAAAAAAAGATGTCAAAGTAAGAGAATATATAAGAGCTGATTGTCCAAAAACACATTCAACTGTGGTTGGTGACCTGCAGAAGTGTAAGATGATGTTGTGAGGGACTTCAAAAACGCACTTCACAGTCATGTGGAGGCCTTCGGAGGAATGGAAATCCCCTCACTATGAAAGTCCTATCTCCCTGATCACAAGTTGTGGAGAGAAAAGTAAGAGCGTTTCGAGAATTGTGCATCAAACATGTCTCATTTAAGCAAAAATGACTTGTGCAATCAATTTTACTGCAAGAAAGATGCAGACATCCTTTTACCATCACTTTGTCAAGACACGTTATTTATACAACAAAAAAAAGAGAACGTGTAAGTGAGCCAAACCAAAATCCTTGTTTTTTTATTGATAAACCAACATCTATCCAAATTTTTTCCCTTCTGTGCTGCTGGAGTACATGCCCTCAGGCCTGTACATTTCATTAGAACAACGAACACTGACAAATTCAAATGGCTTGAGATCAAATGTGCACAGGCAGGTTATCAAAGGAGCTCTTTTTACATGTGCTTTGTAGTTTTTATCTGTTGAATGTAGTTCATAACACACATTAAAGTCTCTTAAAGAGCTCAGAAGACCACAAGTATACTTAAGAAGAAAATAACATTTAACATTGGATGAAAGATATGTAAACGTGTTTTCCAACGTGAAAGAAAAGAGTTTAAAAAGCTGATATTCGTTATGATGATGTGATGGCAAAGATAACAATAATTTGGCATTGTCAAGCACCGAACAAAATCCAAAGCTGTCACAGAAAACTCAAATAAAACCAACAGGATCCACGGTTGTCGGCTTCTTGAGGATGAATTTTTTTCAGGCCTTATCAGGGAGCTCAGGTACAGAAGTTAATCAGTGGAGTACAAAGGAGGCCTTTATTTTGGTGAAACCTCTATGTTCTCCGATATCAAAGGCAACACAAGCTACCACAACAAGATGCTGCACAAGGTGATAAGATGTATACCATCTCACATGCAGAAGAATTTCTGGAGGGAACCTGGTGAACTAGAAATGTGAGATTCTGATATGGAAAGGTCACTCATTAGATATAGCTCAGGTCAGATGTCTCTATGGGCATTTCCCTGTCTAACATCAAACTGATTTGGGGATTACTTTTCATGCAATTAAAATATTTAATAACTTAATATATACTCAGAAAAGTTAATAAAAACGTAATGTACTACTGTTCAAGTTTATACACTACTACTTCCACACTACTGTTCAAAAGTGGGCAAGAAATACAGTCATGGCCAAAAATATTGGCACCCTTGTTAAATATGATCAAAGAAGGCTGTGAAAATTAATCTGCATTGTTAATCCTTTTGATCTTTTATTTAAAAGATCCTGTGCTCCTGTTTGCTCGATTGTTTCTGTCTCCCATTCTGCTGAGAGGGTTGCTATTGTAGCTCTGTGTAGCTTCGCTTTCTGTTGAATTTCACTATCACTCTCTGTCGTTTAAAGTGATAAAATATAACTTAATTCCCTTCATATTTCTGATATTATCTATCAAACTAATCTGACAAATTTGATTGTTCGCTTTTAATCAAAAACCGCGAGTGCAACGCCCATGTGTTAGCATTCGTTAGCCGGTTAGCTTGTCATTGGAGTTTCCACTCACGTTTCTATTCACGCCTATTATTGTTTTCTTTTTTTCTCGCTCCTTTTCATCTCTCACTCGCTCCGTTTGAACTCACGAGTTCATCAAACAACAGTGGTAAGTAAATCATTCCTCTATCACGGTGAGTAATGGCTTCTCCTCTTGTTATTTGCACTTCATGTCACATGTATAGTTTATCTCTCTCTGTCGGCGATGAGGGATTCACATGTGATAAATGCAGGGATATAGATAGGCTGACAGAAGATTTTAGAACTAGAGACACGCATCCAAACTTTAACTGAGGACAGTAAGAATATGAGGGCTGTAGATACGGCTTTGGATGCGACTAGCTCAGTAAGTCATGTACATTGTTCGGTTCCGGTATTAGAGCCCATGCAGCAAGGCAACTGGGTGACTAAGGCGGAATAGTCGCGGGGTCAAAACACCGCTCTTCTGTTCCGATCAGAACATCAAACAGGTTCTCCCCACTCAGTGAAGCACCCACTGAGAAACCTGATGAAAGTGCTCTAGTAATTGGCGATTCTATTGTACGGAACGTGAAAATAGAGATACCAGCCACCATAGTCCAGTGTTTACCGGGAGCCAGAGCGCCTGACATCTTGGCAAATTTAAAAGTGCTGGCTAATGCTAAACGTAAATTCAGTAAGATTGTTATTCACGTCGGTGCTAATGATGTTCGACTTCGCCAGTCGGAGATCACTAAAAATAATGTTAAAGAGGTGTGTGAACTTGCATGATGTCAGACACTGTAATATGCTCTGGTCCCCTTCCTGCTTACAGGGGTGACGAGATCTATCAATCTACCTAACACTGGCAGACACACTCTGTGAGTTTAAATCTAGATTAAAGACACATTTCTTTAACCTGGTTTACATATAACACACTAATACGCTTCTATTATTCAAGTCCATTAAAAGATTGTTAGGCTGCATTAATTAGATCAACCGGAACCGGGAACACTCCCCATAACACACGATGCACTCTTTACATCATAAGAAGAATGTAATCCACGCTAATATTTTTCTGTTTGTTTCTTATTCTGTTTCTCAGTCCGTGTCCGGATCAGAAGGTGGATCGGCGCCGGGAGATGATGTCTCCCTGATCGTCAACGGATGCTGGGACATATCCCCAGTGAAGACCTCGACTTAAATACAATAAAACTAAAAAGAAAAGAAAATAACTACAAATATAATAATATACCTAACTACATAATACTATTGTTAGAAATTGCAACAATATAAAATTTGAATATAATACATTTATACATTTAAAATTTTAATTAAAACAATAAGTAAACAACAAATAAACAATCTCCTGGCCAGAGGAGAACTGGACCCCGCCTGGTTTCTCCCAAGGTTTTTTTTTCTCCATTCTGTCACAGAGGGAGTTTTGGTTCCTTGCCGCTGTCGCCTCTGGCTTGCTCAGTTGGGGACACTTCATTTCTAGTGATTATCGTCAATTTGATTTCGCAGATACTATTTAAATTAAACTGAGCTAGACGATGACATCTCTGAATTCAATAATGAAATGCCTTAACTGAAAATTGAGTGTTTAATCTTATTTTTATATATTACTGACACTCTATCCTCCAATTTGATACTGTTAAGTGCTTTGACACAATCTGTATTGTTAAAACCGCTATATAAATAAAGGTGACTTGACTTAAATTCACAAAAATCGAACCTTTCATTGGATAATAAGAATTTAAAATGGGGGGGAAATATCATTATGAAATAAATGTTTTTTTGAAAACTCATTTGCCAGTTTAACAGCTTTAAGTTTTCTCCTGTAATGCCTGATGAGGTTAGAGAACACCTGGCAAGAGATCAGAGACCATTCCTTCATCCAGAATCACTCCAGACCCTTTAGATTCCCAGCTCCATGTTGGTGCTTCTTCTCTTCAGTTCACCTCACTCATTTTCTATAGGGTTCAGGTCAGAGGACTGGAATGGCCAGCAGAAGCTTGGTTTTGTGCTCAGTGACCCATTTTTGTGTTGTGTGTTTGGATTATTGTACGGTTGGAAGATCCAAACATGGCTCATTATAAGATTTCTAACAGAGTCAGTCACTTATTGATTTTTTTATCTGTTGGTATTTGATAAAATCCATGATGCCATGTGTCTAAACGAGATGTCCAGGGGCCCGTTTCAGAAAGGAGGTTAAGTGAAAACTCAGAGTATATCCTGAAATCAGGGAAACTCTGGGTTTTCCGTTTCAAAATGGGAGGTTTGTCAAACCTGGGAAAGCAGGGTAAGTCAAGCCCGTTTCTTAGAGTCAGTTACCGTGGTAACTTACTCTGTGAACCTAACCTGGTCGGGAGCAGGTTTTCTTTGGTAAACCCAGAGTTTCTTTCCATCTCGTCTTAAATGCATTTGACATAAAA
The DNA here is from genome assembly GCF_936440315.1 of Barbus barbus. Lineage (NCBI taxonomy): Eukaryota > Metazoa > Chordata > Actinopteri > Cypriniformes > Cyprinidae > Barbus > Barbus barbus. Next base: position 23,028,723 of record NC_136761.1, on the reverse strand, counting down.
CAAGTAAAATTGTCCGCCATAGGGTAAGAAAAATAATCTTAATGCAAACGGAAACAAGAATATTTTTAATTTCTTGCCCTATTGGAAGATAATTTGTAAAATAAGAAAAATGCACTTTAAAGCATCGGAGATGCAGAGCACATTATAAGTCCACTGTATACAGATTTTAAGGAAAGTGTGCATCCCTCTCACCCTCATTCTGAGATTTTTTTCCTGGCCACAAATCCATCAAAGAGGGGTTTCTGTAGCTCCCTGATTCAATAAAAGGATAGAGGACTCTCCGACTGGTGATTCCCACACTTTATTTGAATGCTCGTCACTGATATGATCACCGTTGAATGCCGTAACACATAGCACATCACTGTATCACTTTGTGCGAATCAACCGTAAGAGCTTGTACAAAAGAGAAAACACCAGATAAACAAACATCACTTATTCAAACATATTTAAATATAATACAAAATAACAAACAAATAATCTTACTATAGAGAAAACAGATCAAAACAACAACAAAAATAAACGGGTAACAAGAAATCTGAAACTATACCTTGTTCTCCATTTAAACCAGGAGCTAAATCCTTTTGGACTCCTTGTAAACCGTGAACCTTTGAAATCGTGACCATGCGCGTCTAGCTTTCGTTCCGTACTGAAATGTTTGGCGCGGACTCCCACTATATCCGCTCACGCCAATGACCGTCAAAATAAAAGACTTCTGTTACCACAACACAAATAAAATTAAATAACAAAAAATATCAAAAATAAAATCAACACCAAACTAAAAATTATGAAAACTTGGAAAAAATGAAATAAAAATACAATTAAATCATTAACAGTTTCACAGGACTTTAGGTCAGTGCGGTAAAAATCGGTTTAAATGAGGCTAATCTGATAAATGACGTTCACTTGATAACATCTTTCCGTGACGTCTGGAAGTAACCCAGTAATCAGAATTTCCTTCAGGATTTTCACTGTGGTTGAATGCATTGATGGCAAGCATATCCCCACCATCACACCTTCTGAAAATGAAACTGATTACTTTATGGAATGGAAGGATGCCAGATGGAGGGGTAGTACGAGCCTAACCACCACCACAGCTGTTAAATAAACAAATTATTCACAATTTCTTTGGTCATCTTTATTTCCTAATACAAAAGCAAAAGTTATTATTTTTACTTTTGGATTTTAGAAATCTTCCAATACTTGACCATCTCCTCTTCATTTGTCGTGTTGGTGCAGGTTCTCCCTCTGCCTTCTTGCTGTCGACAAGTCAGTAGTTCATATCTAATTAAGAAATGTAACTGGTTGGATTAGAGAATATTTAATTAGCCTATGTGAGAAGAGTGTTTTAGATTATGTGGAAAAAGCTACAGCGCATTGAAATAGACATTGAATGATATTTAATGTCAAATGTTTGTAAAGTCATGCATTTAGCCCACACCCATGAACCTTTCATGTTTAAAGCTTTACCATGATTGAATTGTGTTTTTATACTTCCTTTTTTAGTTGCTGCCACATTCTTGTTTCTTTTTTCTGTATTTTTTCCTTTTTTTTTGTGGTCATTGGATACCATTAAAATTAATATTAGTTCAATAATTTACAGTTTTTGGATGAGCTGGGAGAATTTTTCTTGAAACCCTCCCAAACAACATGTGGTGATGTAGGTGCTGTTTGACCATTTTTTTAAGGTTTTCTGACCCCGAGACTCAACTATTTTCTGCAGTCTCCAGCTGTGGTCCTTGAAGAGTCTTTAGCCACTCAAACTCACCTTCTCACCGTGCATTAGGACGATATAGACACACAGGCAGTTTTGTAACATTTTATGTTGATTGGAAATTCTTAATTATTGCCCTGATGGTGGAAATGGGAATTTTCACTGCTCTAGCTCTTTTTTTAAGTCACTTCACTAATTTGTGAAGCTCAATTATCTTTTGCTGCACATCAGAAATATATTCTTTGGTTTTTCTCATTGTGATGGATGATTAAGGGAATTTGGACTTTGTTTCCCTCCTATTTATATTTCTGTGAAACAGGAAGCCATGGCTGGATAATTTCATGGCCGTAATCACCCTGGAGTGATCAAAATTGTGAATACACTCTAAAAAATCAAATTAACAAAATGTTGGAAGGGCAAAAATATTTAAATTGAACTAATTTTATTGCTTGGCCTTAGTTGAGGGGACATATTTTTTACGTCTACACAAATATATTTGAAAAACATTGAATGAATGGTTATTTTAAAATCCAGTCAACAATTAGCTATGTTAATGTTGACTAAACTAATCAAAACACGTGCACTATAAAACTTCAGTCAAGGTTGAGCAAGCTAAAAAAATAACAATTCAGGCAACACTTTGAAGTCAGAAATTCACTGGATGTAAAATTTCTGTGGAACTAGTTACTAAATAATAATTAGTTGAAAACGCTTAAAATTTTTACAGTGAATGAATGGGAATATACTTCAGAGATATTTTACTAGAGAATTTCTAGGGGTGCCAATAATTGTGTCCAACGTGTATTTGAGAAAAACATTTATTTCATAATGATATTTCCCCCCATTTTAAATTGGGTTACCAAGGGTGCCGATATTTTTGGCCATGACTGTATATATATATATATTTTTTTTGGCCATATATTTTTGGCCATGACTGTGTGTGTGTGTGTGTGTGTGTGTATGTATATATATATATATATATATATATAGCTTTCCTGTAAACATTTCTGGAGCAGCAAATCAGCATATTAGAATGATTTATGAAAGATTGTGTGATACTGAAGACTGGAGTAATGATATTGAAAATTCAGTTTTGCATCATAGGAATAAATTACATTTTCACATATATTAAAACAGAAAACACTTATTTTAAATTGTAATAATATATTGTATAAAACAACCTTAGTGAGCATAAGAGACTTCTTTCAAAAACATTAAAATATCTCATAAACTCCAATCTGTTGAACAGTATAATATGTGGTCAGCTTTAATTTGCATTTTTCTATATGTTAGATACTAAAACTGAAGGCTATAATAAAGAAATAGGTAAAGATTATTACCAAGCAATTTAAAAAAAAAAGATTATTTAGATGTCTGTGTTTTCTTCCTTTGAACTGAACTGCTTTAAATCAGGGGTTAAAATGTTATTTCTAAAAAGAGTTTGGAAAAACTTCCTGTCATCTGATTTGAAGTTTGGCTTCTGAGACCAATCTGACCCCAGCTGTAATTATCTGGAGCGGAAATTGTTAGGCACACAGGTATAGATGGAGTTCCCACCAACATACAGCGCTGTGGTCTCGGGTAATAGATAAGCATTAAAATGACATCCTCTTGCTCCAAACAGAGATTTTAAATCAAAATTCATTATTTTGGTTAAGTTTCAGTTAATCTTTTAATACCCTTCCCATACAGATCCAGTGGAGATATTGCGATTGATTAAAGACGAGTGAGCAGCTGAAGAATGCATGTGCCAGCGTTTCCTTACACAGCAGGTCTCAAAATGACCCAGTGCTTTAGATGTTAATTATTCCACAGTAATGTATGCACACCCCCCTCTGCCCTCTGCCCCACCTTTCCCTTTCAAAAAAAGAAAAAAAGAAACACAGGAAAAACAGGAAAATTAATAATTCGGGCTTTCTTTCATATATAATATTTTATATTATATTCAGTCACATTTATTTAAGTAGTAAAAATCAGTGCATAATTGCAGGTATTATTCCACCGTCTCCAGTTAACAATCTGCAACACTATTACTTTAGTATGACAGACAGTACAGACTTTGCTTGGAATAAAAAATAAATAAAAGTAGGACAGCTACATTCCTAAAATTAGATTCAAGGAGAGTTACACCACTGACAATTTGTGTAGAACCAACAAAATAAATAAAACATTATTTTATCCCTGCACTGGTCCCAAGAGATTCCTTCATGGGTTGCCAAAAATAGTACCAAACATGTACAGATTTTGAACAGTCTCAAAGAAAAAAAAAAAAAAAAAACTCTTTTATTTGTCAGAAAAGCAGCTAGACTTTGCAAACATCTACAGGAATGTTCTTTCTCACAGCCAATAATTCCAGAAACTCTATGGCTCTGACTTCACAACATGAAAAACAGTGACAGCTATTCAGATTTATTCCAAGCTTGTTGCAGATGTGTAAGAATCAGCAGATCAAAGTAGCTCTGTGTGCACATTAAGGCTTTTCTGAAGTTTTGAAGAGCTGAAGCGCTGCTTAGTCTGACATTCCCCCTGTCACCATCAAACAAAAGCATGTCTCTCCCTTGAGAAAGAGGTGTGAGGTCCAAGATGAGCTTCAGAGATGGTGACCAATCACAACAGTGTGCACAATCCGTTGCCTTGAGGCGAGAAACAGTAAGGTTTATGTTGTCACTTTCAAGACATCATATGTTTTTCTTCTTACGTTCTTGAGCGCTTGTCAAAAAAAGAAAAGACTGAGCATTTTTGATTTGCTGTAGATGTAAAAGCACCAGTGATCATGGACATGCTTTCCTTACCAGCATTGGTCACGTATGTGCATTTCCATGTTTTCCAGCGTTTACAAGAAAAACAAGCAGAGAATAAAACATGTGGTTATGTCTTGCTGAGAAATCCCACTCTGTCAACAAGAAACAGTTATGCCATGTTCAAGAGCAGATATAGTGTTCCTCGCCGCTGTCTGCTGTGTGTGTGTGTGTGCACCTGAGAGCTGAATAATGTCTAAATTACAACTGGAACAAAAGATTCTTTTATGCAGGGAGCACTGGGCAGAGATGACAGCTATAATATTGGCCTCGGTACATACAGGTAACATTCTAGGTAAGAGGAAATAGCCTTTTTAAGCTTGACATTGACATGCAGAACTGATAACATAGGGTTGTGTGTGTTGTGGGATATATGGGGGAAACATTAGATGGCATTAATGCTGTGCTATGCGCTGTAGATAAGAAGAACAGCAAACGTCCTATTTTGTGAAAGTATACACTCCAGTTGGTTGCTTTAGACAATTACTGACCTGAATAAAATCATATATAGTGTTTACAATGAATGAATCCACTGTATCGCTACTTTTTAGGTGAATTTCAATAATATAGTGTGCTATCTTCTTTATGTTATTTTTTTCTTGTTTAACATTTTTTAATTGAATTTTTATTTTTTAATTTAAATCTAGGGAAAAAACTGGGGGATGAATATAATACAATGTCGACAGAGTCAAGACCGAATCCCCATCCTCCCAAGTCCATGAAAATATGGTCCTGGACTTGACTATAATAATATGAGGTAGATTTCAAGACCATATTTTTAGTATCTTGGTGTTGTCGTGGATTTTAGAGAAAGTGTTCTCTGTCTTCTGTCTCGAATCTCTTCTGGTCTCGATTATGACTTGGACTTGAATGAGCTGGTCTCGACTACAACACTCCACTTACAACAAAGAAACACTGTGAGGTAAAACACAAAATAAATATTACATTTTTTGTACTATTTCCAAATTAAATATGCAAATGTGTCTGATCATGTGACTCTTTGTATGAGACCCTTGCCATTTTTTGTCATTAAAGCAAAAGCAAAAACAAACACTAAGGCAGTCTGAAATTCATGCAAACTTTTCAATTCAACTTTTCACTCAAATTGTTTTGCTAATAATATAATATGTTTGTATTTAACTAACATATTAAACCAATGAAAAATGTAAGATTTAAACTAGAAGAATGTAAGAAAACTGGTAGTTGTGAAATATTATTACAATTTAAAATAACTCTTTTCTATTTACATATTTTTTAAAAATTTAATGTATTCCTCTGAATTTTCAGCATCATTACTCCAGTCTTCAGTGTCACATAATCCTTCAGAAATCATTATAATATGCTGATTTGCTGCTCAAGAAACATTTCATATTAGTATCAATGTTAAAAACATTTGTGCTGCTGCTTATTATTTTTGTAGAAACTGTGATACATTTTTTCAGGATTCTTTGATGAATGGAAAATTCAAAAGAACAGCATTTATTTGAAACAGAATATGCCATAACTTAATGATTAATTTCTTTTTATTCTTCTTAAAGACAGGAGTTGGGAATAGAAATGGTTACAGAGAAGAAACTTCAAAGAGACAGAAGCTCCGGTGCTCTGTCACCAGCGAGTACCTGCCTGTCAACCCATGCTGCATCTCTGCCAACTCCGAGTCCTTTCAGTTGCCCCCTGCTGCCATCATCATGGCGCTGTGGGAAAAAAATAACACAAAAAACTGATGACAAGCTCCTTTCATGACACTTATCATTGCATTCTATCTAAAATCTAGATGAGCCAGACAAAGCACCACCAGTCCCTATACCGCAAATCAGAGCGTAATCACTCTCAGCATAAGGAGTTAGGCTCATATCACACTACCTTTATTCCTGTATGTGAAGACCTCCGCCTGGTGGTCCACACATCTCGCCTGAATGCTGCATGATGATGCTTGCCTTTATCCTAAAGAGATATCTTGGTGTTTTAACATTGGTTTAACAAATAAAGAAGAACAAAGTCTTGCCGCAGATCCTCGGAGACACACACACTTGCACGCTACTCTTACGTCGCTGATGGATACATTGTGGTGTTGGTTTCAAGATAAGACAATAAGGGCCTATGTTTCATCAGCACATACAATGTCACAGAAATGCGGGCCGCAGTCAGAACAATCGCGCGTCCAGCGTGTGCTTTGACATAAAATGCAATTTCATAATTTTTTCATTTCAGTGAATGACACATGAATGATGCCAAGATTAAAGTTTCTGCACCAGTCATGTCAAAACAGACATTATTTCAGCTGACATACCAGCACATGGATAACTTCCCACAAAGCTTTTCTTTGGTGTAACATCTCAACCTCAAACATCAAAGGAGACAGGACCGTAACAGCGGGCATGAGCCATTTCAAAAGACGAGTGAAGCTCCATTCACACTCTTAAGACCCAGCCGCACCTTCAGTCTCTTGACTAGCATGAGTTTGTTCCATCTGGACCACCTGGAGGATGATTTTATATTGTTAAACGGGCTTTGAGGTCTTTGTGGCTCTCATGCTCACGGACAAGTATCCGTGTCTGCAAAGCCTTCTTCGAAGCACAATCATCCTGCATTGACCATTGATCTCGGCGGGCTGTTAGAAGATGTGTATCGTAAACACAGAGGGCAAGATGAAGGTGACTGGGGTTGAGATGGATCACAAAGCCCCCCTGTGCGTTTAAAAGCCCCTTCTGGGAGGTGCTTTCCTGTCAGTTTTAATGTGGATCTGCCTGGAGGTGCTGTTTCAAGTTCATATGAAAAGCTCTCTTCAAATGGAGTGCAAGGGAAAAATAAAGTCATGACAATGTCTGAGATTGAAATAACTCATATATTACTCTGTATATTAATAATTGTCTGAAATAAAAATGTGTACAATCTGTTAAAAAAAAAAGTACATATCCTCTTTCCTCATTTTTTATTGGTTTAAAATTATCTTAATACACTTTTTTTATTGGCCATGTTTTTAAGATCAAAAGTAAAAATATATATATATACTATTATTATTATACAGTTTCCCAACGTTTCTCTATCTTAAAATGTATACTTCATCAATATGAAGTTCATATAACTCTTTGGTTATCTACATTCTTCAAAATATGTTTTTTCTGTGTTCCACAAATTCAAGAAATTCATACAGGTTTGTAGTGAGGGTGAGTAAATGATTACAGTACTTAATTTTTAGACTTTCCCTTTAATAAAATAAAAAATAATAATAGCCTACATGCCTCTACAACCATTTTCCATATAGCAGCTGAATCTCTGAGCAAATGTTTTAAGCTGTAATGTGGTTATGATGAGCTGTATGCACTTACAACACAATAAAAGGCATTTGTATTTGGCTCAAAGCCAGCCTGTACTTTCCAAATGTAACTATGGCACTTTCCCGATTGGATCCACTAGCGCTGCTTTGGGAAACCCCTCATCCAGGCCAAAGGTTGTTTTCTCAAAGTATACACTGCACTGCTACAGCAGAGATGCCAGGTGTTAACTACATGTTTTTAAATACTAGTTTGTACTGCATGTTTCCTGTGAATGACAAACAAAAATTTGCGCAAAGAGTAATGATAATGTAATTTTTTTTTTTAATCAGCAACAAAAGTGGTTTCAAATTTTAAATTTGAACATTTCCTGTTGGAACACTGAGTACAAGATCAAACACATTTGCATGATGACTAGAAAAACTGTAGCATATTTAAATCCCATGTTTTCTTTTTAAATCTAGTTCATGGTTAATTTCTCTCTTTCCACTCGTAATGCTTTTCAAGCCTGTTTTAAATTACTGAACTAAAATGTATTTTGATGTCTTTTGGAGTGCATGAAGTTAAAACTGTCAGGGTGATACAACTGTCATAATATGTGACCATGGACCACAAAACCAGTCATAAGGGTCCATTTTATGAAATTGACATTTATACATCATCTGAAAGCTGAATAAATAAGCTTTCCATTGATGTATGGTTTGTTAGGATAGGACAATATTTGGCTGAGATACAACTATTCTCTGAAAATCTGGAATCTGAGGGTGCAAAAAAAACTCTAAATTTCGAGAAAATCGCCTTTAAAGTTGTCCAAATGAAGTTCTTAGCCATGCATATTACTAATCACAAATTACGTTTTGATATAATTACAGTAGGAAATTTACAAAACATCTTCATGGAACATGATCTTTACATAATATCCTAATGATTTTTGGCCTAAAAGAAAAATCGATAATTTTGAGCCATATAATGTATCGTTGACTATTGCTACAAATATACCCATGCTACACTGTAAAAAATGATCGTGATTTTAACGGTAAAAAACTGTGAAAATGCTACGGTAAAAACCTGTTACATGGTTAACGGAAAGTTCCTGTAAAATTTACAGGGAAAAAGCGTAAACTGACGTTCCCAGAATTCCCATTCCATTTCAAATTCTGTTTGAATTTGAGGTTTTTTTCTTTGAAATAACTGTTTCTTCTTAGTTTTTTCTTATCGGTTATGTTTATTAGGGTTGTATGTTACATCTAATGTTGTTAAATTTAATGTTTATAGCATATTTCAGTTTAATGAGTCTCACCATGATGGTGTTTAGTGCTTGTGTGAATGACACTGTGCACCTTCTGTATATTCTATTGTTTAAAAGTAGTTTGTGATGGGCTTTGGCTCATCATGTGACTTTCTCATCATCACCTGCATTTGGTGGTTATCAGTGTATTTCAAAGGAACAAAACAGATTTCAGTACTTTAATAGGTTGGTATATAAAGATTATATCAGTTAAAGAAATTACTGTATTTAACTGTAAATTTAAGTTAAAACCGTAAAACCTAAAACGTTGCTACCGTATTTTTTACGGTAGAATTCTGGTAACCACAGCTGCCAGTTTTTTTCCGTAAATTTTCCGGATTTTTTTTTACAGTGTACTTAAGACAGGGTCACATATAGTAATGCAGATGCAATGCTTCATCGGAACACTGAACACTGGAGTTCACAATGATTTCAAAAGACTTTTGCATGATGACTAGAAAAACAGTAGCAAATTTAAATCCCATATTTTCTCAGGACAAAATATATTTTTTCGATTCATTTGTTTCATTTTTACACCTCGCATTGCTTTTCAGGCCTGATCAAAACCATCTCTCTCAGTATTTTTAGCCAAAATACAAATCACACACTATTTTTAACTGCCGCCAGCTTTTTCCTGCGCTGACCTTTGAACTGTTAAATTGTTCCTGGTTTTTAAAAGGGGTGTTAGTGGCGGTAGAAGAGTGCAACCTTCTTTTTGAGCTGAAGTACATCCTGACGGATTACAAGAACTCTAGAGCAGAAGTTGCTACCCAGCATGGCTTTAGGCTACCTGGGTCACGGCCCACCCACTGCATGGGGTTCTAGGTCAGAGGAGCCGGCAGGCAGCACTGCTTTCAGACACCAGAAAGACTACTCAGTTAACACACAACCTCAGGGCACGACAAACTCCACGTCGACCGCAACCTCTGTTCATGCCAAATGCTTTAACAATGCAGCTTGAAGCGATAAACATGGAAAGAGCTCCATATTTGTGAGCTCATCGCTCAAAGTGGACACAATTACACATTGTTGGTTTCAAAAGAGCTATTTATACAGTACGAAGGACTAATTGTGCAGAACATTGTGAAAGAGTTTATTTTTTACGCATTCAGAGGCAAATTATACAACAATTGACTCTCCAAATTAATAGAGCGTTTGTATGGCTCCCCAATGAAAGACATTATTCAGCAGAAAGAAAATGTCAAATAGTGTCTCAGCAGCACAATTGCTAGTCTCCAAAGCTATTGTTACCATGTTTTTGTTTTGACTATGTGGGAATAAAGGAGTATATCACATCTATTTACTCTCTGTTACAGAACTGGGCGGTGCTCTCTACTACAGTGGCTTATAAAAACAGTTTTTGTCCACAGAACAGCTATTAAGGACTTGGGATCTGTGATAAGGACAATATTCAGCAAGACTTCCTGGCTGACATATGATAATGAACAATGGCTAAACAGGCCTCTGTTGCACGGATTATAAGTATAAGTGAAGTATAAGCCCTGAAGTATAAATTTTTAGGAGGCTGTTGTGGCCGAGAGCTTTCTAAAAGGCTTAAATATAAACCGTAAACCATTATTAAAACCGTAAGGTGCTGAAACAGAGCAATATCTAGTGTGATCACTGCTGCAGTGGTTTTGGCCTCCACACCCTGTCAGGTGCTCACCTTTGTGGTGATGCATGGGCAGTGGCCCTGCTCCGAAGACTGGCGTGTCCATCACTGCCGGCTGGAAGCGTGTCCAGCTGACCTGTCACTCTGTCAGCAACGCTGCCTCTCATGGCCCGAGATTAAACGCTCCCGATGGGGCCTCCTGGAGAAGTGGCTCACCCGCCTCTTAGGACTTATGTCAAAAATGTTTCAGCCCAGGTAATTTGCTACAGTCAGTGCTCCTTTCTCCGTTAACTTCAAAAGCTCCTGTGAAGGGAAAAAAGACAAATGAAAGAGGGGAAAATGGTGTTTAGTTGTGAGTAGCGAAAGATTGAATTCTTGAGGACCGGGATGGATTCATGAAGAGTGTCTTCCTCTAGGTACACCAAGCCAAATCTCTATGGTGTCCTTGCAACCAGTTCTACTTTTTGTCCACTCAGTAATTCAAATATACATAAAACATACATACATGTATACCTACAATTATGCAAAAATTCCCCATCTACAGATAGGATAAATTTCTGAATTCAAATTAATTTCAATATTCTTTTTTTTTCATAAAAGTCATGTGGTCCAATCAAAATGCAGGGGGAAAATAACTGATGATACCTAAATGATATCAAAGTGAGTCTCTTAAAATATTCAGATAATTCATCTTTTTATGACAACCTCATTTTTATGACAGAGTTCAGAAAACGTCCAGTTTACACATTCCATTTTATCATTTATCAAACATTATGACGATGTTACTTTTGAATGTTCTCTAAACATTCTGAAACAAGAGGTAACATTTAAAAAAATCTTAGATGAACATCTAACTAAAACGTTTCAGAAAAATTAAAGACTAGTTCACTTTAAACAAATGTTCTATTAACGTTTCTGGAAGAACCTTTGTCCATAACTTTAGGAGAACCTTGCTAGAATGTTAGCTAAAATTCTGTGAATGTTCCATGTTAGCTGAGAGGCAGCTCTTGTCTTCACTGTACAGCTCCACAATTTCTTTATAACATTATTGCAACCATTAGTTTATCAATATTGCTGTCTTTAAACTTCCTTTACTCAAACTATCCATCTGTAAATGTTTTAAATAGACTGAGGGCAATGATCATCATGGCTTAAAGACACATATACATACATCCTCCCAGATTAACTGTGTATTTTTAATCGAGTCACTTCTCTAACAACATAATGCCCTGAGGCTCTGACATAATCTACCAAAAGGATTTCTGAATCTATGGAATGAGGAAATGAAATAGACCCCCATTAACCAGATATGTCAACATTACAAGGAAGCTGGAATCATTAATGAAGACTCAGTGACCTTACAGCTAAGCATTAAGATTGAACACATGCAGCATGGTAAATAAATATATTTTTCCAAGTTAGAACCGTTTATTCTGACTAAAATAACATTCATGGGACATCACTCAATGAATATTGATAACACAAAGACTTACACAGAGAAATGTTGCACAAAGTGGGATCCATTTTCAATGAAACCACAACATTTGTGCATGTGCGTGCCAGCGAGAGCGCCTTGCTTTGAAGGACGGGGCATGTACAAGTGTGTGCACGTGTGATGAAAGTGTTTGACAGCAGCCCTGCCTCGACAAATTGCTTTTGAGATGTGCCAACACAAATGTATTTAACTCAGAGTCCAATAAGCCGTGGCAGGAGCAGTGACATCTCTGTGCTGGATCCTTGTCAATGTTTTCTTTAAATCTCTCCCTCCCTGTTTTGTACCAGATCAGGAATGCATGAGTTGCATTCACTATTAACAAGACTAAGACTACACAGGTAACAGGATCAGCTCTAATCAGTGTGACCTGAGAAAGCTTGTGCGGGGATTTCAGGCTTTTGTCCTGCATTTTCCGAGGTGATTTCTTCCCCACCACATTCAATTATGATTATTGAGGCAGCATTCCTCTGTCCAGGCAGAGCGTCCTCTTTAATTTGTGCTTCACTCCTTGATTGTCACTCATTGCAATGATCAAAACCTGCAGAGAGACAGCAAATGTGCATGATGTGCTCTTTTACCTCACAATGAACAATGGCCATCTCATAAGCAATGGCACTGGTACAGAGAGAAGCTTCTGAATGTGAAGACGGCAGAAGGAGGAGAGAGAAAAAATAACCATTATCCAAAAACATGTTCTGTCATGTCAGAAACTCTGTTTTCTCCAGCCAAATCCCCTGGTGCCTCGCTCAGAAAATATTAAGGCTTTGTAATAGAGATGTGGATGGCAGATAGGGAAGATGTTACGGATTTATCCAAGACTGCAGGAGTGAGAGAAAAATTCTGACATTTATGAGAGAGAGAAGTCATGCATCCTCATCTTACCGCCCAGGAACACAGGTAACAACTCTCTATATCTACAAGCCAGAGCTCAATTATGGACTGAATCTGTTAATACTATCTTATGTTGCCCTCTACTGACCAGTAGGCTGAATCAGTACAAATCTTTGGAGAAAATAGTTCACTTTTCCCAATGTAAAATCACCGCATATTTTCATCAGTACTGGGTTGAACTAGGCTTTCATGTCACATGCATCAACATGTACACTATTATAAAAAAAAAAAGCTATGGAAATTTACCACAATGAATGTTTGTCAAAACATTGACATGAGCACAAATATGTTGTAAATTAAAGCAGAATTCAAAAAGGCACTGTAGTCTTATGACATTATTTTCTTATCAACATTTGAACAGAAACCATTTTAACATTTTGGCGGACTTATAAAAATGCTGCATTTTGGTCATACTGAAAATAGTTAGGCTATGCTTACAGAGCATTCTTACATTGGTCTCAAACTCAATTCCTGGAGGGCCACAGCTCTGCAAAGTTTAGCTCCAACCCCAATCAAACACACCTGATCCAGCTTATCAAGGTCTTCGGGATCACTAGAAACTTCCAAGCAGGTGTGATTTGGATCTAAACTCTGCAGAGCTGTGGCCCTCCAGGAATTGAGTTTGAGACCAATGGCTGCATTCATAGACACCACGAGATGGCAGTAGAGTAGTTAAAATTGCAGCAAGCTAAGTGTAAAAAAAAAAGCACAGATGCGGTCATTAACAATGAGTTTTATTTTTATTTTCAGCCAAGGTTAGATAACCGCACTCAACTGTGGTGTTTCCAGGTCTGTGGTATTTTTCAATGCATCTTTTTCGTCAGCGAGGAACGTGTACATTCAATGGTTTTTTTTATTTCTAAGATGAAGGAATATAAAACATAAGAACTCCATTTATAACTGACAACACATTTAAGATCTAAATGGTTTGACTGCAGGACTGGTGTGAATGTACTTTAGTTACTACAAGTATTTAATAAATATACTTTTTATACATCTATAAAAACAGTCTAGACAAAAGTTCCTCTTTTAAATTAACACAAGAACTGATAAAAAAAAGACTTTATTTCACTGCTAGAATCACAGGTATATTAGTGAAGACAAACATTGGTCAAAACAATAGTCAAGTTAAAAGTATACGTCATTGAAAACATGACAAAAGTAGGCTAATAGTAACTGAGGCAAACACAAGTGATAACCCTGTGCTCATGCCACACCATACGTCCAATTTGGTCCTTCTGGGAGGTCATTTCTCCATTGGAGCAGTGCCTAAGTAAAAGGGAAAAGCCCTCCATGGTAAGAGTTCAGCTCCATGGTCTCCATATGGACTGGGTTGGAAGTGAACAAGGTTCCGGTCTAAGAGCCAGTACAGGAGACTGCGGTGGGGTAAAATCTCTAGCCATGTTGGGCAGAATAGGCTGAGGCACAATGACAGGCCTATGGAGTGAGAGTGGTGTTGAAAGAGGTGACTCAGAAGGAGCAGGTAGAGGACAAGGCATGAATAGATATGGAGGGGAGTTACTGGGAGAGGAGGATAAGCTGGTAAAAGTGGGAGATGGCGGGGAACTACATTGTGATGATGATGAACTGGGGGGAGAAGTCGAATGATGCAAAAGTTTAGAGCCATCCAAAGATGATTCAGGGTTTAAGAGAAGTTTCTGCTGGTGGTTCTGGCCTGATGGTAATAGAAGGAAGCCCGTCAGGGCCACTGGTTCATTTCCTGCTTTGGAAGCACCAGTTGGGTCATCATGGTTGACCCCCAGTTTCAGAAGAACCTCCTTCTGCTCAGCTGATTTAAACCTCCCATAGAAGTCTGGTACATAGAAGTCACTGGCGTAGATGGGTAGATGAGTAGATGTCACTGCAGAAAGATAGAAAACATTACATAAATTAGACAAATTACTAATAAATAGTTTAATTCTAAATTCAGATGGATGAAGTAAAAAGTAGTAAAAACGAACCCTGTGTCTCAGTTTTTCTTGTGGTCTTTTTGATGTACTGAACTGCAAGATCTAAAATCTCTGCTTTTTCCAGTTTTGGATTTTGTAAGCGCTGTGGAAGGACAGAGGAAAGTCGAGATGCATTTTAGGAGTTTGTCAAGGAAATAATGTGAAGTAATGCATCATAAATCGAGGGCAGGTACTCACCGTGCCTGCAGTGCTCTTGACAAGCAGATCTCTTAACACGTCTAGGTTATGGTTGATTCGGTCTCTTCTCTTCTTCTCCATCACAGGCTTTAACTTCTTTAAACAAAGGTTAAAAATTAAAACAATTCCAATGCCATCATCAAACAATTTATTTAAGATTCAACTGTTGCTTTGAATCAAATAAACATGTGAAGGTTAAATATAAAGTATTTGAGAAATCATTTTTGGGAAAGAAACAGTTTTTAAAGAACTTACTCTTTTGACGCCTTCGGTCTTAATCATTTTGAGAGTTGAACAGTTCGCTCTTCACGCTAATTCTTATTAGATGTGGGACACTGGGAGCTGGAATCGAGCCAAACGGGAATTTTAAGCCTCTGGAGTGGCATCTGATTGGCGGAGAGGTGGTAGTGACGTGGGCACTGTGAACTTTCCACCCAGCATTGCCTTAATTAAACAAACTATAAACAGACGTGTTATGACATCTACGGACAAGCAAAACAGAAACACTTACTGTTTTTATATATAATATTTAAAACAGCCATTAAAAACAGATTGAAGCTATTTAAAAGCATTCGATGGCACAATTGGTTCTGGGGGGAAAAGTTTTGATTGTATGCTGCTGCAATATGCAAATATCAGCAAATGGTTTTAAATAAACAGCAGAGGACAATGCTTGAGGTGAACTGCTGGGCACAAATGGCATCTGTCCTAACATTTTGGTGAATAGGCTAAAAAAGTACAATTTTGTCAGTAGCCTACTAAAACTGAAACGTAAAAGTGATGCCAAAGTGACAATCTGCATTAAAAGCATCGCACTTGTTAAAAACATTTTTAATTAAATTACAGATAACGAACACTGAGCTGAAGCTCAGAATTATATAAATTGCATATTTATTGTGACAATATATATAGCTATATCACAGTAATAAAAAAATGTAGGCATATAATGTGGAGGCCATAGAAACAGTTTTATTTCTATACGAAAATGCTTACTTTAAAAATAGAGAATACGAAAATGCTTACTTTAAAATAGAGAAAATGTATTTTTGGAGTCGCGCGCCAAGTGTGATTAGCTCGTGTCCGTCAGTGAGAAGTACACGCGCATCCTGCTTTATGGTGAAGAGGGGGATGTGAAGAGCTGTGATGCCCAGGCTTTTAGAGCAAATCTATTAAGTGTGCTGTATGGCTGTGTTTTGATAGAAGTGTGAGCGATTAGGCCAACCATTATTGTCCCACGCTTACACTTGTAAATTGTTGGAAAGGTCAAGTGGATCCTAAACCAAGCAAAACTTTTCGGGTGAAATTTGAAACTTTTCGAAACTGATTATTGGAAGAGAGTACAAAGTTTGTTTATTTTTAATAAATTTGTAAGTTAAAGCTGTTTTCGTTGGCAATTGGCACGTCCATTTTATTTGATAAAAAGTATTTTCCAAATGAAATTAGCTGTAGTTTATTCGTAGCCTATAGCCCTCATTCGTTAGGCAGGATAATTATTTGCGAACACACGAGAAGACCCCACACATATCAAAAGACCACTTTCAATTGAAGCTACACTTCAGTGACTCAACCAAGTAAAGCACGTCCTCCTTTGTTATACCGGCGCTTCAGGGGGAACACTGTGATCCCACCTGATAGCCCTACACTAATGAAAAAAACAGGCTATAGTGATAAACCAGTTGAAATAAATAAAACACCTTACTTTATTTTTATTGTAAGATTGCATTTTGAAGATGGATGGACTTTGCAAGTCAATATTTAGCCTATGAATGCACCTTATCCTGGATTATTCTCACATAGCATTGTTAAATGCAAGCTGCAGAAAGCCTACCGTGCAGTGCAATAACTGTCCAAATGGCTAAGTGCACTTCTTATTGTCTATCGATAATCAGAACGATTTGAAATTCTTTTAAAATGTGAAGTTCTTTTAAATAGGCCTATGACGCATGTGAATGGTTCAAACCTTATTTGATAATCTTTGGCAATGCCTTAACTGAATAGCCACCGTTTAAACATCCCAGACGGGGGGCTAAATGGGTCATTATTGGCTCTTACTTCACAATTGACATTATTTACAGGCATTGTCTCTTTCATCCAGCTTGTATGTAAATATTAATGAGGGGCCAGCTCAAGGACGTCTGTGATTGGCTCGTCTTCTTTTATTATTCATAATGAGAAGATTGGGCGTGTACTGACTGTACCATAAATGACCTGAACTCCGAAACGATGCTTATAATCTCACTTTATAGAGGGATTTCGATAATCGCCAAAATGAGTAAACAAGCTCCTGACGTACCGGAACAAAAGGACACGACACGGGTAAAAAACTAACTTTATTTGTTTCACAATGTATTTTCAGACCTCTGAAATAGTCTATAATATAATATAATTCACATAGCCTTACATATCGGGTTATTCTGTGTTATTTTGTGGCAGTGTGGCAAAATGTGATATGAAGATTTGTCACTTCATGTTAAGGCTTTTAAGAATGATATTTTACCATAGACTATTTTTAATGTTACAGGTCTCGAAACCTCTCATGGAGAAAAGAAGGAGAGATCGCATTAATCAAAGCCTAGAAACTCTGAGGATGCTATTACTTGAGAATACACACAATGAGGTAAGTTAGGTTTCTAAATAAAGACTTAATGTAGCCTGTAAAAGATGTCTTTATCTGACCACATTTTTCTTCTTTTTAATAGAAACTCAAGAACCCTAAAGTCGAAAAGGCTGAAATCCTGGAAAGTGTTGTGCACTTCTTAACAGCTGACCAAGGACTGGGGACTGACCCTTTTAAAATCACCAGAGGAAAAAGAGCACGCACAGAGGAGTCTGATGAAGACCTGAGTTCACCTAGCAAATGTCAGAGCTACCGTGACGGAATGAGGACATGTCTGATACGAGTCAACAATTTTATTGCTAGCAAGAGCCACGAGTTTGGACAAGGAGTGGAGAAAGCATGTGGAAACCTTCACAAATCACACTCAATGCAAGTCCAGCCACTGTCCACACCATCCCGCAGAGAAACCCAGGTGCATCTCAATGAGGACTCATCACTGCCAGAACAGCAGCATCTCACTCGTGTCCAACTGAGCAATTCTTGCACACCATCTGGCCGTGTGAAGCTTACACAAAGAGTTCTTTCTGCTCCCACCATGACTTCAAGTCCTAAGCAACCTGTAATGCTCTGTGATGCTGTCTGGAGACCTTGGTAGAACATCAAGTCCCTGCAAAGCTCTCTAAAGACTGAAAAGGCCGGCTTGGTCTACAGTGATTAATGATTCAGCAGTGTTGGAGCAACACTGGGAGAATAGACTGTGAATTGTGTAAATATGTGGATTTTGTACAGTAGATGCCAAAGATTTATTTGTTGTAAAAAGGCATTGAGAAATCTGTGCCTGCATAGTGTGTTTGGTGATCTTACAGCCCAACAAACAAGATACACATTTGTGTTGAGATGAATGTATTTCTTAGAACTTTGATGCTTTTATATCAACAGAATTTTCTTTCAAGACTTTTACAAAATCTATTTTTGATGGAGAATCGTGTACTTAACGGGGTGAACATGTCAATGGTTTTTTTCTTATTTTTTGAACTTGAGTGCCAAGAAACGATCATTTTTATTTTTTCTTTGTGGTAATTGCCATATTTGTGTTCTTCTAAAACATTGAAAAATGTTCATTTCATTTAAGAGATTCTGTTTTTTTGGGGGTTTTTTTTTTGGTTTTGTATTTTTTTTTGTCGAAACAAAATAACAAGGCTTTTTATTTGCTGTTACTTTTCATGTCAGCAAAATGTGAAATGTTCATAAAGTATTTTCTTATACTTTGAACAAAGAATTAAACCTCTCTGAGGATATATTCTGTTATCTTTGGCCTACTCTGTTTCTATTATTTGCATGTCCATTAATTCATTTCCTGAGAGATGTTCAGCATTAAGCGGCATTGTTCTTCAGACGGTGTGAATGTTCAGCGTTTCAATGTGATAACGGTAGATAACTCGATAACAGGCCTGGCGTTTGCAGATTTTCATTGGGCAATCATTTGGTCATCTCGGTAATGTTGCACTTAATCTATGGAAGATATAATGCATTGAGGTGCAGATTGCTTAGGTGTGGTCTCACGGGCCTTTGTCAGAGCAAATGTTGTTTGATTTATCAGAACATGATGTTGGAATTTGATAGAAGGGCCTACCCTGCCTATTTATACATAGGCCTAAATATTCTGTAGGCCTATACTCGATCCAATATATGATGACAAAAAGTTCAAGTCACAAACCAATAATATAACAGACAGTTTTAGCGACAATAAAACTGTCACAGATATTTAATTAAGTTATTTCAAGTAATTTTACTTGCAATAGATCAAATGAAATATTTTAATTATTATTTCATTTTAAACAGCTATCCCATCCCTCTCCTGCATCGATTTTATTGCTCGGTCTCAAGCCCATGCAGCACAAGTGAGAGTCACGCATAAAATTCATTTAAACATTTTTTATTATTATGAATTAAATTCTGGATAAATTAATAAAACCAAAAGTTTGGTCTCAATTATATCATCTGTGCGCCCAAATGTTTTGGATTTGTGATTAAATCAGGTCGTTTTTCAATATAAATTATTTTATATCAGGCTAAAGGCCTAGCAAAAGGCCAAGTCTACTACTTTAACGACTTCGCTATCTACATGTCAAACCTTACAATCTAAAGTATTTAAAGACTAAAAGTTGTCATAAAACCATATGACCTGGAAAGTAGATTTACCACTAGATATAATGGCTTAGTTGTACTTAACGCTCACATTCTCCACTAAATCACCTTCATGTGCAGCTTTGTTTCGCTTAATATAATCGATAATCTCTTAGATAAACGAGTTGGAGCTGAAATCAGATTAGACCTTTGAAAGATGCCATGCACCGGTTATTACAGACAGATAAGTCTCCCAAACGCCATTCAACACAAAGGGTGTAAATAGATTATCCAGACCGGATGTGTGCTTTTGTCTGTTCTGATCAACAAGGAGCAATGCACGCAGCCAAGTATATCAAACGTACAATTATAAAATGTAGATGTAATATAAAGTAGTCCTATAAATTATTCTTTGACTATTGAATGTTGTGCATTAGTTCTTAATTAGGTTTAGCAAACCGTAAAACTATTTCTTAGACACTACTGTTTAGCTATTTTTGTGCATCTTTTTGTCACTTCACGTCTAAAGTAGGCTACTTTTTACTTTTTAACCTACAAAAACTTACTTTCAGTTTAATATAATTTTTATATGGCCTATTGGCATCCCGCTACAGGGGATGGAGAATTTGAGAATTTGGAGAATGGATAGTACAGTTTTTACGCATAATGTCCATGCTGTTATGCACAAATTCTATGTAATTTTACACCTCTAGATGAGTCAAATTCTTGTTTTCTCAGGAGGTGTGTAGCGGGCACGAGTCTTGGAGCATTTTGCTTTCTTGTAAAACTTCAACTTACATCCTAAACATTTTCCACTAAACTTAATTCGCTTATGATGGGATTATTTGAGTCTGTAAATTTGGTCAATCTTCTTTTCGAGCAAACAAGTTATGTGTGGTTTATTTTTTTTTTGCGCTGTGGACCTGTTGTCAGATGTTGCCAAATTACGCACGAACGTTAGGTGCTGATTGTCACCTAACTCATGGGAACAACATTTATAGAAAGCCATCGTCCCACTTTACTAGTACAACATGTGGTCCTTCTGGCCATTTGGCAAAGGACTGTAAAATTAAACCGACGCGTGTCCTGACCTGGCTATTAAAACAAACGCACAGTGCAGAAGACGCGCGTTTAGGTGACGATGGAGACGCGCGCACGCGTTTTGCAGTAATAAACGTGAAATCACGGTCACACTCTACTTCAAACAACAGTGAAAAGCAGTGGCTATTTGTTTTCAACAATCATTGCATTTAATATTGTTATTATATGTACATGCCGGAGGCTTGTGTCATCTCAAAGCTGGAATGATAAAGCTTCTTTCCTACTCTACCATGCATAATTCACCCCACTCAGTCCAAAAGGTTTACCTACTTCAAAAAGGCGAATAATACCTCAAAGTCTGTTTAATTAGCTTTGCATATTATTGCTTCGATAAATGGCTAATCCCTTTAGAAGCTTTTCGCCACAGTTTACGATTTGGACTTAATGCGGGTGTGTTGGCAACCTGCTTTTAAAGCGCACACAGCTCCCTTACAAGTAGCGCCGTTCTTCTAATGCCTTTTATTCATGTGCGTTAATCCCCGGCGGGTGGGAAATGAAGGGGGACTGGTCCCCCTCCGCGGGATATTAATTGGAGGTAAGCACCCACAATGCGGACGTCTGTGCTTCAGCGCTTCTCCATTGCGCGTCGGATGGCCTGTTGCGCAGGGGCGGATACACACCCTGTTGACCGAGCGCTTCAATGACATTACCCTGAGCAACATCTGGCCGTATGCACCACTCGCCTGCCCCTTTAATTAGAAAAACGAGTCGCCTCACTGGGCAACTCTCAAGGCCTTGGTACATAGTGATGCACAGCAGTGAGGTATTACCTAACCAAGGTCTTTTGCTTTTGGGAATGTACGTTTTTGTGTATACAGACCCATACGCCTTCCACTTTCATTATTATTAAAAAATAAATAGTTGTACTTTTACTATGACCTAAGGTACTCGTCATCATTCATTTTCTAAAACGAAAACTCAAAACTACAGGCACTATTCATGAAACCAACGAAATGAACTGAGAAACTTCAGTGACTCTTTTCCTCACTGAGGTGTTGATAAAATACATTTCTACACATTCTCCAGGCATTCCCAGAATAAAATAGGAAAGGAGAATAACTGTAATTTTAGTTTTTTTGTAGCCGTTTTCTCCTCTATTTTATATAGTTAACACATCAACTGATTTTTGTTTGTTGATACATTTTTACTCAATTTAGTTTACTGTATGGTACATCCAAGAAATGTTAATTTAAATCTAACCTACCATTTTTCCTAAAAGCATCGATATATTTAATGACATTTAAACATGAAAACTGCAACAAATCATCATAAACCAAAAATGTATACAGTGAATGCTTGAAATGTTACCTTTGAGTTATTTTTTCATGCATTTCATGCAATCCTCCAAAAATGTACCACATTAAACACTTGAGTGTACTGCATAGACTTTTTTTTAAGAAAATGCTATCATACATTTCTTTTTTTTCAATATTAGAGCAAATAGGAGCACAAATCATATTTTTGTAGTTTATGTTCACCTCTACAGAAGGTTTTCCCAACTATGGGGACTTGAGATTCTGAGAAACTAGCAAATTAGTTTCTATTAACTGCAAGAACAAAAAGAGGCTGAACATAACATTTATTGATAGCCTAATAGCATCAAACAAAAAAATCTACAGAATTCTGTAAATAGACATGCGAACAAGCATGTGTTATTATCAGGCACATTCAGTCTCTGAGCTTTGCTGGACTAGTGTCCAGACTAGTGTCCAGAATCATAATCCATTTAGACTTTCCCAACAGCCTGACCCTGAGCGCGCTGGTACTCCTGCTGTAGGCTGGACAGAACTTCCCGATGCTGCTCAGACTTCCTCTCCATCTCCTTCAGTAAAGTTTCATAGCGCTGACTGAGATGAAGAAGAGATCAGTTAGGGGTTTGCCTATGTGAACTACACACTCAAATACAACAGAATCAAATGCAATACATACATTTCACCATTGATGTATTCCAATCTCTTGCTCACTGTTGCTTTGGCTTCATCTAGATCTTGTTTTACCAAAACTGGTCCAATTAGTTTGTAAACTGTATTTTGGCTATCCAACAATGTAAGCTCCTACAGAGGGATGACAAACATGACGTGGTAAAACATGACCAACATAAATGTGTATACACTGTAGCATGATGGAAATTAAAAAGCAAATGTGGAATATACAATGTAATTGTGTTCTTACCTCCTTAACGATATTATTTTCAGTCAATTGTGCCTCCAGTTTCTGTCTTGCTGACATACTTTTACTGACATCTGCGAAAAATAAAACGAGTTACTGTGTTCACAAAACGATTATGCGCATATACATACAACAGCAAGATACATTACATGAATCTACCACGTTTCAGCAAGAATAAGATAAAAAAAAAAACGCTTTTTAGTGACTATTGAAAAAGCAGATCACTATGACATCATCTTAAGAGCCTGATTTGTGACTACAGGCACTTAATTGTGCATTGTAGTCAAATATATAAAATATTATTAAAATGAATGTCCATATGCACATGCAGAGAGTGTTGGAAGGACTGCTAACATGGATAGCTGTCTAGCCAGAGTTATGATGGCACACCTTTTTGCAGTTGTTGATATTTCTCCAACTCAGCCTGTAATTTCTTCTGAATCGCTTCAGCCATCACAACAGCTATTCTAATTACTGATCCCTTTATATGTTGCTAACTGATAACAAACAGAAATATCTTATAACAAAAGCAGTATGCCAGCACACGGATCATGCACACAGTCTGGGGCGCACGGGAAATGACGCAAAACTCACGTGGGGGGGGTTTGACAGTCTATAAAAGAGTCACTTCGCCATCTAGTGTTGAAAATGAAGCCCAATAATACTAATGTTTTCACTGACGCCACTTCAATTAAAAACTGTGAAATGGGCAATGTTAAAATATATATATATATATTGTTTTATATTATATTTAAATGCTATGTAGCATTCAATATAAATAATTTCCATTATAAATACTATATTCCTCCAGTATGCATAGGCGTAGTCCTCCTCCTGTCCATATGGGGACAGTCTATCTGGTCTGGAGTGACAGTAAAGGCAATATGGCAGCGCGCAGGGTTCAAATACTAACGTGAAGGTCTTTTTTCGGGTGTACGCGAACACATATTATCTCACTAGCAGGTAATGTAAATTATATCTATGCTTATATCCTAATCAAATGTATCTTCTGCTTTAAACCTGAAGATGCTTATTAACCATCTTTAGATATTAGAATACTGTCACGTGCTATATGCATGTAATGAGGTATTATCTTTTTTTAAGCTCTGTTATTATTATCATTATATTATCTTCTTTTCAAAAAGTGTTTTATTCCAATCATTCGTAAACGGTGGGAAACTACAAAATACAGCAATTGTGCAGTTTTATAATGAGAGTCAGTCATTGAAACTGAGGCTCTTTGTTTTCTACTATTTACTAATGTGCTCATTATGCTTGCATGTACTACATGTGTTAGTTAAATGTGACCACAAAACCACTTAAGTGTGAAGATTTATACATCATCTGAAAGTTGAATAAATAAGCTATGATTGTTATGATAGGACAATGTTTGGCTGAGATACAACTATTTGAAAATCTGGAATCTGAGGGTGCAAAAAAATCTAAATATTGAGAAAATCTTCTTTAAAGTTGTCCAAATTAAGTTCTTAGCAATGCATATTACTACTTAAAAATTACGTTTTGATATATCTACGGTGGGAAATTTATCTTCATGGAACATGATCTTTACATAATATCCTAATGATTTTGGGCATAAAAGAAAAATGGATAATTTTAACCCATACAATGTATTTTTGGCTATTGCTACAAATATACCCCCGCGACTTAAGACTGGTTTTGTGGTCCAGGGTCACAAATGTGTATTATGAGATGCTTCCTTTAATAGAGTTTTGACAGACGGCATCCTTCAAAGGGCAAACTGGAATTTAAACAGCTCTGATCATGTGACTATGTACACTGGCCATGCAAAAACTTTCAGATGAAACTGTCAAATTTCATTTATAGCAGAAAAAGAGCACTCCTTTTGGAGAATTCAGACTCAAAAGTAAATTTAGTCACAAATGTTGTTAGTTGGATTAAATGGACTATTGTTTTCAAATGAAATGGATTTATGTAGCTGTGTTTCATGTTGTTTAGTTCAGTACCATTATATTGCTGTTTATTATTATTATTAGTATTATTATTATGTTTTTTATTATTGTTGTTGTTGTCCAGGCATAGCTGCAGATTGGATGTGTTTTTGATATGTTAAGAGTTTGTTAGTGTGTCGTAGTATTTAATGTTACTCATAAATACATAAATGAAAGTATAATGGTTAAGGGTCTGGATATTTGTCTGTAAAATATGTTGCCTGCAATTTGCCCTGATGATTTCAAGTCTAATCTCAGCAGTTTGTGTGGCACATTTCAGAGCTGGTTGTTGTAAAAGACTGCTTTTTGACACAATAGCAAACCTGCAAGCCTGCTTTGTGAGAGAGCCAGAGAAACTGCTCAGTGCTGTTGCTCATTTCACATGCAAAGAGAGGCATTTCGTGAAGGTGCGGGGGGGAAAAAACAGATTGCTTTATTCTGAGAGAGGATGGAATGGAATTTGGTAACTTTTATACAAACTAACACTATAAAGTTGACCTTGGGTGAAAAATACATAATAATACATTTTCAGAGTGAAGTAAAAAGTAACACTCTCTATCACTAATTAAACCATAATATTCCCACATTTTTACATTTGTTGACTGAATCTAGTGCTTATACGTGTTTTAATGATGTTATATTTGACACAGTAGTGATCCTTCAAAGTCATTTGAGTATTCCCACCGTTTTCTAGTTTGCTATTGTAAATTAGGAGGTAGTTTAGCTTTTTGCTGAGGTTATCACAAATAGCACTCTGCGTTCTTGTCAAAATCAATATGCACCTGGAGGGCATCAGAGGAATTGAGCTGAATTCTGAAACAGCAGCCTGCTTGCTGCGACTTATGTTGCACCATTGTTTATTTGAGGAGGACCGAATCTCAGTTTTGTGTCTATGCTGCTTAATTTAGTTGCGTTTAGTGAGCAAATGTTTTCATTTACTGTAGTACACAATAGTGAAATCAGGAAGGCCAATTTTCCCATATCTTCCCATTTTGTGCAAAATGCAAGCTGGTAGAAGGAATTAAATCATTTTACCAGTCATTTCTGCTATGCATAAATCTTTTATGTACTTTCCTCCTCATTTATTTTCCAGCTTTTGTCTACTTTGCGAAAACCACAATTGCTTGTTCAGCAGTATTTTAAATGGGCTATTCTTGCCTCGACAAACATGTTTTCTCATGTCTGCAAGTTCAATTTGTCTCAAAACAAAAACAGATATATCAAGAGAACGAGAATCCAAATGAACTGGCCGGATTTCAAAAGTCGGGCTGTAAATCTATATATGTAAATGAGGGAATGGTTTTGAGGTTCTTAAATCACTTCATAAAGAGAGTCCCGTCTCTCTTTGTCATCTTAAATCAGGAATGATGTAGCCCTGCTAATGCCATTGACTCCCTTGAGTGTTTCATTTTCCTGAAACCTGGTTTTATCCCTTTGAACTGAAGTTTGACAGAACAGAACAGCTTTAGGTCTCTGAGGTTTTTCTTGTATTACTGCTTTCTCTGAATTTGCATTAAGATATTAATTCACTTTACTGAGTCTAGGGGTTTTTAACCTCCCAAGTATTTATTTTTTTGGCCAATGGACAAAATGCCCAACAAAATAAATAAATAAACCTGAGCCACGTTCATTTATTGCTAATGGCACATTGCCCTATTTTCCCAGTACAATTTAAAATCCCAGAGCTTGGCATTTCCTTTTTATCATTGTTACGGCCAAGATACTTCAGTGTGAAACATTGCAACAATTCATTTTCAGGAACCAATTGTTTGTACACCTACTTCATTATTCTCTGTTCAAACAATGTAGAAAAAAATCAAATAGCACATTGGCTAAAGATTCATTTGTAGCAAACAAACAGATATGGATGTACCATGCAGAGACGGTTTCAGTGTTCCCAGGACATTAAATGAGCCTAAAATCTGATATTGAAGACCAAATCAAAGCATTATTTTCACAGGGTAAAATGTTGGGTCATTCCGTAGTCCCCAATATTAAGCAGCACAACTGCTGATAAGGAGTGTTGTAAGGATACTAAGTGTTTCTTGAGCAGCAAATCATTTTAGAATGATTTCTGAAGAATCGCGTAACCCTGAGTAATGGCTGATGAAAATTTAGCTTTGCTATCACAGGAAATTGGTGAGACTTTTTTTCATTAAAATTGAAATCTTATCAAACATAAGCTACAAAGGTAGTGTATTCATGCTGTTTCTTATTTCCTAATCATAATACTTCAAGCAAAACATATCAAATATCAAATATTTTTCTCAAGCAATTTAATCTAATTTGGAAAGCCGAAGAGTGCTTCAAAGCAGGAAACCCAGCAAGCACGGCAAAGTTTGACAGAACATGCCTGCAGTCCATAGTCACTCTTCCTCAGACTTTTTTCTTTCATCGTGTATTTTATATCCCCATCACGTCAACAGAGTTGCTTTAAATGGAAAATAAATTTCATGCATGTTTCTTCAAAACAGTCAGAAACACAGTTATTGTCGGCACCAAGTAAACCATCCCTCAAAAAAGTAAACTGGTGCCAAACACAATGTTCTGAATAAATTGCTTCAATTCAGCTCACAGGATTGTTGATTGTCCTCTTCTGCTTCTGAATATGTTAAAACGGTTGGACCTCCTGCCAAGAAGTGGAGGTTTACCAGCAGCCCAACCTTCCCTGACTGCCTCTTAAATTGATTTGAGCTTCAACA
Organism: Barbus barbus; assembly: GCF_936440315.1. NCBI lineage: Eukaryota > Metazoa > Chordata > Actinopteri > Cypriniformes > Cyprinidae > Barbus > Barbus barbus. Next base: position 23,000,880 of record NC_136761.1, on the reverse strand, counting down.
TGCTTTTTAAAACAGCAAAAATATGTTTGGAGATCAGCATGAAATAGAATGGCAAAATGAAGGCCAGTGTGTGATTGGCATTTTAAAGAAAACCCTGAGAGTAATTTTTAACACAGTGTGATTGCGGAGCCTATATCTGCTGCTTCTGCTCTCCACAGATAGCCGGTGTATTCTGAGATCCAAGACGTTTCGGTGCTTGTGAAAAAATCTTGTTGCTTGTCTACACAGATGCGAGGATTGACTTGGCATTAAAACCAATGGTGCATTCCAACGTGTGGCTAGCGAGGTGTGTTTATTTCACCTCTGTCCTCATCTCCCTTCCATTTATGAATATATAAATAGTCAGGTTAACCTGGGAACAGAGCGCTGTGAATAATTTAGAGATATTGTTTTCTCTTGGGTTGAACCGTCAAAAAATGAGTCAAGTTCTCCCGTCATATTTGTAATTAGCCAGACTGCGATCGGCTGAATGATGTTGAACGCAATGGCTTTTATTGCCTTTGGTGTATATCAGATTATGGGGTGTGGTTTTATGACTCATGCTTCCCCGAGCGCATATGTTTCAGGCCATTTCCACCACTCAACTAATTGATTGAATCGTGTAATTGAATTCAGTCTTGAATGGAAAAACCAGGTACCAGTCTTTCGCCCTTGCGTGTGATGCTAATTCTGTGCGTGTTTTGGTACTTGGTGGCTGCCGTCCAATCTGCTCCATTGACCCTTCCTGATCTAGACCCATAGAGCGCTAGCTAACCGTAATGGATCAGCAGAGTGTAGGGAATCGTTGAAGGCAGCCAAGCGCAGAAGCTCCTCGAGTGTGTGACGCACCTGTGCTTTTATCCCTTATCTCTAAAGGGCCTGAGGTTTCATAGCACTTCGCCTCACGACTGTCTTCACTTACAGTGTCTCGAGATAAGGCCGTTGTGCACTCGTGGGAGAGCTTTTGTGTAACTCACTTTTCAACCTCTGGACAGGTATTGATTTTTTTTTTTTTTGTGTTGAATTTTTTATGAATTAAGGAGACCTCAATAATTATATTTCCCAACAGGCAAAGGGGACGGACAGACGTGTGGCAGGCCAGACACAAAGACAATGTCTAAGATATCTAAAGCAGCCAAGGCGGTGAAAAAGTTGGATACTGGAGGTGTGATCAGAGCAATTGTAAGGTCTGGACAGGCGGCTCCTGGGCCTCCACTGGGCCCCATCCTGGGACAGGTAAACTTTTAGACCTCTGTCTTTCACCATTGCTTTAATTTCTTCTTCATTGTTTTATGCTTTATTATGTTCGTGGCCTTTGCAGTGGTGGTACCTCAGCAAACTTTCAATCCTTTTTTTTCCCCAATTCATTTTAGCACATTTTGTTAAATGACTGAAATAAGGTCTGTGGTTAACACAAACTCAAGATTTTTCCATGTTTTATTAGATGATATGCAATACATCAGTAATACTTGTTATTGTTGAAGCTTTTACTTGGTGACTAAATATTAAATATGACCAGATATTGTCGGTGACAATAAACTTCATCAAACCGGACAGATAAACTCTTGTCAGTTCACCTTTATTACTGTAGTGCTTTATACAGTAGACATGGTTTTGAAGTAGCTTTACAGTATTAAACAGGAAACTGACAGAATCAATGATGCAAACTTCATCAAATATCACGTAATCTACTCATAAACTCAATCGATTGCTTTTACAGCCTTACTGTGTTTATATCACGCACTTGCAAACTACTCTAACTCAAAATTTCAGGGAAAATATTTTTTAAATTAAGACTTAAGACAAAATGAATCATTCATAAGTTGTGTAAATTTGTGAAGATTATCATGATGAACAAAGCAAGTTATATTTATATACTTTTGTTGGTCACAGAGCTTATTTTCTGTAATAATCTTATGGGTTAGCCTACAAAAATATATATTTTTTTTTTACCTTTGGAATCCTGAAATTAAATTTACAGAAAATAAGAGTATCTGGCTTTTGAATATTGTTGCTTATGATGGTGGTCTTTGGAGTTAAAAAGGCTGAGAACCACTGCTCTAATGGTTAGGAAAGTAGCGAGAGCACCACAATGTGAACAATGCTATGTTACAAGCGCGTCAAGTTGTAAGTTGTTCTTCTGAAACAAACTCTGTTTTCATATATTTACAGCCTCTAAAGGTTTTGTATTTTTCTCCACCATAGGGACTTTCTTGGGAAACTGTTTAGCCAAATGTTGACACAGGATTACCTCTGCTCTCATATGTAAAGCACATTCATAACTAACAAGCTAATTACTGCTGTAATGTTGTCATTACAGTCCCTTGCCCATCGTGATGATAATAAACGAGACAGATTTTCTTCTGCCAGTGCAAGTCAACCTGGCCTCCTGAGTGTGCTTTCCTGCTGAAGAAAGCTGTTGTGAACTAAATATGAGGTGTAATGAGCATCAGTCAAGCAGAGCAGCACCATATGCCAGTTAAACACGTGCAGTCGCGTGTTTGTGCATGTGTTTACCCGTGCTCTTATCAGCTCTGCTTGAGCTCTGCTTTGCCTTTGTGCCTGTGCTGCCATCTTTGGCTCAACTTTTATGTGCATTAAACTGTAAATAAATTGCAGCCAGCAGGCCTTCAGCTTATGGCTCTGGCCCTTTAATCTTCCCGCTTTCTCCTTCCTTCGTTTTTTTCTCTCGTCCGCCTAACCATCCCTGACAGGGTAAGCGCATAGAGGTAGGCTGCCTGTCGGCCGGGGGGCAAATTTAAACAAACGAGAGAAATAAAAGAGGGAGCTCCGGAGGAGAGGGGGGAAACTGTCAGCTTCTGTGGAGGAGAGTAATTACAGTCCAGAGAGAAATTAACTCAGCCAGATGGAGGAGAGAAACAGAGGACAGAATAAAAGAGGGGCGTTTAAGACAATAGTTCAAGTGTTTCGTACATTATCGAGACCAGGCAGACCAACACCGTGCTTTTTAAGTGAGGTAAATGGGTGAATCTCTGAAACATGTCCGCATCGCATTTCACCCTTAAAAATCTAAAGAAAATCTATATATTTGTGAACCATTACAGACATTATTTTCATGCCAACAGTAGAATAATTTACCTGAGAATTATCATCATGTGTTATTGACATTTTACTCTTATTTTCATTACTAAGTCTGTATAGATTCATAAATGATGTTCTTTTGAAATGTTTGTTCATTAAAGAATCCTGGAAAAAATGCATCACAATTTCCACAAAAATGTTATGCATAATATTAAAATTGATTTCAACATTGATAATAATAGCAAATGTTTCTTGAGCAGCAAATCAGAATAATTTGATTCTCACAGGAATAAATTACGTATTAAATTAATTTCAAAATATAAATATTAACAGAAAAGTTTTAAGTTGTAATAATATTTAACAATATTACTGTTTTATTGTATTTTTAACAAATAAATTAACCTTTGGTGACCATAGCACCCCCCCCCCCCCCCCCCCCCCCCATTTAAATATATATACATCTTTTAGATTTTAAATAATTTTAACATCAATGAGGATTTAGGTGGGATGTGCTTGATTGTCCTCAAAATAATGTCAAAATGCAAACAAAACGACTATTTTACTATGCAAACCACTTATTTGATTATTTTACTTTTGGGGTGAAATATTCACTCGGTGAACATTGTGCAAGTCTGACCTGCTAGTTCTGTTCTTTTCACTGATTTCTTTTCATTACTGGAAAGCAGGGGACATAACATGTAGAGTGTAGATTTTAAATGAACCGAGAGAGAGAGGGATGAAAGGCTGAGAAATGGCACTCTGGTCTGGTTCATGTGTCTGATATACCTCTGAAGCTAAATCAGCTGCATGTGGAACTGCATTCTGTAATTCGATTAACTTATAGCTAGGCTTATTTTTAGCATTTGTCATGCAAGTTTGTCTGCTTTTATGTTCTGTAAATATTCCATGTAAATCATGAATGAAGTGCGGTATAAGCTCTTAGCTCTTTGAAAAATGAGTCCCATTTCAATTAATATGAGTAATAATGGTTTATCAGAGCAGGGGTGGGGGGATTGTAGAGGCTGCTGATGGAGAGTGAATAATACCCAACCCCCCTACCATAATCTGCACCAGGATTCATTCTCTATCACCACATCAGAAAGTGCGTGTCTCTCTAACATCATGCTCTGGCACATACAGATCTGTCATTGGTAACCACAATGGAGAAGACACTTCATGCTGTGGCAACTATGATACGTTTAAAGGTGGAGATTAATGAGCCATCACTGTCCATTCTGTGTACAGATGCCTGAAGCTGCCCATACACGGGGCTAAAGATCTGAGACAACATTGAGAAACTGGGATTCAAACTATAATTTGAATCTAAATAATAAACAAAGTTTCAGGATTTAGAAAAATTGGTGACATGTGAAATCTTTGTACAGATGGATAGATACTTTTGCTTCCAATTATCCAAAAGAACATTTGTGCTTTATTCTGGGCTGGTTTTACACAAACCTCTTGAGTTTATGCAGCTCGAGTGCTGCTGTACAAATACATAAAGATTAATGTAATTTCTAAAGTCAATTTTGACCTGAAATTTCTGTGCTGATAATATATTTAGTAATGAACTTAAGTATAAAAGTGCAAATTAGAAACATTTTTTACTCGTAGTCTCAGGCTTTGTGGGTAAAGTTTTACTGCTGAAAGTGATTGATGGATACGTTCGTTACTGTGTTTGCTCAACCATGAAATGCCCATTTAGTTGATGGAGGAATGGATTAATTTGTTTGTGAGGACCAACCATAAATACTGTGATTTATTTATTTTTTATTATTAAGTTCCATCCCATATCATTTTTGAAATGTTGTCATTAGGTTTGACAGGTCTGCACAGATTTACTTCAGAGCTGCTGCTGTCTCACATGTCAGACCAACATATTATGGGTCTGGCTGAGACCTGGTAACAATTGTGGAGGCAGGTGTCTATGAAACATTTTTATTACAGAGTTGAATATTAACAGTGGTCATGCTTCACAGTACATGGTTTAATTCAAGTCCTTGATGAACACCAAAATGAACAAGAGTAACAATATTAATTGTTGCTCTTTTAAGAAGGCACTTAATTAAAATAGCTCCCCTTCTGCCTCATTATCATTTTTGTCTGGGAGCTTCACACCACAGCAGGCTGCTCGTGTTTGGCTTTACAAATCATCAGCTGTACAAACTGTGCTAATACGATGAGTTATCACTGTTAATCTTGCCAAAAGCACAGAGACTCCAGGGATAGTTATGAGCCTACAAATTCCAGTTGTTTGCGGTTTCAGGGCTCTTTCATGACCTCTAGAGCTCGTGGGAAATGTAAGCCGGTCCCAGAGAGGTCTCGGTGGGGTCTAAGCTGACGTGAGATAGCGAGTGGCTGTGTCCGTGAGTGCGTGAGAGCGTGTGGTAGCGCGTAGAGGATGGCACTGGAGACGTGCACTCTTGCTCCTGCTCCGTGGCTTGTGCCGATGCCGCTCCTCGAGTCTGGTTTCCAGTTCCTGTGGCAGCTCCTGCGCCCTGCATCCCTCCGCTGCCCTTTCTGTGCCTCTCCCAGGCGGAGCTCAACTTTACCGCAAGAGCCAGCAGGTTTTTCCCCAGGAACACCGTGGACACCCGTGGGTCCCTGTACCACAGCATCCCGACCCCTCTGGGCACGAGCGTGAACAGGTTAATGGTCACCAGGCTGAGCCACGGATAGATGGCCTCCTTCCGAGCCGCCTGGAGCCCAGGCAGCGCAGTGGCACCCAGCTCCGTGAGCGACACGCATGGTAGCAACAGCAACAGCACATAACAGTAAAAGAACACTATACCCTCCACCCAAAGAGGAACCCCCACGCTTCCTTGCACCTCCCACAGCCCGGCTTGCAGATCCAACACATCGAGCAAGTCAACCACCACCCACAGAAGCCGGCTGCGCACCTCCTGCTTCCTTCGGAGTGGAGTCATGTAATCGGCTCCTGTCAGGATGAGAAACAGCGAGGGCAGGCACACCGAAAGTAAAAGAGTCAGAGTCTTGCGGGCGAGAGGATCTGGGGGTCGTCTCTCCTGTCTGTAGTTCTGACACACAAAGAAAAGCTTCAGCTGCAGCAGCGAGAGGAAAAGAAACCAGAGAGCGTTGGCGAAGCCCCGGCGGGGAGAGCGAGCCTCCGAAACCACACCGGCGGAAACGAAGCGCAGCGCCAGCAGGAAACACAGGTCACCCAGCGCGACGGCGACACATGGCCATACTGCAGGATGGGCTCCGCCTCGAGGTCCCAGCATGCTCTGCTCCAGCAGGTAGAGGTCGACCACGGCCATCGTGCTTACTGTCACCAAAGTAGACACGCACACCTGGGGCGAGGGCAACATGCTTGAGGAAGAAGGAGAAACAAGGACATAGTCAGACTCTGATGACTCATTAAGAAAAGAGACGAGGACGGTTGTAGAGGTTATATCCTGTTATATATATATATATATAAGGACATGGCCTGCATGATTATGTGCTAGGCTGGAATGTACAGAGAAAAGTGCAATTTCAGAGTAAATTGGCCATATATCTTCAAAGCCTTGAAAGTGCATGTACGCATTACTATTTATGGTCTTCTAGTCCATTTTTATGGATTGAGCAAATTGTATGATTTTCTGCAATGTGCAGGTCAACAATAGACTATTCATGCTTTCCCTTGAAGCAGCTTCATTGTTTGACAATGTTTAAATTGGAGAGTTTTTCTTTTTCTGCTTTAATATCAAAGGTAGTTGCTGAATGTCTGTACCAAAGTCTTGATAAATGTAGTTTGCAATCCTGGGCTATTTTACAATTCATGGCATTTCAAAGGCTTGTTCAGTTTACAAAGCCGGTGACATTGACTGGATTAGCAAGATGAGGTTTGTGGCAGTACTGAGTATAAGCATTTGCTTGTTTTAGACCGGGTGTTAGGGTGGTCAGGGTCTTTTTTTCATCACTTCCAAAACAAGCCTATGTTTCTGCTTCAAGTCTAATTTATTTTTCCCTGTTGATGCCTCAAATATAATAGAACATGCCAGAATCTTTCTTTGTGTCTTTCTAAATATGATTTTTCAACTCATGAATATTTCAATTCCTTCATCTTTTCAAGTGTCCCAGGTTTTCTGCATAGTATATAGCACTTATGTCAACCCGTGTTCCCTTATTAATTAATTATATTGAAGGGAACCCAGACACATTTTCAAAGCCTCCGTTCCTCGTGGCTTGCCTTTCGTGCTGGTTTTCTGTCACATATTGCAGTATTTAATTGTCTTTGGTTTCTGTATGACTTGATCAAGTCAGATTCTCTGGCTTCTTTTGCAAAATGAAGCTTCTGAGTGCATTGGGCCACCTGCAAAATGACGACGCTCAATCTCAGTACTGTCCGAGAGGTGTTGTCATAACACTGCATACTGATGTTGATTTTATTCATGTTTCCTCAGGCCATATTTCAGCAACGGACAATGTAAAACTGTGGTATTGATTAATGTAGAGAAATGATTGTGGACTTTATGGTGAAATCGAATGCAGGCCTTCTCAGCCGGATGAACTCAATGGCTGGTGCACTATAGACATCTGACCATTTGTGTCTGCTGTAGATGTCAACAGCTCAGATTGATGGCTTTTTAAATATAAAAATCATTACTGTTGTGGATCTACAGGTGTCAACAGGGTTTAAGAAACAGGTTTGCTACATTTTGTTCTATTCTAAAACTACACAAAAAATAAAATTTCCCCCAAAAATGGATGATATGAATTGTCATTTTTGACAATTAGGTGTGGATACATAGGGAGAAAGTGTTAAATGGTGAGGTGAAATGGAAATTTAATGTAGTGAGAGAGGGAAGGCGAGAGCATGATGGTGATTCATTCCCTTGGCTTTTTACAGACCCAATAAAGTGCTACGGTATGATGGTAATAGTTCATAAATAAGCTGAGGGAAATGAAGAAGGATAGAGTGACGAGTATAACACAAAAAGCACAGGCGATGTGCTTTGGGAAAAAGATGTTATGTTGGAGAATTGTTGATGAGAATGGAAATGGAAATATATTCATAGCTTGGGAACTGTAGAAATTAAACGCATTAATAGGAAGTGTGGAAGAAATGAAGGGAGTATGTTGGTAAATGACCTAGAATGATTAATCTTCTGTGAGCTCTGTGGAATGAAAAGGGAGTGTGCGTCACTAATATCTGATTTTGACTGTAGACCTTATATTTGTCTCTGTTACTGATTTTTTTTTTGTTTTGGAATTCAATTGAATCCAATAATCTCAGACTATGAGTGTTGAACTCGAGCCACATGATCCTGAAGAAAAATGCTTCTGCATAGGACACATATTTCTTTTTCAATCAGAAAAAATGATAGAAGTTATTTCAAAACAAAAAAAGAATTGAAACCCAGAAGGCTTGCCTGTAGGTGCAGATCTTATCTTTTGACTCCACTGTCAGCCTATAATTCATCAGGTTATCAAGTGACTTGGAAGATACTGTGTTGTTTTCTCCAGGCACATCCATAATAACTAGACATCAGCACTGACAGTCAGTGCATCCTTAAGCATAAGTGATGGCTTAAGGCTGCTGGTTACAGTGCATAATTGTATGCAATTTTACTGTACAAATATGTTCTTTGATCTGCACTTGTATTTAATAAGTCAACAAAAAATGTGCCTTGAATAGTATTTTGATGTACAGGCACTAATGCATCATATATTCAGTATGCATATGCTTTGAATTTGAATGTTGCAAGCTAACGATCATGTTATTGTGTCTAAAAGTAGGATTAAAACAAAATTCTCCATATTTATTATCAGACACTTAAACATAGTAACTAACCTATATTGGTTATTTGAATCTCAGTTGTTTTAAAGGGATATAGTTCACCAAAAATAAGTCATTTTGAAGAAAATTGGTAACCAAACCAATTAAAAAAGAGACTTTTCTCAAAACACCTATTTATGTCATACAAAAGGTCATACAGGTTTGGAATGACATGACGGTGAATAAATGATGACAGAATTTTAAACTATGCCAGTGTTTTAGAGGATAAGAAGTAATGTAATTAAGTAGTGCATGACAGTGTGAGGAGAAATGTAAAAGCTTCTCCTAATTAACACTCTAAAGTGACGGTCATTATTACTGGGTTAAATATAGCGTGATAAATATTGTAAATGTTTAATTGCTGTGTGCAAGTGCCCATAATCACTTCTACCTCTCATTCTTGGAGATGCTCTCTGCTGGACTCATGCCACATGCCCTCATTTACGAGTAAACAGCTGAAAATGTCCGTCGGTAATGTGCCATCGAACCATTCCCACACAGAGAAGATCATCTGTGCAGTGAGAGCATCAGTGTTCGCGAATAAATGGCATCATCTGTCTTGATGCTTGTAAGTGTCGTGCTGCTGCCACTGCAGGACATGTGTGATCAGACCTGTACCACTTCAATATATCACCATATTGCGACAGGTGTCAATGCATTAGGATCTAGCCATCTGAATTGCCAGGTGTCAATCTCGCCATCGAGCTCAGCAGTGAAACATTTGCACTTTCAGACTTGAAGGCTGCATGAATAATTGAATATCAAGTTGCAAGAGAGCTGAACTTCATGTAAGCAGGATTAGATGAAGTAGAGAGTGTATTTACCCCACAGCATGAAGACTTCACACAGCAGTCTCAATCTAGTGACCAGTGCAACCCTGCAGGCATCAAGACGATATTATCTGAATCCAGTGATAAAACTGTACAGCTGCTCAGCATAACTAAACGTGGAAAATAATCCAGAGAAGTCAGCCACGCCGAGCTCAAAGACTACATTGTCCATAATATAAACCCTGGCGTGCAGTTTATTCGGGCGAATTAGTGATGAGGAAGCGAGCCTTTCTGTCTCCTGACTTTCTTTGTCGCAAAATCCTTATATAATCGGCATGGGGTTTATTCCGTTATCTCGACTCGAGCTCCAGCAGGATCCTTCGCGGTCCATCCAGACTCTCAGGCGGCTGCGATGGAGCTTTTTGGGGGGTCTGAGGAGTAGAAGTCCCTCAGAAGTGCGCTAGAAACGTCTTATCCGCTAAATCAGTAACGGAAGCCGCTTTTCTCCGAGTGTCTCGATGTCTTCTAATTACTTCACTAACGAAAAGAGCGAAAGAACGCGCCTCGAGACAGTTTATGATTGCAGTGTGTCATTTGTAGGCAGCTGACGTGCACTTGTACCCCTCCCTCCGCTCGCTCGCGCTCTCTCTCACTCTACCGCTTAGTTGCTTCTCTCTAAGCCTCTCGGATTTCACTTCAGATAGCAGGCGGGGATATTTGAATGGCCTCGTGCATATTGCATGGGAGTCACCATCCGGAAGGGTCCGCGCTACTAATTACTGCTGCTAGTGCAATCATTGCTATGATAATTACATTGTTCCAGGCTGGAGAAAACAACACCCCCGATGTCCCTGCTGTTAGTGACGAATGATTGTGTGCTGTGATGAACTAGAAGGTCCTTTCAGATTGGTTATTTGTCATTTTATTTATTTATTTTTTATCTAGAATAACTAATTGCAAGGATGGTCCCCTGGGTTAACTGCCTGACTGAAGAAGGTGACTGCATTGCATAGATTACTAATGCAGTCTTTGTATTATAAGCTTTAGATGTGTACTCACTATTTATTTATTTTTTATCTCTATGTAAATTTTATATTTAAAGGAAAAAAAATTAAAAATCATGTACTGGCACATCAGCGCCCGAATAAAAGCAGATTTTTTTGGGGGGGAAACAGGTCACCTATAGACCTACTTCCATGCCTGTATTTCTAGGTATTGTAGGTGATACAAAAAAGATCTGCACAGTGTTTTGCTCCTTTTATTTAGAAAAAGTTCAAAGTGGCAACGTTTCAGACCGTCGTCAGGCACATGTGTTATTAGGTATTGTAGGTAGGCAAATCAAATTTAGTCCTTTAAATTGAGCAATATGTTGTAGCTAACCCAACTGAAATGTTAATATAGCTCACATTTAGATAATAATCACTGACAATCAATGCTTATGTTTTAAGATCAAAACATATTTGTCAGTATCTTTTGTGTCTTTATGGATGCAATTAATGCTCCAACCACCCACGTCTAGAAACTTTTTTGCAACTTTATGGCCAATTATGAACATATTTGTACCCAGAAGAGAGGCTGAATCATTTGGACCTGGAAGCATCAAGATTTTCTATAAATCTACCAATTCTTGTGAGCCAGGCAATCGTAATTCTTGAAATAGCATACTCTAAACATGACATCCCAGATAAGACATTTGTTGGAAATAATCAATACTTCAGGGGGCTGAAAACAATATAAAATACTGAAAAAACAAGCAAGCTGTGAACATAATATGGTTCAACATCAGCCCTGTCTGATTTTACATGCACTGGCCCCATCGGTCCATTTTAATTATGTAGAATTAGGATGAAAAGTTGAGGCGGAAGCTTAATATTAATGAGTTTGAGGTAGGAACTGCTCTTGCATGATCAGATCAGAGCACCAGTGTGACAGGAGATTGAGCTGAATCTCATTATCTGTTCAATTTCTCCCACATCTGCTCTGACAGGCCAGGTTCCGTTCTCTTTGTGGCCAATGTGAAATCAAAGGTTACTTCTCTTGTATTTTTTCTTTATAATGTTCACCTCATTTATTCATGGTGAGGGGTCATCTTGGAGTTTTAATCAGCCAGATGGGAAAGAAAGGCATAGAGAAGGCAAAGTCATCTTTCTTTTTGCAGTCGTCTATGCGCACCACTGGTTTCCAGACATTTTCCATTCCTTGCCTTCACCCACTACTCCATTCTCCCTCTCCATCTCTATCGCCATCTCTCTCTCCCCTTCAGTCCCCGTGGGGCTGAAGTGGTTGAAGGTCACTCTGATCTGATCTGGGAGTGAGAATGGCGGAGAAAATGAGACCACAAGAATCCAGCAGTGCACAGTCAACACTTTCGCCCCCATAAAGTTGGTAAAGACTTAAAAAAAAAAAAATGCCTTTTGGAAATGTTACGGGCCTGATTGGTGCCCCAGGTGTGCACTGGCAGAAGCTTGTCCCAAGACATTCCTCACTGCATCCATCTGCTACACATCAGAGCTCTTAGCTGACACCACACATGCTCCAGCCACAGCAAAACAATCTGTCTTACAGACTGGACGATTCTCCCGATGAGCGCACATTTGATATACTGTTTTGGATCATAAATCCACACCTTAAACAACTCCTTTTATTTCCGGAACTTAAAATATCTATAAATCTTACTGTTAAAACCAACCCTGGCTCAACTGATAATGATACTGGGTTAATTATCAGTCTTCCTGATTAACCAACTGCGATGTTGCAGAGCTCCGATAAGATAAGACATCCTCTGATGCGATGTAATTCTCTGAAGAGTGAGTCTGAGGAATTGGGCTCTTTACTCTAATAACATAAGTTTAATGAAATCTGTTCACACTCGCTGATTTCCATCAGACGTTAGACATCGGCACAGATACGACTCCCTCAGAGCATTTATTGTCCTTTTTAACTTTTTCAATGCCGCGGAGCCTCATGCTGTGTCTTAGACCTTCACCCTGTGTTTTAATATCTGTAAATAAATCTGTTTGTTCTGCTGTAAAAAAAAGAAATTCGAGGCAGCACGCCTCATATTCAAGGACACTGAGGCTGCATCCTCATCTAGAGGAGCAACATGTAATTTTTTCCTTCTGACTGAAGTAGGTATAGCTATCAATATTGGCTGTAAAAATGCACCGTAAAATTGACCCAAAAATAATGTGTCCCCAGTGGCACGTCTTGCCCTGTGGCATTTGCTTTGAACGCATTAATCATCACTGTTTGTACTTTTTTTTTTTAAAAAGTGATGTTTTTAGATGTGTTTGAGGTTACAGGGGAATTTGGGATGATCAAAGATAAAGCCATTAGCCATTCTGACAAACTTTTATGTTAGGATTCCACAATATCTGATGCAAACATTCTGTGATCGCCCGTGGATCATTAATCCTCTTTGCACCCAAAAACAGGACCAACTGCATGTCGGGCTGGACTGGTTGGAGGGTATGAGGCTAATCAGCTGTATGACACCCTTATAGGGAAGAGCGTAATAAAAACGGGAAGAGTTCAGCGCATTAAATTAGGGAAGGGGAACCGGAGTAATTAATTAGAGTGTCTTACACTGCAGAGTTTAATTAACCCCTCTTCTACACCCCCCATCTCACCCCCATCTTTCAGGACTCTGGTGTGGGCAATGAATTGCCCGTCCTTGGGTGCCAGGGGCAATTAATCCTGCCTGCTGCCCCGAGGCCACGTCCCCTGTCATGCTTGTGTACACACGCCCTTTTTTGCACTTCTGTTTCAGTCACCGTTACATATCAGTGCGCACGAGGAAGGAACATGCGGTGCCGTGTCCTCTAAATCCCACACTAAGAGAGCCCTCTGAAAGAAACTGCAGTTATGCTCTCCCACTTCTTTATCTCACTCTTTACTCTTTATATGCTTTTGTTTCTTACTGTCTGTATCGTAGAAGGATAGTCCACTCTACAATGAAAATGCATTCATAATTTTGTCATCATCATGCAGGTGGCATGTTGTTCCGAACCTGTATGACTTTCTTTTCTTTCATCGAACACAAAAGGAAAAATTCTGAGTTAAATTTTGTTCTATTAGTCGCACAGAGATATTGGATGACTACATGAGAATTGGAATATAACACCATACAGGCCACTTTAATACAGTGTTGTTATTGTTAACTAAAACTATAAAAAGTTTTTTTTTTTTTTTTGTAAATTGAAAAAAGCAGAAATGATATGAAAAACAGTACAAATAATAGATGAAGAACATTCAAAATATTAATAAGTACTGTATTAGTATATAAATAATACTAAAATAACATTGCTTTAATGACTTTTATGGTGTGTGTTTATTTAGTTTTTTAGCTTGGAACCTTTTGCTCCTTTTCATTGTAATCCATAGAAAACTTCTCAGTTTGTGTTTTGCAGATTTTTAGACCAGCATTACCAGTGAATGAAGCATAAATAACATAATTAAATTTTTGTTTTGGTGCACTATCCTTTTAAGTGCCTCATTTTGCTGTAATTTCATTTTTTATATATAGCAATTCCCATCTCTGAAGTCTTTTGTCCAGCATCTTCTGTCCTCTTAAATGACCCATGCAATGTTCTTTTCCTTTCTTATGCGAACTGTTAACAATTTTAGTTTGCTTAATTTCTTATTCATGCTTTTAATTACCCAGGTTTTCGCTTAGTTGGAAGTCACACTGTCCTCTAATGCCTTCTCCTCAGAGGCTTTGCTGTAAAGTGATTGAACCACTTGAACCCACCACCATGCTCCTTTTCCTTTTGCTTCTCTTTAATGGAATGAGCTCTCAGCCCTCACACAGGCATTCTTTATTCGTGCGGGTCCCCTATGGCCTCTCCATACATCAGCGCTCTGAAGCCTTTCACCCGCTTTGTCAAACGGACCTCCTGAATGTTAGTATTGATCTTCATTATTGCTCTCATAGGGGAAATGACTCGAACGAAATACTGTTCTTCTCTGTCCTCACAGGAAATATGCACACGTGTGTGCAACACTTATATGTGTGCCCCTCAATCAGTTACTTCAGCCGCCTGAAACAACTCTTACTTTCTGAGCCTGTTCTCACTCTTCACTTGTCATTCATCCATGTCAGCGGACATCTCGTTAAAAAGAATTGCTGAAGCTGAAAGCTTACGTTATAATAATGAAACCAATGCAAAGCGGGAGATCTGATGAAAAGAATGAATAAAGGAGGAGATGTTTTGTGAATCACAAATGCAATTCGGATGCAGTTGCCATGCACAACATATATTAGATGAAGGGGTTTTTAGTCTGCTTATTAAATTATTCCCCCTGTTAGAGAGTTGTTTGTTTCCCTAGAACATATTTCATAACAAATTGATCTATAAGCATGATTATTTCAAAAGCATTTGTGACTGGTTATCTTCTCACACAATTCACCCAGGATTTTTCTTCCATCAGAAACTTCACTGTGAATGGCTACTTTATCCTAGAGGATATTCATATGATAAACACTTTTAATATTAATTTGCGATAATAAATAACGTGCAGTGTCCAAGGTTGGTAGCACGCCTCCATCAAGGTGATGTACTGCAGCCATTTTGTTCTTCCCAGCCCTGCTTTTATCAAACGCATTTGAGGAAATAAGAGGTTTAATTGGACTGCTTGACTTCTGGATGATTAGATCTTGGTTTTTAGAGAGCTAGACTGGCAATTTGGCCTGCGCTCGACAGTGAATGTATCTGCCATTAAAGGCACAACGTCTTGGTTATCCGGAGCTTATTTCATAAAGATTGCCAGAGTAATATTCATCTTCAAGCCTTGTCTTTTCAACCAACGACAGATTCCCATTTTTATAATGGCCACACTTACGATATTAAAAGCACTACACAAAGCGCAATTACTATGTTTTTTCCATTGTACTTGTCTTTGTTTGGCACAGTCTTGTGCGTCTGATGTCGGTACACCGCCATAACCTTTCATCTTTGTTGCCTGCCTGCTCCCCCCCCCCCAATCGTCAGACGACCACTTCCTCACAGATCTGTCCGCATCTCACCGAGTGGCTTTGCTTCAACTTCTTTCAGACCAAAAACAACAGCTTTAAAGGGAGTTATAAAGTAGCGGGTGGAAAAAACGAAGTAGAAGCGATGTGGAATCGCAGCCCAAGGGTTTATGAGGCTCTCCTAACAACCTCGGTTTAATATTAATCCATATTTAATTAGGAATGACCCGCCGCCTTTCTTGTTTACTTAGATCTGTTGTTCTCGCTGAAGTCGGCGCTTGGGGAGATGCTAGTGGGTTGACATGGGATTACTATTAATAAGCAAGTCAGGAGGGAGATGGGCTGCCTGCCATCCGGGGCTTTTGTTTTTTATTTCATTAGTGTTGAAATTTTTTTGATTTATTATGCAACGTACTGGCTGAACAGTAATACCTCTGGATTTGAGGGGAAAGATTTGCTGTTCTCGCATGGCAGTGTTTGCTTTAATTGATCTGAAAAGATTGCATCAGTATTTATAAGTTAGGCTCAAACATCAATGGCGCTTTGAAGGAAGTTCTATACAAATTTACTTTGCGCCAAAAGGTGCTGTTTATCTTGGCCCGTATATCACATAAGGGATGTATCTTTGACTTTGCCAAAAAGTCTGTTATATTTTGGAGCTTAATATGGCCAAGAACCGCCTACTCGCAGGAAAGGCCTGACAGGCCTATTTAAAGCAATTAAGCTCGGTTCATTTTGTGTTAACATGCTGCTCGGGGAAGTTTGTATATCTAAAATGCATAACAGTTTATGCCAATTTTAGAATTCCATTTCAGTTAATCCCATCATACTAACTTAGCTTAGTTAAAAATTCCATTTATATAAATTTCTAATGATTTCTGAATGCCACAAAACCCTGGTTGATACCTCGGGGAAAAAAAAGTCAAATAATTGCTCAGCAGCCTGTGATCATGTATACAGAAATGTTAGTTAAATACACTACTGCTTTGGGGTCAGCTTTTAAAAGACATTAATACTTCTTTAAACAAAAATGCATGAAATTGATCAAAAGTGATATTTATGAAGTTCATAAAGTTTGAGACCTTAATTTTTTTATTTCAAATGCTGTTTTTGAGCTTTCTATTCATCAGATAATAATGTCTTGAGCACTAAATCAGCATATTAGAATGATTTCTGAAGATCATGTGACACTGAAGACTGGAGTAATGATGCTGAAAATTCAGCTTTGCATCACAGGAATACATTACATTTCAAAATAGCAATTTTTATAATATTTTACATTACTTTTTACTGTATATCAAATTCGCATAAAAGACGTCTTTAAATTACATGACCCCAAATGCTGGAACAATAGTGTATGTTAGAAATCTGAATTTATGTCCATCTAATAGTATTAATTAGTACATATTATTTCACAGACATAAGCATCTGCTAATACAATTCTCCATATTTATATATTAGCTAGTAGATGGTTCAACGATCTGATTTGTCAGTTCTTGGCATTTGAGGGTGATCCGTGAGTGTGGTGTTTAATTGAAACTGCATTAGCAGCACTTTCCCAATAGTTCCGACTGTTAAATAAATCTCTGTAACATCTACCACAGGATGAAACAATTGTTCCAGTCACAATGGATCCTTTAAGTGCAAGGAAAACTTTTACAACTGTAATAAGATTACAGATTAGAAGCCGCCTCCGCAGTCAACCCACAGAAAACACTCTGGTGAAGCCACAAAGGAGAAATGGCAGCCAATGTTGACTTAATGTCAGCTATACATTTAGCTTTCTGCCTGGCAAGGGCCAGGAAAGAGAATCTAATTTATCTGAAGTCTCAGAGGCATGATGACTGCCATGCTCTGACATATACACACACACACATACACTCACACCCTTGGGTAAATAGGCTTCCAATAGCCTCTCTCATTCGCTTTCTCACTCTCTCACGCAGGCATCCAAGCATGCCGAGGCATTCACAGTGCACCAATGAGTTATCGAATGATTGACACCATGCAGCCACTCTAAATGGCTATTGGTATTCATCAAAAGAATGCCAGAGTGAATAAAGGGCTAAAATGTGTGTGGGTCTAAACCTTTCTGAATGTTTTGCCTATGTCTTCTTCTCCAGAAAGGAATTCCAATCGGGGCCTTCTGCAAAGACTTCAATGAGAAAACCAAAGAGCTCAAAGAAGGCATTCCTCTTCCCATCAAGATCAACGTGAAGGTAATGTAACCACTCATTAGGAGTACTCTTTTCACGTCAACACCACTTTACCAATCAGTCACAGATGTGTATTCTTGAGGGCCTCATAATATACCTTATTGCTTTCAATCAATCTTGCTCTCATTTGTTTTGCCGCTTGTTTTCTCATTTTATGAGTCCCTGGAGGTGCTCGTTTACATCCGCATCCCAGGCGCATTAGCAAACAGCATTAGATGCGTCTCGAATGCCAAAGCGCGGATTAGACCTTCTTCTGACATTATGATCAAATGAAGGTATTGAGCGAAGTGGATTAAACAGAAGAACACAGCTTTCCCGATCTGAGCGTGACTCGTAAATGAGGAATAGTCATTGATGCGGCATATGTAATGTTCATCTGGCCTAGGTTTATCTCACCTTCTCAGCACGTTTATTATAATGTTTTTGTCAAGGACACACTTTTGGGCTCGAGGGCAAAGCTTGTAAATGTACTCCAACTTCAAGTTTCTTGGAGAAATGGGGCAGTTTGATGGATGACACCTTTTAGTCTTTGTTTCTTTCGTACGATCGTTCTGTCTCTTCTAATCGAGTCTCTCCCATTTTTCATCCGCCCTCTGTAACAAAATGAGAGGTCTAGCACTTTCTCCTCATATTCTCAGTATTTTAAATAAAGATGGATTGATGGCTGTTAGTAATGCTTGCCGAGTCGACGACAGAGCGCAGGGACATTTGAACAAAGGCTCATTATGAAGGTTGTGAGAAATGGCTTTTTATTATGGAGGGGTCATTGCTCACAAATTTTAAAGTGGCACGGCTGAGTGAAGTGAGAGTTCTCATTACAGGTCTCCATCTCTTTTACATTACTGAACTGTTGAAAAGCTCTCGTGTGATTTCAGTTGGAAGTCCCAGTTTCGATAACCCTCGAAATGGGGTGATGCTGTGGCGGTTCAGACGGTGGTGCAGACATTGTGAGGAAATTATATGGCCGCATTATGCTCGGGCACTGCCACCCAATCCAGTCTGGGGTGTTTTAATGTCTCTGGCTCATGTCTAATGCTCGGTCTCAGTCAGAACCAAAACACATAATCTTTTCTTCTGAGCCGATTAAGCGAATGTCCGTGGTCCAGTTCTGCCACAGTTTGAATTCAGACTTCTGCATAAAGTAGAACTAGACATCTTCAGCAACAATGTCACCTTCATCTAGCTCATCCCTTTGTGTTGTCCTGTCAGTCGTGCTTGCCTGAGGGTGGGAATTGTCAGCCTTTGTTGTTGGCACTCCTCTGCAGGTACATCAGCTCTTGTTCCAGGACCAGATGCAAGATGAGAGAGAGAGAGGAAAACGTGCACCTCATTCTGTTGTCATTCATCATTCGCTCACTGTGATTTTTTTTTTTTAACTTGTTGACTTGATAATTTCTCATGTTTTTTATAATAATAATAATAATAATAATAATAATAATAAAACTACATTTTTACATATTCTGAAGACTGTGGGTGTGCTCATCTATGCAAAATTTTGCTTATGCAGTGTCAAGATGCTGTGGTTGGTTGTCCCTTGTTACCAATGTTTGTTTTAAATATACTATTATAGTGTTTTTTTTTTATATTTTAGTTTTTAATTTGTGTGTAAGTGTCAGCCTATATAATTTTTTAATCAAATTATTATATTTTATTGGAGCTATTTAGTTAATGAAAAGGTTTTAGTTCTAGTTAACAATCACAACATACCTTTTATTCAGTTTTATTTACATGTCTGATTGCTTAGATATGTAATAGCACAACTCTTCTTTACCAGCTGTCCGATTTAATTCTACAATTTACATACCTAATTGTAAATCTTTATTAAATAAATCTCTAGGATTGTCACGATTCCTCGCTTCAATTCGAATAGGCTACTTGATCTAAAAAAATCCTCGATTGCGTTTTGCCTGTGTCGAGTAACCAGCATCATACCAAAGACTGACTTTGATCATACATCTTTCCTATGCTAACTGATTTTTATTTCAAAATAACAGTTTAAACCCTCACTCACACGTTTTGATATCCATATATTCAAGAAATGACTGGGGCTGTAGCATTTCTGTCGTAAAGAAATGGTAAATATTAAAGATTAAGTGGACATTTGAAGTAAATGTTTTTAGTCAATATTAAACAAGGATTAGATCGTGCAGTAAAGTGTAAAAACAATCGTCAGGCCGTTGGTGCCGTCTGCACTCATTTGTTATAATGTAATGTAAACCATACATTTCCTTTGTTGGTAACACTTTAGAATAGGGAACACTTAGGCTATTCACTATTAACCACGACTTTTCCCTCAATAAATTCCTAATTTGCTTCTTATTAATAATTAGTAAGGTAGTTGTTAAGTTTTGGTATTGGGTAGGATTAGGGATGTAGAATAAGGCATTAATATGTGCTTAATTCGTACTAATAATTGGCTAATATTCTAATAATATGCAACTAGTTAAGAGACCCTAAAATAAAGTGTTACCGGTTTGTTCAATAAAACCATATGATTTCTTCCTTTTTGATACTTTATTTGAACTAATTATTACTGCCTCATTGCTATATGCATTTGAAGTAATTTTGCTTAGTTTGCTTAGGTCTATTTTCATTACTACAAAAATACTAATTATAATTATCCGATTACTTGATTAATCGTCAGATTTTTCAATTACTCGATTACCAATCAACACAAACTCAGCACACCTGAGAAATTGATAGGTGCATAGGAAAAACACTCCAACAACGATGTCGATTCCAATCAATAATGTATGCTTGATGAAGGTCAGAAGACCGAAACGTTGCTGTTTCTTGTAGTAATAAACTTCTATATTTAGCATGGACTGATAGTGTGCAGAATAATATTTTTATTAATTACTCGATTTCCAAAATAGTCGTTAGTGACAGTCCTACAGGTCTCTATATGTATGAGCAATAGTAATTGATGCTTGAACACCACTATTTAGTCAGTTAGTGTCTTTCTCACCCAACCCAAAGGCGCTTTGCAGTGCATAACAAATGTGCATAAAGAAATACAAGAGCAAAGAGTAAATCAAAAGGAATGGTGAGCAAAGAGAGGAAGAACTGTGTATACTTTATACTTTTAGTTTTTTTACAGTATTTATGAGACTCTCAAAGGAACAGGTCACCCCAAAATAAAAAATTGTCATAATTTACTAACCCTCATGTGGTTCCAGACTTGCGTGATTTTCTTTTTTGTATGAAAAACAACATTGTGAGCATTCTTCAGAAATGATGACCAAGCTACAAAAAGGAAAAAGGGTGAAATAAAAAGAGTCAATATGACTCATGTACTGTATTGCAGGCCATTGCATAGAAAAGTGAAGTCTGGACATCCAGCTATAAATACTGTCTTTATGTTCTACAAAAGATAAAGGCAGACATGTTTCAAAGGACATGAATTATGACAGAATGTTTATTTATTGGGTGAACTGTCCTTTCAAGACATCTGGAATATAAAACTCCATTGCCAAACAAAAGGAAAAATACTTTTTATGATTCATTCTTCGAGTCCTACAGGCAGATTAGGCCCTAAAGCTAGCGTCCTCTCACTATACTGATGAGCATTCGACAGGGATTGAAGATTAGCCTGTGCTACGTGATCTTTAGCTCCAGGGGTTGTAGAGAATATTCTGGTTGAGTTCGCAGCACAATGGTTGCTTTAGGCTCGAGCCGGATGGCTGCAATGCATTTTAGCCAGGCTGTCTCCCCTAGTCAGACTGCCTGTGAAGTCCCAGTTGTCCCATTAAACTGTCTGCTGCACACTCATTGTTTTTGAGCCTCTCTATGCAGACTAATCCCTGCCTTAAAGTTTTGGTTTTGGCAGGCCTGACTGTCGAGGGTGTGTGCCGGGGGAACGGAGGGTGTGGATGTGTGCGTCTGGCTTGACTCGACTCGAATCTGAGTTTATGAGAGGCTGTCAGGGTCTATGGATGCCAGTGAGGTTCTGTCAGGCTCCAGAGACTCTGTTGGATGCTATAGGATTTTAGCTCCTCTCGCTCTCGAAGAGGATAGTGTTAGTGATACCACCCGCTATGTGCGATGAGATTGATAGAGCGAGAGTGATAGCTTGACGCCCACAAATCTAAAAATGAAAATAACCTTCTGTTCCCACAGTCTCAACAGATAATCGTCAAAAACAAACTCAACTTGCAATCCATAATGTTGCCGATTTACCTGCAGTACATGAGGGTTTTCTCAGATATTGTAAGCTTTATCATTTGTTATGCAGTTTTATGATTTTACGAAACTGACATTTTACTTAATTTAGATGCTATTCACACAAGATGGGTTTAATTAACATTTTCTCTTTTTATTTTGTTGGCAAGCAAAGCTTTTTTTAACGTATGCGCTTATAGTGAGCACACACCTTTTCAACAGCTGCAGTCCTGGTTAACTTGGTGCCTTGGGTATGATAAGACACCAAAGGGAAAAACTCCTTTTTAATGACTTCTATTGGTTCTTTGTAAGAAAACAAACAAGCAAAATTGCCACTGAACTTGGCAGGCAGTGATCACCAAGCATTTGAGTTTTATGGAAAATAACACGTTTTTCTTAGGAAATTTAATTTGTCTTTTTTATATCATTTCTAATTTTATTTTTCTTATTTCATTTTTACACATCTTATAATTTATTCATTATCATATTTTTGGATATTTCTTCCATATGAATGCATGTAAATATAAAGTGCTAAAGTCATTTTGATCACTCATTTTGTATTGTTAAGTAAAAAGGCTAGTTGGGGAATTTAAGCAAAGTTTAATGAAGGTTTAACTTAAGATTTTTTTTTAATAGAGAAATTAATACTTTTATTTAGCAAGAAAACATTAAACTGATCAAAAGTGACAGTAAAGACATTTCAAATAATTGCTGATCTTTTGAATGTTCTGTTCAACAAAGAATCCTGAAAAATGCATCACAGTTTCTACAGAAATATTAAGCAGCAATGTGTTCAACATTGATTATAAGAAACATTAATAATAGCTGAGCACTAATAATAATTGATAATTCCGCAGCAAATCAGCGTATTGGAAGGATGTCGGAAGGGTCAAGTGACACTGAAGACTGGAGTAATGGCTGCTGAAAATTCATCTTTGCCATCAGAGGAATAAATTACATTTTAAAATATATTCAAATAGAACATAGTCCCACAAACGACCTGAGGGACCTGGGTTAGTTCGAATGGGTGTGATGTTTCTGACTGAGCTTACCCCTCTTTTCTTTCCTCCAGTCGGACAGGACGTATGACCTGAAAATTGGGCAGCCTACTGTGTCTTACTTCTTGAAACAGGCCGCCGGCATTGAAAAAGGAGCCGGAAAGACTGGTAAGCAAGACCTATTACAGCCAGGGCGGCTGTGGCCATACATCCTTCCTTCCTTCCATCTCTCAGCAGTCTATTTGTATATCTCGCCACCGCCTTATGTTTCAGTAGTGGACAGACTTCCCCCTGCAGGGTGTTTTGGTTCAGATTGAATTTTTTGACTGATGATATATTGATGATGAGCTGCACTGGTGGAGAGCTATGCAATTATTAAGGGGAACTCTGCGGTGAAGGTGGCATGTTAAAAAAAAGAGAATTATGGATTTGCTTCATTTTCATAGGTTTCACTCCACCTCAATTATTCTTTCTTATGCGCCCTCTCTTTCCGTTACCACTCCCCTGCACTCCATCTCCACTTCCATTTTTCTCAATCACGACCAACCACACCTCCTGCTGGTTTCTCTTTCTGTGCTACTGTGTTTCATCACCCCTCTCTTTCCCCTCCCACCTTGTTCCTCCACTCAGGGCATGAGATCGCAGGTATGGTGACGCTGAGGGCCGTATATGAGATTGCACAGGTCAAATCACAGGATGACAGCTTTAAGCTGCGAGACATCTCTATGCAGAACGTTGTCAAGAGCATCATCGGTTCAGCCAGGTCCCTCGGCATCAAAGTCGTCAATGAGTGAGAGTCCTTTAAACTTCATTCCGCTGCATTCTTCACAACATACAATACAATGTTTGCATACTTTCATTCTTGCCATTTTTCACAATGTAAAACATTAGTAAAGTCTTCAAAGCTACAGAATAACAGAAATAAAGGTACAAGTATTATGTAATAGCCAAAAATGAAAGGATGCATTAAATTGATCATTAATCAGTATAATTATATTATTTAATTATTAAGATACCAGCATTGCTAATAATAAAAATAAATAATCAGCATATTGATTTCTGAAGGACATGTGACACTGAAATCTAGCTTTAACATTACAGGAATAAATTACATTTTAAAATATATTAAAATAGTAAACAGTTATTTTACATTTTAACACTATTCCACAATATTTACTGTATTTTTGATCAAATAAATGCAGCCTGGGTGAGACTTGTCTCAAAAACATTACAAATCTTGCCTTTTCCAGACTTTTGAATGGTAGTATATCTCTTTAAAAAAAAATCTAATTGAAATAATAGTTTTATTTAGAAATGCATTCGTAGGCATGATTTCTATTAAAAACTATTTTCAAGCATTTATGCTTGCTTTTGTGTTTTCTGCATGTCTGGTCTCCACTGTGAGTTTTAAACATCCATCTTTTCCTTGTATAAATATTGCAGGCATCCCACCACCTAGTAAAAACCTTAATAAGAGATGTGAATAAATAATGGCTGAATAAATCAAGTCTTACTTCACACGCTCGCCAATGACTTCAGTTCTCATGCTCGTTTGGAATTTTATGCCATTTCTCACTGTTGTGAATTGCGCTTGATCTGCAGCCTTTTAAAAATGAATCATAAAATTCATGTTTTGTATAATTAATGCCTTAATAACGCTGAGAAATTGTAAGGGATGCTGCTATCTTATGTATTGAGACGATTCAGTAGAGGAGTGTTTGCTTGACAGCTACCTTTTCTATATCCTCAGTCTCTGCGACATCAAATGTCATTGAGCCATTGAAATTTGGCAGCATTTAGACAGGCAAAGCAGCCTGTTCTGTTAGCAGAGTCTTGTCTTTTCTTAAACCGAACCTCTTTAATAAATGAACCATGTCACTGAGGCATAAATGCCCAGACCCATCATTTGTGCATGAGGGAAGAGCAATGCTCGCCTTGCATTTCAATCGATTGCTAGAAATGTTTTAAATTCTAATGTAATGTAGATGTATCTGTTGATATGCCTCTAATCTCCGTCTTCTCTGTCTGTTCCCTCTTCGGCCACTCTCACGATGCTCCCCCTCTCCTCTCCTGTCATCCCTATGTCAGCCTGTCACCAGAAGAGTACAGGGAGTTTCTCCGAGAGCGTGAGGAGAGATTGAAGGCAGAAGCAGAGGCAGCAGCCACTGAAGCAGCAGCAGCAGTAAAGAAGAAATGAGGAGCTGCTGTGTGCTAGAGTTATTTATCAATACAAACCCCCCCCCCCCCCCCCCCCCCTCCGTTCACATGGATGTTTTTCTAATAAAATGCTGCTCATTTGCATCCAAATGTATTGAAGTGTATTTTTTTCCTCAGTATCTCTCATTGTTGATTCTATCCTGCCTCCTGACTTCTCTCTACCTCCCCCACTTTCTCTTTTCTTTTCTCTGCCTCCTACAACCTTTTCTAGGCCTCTGAGCCCTACTCTTTCTCTCACATCCATTGGCTTACCCATCTCTCCTAACTATCTCTGGGTAATAATACAGGCTTTTTTATAGCTGCTGTGCCTTCTGAAATCTTTGCTGAAGTAGGTTGCCCTTTCGGCAACACTGTGACAAAGGTTGATATGCATTGAAAAATAAGGATATTTTTAACACTATATATTCAGTATACAGCCATGGCCCAAAATTTCGGCATCCTTGGTAAATATGATCAAAGAAGGCTGTGAAAATTAATCTGCATTGTTAATCTGCATCTCTACTTCAGCGATATTTTACTCATAAGAATTTCTAGGGGTGCCAATAATTGTGTCCAACATGTATTTGAGAAAAACATTTATTTCATAATGATATTTCCCCCCCATTTTAAATTCTTATTATCCAATGAAAGGTTAGATTCTTGTGATTTTTTTTTTTTTTTTTTTTTTTTTTTTTTTTAAATAAGAGATCAAAAGGATTAACAATGCAGATTAATTTTCACAGCCTTCTTTGGTCATATTTACCAAGGTGCCAATATTTTTGGCCATGACTGTATAGCTTTGGGGTTTTAGATAGATAGATAGATAGATAGATTTGGGTTCTTTCAAGATTAATTTCTATAATAAACAAGATCTGTGGTAAATATAAATTGACAACACTTGGATGTTTTGTTCTACAAAGTAAATTACACACAACCATAATGAAAACATGATTTTTTTTAAGCAGTTATGTTTGTATGTTTGTAATAAGTAACTACATAACACCGATTTGGGTGTGAGTGTGTGCAGTTTACCACACACCTTATTTTATTCATGGATTGAAAAACCCCTTTATAAAAACCCATAGGAAAAATCTCAAGGGAACCCAAGACGAATTAGTCTTCTGGGGTTTGACATCATGGCTGCAGCACTCTATTTGCATACATTAAAAGCTGTAGCCTATAGTATAAGCTTTACCTGCATATATACACTCTACTCACATAAAGCGTAGCATATACCAACCGCTTGATTGCTTGTATTGTTGCAAAATGTAAACTATATTATTGCTCAGGTCATCCAAGATGTAGTAGTTTGTTTAATTTTAATGATTAGTAATATGCGTTGCTAAGAACTTCATTTGGACCTATTTAAAGGTGATTTTCTCAATATTTTGATTTCTTTGCACCCTCCAGATGTTCAAATAGTATATCTGACAAATATTGCCCTATCCTAACAAACCATACACGAATGGAAAGTTGATTTATTTGAAATTATGTATAAATATCAATTTTTTTTTTTAAATGACCCTTATGACTGGTTTTGTTGTCCAGAGTCACATATATTGATGGACTGGAGTCATGTGGATTACTTGTGGATTATGGTGATTTTTATCAGCTGTTTGGACTCTCATTCTGACGGCACCCATTCACTACAGAGGAACCATTTGTGATGCAAAATTTCTCCAGATCTGTTCAGATGAAGAAACAAACTCATCTACATGACTACATCTTAGATGGCCTTAGGGTGAACAAAATGTACAGCAAAAAAAATAATAATAAAATAAAATTGGGATGAACCATTTCTTATTATAAACATGAACATCATGATTGCCTGTTAGGATATAGACTTGACTATTGAGATACAGCTTGGGAAAGAAACCTTGGAAGTGTCAGGCTGTGTAGGCAAAGGGAAAATGTGTAATGGATGTAATTTGGTCTGTGATGGAGTAGCCGTCTGACCCAGTGACTTCACAAGCACTGTCAAATCACTTTCCTTAAAGTCAAGTGCATTTGTGATTGTTTTCCAAACGCTTGTCGAAAGTGAATGAAGGGCAGAGATTTTTTTTTCAGTGAGTACTGCAGTAGACCATTTGGCTCTCTCTGATTTGAACAAGATTGTGGTGACTGCACTCTATCCAGGCTTCTGTGACGGACTGTTCTCCATGTCGCTGACTGCAATTTCACAAGAACAGGGAAGGACGAGAGATGATAACATAAAGAGGATGTGATTTCTCATATGGCCTCTTGTTTTTTCCCCCATTTTGAGGCTCATATCGAGTGATGGCTGTTATAGTTGGTGTTTGTAAAGGGTAAAAGGCATCAGAATCTGTATCTTATGCATTAGATGAAGCTTGTCAAAGTGCAAAATCTCACATAAGCCCTGTAGGGGTTTAGAGGCAAGAGTCTTTTCCAGACACGGTCATGTGGTCATGTAAGATCCACAGTGCGTTTTTGCTATACAAATGAGATTTGGTGTTATGTAATTCAACCCCTCTTCATTATTATTTACCTGTAGTGAACCCCACACTACACTACCTCCTGAATATTGCAGAAAGTATATAGGACCCCACTAGTAGGAATCAAAAATAAAGAGGGGGGCTACTGCAGAGCCAAATGAGAGGAGCTGGAGCTCTAGCTATGGGTGGAGCTAGACACCCAACCACACCCTAACCCTACCCCTTACCCTATCACTAAACATAACCCCACGCATTAGTTCACACAGAGGTGGAGCTGGACATCCAGAGCGGGGAGCTGGAGGTCATTTGGCTCTGCAGTGAGCAGTACTTGCAAAAATATAGCACAGACTTTAATCAGGAAGCGCCATGTTTAATTTTTGATAGGAATGAAAATGAGGCTGTGAGAGGTACAGTGTGTTTCGTGGATTCGTACTGTAGTTTAACCCCTTAACAACATGCCAATTATTCAGCTGACAAAAAATATTTCCAAAGAAATTTACAGTAGACGATATCTTCATAAAACTGTTTTTAAAGGGGTCATGAACTGAGAAGCCAAAATTCCCTTGATGTTTTCACATATCCTGTAAATTTCAGAACTCAAAACTTTCTTGTTAGTCTAAAAACAGCTAATATTGAAGCCAGTCTGCCAAAACGACAGGTTGTGGAATGTACAACTATGATGTGACAGTGTGGCTAAACACCGCCTCAAAGAAGATCAACACCTGCTTCTACATCACTGCCTGTTTAGCCCCGCCCACCAATTCTACATCACTGCCTATTTAGCCCCGCCCACCAATTCATACATGTAGTTTAAATAACCAGAGGGGAAAATGCTGGTCTATGCAGAAACCAAATGATAAAGATGGTGCTATGCAGTGCCAAGTTGTGGGAAAACAATGTTTGCGTTGCCTTCCTTCTGATTCCAACGTTAGGAAAGAGTGGATGAACTTATTTTTAATGAAGTTCCAGACCACATCAGTAAGAACTAGATCCTTTGTTCCTTTCATTTTACCATTCATTTACAAACAAGGCACAATTTGACGTGAGATTTTCAGAAAGATTGAAACGATGAGACGATGCTTTGCTGATATTGGATCTGATGTCGCACCACACAAGTGTGAGTAACTTTAACTGGTTTTATTACATAGTCACTATTGCTTCGTCTGTTGTTACAGATCGTTTGCTATGTTTGATATGTAGGCGTTTTTTAACCTAAATCACAGCAGCATCCATCTATGAGGAATGTAGGCTGTCAAACATACAGTACACAGTGTTTACTTCCGAGTCTACAATCCCACACCTATTCCCATGAGGGGCATTAAAACAGGACAGAAATAGCCTATTACTTATTAATTATGTTTTTTGATGTAGAAATCTTGATAACATTATAAGGGGACATCAGAGAACAGTACAAAATAACAAAAAGGTAGTTCATGACCCCTTTAAATTGTTTAAATATAAGCAATCTAGTAGCTTTATGTCTACAGCCTCGTTTTCATCCGCGTAAATTTCAATATGGCGTCTGTCCTGACTAAGGTCTATTTCCTCTCATTTTTTAGTCCATAAAAGGATGGAGTTGCCTGAGGCATAAACAAAAATGAAAAAGTCTTGTGCATATTAACAGTAGCCAGAGTCCGTGCAAAAGTGAGAGTGTATTGATGAGTAGTTGCCATAATGAATATTTATTTAGGGTCTGGTGTGTAAAATTCTAGCAAAAATGTAGGCCTACTTGTTGTATGTCTACATTTGAACAATTTTCTTAGAAATACCAAACATTAGAAGAAGCCTGCGCCACGTTAGCTGAAATGATGCTGAGATGCAATTTGAGCTTAATGTCTGCTTCACTTCAAAGAACTGCAAAACTGTATGAGTGTAACCAAATGAGCAATTTGAAGATGGAGGCACTCAAGAGAAGACTTGGAAAAGGCTTTCCAGGTTAGTTGAATGTTAAAATGTGACCTCATTTACCGAAACTTCCTTCTGGTAACTCTTGCTGCAATTTAGTTAATTAATTTATTTATTTATATGCTGCAATTTATTTAGAATACTGAGATAGAAGTTGGAATACGTATCCTGTGATTATTCTGAATACATAAGCTAATGCATTCTTTTTTGCTTTTCTATTTATTTATTTATTTATGTGGGGGAAAAAACTCTAAAAACACCAACAAAACGGGTCAAAAGGTTCATAGTATTAATTCAGCTTGCTTCGTAAAAAACGATTAAAAAAACTGATTGCTCCTTTACTTTTAATTAGCAATTTGATTAAGTCTCCTCATCAGAATTTATTCCGATACCTTTTTACCTTTTGTGTACTGTAGCCTACCTATTGCATTTCTCTCAGCATTTTTTATAAGTCCGCTTTCTCTGCATGAATATGAATCTTTACATGGAAACGTTTTCATTTCGGTATTTCCATATTGTTTCTAATTTGGCTTTGTTTCCACTGGGTTTCTCACTGGAGAATGAATAGGCTAATTCATTCTGGTAACACTTTACAATAAGATCCCATTAGTTAACGTTAGTTAATTTGTGATGTAAACCTGCTTTCTTAATGACTAAATCTGAGCCCTTATTTTATTGAAAAGGCTACATTTAATTCTTTGGACTTTTCATAAATTACAATTTAATTCACAGAAGGCTCCTTGAATGCCCACATGGTGGCACTGCATCTTTAAAGACTGTTGCAGAATGCTAACAGACACAGATAATCATCCATTGGTGAGTGTAACTCCCTCCTCTATATGCTGGATGGAGTGTGCTTCACAAAATACTATGTGAGCCTTTATCCTGAGAATCCAGCTAGATCTGTGTCCCTGTGTGCATATCATTTTCAAACAGGCGTAACTAGATGCTTTTGTCTAAAATCTGAGACAAATTTCTCAGACGCTTCTCCTCTGATCTTGGCTTCTGACTGATCGTCTTCGAGCCCCAGTGAGTGGCTTTACTTTGATGTGAACTAACCTTTGTCAGCCGCCTCTACTAACTTCAAAAGTCTTCTGCATAATGAATGCAATCAGTTATTTAGCTTTTAAAGAGACAAAACGGAGTGTCATCATTACATAGCTGTGTGATAAATTAAAATCATGCCACCCCACAACTGCTGTGCTGTAATTCATGTTACATTTCATGTCACAATCGAAAAAGACATATGAAACGAAGTTTCAAAAAGTAAAAGTATTAGGTCAAATATTAATCAGTAAGTTAAGTGCAGGCTTCTACTTTCTAAAGTGTGTGTATTGTATATTTCCACAAGGGGGCATTTTAGTTTCATTTTGTATATACCCCTAGTAATATTTTCTCTGTGTGCTATATATACAAAAACATTGTTTGATTCCTGAATACTTTATACTATATATTATACTAGTATACTATAGTATACTATATACTATACTAATACCTTATACTATATTTTTTACAGGGGTGCTATGGACTCAGGGACCATCCACTCAGACATTCAGCCAGTCCAATAGGAAAAAGTTATATTTTCTAGGTAATGTGTTAGGTCCTACTTTATATTAAGTGGCCTTAACTACTATGTACTTACATTTAAATTAATAATTTGATAGAATGCAATTATTGCATACATGCATGATTTTACATGTAATTACATCTGTAATTAATTTCTTTAATTACATTTGTAATTACACTGTTGACCCATCCCTTACACCTTACCCCACCCATAAACCTTACCCGTATTCCACCTCAATAGCAGCAGAAGTGTCTATCTATCTATCTATCTATCTATCTATCTATCTATCTATCTATCTATCTATCTATCTATCTATCTATCTATCTATCTATCTATCTATCTATCTATCTATCTATCTAGTGGCTGTTCAATTTTGTAGTTTTTATTTGACTGTTTTACTGTAGTTTTTATTTTACCATACAACTATGAATAGTAATTTTCGGAAATACGCAGATAGAAAAATATTCGGTTTATGGGGTGTAATTTTCCCCATTGTTCTAGTTTATGGTTAACACATGCTGTTATCCTAATTTTAGGATGCTGTATTTTTAGGATTACTACATAGATGCATTCTATTTGACACCAGATGGTGTAAGAGAGCCAATCTGGGTTTCTGTGACACTGTTTAGTCTCAGTAAGCTGCAATGGGGGAGCAATAAGAGGCTGGAACAAAATGTTCACATGCTGACGCACAGCTCTGTTCTACTCTTTTATGACAGATGGTTACTATACTTATGATGTTTGATTATATTTAAGCTCCCCAAGGTGCATTGTGTCTAAAAATAGAAGGAAAGAGGGAGAGAAAGAAAAGAGTTAGCTTTACATAAAAGAGCTAGAATTGGGAGGAGGCTTTGAATCACATCTTTTGACTTAACATCGGTTGCTTTAATTGGCTGACTGGCCCTTGTGCGTTAAATTCATTAGCATAGCAACACAGCTCTCCTCTCTCTCTCTCCTTATTGGGAAGGATGCTGTGAGGAAAGGGAGGAGGGAACTAAAATTGGTGCCCCTGAGCAGGAAACCCCATATATGGAGTCTGGTAACGCTGTCATGCGACGTCAAAATAGCAGGTACATTGAGTGTGGGCTGAGAGAAAAAGAGAGAGAGGAGGGGGGGCTACGTGCGTGTGGCATTCAGTACGTGAGTGCGTCAA
Source organism: Barbus barbus (assembly GCF_936440315.1). Lineage (NCBI taxonomy): Eukaryota > Metazoa > Chordata > Actinopteri > Cypriniformes > Cyprinidae > Barbus > Barbus barbus. Next base: position 22,968,687 of record NC_136761.1, on the reverse strand, counting down.
AGTGGGAAGCTGGCGGTCTGTGTGAGCGCCTCTATGTCAAGTGTGTGCGTCAGTCTGAGTCAGATAGCGTCTCATCGCGAGCGTGCGTCAGTGCTGTTGCTGAGCAGTCCGCGCTCCAGGGAAAGAGTGAGGAGAATGCACTGAAAAGAAGGGATATGGCGACAGGGGTGATGGAGGAATGGGAGCGAGGAAAGGACAGTGGTTATCAAAAGGGAAGCATTAGGAGGAACTAGAAACCCACACATGAGTACTTTTTAAGTGCACTTTTAATATAAATGCCTCTGTTTTGACGACCAAATACATTTATCAGCGACACAAAAGAACACTGATCCACAATGTCCATTCTTCATAAATAGCATATGTCAAGTATGTTTTCGTCTCATACGATAGAAATTTCTCTGATATGTACAGACTGTTGATTGTACAAATGTACAAATGATTACAATCTTTAACCGTTCCGCATCATGCCTAGCTAGAGGCACGTGCACCAAACACCCTGTAAATCAGCATACATACAATAAAATACTTTTTATTTTTAAACTTAGCATGTAAATAGCTAGAACATAGGAATCAATCCTTTACTTGACCGTAGACAACTCTACGTTAGCATGTCGACACCATGGGAATAGAACCATTCTCAACCCGTGTCGATTTGTAACTGAATAGAAATAGGACCCCATCTGTATTTTCTCGCTCATTTTTTAAAACAAAACTTTGCTTCGTTTTTTTTTAACCCCTCTCAAAAAAGAAGAATCGATCATTCACACAGTCATTGTCACCACTCCACACCGCAGACAGCAAAGTTACGATGTCACCGTGGTATTCACTGAATAAAGGTGCTGTTTCTCTTAGGTCTGCAACCTCTTGATGTGCCAGGCACTCAAGAGTTTAAGCAGATTGCAAGCATTACAAATATTGATGCTGCAAAAGTCCAGTGCAATTCCTTCTAGCCATGCCCATCGGAGTAGCTGGTCGAATGGATTTGTTACTCCGTCACTCAGTAGTAGCTAGAAATAAGTCCAGTAATGTCCGTGCATGCAAAGCCATGCACAATATTTTGTCCTTCTCCCTGGTGGCTTCCGCTGCAGCTTGTGTCCACCGGCCAGTAGGAGAACAATGTGAAAACTTGATTTGTCTTGCACACAAAGTGGAATTTGTTCACATTTGCACATCACATTGAAACATTTGAAATGATATGTCCAAGAATTGCATTCACAAACTCAAAGCCCAATGGAGTCTGAATTCTGTCATATATAATACTGTTTCTGACATTACAGTTACTGAGCTGGAAGATTGGAGAGCAAAGTGAATCAGCTGTGGGAAACATGCTGATACTGATACTTTTAGAAACTGGTCACTTTTTGAAATGACCAAATATTGATCTATTATGTGAATACTTTCCACACATTGGGCTTTGTGTGTGTGATGCTGGTTGACAAGCACTGAGCTATAAGCTATCTGTTGTTTCTTACTGAAAGCTTTTTTTCATGTCCTCAAAGTTCACAACTGAGTTTTTCACTACAAGTGAATACAAATGCAAGTCTGTAAGTCGGTTTACACTTACAAAGTCAGAGCTGTAACTCACACTCATATAAGCTCATGTTACATTATAGCAGAAAGACATAAATTGACCTCTTAGTCCTTTTAGGACTTGTTTAAGACTAGTATATTGCATTGCTACCAAAGGGTTGCACTATTATTAATATAAATGAATGGATAATTAGATGAACAATTGTGAACGTGACAATTTACTCTCAATGGATTTGAGGAAGTTCAAGTCTTTGTTGGCATTATATACATTATGTATATATTTATACAGTTAATTAATATTCACTTTTCAGCAAAAGTAGCTCCATGAAATATGACAATATGCCATACTTAATGAAGTAAGTCACAGACTTATTTTAGAACGGAGGATCACTTCCACTCCCATCTGAAAGACAAAAAAAGGGAACGGGGACAAAATATTAAAACCAGTAACAGTTATTCAGTTTGACAAAAATGGCAACAAAGCAAAATGATCAGAAAAAGGTTCAGCTTCTCACCTTTGTGGAAGCACTGTTGCGGCGCATGACTTTGGAGTTGATACAACTCAGGTTGTTGCCCCAGGCTGGGGGCGATCGAGGCACCTGCCCCAAACATGGGTTCCAGGGCGGCCAGCTCCTCGAGGAGGGACTGGGCGCAGGGCAGGCCGGGCGATGCAGGGCTGACAGGCGAGGAGACTGGGGAGGCGGGGGAGGCAGTCAGCTGCAGTGGTGGAGATGTTGATATGCCCGTGAACAGAGGCGATGATTCTACCTCTATCTCCATGGGAACTTCACCTGCCGCCTTCCCATCTGCCATGTTGCCTGTGTTGACTGACAACATCATAGCCCCTCGCCCGGCCTCATTGTTACAGTGCGCCGATTGGACGCTACAGAAGGGACTGGCACTCACAGCAGAGATCCCGTCAAAGTGCAAGGTTGGGCACCAGCACTCAGGAGTGGAGGGGGAGGAGGGGGGGCTGGAGTGAGAGTAGGAAGAGGGTGTGGGTGAGAGGGGAGGGGAGGACGTGAGGTCCTGCAGAAGGGTCTCCATGATACTCTCCTCAAACAGAGAGTCATCATCAGGGAAGATGGGCAGGGCCAGGCCTTTCCAGGACTTGAGTGGGTAGAATTCGCCCAACAGTGGGATTGAATCAAGTCCCGTAGAATCAAGAGATGGAGACTGAGAGCGTTCAGAAATGGTGGAAGGAACCAGCTTGGTCAGGAGTGGATCTAGGTAGAAGCCCTCTACTAGTGTGCTGATGTGTTGGGCTAAAAGCGAGATCTCCATTCTCTCTTTTTCTCTCTCACGTAGCGAGGAGAAGAAGGGTAGACTGGGCTGTTTTCCAGGTGAGGCTTCAGGTGTGAGGAGACCTTCTGGTGGGTAAGGTAGCGGCCCATGGGGGACATCAACATACAACGGACCGCGGACTTCTGGTAAAGTCATAACTGTGCAGTCACCATCACTTGGACTGTCAGGAGTAGGAGGGAGTTTCTCATAGAGCGACCCACTGCAAGGCTCCACTGGGAAGAGAATCTCTGTGGTTGGAGTTGTTATAGTGAGAGGCAAAATAGTTGAGAGTGTTGTCGTCGTCGTCGGAGGTGGGCTGCCTTGTGGGTTCGTTGGCGCAGATGGAGAAAGAGATGGAGCCATCGTCGTTGATACTGTTGCAGTTGGAGCAAGAGGAGGTGGTGAGGTAGCCCCGGTAGGATCGAAGCTAAAATGAGGTTCCCCGAAGGGGAAATTGCTTCCTCCTAGTTGAGGTGTGTATGGGGGTGTGCACACAAACTCCTTGGTCAGTTGGGCCTGGGAGGTAGGCACAGGTGGAAGAGGAAGGGGCAAGGCTGGTAAAGGAGGATCTATCTGGAATGCTGGTGGCAGCAGAATATTCTGAGTGAGAAAGTCCAATTCAGACACTGTTGCAACCGTAACTGGAATGGGAGATGATGCAGAAGCAGGACTGGCCACAGGTTCGCTGGGTTCATGTTGGAAGAAGCTCTCCTCTTCCAAAGAGGAGAGACTGGAACGTGGGCCACTCTGCAGTTGTGCAGGCTCCATTGAAGAGCTGCCACCTTGTTCCTCAGTAGATCCTGCACTGCATGCGGCCGTGCTGAAGTCAAATGACTGACCGGAGAGGCCACTGCTTCCTGGTGTAAACACTTGGTCAGGGCTTGAGAGTGTTTCTGGACTCTGTAAGCTTAGGCTTTCTTGTTGGGAAGTGCTTGAGCCCAGCATCAAGGAGAGCTGGGTTTGTTCAGAGCTCAGCTGCTCCCTGACTGACCAAGCCTCTGTCTCACTGTGACAAAGAGAAAGAAACACAGAATTAATGATATTCTTACTTGTTTTAGCTTTGATTGTTAGTCTTGACTTTACAGATGTAGGCTGAGCCTTACCTGATAATGTAATTGTTACTGACAATAGGGGTTTCCCCAGTTTCCAGCTGCAAGACCATGTAAAGCCAGACCCATGAGTGATCTGCAGTCTCTACACGAACCACCATCTCAGCCCTGCCCTCTCCTCCCTCTCTCACTGTGTGTGGAAAAAAGATGGGCAAGTCAAAACACATTCAACTTCTTGTGAGGTTTTATGTCAAGTCTTGGCGGGTGGTCAGAAATGCTTTTTTACAGCAGATGCGCATTACTCTGTATTGCTCTCTGTAAGTGTCAAATGTTGATAGGCAACTGTGAGCTAGAAGAGTGCTCATGCTGGGCCTAACCAAGCAAATAAAGCTGAGTTTTGTGTGTTTAGTCATTCAGGAGTGAGACTCACATAGGCTGCAGTGCTGGGCTGAGGCATGTGAAAGATCCTGAGGATGCAGGAAGCTGTACCAAGATTGGGACCGTAGAGTCTCCACATTTAGACCCAAATAAACATTCACACTGAAAGTTGAAAAAAAAGGAAAAATGTAAGAAAATGTTTATTTTCTTAAAGCTCATTATTATTGGTATTTTAGTTTTATAAATACACATAAGGCATTTAACCTTACCTGTCTTGTGCTTCCTGAAGTCTCATGTCACGGCTGTGCTGAGAACGGAAACATGGCAGGAAGAAGCTGCTCTCTAGTGCAGGAGATGAAGGTGGTTCTCTGTCCGGGGCAGTTCCACCTCGGGATGTGTGAGGCTCCAGAGGAGTACAGAAACATACCCACACTGGGTTGGAAGTCCAGTAGGATCCTGGGGAAGACTCGATGGGAGTTTGTGACAGGCAGCGGGCACGGATTAAAACAAGCTTATTGCCTGCACTCTGCCTACGCACTGATTTGGAGGTGTTGAATTTGCAGCGAAACAGGCGATCTAAGGAGGAAAAGCACAAAAATAATGAGCACTTAGAAATCTGATTTATATTATGTATCTGTGTGGCATTTGTTTAAGATCTTACCTGTGTCAGGTGAAGTTGGAGGCACCAAGTTACTCCTCATAATAAAGTGGTCTGCACTGTCTATTATGTCGTACACACTGTCCCCTTGAGCGACCAAATCTACCTAAATATTCAAAAAAGAATACACTGTTGGTGAACTTCGTCTTTCTTTCATATTGCGTATAGGCTGAAATAACCTGAGATGAAAGGGAGAGGAAGCCTATAAAGATTTAATGAGAATAACTTTTTTGTCTGCTTGACTCACCATTGAGTGTCCGAGGTGCTCTGAGACGCTGTCTGACAGGTACAGTAACTTCCCGTCTCCAGTCAATAGCAGAAGAAAGCCTGGCATCATTTGTACCAACTCATTCAGTTCATGAAATGTGAGGAATGCCGCAGTTTCCTCAGCACTGCTATCTGCAGCTGTATCTGAAAGAAGTAATTTTATGTCTGAATAAACTATTACATTTCATTTATAAGAAAAAGAGATCCACGAATGCGATTTAATTTCAGCACCATGGACAGCGTTTGTGTTTCAGCACCATGGAGAGAAATATAATTTCAAAGCGCTGTTTGAACTACATGTTCTTTTGTATCTTACAAATAGTTCTCTGTATTTTATACGCATAATCAGCCCAGGTACTGTTAAAAAAAAATAATTAATTAAAGATGCACCTGTTGCATCAATTCGCGGCAACAAGAGCGTAATATGAAGTATTGCCTCAACACAAACTCAGATCCATGTAGCTTCGAGGATTACATAAAAGGCTTTTATTCGACTGTTTTTCCAAAACAACTGAAATTATATTTACCTTGACTGAAGAAGACAGACTTTCTCGTGTACATGCAAGCCAGCGACATGATGTGAAGATAGGAGAGACGAGACTTGTCTGCATCGGAGATGGGCAACAAGTCCTTCAGGTTCCTAATCTCCGAGTTTATCTGGTCTCTTCGAGCTTTCGACGCTCCTTTGGTGGACCGATACATTGCGGTGACTAACGCTGAGGACTCGTTCTGAGCTTCGCTGAAAGTGTTGACTACGTTGCAAGTTGAGAAAAGTGTGAGGCTCCTTCCCAAAAGAGTTTACGCGCGTTCACAGGTGTGTCATCTCAGCACATGTCCAGAGTACAACTGCTCTTCTCCTTTCGCCTGCCTCTCCCGGGTTTCACCCCGCGGTTCCGCCACAGCGCCTGGCTCAGGTTGCGGACCGGAGGCTGGATGGATCTTTCCTCCGGGTCGGAAATTGAGTCAGTCGGCTGCTGCTGAAGCCGTCTCTCGCCCAGATATCCGGAGTCCGTAAATCTGGTGGAGTAACATTGCAAGCCGGTAACTTATATAGGCTGGGGCTTCACCAGTGTAGGGGGGCTCCCAACGCGCCAACACCGACGTAAAAAAGAGCGCAAGGGGAGGGGGGATGGAGTAAAAGGGGGGCCGGGGGGGATTTATACGTTTCATATCAGTGTAAGCAATGCTGAAACTCGTCTCACCCCTCCCAAACCGCGCGCTCTGACTCTGCTCCGACGTCAGCATCCCCTCTCTCCGTTGATGACGTTGGCTTGAAATCGGGAGCTCCGGCGACGCAAAAAGCCCGATTTGGACAAAACAGAGCAATGGGCGGGGATAGAGTGTGAAACGTAGATGGAGTCACCGCACTCCGGTGTATAGACGTGTACAGAGAAGGGGGGTTCTGTTTCTGAGCTGCATACGAACGAGATAGAGGAGCACTCTCTCCCAATCCTCTTGTGTGGCATGCTGGTTGCCGACCGAGTTCAGATATGATTCAGAAAATGATTTATGTCTTGTATTCCAGTGTCTTGCACTGCATGTGCATGCATGGGATTGCATGGAAGCACGGATGCAATCCCTGACAATTACTGCTGTAATTTCGTGCATCGCTGCGTTATTTCCATCAGTTTCCACATCTGGCAAGCTGTGTGACCACAGAATGAATTATTCAAAGGATATTCATTCACAAAATGGCAGATTATAGCAGCATGCGGAACAATGCACTGCAGTGCTTGTGGTGACTTTAAATGCAGCAGTGCATGTGCCCCAGTGAACCAGACGGGGTAACCGAGAACACCGAAATCTCTGCCTAATTATTGTTACATAAATGCTTTCTCTCTGTCCTTATAAGGGAAACATTGGGCGAGTATAAAGACAGCAGCTGTATTGAGTTATGTCTTTTGAGTTTGTGTGCGTAAGGCGACATTGTGGGCAAGAGCCAATGGTTCACTGAGTATCTATCAGCGCAATATGTAGTCGCAGTAATAGGGGACACTTAATTGCTTGCTTCATTATGAACTTGAGATGCTCCAGTCCGAATCAGACAGTAATTTTAAGAATTAAATGGACATCAGGTAGGGTTAGCCATCATGCCTAACTCACTGAATGGATTTTGTTCATGAATGATTCTTATCTATCAAAAATGCCAACTGTAACGGGGACGCGTTATATATGTTGTTTAAGTTGCATTACACAATACATTACAAATGACAAAATGTGCATTGTGGAAAAAATATTTTAATCGCCTCCATTTTATTTAAAACATTTTAATTTAACATGCAATCATATATGAAAAATCTATGTTAAAAATAGAAAATAATTTTGGAAGCAAATAAAAATGCATAAAATATAGGTTAACGACTCTCAAATGTCTACACGATCCAATTTCTCTTTCATCTAATATTGTGATCACAAATCAAATTATAAACCACAAACTGGTGTTAAATTTGACACCACACCCTGGTCTCCCCTAATTAACCTAAAACACCTGTCAAACAATTGCTCATTTATATCACAAGCTCTTCTGACGCCTCTTTGCACTCTCTCTGAACAGTTTGTTCCGTCCATAATGTCCGACAAGCCGAGTGTCACAGACAGAAGTCTAATGCAGAGCCTTCGCTGCGGTTCTGCCATTCGAGACGATTCGTTTTCTGAAGAGGAAGCGAAGTAGCCTATTCAGTGAAGGTGAGCTATTTTTAGCAACATGCAGAAACTCCAGTGCTTTTAGGAAAGTTACCACAGTGTTATCCTTGTGGCTTGCCGCGATCATTCAACGATGCAATAAATCATGCGTTTCATTTTCGTTCATGATAAATGACCAGGAGCGATCATTAAAATTATACACCTTGAGAGGAATATCTATTTAATTATCAGTAACATGCTATTTTAGACGGAATCAAATTGTGTTCGTCACTCATTCACCAGTCCATCAGAGGCACGCGCAAGTCTCTGGAACCTGTTGCGCATGAGGAGTGCGCGTGAAGTGACCGTTTCGCTTTTCTAAAAATATCCCATGGCTAGTGTCTGAAAAACGCACTCAGATTCACCGTCCTCTGCGACACATTTAGTCTTTTTAATCAAACATTTGTGTTTCCTGGTCAAGAATAGATATTTGAGTAAGAGTAATTAGGGGTTGAATAGTAATTGTCAGTGGGTTATATGACAAATGCGTGATAGGCTATCCCTTAAACAAAACTAAGCTGGTTTTGTTTTGGGTTTTGTTGATCTCTAGCTGTTCTTCCAGCCCAAATCCCATCTTAAACTATAGCTATCAGACAAGCTTGAGCAGAATGGGAGTCCAGCTTACTGGTTTAGACCAGTTGCAGACATTCTTTTCAGCAGACTTTACATTAGAGATGTTTTCAAGTTCTTATGTTAATACAGAATTTGTGCAGATGTGGTTAAAGCGGAAATATCAGGAAGACGATGCACGAAACACATAAGAATCCAGGGAGTGTTGCTATACACGGGGACTTTAATTTGCCTTCTGTGTCTCATTATCAGAGTTAATGTCCTGTTTGGTCAGCTCTAAACTAACTATTGACTAATTAAGTCTTTTTTTAATTTAATTTAATTCTCTTTGATGTGATGGAAAAGGCATCTTGTAGTTGCTTAGACTAATTATGATGCACTCATATTCAGTGGCAGAATCATGCATAAGCTGATGCTGGTTATAGATCAAGCTGATCCCTAATGATCCTTTGTAATTACAGTGCATCCGTCTGCAGTGCATCCATTTGTGATTAAACCCTGGCAGTGGTCACCCGTTAACAAATTTCACCTCTTAAAATAGTTGGTGGGTTTTTCTGTTCAGAAGAGTGATTCAGAAACATTGACGCGTGCAAGGCTTTTTCTGTAGCTTTTTCTAGGTATAGTTTGTATGAATAGCCTCTGCTATCTGATATCGTCAAAGCAGAGACAGTAAAATATGAAACACCATTGTTGTTGAGGATGTTTCCTTCAGCACCCATTTCTGGTAACTTGGCTGTAGTCAATGAGCATCACTGGGTGCAAATTCTGCTAAGTTAAATGGTGGTTCCCTTTTGTTAGTATCCGGTGTATGAAGTGGATGTAAATGCACATGTAAAAGTTTAATCAAACAGATTTGGAGAAATGTAGCATTACTTCACTTGCTCACAAGTGATCCTCTGCACTGAATGGATGCTGTCAGAATGCGAGTCCAAGCAGTTGATAAAAACATCACAATAATTCACAAGTAATCCTCAAAAAAATCCATTAACACATTTTAACTTTAAACTACTTTAACATTAAGCCATAATATTGCTTTTTCCACTGAGAAATTCCATCTCCTGTTGTCGTTACACATCAAAATCCACCAACATATTTGTTTACAACCATTTTGGACTGTTTTTGCTTCAAAACAGTGCTTGATCTGTGCTTATGGATAGAAGGCTCATATTTTAGCTGGAAGTAATGGTTTGAAGTTATAAACTTGGATTTGTTTCTTACAAACATGCATAGAGATGTGTGGATTACTTATTGTGATGTGTTTATCAGATGCTTGAACTCTCTTTCTGGCGGCACCCATTCACTGCATATGATCTACATTCTGGGGCAGTCGTGGTCATATGGATAGAGAGTCGGACTTGTAACCCAAAGGTCACAGGTTGGAGTCTCAGGTCCGGCAGGAATTGTCGGTGGGGGGAGTGAATAAGCAGCGCTCGCTCCACCTTTAATACCACGACCCTTGAGCAAAGCACCGAACCTCCAACTGCTCCCTGTGGGCCCCAGCATTGGCTGTCCACTGCTCCGGGGGGGTGTTCGCAGTGTGTGTTCACTACTGTGTGTGTGCACTCGGATGGGTTAAATGCAGAGCACAAATTCTGAGTATGGGTCACCATACTTGTCCACATGTCACTCCACTTTCACATTCACTACAAACTCATCTACATATTGGATACCTTGCGAGTGAGTAATTTTTTTTTGGTGAACTATGTCTTTAATTGCATTTCCTTCATAATTCAAAATCACACACATAAGGTAAAGGAAAGTTGCTATATTTAGTCTTTCCAAAATTGTAGAGGTTATGTTGCTATCAGGATTTTCTGATCATCTAGGGGCAAAAGATACTAGTTGAGTGCCTGCCGGATGTGAGTAAATGGATAATGCCCAGTATGACATCTCTCTGTTAGCAGTATGTCCCTAGGAACAGGAAAATGTCATTAGCCTGTGCCCAGAGAGCATGACTGAGTTGACTCTGCCCACTTGAAGCCTCCTATGATTTTACACACAGTGGACAAAAATAACCATGCAGGAAATGGAGTAGTTTCACAATTTTTTTTTAAGAATCTGAATTTCTAGTCTTTTCAACGCAATATGAGACTAATTTCAAGACTTGTGTGAAGGCAATTTCAAGATGAAAAATTAGGGAAAAAATAATTTGCTTTAATGCAAGTTATATTACCCATCATGACATGCATTAAAATACATATTTATTATTTTTGGACCCAGGTGAGCTAATTCTAAAGTCATCTGTGCAAGTTTAATTCTGCTCTTCCATCAAAGAGTTTTACAAGTGCACTGAAAGTAAGAAGAGTTACAAAAAATACTTTAATGAGAAAAAAAATGTCATTGGCCTCTTGTGCAGCTGAAGTATGCTTATCCTCTATCTCAAGATTCTTTCTCTCCACACTGCTGTTTATTTTTACACAGAGAATCAAGGTCTTCACTCTGCCTCTTGAAAGAAAGGAGCTAACCTGTCGCCTAGCAACACCTCCCACTCCTGCCGAAGCCAGAGGAAGAGAAGGGAGGAAGAGGAAGGAATGAAGCTGTCTATGAAACTGATGAGAGAGACCGAGGTAAAGAGTAGGGTATGTGGTTGCCTTTAAAGTCAAGAGGCCAGCTCATCGTGTGGGCCTATCTGTGATATCCGTAGCCTACTGAGAGGCCGATGAAGTTGCACCTGTCGTGGCATCTAAATCATCTAGATTTAAGTATAATAAATTATCTAATGCATTGTTGAGCTGTGTGCTGCTTGATTCATATAAACTATTGTGAGTGAGCAGATGTAACACTCAGACACCCACACACTACCTCCCTCCCTTCCCCATCTCTGTCAGAGATACTTCCCCAGCCTGCAGCCTGGTGTTTTTTTTTTTTTTTTTTTTTTCTTGCTGTGTATTTTTAGACCCAGGGCTCAGAACAGTGGGAAAATGTGGACTTTTGTTGAAGTATTTCTATCTCTCTTTCAGGTTCTGTGAATGGTGACAACTAATTCATGACTTTTTCATTGACAAACGTCAGTGCTTGCTGTAGTTTTGCATATGTCTTGCCCTTTAAATCACAGTTCTTTCTCTTTTTGTTAAAAAAAAACTTCTACCAATCTATTTATAGTCCAGCAAAAGCGTTCTATAATTCCAAAAGGTCTTTTTTTTCCACTCTTGCTGTTTAAGCTCGCTACTCAATTCCAGCGCTACATGCCAGCACATTGTGCTCTCACCCTCCTTTTTCGTTCCCTCTCTCTCCCTTCGTAAGTTGTTGCTGATGCAAGGTTGCCATGGTGATGTGATGTAGATGTGTGACATCAAAACAGACCTCAAGCAGCAGATTTTTTTCCCCTTTCAGTCTGTCGCTCGCTCTCTGTTCTCCCATCTCATTTCATATTAAGCCAAAGGCATTACATTACAAAACACCTCTGTGAGCTTCTGATCTAAACCAACCTCACAAATGTAAGAAAGATGTCCTTTAAACTGCACATCCTGCAATTTCTCTTCAAGTAATGCAGCTCTTAGTGACCATAAGAGATCCATTATTCTTCCCCATTCAGGTCTGCCTTTGATAGTAGCAATCAGTGTGTGCGTCTTTCTTTCTCTTTGCCCATCTCTGTGCATTTCGATCTGACTGCAATGTGTTCTCAATGTAACTATAGTATTTGTAGTGGCCAGGTTTGTTCTTCATCCTCCTTACCTGTAGTTGTGCATTTGTTGTTGGGGTTCACATTAAAATTTCAAAGAAAGGAATTTTATAAAATGCAAGTGAATATTTTAATATCTCAGTAGTCAGTAATCAGATGCAATGGGATGTTTGTTAATTTGTCAGTTCAACTATTTACTCAAATTGTAATATGCTGATAAAAATGTAATTTGTTACATAAAATATGTATGAAATTAGAAAAATGCAAGGTCAACAAATCAATGGAAAAACAAGTGAATATGAAGTTTCATAAAGCATTGCATAACTATTAGAAGCGAAGAGAGTGGGCAGAGATGGTTAGGAAGAGTGAGGTGCAGGGAGGGAGGGAGAAAGTAAGGTACTTCAGTGCCTTTTTTTTAGCTCCAGGCTAAAGTTACGATTGTTGCTTTTATCCATCCTCAATCCCCCCGAGAACCATTATTTTCCCCATGAATAGTGATCATCTCCGCAGCATGAACACTTCCGCACAATCGGCAGTAGGGAAGCAGAATGGCCTGTGTCATTCACCATGGCTGGGTTCGAACAATAGCAAGAGTCTTTTTGGCCCGCTAAATCATTGATATGAATTTATGAATGGGGAAGTCCATTACCTGACAGTTTTGCTCAACTCACCCTCTGAGTCCTTACATCCTTACCGCTTATAGAGTCATATCATGAGGAATTATATTTTCCTTCCAGTGCTTAAAAGTTAATTATGAAACAAACATACAGTAACTTTCAGAATTCAACTTCCTTACAATCGCATTACATTTACAGAACAGAATAAAGTGATTATTTTAGTTATCTTTGCAAATAAAAAGTATTCTCGTAGCTTCATAAAACTGAGGTTGAACCACTGTTGTCACATGGACTATTTTAACAATGTCATAACTACCTTTCTGGGCCTTGAACATGGTAGTTGCATTGCTGTCTATGTAGGGTCAGAAAGCTCTTGGATTTCATCGAAAATATCTTAATTTGTGTTGTGAAAATGAATGAAAGTCTTACAGGTTTGGAACAACATGAGGGTGAGTAATTAATGACAGAATTTTCATTTTTGGGTGAACTATCCCTTTAGGTACTTAAAGTGCAAAGGTACGAAGGTGTACCATTGAGGGTACAAGCTATTTTCTGACAGGTTTTGATGAAGGGCAGGACCATAAAAAGTGTTGTTATTTTACACCAAATGTGTTATATATGCCTTTGTGCTTTATGAACTGAATGAAGTCATCTAGCAGAGCAGTGGAATGTGAGTGTGATTTGCATTTTTGCAATATGTTGTTAAATCTGCCTGAAGCGTCATTTCATTTTGCCACAGAAGCTGTTTTTTAACACCCTATGTTAACACTCAGCAGTCAGACTCTCACCCGCAGGCTTTTTCATGGTGACAGTCTCTCACACATTACTCATTCACTCATCATGAGGTTAGACTCACTTTACTGTCTCACTCTCTCCATCTCTGACACAGATAAGCAGCGTTAGTAAGTCCATACATTTCCCCCTCTCTTGATGCTCAGTTTGAAGCATTAGGCCTCAAATCAAAATATTTGCAACCTTAGGCTATATGTGCATGAGATACAGCAAGTCACGCTCATTATGAAATTGCAATGATGATTCTGAATGCTTAGCGTTTCATATGTTTTTACTGATTTAAAAAATATGCTCCCATCTTCAATGAAGGAATTCTCTCTTTATTGCCATTCCCTCTGCTCGCACACCCACGCGACCATAGCAACACATTGTCGTATCATAGTAACCACATTTACGCAGGGAGAAAAAATTAAGGGTGGGTTGTAGTGGTATCTTTCACTGACCACCATGAGTATGTAGTTTAAAGATGGCTCCTCGTATTCAATGCATTACAATGGTGAGATTATGAAATTAATTTATCACTAAATTCTGAATATTAAACCTATATTTTAAGGCTTTATAATAGAGGTGAAAGCATATAAAGGACCAGATATTCATTATAACGTCTTATTTGAAATTACCTGTCAATCCTGATTCTAGTTCCCAGTTTGTGAGCCATATAATGTAATTAGCCCTCCTCGTTAGATTCATCTGAATAGCCAATCAGTGGCAGATGAGGTAGATGACTCTTGTTATCAGAGTCACTCCAGCTCAAACGAGGCCCTAATCAAGGAGCGTCGGTAATATTCAGAGGTCAATTTAATTCCCTTAAACAAATGGCCCAATTATCAGTGACCAACATGTGTCCCTTTTCACTCTCCATCTGTGAAAGAGCCCCCTTTCTGCTCTTCTATGGAGATCCTCCATTATTCACGATGCGGTGGACTGGAGCTAATGAGACACGCTAATGGAGCAACTCTGTAAACCCAATCACCCATTTGGGCAGGTTATTCTCCACACGGACCCTGCTAACGGTCCGTCGAGGGTCACAAAACATTACAATTGACACCTTTGTTTATAAAGGCGATTTCTGATCTCATATCAGCTTTATTAGACAACCCTGCTGGGAAATCGACTGTTGGCTGTGTTGATGTTCTTTGAGACATGATAGCTGGTTTTTAATTGGTGAACATCAATAAACCAGATACAAACTAGTTATGCTGTCATATAGGGAGAGTTTAGCCAAAAATGAAAATTGTTATAATTAACTCATTCTTATGTCTTATATTCAAACCTGTATGACACAAAAGATGATATTCTAAAATGTTTTTTAGTGTCCATACAATAAAAGTCAATGGGGTCCAGTGTTTTGTTCCTCGTTAACTTTAATTTTTGGACAAAAACATCAAAATAAATGAAAACAGGGTTTTGTTTTGTTTTTAAATCAATGCCACGGAAGAACCATTTTTGGTTTCCCAAAGAACCATTCAGTGAACAATTAAAATTTTAATTAATGAAAAGAACCATTCTAAATAACCTTTTTCCTCTAAGATCCTATTTGTGCAAAGCAAGGTTCCATGGATGTTCTTCATGGAACCATAGATGCTAATAAAGAGCCATCTGGCAGGTGAGGCAATGATACAGTTTTGATTTTTGGGTGAACTGTTCCTTTAAAATGGTGTGTAAAATTATTTTTATTTTTTTTATTTTTTTATTTTTTTTGAGACATGGTGGATGGTCAACCATCTAAACCAGCTCCAACTAGTTTAAACTCAATTGTTATCTGGAAGACTGGAATGTTTATTTGGTGTTTATATTTAGGGCTTCATGTAAAATTCTGTTTGCTTTGCCCACCGCCTCCCCACACATGCTTAGCAAATATAGATATCATGAATACTTCTCTGTTGTTTGTGGTTAATGCAGCGGATGTCATGGATGGTGAGTGCTTGTTTTGTAATAGCCTAATGTGTTTGAAAAAGGAGGCGGAGGGCAATAGTGTTTCCTCTTTTCATTCAAAAATAACCATGGATATCCAGGTAAATGGTGGTTCTGTCTTAATGACTGACAGCAGCCGTGTTTGTGGGGAATTTCCTGAGGGGTCCTGTGTCTCAATTAATGTGCGCACTCAGGCATGAGGGAAAAACTCTCTCGTTCCTGGCTATAAAAACGCATTCGTTCCTGGCTGTGCAAAGAAATAATCAGATCAGCAGGTTTTTTTTTGGAGTTGCCCACACTTTTTGCCACACAGTTTCATTGTGGCGAGTACAAAATGAGAGATTGCAGACAGAGCATTGAGAATCATCTTCCCAGCAAGAAAGTGATGAATTAATACAGAATTGCAGAACCGAATGCAGAAAGATGCCATTTTGAAAAACCATTTTGTTTTTGGTTGAATGACAACCACATTTGGCATCGGCGAACAGGGAATTTTCTCAGAATGTTGTTTCATGTAACATTATAGACACAAAAATGTATACATTGTTAATGGAATGTTTTTCTTTTGTGAAACAGTTTAGTTGGACGTTAGTCTAATGTTATTGGGTTTTTTTTTTTTTTTTAAACGTTACTATTTGTTTCAAATGGTTCAGAGAACATTTAAAATTAACATTCCTAGAATGTTTGTAATATTCCAACGTTTAAAAAATGGAACATTTGAACATTCTGAAACCGCTTTCATAACTTGATGAGAACGTTAGCAAAACGTTCTTAGAACATTTGAACTGACTGCTGGCTATGGACACTTCTAAAGTTAGCAAAATTCACATTATTCTAAATACAGTAGATGATCCGAAAGGGCATTTGAGCAAAAGGATTGTTCAGTCCTGGGACATCCGGTCCATTCCCACTCCACCCACTCACCTCTTCCTGACCCATAAATGAGGTCACATTTGGCATGAACCGTGGAGTGTCCCCTCCACTCCATAGGAGACCGTGACACAAGTCTCTGTATAAAGCATTTTCACAAGCTCATGGGTTGATGCATACACACACGCCTTTTCTCAAGGACACCTCCACATGCGGAGGCATATTGGCACAGCTTATCAGCCCTCCTCTCTCTCTGTGCCTGCTGGGTGGGTACAGCACATCTCGCTCCTGCGTTTGGCTCACAGTTGGGTTCACCGTTTGTCTGCCGTCCAGCAGGAAACGGCACGAGAATGCCACGTTCTCACCCACATACATCCCCGTCACCCACTTCCTAAAGAACTCATCTCTATCATGATCTCTGCTATGAGGTAATGATCGAAACAACCTGCTGGTGCCATCTGTGTCCGTGTGCGTTTACCAATGAATGTGCCCATCGTATTACTCACCTTGATTCTCAGGTGTGTATGTGTGTGTGTGTGTGTGTGTGTGTGTGTGTGTGTGTGTGTGAACGACTGAATGGTTTATAAGATGCTGTTCACCGTTGTACAGTCTAGCCCGGGAACATGTAGCCTCTCAGTTCACAGGAAGAAGGTAAAGAATCTAGTTCACTGGACAATTAGGTTACAAAACCAGCTGCAAGATTCCATCACTTCAAGTTGTGTCTATTTTGGGCCTTGGACTCGGTGTGCTGCACTGCCCCCATGTGGCAGATCAGAGTCAGTTTCCAGACCTGTGATTATGCAAGACATTGCAGGGAATGAGTCATCATTGGGTTGTTTCAGAGAGGGTAGAACAGTGTGTGTTTGTTGGCACAGAGAACTGGAGAAGGCAGTGGGATGGGCGAGCAGTGCTGGGGACAATGAAACGTGAAAGTGGGTATTTTCCCGTTGCTTTTTTCGGCTCTGATTGATCTGTGCAAGTGGTCACTCCTGAAAAGCTGCTAAAGAACAAACGGAAGCAGTGATGCTGTTGGTGGAAGGTTCTAGAAATGCATTTATGTATGGCTGCAGATAGTCCTAATGTATCTTGGTTATCTTATCTGATCATGAAATGATCTGGGTTTATTTATTTTGTTGTCCAGGTCAGTCCATACAGCGTTAATCTGTATATTTGAACAATTTTAAAATAAAAGTAATCATTTTGGTTCAGAGAAGTCAAATTTGCTGTGTATATCAACATGATTTAATATATAGTATAATATAAGCCCTATACTAATTAGTGAATATTATATATTTCATATAGCATAAGCAGTTTGGAGAATGAATGAATGGATGTACAATACAATACAATAATGTACAATAATATACAGTATCATTAATTCTGATCTATAATACCATTTGACAACTTTTGAAATAAAGGGACAATTTCTGTCAAAACAAGACCATTTTAATTCAGATATTATATAATTCTAATTAAAATTATGTAATTATTATGTGTCTACTAAAAGGACAATTTCTTTTAAAAGATGACCATTTTTAATTAAAATGCATTATATCATTTAACATTAATAAAAAAAATGCATTTTAACTTAACTTTTATTTTTGCAAAATAGAATATGAAAAAGAGTACTTCCTGTACTATAAGCCTTGTGACATCATTACCCCATTAGGCTCAAGTCCAATAACTCCATTATGATTCAGGCCTCTGCAATTCCATTCAGAGAAGTTTTCAGAAATAGCCCTCTTGCTGCCAGTACTTTACACGGTTTAGATCCAGAAAGCTCTATTAACCTGCATCTGAGACATAGTATTGATCAGAAAAGACTGAGATTTGGAATAGCGTGTGCTACTTTACTAAATAAAATGTCACTGTCTTGCACCTTAAATATTGTCCATAAATGACTCAGACAAGAGGCTGTAGATTATACTGAATAAACAATGTTATCGGCTCTCTAAATCAGTTCTTCTTCTTCTCAGGCTTGTGCTAATGAGGCTGCAGAGAGGCGGACAGCTGCTCAGTAGGGTTCCAGTCTATCCCGTGGTTAGATGAGTCAAGAGGTCGCAAGGGTGGGTGGAAGGGTTAAGCAGGGCAAATGAGCGAGACTTTCCATTAGGCGGAAGAGAATGAATAGCAGAGAAATGCCAAGAAAACATCCCAGCGAGAAGGCAAACATATGGAGGACTGGAGCCAGAATTTTATGGTCTTATCATATTTATTACAGTAATAAATCCAGGATCAAAATACAACAACGGCAGCGTGGTATAAAAAAAAAAACTACACAAAGTAACATGAGCATTTTTGATGGGGGTGGTGGGGTAGAGGTTTGGAATGACTGAGTGGTTACTGAATAACAACAACAAATAAAAACAATACTGAACTCAGAGATGGATTATACATAGTGGAAAATTAAGAGGCTTTTGACACTAAGAACATACAGAGATACTTTTTACAGCCTTGATATTGTTATTGCTACATTTATTTGAATAGGAGGGATTAATTATTATTGCTGACTTCTGAACTGGAAGAGCGAACCAGTGGAAGGAGTCTGCAGAGCTGCAGCCCTCATCCTGAGAAAGAGGCTATTTTTAGAAATGACAAAAGACAGTTTACATTGGTTGTACAGCAGGTTTGGAGTCATAGTGCAGCTAGTAATTTTGCCATTTTCCATATGACACAATATAGTGGGTCGACATCTTGTCCTTAAACTATAGTGCCTGTCTCTAATAGCCTTTTTATTATTAATGATGTAGAGGTTGTATAAGTTGGTACATCTCTCGTGAAAAATGACTTTTATACAATCTTGGAAATGATGTCTGTCAGCTGCCAGACATATTCAGCTCATAAGCCCTCCTTGTTGGATGAATCAATCAGTGCTTCCACTCACTCTTCCACCCCCTTTTTCCCTCTCTGGGCATCTCTACATCTCTCTTAGCTAAAAGGCATGAGGCCCAACGTAGACGGTCAAGCGCAGGACAGAACTGGTGTGGTAGCTCACGAGCGGGTTCACAGAAAGCATCTCCAGATCCAGCACGTACTCTCTGGGGCCATTCACAGCACGGGCGAGAACGAGCATGGCGCTGATGTTGTTGATTTGCTGAGGAAACAGATATGACAGTCACACGATTCAAAATTTGGCTCTGTGAGAAATGTACTAGACTAATGGCAGGAATCAAAGGGATTAAACATACACTACTTGTTAAAAGTTTGGGGTCGGTAACATTTTTAGAAATACCAAGGCTGCATTTATTTGATCAAAAATACAGTAAAAACAGTCAAATTGTGAAATATTATTACAATTTAAATAACTATTTTGTATTTTCAGATATTTTAAAAAAGTAATTTATTCCTGTGATGCAAAGCTGAATTTTCAGCATCATTACTCCAGTCTTCAGTGTCACATGATCCTTCAGAAATTATTCTAATATGCTGATTTGCTTAAGAAACATTATTTTGTTGAAAAACGTTGTGCTGCTTAATAGTTTTGTGAAATGTTGTTTTTATTTATTTATTTTTCTGGATTCCTTTGAACTTTCTTTAAATAATGTCACTTTTTGTTTTTATCAATTTAATGCATCCTTGCTGAAAAGTATTAATTAATTTATTTTTTTAACTTACTGACCCCACACCTTTCAACTGTAGTGTATATATTGAAGATTATATTTTGCCAATGGGGTAAGAAAAAATAAACTGTATTAAAGATATGAAATTAGCTTATTTTGAGGGTGTACTGGAAGACAAGACACAATTGCAAAAACTACTGTACTTCAGTTTTCAGTATAATAAGAATATACAACAGATTAAGTTATGCAGTAAATCCAATCATTTTTAAAGTACCCTGATGTAAAAGTCTCCGTTGTCATCTCCAGAGCGGATGCGGAAGGTGTTGTAAGCTCCAGGTAAGACGCTGGTGGCCTGGATCTGAAAGATATCTGAGGGGACGGAGCGCTCTGACGTGATGCTCATGTAGCGATGCACAACGGAGTAGGGCAAGTCTCGACAGTCAGGCTTTGTGACAGGACACGTACAGCGACTGAATAAAGAGAGTAAAGTATATCAGTTAGGACAGATTTCAGCTCAGTTTTTCAGGACTTAACCTAAGTGAACTGAATAGATTTGAACTGACCTACACTGAAAGGAATCAATACACTTTTACAGGACTGGACTGATTTAGAATGAACTGAACCAGTAACATTTTACATGGCTTAAACAGAATTGCAGTAAACTTATTTGAATTAAACTGATACATAACATTAATAGTATCCACCAGGTCAGGTTTTTGCATGACTAATAACTATGTTAGCCACAACTGTACCAAATTATACAAATATGTGTACCATATGTTCAGCAAATTGGCTTAAAATTTTGGATGCCATCCATCTAGCCAGATATTTCTTCAGAAATGCCTGACCACCTGTTATTCATTTAAAGCTTGTGGAACGGCAGATTCTGTTGAGACGTGCTCAGAGGCACAGACTGAAGAACTGGCCTCAGATATGGAAAAATAAATAAACCATGTCAGGTATGTCTCAACAGGCTCTACTGATGAAGAATAGACAATTAATGGAGAGAAAAATATCTCAGAAGATCTGATGCATAACTGTGTGTGAACTGAATGGCCTGCAAGTGCTTCTTGTGGTATTTTCAAATTGTTTACTTACTCTGACACTTGCACGTAGGGTTCCTGACAGCTTTTGTTGTTAACACATTCGTGACCTCCATGAATGTTCACACAAGTCTGTCCATCAGAGCATTGATGAGCTCCTGTCTCACATTCATTTATGTCTAGATTTAAAAAAAAAAAAAGAATGTTTCTTGTTTGTCCTATTAGTGAATTTGGGAAGCAGATTTTTGCAGTGAGAGAGTGTTAAATTAAGGTGAACCTTGGCAGAGGCGCGTGCCCAGGAGCTGATATCCTTCAGGACAGACACAGGAGAATTTGCCATGCTCATTAACACACTGATACTGGCACAGGTAACTGGAGTAGCTGCACTCGTCTATGTCTGAGGACAGAATGAATATGATCGGTTGCTCCAGTTGTAAGATGCATAAACATTTTTCACAAATATGTGTATTTACTTTAGTTTTTCACATTTGTTTGTATTTGCTCTCAGCTTACCATTGCAGGCAAAGCCATCTGGCCCCAGCTCATAACCCTGCTCACAACGACACAGGAACGTCCCGTACGTGTTATAACACCTCTGACTGCAGGGGGCCCCCATGCCACACTCATCAACATCTGAGCGCAACAGAATGACCAAGCAGACAGGATTGTACATCAAAACACTAAGCATAAGGCAAAATGTGAAGGATTATTATGTAAATAATTATGTAAAATAGATATTTTCTGAGCTGGAATGGCTATTTTTGTTGGCATAAATCAATGTCTAATAATTTTGTGGCCACTTAAAAATCAAAAATCTTTTGTTTTAGGGATACCCTAAACTAAAGGAAGGAAGCGTGCTGTTTAATTTTAGTGCACCCAGTGAGTCAAAATGCACATTCCTGGTATTACTGTGTACAATTCATCAGTGCATGACAATCTACAGAAAAATATCATCCTAATTAACTGAAATTAAAAGACTTAAAGGAATAGTTTACCCAAAAATGCATTACATCGCTTCATCAGTCCATCAAAGGCATTTTAAAGGTATTTCAGTCAGAAGCAACAGTTTGAATTTAAATATGTCTTAATGATGGATGGACAGCTTTTCACTTCATAAGACATTAACTGATGGACTGTAGTCTTATGGATTACTTGTGGATTATTGTGAAGTTTTTATCAGCTGTTTGGACTCTCATTCTGATGGCATCCATTGAATTTAAAGGAGTTGGTGAGCAAGTGACGCTCAATTTGCTAAATTTCTCTAAATCTGTTGTGATGAAGAAACAAACTCATCTATATCTTGACCTGTATTGAGTAAATTTTCAGCATATTTTAATTTTAGGATGAACTATTCCTTTAATCAATATTACAAAAACAAGCTATTTTGACAATGTTTTAGCAAATTGGAATTCATCTCGACTCCATTCTCATGCATACTGCAGCACTAGCTTTTCATGATCCAATCGGTTCCTGATGGATAAAATCATGTCCTGTCCTATTTTATTTTTCATATTGAATATCTTATTTCACTTGGAAATGCATCCAATTACAAAAGCTAAATGTGCTGCAAACAGCAATTCACACTGACTTTAATGTCTCCATTTCTTATTTTCCACCATGCACAAAGTGCTCTTTTACTGGTTTATATTTTGGCTTTTACTCAAAGAAAATGAGGTGTAGGATGGAGTTGTGTAAGTACGTGGGTTTGGATTCCAAGTGCTTGTGTGTGTGTGTGTGTGTGGGGTGGGTTGGCCTATGACTCAGGGTATGGCAAAACGGGGCGTGGGAGTGAGCGTGTGGGTTGGCTTACCAATACAGGAGCGATTGTTGCCAGCCAGCTGGAAACCAGGCTCACACTGGCAGGAGAATGAGCCAGGGACATTAACACAACGATGTTGACAGTAGCGGTACCGGCACTCGTCAATGTCTGAAAAGTATTAAAACATCAAATTAGATATAAATCAATTTTATTCCTCATTGGTATGACTGAAGAGACAATGATAGATGATCTCGCCATTTAATATAATTTAAGGCACAATATACTCATAAAATGGAATTCTCTCTGGAACTTAACCCTGGCAACAACTTGTTTCAAAAGTGTTTACCAATATTATTTATAGATATTTATTATATTATTAATATTAAGATAATATTTCTAAATTATAATTAACATAATTAAAATATGTAATATAATGTAAAATATATAACAATATGAGATAAAATATCATATTTAAAGGCATACTTCACCCAAAAATTTAAATCCTGTCATTAATTACTCACCCTCATGTCGTTCCAAACCCGTAAGATCTCTCTTCAGAACACAAATTAAGATTTTTGATGAAATCCGAGAGCTTTCTGACTCTCCATAGACAAAGGTCCTACCATGGTCAAAGCACAGAAAGGTAGTAAGGACATCGATAAAATGCAACATGTGACATTAGTGGTTCAACTGTAATTTTACGAAGCTAAGAAACTACTTTTTGTACTCAAAGAAAACAAAAGTAACGACTTTATTCAACAGTTCTTCTCCTCTAAATCATGCTTTCCGGAGAGAACCTCGACGCATGCGCATTGCTTTCCTCTGCACATTTACATTTATTCATTTAGCAGACAGTTTTATCCAAAGCGACTTACAATTGGGGAATACATCAAGCGATTCTTCTTACAGAGGCAAATAGACACAGGAAGTGCTCGTAATACCAAGTTTCAAGCATTGTTCGAATATGTACAAGCTAGACAAGGAAATATTAAAGAAAAGATAAAAAGAACACATAAACAAGGCTCAGCGCATGTGTGTTTATGTGCAGAGGTACTCTCGATAATGCCAGAAGATGTGATTTGGAGAAGAATTGTTGAATAAAGTCATTACTTTTGTTTTCTTTGTGCACAAAAAGTATTCTCGTAGCTTCATAAAATTGTTGAACCACTGATGGCACATGGACTGGTTTACCAATGTCCTTTCTATGTTTCTGGGTCTGGGAACATTTCAGTTACATTGCTTTCTATGGAGGGTCAGAAAACTCATGGATTTCATCGAAAATATCTTAATTTGTGTTCTGAAGATGAACGAAGGTCATACGGTTTTGGAACAACATGAGGGTGTGTAATTAATGACAATTTTCATTT
Source organism: Barbus barbus (assembly GCF_936440315.1). Classification (NCBI taxonomy): domain Eukaryota; kingdom Metazoa; phylum Chordata; class Actinopteri; order Cypriniformes; family Cyprinidae; genus Barbus; species Barbus barbus. Next base: position 22,944,725 of record NC_136761.1, on the reverse strand, counting down.
TTGGGTGAACTATCCCTTTAAAGATAATATAGGCTCTTGTCATCTTTGCAGGTACTGGAGTTAACTTTACCTGCAAACATTAATTGAAATTGTACCCAAGCCAGTCTTTAGTTCACCCAAAATGAAAGTCTGTCAACATTTACACCTTCATGACCTCAACCCTGGTGAGATGCATCTTGGTTTCAACATATTTACATGTAAATGAACCAGCTTCAAGATATTTTTAAGAATATGGATAACCAAGCAGTTGGTGGACCACACCAATTTCTATAGTATTGGAAAAAAATACTATGGAAGTCAATGCATGACTGTTTGGATACACACATTATTCAAAATATCAGCTTTTGTATTCAGCAGGAAAAAAACTCATAGGTTAAAAACAACTTTGGGGCTTAGTAAATGATGACAGAATGTTCATTTTTGGGTGAACTACCCCTTTAAGCGCACTTTTTCAAAAGGGAAGGCTTGGAACGACCGGAGTATAAATAAATGAGTATAAATAAAAATCCATCTTTGTGATTTTGTTTTTTGGAGAGATGAAATATGTTGTGGTTTTGCTACAATATTAGACAGGAATTTTCATTTCTCACCAATGCATTCTGTGCCCACTTTACGATACCCATCTGGACACTGGCAGGAGAAGGAGCCTTCTGTATTGAAACACTGCTGACTGGGCTGGCAGTCGTGACTGTCCTGTTCACACTCATCCACATCTGTTTTTGTGAGACAGAATCATGGAAATTTATTGTGGTTCTGGTTCGGTTTTTATCTTTCTTTGTCTTCTCAGTTTTGGCACAGGAGCTGCCATAACTGTGGAATGTAGTTATTGCCGCATTTATTGGTTCACAGCCCATGGGAAGTGAAAGCTGTGTCTACATAGCAGTCTTGAGTAACGTTATCTCTATTCGTTTCCTCTTGACGGTAGATGACAGCTGGGATGCCTCAGTCTTAGTAAATTCTTCGACCCCCTGCAGACCGGCCCCCTGCCAAGACTTCAGCGTGACTCCCACAGTTGTCTGAGCACAAACACTAGCTGATCATTTCCCCTGACCACCTGTTTCTGTCTGAGTCATTCAAGCGCTAACAGTCAACACTAAAACACTGCATGCAATAATCCCCCTTTCACCATCCTGTTCACTGATACAACTGATTTTCATTTTCATTTTGATCCGGACACACATGACATGACTCGGTGATTTTGTATAATGGCATGCTACTGTTTACAACGCTGATTCCTGCAAACTTGCAGGCCGTCTGACACCTGTTCTGCAAACATGTTTGTTTTCACACACTCACCCACGCAGCTGTCTCCCTGGGGCTCAAAACCTGGAGGGCACCGGTTGAATGGCTCGCTGGCCGTGTTCTCCAGGCTGGGATGGATCTGGTTGGGTGGTTCAGGGGCAGGGATGACCGAGGCTGAGCGAGGAAGGCACAAGTAGCCCCCATAGTGGTTAAAGCACTTCATCTCTCCCTTACAGGCCTCTGGGATTGTTTCACATTCATTTATATCTGCAGACACACATTCCATGCAGAATAAACCGGTGTTTGTGGGTAAAAAGCACACTATATGATAACAGTTACAAGACACATACATAAATTATACACTAGCATTGCAACGGTCGTTTAATACTGAGGTTTCAGTATGGCAAATTGTTCCTTTAAATATATAATATTAAACATTACTGTAGACTACACTAAAACACTTTTCTTTTATGCTCTCAAAGGTATCAAAAATACAGCAAAAACATTAATATTGTGAAATATAATTTTGATTATGTATATATGGAAGCTTTTATATGGATACTTTTTTTCAAGATTCTTTCATGAATAGAAAGTTCAAAATAACAGAATTGATTTGAAATAAGAATGTTTTATAACATTGCAAATGTCTTTACTGTCATTTCTGATCAATAGAATGTGTTCTTGCGGAATAAAATATAAATTTCTTTAAAAAAAAATCTTACTGACATTTTTTACATATTTATTTTTTACACTTTTAATTATACATTAAGTATATTGTGTGTGTGTGTGTGCATATTTATGTGGTTTATGAGGACCCAAATTTGTATAATGACATGGGTATGACAGAGGTATTACAATATAAAGGTGGTTTATGAGGACACTGCCTATGTCCCCGTAATTCAAAAGGCTTAAATATACTAAATGGTGTTTTTTTGAAAATCTAAAAATGCACAAAGTATCCTGTGAGGGCTAAGTTTAGGTGTAGGGTTGGTGTAGGGCAATAGCACACACAGTTTGTTCAGTATAAAAACCATTACGCCTATGGAGAGTCCCCATAAACCACAAAAACCAACGTGTGTGTGTGTGTGTGTGTGTGTGTGTGTGACTATGGACCACACAACCAGTCATAAGGGTCTGTAATTTATACATCACATGAAAGCTGAATAAATAAATAAGCTTTCCATTGATGAATGGTTTGTTAGGATAGGACAATATTAGGCTGAGATACAACTATTTGAAAATCTGGAATCTGAGGGTGCAAAAAAATCTAAATATTGAGAAAATCGCCTTAAAAGTTGTCCAAATGAAGTTCTTAGCAATGCATTTTACTTATTAAAAAATTAAGTTTTGATATATTTACGGTATATAGGAAGTTTATAAAATATCTTCATGGAACATGGCCTTTACTTAATATTCTAATGATTTTTGGCATAAAAGAGAAATCAATCATTTTGACCTGTACAATGTATTTTTGGCTATTGCTACAAATATACCCCAGCGACTTAAGACTGGTTTTGTGGTCCAGGGTCACACATATATACTTATCCAAAACTCCTTGTCTATGTGATTTAACTATTGTCTGTGTTCGTTTGATTTTGTTTTAAAGTAAAGTGAACTTATATACAGATATCCTGGTCAGTGTATTAGATAGTGTTGAACTCTGTATAAGGACCCTTTTAATTGGATGCTTTGTTTTACCTTTGCAGTGTTGAGTCTGTGGATCCCACTGATATCCATCTGTACATTCCTATAGGGGAAAAAACATGAATCAAAGTAGCAAATTTACAGGGATATTAAACTATATCTATATCGCATAATTACACATTGTATGTGAATATAAGATATAAAGATACAATAGTGTAACATACATTATGAAAATGTATTTAAAGCGAGAAAAGGGAGGGATAGAGACGGGGGAGGTTTCGTTCCTCCTTACCGTGTAGGTGTCAGTTTCTGTGGGTGGCTGTGAAATAGCGCGGTGGAGAAACACAGAGATGCACATACGAAAAACCAAAACACAACCGGGCCGCATCCTCACACACACCTTCTACGCGCTCTGATGAGCACAGGCACAAAAACACCTCCAAGAGCGTTGACTAAAGAGAAACAATCAGACAGACATGCGCTCTCTCACACACACACACACATACACACATTCGCTGGTTGAGTCGTTGGTGTGGATTAGATGATGCTGCGATGAAGTTACACTGAGGAATCTGTGGATGAGAAACAAACAGTTTGAGAGGTCTTTACGTATTACTGTTTGAACTCATATAAGTGATCCCACTGTATTAGTCATAACTAAAAGTCAAAACAGATGTCTGTGGTTTATTGCACAGTGGGGGTCTGGTAATTAAAATTGCAACAAAATCAAAAAGACTTAGACATAAACTCAGACTTGAATAGTACTGAAAACAAGACTAATGCTTTTAGAATCACTCATTTTTTTTTATGATACTTGCATTATGGTATGCAGTGTGAGATAAACAGAGAGAATAAGACTTCTAATTAGGCTCTTTACCTGTTCTCAAAAGCACTGTTGGAACTTTCTTTGAACTTATATACCATGATACCCTAATCTAGTTACCTAATACATCTGTCACTGTATATTACAAATATTGATACTGATATTTGGCAAAATAATTGTTCCTTAAAGTCCCTTTGGATACAAGCATTTGCTAAATGCATAAATGTAAGTAAAATGTAAAAGGATATTTATACAGTAGCCTACTCCAAGGTACTTCAGAGTACCAATAGCAATGGTACATGTGCTGAAAATAAAATAAATGGTAACATAACACTTATAACTCACAATAAGGTTCAATTTGTTGATGTTTGTTAATATATTCAGTATAATGAACTAACAATGATCCACCATGTCATTTTACAGAATTTATTTATCAAGGGCGTTTATTTATAAATATAGACCTATTATTGTTAATTATTCATTCATTTCAAATGAATAAATCAGAATTGGGGTTCTAAGTAGGCCTCTGGGCTCTAGAAAATAGAAAGGACTCCCTATACTAATGCATTGTAGCCATGTGTTTATGTATTGATACTGTTGGCTTTTTTTGTATTAAGGTGTGTTTATTGTATAATTGTTTGTTTAGTTGTTGTGAAAGTGAATCGATGTGAGGCACACTGTGAGATGCAAGACAATTTTTGGAAAGAATTACAACAATAAAGTGTCAAGTACTTTTTTGTTAGTTTCAATAGCTCCTTTCTTCATTCATAGAGCAATTATTAACTAATTATTAAATATTAACTGTCATTTATACAAAACATTTCTGGCTTTTCGCTAATGTCAAAGTTTCACACAGACCTATTAAATGCAATTCTATTTTCCTGGCCTTCTTTTCTGTCAGTACACACATACATTGACATTTATGTAGAGTGTGCACACAAACACAGGCATTGGAAACACAAAAGCTGCTCCAACATGACACAGAGCCCAACAGTAGCTCTTTTCTGAAAACGCAGAGTTCAGGGAGTCCAGTTGAAAAGTATTGTCATGTTGACTCAGTGCGACAAACAGCAAACCGCAGGGTGACGTGCAAATCTGCACATTCTATCCCCGCTGCATCAGCCTCCAGATAGAATTGTTGCGCTTTTTCTCCCAAACCACATGAAATGATTCAAGCCACTTACAGTAGCTGCCGTACAAGAACCACTTGCGACTTCACATGCAAACACACTGAAACGCTGCAACAAAACAAACATGCTCGCAAATCTCTCATCTGTGTGATTTACCCGCTCCTACTGACTAACCTACGTGCTACTTATGGTTTAAATAGCGACCCGCAAAATCTCAAAGCAGGCTGTCCCTGTGGTGTTGCACAGGACTGGGAAAAACCTGAAATCAACCATCATAAACAAACTCGAGGCCAGCGAGAGCACGGTCCAGTTGCTTGGCCGGAGTGTGGGCAGTGTGGAGGCGTGGGTAATATCGTCTGCCATCATGTCTGAGTGGCACTTGACCTTCTGGAATGCCAGCGGAGAGGATGTGGGCAGTGCTCTGAATAACGGTCAGCCGGACACTCGCTGTGTTTCCCACAGGATCACATTCCTAGGAAAACCCCCCCAAGGTTCACCGGAATGGTCAACTGTGGTTACCCAGAATGCCCTTGTATAAGTCTTACTTTCTGTTCTACTTTTTTTTTTCTGTAGATGTGTCATCATCAGATAGCTACCTATGAAGCAAAATGAAGAAATGTGGGGCACTTCAGATGAGAATAGGCATCTTTGCTTAACATTTGGTTGTCTGGTATTCCCGTGACTTTTGTAAAGCCTGCAATGATTATATGACCGCAAATAACACAAGTATAAAGACATGAACTTCATGGGCAGACCACACACATGTAATGACAAACGCTCTCCTCCTACCTCGCCTTCACTCTTATAAACACGCTCACACTAGTCCAGTGTCATGTCTACGGTTAACTCCGTGTGCTCAGCTGGGCATTAAACTCATGGTGGGCAAAGCACTCAGGCAGGGGCTCCAGGTTTAAACTTTGCTGGTCAGTGCACTTATAATTTTATGAATACAACCTCCTCTCCTCCCACCTGTGCAAACTTAAGTGGGGTTTTATGTGAGGACCCCCATGGCTGTACTGGTAAAAACGACGGCATAGACACATGTATTCACTGTGGTTGAAATGGACACTTAAGCCATCATTTAAAATGTATGAATGTCAGCATTAGATACAACCTATCAGTAACACTTAAGTTTAGAGACCAATTCTCACTATTAAACAGCTGCTTATTAGTATGCATATAACTAGCATATTGGCTGTTTATTACTATATTAATGGCTTGTTCTGCATATTTTAGATCCCTTAATACGAACTGTTAATAAGCAGCAAATTATGAGTCAACTGAGGCAAAAGTTGTAGTTAGTTAATAGTGAAAATTGGTTCCCGAACTAAAGTGTGACTAAAATATCAACAAAGTGGCATCTACAAATAAATGAGAGGCTGTTACTAAGAAAATCTCACATTTCTTGGCTAATTTTGAAGTTATTCTTAACTTAACGGGCTTAAGGTAATTTTTAGGGGATGTACAAATTCAGTTCTCCTCTATTTCAACAAGTGTCCATAAATGTAGTTTATCACATTAACTTTACTGTTTACATCAGCAGCAGTTACTGAAGTTTTCAAGTGACTCAATGGTGTGTATTTTGGCTACAGTATTATACAGACACTGAAAATTATATTCAAAGATTGTTTTACAACAACTAGAAACAAGTACACTAACTGTTCGAAAGTCTCTTACTTGTATGCACCAAGGCTGCATTTATTTGAACAATTAAGAAACAATTATTATTACAAGTAGGTTTTCTATTTTATGTAATTTAAACGTAATTTATTTCTGTGATGCAAAGCTGAATTTTCAGCATCATTACTCCAGTTTTCAGTGTCGCATGATTCATCAGAAATCATTCTAATATACTGATTTACTGCTCAAGAAATGTTTCTTATCATTGTCAAAATTTAAAACGTTTTAAATTAATGTTTTTGAAAAGCATGATACATTTTTCAGGATTTTTGATGAATATAACATTCAAAATGAACATCATTTATTTGAAAAATAAATCTTTTTGTAACATAACTTTTGATCAATTTAATGCATCCTTCCTGAATAGAATTTTGAATGCTAGTGCATATATTATAAAAGTTCTAGACAAGATCCTTGGTGGCCATCAATGATGCTCGCTACTTCCACGTTGCTTACTTTAGCAGCGCAGAGAAGACAAATAAATATTCCCAAATACCAAAAATAAAAAATTAATGTGGCTACAACAGAGGGCCCCAGTCTGATTTACTTGACTCCCTGTCACACTCTCTGCTTTTTTATGAATGCTCAAGTCAGCATCCAGCCATAAAAAATAAAACATCTAACACAAGTAATTAGCAGAACACATAAACAAACGTGACGTAACAGCAGTGGCCTGTGTAAGTATACAGTAAAGCATTCCCTGTTTGGATGTCACATTTTATCGAGCGTTCATTCTTATAACAACACCTGTGCTTCCAAAACGATTTAGGTATAAACTCACAAGCCACAAATTCCCAGACCTTTGTGTGTCCTCAGAAACCTTTGAGAGTCTGTGCGTAATGTTCCCGTTCTGCTGTGTCATTCACATCAAATCAGCTCATATAAGCAGATGGGAGTTTGTATGAATCAGCTTTTTGTCTTTAAAAACAGAAACATTATCTAAACAAAGTCACCCATTTTACGCTCACAGGGCTCAAATAACAACGTACAGTCAATGGCATAAGTCTGGTTGTGAAACATGTTGGAAAAGAGATTGGAAAGTTTTGCAACACTTCAGACGTGTAGAGATGTGTAAAACCATCATGATGGTTGAGCAATAAACACTAAAACAAAACGCAACAACATGTTATGCATAAGCATGGAAAGTTGGCAGATGTAATAAGATAATACGATCTTCCCCAGTACGTATGGTAGGAGATGTGGAATCTGCTGAATAATGTGATTGATTGTTCTCTCTCTAGTGTGCTGTCTGTAGTCGTGGATGTTTGGAAGAGAACTGGAGAGTGAGCGTGACGTGTGCAGCCTTGGAGCCAACCGGTCAGTTGAAATTTTCCTTAGTTTGCCCTTTATCGCTTTCACTGTCTGTGACATAACTTCAATTCAGCCTGACGTGTCTGCTTTAGTTAGATGAGCAGATCCACAGTGACCCAAAGACCCCATACAAACAACAGCTACTGGAGTACAATGACATTATATCACAGTTCAATATTAGATTTTCTTTTGTAAATGCGCTATACTCACAGGCCGGGCTTTCTTCTTGCTGTGTTCTTGAATGCAGTGGTTTTTCTTCTTTACTTCCGGTGGATCCCTCTCTAGTTTGTTTCAGTGCAGTGGTGGCACGTCTTCTCTTCTATCCTCACTCCTCAGCCTGATAGAGTGACTGTGGAGACGGACAGCTGGACTGTGAATGTATGCAAGGGAGGGAAAGACGGAAGAGAGGAGAGAGGGACAGCCCATTCCGACCCCCAAACAGCCCCCCTGCACAGCCATCCTCCGCCCCCAGACCCCCCCCTCGTCTGACCCCCCAGGATAAAAATTCCTGGTCTTCGGCCCAAATTCCAAAATTCCAAATGTGTCCAGCTCAACGACAGAACAACAGCATACAGATTCACACACACACACACACATGCAGCCAACCCCCCTCCATGCACACATAAGAACCAGGCACACACACACAGGCAGAGACCCCACCTGGTTTCATTTAAACTCACCCCCCCACAGCCTGCAACTTTCTTTCTCTCTTTTCCCCTCCACCTCAAGTCACCCTTCATCTCTCCCATCTTTTTCGGTCTCTTGCTCTCTCTATTCCTTTCATTCGGCTGGATATTTATAGCTTGGGAGAAGCTGGTGGAATGCAGACAAAAATTAGAGAGCAAACTAGAACGAGAAAGAGAGAGAGAGGAGGCAAGGGTAGAGTGAAAGAAGGGAGGATAGGGCGCACGTCTGCTTGGAAAAGTTTTTTTGCCGTGTCTAAATATTGAAACTGGAGGTACTCGCAGGCTGATATTACTAGAAATGAGAGGCAATGGAAAGACTCGCATTCTTACTGCTGGTACACTTTACATGCTCAAACAATAGAGCATGAATTAGAAATTGGTTTGGGTCGATCTGTATGATTAAGTACTTGTCACTTTTGGCAATTCATTTTTAGCAGATATACATACAGTGCCCTCCATAAGTATTGGAACAGTAAAGACAAAATTGCTCTGTTGACTGTGGAGTCAAGACATTTGCCAATATGATTAAAAGATGAATATGAGACAAAACTACAGAATGTCACATTTTATTATTAGCCGTTTCAACACATACATGTTTGACCAAATAAAAAGAACAGCACTTATAGAGTTCATCGCACTCATTGATATGAGCATAAGTATTTGGACAGTTGGATATAAGGCAGATATAAAAGATTAAAAGCTATTATTTAGTTGCAGATCCCTTGCACACAATCACAGCAGTGAGTCTGTGACCCATAGACATCACCATACTCTTGGTCTCATCCTTTGAAAGACTTTTCCCAGCCTTTAATGCAGCCAATTCCAATTGTTGCTTGTTTTGGGGAGTTTCTGCCTTTACTCTCCTCTTCAGCTGGTGAAATTCATGTTCAATCAGATTTAAATCTGGAGATTGCCTTGGCCAATCTAAGACTTTCCATTTCTTTGCCCTTATAAATTCCTTGACTGAACTGGCAGTGTGTTTTGGGTCATTGTCCTGAGGCAAGATGGTTTTGTACCCTTCCAAATTCATTCTGCTACTGTTATCATATATTAAGTCATCAGTAAAGTTGAGAGGGCCTGCTCCAGAGACAGCCATGCATGCCCATGCCATGACACCACCTCCACCATGCTTTACAGATGAGGCTGTATGCTTGGGATCATTTGCAGTTCCCTTTTTTTCTCCACATTTTTGCTTTCCCATCACTTATAAAAGGTTATAAAGGTTCATCTTTGTCTCATTGGTCCATAAACACAGTTCCAAAACTCTTCTGGCTCACCTTTGTGCTTTTTTGCAAACTCTAATCTTGTCTTTCTATTTTTGGTGCTGGTCAGAGGTTTGCATCTTGCTGTGTAGCATCTGTAATTCTGTGTCAAAGTCTCCTGAGGACAGTAGATTGTCAGAGCATCACCCCAGCTTTCTGGAAGTTGTTGGTGATTTTACAGACACATCTTTTAGGCTTCATTTTCACAGCTTTTATGATTTGTCTGTCATCAACTACTGTTGTTTTCTCAACCGATTAGGTCGTTGTTGGTTGCTGGTGTCGCTGGTGGTTTCCAATCTCTTGATTTTCTCCATGCCCTTTATTTTTGCTATAGCTCTAATTGACTTCCTCTTTTCTTTTAGCATCCAAATTGCTTGCTTTTCTCTCAAAGTCAGCTCCCTCATCTTCATCCTGGTTTGTGTGTGTCATCATCAAATGCAAGATTCAGAATGCAGAAGTAATGGATATAACTGATACAACACATTCCCTGCTTTTTCAAGATTCAAGATTTTTTATTCGTCACATACACAATTATACAGAGTATAACCAGCAGTGAAATGTAAGTATCCAATGTCCAAAAGTCTTTCTTTGTTATAGGTGATCAGTGCCGACCTGAGATGTGTAAAAAGAGAAAGTAAAACTAAGTAAAAAAGTAAATAAAAACACAATCTTAGCGGAGCGACCTGGACGGCGTCCGAACACAGCGGCGCCATCTTGAAAACCTTTAATACCTGAAGAATTAATGCAACAGGACACAGCTGATCACTTAGAAAGACCTTTGAGGCAACTGCTCCAATACTTATGCTCACATCAGATAGAGCAGGGGTGTCAAACTCAATTCCTGGAGGTCCGGAGCCCTGCAGAGTTTGGATGCAACCCTAATTAAACACACCTGATCCAACTAATCAAGTCCTTCAGGTTTAATTGAAAACTGCATAGTATATGTGTTGGAGTAGGGTTGGAACGAAACTCTGCAGGGCTGCGGCCCTCCAGGAACTGAGTTTGACACCCATGAGATAGAGCGATGAAACTCTAAAAGTGCTGAACTTCTTAGCTGGTAAAACATCTATGTGTTGAATCCCCCAATAATAAAATGTGACATTCTGTAGTTTTGTCTCATATTCATCTTTTAATCATATTTGTAAATGTCTTGACTCCACAGTCAACAGAGAAATTTTGACTTTACTGTTCCATACTTTTGAAGGGCACTGTATATGAAATCTACATATTAATTACTGCATTACACAGATTTTTTTCCCAATCAAATGTTCTCCACATATAAGATACCACACATTTTCCAGTTTATGGGAGCTTTTGAGTCACAAGTACCACAAACCATTTTTGCTTCCACAGAATTCCCCCAAATGTTGTCTCAACTAACCAAAGTCTGGACTAAGAATTTCATATTGAGCAATATTGCTACTGCTGTTAAAGGATTATTGCTTTGCTGACTTTAAACTGTTTTTTTTCATTACTGTTAGTTGTGTCATGTTGTAAAAGAGCTCTTAACATATCATTTGTACACCATCACCGTTTTTAAAGCTTGTATGTCAAGTTTGTGTCATCATGCAGTTGTGTATCAACCTTTTAAAACTTTATTGCAGATATGTTTGCTTTGTAAGGTGACATACATAAACCATATATAATTTCTTGTTACTAACTGAAATTTGCTAAACAAGAAATCTGTAGTTGCCTTCACAAAATTACTGCCAGACAGATTTAGTGAACTAAGAATCTCAAATTGGCTAAATAATGACAATCGGTGGAAGAACTACAAAAAAAGAATGCATCAATTTTTTTTTAGATTCTCTCTTCTGTTTTTATGGGGTTTTTTCTTTGCGCTCTTAAAAATAAAGGTTCTTTATTGGCATTGATGCTTCTATGAAGTACCTTTAACATCCATGGAACCACTAAAGGTTCTTTACAGTGGTAAACGTTGCTTTAGATTATTAATATGATCTTCACACTAAGAAAAAATGGTTCTTTCAAAAACAGTTCAGTGAAGCATTCTTTATGGAACCCAAAAATCGTTCTTCTATGGCATGACTTCAAAAACCCCTTTTGGAACTTTTATTTTTAAGAGTGTAATACTGAATTCATACTTTTTATTTTGGTAGAAGTCATAAGAATAGTATGTTAATATAGCTTTAATATTTATAAAAACATGTCAGTGACATATGCTTTTGCTTAATTGAGGCCTTTCATACACCATAAAGAAATTATTATACATCATACCTAACTCAGTTGTGTTAAGTCACAAAATCAGTTGCGCATTCCTGATGTTAGAGGCATCACATTCAAGCTTCATCAAATTATACAAAGAAATAAACATCGTTTTGCTCTGCAAATGACAAAAGGGCAAACAAATCTGTTTGCCATTACTCTTGTACGAAAACACCTCTAGAGTAATGTGGTAGGCCTGACAGCTGTCATTACATACTATTATTGCAAAAACACACACGTACACTGTGCCACCAAGGCCTGACAAATTGTGGCCCCCTACTGCTTTCCCGGCCCCCAGTAGGCCCACACACAGACCTCACACCCATCATGCACCCACTTACCCTAGTCTCAAGCCAGAGGGGTCAGGAGTATATGGGCCATAAAGACGCACATGTAAGCCACAACATCCTTTGGACTGTTAGCACGTTATTTGCCATTAAGACCCCCAAATTATGTCAGTCAAAACAAGTATGATCAATGCATAATCTTGTTCTGAATCTCCATCATTACCAAATATACTGTCTTTTTTTCAGTGGGTTTGATAAATGGGAAAACCCACAAAGCAGAGTTAATGAAAACACAATGCAGACAGTGTCTGAGGAAATCATGCTGTGTTTATTTACAAGTCATACAGTTCTGGAGGCCAAGGGGTGAAAGAAAGAAGCAGGGATAGAGGGAGAGGGAGGTGAAGAGATGGACAGCTGATAGGGGGATATATTTGGGAAAGGATTAAAGAAAGTAGATGATAAACTGGGAAAAATTAAACATCAGGCCAAATAATAATCAAATGCAGATGAGTTATCATTAAGGGAGAGGAAAGGCAAAAATGGAGATTCTTCTTTAGTCGTGATACATTCTAAGAATGCAACTTTTGATAACTCCCATGTACCTGGTCCAGACAGCATGGTGCCTGAGAAAAAAAGAGAGAGGGAGAGAGGTTTAAAAATGTCACTTTTATTCAGCTTATAAATGTTCAGTTTGTAAATACATGTATATCTGAAATGTTTACTTTGATACTTTGATGTGAAATTCTCTTCATAAACACTACCATTGAAAAGTTTGTGGTCAATAAGATGATTATTATTGGTTTTTTTTTTTAGAAATGCTTTTATTCAGCAAGGATGCATTAAACTGATCAAACGTGACAGTAAATACTTAATAAATGCTTAATAAAAAATGTATTATGTTCTTTTGAACTTTCTATTCATCAAATAATCCTGAAAAATATATAAGTTTCTTAAAAAATATTAAGCAGCACAACTGTTTTCAACACTGATAATAAGAAATGTTTCAAATCTGCATATTAGAACAATCTGAATGAATGAAAATATATTTATAAAGAAAACAGTCATTTTGAATTGTAATGATATTTTTTTATTTTTAATCCAATAAATACAGGTTTTGGTGAGCATAAGAGACTTCTTTCAAAAACATAAAAAAATGGTGAAGTTTGAGATAAATACATTTTTTCCAAATGATTTGGAGTGTTGTGATTTTTTTTTTTTTTTGTATAAACAGAAAACCACATTCCACAGTGGTTAAACCACATAAATGACTGAACAGGAAACAAAGGTGACTACAGCTAAAACAATGTGCATATGATACAGTGACCCCCACTGGTTGCAAAGAGAATTTCCTTTAAACACAGACCTCTATATGCAGCAATTGTAAAAAAATGAAATAAAATAAAAAGATATTACTGTACACACTGTACAACAAACATAGTGAGACTTACTTGAAGGTGTCAAGGATATGTGCTGAGTTAGTATAATGTGTAAGGTAGAGGTTCACGTCTATTGATGTCCATTTATCTGATCGACAAGGTTCAATAAACTGTGAAGAGAACAAGGAATTAATGCTTTGTGAAAATGTAGAGCACTTCAGATCTGATAGATGCTTTTATTAAACTAAAAAGGTACCTTTTCGACAAGGTCAATGAAGAAATCACGAACATCTTTTGCGTTGATTAATTTGGCAGCGATATTTACAAGGCCCCTTGAAAGATTCTACAGCAGGAGATATTTAGAAATCAAGAATCATGTAAGTAGAAAACATTAATTTCACAAGAATATAAACCCTCTTACCTTAAAAGTGGCTTCCATCTCATTGAAGACATTGGTTTTACCCCGCAGAGCAGTGCACACTAAACTGAGTGGATGAGAGGTTTCATTATTCATATGGCTGAGACAGAGGGAGTAAGCATGCAACATTAGGACATTTACAACGGCCCTCCTCAGACCCGTATCGCTCTTCTCCCTGTCCAAATCACTCGCTCACACACACACCTTTTGTGTTGGTCTAAGAGATCCTTGTCTGTGATTAGAATTTTGAGGTCCTTGAGGTCTTGAAGGAATTCCTTATCCAGATCTACATCCATGTCCTCCGTCATGTTATCTAAGGGAGAGAAATGGTGGATTTTGAGAGAGCAGACAAAGACATAAAAGGAGATCTTTTCTTCTATGTCAATATTTTTCTAAACCACACAATTAGTCAGACTGACAGTGTCCATTAATAACCTCAGACTAGATGCTCAAGAACATGCAGATGTCAAATTAATTCAGAGCATTAAGACATTAATGTATCACTCTGAAGGGGTTTATTTTACAACAATGACCAGTTGATTGTATGTCCTCATACTTAATATATGGCTGCTTCAAAAATAAACAGATATTTAATTATGAACCATTTATAATGTATATATTATAATGTTATGCATTAATTATAATGCAGAAATGTTAGAAATATTATTTTTAAAAGTATTTTATCAGTTGATCATATATAATCTCACTTCATATACAGCTACTTAAATAAGCAAAATAATTGGTATATAATTATTTTTACTATATTACCACTATGATTATTATAACTGACTGTTTATATCACTTAATAGCTGATAGATAGATAGATAGATAGATAGATAGATAGATAGATAGATAGATAGATAGATAGATAGATAGATAGATAGATAGATAGATAGATAGATAGATAGATAGATAGATAGATAGATAATTATAACAGAAATATTATATATAATAGAAATATTACATATAATATTATGGGATAAAACATTTTAAAAATAACCTGAGTGGTACAAGAGACATAATTAAGCAATCTAAATGTAGGGAATGGGCTGCCTGGCATAATGGTTATATGGTTTAGTGGCCATTATAAAAACATATTTTACCATTTAATGCCACGATTGACCAATTTGAAGTATTGCAGATGGCTGTGTAAGAGCTGTGTAACTGGTCTTACCCACAGCTCCTAGAGTCCAATTGTTGATGAGCTGCCCAGCACAGAAGGCAAAGTCCTGGAAGGTTAGGTACTGCAACTTTTTCTTCCCCGTCTCAAAACGATTATTGGCAAAGAACACTATTGCAGCATAGTCTCTGGAGGAGGAATTGGCAGGATCATTTAGCAAGAGAAGGTGTAAACGCACCAAATCATCACTGAAGCAACTGTTCATGGGAACTTACATTCTCACAATATACAACTGTAAAAACGGATGCGTATAATGTAATAACCGTTCCTTTTTTTTGTTGTTGTTTGGTTTTTCATTTTCTGAGCTCAATTCTACCAGCATTCTGGATTAATTAAAAAGGCTTTAAAGGAAAAACCTTCTCAAAAAAAGACTTTCTCACCTGGCTAATTGATCAGATAGCAGAAAGTGTTGCCGTATGTTTTCCACCAGGGGGCCTTTGAGTTCTTCCACCACTTTAAACACTCGCTTGAAGTTGTCAAACTATATTTAAGGAGATAGATACAATCATTTCATTTCCAAAAGAGCCTTGGAAAAGTATCCAAGCATAAATCTTAGCAACCAATGAGCAGTTTATAATGGGTCTCGGACTCGTAATCGAAAGGTTGCGGGTTCGAGTCCCCGGCCGGCAGGGATTGTAGGTGGGGGGAGTGAATGTACAGCGCTCTCTCCACCCTCAATACCACGACTGAGGTGCCCTTGAGCAAGGCACCGAACCCCCAATTGCTCCCCGGGCGCCGCAGCATGGCTGCCCACTGCTCCGGGTGTGTGTTCACGGTGTGTGTGTGTGTGTGTGTGTGTGTGTGCATTTGTTCACTACTCACTGCTGTGTGTGTGCACTTGGATGGGTTAAACGCAGAGCACCAATTTCGAGTATGGGTCACCATACTTGACAATACGTCACGACTTTACTTTAATCTTGTGGTGTGTTTGTACTTTGCAGGTTTGGTTTGATTAAACTGTATGCTGGTGAGATTACTCTGTTAGTGCGGTTCATTTAAGTAAGTATGAATGCTGCCAACCAAATCTTGATGCAAACCAAACAAGTGCTTCCAAACGAACTCCGGTGCGATTTGACTGATATATAAACACAACATGGCCCAAAGACATCTAAACAAACCAAAATCAGGAAGTTATGTCACATAATGCAACCCTAAAAAGACAGAATGTTCAAGCCCATTACAGTTCAGTACAGACATCTGAACCACTTTCTGCAGCTGATCTCCATGTGTGAAACAAAGAATTTGTAAATCTGTTTAGACTCGTTTACACATTTTATAAGCTATTTGTGAGCTGGTAAAAATACCACCACATGTACACATACATAACAAGTGCATGTAGCCCAACTCATGGTTTTGGATGTTCAGTAAGTTCAGAAAATATGTCATAAAAGTGCCCAGGTTTTGGCTGTATCCGTATGCCTTTTGTTTTGTATCTTTAGGCTTGATGTTAAAAATGACAGTATAAACACTAAGTTAACCAGGACAAAATGTTAAATTTTCTTTTTGGACCAAGATAACCATATTTAAAGTGTAAACACATCCTTAAATGGAGTCATTCAGCTCACCTGTCTTCTGCAGCTCTTCAACGAAATGCCTGTCTTTGTACTAACATCATCAAGGTCTTTTTTGGTTCCTTTGGAGAGCTTCTTTCCCAGGACCTCTCGAACAAACGAATCATCAAAAGCATAATACCTAGAAATAAAAAAGCAAATAAATGTTTTAAATTAAATAATAACCAAAACAAAATAAATTGGCAAGACACAAACCAGTGCATACCTTTCAATGAGCATGGCTTGTCTGTCTGGTGGTATCTGAAATAGTAGCTGATTGGCTAGTTTAGCAGGGTGATGCAAAAGTCTCTCGCACATCTGGAAAGTTCTGTACTGGTCCATGGTGTCACTGAGCAGCACTTCTGCACTCGCCTCACACTCTTCCATTACACCTCCATCTATCCGCACCTTCACTGCATCATTCACTATGAGGACGACCACATTCTCAAATATATTATTAACTTCCTAAACAGATATGACAACGCTTATGGTCTCATGAATAATACTCTACCTGTATATCCATTCAGCCATAGTTGATACACCTCTTTGTCCATAATGGTGGTGTTTCCAACAAATACATCCAGTTCCACAGACATCTTAACATCGGCACTATATAAACTGTGCAGAGTCACATGGCCATGGTTAGTTAATACTAAACAGATGACTGTAACACTTAATGTTACTTAGTGAGTTGCAAGAATAAACTGGTATTAAGAGTCTCACTCTTTGGCACTAAAGTCAATTAACGTTACAAGACTGACAGACAGTAGCTAAGTTACTTCTTACACAGTATTGAAGCTACGGCCATTAACTAATCGTTAATAAACAATTTAGCTCACCACAGACATGCTATATTGCCATGTATTTTCAAAAAATACTACGCGGACTTAACTTACCAGACACAACGCGACAGTGGGTTTTTAAACGCATTCAGATGTCACTACATTAGCTCTTGTTTTGGTAACTTATATCTTGTTCCTTGCGACTTTTACTCGTCAAGAACATAAGCTCATAAAGTACGCGTGCACGCTGTTTAAAGATTATTACCACGAGTTGATCATACACAGGTAAGTGGCAACCATCACGTAAATATTTACCAAACCCTAACTGTCACATCTAGCGACTACTTTACATCCATAGCAACAGCACACTGTCGTGACTACTTCCGGGTGTGCATCGCATTCATATTACGTCACATTTACGCGACCGTATGATACTGTAGTTTCTGGTAGCGAGTGCTCGGGTATCATCACAACTGTATATTAATGAATGTTTTAGAGGAAACAGCACTATTTTTTAAAATAAATCCCACTAATATTTGTTAGAACATTGTGATATTTGAATCTATATAGCCTAGTAGTGTATGATATAACTAAATAATATATCATGTAACAATATATATTATAACTGTTTTTAATTTATAATATTTTACTTTATTTTAATTAATATAATAGGTTGAATACTGAACCCACCATCAACTAAATCTATGTCTTATAGGCCTTGTTAAATACTAGTGCTGTTTGTGACTTTGATACAATAAAATAGGAATGCTTAAACTTTCAAATAAAAAAAAACATGAATAGTTACATCAGCTGTAACGTGAGATTGTGGATCATTGAATAGATGTTAAATGACTGTTAATAAAGTTTTTGATTCAATTACAAATGGAATGCATTTAATAAAAGAATCCATGCTGATGGCTGTAGCCTGTGAAAGCAGGTTGTCACATGTTTAATTCAAGTAGAGTTAACCTAGAAACTGAGAAGTTAATGACATCACAATCCTGCCTTATTAGCACTTTGTCCTTGAGCCATTTACTAAGAGGAAACATCCTTGCCCCATACTGTTAAGTTACGAAACCGTCTGGGTAGGAAGTGTCAAATTAACTACTTTCACATAACCACGTTCACTGAAACTATTTATTGGTTTATTTTTATTTAGTTTTTAAGACTTGTACATTGATGTGCTAGTAAATAACATAAGATTGTATATGCTAAATTGTAACATTTTAATATTTAATTTATTACAACTAGTTGTTTTAACATACATTACAGTTTTACACAATTACAACAAGACATGCAACAATACATGTATTTTATACATTTCCTAAGTGGATTTATCTGGCACAAGCATATTATTGAATTTTTAGGTATTATGCATTTGATGATTCAGTTGTTCAAGAGGTCCTCCGCTGGCTCCAAATCTTGAAAAATATCACATTTCGATTTATTCATTTAACAGACACTTTTACAAATGAGAAATACAACAAGCAATTCATCTTGAGGCAATAACATAGGATGTGTTAACAATACAAAGTTTCAAACATCATCTAGTAAGCTATATAACAGGGAGAGATTAAGAAATAGTAAAAGCATAGACGCTTTTTTAAAGAAGCAATTTATTTTAGCTACGTTTAAATAAACAAATTGAGTTGAAAGTTAGTCAACTAAATTTATTTAAATGTAGCTCAAATAAACTGATTGCAACCACTTTCCTTAAAAAAAAATAGTAAATTCAATTCATAATTTATTTCAGTGATCATGTGTCATATCAGGTGTTTACAATTAAGTAATTTCTTACATTCCCAAGAAGATTAGACTGACAAAGGCATTCTCTGAAATTACAATTTGTTTTATTCATATTTTTATTGTTTGACCATCATTACCAGATTATTATGATATTTCATTACAATAATGTGCTGCTGTTTAATCCCCTGCAGCAGCTTAGCCAACATAAAAAATTCAATTAACTCTCATTGAATCCACCAAAGGCCACATGTATGTTTTCAACGCTGCCTTATTATTCTGCACCTCTCCCCTATTGTGTTGCATGCCGTTGTTCACCCCTCCCTCTCGTTTATCCGAAACTGTGGCCTGTTTCCATTCTCGCTCCAGCAACCCCCCTCTCACCCCAGGCCCTGGTTAACACCCCACATTGTTTTGTCCTCGTGCTAGCAATTGTGCTGGAGAGCAGGGCGGAAGGATGTGGCTAAATACCTCGGCTTAAAGTAGAGAAAGCTTTTGTCACCCTTTCCGATAGTTTTGTGTGTCTCATCCCAGCAATGTGAAGACCTCATCTAGAGATATATTTCAACATAAACCTGTAATAATAACCTTTGCTATGTATCTTCAGTGTTTTATGGTGAGCTTTAGACATTAGAAACAGCTGTGAGAGAGGATCTCACTCACTATCCAGGATACAGTACAGATCTTTACGGTAAGGGAAGAGGGGAGGGGGTGAAGAAGGGAGGGAAGGAGAGCAGGAGATGGGGGAAGACATCACTGCCTCCCCAACCAACACCACCATCGCCAAAGGAAACACTGTAATCTCAAGGAACATCAACGAATTCCTCAGGAATCATTACGAAGGACGCCAACATACATTTCAGCGCCGTTAAATCGGATTATCCGACATTGTTTCTTTGTAAAACCGACCAATCGCATGCGGCACTAGTATAACCAGCCTGTCCTACATTCGACTCTTATTTATTGATTTTTCATATTCACAACGCGTTTTATGCGAACGCAAGCGATTGGATGTTTTTGCCTATTTAAGACACGCTCCGTGGTTGTTCACTGGAAAAGCTTTAGGGCGGAGAGAGACGGATGCGGACATTGTGATCCCTGCTAATACAGAAGAGAAGAGATGCTCCACTGGGATTAATTTGACCTCTCATCCCAACCCGAGGAGCAGGAACAAACACGATTGTGCTTCAGTGATTCCCAGAAGCTAAATACTGAGAAATAAATGCTGCCAATGACGATTTAAAGCACTGAGGAGAGAGGTAGGCCTGTTTAGTGTGTTACAATCGGGACGTGCTTGATATTTTAATAATTAAATATGACAAAAAAGCCAGTTTGCATATAAGAATTGTGTGTTTTCTCTTTATTATAGATTATAAATAGCAGAGCGAAGAGGAAATGGAGTGTTTTCTTCGTGCCTGGATGAGGAATGTTGTGATCCATTTACAGTGACAGACAGACATCTCATGTGCCTCATAAGAGTCATTTTATGCTTTAACCGCTGTTATAACAATTGATGGTGAATTTGTGCACGATATGGGGAGCGACAGTGAAATACTGAACCGGGAGCTGTCAAAGATGTCCGATGAAGACTTGCTGTCTTGTTCTAAGGAAGAGCTGGTGAGTCGACTCCGCAAAGAAGAATCGGAAAAGATGTCTGCTCTCATACAGCGTGGTCGATTAATCAAGGAGGTCAATAAACAACTGCAGGGACATCTGCTTGAAATCAGGGAACTCAAAGTCATCAACCAGAGGCTGCAAGAGGAGAACCAGGAACTGCGGGATTTGTGCTGCTTTCTGGACGATGACCGTCTGAAAGTGAAGAAGCTGGCCCGTGAGTGGCAACTATTCGGCCATCACGCTGCTAAAGTGATGCGAGAAGACCTCGGCGGATACCTCAAGAAGCTCGCCGACCTAGAGCGGATGCAGGATGGTCTGGTGAAGGAGAACCTGGATCTGAAGGAACTTTGTTTGGTGCTCGAGGAAGAGTGCGTGAGTAGGAGTGATTCCAGCCCGGGCGGCTCCACGGATCTCAACATACCGTGTATGGTGGCCCGGGACGTGGGCGACGGGAGCTCCAGCACCGGGAGTGTTGGCAGTCCAGACCAGCTGCACTTGGTGTGTTCGCCAGATGACTGAAGGAGAGGAGCAGAGCCATATTACTTTATCCTTCTCTCTTGATGCTGAGACAGACTTTTTATGTCTACTAAAATAGTTTACATTTTCTGACAATGACATCTCAGCTATTTCAGTGGAAATAGACCAAGACTTCTAAAGTAGGCTAGTTTACTCATGGCCTTTTGATGCCATAAATACAGTTTCTCTATATTTCATTGATTAACATTTTATAGTTGGCAGACCTTTAACACTTGAGTGAAATTATTGGGTGCCAGGCAAAACAGAATTATTTTTAAGCTTTAAAGTGACAGCCTTTCCTTTCAAAATCAGTCCTCCTGCTAGGAAATCCAGCGTAAAGGGACATTTCACACAGAAATGAAAGTTTTGTCATATTCACTCCCCCTGATGTCGTTCCAAACCTGTATGACTTTCTTCTGTGGAATACAAAAGAAGGTGTGTTGAAGAATTTTTTATTTTGAAGAATTGTTTTTATGCATACAGTAAAAGTCAGTGGTGTCTAAAGCAGAATTGGAACCTATTGACTTTTATCATGTGGACCAGTGATTTGCAAACAGAGGAGTTTGTGAGTGGATGACAAGCTAATAATTAATTAAATAAGAAAAAATTGAAATTGAAATAAATACATTTAAAATAAAAACAGTCAAAAGTAAAACTAAATAACACATTCCGGCAAAATATATATACAAAGTCAGTCATAAGGGTCCATTTTTTTAGGACAATATTTGGCTGAGATACAACTATTTGAAAATCTGGAATCTGAGGGTGCAACAAAATCAAAATACTGAGAAAATCGCCTTTAAAGTTGTGCAAATTAAGTTCTTAGCAATGCATATTACTAATCAAAAGTAAAGTTTTGATATATTTTCGGTATGAAATTTACAAAATATCCAAATGATTTTTGGCATTAAAAGAAATATCAAGGATTTTAACCCATACAATGTATTTTTGGCTATTGCTACAAATATACCCGTGCTGCTTATGACTGGTTTTGTGGACCAGGGTCATATATATTTTATATGTTTACCTTCCAGTAAGAGAACTGGAATTAGCTGTTAACTGTGAATTAGCTGTTAAATTATGAAAGTATTAACTAAAGGGGTACTTATTTTTGGTCAATGTTGTTCAACAGCATGGCAAAAAATAAAATTTTATATATATATATATATATATATATATATATATATATATATATATATATATATTGGGGAATACACAAAAACACTGAGGCATTTTTAATTTTTCGTGTTCTGCAGAAGAAAGTCATACAGGTTTGCAATGAACATGAACAAATATTTTTTGATTTACATTCTTTTTAAGATGGTAGGGTTGTTTTTGGAAGATGGTGACTGGTTTTTACCTGGTCTAAGCTAGTTGAAAACTATTTTGACCGAGATGTCCAATTGGTCTAAGATGGCTTGAACTTTCTAGAAACCATCCACCATGTTCCAAAAGCTTCAGATTTTCCAGCAGGCCTGTTTATTGTATTAGTAGCATTATTTGAATGTATGATTTTACAAGTGTTGCAGGAATGATTCCTCTCATCTCTTACAGGGATTGTAGATAGGAGCAAAAAAAAATAGTTTTGGGGTTGACATTTTAAACAACATTGGGAGAGATTAACCATACTGCTAACTTGTACCAGGTTTTACTGTGCACTGATCTGTTCATGGGCTGATGTTTCTCCTACGATGCACTATGACAGGGCTGCAATGAATCTTGAATCTTTAGAGATTCACATTTTTACTGATTAGAGCCATATACTATGTAGTGATCTGTTTAAGATCATTTACAAAAAGCACTGAATCTTTTTCAGCAATGGAGAGGAAATGGTAGTATCATAGGATTGTGGATAGCAAAGCCTCCATTGTAAGCAGATCAGATTTTGTGACGTAAAATGGCTATATCACAGAGACCCAAGAATGATTCACTGGAAATGCACGTTACTAGACCACGTTTTTACAATATGAGATTTTTTTTTTCCTTGTTTGTTTTGAACTGGACAGTATAATTCACTAGATGTAGTGACGTGTGCTCCACTAAACTATGTTGCTGTGCTCTGCACTGAATCCAAAATGAACTATCTTTTACATTAACCCCACTTTAACTACACAGCTGTACTGTACAAAGCTTTTTGTGTTCAGTTGTTGCTTTGACAAGACTTTAATTAATACACACTGAATTGACACTGATGTTTGTAGGGGAAAACATTGACATGTAGTTTTAAAATTATTGTGCTAGATATTGTTATTATTATAGTCATTTTTGTTGTATTTGCTGCATACTACAAGACCCTCCAACATAGGATTGTTCTGTTGTACATGTTTTAAATCCAAATATATGATCAGTATTATTTCAATGACTGCAGTTTTATAGCTGCAAGACCCAGCTTTCTGATTGGTTAGCATTTGCTTTGTTTCAGGCTATGCTCATTGTGAGTGAGATAGCTTTAAATACACTTGACTGACACACCATGTTCTGTTCTTGTCTTTTTTCCTCATGCATTCACTCTGCATATATACAGTGCCCTCCGTAAGTACTGGATCAGTAAAGACAAAATAGCTCTGTTGGCTGTGGAGTCCAGACATTTGCCAATATGATTAAAAGATGAATATGAGACAAAACTACAGAATGTCACATTTTATTATTAGCTGTTTCAACACATACATGTTTTACCAAATAAAAAGAACAGCACTTTTAGAGTTCATCCCACTCATTGATATGAGCATAAGTATTTGGACAGCTGAACATAAGGCAGATATAAAATATTAAAAGCTATTATTTAGTTGCAGATCCCTTGCACACAATCACAGCAGTGAGTCTGTGACCCATAGACATCACCAGACTCTTGCTCTCATCCTTTGAAATACTTTTTCCCAGCCTTTAATGCAGCCAATTCCAATTGTTGCTTGTTTTGGGGAGTTTCTGCCTTTACTCTCCTCTTCAGCTGGTGAAATTCATGATCAATCAGATTTAAATCTGGAGATTGACTTGAATCTAAGACTTTCCAATTCTTTGCCCTTATAAATTCCATGACTGAACTGGCAGGGTGTTTTGGGTCATTGTCCTGATGCGATATGAAGCACTTCCCAATGAATCTGGTGGCATTTTCTTGAATATTGGTAGGCAAGATGGTTTTGTATTCTTCCAAATTAATTCTGCTACTGTCATCAGTAAAGTTGAGAGGGCCTGTTCCAGAGACAGCCATGCATGCCCATGCCATGACACCACCTCCACCATGCCTTACAGATGAGGCTGTATGCTTGGGATCATTTGCAGTTCCCTTTTTTCTCCACATTTTTGCTTTTTCCATCACATAAAGGTTCATCTTTGTCTCATCAGTCCATAAACCCAGGTCCAAAACTCTTCTGGCTCACCTTTGTGCTTTTTTGCAAACTCTAATCTTGCCTTTCTATTTTTGGTGCTGGTCAGAGGTTTGCATCTTGCTGTGTAGCATCTGTAATTCTGTGTCAAAGTCTCCTGAGGACAGTAGATTGCCAGAGCATCACCCCAGCTTTCTGGAAGTTGCTGGTGATTTTACAGACACATCTTTTAGGGTTCATTTTCACAGCTTTTATGATTTGTCTGTCATCAACTACTGTTGTTTTCTCAGCCGATCAGGTCGTTGTTGGTTGCTGGTGTCGCTGGTGGTTTCCAAACTCTTGATTTCTCCATGCCTTTTGTTTTTGTTATAACTCTAATTGACTTCCTCTTTTCTTTTAGTATCCAAATTGCTTGCTTTTCTCTCAAAGTCAGCTCCCTCATCTTCATCCTGGTTTGTGTGTGTCATCATTGAATGCAAGATTCAGAATACAGAAGTAATGGATATAACTGATACAACACATTCCCTGCTTTTAATACCTGAAGAATTAATGCAACAGGACACAGCTAATCACTTAGAAAGACCTGTGAGGCAACTTTTCCAATACTTATGCTCACATCAGATAGAGGGATGAAACTCTAAAAGTGCTGATCATCTTAGCTGGTAAAACATCTGTGTGTTGAATCACCCAGTAATATAATGTGACTAAATTTGTCTCGTATTCATCTTTTAATCATATTTGCAAATGTCTTAACTCCACAGACAACAGAGCAATTTTGTCTTTACTGTTCCAATACTTATGGAGGGCACTGTATGTGTAGACATATATAAATATACACAGTACACACATATATTATATAAACAAAAACTTTTATTTGGGATGAGATTAATCGTGATTAATCGTTGCCCAGCCATAATATATATATATATATATATATATATTAGTGTTTATGTATATGTGTTATATATATATATATATATATATATATATATATATATATATATATATATATATATATATATATATATATATATATATACACTCTTAAAAAAAAGAAGAACCAAAAAGGTTTTTTTGCGGCGATGCCATAGAAGAACCTTTTTTGGTTTCCTGAAGTACCATTTTGTGAAAGGTTCTTTAAAGAACCGGTGTTTTTCTTGGTAATTGTTGTTTGGTGATGAGTTTTTGGCTCAAGGTCTGCATATAAAGTCACACCAGAGGTGTTCAGCTGGGATCAGGACTTGGCTTTCTGCAGACCAGTCAAGTTCTTCCACACTGACTGAATCAATCATGTCTTTTTGAACCGTGTCTTATACACAGAGGCACTGTCATGTTAGAATAGAAAAGGGTCCTGTCCAAACTGTTGCTATAAAATTAGAAGCACGCAATTCCCTAGAATATCATTATATGCTTAAATATTAAATAGTGTACTCATGGAAATTGCTAAAGTAGTCAAACATGTTCATTAGAAGGAGGTGACCTAATACTTTTGGCAATATAGTGTGTACATATATATATATATATATAAATAAATAAATGTTGATAGTTAATTGTTTTTAGCAAGGCCTTTTAGTTTAATTCTAAATGAATCCCCCTTCAGGTCAGGGTACACGTGTCTTTCTGCTGTGAAATGTTTAATGGCTTTTTAAGGAACACTTGTACATCTCTCAATCATCATTGTATTGTGTTGCACGATGAAATCTGTGGAGCTTTGATCATAAAACTAAGCATTTATAATCTTATGAAGATATATTATTTGGAGATATATTGACAATGGATATGCGTATGCATTTAGTGTAAGTAGCCGATTATACTGTTATAAAGATCTCATTGATTTACAAGCTATCAGAATTTCACCATACTGTTTAGCCATATAAATATCATTAACTTGACAAAATTGCATATTTTTGCTCTGAATAAAACAGGTGTTTTTTCCCCTCCTCGAATGTGAGCACCATATTCTCCTATATCAAACTATATGCTTTAAACCCTGATTTATAATACTCTATAATACTCAATATTCCAGCTAACTGGGAACATTCTTGGGAACAAGATTCTGGTTAAAAGTTCTCTTAAAGTTATGGAGATGTTCTTCCTGTAATGTTGATAGACTGTTCATTCAAAGTTATCTGCTCTTTTCGTAATGATCTCAAAGACAACAACAACAACAACAACAACAAAAAAACATATTCTTCTGAAACCTTTTAGTTGAACATTTGTCCAACGTCTTTTAAATGTTACTGCTATTTTTATAGTATCTTCAAAGAATATTCAAAACTAATGTTTGCCAAATAATCAAATTAAATTTACCCTTAATATTTGTATAACCAAGAACATTTTTTTTATTTATTTTTTTTAAACTAGCATTTTGAACATTCAGAGAACATTTAGAAAATGTTTTCATAACTTAATGAGTATGATAAAAAAAAGAAAACATTTTTTGAACATATTTTTGGTAGCTGATGATGCTTTAAAAAAAGATTTTCTAAATGTTCAGTAAAAATAAACTGTTCAATTGTTTAAGAAACTGTATTTCCGACAATCATTTCATATGTTAGGCTTTAGGGTTAAAGTATATATTACAGCTCAGAAAGGACTTCTAAATAACATGGATGAAAATTTCCCATCATGTCTTAATGAGATCTCAGTCATGCTGTAGCTCAGGCCCTAATTCATTGATGTTTCACTGGTTTATTTTTGGCATGCTATTTGCACAACCAGAACAGTAATACTTTCACTGTGACTGGCACACAGAGGTCCTTTCAGCAGAACATGTGCTCGCCAGTTCATTCAGTACAAACTCTCTCTTCATTATCTCAATCATATGTTCTCATGTCTTCTCTAAGTGACTTTGTGAATTTGTTCTCTGTATATTCAAGATGTCTTGGCCTCTTTTAACTTATTTTTGTTCCTCAAGGCTGCTCGTCATTAGTTGTTTTCCAGGTATTTTCCGTCTTTTTGTAACCACAGGATGTGAAGTGATAACGATCATTTCATGCATATTCTCATATGCTTGTCACACAGAGTGAATGTGAATTTTTCCCATAAACAGACACATGAAAAAAAGTTTCTCCTGAGCAGAACGTTATTTATTTACATTTTTCATACAACAAGTAAAGATCAACACTCTTAAAGGAAGGTGTTTAACAACTGGTTTCTGTTCAGAGGCAAATGTGTTTATGACTCATTGAACATTTCTGTCATCAGGACATCCTAGGAGGAAGCTGTGCGCTCAACCTCTCATTTCCTCCCCCCTTGTACCCCTGTGTGCTGCGAGAGATTTGCTTTCTATAATATAACTTGCCATATTATTTTTCTGTGTACCCCCTTCAATAAAAATACTTCTAATAATGGGGCTATACATCATCTTCAACTGAAATCAATAGAAATCCTCATTTGAAGGCACTCTAGTATGTTACAAAGCAGCTCAGGATCATAACATTGTTTTGTATTCCCAATAGCAGCACATATTTTCAGTTATTGTTTATTAGATGTTAAATAGCATGCAACAGTTCTCCTTACTAAAGGAACCAACATCAAATCAGTAAAAAATACCTTGTTTTCAAAAATAAATACAACTCTACATGTGGTCAAGCAATAGTAGTGTACTCAATACAGCATAAAGTATATATAATTGACTTCTACTGGCCTGTGAATTACACACATTTGCACTTGTCAATAAAACATCTTAGCAACAGTTGAACAGTTAAAATATCATTTGTGTAACCAGTGTAACCGTCATTGAAGTTGCACTTTCTCAGTGTTGTGTTGGTGTTGCAGACATTGTGTGTGAAGAACCAGGTAGGCTGCATCCCTTCAGTTCCTTGAAAACTAGCTTATTCAGCATACACTGTTATTATAACGCTGTATTTCAGAAAACCAAGATTAACAACATAAAATAACAAGACATTACATTGTGTAAATCCATAAACAGGTGCATAGCAAGATAGTATAACCGATAAAAACTCTAATCAACATTTCAGTTGAGACCTTAACTCTAAAATTGGTAACGCAATAATAAATAACATAATAGACGCTCTTTATAAATGGCTTTCCTAAAGTAACTGACATCCCTTCCTGAAAGGCATAATGGTGATAGATCTACACTGTGCTTTCACTCCCAAAGCAAAATCTAAACCTTTTGCTAGCAGGCCAGATTTTTAACTGCTACAGTACCATCACCAATACACTAAATATGTAGTTAAAGTAAATTACTATAAATCAATAATACTAATATTAATGCCACTAGTCAAACGTTATGGCTTAAAAGTCAATCAGTTTCTTTTCAGTGTTACATACTTATGTGCTGTAAAAATTTCAGTCTACTTCATATGAAGGATGATCATACATTTCATTTTGCACTACACATGCTTAAAGGTGAAGTGTGTAATTTCTACTCCACTAGCGTCACCAAATGAAATGGCAAAAATACTTTTTCCTGAAAACTTACTCCATCTATTATTGGTTCATGCCTACAAATGGCATAGTTGGGTCTCCTTACTATGCTGGGATAGGAAAACGTGTTTTAACGTCAAAAACGTTACACGCATCACCTTTAACTTGTGCTTCTGTATTCTTATAATGAATTCAAGTTGCTGGATAATTGCCATTAGTAAAGGTAAACAGAATGCACAGGTAAAAACATAACATATATGCTTGTATGTAGTAGTAAGGACACTTTTGGAAGTCGTAAACATGTTTTCCCGCACAACAGATGAGTAATTAAAGGGTGAGGATGGTTGGTGAATTGAGAGAGTGATCTGACTGGTCTCCACTGCTGCTGCTGCGGCGATGAGCGACGCCACACGGCTGAGGCCGTTGAGAAGACTGGCTGGTACCGTGAGAGCCGGCGAGATTGAGAGGTTGGGATGAAGTTGCAGAGCTGGTATCCAGTGAAGAAGAGGGGTAGCTGAAGACCAGGCTGGCAGTAAAAGGGGTCAGAGATGGAGTGGAGATGAGGACAGGAGTATGAAGAGACTCTGATTCCAGAGGTAAGCAGGTGACAGTGGAGGCTGAAGCTGGAGGTGGGATGGAAATTTTGGGCTTGGGTTTATTAGGCTTGGCGTAACTCTTTGTTTCTCTGGAAGGCCCAGGAATATGACGGTCCACAGGCTCAATCTTGATTCCACTCAGCGTCGGGAGGTCACTGTTGGAGTCAGAGTCAGAGTCTGAGTCCGAGTCCTGGACTTTGCAGATGGGTCTATGGGCTTCGAGGACCAACTCAAGCTTCTCTTTTTGCTTCTGAAGCTCATCGATTTCCTTCTGCAGACGTGATTTTTCATCCTCTAGCTGGTCGGTTTCCTGTGAAGAGTTCAAATGTTCAATTTGGGTCCAAGTAATGCAAAGACATTTTGATTGAAAGGAAACATGGAAATTAAACAAAATGAACTTACATTTTGCAATGTGTCAGTCAGTTCGCGTCGACGATTCCTGCACTTAGCCGCAGCCATTTTGTTACGTTCCCTTCGAATTCTACGCCGCTCAAGTTCCTCAGCGGATAGCTGGAGTGAGAAAGTAAAGCAAATATAATATAATATGCAGTAGTTTGACATTGTACGCACCTGTAATAAAATATTAAAAATGTTAACATGTTTTAAGAAATTATCATTCATTATAATTTTAAAACCCTATGTCTAATTAGAACCATCAGAACCTAATTGGTCAACTCGATTTTTATAGTTGATAAATGTGAAAATACTGCCATCTAGGGGATGAGATTTTTAATTTAATTTCAAATTCACCAAATACTTGTAGCAATTTTCATCTCTGTAATTACTCTATAAATGGATCCGTTTATATTCCCTTAATTGATTTCACGCTCTGTTTCTTTTGTGGGCATCATATGCAGTTTCCTGACCTTATATTGATGAATCACCTGCAAACACCCTAATGACTCAAGTATGAGTCATAATATTATACGCCAATGAATCACATGATATCCCATTTCCTGTCTCATTATTTCACTCTCCCCCTGCTATATTCAAGACTCGGAGGCATGAGTCAGGCAGGACTTCATGAGTTAATATTGAATGAGCATCTCTGGGTTTCATCTGGGGTTGATGCTGTCTTGTAAATAGCATACTATAAGATCGTTACATGTATATGCAAGTCTTTTTTAACATACAAAATTAGCGTTTACAGCTGAATACATAGTTCAAACTCTTAAATAAGCCCAAATGAGATTCACACCCTGAATGTATCAGCAAACATATTAACGCGTAAAGCCAAGTCACACACTACAGACAACAGGATATTACACATTTTGGGTCTTGCACACTTTGATTAGGGCATGCCTCATCCTTAGATTTACACGCACGGCTGTTTTTGGTTTTGGCCAAGACCTCTGTCAGAAATGGACAGGGCGACAGGTGAATCACGGCCTCATCATGTAGACAGACTGACAGCTATTAAATTGGACTTACATGTACATCATTTCTGCTTCTTGTTGAGCTGCCAACAGCCGTAGCTGCTCTAATAACACCCGGCCGGGACAGATGTGATTGGGGAAGTTGAGGATGCATAAATGGGATTCTTGACGGCAGTGGGTAGGATGGTCGAAGTGCCCTGGATGTTCCCTGGGTGCCTAGAATGGAGGGCTGAAGCATCCATTGAAGGTCCTGGTTTGAAGTTACGGCATTGAGACTGGGCACAAACTGACTGGATCCAGCCACAGAATATTTCTGCTTCAAAGTGCAAGAGACACAGACAATATATCATAAGTTACCAAGGCAGTGGCATTAGATATTTAGGGAGGAGACTTTATTATATCTCATTATGACTCAAAAACCCATTGTTGTCGTGTTTGCAGAAACACCCAGATATAAAAACCAACTTGAATCATTAAATCTTTTTATTTTTACTTTTGGGTGTATTTATTTGGTCATTAATCTTAAACAGGGACCCTTAAATCTACAGAGAAGCATTTAAAATGTGTTGTATTAAGATTCTAAATAAATAATGGTATGTTAAGACTTATGAATTACAAATAATTTCTAAATAAATGATATTTTGAGCAATAAAGCATAATAATGTGCTAGAGTTAATGATTAAAATGTTACTTTTTGTCTTAAATGAACAATTTAGAAAGTGATACTGTAACTGTCATGTATTATTATTCATACATGTCTCATACTCATCTTGAATTTTCAGAAGAGTGTCACAAATTACTTGAATAGATATGAGATAAAGACACGTACCTGTTGTTGAGTTGAGCCGGCGGTGGTTGTAGCGAGAGTCGCAGAGCTCGAGCCTGATCCAGAGCTGTTATCTGGGAAGGTCCGGTCGATTCCTCTGCCCAGGTTTCCGTAGTTGTACATGTATGCCGTTGACTCTTCAGTAATCCAAAGGAAACTGCTTACTAACTCTGTCTCTGTGTCGCCGCTTACTTTTCTGGGTCTGCTTTCCCAAAAAGGTCCCTCCTACTTATATCACTGACAGTTCACGCGAAATTCAAAAGCAAGTTAAAAATCTACCTTATTGCGGGAAAGCGGTAGAATCCACCACGATACAAATGGGGGAGTCTAGCAGTGGCTGTCAACGCTGAAAATGTTCATATTACTGACAGAGGTAGAATAAATGCAAAATAATGTTTTATAATATCTGTAGTACAATTCTGTTTTTTGTCAGACTAGTGGTTTTGAGTGTGCACCTGAATATAAATAAGTGATCAAGAACGGTACAGTTGTCGCCCCTCCCAATTTACGGGAAATGGTGCTGCTAGTCTTTAGGATGACGTACGGTCACATGGAATATTACGTATATGACCATACATGGGTTTTTCCGGGAACTCCTTCTGTTCGAGCTAGCTACAGGCGCTCTCACAATAATGACAACTCTGTATCGAAACTTGAGCTTTTTACAACAGCTTTCGTTATTTATTATTTCGTTATTCCTTCGGAAAACTGTACAGTTTTGTACAGATCTGTACAGTTTTTGTACTAGCACGCGGGTTTATGTTAACACGTGGTAAGCAGTGTGTGGTCTACATTTAAAATTAAATTAAACATTAAAGCACCATACAGTGAATGAATGAAGGCTCATCAAACAATTCTCACTGCTTTTCTCCATTCTGCTGAATCACCCCTACAGCAGTAAAAAGGAAAATGATTCAGCTAATTGGTGTCAGGCATTGAAATCTTGATTCATTACCTTTCCTTTTTGTTTTTGAAAACCACAAACTGTTGGGCATTCCCTAACCTAACCCTAACCCTGACCCTAATCACTGTAGACCTGCAATCTGGTGTATTTTGAGCGCAAATATTTAGCAAACACAGAGCAGATACTTTTACTTTTAGGTAAGCTGTTCTCAGCCCAGTTTCCTGTTACAGTGTTCACACAGTGAGTGAACATTTACATGAAATACTCAATATACCAGAGTAAATATTTTTGAAATAATACAATTCATTTTAAATCTGAACAATTATGACCGATACCTGAACAACAACATCAACAACTACACCAAAAAAATATTATAAGGGGCATTTACGGTCATTCTTTATTACATTTGGTGGATTTTATTTTATTTATTTATTTATTTTTGTTGTTGAGATATTACCTTGGTCCCTCTGACATCATATTTAATTGTTGTATTACAGTGCAAATCTTATCTTGTGGGCCATCCAAATAAAATTAATATCATAAAAACACAACATACATTTTTTTTTTCTTTTTATAATATGTTTATTAATGTTCAAGCACAGTCACTGTTGTTTGTCACCGCTATTCAAGGTCTACTCCTTTGCATCATCATGACTCATTTTTAACTGTCCAGTACAACAATGATCTGTTCGTGCCAAAGGACACAACATTTGTAAAAATGAAACCACAAGAATGAAGTTGATATCGTATCTAAATGATATCTTGCCCATTCTATGTTTGAGGAATAATTGACTTCCTTTGGTATTCACTGTTCCCTTTGTCCTACTTTTGATTACACCCAACCCTCCCTTTTTTATGAAATTGTGGGACTATATTTCAGATTTCTTCTGGCAAGATCTGGTTGTAACCAGAGTGTTAGTGCCTCATTAGGTGAATTATGACCTAAGCAGAATGGAATGCAGTGTTGACACTCCCCTTTTGCAACTCTCCTCAACATGCCTCAACATGCAGGCAAGACGCATCTTACCCATATAGGATGTGCTGTTACCCAAGGCTTGGTGCTGATGCAAACAAGTTACATGTGTGGACATTCTGGACACTTACAAATGAATGGCACTCCCCAACCAAATATGTTCATTTATCACAAACATGTATTCCAGCCCTATACCAGATAATTTACAGTATATCAGATAATAAGCTTATTATGTCACTCATTAATCATTACATATCATGATGTATGAATGTTTTTATTTAAATTAATTTCATTCTCAGAGTAATGGACTTTTACTGTAACATGATAATTTTGCATCAACTCAAAAAATGAAAGCCATAAATGATCAGAAATGTAACTAGTGAATTGTTTGGCTTATTATAATTAATACACTGGAGTGTCTCAAATTCATGACTGCACAAAAACAGTGACTCATATAAAGAGGACAGATAAGTCCAGTTCCTCCTAATAAGTGAAAAATATTATTCTTACTAACTCACTGAGCTTGTTATTTTATTTTGTAAAGTATGAATATTTAAATACTTAGCAAATACATAAAGTGAGTTAATACACAGACACGCAGACACACACACACACAAACTTGGAATTAGATTACATTTTACAGTTATTCTCGATTGCTAAAACACAATTCATTAAACAATCCACCATTTTCTCACAACTATAAAAACTAGTGCTGTCAATCGATTAAAAAAATTAACTAATTAATCACAATTTTTTCCTGAAATTAATCGCGATTAATCCCACCTAACATTAAACTTTTTAAATCTACTTTTATATTGCAATAATTTCACATTTAATCTTCAAATTAATGTAGAAACAACATAAAGACGGTATATTTTTAATATTTGATTAATGGCATCTTTTTAATGAATGAAGGCCAGTATCACTGACACCAATATTGATGTCTCTATAAAATAATTATTTTTCCCTAATATTTAACCATTGACTATTGCCATTCAACATTACAGTATAATTGAGAGCCATCAATTTTAATATTTATTAGACTTTAATAAAAATAACTTAATTTAAGTGAACTTTAAACTATTTTCTCATAAACAGTATAACCAATGTCATATTTAGCTATACCTATGCCCTTCAGCAAGTAGGAAATATACAGAAATTGAATAAAGTTATCAAACACTAAATTCTAAATTAAATACAGATGAGTCCTTAAAAGCTATAAAGTTATTGATTTCCTTTTCTTTCTTTTTTTTTGTTCTTTGATGAACAGACATCACAGCAGCTGGGTTAATAGGTTATTTTGGCTGCTTTTTCTTTAAGAGCTGCCGAGGCGGATCTGACACGCATCGTGTTTTCTCTCAACTCACTTTACATTTTCTGACCCACTTCAGGTCTTAAAGTCTCTATTAATGATCTGACGAGTGTGTTAGATGAGTGAGAAAGTGCAGGACAGTTTTGAAAACCATTTCAGAGACATGTTCTTAAATGTGACTCATATATTTCACGCAAGCACAGTTTTAAGGCAGTTTTAATCACCTTCATGACTTAACTGACCACGACATTGCATGCACATCGTTTCTTTCGCGCTTTGATATGAAATGATAAAGGCTACAGCGTGCGGCAGCGCCTTTGTTCAGTACAGTACAGTTTCCGCGCTCCTTTGACTCACGCCTGACGCTGAAGTGAAGTTGAAGCACGCGTCTGAAACATCTCCTATTTGAAATGCTCGTAAAGACGTTCTGTGACTAAATTAGCAAGAAAAAAGAGAGAGGCAGCAGTTGTGAGTGGGGTGGCCAACACTAGCCCCGCCCCTGTGTTAACGGCGTTAAATATTTTTAACGCGTTAAACTGAAAAAATTAATCACCTGCGTTAACGCGCTAATTTTGACAGCACTAATAAAAACACAATCTCAAAAATACACACCAACTTAAGCAAACTTCAAACTTCTGTGTCAAAGTCAAACATTTTAGTCAAAAACACATTCTCTTTTGTCAGACTCAAACTTTGGCCTCAGATGACACACAAACCTGTCAAATACACAGATTATTTTCCTGCCTAGAGAACACTAGTAAGATCAATTCAAAACACTATTACAAAAACCTCCTTTTTGGAAACAGGAAACATTTTGCGAGTCAGTTTCTGTTATAGTATGCAGCATAAATAGAGCGGTGCAGACACAGTAAAATTCAGCAATAAACTTTAAGAAAAGTTTACTTTCATTACACTGCTGTAAAGTGATCTTAGCATTAGAAAAGAAAAGACAACAGAATATACAGTAAACACACATTGGAATATACCAGGGATACTCAAATCTGGCTCGCAAGATCCACTTTCCTGCAGAGTTTAGCTCTAACCCTGATCAAACACACCTGAGCATGCTAATCAATGTCTTCAGGAAAATCACAGGTAGGTGAGTTTGATCAGGGTTGGAGCTAAACTCTGCAGGAAAGTGGATCTGGTGAGCCAGATTTGAGTATCCCTGGAATATACTGTCAGTTACTGTAAATAAATTCAGCATCCTCTGCCAAGTTGCATTACAGTATTGGTAATATCCTTATTTGTTATACTATAGCACAAGACTTTCTCTGCCTCCTCTAGACAGTCGACTCTCAGCTCTGCACAAATACAGAACATGTACTTGGCTACAAATCAGTTCATCAGTCACGAGTTTGAGTGTGTGCTACAATATTTACAGTATCAAGAATAGTGAAAGTCTGATGTACTGCTACTACTGTAATTGTAATGTATAAGTAGAGTAAAAACCCTGTAGATGAGCCTGCGGGCCAGTTTTCCTTATGGTCATTCCATGCACAAGAACATGTTCAGTGTGCTTTTTATTTCATCAGCAACAAATGACCTTTGACCTCATCCACTTAATTTTTCTTTTCTTCTCCCATCCACCTTTGTCTCCCACTACCAGGGTTAATTTTACAAAACACATAATCACCTGTGAGCTTCACCTTCCTATCATCCTGAGATTCTGACTGGTGTGTCATTTTGCTACTTAACACACACACACACACACACATATATATATATATATATATAATGTATTATAATTTTTTTAATTCAAGTGTATTAAACATTACATTATGCTAGGACTTCCCAAACCAGTTTTCATGACGGGGTTTGTGAGTTGATGAAAAGCTTTTCAAAATTTATAAAAAATTGTAGAATTTAATTGTAACTACATACAAACAAAATCGCATAAAAAAATCAATAAATGTGAAACTTAATAAATTAACAGTTTCGGTTGCCTAGTACCTCTACGCAGCGCCACCTTCTTTTTTTATGGTCTTGCTTGCAGCCAATCAAAATGTAGGAACTTCAGCTACGCAATCGTCATTTTAACCAATGAAATTGTGCTGTTGTTCATCTCTGCCACGCAGGCACATTTCTCATCAGCCAATGAGCAGCAAGGCGAGGCGGGCGTAAGGGTGAAGGGGTACCTGTGAGTAGAAGCTAACACGAGAACTTATCTAGAAAACAATATTTCAAATATAAATTATAGGTGATTACCGATCGTTTGTATCCGCGTCAAAATAAGCGATTTAGTAATAATTCTGGTACCACGTTCAAGATTAATCTTACATGTTTTGTTAAACATATTTTAGATTAGCTACATAGTCATAGCAAGCTAGTGCATTATTATTAGTAACGTTAGTCAGATGCTGACATCAGATGCAACATATTAGTGGCAGGCTTTAATCGGTTGCATTGCAGATTTAAAGCTAATCGAATTGTTTTTGGATTTCAGAACTGCAGAGAAGATGGATTTCCAGCAGCATGGATACCGAGCAAGTACGTATGAAAGAACTTGGCTAAACATTGTTGCTCTTTGAGATACGTGGACAACAACATACTGTACTTTAAAATCAGTAAAGCCTAAATTGATTACATCACGAGCAGTCTGGCACCAAAGTACAATGCAGATTGTAAAGTAATTAGACCTAATTAGATATCTTGCTTTGATGACGTGCTGTATGAACTCTAACTCTTTGCCACATCACATTGTAATTAGTTAACATCACAGGTCATAGTTGAAGAATCACATTTTTTTATGCATGAACAGCCATATATTTTATGTGAGGATTCTCTAAATGTGATGTTGCTTTATCATTATTTTTTTCCCCCATGCAGCAAAACCCAGAGCCAGAGCATCTCCACCCAG
Organism: Barbus barbus; assembly: GCF_936440315.1. Lineage (NCBI taxonomy): Eukaryota > Metazoa > Chordata > Actinopteri > Cypriniformes > Cyprinidae > Barbus > Barbus barbus. Next base: position 22,906,690 of record NC_136761.1, on the reverse strand, counting down.
TGGGGGTCCACTTCTTTTTGATGACACCAGTTCTGGGCCCCCACCTATGGACAACCAGAACTACTATAGTTCAGGATATAATATGGCTGATGCATCGGCAGGAGGTCCAGAACCTGGAGTGGGCAGCCTCTTTGCTGATCCAGTGGCCAGTGCTGCCATGATGTATGGCTCATCACTTGCCAATCAAGGCAAGGATATTGTGAACAAAGAGGTGAGATGCCATGTTTAACAATGAAGTGGAAAGAATTGACCTGGCTTCTGATAAATTTTAGCGTCTGGCTTCTGATAAATTTGAAGTATCAATATTTATTGTGTAATTGATTTGAATTTTGAACTTGTCATCTCTTACAGATTTACCGATTCATGTCGGTGAACAAGCTGAAGTATTTCTTTGCAGTTGATACCAAATATGTTATGAAGAAACTGTTGCTTATCATGTTCCCATACACGCATCAGGTAAAATATTCATTTCTGAATCAAAGAGATTGTTTATCAGCATTATTTTCTAATTTGAATTACAATTGCTTCTTTACTGGACTTTTTAAATTCTAAATATTTAATATGCATTAAATATAGCATAAGCTAATTTAAACAATTTAAATATCTTGTGACTTTATTATAAATTGTCTTGCATCACCCAGATGCATTCTAATTTATTGCTAAATTTAAAAGGCTTATCTTGCATTTCTTTGAACTGGTTTAAAATAAACTTCTTTTTTTTTGTATACTATTATGTATTTAGTTTTTTTTTATGCATACTATGATATCAGGACTGGGAAGTACGTTACCACAGAGACACTCCCCTCACACCACGGCATGATGTCAATGCTCCAGATCTCTACATACCCAGTAATTAATATTTATTATTCATTCTGTGCAACCGGACACAAATCGTTGATCTATACTTACAACATTATGAAATATCTAGATTTAGAGAGTTAATTCATGCCCCAAAACAAACATAAAGCAAGCATTATGTGAATGCAAACTCGAGATGAATTTTGTGCCATTTTGTTGCCACAAGTGCCACTGTAGTGGACTTTTCAATAAACTCTTCTTCTCCTACAGCCAGCTTTCTCTTTCAGTTTAGCCAGGTCACCTTTCAAATCAAGGCAGATTATTAGTTAAAGAGAATAACTAGTCCTAATGGCATAGACATTTTAAGGGAACTCTATTGTTCCCTTGTGTCTTAGGATTTAGTGCAAGACTGCACATTAAGTATGAGCAACAGGACCATGCTTGCAATGCATTTGCCATGTAGTAACATCAGAATCCATGTATCTGTGAATTTATAAAGTTGTTGCATTGTATGCACTTATGATTTCATCATCACACCTTTTTGTTTTCATCTAGCAATGGCTTTTATCACTTACATTTTACTGGCTGGAATGGCTTTAGGAATCCAGAAACGGTGAGTAATAGTGTTTTTTATAGGAGAAACACACTGATGTTTCCACTTTATGGATGTCGGAGTGCTTGGACATCCTAAGGGATTGATTTTAAAAATACATTTAATAAAATAATCCTTTAGTAAACTAGTCTATAACATTCAATAACCCTCTTGTGACCCTACTAAATGAGTTTCATAACAGTAATTTCAGCACTGCCATATTCAAGTAATCTTTTTTGACAATGTTTTTATATGAGACGTGATTAATAATTTTTGCTGTCTCTACATGTTCAGGTTCAGTCCAGAGGTTCTGGGTTTGTGTGCAAGCACAGCTCTGGTTTGGATCATCATTGAAGTTCTTGTCATGTTGCTCAGTCTTTACTTGCTCACAGTTCACACAGACCTCTCAACGTTTGACCTTGTTGCTTACAGTGGATACAAATATGTGGGGTATGTTTCAGTTGGATATTATAATGTATTTTACATGTCTGTGGAAGAGCCTCATTTGTAACTGGATCGTGTGGTTTTATATAGCATTAATGTCCCTACCCCCCTCCCATTTTTCAGGATGATTTTCACAGTGTTGTGTGGACTGCTCTTTGGCAGTGACGGCTACTTTGTTGCTCTTGCTTGGTCTTCTTGTGCCCTCATGTTTTTTATCGTAAGTTTTGTTTAGAAACATGGTGCTTACATATTTATATTTTGAATATATTTCTCCAATTAATTTTGTTAATGTATTTTTTTCAGGTTCGTTCTCTAAAAATGAAGATCCTGTCTTCATTCTCAGCAGACTCAATGGGTGCCGGAGCAAGTGTCAAGCCCCGCTTTCGCTTGTACATAACCCTGGCATTAGCTGCCTTTCAGCCAATCATCATTTACTGGCTCACCGCTCATTTGGTCAGATGACCCACAGTATTTATACCATGAAGGATCTTTAAAATGACAATGCTGGACTGGGATGGTTTCAAATTTTGGCATTGTTACAGAAAAGTGGCTTACCATGGCTGTTTTTTCACGGAGGATTTATGTGGTCTGATCTTCAATATTGGCTTCATCAACACTGTCATCTGCAGAGCAATTGTTGAAAATATAATTTAATGTTTTTACAGGATTGTGTTCTTCTGCCCGTGTTTTCACATGGAGAAAATGGGAAAATAACATTTTGACTGCTCTGGTGTCTTCGCCATGCTGCTTTAGTGTCAAAATCCAGATTTTATTTGAAGAGGCATGCTGGTTTATCTGCCCTGTGCTGTGATTCCTGTGTGATGTGCAATTGGTGAACACATGGTCAACTCAAGTGTCCTTCTTTATCTGGTTTTCTGTGCATGAACAGCAGTGTTTTCTTCTTTATAGCCAAATAAATCCAATGATTTAGACTTTTAAGATGTGTAGAATTGTTTATATCTTATCAATTCAAATACTTGATATGTTATGTTGCTTAATTTATAGGCTGCAAACAATACAACGTGATAGATGAGGTGCAATGTACGTGTTATTACGTTTAGCTGCTGTAAACGCTTACAAAAGATAAACATAAGATGCTTTTCCACCAAATATAGAAGTACAACCGCACAAAACTAAGGTCTAAAATAAAGCCAAACTCGTTTGATTTGATGAGTGTCTCTTTAAGGAGGGGTCGCGGGAGGCGCGCCGGCTGCAAAGCGTCCTTCTGGTTTCCAAGGAAACGCGGGAAAGGACAGAGCGCAGACAGGATAGTGCGAGACATAACAGCTTCGTTTGCAGATATTTTAACACTTCTACAGAAACTTGAAACTTATAGGAGAACAGAATCGGAGACTGGATGCTATAAATTCGTTCCTACTTGTTTAGGTAAGTTTTTTTGCTGTTCTATCGCTCTTTTGGCTTCACGCGAGCATGAATGCTTGGGCAATTATTCTAAATGTAACTTAATATTCTTGCGCCATTTTCTCAGGTGTATATAGACCATGTGGCTTGGCTTTCTGTGTTGGTCAGGTGATAAAATAATCGATTTGTTTAAAATTCTCTTATTGTCATATTTCGCATTAATTATCAGCAAGCTGGCCATCATACCAGTGTTTGTTTTGCGCCAGTTGTTTCTCGGTTGACTAACTTGCTCAATCATTTACTCGTTGTGCGCTCAGTATTGAAAAAGTAATGATACAGCCTCCTTCCTGGGTTTAATACTTTCGAGTTATTTGTTTATTTATGAAAACTTCTTAAAAAAAAAACTCCATGCTTGTTTAAAAAAAGTGTATGTACAGTACATTAATTTCTACAGTTCAACAGGTGAATGTGTGGACCTGTATCTTGCAGCTGGGAGACCGATGGAGAAACACACACAAGCACTGCCACCCCATTCTCCTTTGCATTCCCCCCAAAATAACTCAGAAGCTCTGTCTCGATCCCCCTCTCTTCCACAGCCTGCCGCTGTTCTGCCTGCATCCCTCCCTTCCTCCCCAACCACCCCATCCTCCCATCTTCACTTTACATCAACCCCTTGGGCACCTGGAGGGTCACATTGCCTCAGTCCCTCCACAGTATCTGACCAGGATGACCTGACCTGCCTTAGCTGGCTGCATCAAAGAGGGAACCTGTTGCCTTTGCAGCCAATGCCCAAAATCACCACACTGCCCCAGACATTAGATCCCATTCCTGTCCAACTGCTGCCTTCCTCCTCTGCCAAACCACCGTACTCTTTTAGCAGTCTCATCTTCATGGCAATAGAAGATTCACCTGAGAAGAGGCTCCCTGTGAAAGGTATTTATGAGTGGATTGTCGACAACTTCCCCTATTATAGAGAGGCTCCCAGTGGATGGAGGAACTCGGTCCGACACAACCTCTCTTTGAGCAAGAGCTTCCAACGAATACATCGAGACAAGAGTCAAGTGCGTAAGACTTTCAGTCAGAACTTTCTGAACTCTTAGTCTATACCGATTAGTTGTTTAATGAAATATTCCTGCTTTGTTTTGCAGTCCGTTGGAAAGGGATCATTATGGCGAGTTTGTCCAGAATATCGGCCAGCTCTTCTGGAAGTTCTTAGAAAAACTCATTATTGTCATCGTACCAACACCAACTTGCTGAACAAGCCTGTTTTGTGAGTTTGATTTGCTTTCTTATGATACACCACCTTTGATACAAATGACTCGTTCATTGGGATACTGATACGTATCTGACCTCCATTCTGAACAGGTTGGAGGCGGCTGATAATGGGCAGAACATCTTGGGTGAGACTATGGAAATTTCAGGTAAGCCACAACTGAACACAACTTTTAAATAAAACTCTAGTTAAATTTAACATACTGGAATGAGTATGCTCTAACAATAAGTAAAAATTATAGTTATACCTAGTGAAGTTTAGTTAAGTGTTCAGTCATGGCTCAAAATTGTCATAACAAACAATCAATTACACATAACACAACAGACCAAAACATCTAGAAAACCATAAAAGCAGCATAGCTATAAATAAATATTAAATCTAGGAGCATGAAACAGACATGTTAAACAGTTATGGATACAGACCTGTCATACACTACTGTTCAAAAGTCTCTTATGCTCACCAAGGCTGCGTTTATTTAATTTTTTTAAATGTAATTTATTCCTGTGATGGCAAAGCTGTATTTTTCAACATCATTACTTCAGTGTCACATGATCCTTCAGAAATCATTCTAATATGCCTATTTGCTGCTCAAGAAACATTTTGAATTATCTGTTTAAAACAGTTGTTCTGCCATGATGCATTCTTTATAGGATTTTTTGATGAGTAGAAAGCTTAAAAAAATATATAAATCTTTTATGTCCTTATAAATGTATTTAATTTCACCTTTAATCAATTTGTGTCTTTGCTGAATGACAGTATTCATTCTTAATGACCCCAAACTTTTAAATGCTAGAGTGTGATATGGTGTTTCTCTTACACACACTGTTTTGTTTGCTAGCCTTTATCCACTTTTTCCAGACTCGGTCTGTTTGTGAGCTGTTGTCTTGGTAATGGCCGGACATTACCCTAGCAACCTATAGCCACGTTGACATTATGGTCTTCCTCTCTGTGTTTTACTACAGGGTCACTTAAGTAAAGAAGTCTCAGATAACAGACAGTTTTCTCTCTTCATTTGCAAAGATTTTTCACCATACAGTACTAATTAAATGGTAATAATACAGCAGGGTTTTTTTTTTGAGAATGAAATAAAATATGCAACTAAGTTTTATACAGAAGAGAGTCACAGAAAGTGACTGTCGCACTAAATCCAGACCTGTTACACTGTGGTTATGTATGGTACGCTTCTCTTAATTCCATCCCAAACTGTTCAATTTCACTGTTCCTCAGATCTAGATTCTCTGTCTTCAAACCTGCCATGCTCTTTGACGCCAGATCACGAGGAGCTGGTCCACATGGAGTCTGTGGAACTGACAGAGGTTGTCGGCGAGGATTCAGAGAAAGATCCATTGGCAGACAGCGGTTACATTGAGTTACACTATTACCAGTATCAGCAGTATCAGTACTTGGTTCTTCCAGGAGACACTGAGTTGGACCTGGAGACGGTTGAGATACTGCAGCTTGATGCAGAGGCTCAGGAGGCTGCAGGGTCACTGCTTGACCTCGCAGAAGGCAACCACTGAGAGCGTACCTGTGTGCTGTGTACAAGCAAGGAGGGGAGATGGGGCCACTGTGAGAACTCTAGGCTTGATGTACTATTGGCACTTTATAACTGCCTGAACTTTTACTTACTGTCATGAAAGGTGCAACATGAGCAATTCCAAATAATCTAGTGATTTTGAAAAAACATTTGTTGGGACTGACAACAGCACTGTGAGGGTATCCTTGGTTTTAGGGTATAATAGGTAATAAAGCATCAGCAGAATGCTTTCATAAAGAACAAAATATGTATTGTTTAATGTCATGGTTGAAAGGTAATATTTCATGCACTTCCCTTTCATTTTAAGTCCCTTTAATTAAGATTATTGTAAATGTTTGTTGTGTTCTGCATTCAAATTAGAGGGATAAAGTTCTGATGTGATTTTTGAAGAAAATAAGTTTTTTACAGTATGAAATTGTTCAAAATTATGAACATGTTCAAGTATTATTGAGATAAACTGCCAGCTGTTAGATTGGGTAGATGGAAAGAATATCTAACCCTTATTTCTTGATTGTTGATTATTGTCATGCTACAGCATTCTGTAGTGATTAGTTTTCTGTGTTGTATGATGCATGTCTTATTTTGCTTTATTCACATGTTTTAGTATGTTTAACAGGTTGACACTAAATTACACTCTGACCCCATCCTCTTCATGTGTAACTCATGTAGCAATAAAGTACTAAAATGTTATGTTGGAATCTTTGCCTGATTTAACCTATGAGATTATCAATTTAAGTTGCAAGCTCTTAGTAGGTGACAGATTTAACCAGAAGACATTGAGGAGTGAATTATTGAAGCTATTGATGTTTTCTCATATGGCTTCATTTATGAAAATGACACATCTTAACCTTTAGATAATGGTTGCTCTGCTGCAGTGGCTTGAAAGAAAAAGGCCAGAGTACTGAACTTCTGAACTACCTCCTTGAGATGACCTACCAGAAGGTTAAACTGTCATACTTGAAGCTACAACAACAAGGCATAAAAACTATCCAGATGCAACACTAATGTAATATATGAGTTGTAAAAGCGAGTAACACTTTGTCAGCCTATCAGGATATGCTGTCATCATAGGTAGACTATATTGTCAGGTACGACTAACCCACAACCCCACCCTAAACCGTATCATTAAAAGGATGTAATGTGGGTAGGTCAACCTGAGAGGCAGGTCAGATTTTCAGTACACCTTCATGTATGTGATCTTTTTTAATGTAACATTATTGCACTTACCCTTACCTAATGAATCGTTTGAATGAATTTAACAATTTACTGCCAAAAACGTACATTTAAAAGGAAGAAAATTATTATATATTTTTTTCTCTCTCTCTTATAGCTTTAGGATGTAGAATCAGCTTGGAAGTGCAGGCAAAAAATATTCTTTTAGAAATGTTTCATTTTGAGCATGTGCTATAACAAACATATTTAGCTCAAGCTCTGCATTAACCAAAAGCTGTTGTGTCATGTAGTAAATGAGATGTGTTCATGGGTGGTTCTTGGTCCTGGCTACACCAAAAATTAAGGCTGCTATACCAGTGTGACTCATTATGGAAAACCTAGAAGACACTCCCTAGATGTCTGGCAAAACTTGATTTTTTTTTTAAAAAAAGGGGGAAGTATTACTTGCATCATTTTCATGTTCACATGAGCTAACGTTAATGTTTTTAAGTGCATTAGCTCACCGAGTATCAAAAACTGGTGTAAATGTGCGCACAATTTAATCAGAGAGGTGATATTTAATTAATATAAAAATAAAATATTGTTTCACGCTTATAAATCACTAGGCTTAATAATATTTACGTCCTCTGATTGGACCGTAGCAACAAACACCACTTGTCATGCGAGTCTGCTCTGGGTTCTCTTGGATGTTGTAGTTTTTGTGGCCTACTGGCGGTTGGCGTGTATTCGAATTCGTTTCCGGCAAAACTACATTTCCCAGCAACACGCGCGGTGGGATGTTCTTTGACGGACAAAGTTGTGTTTGTTAAAACTGAAACGTTCATAATCTGTAACGGAGCCAGTGGAAGGTCTGCAGTCAAAAACGAAGCATAAGGTACTGGAAATGATCGGTTGCTTTCAAAGACGGTAAAATGTAAATAAAATAAAAAGACACTTTTAAAATGGCTTACTTTAGTTTCGTCCATTTTTCAAATATGTTGTCGGTTTGATTGAAACTCCTCAATGCTGGGGCGAGGCGATAGTAACTAGCTTGTTTACTATCAGCAAGTTTGATTTTATATTGTAATCATATACATGCATCTTGTAAGATGTCGCCTTCTGATGCTTATAAAGAAAATATTACATAAAGGATCTGGAACTCAGCCAGTCAACGAGAGGAGGTGCCTTCACTAATGTTTCAGATTTACTCATGAATATTTACAATTATTTAATTGACCCGAACACAATCTGAAGCCACTCTGAACGCGTTTAATGGTTAACATGAGCAAGTGTATATAGTCATTCATCATATTTGACAGAAGTTTCTTAGTGGCAGTTGCCACGTTTCTCATTGCCACATGCAAAGCATGCAGTACTGCAAGTATCTCTAATTATTACATATGCTTTTGAGAAACAGCCAGGGATTCCTGACATTTTTCAGCAGGTTTGTCTGTTCCACACCTGGTTCCACTTGTACGTTTTATTCCTCAGGGTGTATTGTTTCACTTATACACACATTTGTGTACTAACTCTTCCATTATATGCAGATGTCTTTGGCTTTCACATTTCCACAGCAGTGTTGATTGTACTCATTTGACCAGGAGTGAAAGCAGTTAAATGATTGAAACAATGAATCACATTCAAGCTGAAGTCTGTCAGTGGAGAAGAGCATGCTTGAACCTTTTAACTGGCTTGCCACATCGCAATTTCCCAACAAACCCTGCCTTGCCAGTTAACAGGGCCAGTACTGTCTTAATAATGCCTCCCAGAAATGTGATTTAACACACTGTCTTTGATATTTCCAAGCAGATACTAACAGCTAGCTGTAAAGGTCAAAACTAATTGTGGCACGCACTCAAATATGAATGTGTGACCTTATTTTATTGCAGCCAATAAGCTGAAACATTTTTATTGTCGCCCATAGTAAGCGTGTGATATAGGACAGAGGATGAGGGGCGATCCTGGGCCAGTTCAGATCGTGACAGTCAACAAGGAGGATCACTCCTTTGACCTGGACACAGAAGCACTCAGTCGAATTCTGCTGACACCTGAAGTTCGAGACAAGGATGTGGTGGTGGTGTCTGTCGCTGGTGCCTTCCGAAAGGGGAAAAGCTTCTTTTTGGATTTCATGCTCCGATACATGTATAGGAAGGTCAGAAGAAAAACATTCAATATTCAGATCATGTAACGCAACACATAATTGAATATGAAGGCAAAATTTACCCAGTTTTAAGATGACACTTTCTAATACAACTGGCTTCCTGGTAGTGTGCTGCTCTTGAGCAGGAAGCCAGGCGTATTTATTCCTACTGTAAATTCACCTCTTATTATTTTGTCCTCTCCAGCCTGGTCAGGACTGGCTTGGGCAGGACAATGAGCCTCTGACCGGTTTCTCCTGGAGAGGAGGCTCAGAACCAGAGACCACTGGCATCCAGCTATGGAGTGAAGTTTTTGTTGTGCAGAAGAAGGATGGAAGTGAGGTAACAAGCACCCAACAGCAGACACATCACTGTGGTCTTATTCAGAAAGGGTTTTACTTTCTTTTTTCTTATACCAGAAACTAATGATTTTCCTGATTGTAAATGGTTTTTGAACATATGCGTTCTTCCACTGATGCAGAAGAAACACTGTAGTCAGTCAGAGTATTGGAATAATTGGTAACATTTACTAACTATGTGTACGCACAAATTTGAGCGTGAAATTTTCATGTGTAAGTTTTCACAAACATATGATTCACCAAAATCTTTCGCATCTGCCCCATCTAAAAATGGAAAACTTTTTATGTGTTTTGCCAACCCATTTACAAATCAGTGGCGTTATTGGGGCCTGAAAACTCAAACATTTGAAAACGGGTTTCAATGTGCAAGTTTTTAGAATCAGAATGAGCTTTATTGTCAGGTATGTTAACATATACGAGGAATTTGTTGTAGTGACAGAAGCTCCACAGTGCAACAGAATGACAGTGATAAGACACAGAGAATAAAAAGAATAATATACAAAATAGACAATGTACAAAGTATCAAAAACACAATATACAAAACAATTTTGTATGTACAAGTATGTTATGTGCAAATTTGAAATGTAAATAAGTATGTGACAAACAAAATCATTATCGTCATCATGTAAACTACAAAAATGAATCTGTGAAAACGGTGACATCATGCATATTAGATTGTTTTTGTAGATCTGTGTAAAAGGGGATTGCTTTGACAGTTGCCTGTCAAAAAACAAACAAACAACAACAAAAAACCCTGCAAAGAACCCTCAAATTTATTCTTACTTTCTGAAGAAAATTTAGGAACACAATACCACAGGTATGCAAAAAAAAACACATACTCTGGATGGCCTTTATGTTGAAAATTATATTTCATCATAAAGCTGCAGTCTGTATGTTTTGCCTCTTTGTCGCCATCTCTGTTGAAAACCTGGTATTGCAGCCAGGTGCGGAATTATCTTCATTACGTGGGCTGTACTCTGGCATGGCTTCAGCGCGGCTGAATATAATGTTTTGAGGAGTATGTGTGGCTGTCAGTCACCACACCGGTGTGAATCAAACATTTAGTAATCACAGATTCTAGCCTACGTCTTGGAATATATGACCCAAATCAGAAATTTCACCGTATATTTTCATCTCTTGTCTGCCACGTTTGTTCTGACCAAGTAAAAAAGCATTACCATAAATCACACTACTAATAGTGATTTTAATTTAAAGATTGGTTTGCTCATGTCACATCAAACCGTGAATATTATTGTTATACTTTATTCTCAAATTATTAATGTTAACAACATCGGCATTGCGTGACTGCGTATAGTGTGTATTAACGTGTAGATTTCAATTTATGTACAGTCTAATCTAATTGTCATGCCATTCGAATTTCATATTAAGAAATTATTTTAACCCCAAAAGAAAGCTATGCTCTCTTCGAAATGGTTTTCTTTAAAATACAAATCACACGTGTTTCATAAACACATAATCCTTTCTGGATTACAATCCGCATCAAAATGATACATTTAATTATTCTAGCTGCTGTGAGAAAAGGCTATAAACGATGCGCCACCTGCAGGATCCGCACGTGCGATAGCCTACTAGCCGGGACAGCTTCTTTATGTTTACAGACGTGACGTAATGACGCAGTGCCATGCTCGAATTTCCCGTGAAAACCTACCCGTACCACTCAAATTAGAAACATTATTATAAGATAACCGTTGTGAATCGGGCTAAAGTAAGGCGATAGTTTTGAACACTGGCTGGTTATGTACTTTCTCAACTATTGATTTCGGATCATTTTTAACCAAAAAAGTTACGGACTGCAGCTTTAACATGATTATAATATATACAGCGGGTAAAATAAGTATTTAGCGCGTCACCATTAGTAAATATATTTCTAAAGGTGCTGTTGACAACTTTTTCACCAGATGTTGGTAACAACCAAAGTAATCCATACATACAAAGAAAACAAAACAAGTAGAAATCAAGAAATTAAGTAATGTGTGATAAAATGGAATGACACAGTATTGAACTACTGAAATGTATTTAACACTTTGTACAAATGCCTTTGTTGGTAATGAGAGCTTCAAGACGCCTCCTGTATGGAGAAACTAGTCGCATGCATTTCTCAAGTGTGATTTTGGCCCATTCTTCCACAGAGTCTTCAAATCTTGAAGGTTCTGTAGGCCTCCTCGATGAACTCTGATCTTTAGTTCTCATTTTCTATTGAAATCAAGTCAGGTGATTAGCTGGGTCATTCTAGCAGCTTTATTTTCTTTCTCTGAAACCAGTCGAGACTTTCCTTGGCTGTGTTTGGGATCATTGTCCTGCTGAAATGTCCACCCTTGTTTCATCTTCATCATCCTGGTACTGTAGGTGTTGGGATTGATCCAGCTAATATTAATTTCCACTGACAAGGAGCAGGATTGCTTTCTAATTACTGATAGATTTCAGCTGGTGTCTTGGCTTTTTGCACCTCCCTTTCTTCATGCGTTCAATACTTTTTCCATGTGTCATTCCATTTTATTACACATAACTTAATTTCTGAACTTATTTGTTTTGTTTTCTTTTTATGTGTGGATAACTTGGGTTGTTACCGACATCTGGTGAAAATTTCAAGCCAACAGCACCTTTAGAAATATATTTACTGAGAAAAATGGTGATGTGTTCAATACTTATTTTACCCGCTGTATAGTTAAAATGACATTTATTTCATCTTATTTAGAAAACTCCAACTTCACTAACATTAAAACGAGGTTAAGAACAAATGTGTGTTGTGAATTAGGTGTACATTTTCGGTGCTATGTTTTTTTTTTTTTTTTTTTTTTTTTTTTTTTAACCTACAAATACGAAAATAATCCACTCAGTTATTAGTGAATGAGAACCATTGTTTCTGTTTGTAACTGTATATGTAATATCTGCTTCTAATTCATTGTCCTTTGATGGCCAGTGTAGTCTGAATGAATAATTCTGACCTGGTTATTTTTAATTAATCGGTCAAAATGATTCATTCATTTGGTCATATCCAACTCAAAAGTAAATAAATGTTCTAGTGTTATGTTATATTTAAGGCTTTTGAGATCAGTATTACTGGCTGGTTCTGTATATGACAATGAGCACGTTTACATGCACACAGTAAGCTGATAACTCTCAAATATCAGCTTATTAAGATAACCAGGTTTCCCCGTTTACATACACGTCAGTAACCTGAGAATGCAAGTAAATCTCCGTTTACATGACTTTATTAATAAATCAGGTTATTTCCCTTTAGTGATGTTAAAATATAATCACTGGTGTATCTGACTCGGAGTATTCCATGTGTTTGTCCACGTGATTGTTTATTATGCATAATCGGCTTAAGAACGTGCATGTGTAGTTAAATACATAGATTAGAAACTTTAAGATTTAGTTGTTCTAATATATGAAACATTAATAAATATTACCAAACATAGTTAAGATCAATTATTTGTTGCTTCCTCTGAGGTACTGAGAATCATTAAGTGAAATTCCTCACAATTCCTGTCACTAGTGGAGCATGTTTCAGTTATGGTGTGAATAAAGAACTGAGTTTGAATGAAGAACTAAATGATTAGTATTAGACAGTTTCAGTTCCCCAGAAATTCATTATGATAGTTGCATTATCATATTTGGTGGTTCATGTCCAGTAAGCAGTCTGCACTTGCACAAGCACTGATTTCAGATTCATAGAAAGTTTGTGGTGAAATTGTCACTTCCTGTCAAGATTTTTTCATTTGTGATCTGGCTTAATGCGTAATGTTTTTACAGAAACCGTCAAATCACTTTCACAATCTTGAATCACTTCCGGTCACTGTCTCTTGAGATTGAAGAACCATTGTATTAAAAAGAGCATTATGTTTCTCTCTGTAGGTTGCTGTGCTCTTAATGGACACACAAGGAGCATTTGATTCCCAGTCCACAGTGAAAGATTGCGCTACTATCTTTGCCCTCAGCACCATGACCAGCTCTGTCCAGGTTTCTACCATGCATCTCTACTATTTGCCACAAATTAGTTGAAAGAAGACTGGAATTGTATCATAATTCCTGTATATGTTTTTTTGTAGATTTATAACCTGTCACAGAATATTCAGGAAGATGATCTACAGCAACTTCAGGTTAGTCAAATCGCAACTAGCCAAGAATACAGCAGTTTCTATCTGAACTGACTTATCTTGAGATTGTTCTGCAATTTCAATCCGGAAAATTGATCACAGATAAATTATTGGGTTAAATGTAACTTGATTTGAAAAACGAATATAATACAGTTATAATACTTAAAATGTAAGTCTAATGTGAATGTACACTAATGTTCAAACGTTTGGGTCAGTAATATTATGAAATATTGTTAAAGTTTAAAATAACAGTTTTCTATTTTAATGCAAAGCTGAATTTTCAGCATCATTACTCTAGTCTTCGATGTCACATGATCCTTCAGAAATCATTCTGATATTCTGATTTGGTACTCAAGAAACATATCTTATTATTATCAAAATGGTTATGCTGCTTAAGATTTTTGTGGAAACCTTCATATACAATTTTCAGGATCCTTTGAATAAAATTTTTTTATTCACTTTGAATAATAATTTTTTTATTTGAAATCTTTATATACATCATTATAAATGGATTTACGGTCACTTGACCAATTTAATGCATCCTTGCTGAATGAAATATTTAGATTCTTTCAAATATTAAAAAAATCTTACTGCCCCAAAACCTATGGATGATAGGATACATATAGCTTGTATAACACTGTTCTCATTAGGTATATTTTCATACTTGACTAGTCAGCGAGTTACCTAACTAGTCACTGTTTAGGCAGGCCTGTATAATCAGAACCTGATCAGATTCATTTTGTAGTGGCATTCACATGCAAAAAAAAAAAGTCAGTTTCTTCTAAAAGAGCTGGATGAAACGCAACTCATTAATCGCTGAAAAACAACCGCCTGAACTGTAATGCAACAGCTAGTAACTGACTAATATTCAACAAATAAATATCTATAACCTATTATTGCTGTCAGAAAACATTGTGCACAGCAGGGCATTTCGAGTTCGACTATAATTTATTTCTGCACTTATTGCGTATTATGTGGAACAAGCTCTCAGCATGCTAAAACCCTTTGAGAGATGTTGTCTCTCTAAATTCATTGTATTTATTGCATTGCCATTAAATTATTGATGCATCTGTTTTTAACAGTACTGCACAGACTGTAAAGTATACCACAATTATATGTTCTTTTTACTTGTTTTAAATTGTGGTTTTAATCTTTTAATGACTTCTGTCATTTCTTTTTTTGTGTAGCTGTTTACAGAGTATGGCCGACTGGCAATGGATGAAATCTTTCTAAAGCCTTTTCAGGTATGAACACACCTTGCTTATATTGACATTGTAGTCACTTCTGTTTAAATGTCTGTACCTGTAGTGACAAGTGCCCTCTGTGCTCAAATTTGTATTTCAAATTTGTTGTTTTTGCTTGGCATTCATTCAACTTCATAAACACAATAACCTCAGGACTTACAAAGAAATGTGGTGACACCATGTTACAGTGATGGTATGAGATAGAAGTATAATGATATTTGTAATCTTATATTGGATGATCATCATATTTATATCCCATTGTACAACCTGAATTCCGGAAATGTTGGTATGTTTTTTTTTTAATTTGAATAAAACGAAAACTAAAAGACTTTCAAATCACATGAGCCAATATTTTATTCACAATAGAACATAGAGAACATAACAAATGTTTAAACTGAGAAATGATGATTTATCCACTAAATGAGCTCATTTCAAATTTGATACCTGCTACAGGTCTGAAAAGGGCTGAAAAAGCAAGAAATTTTGAAAAGATTCAGCTGGGAGAACATCTAGCAACTAATTAAGTTAATTGACATCAGGTATGTCGCATGATTAGCTATAAAAGGGATGTCTTGGAGAGGCAGAGTCTCTCAGAAGTAAAGATGTGCTGAGGCTCCAATCTGTGAAAGAGTGCGTAAAAAGATTGTGGAATATTTGAAATACAATGTTCCTCAACGTCAAATTGCAAAGGCTTTGCAAATCTCATCATCTACAGTGCATAACATCATCAAAAGATTCAGAGAAACTGGAGAAATCTGTGCGTAAGGGACAAGGTCGAAGACCTTTGTTGGATGCCCGTGGTCTTCGGGCCCTCAGACAACACTGCGTCACTCATCGGCATGATTCTGTCATTGGCATTACTAAATGGGCCCAGGAATACTTCCAGAAACCATTAAACACAATCCGCTGTGCCATCTGCACATGCCAACTAAAGTGTTATCATGCAAAAAGGAAGCCATATTTGAACATGGTCCAGAAGCGACGTCGTGTCCTGTGGGCCAAGGCTCATTTAAAATGGACTGTTTCAAAATGGAAAAGTTCTCTATGGTCGGACGAGTCTAAATTTGACATTCTTGTTGGAAATCACGGATGCCATGTCCTCAGGACTAAAGAGGAGGGAGACCTTCCAGCGTGTCATCAGCGTTCAGTTCAAAAGCCAGCATCTCTGATGGTATGGGGGTGCATAAGTGCATATGGTATGGGCAGCTTGCATGTTTTGGAAGGCACTATGAATGCTGAAAGGTTTTAGTGCAACATATGCTCCCCTTCAGACGACATGCATTTCAGGGAAGGCCTTGTGTATTTCAGCTGGACAATGCAACCACATACTGCAGCTATTACAACAGCATGGCTTCGTAGTAGAAGAGTCCAGGTGCTGCATTGGCCTGCCTGCAGTCCAGATCTTTCACCTATAAAGAACATTCGGCTCATCATTAAACAAAAAATAGGTCAAAGACAACCACGAACTCTTCAGCAGCTGGAAACCTATATCAGGCAAGAATGGGACCAAATTCCAACACCAAAACTCCAGAAACTCATAACCTCGATGCCCAGACATCTTCAAACTGTTTTGAAAAGAAGAGGAGATGCTACACCATGGTAAACATGCCCCCGTCCCAACTATTTTGAGACCTGTAGCAGGCATCAAATTTGAAATGAGCTCATTTTGTGCATGAAATTGTACAATTTCTCAGTTTAAACATTTGTTATGTGTGTTCTATTGTGAATAAAATATTGGCTCGTGATTTTGAAATTCTTTTCAAATCACATTCCAACATTTCTGGAATTCGGGTTATATTTACATCTGTAATAAAAATAATAATACTGGGGTGGTACCACGGACAGCATTTGTCTGAGAGCTCAGGACAGATTTTACATATAACTTATAAAATATATATAAAACCATTATATACCAGAGGGCATGTGTATTAAAGAAAACACTTATGCCTTCATATTTCCTTCATGCCGACTGAAATCTTTCTTGCCTACAGTCACTTATGTTCCTGGTCAGAGACTGGAGTTTCCCGTACGAGTACAAATATGGGTTTAAGGGAGGAAGTGATTTCTTGGACAAACGTCTGCAAGTATGTGACTGAGAATGAAACTCATGTTTGGTATGTTCAGTTGTGTGTGCGTGTGTCTGTAGTGATATCTCATTTATGTGTTTGGCGGTGGTTAGGTGAAGCCGAGTCAGCACGAGGAGCTTCAGACAGTGAGAGAGCACATTCACTCCTGTTTCACCTCCATTTCCTGTTTTCTCTTACCACACCCTGGCCTGAAGGTGGCAACAAGCCCTGCTTTCTCGGGACAGCTGTGTGGTATTAGACGTCATTCATGCTTTACTACACGCATTACCTTGGGATGGGCACAACTACCAGAGCATTTAATAGTGCCAGCAAAGATCATAATTGATTTTTGTCCATTATTGTACAGTTACTGAAATGTCTCACTGTAAAATCTCTCACTAAAATAGAATAAAACAGTAATATGAAATATTACAATTTAAAATAAATGTTTTCTATTTCATATATTTTGAAATGTAATTTAATCCTGTGATTTTCTTCTGAAATAATTGTAATACACACATTTGGTGCTCAAGAAACCCTTTTATCACAGTTGAAAGCAGTTGCTGCTTAATATTTTTATGGAAACCATTGTACTTTTTTTCAGGATTATTTGATGACTATAAAGTTCAAAAGAACATATATTTTTTGTAATGTTTTAATAACTTGTACTGTCACTGTTTGATCAGTTTAATGCATCCTTGCGGAGTAAAAATTTAGAAAAAATAAATCTTGCTGACCCCAAATAATATAGCAAATCATATGTCAATACTCCACTTACTGATATGTGCATCCCTCTTTGTGTCCCTCATTGTGGGTTTCATTTTCTTTTTTACATCTCTCATTTTATATCGCCATTCTTATGTTATTTGTGTCCTAACTCTGTCTCTAACAATCACTCCTTCTGCGACTCTCAGATGTGGCTCCAGAGTTCAAGGAACAGTTGCGTGAACTCATTCCCAACATGCTGAAGACTGATGAGCTGGCTGTGAAAGAGATCAATGGGAATAAGGTGACCTGCAGGGGCCTGCTGGAGTACTTCAAGGTGAGCTCACACCTGGCTTATGATCGTCTTGATCTCTATTTTGTTGAGCAGCATTTGAAATTATTATTTTTTTCCCACTCTGTCAGGCATATATCAAGATATATCAGGGAGAAGACCTTCCACACCCTAAATCCATGCTAGAGGTAACAATGCCGTTTTACTGATATTTGGTATTCATTTGTGACTTGTCACAAGATGTCATGCTGTTGAATTAATGTTTTGACTCATTCAGGCTACAGCAGAGGCCAATAATCTTGCGGCTGTGGCGTCAGCAAAAGACCAGTACTACAAGAATATGGAGAAGGTCAGGCTGTTACACACTCATTATATGTACAATGTGTTACACACTCATTATACTGAATGTACAATAAGTACAGTTCCTTTCAAAAGGTTAATACATATTGTTGCTGAATGAAACTAATACTAGGTCTGTGCCGATAGACGATATTAACGTTTTATCGACTATAGTCAGAGATCACCTGTGGCTGATGCCTTTTGATGATAAGATTATTATTGTTGTTGTTGTTATTATCAGGCTAGTAATACTATCTAATTAATATTAGGGCTTATTTGTTCCATTATATTTCTTTTTACACATTTTTACAGTTTTTTTTTTGCGTTATATAACCAATCGCACGATTCTGTTGAGCATGTGAATGCAATGGCAATCAGAGGCGTTCAGAATCATCGTGCTGGAGTTTTGTTGTTCAGCGCACGCACTTGCTAACTGCATTCTCTCATAAAAACAAAGTGCAGATGTATGTGCGGTGTAAGAGATTTATTCATCTTACAGTGTAGATAGCTTCACTGCTATCAAAGTGCTTAAACACGTGCTAGACTTAAGTCAGTGATGTTCTTTGATAATGTTAAATGTTCTTTGGTAGTTTTCTGTAGCTGCAATTTGAATAACTGAGGAAATGTAAGCATTATAATTAGTAACTTGTAATGTTTATATTAAATTAGTATCATGTTAAATACATGTCATTAAAAAAAAATTCAGTCATGATAAAAAAATATTTTATATATTTAGTTAATAGATTACACTAACATTAAGCTGCTTGTAGCCTTACCCTGGAGTTGGTTCACTCTCTGGCTATGAAACGAAGTAAATCATTAAAAAAATTAGACTTGATAATATTGTATATCAGCGATCTCTCAGGCTGACGATATGACTATGGAGCATATCACCCAACTAATGCATATTTTTACATTTGCATTGGCATGTGATTACCAAACCTAATATCCATTTAACCTTTTATATAATGTCCTTTTTTCATTTCTTTTTCACACATCCCCCTCACTGTTAGGTGTGTGGTGGAGATCTGCCTTATGTGGCTCCTGACTCACTGGAGGAGAAGCACCGTTTCTTCCTGAAGGAGGCCCTTCATCTCTTCTCCAGCACTAAGAAGATGGGTGGGCGGGATTTCTGTCACCGTTACCAGGAACAGTTGGAAGCAGAGCTGAAAGAGCTGTGGGAGTCCTTTATCAAGCACAATGAGGTAACAAGTGAAAAAGTGTCGAAAAAATGAATGTGAGAAAAACATTTCAAAACTTTTTATTAATTTTATGTACACTTGCTGTCTTTTCAGTCCAAGAATATTTTTAGTGCTTTCCGGACACCTGCAGTGCTGTTTGTCCTGGTCTGCCTTCTGTATATTCTGTCAGGAATTTTGTTCTTCATTGGCCTGGAAACTATTTCCTTTGCATGTGACTGTGTAGTTGGCCTGGCCATGATTGCTATGCTGACCTGGGCCTTTATCCGGTACTCTGGCCAGTACAGAGAAGTAGGCTCAGCCATAGACCAGGCTGCTGGAGTAATACTAGAGCAGGTACATGCATTCCTTTAATAATTATACATATAACTATATATATTTTTTAAATAAAGATGAAAAATGTACTTATGTTGTCTAAATTAAATTTTTTCAGGCCACAGATGTGTTAAACAAGACAAGAAGCCAGCGTCAGGTGGCTGCACAACAGAAGAAGACAAGATAGCTTCTCGGTCATACCGAAGATGCCAGAACGAGATGTAAACTGCACAGACGCGACCAATAATGTTACCAAATAATGTATATCTCCAAACATAGCACTTAAATTTCTACTTCTAATGCAGGCGGACTCATTTTGTCAGAATATCTTAAAGCAGATTTTTAAATATCAACACACATATGAACATAAGACCAAATATCACAAACCAGCAGCTGTTTTTCAGGGACAGGTATAGATTTAGCACAAGGGCTAAACTCTCCACAGAACTGCATTGATATGTTTACAGTTGCTCATTCCAGTTCAGCCAAAGACATCCTCCATAGCACGTCAGGGTTGTATAACGTTTAGATTGCACTTGTATTGCACTCTGTAGACATGTTATCTGTTTGTTCTCTTTAGCCAGGAATACCTTTGCACATGAGCTGCCATTACTTCATTAAGGCTTGAGCTTGATAAGATGTTTAGTATTAAGTGTAACTGTATTATGTGAACTTTGCAAGAGCTTCGTTCTGTTCTTTGGACCAAATATGTGGCCTTCTATGCATTCCATCTTTCACACATCCATGTATGATTTATATGGGAGTCAATAAGCTATTTCACTTGTATTGGTTTCATAATCGGGGTAACAAACGTATATTATTCCATCCCAATATTCTTGAGTGCTGGATTGGTTCTGTTCACTTCCTCTAAACTGTTGGCATGTTGTTGGGTGTTCAAAACCATCCTGATGCTGTCATTAAGTTGGACTTAAAGTATTGATATGAAAGCTAATATTAACTATTCAACAGTGTCTTGAGGAAAGTCCGGTCATTGTGCACTATTCTGTAATCAGGTTCATATTTGCATATCATTAGTAAACGCCTGATTTGATTCTGTTATTGGAGTGATTTGAGCACTGTTACGTCTTATGACTTCCCATTTTAATTTTTGTCACATATCATTCCTTGTATGATGTGGTAGTTAAATAGTATGCCTGGAGAATCTAGAGTACCCGAAAGCATTTTTTCAGGTTTTTAAAGGCATATATGCATATGTCCCCCAAGGAATGTCTGTAAAGTAAAGTGTATCTGTGGCGTTTTTCTGTGTTGCGTTCCACCAGAGACTCAGTTGGAGGCTTGTTACATTCACTTTTTCACAATCTGTGCCTAAACTGACCTACCAGGGATCATTCTCTGTCCCTGTATATCACTTTCACTGTTACATACACTTTATATATATCCCAAAAATAAAGCTATACGCATGCCATACACTCATGGGTCTTGTTTGTATATAGTTGAAGGCAGAAATGTGAAGACGTTTGTACACTAGGTGTCAGCATTGATTTAAATGGAGAGCATATTTCAGTGAGCATCCTGGCCACGTTTGAACATCCGTTCATTTGCATCCGTCTACAAATGAACAAAAGCGAGTAAATGGAAGCGTTGATTCATACATTTGTGCAAACTGTAGATAATAAAGGATGGTCAGTGCGCTTTGGTAAGCGGGTTGTGTTCTTCCTTCTTTGCTGCTGTACACCGCTGCCTCTAGCGTGTGCTGTGTGCATTTTTCCTATAGAAATGAAATGTCCTTGTTTCCTTATATGGCGATCGGAGTCGCGAGCCGCCCGATGTGCGCGCCTTCGGCTGAAGCGCGCTCACGACTGTCACCATTTGCTTCCTTATTTGGAAGCGAGTTAAGCGAACCTTAAAAAGGGGCAGAGACCAACACAAAGGGTTAGTCTCAGACAGCAGCGTGCCCTGAGAGCCACTAATGAATATCGCAATCAGCGTGGTGTGTTTCGGTGCAGAATTTAGTATTATAACAACACCTTTCATGGCATTTTATCATGCATGGAGCAGAAAACTATAAAGGTCTAAATGTTCAGTATGTAAAATATTGGTTGTTGTATTTAAATATATTTTAAAATTTCGTCTATAATAATATATATAATATAGACGACATTTAATGAATAATATATATATATATATTATAATTTACTATAAACACGATATATTTATAATGCACTGAATTTACACACACACACACACACACATATATATATATATATATATATAGTATATATTAGTTATAGTATTTCATAGTTATATATATATTTAAATAACAAATGCTTAATAATTGTTTTTAAATAAATACTTTAAATACACATAACCTCATATAAACGCTTTCCAATGACCATAAGTTTGTGCCAGTGTACCACAAACAACATGAATATATTTGTGACCCAGAACCACAAAACCAGACATAAGGGTCCATTTTTCGAAATTGAGATTTTTACAACATCTGAAAACTGAATAAATAAGCTTTCCATTGAAGTATGGTTTGTTAGGATAGGGCAATATGTGGACTAGATACAACTATTTGAGAATCTGGAATCTGAGGGTGCAAAAAAAAATCAAAATATTGAGAAAATCGCCTTTAAAGTTGTCCAAATGAAGTTCTTAGCAATGCTTATTACTAATAAAAAATTAGGTTTTGATATATTTACAGTAGGAAATTTAAATTTCAAGGAACATGAACTTTAGTTTATATCCTTTATACTTTAAATCGATCATTTTGACCCATGCAATGTATTTTTGGCTATTGCTACAAATATACTCGTGCATATATATATACCCTGGTTTTGTGGTCCAGGGTCACATTTTACCATACCCAGGTCTGTTTGTAAAGAGCCTAGAACTCCAGCTCCCATAACACCCCAACAAGCGCGTGACATGTACGCGCGTTCCCGTCGCTGCACGGCCACGCGCAAAAGGGCGCGCCTGAGTGTTGTATCAAGTGCGCGAGAGCGAAGGACTGCATCACAGCTCATTCAATTCCCATCCAGACGCCGACTAGCAAAGCGACACAACCATGGTACGTCTACATTTCAACAATACTAATACGATTTACAGCAAGTTTCAGCGAGTGTGAGGAGTTTGACGGCTAGGTTGGAATTTAATGTGAATAAGTAATCTGTTAGTTAACCCCTAACGTTACGCTGACTAATGGCTGCAGGCTATGATAAGTGCCGTGAATGTTAAGAAAACCGCAAACCGGTTTTCATTGGTTCTCTTGGCAGCGTCGTTTAACCGTATTTCTTAACAAACACGGTTATTTTCGATGGTTTGACGGTGCGAGGCCTTCCGCTGCTCGGATGCGATGAGATTGGCAAAAACAACTGGCGCCATTTCCCCGCTCAGCCTCCTTTATTTCCGTGAGTCCAGGCCCAGGAAAGGCCTCGCAGCTCTTCATCACACACTAACCTTACAGGCCCATCGCTCCACACACGCCTGCATCGCTCGGGGAAATTAGGGAAGGCTGTGAATAAACCGATGACCGCGTGTGTGTTTGACTGCGTTTTTCTCCGGCCAGATGAAGCGCTTTCACGACTCTGTCCTTTGTCTGAACGGCCATCCGTCAGAAACACCATCGCTCGCATGTGCCGCACCGGCGGGGCTGCAGGCGTCTGTAAAAACACAGATTATTCGCTTTTAAGCCCGAATCCTCGCGTGTATATACTGCGCTTTTCGCCTTTACAACGCGGATATTTTGCGGATATTTGGAGCACATGCACGAACACTGCAATCGTGGCCCCACCCTAATTCTTGATGCACAGATGGTGTTGCTTTATTTCTTTGACCAAAAAAAGAAAGCTCGACCGGGAGCGTGTATTTGGTCGATTCCAACTGGATTTCAAGCGAAATAAGTACAAAAATACTTGAGCGGAAGGAAACCGAGTTTAAAATCCGTTACTTGTGCATTTGCGTATGATCACGACTAACACACTCTTCCTGTTTGGACGTAACTTTGATGAACCGTCGCGTAACTAACGTTTAATCATTGCTCCTCGAGTTTATTTTTATAACTGCTGTTTGCCATTTTATCGGCATTTTTATCTTCGTAATAAGCGCGTGACGCTTCTCTTGCCTGTGACGTGCAGTATTTGTGGATGTTTGATTATAAGGTGATTTGCTCCATGTTTAGTGTTTCAGCCGTCGCTGCTGCTTTTGTCGACTTGTGTATGTAGACATAAGAAATGCATGTGAAATTGTTGAGGGAAAACGGTGTTCATGCCGCGTGGAGGTTGAAGGAAATGCCGGTTCCGGTGCAACCAGTCTCGGTCGCGACGTCAAACGTCTCTTTTTGTGAGAGGCATGTGATCAAACGCCTTACAATAGTTTTTTCTTTAACGCATAAACTCTTTTCATTTGAGGACGTCACATTTCCTGTATCGCAGCTCTTGCTGGTTTCTCACTCTGGGTTTCACTAATCTGTGAATGTGGATGATTTATCAGCAGCATTAGTGTCCTTGCACTTAAACTTTGGACTTTATTTTATGGTACTGGATGAAAGCGGGAATGCCTTGTTTTCTTGCAGAAGATCTAGAATTTGCATTTACTCTTAAAACAAATGGCTGTAATAAAAAAACAAACAGAATTGGATTATAAAGTAACTTATGTATTGCCTAAATTTTTAATTGTATCTTTTTTGTTTTTTTAAAGCCAAAACAAAGATTCTATGATCATAAAGACTGGAAAAGTCGTGGTAGTTCATTGGTCAAAAGGTGGGAGAATCCTAATTCTCCTTTGGGCCTTCAGAGCCCTATTTTTTCCATTATTTGTGAGTCACGTAATGAGGTATCTTAACACTTTCCTTTCACTCACACCTTTAGCAAACCCGGTTACACCCATTAGCCATATGTTTCCTGTAACTGGCCCATTTAAGCATCTTCCCCGCGAGGCTCCTTGTGTCCACCTTTTTCCCCCACATGTGCTCATATGCTGTTCAGAAGCTGGATCGGCGCTAGAGAACTCAAGGTTCAGGTTTCTAGCCTTTTTAAAGGCGTTCCGCATTGCTCACAGTATAATCTTAAGAACTGAAATGTTGAATGTCTGGTTATGGCATTGCAGCATGAGTCACTGATCCACGTTTCTAATGGAAATCAGAGGACCTGAGTAGGTTTATGGGACTGGTGTGACCGAGGCCATTTTGATTTTCACAGAAGAATCATTGTTTCGTGATCTGAAGCTGTGCACCAGCTTTGTATGACGTGACTATTATAGCATTTGCATCTGAGTAATTTTAGACGTATTTGTTGCTCCTGTTTTAAATCAGACTATCAGTACAAATCTCATCAGACCTTATGAGGAAGTGGCCAACCTTCCCTTACTTCAGTATATCTGAGCTGTCACATGACCGGGTAAGAATAGTGCCTTGTTCAAAACAGCCTTTTTTTCTTAAACCTACTATTTGGTGTGTCTTTCTGGGAATAAAAACCAAATCCCTGCAATGTTTTTGTTTTTCGCCCAGATATTTTAAGTTCTTTTGTCTTGAATCTCATTCCACTTCCCTCAAAGTGTGCGGTCCTGTTTCTCATACGTCAGGGTTTTTGTTTAGTCACTTACTGCCATCTTACGTGGCGCAACCTGCCGGCCTAGTAGTTTGGATTCAGCCGAACGAGGTCCAGATTTGTCAAGAGGGCAGCCAGCTTAACTAGACCAGACAAAGACGTTTGTTTTAAAATCCAGTTTAAATTCTGACTTTGCACCCACACATTCACGCATCCTTGCTCATCAGCTCACTCACTTCCCTCTATTCAAACGAGCCCTCCATGTGACCTTATCCTGTGTGTGTTCGTGTTTATCACAGGCCTCCGGAGTTACAGTGGATGAGAACGTGTTGACGATCTTCAATGACATGAAGGTGCGCAAGGCTCATGCCAACGAGGAAGAGAGGAGCAAGAGGAAGAAGGCCATTCTCTTCTGCCTGAGCGAGGACAAGAAGCGCATCATCATGGAGGAGGGCAGTGAGATCCTGCAGGGAGATGAAGGAGATCCCTACCTTAAGTTTGTCAAGATGCTTCCTCCTAATGACTGTCGCTACGCTCTCTACGATGCCACGTATGAGACTAAAGAGACCAAGAAAGAGGACCTGGTTTTCATTTTCTGGTAAGTCTTTAAGAGCGTTCATTTAGTTCCTGTTCTTGGTGATCTACCTTCCTGAAGGTCTTCATCAGCAGGTTCAGTTGTGTTTGATCAGGTTTAGAGCTTAACTTTGCTGGAAGGTACATCTCCAGGGAACAGTATTGGGTGCCACTGATATAAACCGATGATCTGATCTCCTGTTGTTGTTGCACAGGGCCCCAGAAAGTGCCCCACTTAAAAGCAAGATGATCTACGCCAGCTCCAAGGACGCAATCAAGAAGAAGTTCACAGGTAATGCTAAAAAATATAAACACAATAAATTGCACAATTTAAAATTTTATAAAAGAAACTTACTCAACTCTCTACTTGTGTATAAATGATAAGTTATGGTTAATAAATCTAAAACATAAATTATTTTCATCTAAAACTTTCATTTAGTTAACTAACTTCATATGCTAAAATATCTACAACTGAAAAAGAATAGACTCCTTTAGCAAAATGTATATGAAAAAACAACAAATGTACAACAGTTTAAAGTGGAGTATTTAGTTTAACTACAATAGTAGCTGAATAATACTACAATAAGTTTAGAAATGTGAACTGATTTAAGTAAAAATTGAAGTACGCATGTAATATTTTAAGTGTGTAATTGTGAAATCTGTGATTTTAACCTTTTGTTCCCTCTTGTTTTACAGGCATCAAGCATGAGTGGCAAGTGAACGGTTTAGAAGATATCAAGGACCGAAAGACCCTTGCTGAGAAGCTCGGGGGAGCATCAGTTGTGTCTCTGGAGGGCAAGCCTCTGAGCGATTGAGGCTGACACATTTCAGGGGTTAGCTGTTCATTCCGACATGGGTGGGGCAGATGGGCCAGCACGACTGTTTGTGGGGCACGGGGTGGGTTAATGCGGGTGGGCAGGGTTGGGCGAAAGTGACAGTTTCCAAACTCCACACATTTTGAAAGATGTAGGCTGTCATTCCAGTTCTCACACAATGATCAAGAACAAAAACATAAGAGAAAAAAAAAAGATCTTAAAAGACAAAAACCAAGGATGATGATTATAAAAACAAAGTAATATAACTGTAAATGTGTACTGGCAGGTTTTCGTTCTTTCTGGGTTCCATTAGATTGTTGAAAGGAAAGAGTGAGACAGCAGCCGTTACAATTCAGCTATACAACATTCTGTTTGTTCTTAAGATTTAAGTTTTTTTTGTTTTGTTTTTTGCCAAATGTTTAGTTAAGTTTTTCTAAGTATGTGTTGTTGAAGACTAGGTGTAGTACAAAATTTACTCCAATCGCAACGTTATCGGACCATTCTGGGAGCACAATTTACTCTCCCCTTCCCTATTTTGTTTTATTTTGAGCTCAAGTCGTTTTAATGATTCCATCTGATTTAAATATTTCCAAATATAATTCAAAACTATGGCACTGGTGTCAAGAAATTGTACACATTCCTTCTACCTGTAAAATCTGGGACCTAGTGGATGAGCGGTCTGTTGATGAATTGGATTGAGTGGATTGATGGACACGTATTAAGTTTAGATGGAGCGATATATTTGGGCAGCCTGTGTACAGAGCATTGATGGATATTGGTCAGTGGATGTTTTGTATCGTCTCCTTGTCTCTAATAAAAAAAAGCACTAAACTCTGCTGTTACAACTGGTTTGTTTCTTCATGTCTGGCAGATCCTCTGTGCGAGGGCTGTTTTATTTTGCTTTTTGCTTTGCCCCAAGGTGAAAATACGCAACGATCTTATATATTGGTTTAAAGATATTTGCTTACATTTGTGTGGATATTCTGCATTTGTTGCCATTTTATCAGTGTTCAGCATGGTTTATGCACTGAAATATGTGATCGTTTGCAAAATTCATAAAGTTTCAAATGGATCCAAACAAGGACTCTGATTGCTTTCTCATCCTCCCTATGGATTTGATGGATGGCTGTGTTAGGACACAACTGCAAATATAATATTGTTAAACTGCCCTGTAATAAAGTAGTTCGGCAGACTACAAGCTAATAATAAAAAATAGCTGTTTATATTATATTAAACTACTTGGATTTGCAAATAAGTGCATTTGATACAAATATATGATTTCAAGCTAATGACATCAAACAGTTGAATGTAAACTACATTATAAACGGCTAATAAAAATGCAGTTCTATTAAAACAAACTGTTCATTGAGTCATTTCCTCAATAGATAAATTTGTTAAATGTCCAACATGTCCTGCTGGCACTGACGTAAAAAAATAGTTACTGGACAATTTGTCAAATATTAAAGCACTTTAACTATTGCAATACTACTGAATAATGTAATCACAGCAGTATAATCGCTATTGACTGAACTGCTCAGCCATGTTGCGAAAGATGTCAAGCATGTTAACCACAGGAGGGGAGTAGAGATTCATTTCAAGACCCCGCTGGAAAAAAAAGAGAAGCTTCCACCTTCCATCTCACAGCTCTTCTGTGTATTTCAGTATCTTTGAGATTATGAATTAAACCAGTAGCTACAGCATATTAGAAATAAACTACAAATAATAATACACAAACAAAACGAGCCCAAAGCGGTAACTGTACCGTGAAGAAAACCTTTTTTATATGCATTTACCACCAGAGGGCAGCAGTGTCGCATTTTACGTACAGACACCAAAATTGTAGTTACCCTTTATATCTTTCTCTTCCTTTCTTTCTTTCTTTTTTTTAAATATTACTGGAAACATACAACACAGAATCATATCTAATGTTACCACTAACTACAAAAGTCCTCATTAAGAACATACATGATCTAACATTATAATGAAAAAGACCAAAAACAACAGACATATTTAGGTTTATTAAAATAAAAGCTTTTAAAAAATAGAATTATAATCAACATTTACCCCACAACCTTTCTCTTAGTTTTTGTCCAGTTTTTATATCAATCCAACATATAACTATAGGGAAAATTATCTCTCGACATGTAATGTTACCAATATGAGGTCTTCATCTGTCTTGGAAATGAGTGTATCACTGCAGAACAGTGAACTATATTTATAGTGCCAGATGTATACATTAACAAACAAACTGAAGATTTTGAAATATATATACTTTAAAACTCTGTTTTACAAACTGTCTCAATTTAACACCCATACTACAGCTCACAGTCATCGATTTTTATGTTATTGTGGAAATCAGAAAAGACAGAAACCGTATGCTTAGCAGACCAAACGGATTTTCAGGGATGAAAAAGGCGAACTGTGTATGTTAATCTAGCATTAACCAACATCCAAGTGATGAGATGAGTCTCCATCCCAAAACTACTTTCTAAAAGTGCAAAGAACAGACTGAAGCATCTATAATGTTTAATCTGAACAAAGCAAGGCTGTAGAAAGAATCATATAACTGAGATCAGATGTCTACTTAACATTGGCAAAGACTTGACAAGATAAATCTACTGTGTTGCAGGACTCAATCTAAGTTTAAATCTATGCATAACATTGCCAGTATAGTGAGCAAAAGCTAAAGGTAGTGGTTAAACAAAGTTCCAGCTCAGCCCATATGAGTGATCAAAGTCTGTGGGTATCGATCTACTAGCCATGGACTTTCTTTCTTCAGTAGCCACACCCATAAAAGGACTGTAAAGTGCAGTTTCTAACATCAGGCACATCATAAATTTTCCTCTGATTTGATATTGTCCCATTCCTCTAAGTCATATTTTCAGTCCTGACTGCAGTCTACCTTATTTCCATGAACCCAGTAACAAATCTGAGCGAACTTCAGCGGAGTGAATCGAACAGCCACGTTGTAGTCACGATTCTCGCCGTTTATTTCCAGCCACTGGTGGCCCGAGAAGATCCCAATGACCTTGCGCTCCCAACGCTCTAATGTTTCATCCCACACGCGTCCGTAAACACCAGAGCCGCTTGCCCCAGGGCGGGCGTCACAGTGCTGGTAGATCAAATCGTTGGACTCGTCCTCCACAGGACAAAAGCGGTACACCAGTTCCCCAGGCCGGTCGCTGTCAAATCCAGAGAAGTGGATGCGTTTACCAGCCAAACTGTCTGAGGAGGGTGCCACAGCCAGCCGCATGAAGGAACGCCGGTGAGGCCAACGCAGCTCTAGAAGTGCATAGTCAAAATCCATGCTGACTTCTTGAGGGCCTTGAATCCAGCCTTTAGGAACCCGTGTGCGTTTAACTCTCACCCAGCGCACCAAGGGTTTCTTCACGGGAGCTTGACCCGGCTTTGTACTGTTAACAGACGGAGGGATTAGAAAGCCCACCCTGAGTTTCCTCGCTCCCTTGACGTAATCCTTCCCATCATGCACGCAGTGGGCTGCGGTCAGGACATGCTGCTGTGACACCAGAACTCCAGTGCAGCCGGTGGAGATGCGGACAGCTGTGGAGAACGGGTAGTCCAGAAGGAAGTGGTCACCACGAATGCTAAAGCGTCCATCTGAACCGTAGATCTGGCGCTTTAGCCGCTTGCGTCTGGGAGTGGTTACTGTGGGCTGCCTGACAGGAAGTTCAGTGTCGTTTTCTTCCAGGTCAACAGTGGTTAAAGTTCGCGACCCGTCTGCATAAAGAGTTTCAAAACCTAGCTGCTCTTTATCGGTGTCTTCTCCTTTGTGGAAGCAGCTCTCGTTGCAGTGAGTAGTGAGGTCCAGCTGAGCTTTGGCGCTGAAGCGGGAGCGGGACAGCGGCAGGGTGGCATGAGGTATCAGCGAGGGGAGGTGGGCATGGGACTGATGCCGAGGTTCTCTCACTGAAACCGAGCTAGGCAGGAGGAGTAGGAACAGCAGGCCAACACAGCAAGGATGGGCCAGACCCAATCTCCGGATAGGCACCATGGCTTATGCAACCTAAATGCAAATACAAAAATATATGCAAGCATGAAATAAAACTCAAGATCTTCCATTTTGCAGATATAAGGCTAAAGATATTTAATGCTGAGCCTTCACTCCTAAAATTAGGTTCTTTAATGGATTTTATGGTTCCATGCAGAACCTTTAACAAAAGGAAGTGGAAAAAGGAACTTCAGATTATTAACATTTTTCACACTAAAGGCTGGAATACACTTCATGACACAATTTTCAAAAGCACATTTGTGTCTTTGCAAATGGTTACAGAGAAAAACATGTTTCTTCATGTTTTTCTGAACACAACAAATTTACACAGAAGCATGTGCCTTTTTTCTAGAAACATGATGACGACAAATCATTCACTGCGTCCCAATACTTCTATACTATATAGTATGTGGCAAACAGTTTGCTAAGAGTAGTATTAGAAAAACTACTTCTACAGAGTCTCTGGAGTATGTATTCAGCGAACACTTGAAGCCACAGGAGAGGATTTGTGAAGCAACGAAACTAATGCTGGTAGGTCATGTGACAGTTACAACATGACAGATGTAGTATGTCCCAATTATCCCACTATCCATATTCATACCATATAGAATGTACTTTTCAATGGTTCAGAAGTAGGTTAACTAAATTTAGTACCTACTTTACAGCTTGTGATTTTGGATTAAAGCATTGTTCTAAAATTTACTCAAAACATCAAACATGTTCAGATATCTTCCAAATAGATGGAATCTGAAGCTAAAATTCAAAGTGAAATCTGTCAAGTTTGCAGGCTGGTTTTGACTTTCGATAACTAGAATCAAAAGTACATTGGGGAATAAACGTGGGCAAAAGTTGTATAGAATACTTCAGCCTTTTGAAAGAACCCAAAATGGTTCTTCTATGTCGTCGCTGCGAAAACTCTCTTTTGGAACATTCATTTTTAAGAGTTTTAATGACAACATTAGCAATCTATAGACAAGTGCAGTGCATTTTGGTCAATATGCTCAATTACAAACAATTAAAGAAAATGAAAATGAAAGAATCTGTTTAATAATAGCAGTGGTTTTGGACATCACACTTACACACCCACTGGCCTATAAAAATAAAATTTGTTTACTAACCGCTGTCATTTATTATAACCATTATTCATTTTATGATTGCCAAATTGAAGTTACAGTCTGGGAAAAAAAGTATCAATGCACGACGCACATAATAGTCTATAGACACAGGCGTAATCCAAATTACTTTGTATTAGTCCTAGTATAAAAGGACATTATCATCTGCTCCATTCATCATGGACACCCATGTGTGACACCTGGGGAATTCCCTGGACACAACCTGTTTCCCACAACATCCCTTTGTCTTTTCTGTTGTCTTTCACATCATGAATGAATGCCCAACCATCCCTATCCACGCCTTGCGTTGTTGTTAAACTCAAGGAAGACAAACTCTGTTTACCTACCTCACTTTCCCATTGCGCCTGAACAAACCAACAACTGCAATTCACTTGCGCAAAAGACAGCTAGGTATTCCAGATCTACAGATAATGAGCACTTTATAATGGGAAAACTGCTTTAAATTAATTGTAGTTTTTGTAACTAATAATATTTGGTGGCATCGCAATTAAAACGAGAGTTTAATAATACGTTCAGCCAACAAGAGCAGCAGTGTTTGACCCGTGCGCCACAGCTTTACGCACACTCTCTGTGACGAAGAAATAATAGAGTTGAGAAGAAATCCGTTAACGAATGATACTTAACTTCAAGCTGTTTTAATAACGACCAATGCAAGTTTAAATCCAAATCACAGACTCTTCTCCTGGAAGTTCACTGGGTATCCCAGTCTCCAGGTTTTCTCCCATCTCCACTGTGAAGGTTTGAGCTGGAGTGCGTGACAGGTCCTCCAAAAACACAATCCTTTTAACGCCTGGTCTTCCTTCAAATACTGATTCGTTTCAACGGCTCTTATTTCATCACATCAGACAGCAGACTTGCCCTCCGTTGAATGGTGTAGTGCAAAACTGAGGTCGTGCAAGCTCAATAACCGAGTGGTCCTAGTGCCGCCTCCGCCGCCGCCGCAGGGATAAAGGCAAAGATGGTGCGTCCAAAAGCAACATCTATGTTTGAACAGATACTTCGTCAGTAGTGCACTTCCTTCTGCTCTCAGTCGTAGTTCTTTAAATGTAATGACAAACATGTCTGCTAAAAAGACGCTATTCTGGGTATGCCTTGGCACAAATTAAAATAATCCTTCAGGTGTTATTAAGCTGTCTATCAAACATAGGTCAGAGTCATGGCAAGCATGTCTTGAGGATACACATTCCTTCTCCCTTCAGCTAAATTACACTACATGTACTAAGCCACTCAAAGCAAGTGCAAGCACATGTACATGTGTTTAGGCAACTCTTATCATGTACTGCTTATTGTCACTCCTTAAAGCTACCTATAGGTGTAACTAATCTTACCTGTTATGGGTTAAAGGAGTTAAAATGACCGACTGTTGCAGTGCTGGTCTTATAGCAGGACACATTCCAGAAATACTTGGGTGTGTTGCTGTCGTGATGGCGTCTTGAGCCATAGTGCAAGCTTGAATATATCCTTCTGACCTTGATCATTCGCACCACTTGCCCTAACCTGCACAAAACACTCTGGAAAGCTCTCGGTCAAAAGACTGCCATTTCTAATATGCATTGCACAAAACAAGGAGACTTGATGCCTAAAATACACAGCATTAAACAGTCTCCAACAATGTCTGTGTGCGTGTCGGCAAAAAGGGAAAAAAAGAGTTTCAATTGCCTTTGTTTCACAAGTGCATAACAAAAAGCGTATCAAATCATATCACTTTTGCTCAACTAAAGCCAAACTATGTGCCAAACTATGCTAGCCTGCAAGCCTCGGAGTAAAAAAGATAATTGTGACATAAAATTTGAAAAGTTACATATACAGTCAAAATGGTGAGATTCAAAGTCAAATGTCAAGAAATAAAGGCACAATGCGGGATATAAAGCTACAATTGGGAGAGTCTTTCAGTTCACGTTAGTGTATTACTATATCTGCTTCATTTACAATACAAGAGAATTTCTCCACAATACCCCAGGGCTGTTCACTCAACCTGCGGTTTTGCACCAGGATAAGGAATGTTTGAAGTCTTGTAGGGGTTCTGGAAATCTGTAAATGTCTAATACCGTAGCAAAACACTGTTCGGTGATGGTATCATGTACTACATCGAGTGTCACAGTGGGTGAGCGAGATTCTGTTGACGTGTGCTGGCACCGACACGCGGCTCACATTGTCTGTTTCCTGCCCCCTTTCTCCAGGTTTTCTTTCAGACACTTCCAGACATATATCTTATATTACATCACAAGCCACCAGAGACTGAAGTGGATATCATTCTAGCTGACAAGCAACTGATATTTGCTATGCTCTTTCACAGTTAGCGATAAGGGGTTAGGACATTGGAAATCCAGCCTAAAGCTCATTCACTCGACAGGAATCTGCTACCTTGGACAATCCCCAGATCTCTTTACAGTGGGACTCTTGTTCTTGACCTGTCCTGGCTTCATGCCTCGTGGAGGGAGGAGGGGCCATGAGGAGGGGCCTTTGAAAGTGTGTCCATTCCTCCAAAGCTGATCTTTTATCACCTCCAGCTCCAGCTCCAGCTCAAGTCCTGTGCTGCGGTGGCCTTTTCTCTATTCACTAGGCTGTCTATTTTCAGAACAACTGATTCTTGTCTTCTCTTCTTTTTTTTTAGACAAACAGAAAAGCCTTTTCTACAGCAGCACTGGATAATTTGCAGTCGGGGAGACTTTGATGCTCCATGTTAATGGAAAAGGGGAATTTCTGGATGCAAAGCAAGTCAATGAAGAGGATACTGGGTTTCCTTTACAAACATATACAACTCTTATGATATCATGCTTCAGTTCAAAGCTACCAAAGCATAAATTTTAAAGCAGGATATTGTGGCATTTCTGAGTTAGTGCCGGTGTAGACAGACATACCTTAAAATTTCTGTTAAAACCGTCAAGTCACCAAGAACAAGTTAAAGTGAAGCTGACTAAAAACAACACTTTTCTAGCTACATATATTAATAGGTTTGGGAACCAAGAACCAGTTATATTAAAATAATACAGTAACTGAATAATTTGCATGACAGTAGTCTAAGAGAGTCTCCTGTATTACTACTCAGCGTGATATGCACAATAGGACAAGTGAAGTTTGACACAGGACCAGTTAAGTCTGCAATGCAGAGGTGGCACAGAATCTGCATCTGAAGTGGTATTTAGATGCATTTATACAGACTGTTTAATGCAGGACATGAATGCATTTAACCTGCAGTTACAAATACATGATTAAAAAAAAACATTCAATGCTGACATTTGAAATGATTGGGGGGGGGGGGGGGGGGTATACTTTAGTAGGTGGCAGCAAATCAGGAACTTGTGTCTAAAATATGTCACTTAATATTAACCTCTTGTTATTGAACTGTTCATCAAAAAAAAACATCATGTGATATTAATTATATCAGATTATATAAATATGAAAGACATGAAAGTGGTATGGAGTCATTTTTGCCCCCTTATCTTGAATTTTGGGGGGAATTTGTATTTTAATAGACTAAATCACGCAGTGAAAGCATGCACTCTAAATGTGCTTGTGCAATAGTCTCACCTACATCATGTATGCATGCACTCTCTGCTCTGGGTGTGTTTTTGTTTGGTTTTTGCAATATACTCGTCATGCCAAATCGCACAACAACAACTATGATATTATCGTAGATGATATATATTGCACACACCTGAAGCTGATTTCTGAGCTAATGATGCTTATTAATGGTTCTTTTTAGTCAAAAACATACAGAAACTTTACAAAAAAAATACAAAACTTTTATGAGCTGCTTCTATTAGTCAATAAAACACTCCATGACCAGCAAAGTCTGGTTTAAGAGCAAAATACACTTTTTAGCAAAACACAAATCAATCAACTGGAGTAGATTCTCAATTTGATCAATTTGTCCGACTCCATGAACCAAGAACTGATGTATGATTTATGGACAATGAGACCCATTTAGTGTAATTATTGACACTTTTAATATACCAATGTGTATTTAAAGATAAAGGCAAAAATAAAGGAATTAATGAAAATATACCACCTTTTTGTTCTTTTCTTTTCCTGAAATTTACTGCTGAAAAAATCCCAGAACTGTTAAGGAATCGCGATTGGAACCAGAATCATTCAGTTCTTTATGATTCCCATCTCAATTATAAATGATTCACAGATAATGTGTATGGGGGACAGACGATAGCAGACTTTTTGTCTTGAACTGTAAGCTGAGAAGCCACAATAGCTTGAAGAGTATTCAATAACAGTCCTTTCTAAGGGGCCATGCTTTCTGCTCTGCACAGGAATAAAGAGCCAGATCTATTCAGTGGCATTTCTATTAAATGCACTGTGAATGTATGTATGAACTCTGTCTTAGGTGTGGTTTAGTGCATAGCTTCCAATCTTTTATAGGGTGTGGTACAGAAGTCCCATTTTCTCCTAACCCTTAATTCCCATTAAACTGAGGCTCAGTGTACAGTAGCCATCCAAGCAAATAAGTATTGTTAACAAGATCAGAGACTCCCTCTGTTCTCTTTAATCCATTAATTGACTTTTGGTTCGACCCAGTGATTTGGACTCACAACAGCGGAAAAAGCTTTTCATAACAATAGTCATTGTACTTGACTCACTTCTACAGCATACTGCCAATCAGACACCAATATGGGGAAAGAGATGTGTGCATGGACTATTTCTTCAACAAGAAAAATTAATTAAAAAAATATTTTAAATATTTTTTACAAACATGCAAGAAAGTTTTCTAAAAATGTTTGATGTTGGAAAATTGATGGTAAATTTCACAAATAATTACAAAGAAATGGCATGTAACATTGAATTATACAAGCACTCTGTAGATGAGTACTCTGATCATCTTTATTTACAACTTAATTTTTTTACGGTAGGACTAAGAATTTCACTTAAGCAGTTATGGTTACAGAAATGCAGCACCTCCATTAACCACATGAGATCAAACCTATGAACCTAAACAATCTAGCTTTTTTTAGGGTATTTGCTGGATTTTTAAAATCAAATTTAAGAATTTTTAAGATCTGCCGTGCCACAAGGACACGCTGTTTTCATTCAAATCATGAACAAACAAACGTAGAAGACGTATCCGTGAGGTGCGTCTGACACAGAACAGCGTATGCAGTTTGCGTCTGGTGGATATTCTCCAAAATGACGGTATGCTGATGCAGAGGAGACGAATTGTTGAATAAAGTCGTTTTTTTTTTTCTTCATAAGCTTCATAATATTTTTTATTCTTTTCTGTGCCTTGACAGTGTTAATTGTTTGGCAGTCAATGGGACATTCACAAGCCTCCCGGTTTTCATCCAAAATATCTTAAATTGCGTTCCGAAGACGAACAAAGCATTTACGGGTTTGGAACGACATGGGGATAAGTGATTAATGACAAAATTGTAATTTTGGGGTGGAGTAACCCTTTAATTGTATAGATTTTTTTATAATGCTTGCATTAGCTTCTTGTTGATCCACCAGTTCACATTTACAACAGTGTGCGTGCTGCACGAGACTCGATATTAGCATTTGTCTGACTCTGAACAAAAACAGCAGAAAAGTTGAAAATGCAAACTCATTCTCTGCCAGCAGGTGGTGCTTTTGGAACGGCAGAAATATAGCGGCTTCCTCAGTAACGGCTGTACACAAAGCAGCACAACACCTGACTTTGAAAAATGCATCACTGGTATTTATTCAATGAAATCGCAATTCTTGTCTTTCAGTCCCCAAATTTAACACCTCTTGAAATCATAATTAAGACATTGTTGTACCATTAAGACTTTTTATGGCCTTAAAATTGATATGAACTGAACTAAATTTAAGATTTAATTTAATTTATTTTTTATTTAATTTGCTCTTCCGTCATGTCTTTTTAATCATCCTGTTTTTTTTTATTAGACCTTATCAATGTGTCAAACACCAGACGTCCTCGACTGTCCTTTGTGTCTTAATGTTATCTGTTCTCCTTCAATGAATCTGACTTCTCCTCTCCCACAACACAGCTGTCCACCTTGACTCTGACCACTACTGTGCTACACAGTTTCTTCTTTCGTCTTCGCTAACCTCTTCTGACAAACTCTATCTCTCGCTCTCTCATTCTGTCCTCCCCCTCCTCAAATCGCAGGCTTGTTCTCCCCAGGAGCTCCAGAGGGGTATAAATGCATCTCTGCTTCCCCACAGTATGAGCTCATTCCCAACTTGGCAGCTCGGAGGAGTGAGCGGAAAATCGACACAAAAACACATCATTTGCAAAAACAAGTCGAGGAATGCAGAACAAAATATTCTTATCGCAAAAACACTTATAAGGAGCATGTAACTGGCTCCAAGCACCGGGTTGCTCTGTTTTGCTAAAATAAAACATTTTTAATAAGGACTTTTCCTAATCCTTGAACAACTTTGTAACGATAAGCCACTATCATGTTTAAGAGCTTAGTCATACCAATAACTGGAATCAATTTTTGGTCATAAGAAAAGTAATTTAAGATAATAACTATTATAGGTCGTGTCCTAAAATGAGATCCAGAGTCCTAACTAAATGTTGAAAACTGAGAATGACGTTTCATAATTTGATTAATTTGTCCATTTAGGAACAAAAACAAGGAAAGAGAAACACTGTGACATCCACTGTGCTGACATGGTGGAAATGAAGGCATTAATACCATACTGGAAAATGATTGTTTTCATGGTGAGATATGAAGCCAAGAATAAGAGACATGTTGCTGAACCAACCTGCTGTCTGCAGTAGAAATGTCTTACTTCTTGCAGTCTCACATAAATGTTTCTTTTTCCCATTACAGTAGCTGTGGAACAAAAAACACATTTCACCCACCACTTAAAGAAATAGTTCACTCGAAAATGAACTGTGTCATTCCATCCTGTATTAAGAAATACATTACACAGACTGTACAATCTGCTCTTTTCCACAAAAAAAAGGGAAAAATGATAAAAAAAAAAAAAATATGTATTTTAAAAGTGGTTCAGATGACTTGTACACTATATTCCAAGTCAAAGCATACTTTGAAAAAAATCTCATTGGTTTGGCCACTCATTTGTCTTTTTTTTTTATTTTGGACCCCACTGACTTTCAATATATTGACAGAAGTTAGGCTCTTTTCCATCAAAACAAAAGTGGACGGCGATTTATTAGCTTCAAAAATGATAAAAAATGCACCTTTAAAATATTATAAAAGTGTTTCAGATGATTTGTACACTTTAATCCAAGTCAAAACATACTTTGAAAAATGTCTCATGGAGACTCCCAGCAGTCTTCTGCCTGTGAATAGTCATAATGTCAGGACTGGCAGACAGAGACAGCTGTAGACAGTCTGATGTGACTGCTTTGCAGATGTTACCACAGACACACTCCAACACTCATCTGGACGCCTAACCTTGTGAAAGGACTCCCATAGTAATGGCCACTTTAAAGTGCTCCACGTCAGCCCTGCACAATCGCGTGCTGTTTTTCAAGTCATTCCGAACAAGAACATTTATTTATGCCATAAATATTGCACTGAAACACTGAGAGGTTTTATATCAGCACAGTGAGCTCATTGGAGAAAGGGCTTCCCAAATAGCTGAGCAAATAGAAAATTCTGCCATAATAATGGCAGATTAATGCACATATTTTGGATAATATTGAAGTGACATACTTCCAAGTATGGTGACCCATACTCAGAATTCGTGCTCTGCATTTAACCCATCCAACGTGCACACACACAGAAGTGAACACACACACACCGTGAACACACACCCGGAGCAGTGGGCAGCCATTTATGCTGTGGCACCCGGGGAGCAGTTGGGGGTTCGGTGCCTTGCTCAAGGGCACCTCAGTCGTGGTATTGAGGGTGGAGAGAGCGCTGGACATTCCCTCCCCCCACCTACAATCCCTGCCGGCCTGAGACTCGAACCCGCAACCTTTGGATTCCGAGTCCGACTCTCTAACCATTAGGCCACAACTTCCCCCAAAAAACATATAATAGTCCTCCACTTTGGAGCTTTGGGTTCATTTATGGTTAAGACTATGAGAAGGAGAGGGAAGGAGGATTATGGGAGAAAGGGAAACAGAGAAAGAAAGAATATAAATGAATCTCAGTTTGTCGTTCTCTAAGCCAGTTTTAGTTCACTCAGACGCCCAGAGCAATATTTAAAGAAGACATAATTCAGTCACA
The DNA here is from genome assembly GCF_936440315.1 of Barbus barbus. NCBI lineage: Eukaryota > Metazoa > Chordata > Actinopteri > Cypriniformes > Cyprinidae > Barbus > Barbus barbus. Next base: position 22,866,570 of record NC_136761.1, on the reverse strand, counting down.
CAGAACTGAACTAAAAAAAATGTATGAAATGACACTCCCACATGCAATAAAATGCCTGTATTAAATATCATCTTCATGTGTTAAATATTAAACCTAATGAAAAGTCTTTAGTGAACTTCTCATAAACAGAGTCTTCTGCTTTCCTGAACACATATCTTGAACTGATAACACACTGAAAAGCTATCAGTTGGCCTTGCTGCTTTAACACAGAGCTATTGTGGCCATGTGGGGGAAGAGAGCAGAAATCAAGCTGTCTAAACCTGCGTTCAGTTATGACAGACAAACGACCGCAGGAAAAACACAAGTTAAAAAACAGAAAAATCAGCTCAGAAGCTCTCTATAAACAATCCCAAATATTTATGGTGGACCTCGCAGTGAACTGCTTAGCATTGCTTCTTTGGCTCTCACATGTGTATTTGGTCTGTAAGCACAGGTGATTATCAAACACTGACTGCCAGGATCACTGATGTTTTAAAAGAAGAGTACACACAAAAATAAATATTTGTGACCCTGGACCACAAAACCAGTCTTAAGTCGCGGGGGTATATTTGTAGCAATAGCCAAAAATACACTGTATGGGTCAAAATTATTATTGTTTTTTTTTTATGCCAAAAATCATTAGGACATTAAGTAAAGATCATGTTTCATGAAGATATTGTAAATTTCCTAATGTAAATATATCAAAACTTATTTTTTGATTAATAATATGCATTGCTAAAAACTTCATTTGGACAACTTTAAAGGCGATTTATGAATATTTTGATTTTTTTTTGCAGATTCCAGATTCCAGATTGTCAAATAGTTCTATCTCGACCAAATATTGTCCTATCCTAACAAACCATACATCAATGGAAAGCTTATTTATTCAGCTTTCATGTATAAATTAGAAAAATTTACCCTTATGACTGGTTTTGTGGTCCAGGGTCCCATTTTGTCATTATTTACTCATGTTGTTCTGAACTTGTGTGCTGTTTTAATTTATTATAATTCTTTTTATTTACTTCTTTTAAGATTATGAGAAAAAATTATTTAAATTTCAAGTCTGTTCCTTACATCATGTGGCTTCAGAAATCATACAGTACAAGTTGTATGGATTTGGCGGATTATTTATTTATTTGGCATGTTGTTTACAATGAGTGACTTTTTTATTCCACATTATAACAGTATATGGAAGCTAGTTTCTGCTAAACTTTTAAAAAGCAATTGTTACATTTTTTCTTTTGATCTTTTTCTTGGAATTGCAAGCTTATATCTTATTGTTGCAAGTTAGAAAACTCACAATTGCAAGTTTACATCTGAAAAAAGTATAAATTGTCAGATTTAAAAAAAAAAAAATTCTCAGTTAACAACACACTTGTTTTTCTGGATTCTGAGTTTACATCTCAATTCTTTTTCCGCTGCTAAAAACAGTAATTGCAAATTTATATCTCACAATCCTACCTCGCATTTACGATTTTATATTATGAAATGTGAGCAACAGAACTCCAAATTGAAAGATATAAACTCAAAATTATACGTTTGTATCGCACAATTGCAATTTTCTCAGAATTGTGAGAAAAAAAGCCAGAATTGCAACACACTGTATAAAAAGTCACAGTTACGTTTTCTATCCCATGACAGAAACAAGCTTCCATAGCATACAGGTTAGAACAACATGTAGGTCAGCAAATAATGACCAAAGATTCATTTTTAGGTGAACTATCCCTTTAAGGAAATGCTGAATTCTCTTTCCCTTTAAAGAGGAGAGTTTGCTATTCAACTCAGCTGAATAGCAAACAGGGTTGTGTTGGGATTTGATAAGAATGACAATAGTAATTTACACGCCAACCATGACAACTGGGAGTGACCGGAGGAGCAGGCAGCAGACTCATGTGGATCTGCCTCCACAACTGGATTGTTCTGGAATGACTAATGCCACATCCTAATGCATAAAAGAAAACTACAATATAAACCGCTGCTCATGATTATAGCGGCCTGCCTGAAATATAAAACAGAGTGTGTGGCCACAATTTCAATTTTCGAAAATATTCCTTTATAAACCACAGATTTACTTTCTAAGCTGTCAGAACGAACATATATCTATATATACAGCATAAGCTCTCGCATAAGCAAGACGACAAAGTAACAAACAGAACAAAGACCTTTTCATCTCCTAGGTTTCGAATGTGATTTCTAATCCAACGCAGAGACACGTTTGAGCCTCCCAGTGCATTGCAGTCGTCTGCACGACCACAGTTTTCCTTCACCACAGCTCAAACTAATTACCAGACGTACTTCACAAGCCAAACAAACTGCAGCCTGCGTTTAGTCTCTGATACTGCGTAATGAGACATTTCCCCTTTGACACTTTACAAGAAAACAAACAAAACTGCTTTCCCTTGTACTTTCCCTATAGCTCTAATAGGTGTTGTAAAGCACCATCCTTATTTTTTTTTTTATAACATACATAATTATAGAAATTCAAAAAATGTATCCATGTCATTAGACTTCATTCAAAATGATGCAAAACTATTCAGTTCTGCTACAATGTTTTCTTCCAGCCTAAAGCATTTGGAGCACCAATGCCTGCCAAAATTGTGAAACAGGAAAAAAAGAGACGATTGTGGAGAATGGATAGGACAGTTTTACATTTTTTTAAAGGAAAAAAAAACAGAGTCGGATGAAGGGAAGAAAATATGGCTTCTTTTCCTGCTGCATTCTTTCCTTCATCAGGAATTCACTGAGGTTCTGGCAGGCAAATTTTATTACTGGAGTATATCTCCTTTACTTGAAGAAGGACAGACTGTATGGAGAGTGCTGGGATAACAGTGCATGAGACTGAGCTGTAAATCAACATACAACCGTTCTACTTCATCTATTCATAAATAACACCCGTAAGACTGGGTCAAAGCAACCTCACACTACTGGTGATAAAAAACAGCTCATATATAATATTCTCGGATTACACACTGCCTCTTCCAGGTTTTGTTTTAATCTGCTTTATTAATCTTGCTTTTGGTATTTCAATATATTTCAAAGAGCCCTGCCCTGACATGGTTTTTTATCATGTTCTTTCATTCTGATGTGGATTCCAGTGCTGTACAGCGAGCATCTCTCCTCTGGGGCATTAGCACCAGCAAGACCAGGCTCATCACAACAGCACTGTTAATGCATGTCAGTGTAGCAGAAGATTCGTGCACGATCTCAAACATTTAGTGTCTGGCCAAAGAAAACATGAGGGGAAAACATCATCTCTGTCCATGACAGCAGGAATCTATCTGAGAGAAGCTTGTAAAAACAGAGCGACGGCGCTATAAAAGAATGGATTGTGACGGCGAGTTTGTACCAGCAACAAAACCAACATCCCATCCTCACATTAATCTGCTCAGAGCAGCCACATTTGACACCAGCTCTGTGCTCTATTCAGAACATAAAGTACAGAGAGAATGGGCCTGTTACACTTGCATACAGAGACTATGGGAATAAAGCTCTCTAGGGCCTTGCCATAGTTCACAGCTGAAGTGAGTAAGCTCTTTTCTACATAGCAAAAATGTTTTGTCATTTCGAGTGGTAAATCATTTGGTTTATTCTAATAAGAATATTTTATATCACCAAGTAGGTATCATTTGTAATAGATTTTTAGTTATACTATAATAATTTCTTAAAGGAATAGTACACCCAAAAATGAATGTTTGCTGAAAATGTACTCACCCTCAGATAGATGTAGATGAGTTTGTTGCTTATTTTGAATAGATTTGGAGAAATTTACCATTGCATCGCTTGCTCACCAATGGATCCTCTGCAGTGAATGGGTGCCGCTAGAATGAGAGCCCAAACAGCTGATAAAAACATCATAAAAATAAATAAGTAATCCACACGACTCCAGTCCATCAATTAATGTCTTGTGAAGTGAAAAGCTGAAAATCCATCATTAAGACTTTTTTAACTTCAAATGAGTCCCCTATCCGTAATATTGCTTTCTCCAATGAAAAGGTTGTTTAGTCTGAATCAGGAGACAAATCACAGATCAAGAGCTGTTTACAAGCTGAAACAGTCAAAACAATTCTAAACAAATATGTCTGTGGATTTGATGTGAGAGAGGTGACAAACCTGGGATGGACTTTTTCACTAGAGGAAGATGCAATGCTAAATTTACCCAAATCTTTTCAGGTGAAGAAACAAACTCATCTACATCTGGGCTGGATTAGTGCATTTTCATCAAATATTAATTTTTGAATGAACTATTCTTTTAAGTTTAGGGTTCATTCCAGGTTCAAATAGCTATCTCATCTGCACATGAAAAGCCAGTCACTATTTACTCACCCTCATGTCTGTCTGACCTGTTGACTGTAATTGTTGTTTTTTAATGAAACACTAGGATAATTAGCAAAATCTAGCTCTTACAATGGCATAGAGACCACCTGTCAGATTACAAAAAAAAAAATGACAAAAGCAAATAAAAAATGTTATTTGTTCTTTCGTGACATCAAACTTGATGTCATATTTCACTTCAGAGCTTCACAGATGGGAAGATTTTCAGTAAATAATGGAAACTGGCTGTTTGCTCTCAAACTTATTCTTCACAGCGATATTTTAATTCTACAGTTCTGGTGTATGAAACTTTGATCTGAAAACAGTCCCATGATTTAGTGTTTTAACAGCAATCTGGCCCTGTGGTGCACGAGGTGTTGGATTTTTAAACGCCCCAGATGTCATTAATAGCAGACTCAAAGCCACACATAAGAAATCCAGTTTCTGTTGTGCAATGTTAAAGTTATATGATGCAAAGACGTGCAATAAATGTTCTGCACTGACTTTCTGTTATCCTCTTGTGTATCAAACTTCAGCTCAAGAGCAGGCGCAGCTGTAAACGGCGCTCAGACTCTAAGATCAGTCCTGCTGCTTTTTAATTAATAGCATGAGGACTCAGAGACTGAGATGAGATGATGCAGAGACTGGGCTGCAGCTGCGTGTCCTCTTGTTCAACCTCTATCTTTTGTCCGATTGAGCACAAAATCCAGAATCCCAGGAGAAAGCCTAGTCTCCCTAATATTCTGCCAAGCACAGGCTAATACATCCTCCTTCCCCGGCACATCCCCAACATCGAAATCCCAGAGCCAAAAGTTTGCATGCTAGAGACTAGGAGCTCCAACATCTTTAAAGACAAAATCCAGCTCATCCTTCTACACATATATGAGAAATGATGAAGATAAATGCATCATCTCCAGGAATTTAGATATTATATTGCTGCCATGAGTGCAGTGTCTGTATTTACGATGAAGATCCGGAGTCACGGAGCCAGTCCAGTTCTGAAACCGTTAACTGTCAGTGAGGACCAAATGTGAAGCAGCTGTTATTACACAATACTTCCTAAATGACCCACAACAATCGCCTCAGGGGGACTGGCACAACCAGGGCAGATTGTAAACCGCTGACCTTACAGGTACAATCCCATTTTAAGACTTCCTAAACCAATCTGCAGTGAAGGTGTCACAGATTATGTGCATAGTTTTCCAGGGTGTTGAGTGAAGAGGACGCTGAAAGCTGTCAAACTCGACTTCTTCCTCCACTGCTGAGGAATAGAAGAAGGTTTTTTTGTCAGAATAAAGGAAAATTCCAGGTTCAGTGACAGCATTTGTGATATAATGCTGTTAATTACAAAAAAACGTGTAATTTGTAAAAAATGTGTCTCATGTATTCTCATGTAAATATGATTTGAGTGAAAAAACAAACTTTCTAACCTTATGTGCAAAATTTCAATTTTATCAACCAGCTACAATGCACTGCTGTAAACCTTAAAACACAAAAAAATGAGAAAAAATATGATTTAAACAGCTTTAAAATTTAGATAAAACACAGGTTTTAATAAGAATGAATGTGTTTTTAGAAGATTGTAAGCATGCTTGTAAATGATCCAAAGAATGGTCATTTACTTCCATTGTAAGAGTCTCACCATAACCTAATTTTTTGCATTAAAGAAGAGATAAGTCTTTTTTTATGTAATCAACATTATGCTACAAATGCTGACAAATAAGTTGCGTTGAACCAGTTCAACTGTATTCAATCCAAAATGAGTCACTGCTGTGACTTGTTACATTTGACTGTGAAGTCTATAAATAGTTAAAATATTTAATCCTACTTTTAAATAATCAAAACAAGCTGATACAAACCTACTGTAGTCAAAGCTGACAATATAATAAGCCTGGCAAAAAAAACGACAGCACAGCAAGATTTTATACAACAGACAAAACTTCAAAAAGTGTAAAACTTGCAGAGTGGAGCCTGAAGCAAAGTTTGGGAGACCCAGCAGCGGAGTTGATTTATTGCAGGGCGTCTCTGTTCTTTATGTGTCCATAATACAAGGGCTCCTTCTCTGGTTTTTAACAGGCAATTTTTAACAGACACCTTTAAGGTGTGTGCATTGTACACAAAGTGATAAAGGGAAGGTTGAATTCTATATCCTTGACCTTCACTTCACTTTAGGCTTGCAATTACCCTAAAAAGCTTCCATGAAACATTAGATTGAACCATGCACTTCCCTCATCTTCTTGGACTCTGATGAGCATGAACTTCTGACATGCTCCTTTAATGGAGTCATGAATGTTCTGCCAGTAAATGATAAAGTGAGCTCAATTTTCCACATCAGTCAGGAGACTGGTCTGGACAAGTTTCACAGCACCCAACACAAACCCCAGATGTAGAATAAGCGGTCTCTGTGTGCACACTCCATATAACACGATTAAGACTGTTGACATTCAGACCAATGAGTGTGATGTTACTTTTACAGGACATTTCAACAAACAAACTTACATTTTAGACACAATATAGATAGTATCTTCCTGTTGTTTTGCTCAGCCAACGATGTTCCAAATAATGCCAATGCAGAATCGGCTTTCGCGACAACGACCAACACTCGCTAGAGACGTTTCGTTCCTAAATTACTCAAAACGAAACATATGATTGAATGACTCACTCATAAATTCACTTGTCACCTACTTGTGTAAGGATGTAACCTGCAGAAAATCCCCACCACTAATAATGAACAGACCAGACTGACAGACGGTCTAAATCTGCAAACACAGAAAAGCAGAGTGATACAAACACACACAGTGAAAAGTCAGAACCATGATTAAAACAGGGCCCAAAACTAAGAATCTTGTGTATTCGTGCAGTTTTATTTCTTGTAATTTTTAGCATACACACTTCTGAGTATGACTGGTTATAACCATGAAGATCATTAAGCTATATTGGGATAATTTACTTTCCAGTGAGAAAGTAAATTGCATTAAATATTTATAAATAACAAACTGCAATGGGGGGGGGGGGGGGGGGGGTGCAGATTACATACAAAGGGAGGATTCAAGATGAATTAAAAAACATTAACCACAAGTATTAAAGTGCAGGAAGGGTACAAAGACTGAGCATTACAAAGCTGTTTTGTTCACATCTCCAGGTTTTAAATCAAACTCAATAGGAACCAGTTATGGCTTTGATGAGCACATAGAAACTGCATGACAAATACCAGGAACAAAATAACAAGGAAACTGGCTGAAAATACTGATGTTGTTGTGACAGAAAGTAGTGGGAGAGGCTGAATTAATATCATCTGCTCAATGCATATAGTGTATTTCGTACAAAATTGCCTGTTGGGCATATGAAACACAGATGAGTCTAGTTTCAACCCAGAAAGATGCCCAGTAAATTGAATACAAAACATTTAATCTTTTTAGGTCAATGAAAGGCAGTGTATTGATGAATCTATATTTCTGTGTTTCTCTTTGCCTTTTTATAAAACAGTGGAATATAAGATAAAGGAACTGTTTTTTTGTGTGTTTTTCTTTTTCTTTTTTGCTGTATTTCTCTCTTTGTTCTTGATCAAACCTATGTTTTTCTCATTTTGGCTGGAGCTACAGGTACAGAACATCCGTGGAGCAGCAGAATGCCTAAGTGAGTCCAGAAAGCTCTCAGCACTTTGTAATCCTTCAGCTCTTTTCCTAATGACTGACCTTAAAGCCACAGTGTTGTGAGAGATATTGTGCTGTGGTAAAACAGCAGGGAAGCATGGAAACATCAATCCTTTTTAGCAAAAAATTAAAATAAAAAAAGGGATTCCAGCCATCATGGATTATAATAATTTATCATTTGTCGAAGGCTGGAAATAAATTAACAGAAATAAATCCTGTAGTTTTAATCTCAAATGTACACTATGAAATATGTTTTTGGATTGTTTGTCCTGCAGAAATAAATGGAGATTAGATTTCTAGACGACCTTTAGTGGTTTTTTGACCTCCTCCTGTGACTTAAGTAAACAGATTTCAGCACACGGCTGGTTCACACTTTCTTTGGCCGGCACAGCGTAAAGATCTCACACTTACTGGAAATGCAGATCATCGGTGAAATCATTGAGGAGCTTTAATGTCTTAAGTAACATACAGAAACAAAATCCTTCATACGCCTCTTGAAAACCCTGTCACATACAGGCACTCATGGACTTTTAGTGCTGAATGACATAATTGCATGACAGACTCCAGGGACCTAAAGGTTGGCAGTCCACTTGGTTCCTGAAAAACATCCCATACAATGTGTGAAATAATTCGGCAAGCTCACTCAAGTCAGACTGTACTGCTCCAAACAGGCCACCATAAATCATTCTGCACACAGATGGAATTAGTCCTCACGTACCACATCTAAAAGCAAGACGTCATATTAAGTCATATGCATGTGTTTGTGTGTGGCAAGCTGCTTTCACGGATTGGATGGATCCACTTTAAATGCTTGAGAAAGATTAGGAGAGAGGAATGCAACAAGCACACAACACAAAAACCTCATGATAAACAGCAACTGAGCTGATGCTTGGTTTAGGCATATGTCTGTTTATTTTGTTTAGAGAAAACCTAATGAAGAGTTATGGATGATGGGGGGATTTTTTGTTTGCAGCTTGGAGATGATAAATACAAAGGATCCTTAGACGTGCAGTTACACTGAAGATAGTTTCAAAAGCAGCCAATGTCTTAATTAGGGAGTCATTGAATTATTCACTCAACTTAAATCAACACTGATTTGTTTAGGAACAAAACACCATGGTTGATTTTGCGGTTAAGCAAAAAGGGACAAAGTAGCTGGCGATATTGTGTCTAAAATGTAAGTTAGAATTCTTGTTTATTGAACTGTTATAAAAACAATCATACTCACAGACATGCTATCAGCTAGCAATCTTGCTTGTGTGATATTGCTTAATTGTTTTATTATTCAATCTTTTTTCAATGTAGTGACAGATTTATATAATTTATGAATGATAATAAATAAATAATAATGAATAGCAGTATGTAAATAAAATATACAGTAGCCAAAAGAAAAATATCACAAGAGAGGCAAAAGCAGTCAATTGAAATCAGTATAAAAGCTCAAAACCAAACAAATTCTCTGTGGTCTGAGCTTCTCCTTGTATGTGACTGACCCCCTTGGAAATCTCCATGGTGATCCCAAAGGCTCTTCGCTGAGCATTTGTCTCCCTCTCATTAGTTTTATACTGAGGGTCGTACATCTTTAGCACCATCTTCTCCAAGAAAAAGAATCCAGAGGAGTTTGAACAGAAGCCAATGCTCCTACTGCCTACTCATTACACAAAGAAAGACAATTTGGAAGAAAATGTTCCAAAACCTCAATAAAAACAACTTGCCTAACATTCACACATCATCTGTGAATAATTTGCCTGGCAGCAAAGCGAGAGCACTTGTGCTCTGATCTTCTCTTGTTAAGACGAATAAGTCTCATTAGATTCTTCTCAACTTTTTAACAAGGAGAAAATAATGTTTATTTGGTTTATAAACCCATAGCAGCGAACATAAAAATACATTATTCCTTTTCCCCCGTAAAAATATTCTGGAATGGTGCCGTTCCTGTGATAGAGACCCCCTGAACGCCTGCCGTAAAGCAAACCAGGCCATGGGGCTCTTGAAGGCGCCAAAACCAATTTGACAATTTAGATGCAACAACTTGACACTTATTTGCTGTTTTCCAGCTTTCAAAACAAGCATCTTTGAGTCTAATACAAAAATATATATATTTCACCACCATGTTGCCAATGACAGAGAAAAGTCTGTTCCAAATTATAGGAAAGAAAATGATACATTTGTAATTTGTGCTGAATGGATGTCATTCAAACATTCAGCCTTTTATATTTTATGTGCAAATTCCACATTTCAACCCAAAAAACATAATAAATAAAATAGAAATTGAAGCACACTGTCTAAAGAGGATAAACGATAATACCGAGATGGCTGCATGACAGCTAACAGAATGAACAACAACAGCTGATGTTTATCACACTGCTGTAATAAAACTGTGTGAGAAATTCTCCACCCAGAATGCTTTGAGGCACATGTCTGCAAATCCTCTTGAGCTGGCCTCTCTCATTCACTCTCCGTCCATCGCCATGAGGTACAGAGCTCACATTGTTATTAAATGGCCCTCCCTACAGCCCTCCCTCTTGCTCCTACTTTTTTACAGTGGCATGTTATTGAACTCAAGGGACCACCTGGTAAAATAAACAGGCAAATAAAAGAGGAGATGTAACAAAGCCCCGGTGCCTCCTCCTGCCCTGCCATGAAAATAAAGAAGCGTGTCCGTTTCCCCTCCCACTCCAGTCAGGCAGCTCCAGCTCATGGGTCTTACTTTACAGATTTTCCTATGTGAAACCACAGCCGTATGCACTCGTGTCATTCTTATAATTGAGAAAATGGATTCTGGAGCTGGGGTGAGCAGTGAGGGGTGTGACCTTTAGTGCAGTCACGAAAGTATTTTGCACATTTGAGACGTGTCTTCCGGCTACAGATTCTCTCAGGCCTTGAGCAGTGACTTGGCAGAGGATGCAAGGATGCGTGGAGAACGAATAGCTCTGGCACACATGCTCATGCCCTCTTTGTGGCAGGGAAATTGGATTGACACATAATACTCTCCCAGACACACTACTACTTGCAACTCTGATAAGCAACAGAATACCACAGGGCAAATGATCTGGACGAATGGTCACAGAGTCCAGGCCAGGGGTGGCAAAGACCCTAGTGAAATAAACATTATACATATAAAAAAATTGGATGAGAAAACAAAACAATGCAAATAATACCAAATTTGTAATTAAAAAGTGTATAAATCACTCGTTTTTTCTAAAGAAACATTGTCCAACAGCGACACCAGAGGGTAAAGTTACAATGGGTGTCGGCATCTGTCGTGCCTCCCCTGAGCCCATTGAGTTTTAACAGACCCTCTAAAGCATCAGGTGGGTTTAGTGGGGAGTAATTGAGAATGAATGGGGAAAAGTCACGAGAGGCAGCAATGCCTCAATCGCGATATGATTGGATTGGGTTATGTTGGGCTGTGATTGGTTCATGCGATAAAACCTGCCTCTTGTGTGAATTTGCATCAGTATTCAATAGGTGTCAATGGGAAGACATGAAAAATAGATATAAATTTAGATATAATCACTTCAAAATAAGACTTGAAATGGCCTGAAAACATTATCGGTGGGAGTTTTATAGTGGGTAATCAGCTTGGTGGAATTTTAGGTAAATTTTAGGTTTATCTAGCTTAGAGGACTAATGACCTGAAAAATTCAAAAATAGTTAAACGTATTAAAAAGAATAGCTGAACATAAGTTCGCAAATAAAATATATAGTTTAAATTGTTACTGCCTTGAGTTTAAAAAACTTAAAAACACTAACTTGATGAGATTCATACTTGACTTTAATAAACAGAATATTGATTACATTGTTAATGTAAAAATATAAAATTGAATTGATTTCTCTCTCTCTCTGTCTCTTCTGATAGTTTAAGTAGTTTATTTAACCAAAAAAATGTGACGGACATGAATTTACATTTGATTAAAATACATATAAAACACATTTAAAAAATAAATGAATAAAATATAAGCTTATGACAATATTTCAGTAATCATGTCAAGTTTGTTTTCTATCAGCTGTTTAGAATCCGAACTGGTGATTCGCAAATGAATCAAAACAAAACAGGTGTGGAATAAGCGATTCAGTTTGAGTCATTCAGACAGTTCACACAGACTGGAGCAGTTTCTCACACCATACTCTGTAAGACAGAAAGCAAACACTCACATTTACTGTATATCGAGGGTTGAGAACCAGAAGCGCGCAAGCGACATTTTTGGTGAAATGGATATATATATATATATATATATCAAATGCAGGCTCTTAATGAGCTCTTTCTACTGGCAAAAGTACTGTCATCCATGAGTGTACAAATTTTTATTACAAACAATTGAAATCAGTACACCAATCAGATCAAACTATGGTAAAATTTTTGTTTTGGCTCTCCTGTAAAGTTGGTGAAACGTCACTTACGCCTTTCTGGTTCTCACCCCTCGATATTCTGTCCATGGTATGAAACAAAATGCCTCAATGTCTATTATCGCTAGTGTGTCAGCGATGAAGCTGCTCTTTATTGTGCATGCAGTTTGTGAATAACGAACAACGCAGATAAAGAAAATGCATATCTAAATATCTATTATCAAAACATTAAAAAAATGGGGACATTTTTTGATTGGGGGGCCTGTGGCCCAGTATTTGTGAAAGGTATGAAACGCTTCTGGACCAGGCTAACAGTAGCCAGTTTGCTTTGTTCACAGCTGGTTTTAATATCAGCTGTAATGACAGTCTGGAAGCAGGACAGGCAGAATTAGGACTCTGGAACCTGAAGACAAAGCAAAAATAGTCCCCTACTGCAGCTGAACATGACACATCCATCATTTTGCGTGTTTATTGTATATTTTCCACTCATATAAAGTAGAGGTCACATGAAAGATGCTGCATTTTAGAGTGAAAAATATATAGAGCTTCTTGGTGAAAGGTCTCTGGGGGTTAAATAGATCACACCACTTCCACAGACCATACATATTTGTGTTTGACCTCAGGGAATCCCTAAAACCAAACAGAAGGAGAGAGGTTTTAAGTTGTGAGGCAGCTGCTCCATCACTCTCGCCGCTTCTTTCCAATCCCCCACGAGACTTCCTGCTAAACCATTAGTGGTGCTTACTGTTCAGGTTAACCCTGGACCTGATCCATCCCTTCACACATAACAAGCAACAGAGACCTGAATTCATGCGGGTTAAGTATATTGTTACAGCTAAGGTTTAGAAGACTGACAAGATTCAGACGGACTAAACTGGCGCTAATCACAATTAGGCCTACACTAATACGAAACCAATGAACATATTCAATAAACATCTCTTTTAATACAAAAAGGCTACTGTAAAAAACTAGAAGCTACGGTTGTAGGTTGTAGAAGTTTGGAGCAAATAATTTTCACAAGTAATTTCAACAGTATACACTACCGTCTAAACATTTTGGTTCAGAAAGTTTTTTTTTTACTTGATTTATAAAAAAATGTATCACGGTTAACAGGAAAATATTTAATCACAATTTTTAACACTGATAAGAAATGTTTCTTGAGCAGCAAATCGGCATATTGAATGAGTTATGATCCTGAAAATTCAGCTTCGACATCATAGGAATAAATTACATTTTATAATGTGTTCAAATAGAAAACAGTCATTTTAAATTGTAAAAATATGCAACAATGTTATGGTTTTAAATGTATTTATGATTGGTGAGCAGAAGAAAAAAAATCTTACATAGGCTATACTCTAAACTTTTGAACCTGTATGCATGTATATTTTTTATTTCTAGAAGTCTAATATTAGATATTTAGCAGATAAAAGGTTATACTGTGGTTCATTCTCTGTCTTTCGTAACAGCTTTATTATGATTGCGTGGCCCTGTGCAAAAAGAAACAGGCTCACACCACGAGCAGTTCACTATAAAGTGATTAAGACTTTGTGCTGGAGCGCACGATCTGGACAATTCTTCCTTCGGTTCTCTGCCAAAGTCAACTGGAAACCTGGCCACGTCTCAACAATAAATCATGAAAGGACTTTTCAAAAACAGAAGGAAAATTTTATTAAACTAGAAACGGTCTACAAAAATTTAGGGCTCATTGTGATCCTTAAAAAGAGGAAAGCAATGTTATGGGTCACGATACTGAGCCTGCTGTCAAACATTCAGTGGAAATTGATGGGCATAAAACGACTATAGACTTTCCAGAGAATTAATACAATGGTAAGTAATAATAGTGTTTATGCTGGCTCCAGCTATGTATTCTGTGTTTATGAAAATGTAAATTGGTTCAACACAAGGACTAACTTATATTAACTCAAATGTATTCAAATGGGCCTAGTATTGAGAGAAATATTAGAAGCACGCGGTCACAGAACCGGAACCACATCTCCATCTAGAGGCTGCACCACAACACAACACACAGAGCTGCCGATTCATTTATAAAGGACTAGAGACTGTCTTTCAACACCGCAATAGGTTTTAAAAAGCGTTATTTGTCATTTAACGCAACACTAGACCCAAACTGTATATAAAAATAATGTATACAGTTCAATGCTAGAAGATAGTCACTGAAATGCAAACTAGCAATTATATTATATAAACATTGTTATAGAGTATATCTGTCTTGGGTGTGATTATATGGTGTATTTTTCATGACTGTAAGGTAGTTAGTTGCCCTGTAATTGGGGGGTGGCTCATGATAAAATGTATTATAATAATAATAAAAGTATAATAAAAATATCTTAAAATCCACAGGAACACCAGAGTATTATTTGAAAGGTTTTTATTAATTTATAATACAAGATTTAGGGATTTTATAATTTTTTATACACTTAATTTGTAGCTAATTTTCATAGCAGTGACAATGATAAACACTCTTGCAGTAATTGGCCAATCAAAACAAGATTGGAGGCAGTTTCTGTGGACACTCTTCCCACAACAACTGCACTCTCTTTCCAAAAAAAAAAGCCTCATCCACTCACTCACTCACAACTATCATGAGTCAGCCATCTGATGTGTACTAATAAAAACTCAACCGTACTCGGACAAGATAAAAAGGACTCCATTATTAATAATATTAATTTTCCACAATCAAAAGGCAAACAAAACAGACGGCATACAAACATTAGGAAATAAAACTATTTTTTTTTCTTTCTTCCAGCCCAGTGGGAGGCCATTAGGGGTGGCCGTCCTCAGCGCACATCTTTACCTCTAACGCTGCAGTGCAGCAGGTGGTCCATGAATCCATAGCGCTTATAATGGGGGCTTTTACCGGCCCAGCCCTTCGCTCCAGACAGAGGCCCACTGATGATTTCCTTATTCTTCGCACCTGGGCTTCGTCCCTCAGGACGCACGTTAGACGAGCATGGGAGAGGATACAGATGATATATCCTGACTGGGCAAGAAGAATAGTTTGTCCTTTCACATCAAGCACAAAATCGCCAACCTTCCCTCATGCTTCTTCAGCGGACACGAGGAAAATAAAAAAAACGCTATTCAAGTAGACACGAGGTGAATGGTTTTTAAAGGCGGCTGGTACACATCCAGGGTGAAGGAAACACTAGACAAGGGTCATGCACAGATATCGACGCAACTGGTCAGTAAGAGGAGTCTGACGACTTTGAGATCTACTCTCGATTGGTCCTAGGACAAAGGCAAGAAACTTGGGCGGCCATGGCACATCAAATCCACCAGCGCTACAGCAGACTCCCTCAGTCCACCGCAACAGACTGGGGCTTGTGTCATCACACCGGAGCTTGTGTCATCACACCTCTCTCTACGTAAGCTCCTTCTGTTTGAGGCAGGCGGGAGGATTAAGACTACAACACACACATAGTGACTTCAGATAAGGATCCGTGTTAAGTGCAATCAAAAGTCTGGGATTATGACGCATGTTAAGCTTCGTCTGAGTCAGACGTGTGATCAAGTGAAAACTCTTGACACTTGGGTGTTGGGAGAGCAGAAGGTCTCTCGAGTACAGGACGTCCCCCTAAAAACCTGTTCACACATCCGAAATTTACATAATTTCCTTTCAATGATTCAGGTATGTCATATTTGCACAGTTTAATATTTTCAGGAGGCCTGTAAACAAAGGGCCACTTCACTAAGCAAGTAAATTTGGCAACCAAACGAAACGAGAAAACCGAATGAAGGCAAACATATGAGATTTGATAAACTTGGCACAAGTGAGTCTCCAGCTACTATACAGAGCAAAAACACTGAACGAAAACCTAGTCGCACTCTCCCTGGAGCTCTTCTGTAATCATCCAGAATGCACCACGGGTTGGTGAGCAGAGACGGGAGTGGGGAGCAGAAGGACGAGGAGGAAGTGGGGGAAGGTTCGTCTGGGTTTTACAGCAGTAGACAGCAGCTGCTCTCTGTAGTCTTCTCCCTGTTCCTCTGGCCTACGAGAAGAGAGCAAATATTGAGTGACACCTAATAAATCAAAGACAAAACCACAACCACAGGTCCTCCTCTGAATCATTCTTCAGTGAGAATAATGAGCAGTACACTATGATGACTTACGGAGGAGAAAATAGCCTGTTTTCTTCCTTGAATGACATGCTATATGTAACTAGTCTGTAATTAATGAGGGGTGGCATTAGAGTCAACATTCAAACCGCATTCAGAGCGCATTTCCTTCTGTAATTTGAGGCATATCAGTGTAAAAGAGAATATTGAATGAGACATGCAACACAGGACTGTTTTTTTCAATCAGGAATGGACTGGATCCTGAAAAGTTTGCTTTCTATACTAATCAGGCTCAAGTTTACACTTGAAAAAAATTTAGATTTTAATGATAACGCTTCTTTGTTATTATTGTGGTCATCTGACAACTAAATCACTGCATTACCTAGTACATTTTTCAGAAAGCTGCTTTTCCTACTACAGAAGTCTGAAGCATTGCTGTATGTTCAATAGCTATTTGTCTGTTGGTTAAGATGGGTTAACAGCACCCAACAGTAACACACAGCCAAGGTGACATCAGCTGTAAAGGATTAGTTAAAGTCATTTCCAAGGTGGAGTAATAGTTGAAAGATCACAATGACAAACACATCTGTGTTTCTTTGGGAATAACGCACACTGATGAATCATTCACAGGAAGACCAAGGACGTACACTACAGTTCAAAAGTTTGGGTTAGCGAGATTTTTGGGGGGGGATTTGAAATAAATTAATTCTTTTTTCAGGAAGCACACATTCAACTGTTTAAAAGTGATAGTTTAGACATTAATAATGTTATAAAAAACAATTAGATTTCTAATAAATGCTGTTCTTTTTAACTTTACATTTATCAAAGAATCCTGAAAAAATCATGGCCTCTGCAAAAATATGAATGATATGTTTCTGAGCAGCAAATCGGCTTATTAGAGTGATTTCTGAAGGGTCATGTGACACTGAAAACTGAAGTAATGATGCTGAAAATTCAGCCTTGCCTTCACAGACAAATTACATTTTAAAATATATTAAAACAGAAACTGTAGTATTTCTCAATATTATCTTTTTAACTATCTCACTGACCCCAAACTTTTGAACAGTAGTGTATATTAAGAAAGTAAATATGCTGACTTCACATAAAATCAGGGAAGCTTAAAAGCACAATGGGCCATTTTAAATTCATGTTAACTTTATCTACTGTAACAAGACAGCGTGAATGCTGACTCATGTGCCACGAAACATTTCTATAATATATTCTTGAAGACATCAAAGCATGTAACTCGTCAAACAGGAAGCGACAAGGATAAGGAAACTTGTATACGTCTTGTATTACAGTGTGTGACTGGATGAAGCTCAGTGATCAGTCTCTAATATGACTGTATGCCTCTTAATTTTTCTAATGTGTTTGGAAGATTGGAGCCAGCTGCCACCTGGCAGCAGTCCTCCAATAACTGCTGTGCCCTTGTCTTTAAAACAAAAAGTGGTTGTGTATAGGCAAGCCAAGGACATTCAGCCATGTTTAGAGCAGTAGGAGCTTGCCAGAGGAATATATCAGCACTTACCATGGGAGTTCGGCTCTGGCAGTGTCTCTCTGGCAACCAAGTGCATGACAGTTGTTCGGCCAGGGGGCAACTTCAGAGCTATTCAACAGAGAAGTTGCATACTGAATATCGACGTACAACTTGGCCACTTCGCACAGTAAAAACACAGCTTCTGACCTACAGCATATTTAAACAACTTCCCACTTTCACTGTCCTTTTTTGTACACAAAAATGTGTAATAGTGCCTAGAGTAAGGTCTGTTACTAAGTAACAGACAGACGGAGAGACAGAAACAATAAGACTGTCAAAGTGGGTTGACCGTGACAGACATGCAGACAAGGTCTAGTGCTCACCTCCTAGTGTGACATTGCCATGCAGGAAGCGGCCCTGGAAGATCAGCCTCAGGATACTGGGGCTGCTCACGCTCTCCTCCTCCCAGCCTGCAAAACAATACATCACATTCACTACAGAAACAGGCTTTCATGATGTTTTACTATGAAACAAATGGTCATATTTTGACCATCTTAAGATCATAATTTTACCCCAGAGTTTGACTGCATGTGACCAGACCACAGATGTAATACAGTGAAAATAAATTAGCATTGAGAAAATATTTATTTCATACATCTATGACGTACACTACCATTCAAACGGTTAGGGTCAGTAAGAAGTACATTTATTTAATCAAATCACAGTTAAAAAAAATATTGTGAAATATTTTTATAATTTTAAATAGTTTTCTATTGAATCCTAATGTAATGTATTCCTGCAAAGGCAAAAGCTGAATTATATGCAGCCATTACTCTAGTCTTCAGTGTCACATGATCCTTCAGAAATCATTCTAATATGCTGCCAAACATCTTAACAATTTAATGCATCCTTACTGAAAAAACAATCATACTGACCATAAACTTTTGAACAGCAGTGCATACATTTTAAAATGATCGATCGTTCAAAAAAAAAAAAAGAAATTCTGTAAACATCAATATTTTACAACTAGGACAGCTGTTTTTGCGGAGGACCTCCACACAAGTTTAAACAAACAAAAAAGTGTGTTAAACACATACAACCAAAGCTAAAATTAGAATTAGCATTATAATTCATACCTGCCGGCCAGTTCTCAAAAACATGCCCGGCAATGTCTGTGGCAGAGTCATTTGGAGAGAAAGTGAAATCCTGTGTCTTCCCACTCACAAGGATCAGCCGTAGATTCACCTGTAGTCGGTTGAAAGGAGAGAAGAAACAAGTGAAATCATTAAACTGTGAAGAAGTGCCCTACAACCCACAGACACAGTGACATTTCCACCAAATAGACCTTAATGACCCTTCAATCTGTGCTCACCCCACAGAACATGAGACGACCTGGAGAGTCCTTTGGAGAAACGGGCATTCCTTCCTAATTAAATTTATGTTCAGCTTTAAGGATGAAAGTAGCTGCTACACACTTTAAATCTTCCTGTGAAATGGTCAGGTGAGGGGGGAATTGCAGGATAGGGCAGAGAGGAAGTGCTACTGCCTTTCGTTTCCATGTAATGATGCTACCCCCTCCCCTCCAGGAACCCCGTCATCCTAATACGATAACCCCAGGTGTCCCAGACAACCCAGGACTGAGTTATTAAATTTACATGGCCCATGCATAACCCCTTGCAGGAGGAGGGGAGCAGCACGGTGGATTAGCACAATAAATTTGCTCCATGTATGAGTCCTAATAAAAAAGCAACGGACAGACACAATGCCTTTACAGTCAGTATTAATAACACCACAAAGCTCTCTGCCACAGGCCAACACACACTTCACGACAATTTTCATACATCATGCATATACTGCCTCAACAAATAAGGATTATTTGGTTTTTACTGCCAACATGTTCAATGGCTCAAAGAATATTCTTAAATAACATCTTTGTATCAGAAAAGTTAATATATAATTATACTAAAATTAGTGTACAATAATAATTATTGTATTTGTGTTTAACTTTACTTTTAGTATTTTTCTCATTATTATTATTATTATTAATAGTAGTAGCATTTTAATTATTTTATAATAATCTATTTGTTTAATTATCTGTCTGTCATTATTATTATTATTTCCGGGAACAACAGCAACTACAGTAAAATGTTCATAAACATACCTTTGCTGAAAAACAATAACATATGGTGCCAAACCTTACTGATGGTTCCGAGACTATAATTACAAATTATTCACACAATTTTGATTAAATCTAATCTATTTTAGCAATATGGACAATTTTAATGTAGTTTCAAATTTAAATCAGTACAGTTTGCAACAATATTCAACATATTAGCAATAAATAAAAATGTACATTTGCAATAATGACACGCATACTCGATTTAGGCAAATTAGGCAAGTGATTGAATAAATTTGGCAACATCCTCTTTGAAACTAAGCAGCATCATGAGACTCAATGTCTGAATAGAAGAGAGACAGAGTGCTACTATGCCAGCCCAAAAATAAAATCAGACCAGGAACTCAGTAGCTTAGATTCCAAAGAGTCTCTTGTTCATTTTTTTTTAAATCCAGGGTTAAAACATCCTCTCTCTCCTTTCATGGTTTTCAATGACTGCAATTTAAACATTACATCACCCACACTCAGTGTGTGGAGCTTGGCCGGGCCTTAATGCTTTCGTTCAGAATCAGATGGAGAAAGAGGAGGGGGACATAAGAAGGTGAGCCAGTTGGTCCCGGCATTGCTGTGTTTAAAGCCACATACAACACCGTTCACAAAAACAAAGGAAAACAAGCTTCATGGAGACACTGCAACCAATCAGAGGACCAGAGAAACTTTCAACATGTTTATAAGAAAGTGGAAGTGAAAAAAGACAGTTCCTCTCAGTTTCCTCTTAAAATGCGTATGGAAAACTGCTTATATTAGTATTGAATTATTCAGATTGTGTCAAACACGCTAAATGGTAATATAAACATCATGTGATCCAGCTCATCAGCTCGCAACAGGGGAGCCAGAGTTTTCCTTCCACCCCACCGTGACAGCTGCCCGGGTCATGACCCAAATAGTGGCAGCAATCAAATAACATGACAGGAAAATGACGGCCTCTTCCCGCCACAAATCTGTGCTCATCCTCTCACACCACGTGCCACCTAAATCCTTACTAAGGGCCCCCAATGCCCTGCCCTAACCTATTGTGAAATCAGGCTTCTGTGCTGAGGGCATTTGCAATGTAGGGCACCCCACCCCCCATTCAGACGCACTTGAAAATATTCGGCTTTCACCTGTGGGGAGTTGGGGACCTGCAGTGAGAACAAAAGAGGTCAAACCATAATAATCCACGACGTCATTCCAGCACACTGTTTACAAACAACAAGCCCCCGATAAAGGCATGGAAAGCCCTCTCCCAGCCTCCTTGGGTGGATTTAAGGGTGTTATCAGCAAATCTGTGACGGGTAATATAGACAAGAGAGCATAACAAACAAATAAGCACTCCCTGCTGCCCCAGTTCTTAAAGCCTTGACAAATACAAAACACCAAAGCTGCCTAAATGCCTCAGAACCAGTGCGTAAACACCTCCATAATCTCACGGCTTATATATTTTCTGCAGTATCTTCAATCATGTTGCTTTCATCCCCAAATCAAGAGCCTAAAGTCATCACCATTTGCCCCCATCCTCAAATAATGGCACTAAACCCAACACTGAACCAGACAGGTTCAGCAAACAACAACAAATCTCAAAGCAACAGCAGCTCTTTGTGCATGCTTCGTTTTATAAACTCAGCCTCAAATAAAAGTTCAGCTTGTATGTAATGTAAACCCATATTAGCACTAACAAGAACAGGTCATTTTAGTATTTACATACTATTAAATTAAAGTTTTTTTTTTTTATATTTTGAATTGGCTTTTATTTTTAATATTAAACATTTCTATTGAATTATTTTTACATTCAATTTTAGTAATTTGTAGGTTTTCATCTAAGGTTTATCTCAATAAACAACAACATTTTCCCTCATAGTTTTAGTTTTTTGTTTACAAAAATAACACAAGTAGAATCATTTTTGGGCCTAAAATAAAAATCTGTTTCATAGCCACAAAAAGGCAATGATGTCTCCCCATGAATGCAGATTAAAGGGAAAGTCCACCCCAAATTGAAAACTGTCATGTGTTCACTCTCAGTTTGTATAAAACATCCTGGATATGAACAAAAACCAGGGCAGAAACTTTTCAGTGAATAATGATGTAAATGTCATTATCACAGATGAACCGCCTTCGATAATGAACACGATATTGCGTAGCTTGTCAATGAACTATGGCTCTGTGTATTAAATGCTGCTCCATTTAAAAACGGGTGATGCAGATTTACCGCTAATCACGAAACCGGCTTTACTGACGAGATGTGCATGACAATCGCATGCGATATACTGCCCAGCCCTAGCTTCAGATGGTTTGAAAAATAGTGCATGAATACAGACCACTTTTTGTCTTTTTCAGAGCTTAACAGTGATCCACTTTCATGGCATGGAAAGGAGCAGCATGGACATTGTGCTAAACACCTCCTTTTGCACTCCACAGAAAAAATGATGAAAATCAAACCTGTTTTGAGCAGCAACAGTGCAGAAGCAGATAATGACAATGCTCATTCATCAGTGAACTGTACCTTTCAGATTTGAATGCGCTCTAAAAGCGATGACACTTGATGATTTCTCATATAATCTTTGTATGTCTGAAAACACCAATTTGTGCAATGATGCATCATGTAAAGAGAGACCTAGACTGCTATACTCACTGTGTCAGGGTCTCTCTGAGAGGTCATGGCTGTGATCAGAGGTGGAAGGCAGCCAGGAATCGATGGGTGACCAGCAGTAAGAGGGGAGCACAACCCCTGGCACAAAGACTCAGTATAAGTCCCTCTGGCCTTTCTCTGCCTCGCACAGCCTATCACCAAGTCAGTCATTCACAACATGCCACACAGATTTGTTTACCATACACAGTCCAGTGGTCAACAATGCATTTAATTAACGCTAGATAATTAATTATCAGTTTATGTGACAGACTTTACTAAGAGAAATGGTATAGTATTACAACATACAGTAGATGAGATGACAAGACATTCCTATAAACACTGATTCACAACATCCTGTGAATGTTTTGCAAGTTGGTTAACTGCTAGGTGGTAACCCGCAGTATAAGTGATCATTTCAATTCATTAATGAACCCATTAAAGGATATGCAGCCTTTATGAACAATACACTCTAACGTTATATGGCTAATAAGCAAACAGTCAGACTGAGTGTAGATGGGCAATATGTAGGAAAATGCAAAAAAACATCACATACCTTTGCTCTACTTGACTTCAAGCCAAACTAGTGTTTGTATTACTGGAACAGCATCATATATATCCGCTTCAGAAATACAGATCTGCCTGCAAATCAGACACCAAACCAGGATGAGCTCGACTGTTGATCAGGAACAAATACAAACGAGTCCAAAATCAAAGCATCAAAACAATGACACACACAAGTTACCATTAAACGAGATGTGTTTAGTTTATGAGGCGAGATATGTGAAAACGTTAGGAGCAGAAAGACAGCGCGCGACCGCTGGCCTTGAGCTGGAATAATTTCTGACTGCGGCAAAATAAAGAGGAACTAAAACGACCGTTTCGATCGAGTCACAGGCGGCTATCAGACCCAGCGCCGTCGTTTGATGGTCCAGGGCTTTTCTCGAACATTAACTGATGGGTATATCCATCGTTCAATCAAATCAAATGCAGCTCAATTCACTTGCAGCGTTTCTGACAGACTAATGGCCGAGAATTTAAAGACACCGGAAGTCAGCTGGCCATATATTCAGGAAACGGCGCGCAAGGCTTTCTGGGACTTGTAGTTTTGACGCAATTCTCCATTTTGATCGCACCTTGCAGGACGGCAGTCATTTCACAGGCTGAGTGATGGAATGTGGGGCTTCCTTTGTATAAATTCTGAATGAGTTTGTTTTTCTTTTTACTAAACTTGGTCATAAATATAAAATACTCTAAAACATAAATGTTTAAACTGCATGTTAAACATCTCATGTAATCAAACTCAAAATTTAGGATCATATATACTGTTTTTATTGGAATATCTCTTTCCTATGAAAATCCTTATGGAATTTAATTATGTGATTTCACAGACCCTCAATCAAAAATCATTTAAAAAGAAATCTATGCACAATTGAATGACAATACTTGATATATTTATTTGATAACACCTTATCACATAGTAAAGGCACATTAAGTAGGCTATTTACATAGGAAAGCTGAAGTGTGTAATTTGTTTTAATGTTCAAATACTTTCTTCTATCTCATCGTAACATCCCGAGACAACTATAAGTGAGCCATTTATATTCTGATTTAGCCAAAAAGTCTAAATACTGCAGATTCATGTTTAAGCATCCAATCCAGAAACTCTGGCTCAACCAGTGGTGTGAGTTTGGGGTGGGACTATCTGGGAGCATTTTATGAAAACCATAACTATTTTTGCAAGTTCGTTAGCTGGCACAGAAATTTCACACTTCAGCTTTAAAGAGCAATAATGTACATGAATATGAAACAATGTCTTACAACACAGTAAACAGCAATATCTGTTATATTACAGTAGCGATACATATCAATAGAGCTCTTCAGTCCCGATGTCAATTCATAAGCCAATCTGGATAAGCAAATTAATTAAATAATAATAATATATATATATATATATATATATATATATATAGAGGTATTCTGTGGTAACGAAGTTCCCATTTATTAACATTAGCTAATTAAATTAACATATACTAATATTGACATTTGTTCCTTTAAGATTATTTAACTATTAACTATTTATTTTATTTAATGCCAACAAGTAATGTAAACCACAGAACTTATTTTACTCATCAATCAAAAATTCCCATTGGAATTCCACATGCCTTTAAAATTCTTTTCCAGGTTTTAGGACTTCAAACTGAACAGATCTATACCTCTGAAAGAGTTAGAAAAGCTAGTCACAGCATTGAGCCATGTAAAGCCATCACTTCTGAGGAAATGTAGACTACAGTAATACTCATAAAGGGTCTTTATAAGAGAAGGCAGTGTCTGTTCAAAGTTAATAGTACCGACTCATAACTCAACTTTATCACAGACATGATTTTCAATAAACTGGAAGAAACAGTTCCAGCTCAACTACACAGCAGCATTGTGTAAACATTAATTGTAAAACAGGCTGTAAAGTTACAATATTTGCAGCAAATGGTAATGACTTTTGAAAAATATACTGTAAAAACAACTGTTTAGTGTAAAGAGCCATACATTGCTCTGTTCATGTCAATAAAATATACCATATCCCAGCAGCAAATACAAAAATCCACCAAAATCACAAAGCTCCATAATCGCTATATTCAGATCTACTTTTCCTTAAAGAAAAAAGCATTTACATTGCAATGTTTTTACAAAAAACATTATGAAAACAGCACAAACTGCGTTATCTTAAGATAACTGGAATGGCAAAAAATTGCATGAAAAATAAGAGCACTTAGATGCTGATGCTCAAAATGAAAAATTATTAATTTTGTCACGCAAGTAAAAAATAAAATAAAAATATAGACCCCTTTCCAGAAACAGACAATAAGGTCATTTCTGTTTTTGCTATTAAGTACATTTAAGACAATGAGTTTCCCGTTTTGCATCCCAAATATGTACAGCTCAATAGAGAAAACTGTGCTGAAATGTATTGTTCTTTCTAAATGTGTAAAACATGTTACAGGGACAACAATAAATACATTTTTCTTCCTGCTGGTACATAAATACATCAATAAATTTACAAAAATATACAAGAACATACTTGAAAACTACTGACAAAATCCATGGTAGTTTTTAAAATATTTTTCATGTATCGCTTTTTCCAGTCATATTAAGTTTATAAAAATAACTACTACAAGGACGTTTTGAGTTCAAAACAATAATGCGCATGTTATTTTACACTCATTTCTCTCTGCTCCAGTAAAAATATATTGGGCTTGTTCACACTGCACACATTTTCAGACATTTTGCAAAGCATGATTTCTGATCTGTTTAGAGGCTAGTCAATATCTACACTGGATACTATAGTAATGACATGAGTGCCAGCATAACGGAAACAGACTAAAGCATTAATTTTGCCTTTGTTCGTGTCTACCTTGACATCTCACTGCAGTGCTGAACTCATGAGAGAACATCATTGTGCAATCACTCACTTTTACTACATAGTGAATGTGACAGTGTGCTATACGAGTAAATGTGGACATGAAGGATGTTGCACAAAGGTTTCATCATAAATTATTTAAAAAAACCTTGAGTTGGGTACGCCCAATGAGATTTTTGCTGCCTGTCTAAACAAAGCCTTTGAATAACATATTCCCAGGAAGGAGTCACCCTAAATGACCACCCCCACAGGCATACACCCTGTTCATTAATATTTTTTAAAGCGTAACAGTTCTGCCCCATCTCTGAAAACAACGTGTATGTGCATACAAAGTACATGTAGGACTAGACTGAATTATTTTCATAATGAAGCCTAGACATACATAAGCAACACTGTTACAGCACCATCATATACTGACACAATTAGCAAGAAATAACAGTTTACCTACTGAATAAAAATGGTTGCGCGAAACCATTTTTTTTGTCAGTTTTTGATGCAGACTTTAGAAGAACTATAAGGTGCTTTATAAAGTGAAACAGCAGCATTTTACAAAACCGGTTGTAACGTTGCTGCCATACCAATCCAGTTGCTGTTCTTAAGGTGTGGCCCTCTCATGTTCACTGTCATCTTCAGAAAGGTAGATTGGTTTCTTTGCTTGAAGGATGGGCTCAAATTTTTCTGGGGAATTGTTTTTACCCTCAGAGCTGTGCCTTATTCCATATGCAAAATAAATAAAAAAACCTAAAAGAGACAAAGGGCATGAAGTTTAAAGCACAGTAATACAAAAAACAATAATATTTCATATTTTTGTGGAAACCATGATAATTTTTTCAGGATTCTTTAATGAATAGAAAGTTCAAAATAACAGCATTTGTTTGAAATATAATTTTTTTTTGTAACATTATAAATGTATTTACGGTCACTTATGAACACTTCAATGAATCCTTCTAAAAGTATTAGTTTATTTCTTACTGACCCCAAACTTTTGAATGGTAGTATACATTTAACACACTGTTACATGACAACGATTTCAAATGCTATAACTCACCGATACCCATCCATACGGCGAAACGAATCCATGTAGCTCCACCCAATTGCATCATGAGGTAAATATTTACAAAGATACTGACCAATGGCAGAATAGGGAGCAAAGGCACCTACAAAATGAAGAGAGAGGATTACTATAACCACCTAAAGATCGGCCATTTTCAATTTAACAAAGCATAAGCTTTGTAAAGTAATTCTGTACCTTGAAAGTGAGAACCTCTTTACTCTGGGGCTGTCGCCAGATGATGAAGATGCAGACAGAGGACAGAACAGACAGGAGAACAACCAAAGTGATATAAAGAGCGCTGCCCTTCCCCACCTGCTCTCCGTACACCGCCAGCACCACACACAGCAGAGTGAACAGCACGGCTGAACAGAGAAACAGAAGGATGTTATCTGCCTGTTCACTACATGAACACCAACATGATGATTTTACATTTCCCTGGGCTCAACATTACAGCTACACGTTGCAGGAAAAAAGGTAAATCATAAACTGGTTTTGGAAATGCTTACATATGGTGCCAGTCGCAGCGTAAACAATGATGCCCGAAATCTTGGTGGGTACGTCACAGATGGGCTGCACCAGCATCCTGATGGAAAACCTCTCCTTAAGGGGTGTTGTCTCCAGCTCCTGGCTGTACTCATCCCCACTATCCACATCTGCCATGGCTCCTTTAGCCTCCAGCCTCTCTAGCTCCATCGGCTTCTCATTCGCACCACTGGAACCAAGACTGCCCGGCTGGTACCTGCAGATTTTAAACAAAAATTCAATTAAATGTTTTTGAAAGAAATCTCTTATGCTCACCGAGGCTGCATTTATTTGATCAAATATACCGTAAAAACAGTTTTTTAAAATTATTTTTTATTTTAGTATACTTTAAAATGGAAGTTATTCCTGTGATGCAAAGCTAAATTTTCAGGATCATTACTCCAGTCTTCAATGTCACATGATCCTTCAGAAATCATTCTAATTGGCTGATTTACTGCTCAAGAAACATTTCTGATTATCATCAGTGTTAACAACATATAAATAATAATTTATAAGCCAATCTGTAATAAGCCAATAATAAATATTTTTTTTTATTGCAACCCTTCTGAATAAAAGTATTCATTTCTTTCAAAAATCGCCAGATTTTGAATGTTAGCTGTATGTGTATATACTCACCGGAGAATGAGTACACACACAGCAACTAGAGTGTATGCCAGCAGGGTCCCGATTGACATCAAGTCCACTAATGCGGCGAGATCGAACAGAAAGGCCATCAGAGCTACAGGGAGGAAATTAGCGAGATTCTAGAGTTAGTCACAATTATTAAGAGAGTTACATCCTCCACTGACAGTCATTACATGAATAAAAATAGTCTTACCTGCTACAATGCCAGACACAATGGTGGCCAGCATAGGTGTCTTGGTTTTCTTGTGCATTTTGGAGAGGGAGCGAAAGAGCAGACCATCCTCAGCCATGGCATAAATCACACGAGGCATAGGGAACATGGAGCCCAACAAGCTGAAGAAGAAGAAAAAAATAAATAAATAAATCACCACGTTGACTTTAAGCATGGTTACTATAATTAACTGAAATTTGAAACCATAAAAAACATTTTTGGTTTACTGAATTAAAATAAATGTTTACTGAAGGCAGAATTTCAAGGCAAAATTTCACAACTTGATGTACTTAACATTAAAACTTAAAACACTAAATAACTAAAACTTTAACTTAAACGGACATGAAAGCATATAATATAAAATAAATTCAAAATATTAACAAATCTATAATAGTATCTCAATAATACTAAATTACGTTTAAGTCAATGTCAATAAACGTACCTGGTGGAAAGGGCGCACAGAGACCCCACCGCCACAATATAGCGAGCAGGGCCCCACTGCACATACTGGAAGGCCTCTGGAAGTGGGCTTTGAACATCCAGCTTATAATAGGGCATCATGAGTGTGAGCGCTGCCGACACTCCGAAGTAGGCAAAAAAGCAGATGAGCAGAGAGGCCACTATGCCGATTGGGATGGAACGCATGGGGTTTTTGGCCTCCTCACCTACAACATCACCAGAGCGGAGGTGAGTTTGGTTTTGAAATTAGGACAAACTGGTTTTCATGACATTTTCTTCTGAACTTACTTGTGGTTGCAATGCAGTCAAAACCCACAAATGCATAGAAGCAAGTAGCAGCGCCAGTTAGGATTCCACTTAAGCCAAATGGTGCAAAGCCACCCGAGCCGAATTCTTTTTCAATTTTCCTAAAATGTGAAAAAGTTTTCAAACTTCAAATTTACAATGAAAATACATATTTTTTTTTTTTCTTTTTTCTTATTTTTTAATTTAATCTTTTTACTTGGTATATATTTTAAATATATGAAAATATGTCAGTTTTAATTTAATGTTATGCAACTTTTCGTTATTTAATTGTCATTTTAATCTTATCAAATCTATCTTTCTTGTAATTTAATTGTAGACCTGTAATCAGTAAATATGCTACTGACCCAATTGTGTTTCATTTATGCTCTAAATTGTATTTTCTTCATTTCTATTGCTTTTCCTGCATCTAAAAGTTGAGGCAGTGTGACTTACTCTGCATCATAGTTGTTTGTGCTGTTAATGTAGTCCTCCACAGTGAGGTTCCAGTTGGCAGTGTTGCCTTTCACAAAGCCCGATATAATGACAAATGTCAGAACCACCAGGTTGATTCCTGTGAAGATCTTGCTGACAAGTGCAGACTCACTCACTCCAAATGCCAATAATCCTGTTGCGTGGGAAGTGAGAGGTAGCAAATTCACACCATTATGGTCTTTTGCATGGCAATGGTGAAAAGAAATTGTGAGCAACAGTCCTATGACTAATGGATATATTGGTAAAGCGGACCATTTAAAATGATTTGCTTCAGCATAGCTGGTGTGGTAGAACCAAAGAACCAACAAAAGCCAGGTGTTGGATAAGTGGTAGAGTCAATAATTCTGGAACAAAGTTCAACCAGCTTAATGGAATAATGGGAAATCTTGACTTTGGAAACACATTGCGCCAACTAAGAACTAACTGGGTATCATCATATTACAGCTGAGTGATTCTTAGAAAAGGGTTCTCACCAGTGAGCAACATGACCAGGATGAGAGCAAACACATCTGGATACTGTGCTAATACTTTTCCAGTGTCTGGAAACGACATGTAATCAGTGAAAAAACCAGAGATTGTTTTGTTCACTAGATTGTCAAACGTTGAGCTCCAAGCCCGTGCCACACTGGCTGTGCCTGTGAAATGGAGAGAAGGACATATGAGTAGATGCAAAAGACTTCAGAACGTCCAGTTGTTACGTTAAACCTAAGCAGCCACTCAAAGGCCCTTTGGTCTAGAGGAGTAAACACTTCAAACAGTTTCAAAACCACTTCAGCTCATTCGTAATCACATATAACTGGTCAAACTCTTGGGCTCGCAATTGGAGTTAACTCATGGGAGCTGATGATTAGTGAATTTGGATTCAAAAAGGAAATGTTTTTCAGTCCAAATTAAAGTCACATTATTAAACTAGTTTCTATAGATAAAGTCTGCATGCTCACCAATCACGTATGACAGAATGAGGTTCCATCCCGTGATGAAGGCCCATATTTCACCCACTGTTACGTAGCTGTACAGGTAAGCGGATCCCGTCTTGGGTACACGTGCACCAAATTCGGCATAGCACAAGCCAGCGAGGACAGACGACAAGGCCGCAATGAGGAAAGAAAGCACGATGGCAGGTCCAGCCTTCTCTCGGGCCACTTCCCCAGCCAGGACGTAGACACCTGCACCTAGTGTCGCCCCCACCCCAAGGGCTATGAGGTCAAGAGTGGTGAGGCAGCGAGCGAAGCGGGTCTCATCCTGAGAAGTGTCCAGCATGCGACGCCTCAGCAGCATCTTCCCAAAGGAGGCCAGTTTATTATCAGCCATGATGGATAATGTTGAGGAGACTGGGATAAAGCTGAAGGCACTAAAGGAGAAGAGGAACAATTTTTTTTTCTACAAAAAAAGTGAGAAAATCCTACCTTTTTTGCTAATTAGGTCAATAAATGAGTGGCCTGACTTAGGTGTTCATTTCGAGGAAAAATAAACTAAAGCTCAAAAGGAAAAGATATTTTAAAATGCTTGTCTTGACTTAAAATAATGAACTCCTAAAGCCCGTCCATACTAAGAATAATAACTACATGTGACCCTGGACCAGAAAACCAGTCATAAGAAGCACAGATATATTTATAGCAATAGCCAACAATACATTGTATGGGTCAAAATGATTGATTTTTCTTTTATGCCAAAAATCATTAGGATATTAAGTAAAGATCATGTTCCATGAAGATATTTTGTAAATTTCCTATCATAAATATATCAAAACATAATTTTTGATCAGTAATATGCATTGCAAAGAACTTCCTTTGGACAACTTTAAAGGCGATTTTCTCAATATTTAGATTTTTGTGCACCCTCAGATTCCAGATTTTCAATTTCAAATTTCAACATTTACTGGCATATCACTTAAGACTTACTGATATAAAATTATAATTAAACTTTATTTGGAGTATTTCTTTATTGCACAGTGCCCATTTCTTAATATTATGCTTAAAATTTGTTTTAATGTCACTATTAATAAGGACTGTATGATCTCTGCATAACAATAGTCTTTAAATGCAAGATATTTAAGGTGTACCTGAAGTATACTTGCAGTAGTTCCACTTTAACACAATCAAATATACTTCAGTCTGTCTTTAGTTGGACCTCAGCACTACTTCAACACAATTTTGTTGTGCATTAAGAACAAAAACAGTAGTTCCAAAATTAGCAGGTTTAGTATACCAAAATTACAATTGCAGGGTATTTTTTATTAAGCACATAAATATGTAAATGTATTTGTAGTATACTCAGCACAAAATAAATGCATTTCAATAGTTTTTTTTTCTTTTCACTAGAGTGCTCGTGCCCCTTAAAGCAGGATGGATACTGATTGTTGGCTTTCAAGATTTTTAAATCGCTCAGAAACTGTTCTGAAAGCGATTCTGGAGATATGGTGCAGATGCCTTTATTCTCACAGTTTTAGAATGATCATTAAAACTTTATAGTTATCATTCTTGGTGTGAACGGCTCTTTATACAAGTCATTTCATGTAAAGGGCGGCTGTTATCCACCACACCTGTAGACAAAGAGAGAGCAAACTCTTAGCACTTTATGAACACCTCATCTGACCACAGGGCAGTTCAACCCATCAGAAATATTAATAAGATTAATATCTAAAAGGTTTGCCCTTTCATTACTGAGTCATAATTCATGAAGTTCAACAGCTCCAAAGCCCAGATAAAGAGCACTGACATTGGTGTAGATGGAAACAATTTTCAGGCAAGACCAAACTGATTCATCACAATTCATTGGCTAGATGAAAAGAGCAGACCGGGTGAAATTGGAAAAGCAGTACATCTGAGGTCAAAGGGGGGGAAAAAAGCACACTTTCTCTGAATGCAGATTGGTGAATATTTAAAAAAAGGTCAGACGTGCTATTTGAATACAGATTTTACATAATACAAATATTAACGGCTGATGTCAAACAGTGTAACCACTGCACACTAGAAACAGAGCGCATGCGGGAAAGGGTTTCTTGTGCGGTTACTACTACTGCTCAGTAAATTACCTCTCTTTCTGCAGAACTCAATGACATCACTACATGGAAAACGTTTACTTCCTTCCAGGGGTGTTATATAAAACCACTAGCATTAAAAAAAGCTCACTAACTTTAGAACAATGCAAAGTCAAAGTCTAATCTATGAAAAAAGTGATTAAATCTGTTACACACTGGATTGTTACAGTACAACACTGATGATTATCAGGGAAACCAGTTAAAGCGCTGCCTCAGACACTGATATGACTGAATAAACTGCTTAGAGGATATGTTCCAGTATATCAGACTAGCACGTCATGTTAAATAACACTTCCTGCTAAAGGAAAAAGCTATTCCCTGAGCAAGTAAACAAAGAATTAAATTCAAGCAATAAGATAGGTAACTTAAACAGGTTCAGACATTGTGAATTCACAGGTCCAATGTCTATCCTCTGAATATCTATCCTGGCACCTGCTTCACGCTACTGTTTTTGCAATCAGATTAATATACTGTATTTGAAGATGATCCCACAAAGCAATTGCAGCCCACATTCTTGAAGCAAAGTTGCCAAGAGGCAATCTTCTCAATATGAAAAACTG
The DNA here is from genome assembly GCF_936440315.1 of Barbus barbus. Classification (NCBI taxonomy): domain Eukaryota; kingdom Metazoa; phylum Chordata; class Actinopteri; order Cypriniformes; family Cyprinidae; genus Barbus; species Barbus barbus. The sequence goes on along the minus strand of NC_136761.1, from coordinate 22,833,262 downwards.
CTTTCTGAGAAAGTTTGCTTGTTATATCGCTTGATAGTGTCTAGTTTACCATTCAAATGGAAAGCACCAGCAGAACCAGTTATGACACACCATCATTTACAATGGAATTGAATTTTGACTTCATAAAACTATTCTATAGCTCAGCATGAGTATCATTCAGTAGCCTGTTCATGAAACATAATTGTCAGAGACCCACATGCACTGACATACATCATTTATTTAAACTCATTATCTAACTTTAAACCATGTTCTGCCAACACAACAGCATATTTATTGTCATTTGCAAAAATATATACATATATTTAAATATTATGGTATAACTGTAATGTGTTTTTGCTGTGATAATGAAATTTTTAAATCAACCCGAGTTTGTGTAATTATTTATATGCATACTGAATAAATAATAATAAAGTAGCACACATTTCACATCTAAAGGCACGCGCGCCATTTCTGCCACGAGGATGAACGTAATAATGATAAACATATGGGATTTCCGCTTACGATACAAAATCTAATTCAGATGCTTTAGTTAACGAATAATCGAAACGTCTCATATTCCAGACTAAGAATGGAGTATCTTATCTAATAATCGTTAAAAGGTAGTTACCCTCAGTTGATGTACTGAAAATCCAGCTGGTTATCAAGACGGACAGACGATGCGCGCGGAGCAGCAGCCTAGAAAACTGAGTAGCACAGTAAGACATGCAATATAACACTCTTCCGGAAAACCTTTTAAGGACAAGTCTGTTTCCATTCAGGGGTCGGGTTTTTTTTACTTGAACAAGGCCAGTCGTAGTAGAACATGCTGCCACTGACGACAGGTATTGTTTTGAGCGAACGATGATTTTTCATGCATTTCTGAAAAGCTTGCTCTGGCTGCATTTGAGACACAATGAACAGTGTTTTACAGAGAAGAAATGTAAAATATGAATCCACTCCTACGCTCTCAAAACAAACCATAAAGCATATTGTAAATGATATGTGACACTGGACCACAACACCAGTATTAAGTGTCAATTTCGTAACTGAAAGCGGAATAAATAAGCTTTCCATTGACGTATGGTTTGTTATGATAGGACAATATTTGGCTGAGATGCAACTATTTGAAAATCTGAGGGTGCAAAAAAATCTAAATATTGAGAAAATCGCCTTTAAACTTGTCCAAATGATGTTCTTAGCAATGCATATTACTAATCAAAAATTAAGTTTTGATATATTTACGGTAAGAAATGTACAAAATATCTTTATGGAACATGATCTTTACTTAATATCCTAATGATTGTTGGCATAAAAGAAAAATGACCCATACAATGTATTTTTGGCTATTGCTACAATATACCCCAGCGACTTAAGACTGGTTTTGTGGTCCAAGGTCACATAATTGTAAGTAAAAGCGAGACACTTAAGGCAGACGATGTATTTGATTGAGTTACATTTTATTAAACAGTGTCTGATTTCTTTAAAAGCATATTAAAAATGCATAGAAATTTCACAATTCTAACTTTCCGTGTCACTTCTCTTCTCCTCTAATTGTGGGAGAGAGAAAAAGAGAGAATCAGGCAGAGGTATACAATTCTACTTTTAATATTACTAGTAGCATATTGATACTCATCTGTACAATTAACTCAAACATATTAAGATTTAACATAACATATGCAAACAAAACCACTCAAATTTAAATAAATTGCACACACAAAAAAAGAAATCCCAGAAATGAACACCAACTTAAATTCTCTTCAGCTCCTCGATGCACATCTCAAGTTTTTCGTGCAATGGTCCCCAGTTTTTACACTCTATAAAAGATAAGGGTTTGCAAAATGTAACAAAACTAAAAGCATTATCTCATGATGAAATGAACAAAGAGGATAAAGTTATCTGAGAAAAATACAAAACTTAGATACCTGAACGCAAACCCATTAGTTCTTTAATGACCCTCTCAAGTTTTTCATGGTGTTGCAAGCAATTAACACAACCTGGGTGGGTTAAAAAAAAATGATAGGTTTTAAAAATATAAGACACTGAATTTGAAAATGTACTGCTTGATATCTATGATAACAACTAGTCAAAATTCACCTGGTTTGTGTGCTTCTTCGGCTGCATGCACAGCATCACTCTCTACTGTAGACAGAGCAGGTGCTATAGATACAAGTACAAGAAACACATCAGATCAGAGATTTGAAATAAAAGCCATAATATTTCAAACACATTTGCTACAAAGGTCTTGTCTAGTCAAGATTTTTGTTATGGGGGGGGGGTTAGCACAGTTGAAAGTGGCTCTTAATTGCCAAACTTGACCAAACCAGGATGGAGAAATAGAAAGAAGTGGACAAAAGAGGTCGAGGACATCAAAGGTGTAGTTAGAGAAATAGACTCCACTAAGGTCCTCATTTGGCAGCTTCATTAAATGACTAATAAATCCACATTTGAGATGGTCAAAACAGTTTGCTCCTAAGATCCATGAAAAATGTTCAATGTGATCCTTTCATGAACAGAATAACAGACATTATTTGAAACAGAAATAGTAATTTGCAACACTTTATAATTCCTTAAACGTACATTGCTTAATCAGTTTAATGCAATTTAAGTTGCATTGCATTGGCATTTTTTCGCATCTATAATTAATACAATGCATTCTTGTGGTGGCATGGATGCCAATGTACCATCCTATAATTGAGTTTGAACAGCACTACAAATCTCCATTTCAAAACAAATGAAAAGACTCAATGGGGAGACATGCACACACAACTCCTTTATAAGCATGAATTATTAAAGAGGCTTTGACAACAAGCTCCCAAAAGCACCAGTCCTTTCAGCAAGGCTACTACGACACACTTCACAAGGATATCAATCAGTCTGGATCACAGCTACTGTAGGCAGGCAGGGAGCTATCGTGCAAATGAGAAATGTTCAAGACAACTCTGTTTGATGACTCAATTTTCATGCCCAGTTTCCTGATGCCTTCAAACAAGAATATGGATTTTTTTTTGCAATAATGATATATCCTGTTGAGATCTGTCTATGTGGCTTAAGGCAAAGGGTGGCTATTTTCCACATTTTAAAGACTATAATGTTTTTAAATGTTGCTTTGACCCACCCAAAGCTTTTTGTACACCATGTCTTTTCATTTTTAAATGAACAAAACATTGCCATTCACAATAATCATAGTTTTAAAAAGGTACAAAGAAACCTCTAAGTGGTATTATACAAAGCAACATCAAAAAATGTAGCCATTAGTCTGCATCAAAATATATTTAGTTAATGCTGCATTATTTTGCAACCCTACACCACAAGAGGAAATACACCAGAGATAAGTATTACATTAGTACTCTTGTTTGGCTTTTAGCTTGGTTTTATTAAATATGTTGTGATTAAAAGGTGTTGTAGACCCTCAGAATGTATTAGAGATATTACTGTTATTTATCAAGTCTCACTAGTACAGTTAGCATCGCTGTAATTGATAAAGGGAAATAGAAAAGGACAAATGATCGCACCAATTCTTTTTCTCTTTGCCGAAGGCAAACCTTCATTGTTCAAGTGCTTTTGGCCCACACTGGGAAGCAGTGAATTCCTCGTCCTCATACCTTTCATAGATAAAATTAAAGGAAATAATGACAAAGCATTACATAAAATCAGAGCCCTTCATTTACATAATCATTTTGTCAAAGTATTTACTAGGTATAAATGTTGCATTAAATATGCAATCAGCAAACCTGATATTAACTAAATTTACACATGAAGGAAAAACTATCAGTGAAAAGTACCTGGTAATCCAGTCGATTTATTACTAGGCTGAGTCTGAATGGTTTCTACAGAGGATCGTGTAGTCTGAGGTGTCTTGAGAGCCAGTCTTTTACGGGTTGGCGGCTGTAGTCCTGATGGTTTCATTTGCTGTATACCAGAGCTTGAAGGTTTTGCAACTGCAACCACATTACAGCTTACAGAATACATAATGCATTTAGTCATTTAGCAGACGCTTTTATCCAAAGCGACTTAAAAATTAGGATAATAGAAGCAATCAAAAATCAACAAAAGAGCAATGATATGCAAGTGGTATAACAAGTCTCAGTTAGCTTAACGCAGTACATGTAGCAAGGTTTGTTTTTGTTTTTTATTATATAATAAATAAAAACATAGAATAGAATAGAAAAAGAATAGTGCAAGCTAGTGTTAGAGGCCTTTACAACGAAAGTAATAAACAAACAAACATACCGTTATGTACATTACTGTTCAAAAGTTTGGGTTTGTTATGCTCTATCAAAAATATAGTAAAAACTGTAATATTGTGAAATATCATTATAAAGTATAAGCCTTTTCATTTTTAATATACTTTAACATGTAATCTATTCCTAAGATTGCAGCACTGAATTTTCAGCAGCCATTACTTCAGTGTCACATGACCCTTCAGAGATCATTTGAATGTGCTGATTTGGTGCTCAAGAAACATTTCTTCTTATTATTCATGTTTAAAAACAGGTGTGCTACTTAATATTTACATTACATTTCCATTCAGTCATTTAGCAGACACTTTCATCCAAAGCGACTTATAAATGAGAACAATGGAAGCAATTAAACCAACAAAAGAGCAATGATATGCAAGTGCTATGACAAGTTTAAGTTAGCCTAACGCAGTACATGTAGAAAGGTTTTTTTTTTTTTTACTATATAAAAAAAGAAAAAGAAAACAGATAGAATAGGAAAATAATAGAGCAAGCTAAGTGTTGGAGGGCCCTTTTTTTGCTTTTTGTTAATTGTATAATAAAAAGAAAACAAATAGAATACAAAAAGAATAGAGAAGCTAGTGTGAAGTCAGTGTTTAGTGTTTTATAGCACTGTTTAGCAGTTAGTAAATTAATAGAGTGCAAGAGAATGGGGCAAGTTTTTTAAAGAATAGAATTAGAATAGAGAGTGCTAGAGATAGAGGGTCAAATAAAGGTGGAAGAGATGCGTTTTAGCCGATTTTTGAAGATGGCTAAGGACTCAGCTATTTATGTTGATAATGTTTATGATGGAAACTTAATATCAGAATTATTTTAATAAACAGAAAGCTCAAAAGAACAGCATTTATTTGAAATAAAAATATTTTGTAACATTGCAAATGTCTTTGCTGTCACTTTTGATTAATTAATGCATCCTTTATGAATCAGTTAAAAAAACTGACCTCAAACTTTAACAATAATATAATTATGTACATGTATGAAATGTGTATAAGCCACTCACCAGCAGTGAAGTTATATCCAGTGACAGTAGAAACCATAGAGGTCTGTTTTAAATAAATTAAAAAACATTTAAACCATACACAAGACCAATGTTTGTAACTAGCTGACTGATTCATAGCAACATAAAGTATTGAGTTTCATACCTTAACAGTGCTAGCTGATGCTATGTTCTTGACAGGTGCGATGTTCTTACACTTGTTCATCTGTACCGTCTTCCTGTTCCCAAGCAGGGTGGTGGATGATGCATCAGGCTTATGCGGGGCCGGCGGCCCTTGGAGAGTATTTGGTTTAACCGCTCCCGAGGAGTTCATGGGCAACTGAGGCCTTGGAGGAAGACTGGATTTGGGATAACTCAGCTTAGAGGAAAGCTGAGGAAGCTGTCTTTTGATTGGAAGTTTTGTGGGAGGCTTGTTCTCTTTTGCTGGTTCTGATGTACTGTGACTTAAAGTGCATGTTGCTGAGACTTTCTGACTCTGACTCGAGCTCTCAGTCGCCTGCACAGCATCAGTTCCATCATGATTACTTGCACAAACTAGCTCATCATTCGACTGGGCCTCGATGCTGTTGATCACCGACAGCCTCTTTCTGGGCTTCAAGTCTCTCATGATCTCAAATCTGGATTCTTTGCCAAAAACGATAGGTGTGGATGTCACCAGGAAGCTCGTCTTCATGTCCAATGTATCATCTAAACAAAAAATACTGTTTCTGCTGATATTTCCCATATCAGAAAAGGGAGTAGACCCAGCGTCACTTGATGTGTTTTTGTGATGCTGCTCCTCTTTAAGCTCAGGAGCATCATCGGGAGCATCGACAGAGCAAACAAAAGCTGTGGTGCTTACTTCAACTTCTGTGTCTCTGCTGTTAGAGGCTGGTTTAGTGACAGAGTTAGAAGCATCATTAACCTGGTCAGCTAATTCTGTACTGGAGGGCTTAATTTCAACAGTGGTGTCCTTCAAAACTAGAACTTCTGGGGGAGTAAGATCAGTGGTTGTATTATGTCTAATCGTCTCAGCTGGTTTTATAGAAGCTGAGTTTGATTGTTCAACCTCACCAGAGGGTTGAAGAGGAGCACTGGCTGTTTTCTCCACGATATCAACAGTTACATTGACGTTTAAATGAGCTTCCTCAGTGTTTTTTATTGTATTAACATCAGTAGAGTTAAAACTACCACCCAGTTTTTCTTGTGGCTGAATGTCTATAGTTCCTTCAAGCTTTTCATTTGTCTGTTCTGTAGTAGTGTTTAGTGGTACACTGTTATCCACACATGAATTAGTTTTAGATTGTGTGCTGTCCAGATTAGGAATATCCACAGTTGCATTAACCCCAGTGTCAGGTTCCGCTTTAGGATCATGTGACTGGACCAGCTCAACAGTGGTGTTTCCTGACTCAGTCTTTGTATTGGGCACATCAATATCCACTGTTGAATTAAGTCTAGGGTCAGACCCCTCCTTTGGCTCTTGAGACTCAAAAGTGCTGTTCTTCTCTCTGATGTTGTGTAGATCAACAGTTGCATTAATACCAGTGTCAGACTGTTCTTTCGAGTCTTGTGACACATCAAAAGTGCTGTTCTTCAACTCTATACTAATTAAATTAGATTTCTCTAAAGATGTAGTGGATACCGTGGCATCAATGCAGTCGCCATCTGCTTTGCCCACTGCTGCACTGGTAATGTCTTTCTCATTCTGAGGCGATCTAGTAGACGTGCTTCCATTTGCCGACTGACGGAGCACTCCAAGAGAGCAATTAAGGCCAGAGTCATTGGTAGCCTCTTTTCTTGGTGCTAAAACTTCTTCATCCTTATTTTTTGCTTTATTTTCTGATGGCGTGCAAGCAGGGGAATTCAACACAGTTCCTGTTTCATTGAAAAGAAATGACGGGCCGACGGTGTCATCAAGAAATCCAGACACTTGAGGAAAAGGTTCATCTGCAATTGAATAGAAACTAGAACACAGATCTGGCAATTTGATAGGCTGGTAAGAGGAAACAGGTTTTTGAAGAGATGAGCCGCTCAATATGTTGCCACTGGCCTGAGCAAGCCTCCGCCTTAGAAAGCTCTCCATTTCAATAGCAGGCGGGTCTCTGAAAGGAATGCAAATTCTGTGAATTCTTATGTAGCTTCCTGAAACCTACTTACTGACAATCACACATTTCACAAAGGATGACACGTTTTTTTTCCAAAAGGAAGCACTAGGTTGGATTCCTTGAATTCTGGTCTAACTTTAAACACTAAACTACCACATTTAGCATATAACAATACAAATAAGTTATATAAACACGTCTGATAATAGTTCTGGATGAGTAATATTACATAACAGAATAAAAATGCTAGAAGAAACTCACTTTGAAACTGACAACTGCAACGAATGTTTTGCTATGGCAACACAAATATAACCGTTGACACGGAAAATTAGTAATAAGTAACATCCGAAAAGGAACAAACAAACTTGAAACAAATTCTAAAAAATAAATAAACAGATCATAATCTTACCAGATCTCTAAACAGGCCGAGCGCTTGATATTTCCGAGTCGATTTGAAAACAGGGAGATTCCAGTCATTGGACGAGACGCTCAGTCCTCGACCAATCAGAGCGAAGATCTGTGTGGCGTCAGAAATATCACAGCGCCCCCCAGTGCTGGCAGTCACACACAACAATCAGTTTTATTTCTTTCTTTATTCATTATTTCTCAGTTATTAAAACTTTGCCAATAATTAGTCAGCTAAATTATGAAATTCTCTTTAATTGTTGTATACCACCATAAAAAACAACAACAAAATATATGAAATATCAATATTATTTTTTTAACCCATTGCTCAGTATCACTATCTCCTCCAAATATTCCTTTCGCTTGAAACTTAAGAGGCTGCGAGGACACTTTAAACCGAAGATAGAAGTGTAATATTTATTTATAATAAATCACTGCCACAAATAACGGTAGCCTAGTCAGTGAAATCGTGATTTATTAACTTACTTATGCAAATTTACTGACTTTTCAGATTTAACATCACAGAAAAACTTTAGACTACTCTTTTCTTGTTACAGTATCTTTCATATCCGTCAGAATATTACATTTTTGACTGATATTGATATTACCTTTATTGATATATAATGTGCTTTCATAATGTATATATGAGAGCAATTGTTGATGCACTTATGCCACATCTTTTTTTTTATCATTTTTTTTTTTGAGAACATGTTAAGAAAATGTATCGTATCCGTACACATTCAACACAAACCGTATAAAAAAACATTTAATAAATAAAATCAAATACCGGACATCACAACTGGCCAATCATTGCTTAATTCTTAATTAAGCAATAGGATTTTTATTTAATTTATTTGGGAAACATTTATGCATTGAAAATAATCAGAAATGACTGTTTGAAAAAGGGTAAAATTATGAGGTAATTTACTCCACTTTGACTGGTTAATGTTTGTGTGACATCATAGGGCAAGTTAGGGAAGAAATTGGTAATGTCAACATAGTGACTCCCGCTCTCTCTCTCTCTCTCTCTATATATTTCCACCACAATTACCTTCGTCCTCAAAGATGTTATTTTTTATTATGAAAATCAAAAGCTATTATCTGCTGAATATGTTGTTATTTTTCTTATATTGAATGCAAAATTCTTCATTCATAAGCAAAAATGTCTTAAACCCTCTTTTTCTCTCTGAATTTTATTTTCTTGTTTCATTTCTTAGACTTACAAATAACAAAAGGAGTACCAAATTTTTTGATGCACTATGACAGCTTTTCTAGAATGATGTAATTTTATTTTTGCACTTTTCTGTATAGGTAATAAATACCATAATTTGATGTATGCAAATCCAGAATATTTTTTTCTGTCCTTATATATATATATATATATATATATATATATATATATATATACACATAGTAGGAATATATTCATGTCTCCTGTCCCTGTTCTTGCATGTTTCTACAAGTTTTGCAAGAAAAAAAAAATCCACCACAAAATTATGAATTGCTGTTATTTAATTTCACTTTCTGTCATCCTGCAGTAATGGCTTTTAGTACTGTTTTTATGCATGAGGTATGAAATCACAAAAGAAAAAAAACATTCTTATTTTCAATTTAACAGGGTTAACAGAAGTTTTATTGAACCCACACACACACACACAAACGTGGATTGTGTATTTAGTCAAAGGAAACAAACATGATCAATTAAAATGATATCTAAATAAATACAACTACTTAATCAGACAGTAATTGCGTAATACTGGCTTTGACTAGTATTACTGAAGGCTGAGGGGTTGCATCATACTCTACAGCCCACCGCAATTCTGGGAAAAGGGGTAATGCCTTGAAAGGTCCTGTGGATATTGTAGTTCTCGTGGCTGATCCGTATCGAGACACTGACACATGCATTCAAAAACTTGCTTATGAGCAACAGATGACCTAGAAAGAACAATGCATTTACGAGTTAAATTCAGTTTTAAAATAACTAAATCCAAATGAGGATACGCAACACCACTGAGATGGCACGTGCATTTAATGTATAAACTTTAATTTAATTTGAAAACTACCTAAGCAATCTAACCACGCGCCGATTTCAGACAATGACGACTCTTCATTACAGTGACAATCTGGCGTAAACATCTTCTAACATAAAAATAGCTTTCATCCAGTTGATCTTAACTAAAAAACGAGATTGCAATTTCTTCGGGAAAGCGTGTGGGCAGCATGAGGTCAGGGGATCTCGCACACAATGGAGATCCTTCAGGGATTAGGGATCTTCATCCGCTTTCATAACAATCTAGATATCCTAAAATAAAAACTATTTTGCCCCCAGCCAGGACTCTCACACACATATCTTCAGAAACTATTACATAACATTTTGCGTGCTCAGTCTTTTTTCGGGATCCCGGTTTCCTCCGGTCGTGTTTACGGTGCACAGCCCATCACATGACTGACTGCAATTCCCATCAGTCCTCTGTGCGCATGCGCGCGCCGCGTTGTCTGGTGGTAAACAGACGTCAGAAGGGAGTCTTCGCCTCGAGTCAAAACAAAACAAAACAAGAAAGATCTACGAGGAATAGCTGTTTGTTTATCTCCATTAACAGCAGAAGAGAAGCGATTTCGCGGTCGTTTCAACAGACCACCAAGTTATTGGAGAGAAGCGGGTTTCTTTGGAGGGATATTAACTCATAAAAACTGGAGTTGGCTAACTAGGTGGCCATCTAGTTACTTTCTCAGTAGTAAACTACGCTTTTGAGTTGTGTCCCAGAGGCTGAGTGGCCGGCGATCGAGTTCAAGAAGCGGACAGGCGACGGCTTTTGTCTTTTCGGAGAACACATCGACCGCAGTGGGACACGGGAAGCCGTCCACGGAACGCGTTCGTTCGGCGCGAGCGTCGTGTGCAGCTGCGTCTCGAGGAACATGGCAGATGGTGGCACGCGCAGCACACCGCGTGCAGGACCGTGCAAACCTGAGCGACAATAACACAGATCTGTATTGTGTGGTAAACCCCGTAAAACTACCCGTTATGATCGAGCACTCCTGTAAGATACAGTATTGCTTTTTTTATGTAAAATTTTGATAAAATTTAAACTTAAGGCTTCTTTTGGCGATTTAACGCATTTGAGTTGGGATGCACTTAATTCGTTTTAAACCTCGCGTTTCTATGTTTTTAACTTCATAATGGATCCCGATTAATAAAATAGCGTGGCATTGTTGACTTTGACAGGCAGCTGTAACAAGTCACTTGAATTCTTACATAGTGTAGAAATACAGCCAGTTTACAAGAAAGACTAGTGTACGACTTGATGCGCTCATATTAAGGTGGTTTATCGCTCTATTTGTAGAGTTTGTAAACTGTCTACTCGTATGTTTTTTTTTATATATCTAAACTCTTAATTGCGAAAGCCAATCAACCATTCGCTGCTATAATAGGAACCAGTGGGAGGAGGTTATTTTAGCAATTACAGCGCATGTTATGATTGGTTTTGCGATTTCATCTACTTAACTGCCTCAATTAGTTTTTATTTTATTTTAAACGGTGTTTAATTATATATGAACAGTTCATAGCTCATCCCTTGTCTCTTTTCCTGTGCTTTATCTCAGTAGTTTCTCGTCAATCCAGCTGTTTTTGATGAGTAGTGAATTTCCTTTGTTCTTTCTCCATTAAACAAAGAGACCCCTTCTATCCTCGTTTGCTCTATATTGTAAATCAGAAGGTTTATGTTGGTTACTATTAAGGAGATTATTTGGGCCCTTTAATCTCCAATCTGAGGATTAAATGACGCTATATTAGTGTTTTCAGACAGTCCCGGTTAAATTTAGTCCGGATAATTTATACTGTAGTCTAATATAGTAAATAAGAAAAAATAGTTTCTGAAAAAGATTATTTTACTTTTGGTATAAATAGTCGTACTCTTACTTTTCATCGCCCAATCTATTGCATCGTGTTTTTAGAAAAAAAACTTCGGATCAAAACTAGTTCATTGAAATCCAGCCGCCTTCTGAAATTATCTGGATTGCATCGCACAATGGAGGAAGAAAACGTACCCCCGATTGACCCAGATTTTGAGCCGCAGAGCAGACCGAGGTCATGTACATGGCCGCTGCCTAGACCCGACATCTCAGCTGTCAAAGCCGGGGGGGCCGACGGCTCAGAGTCTGCTGCTGGAACTCCGCCCACCGAGGAAGATAAACACGAGCCTCAGCCAATCATATCCGAGCCTGAGAAAGTCGCGGTCTCGGAGGGCGGGGTTATCGCTGGAGTGGGCGGAGCCACGCCTCGGAAAGGCTGTTCCAGGCGTAATGCCTGGGGTAATCAGTCCTACGCAGATCTGATCAGCCAGGCGATTGAAAACTCGCCAGAAAAACGACTTACTCTGGCGCAGATCTACGATTGGATGGTAAAAACGGTGCCGTATTTTAAGGACAAAGGAGACAGTAACAGTTCTGCTGGGTGGAAGGTACGTCTAAACAAGATTAAGAATTAATAATAATTATAATAAGGGTTTGAAATGAACTTCTCCACTCACCTGCCAATTTGGCTATTAAAATTTTAAATTACTGGCCATTCAGAAAAAAAAAAAAAATCTGAAATAAAATAGAATTTGCCTATTAAAATTAAGATACTGACCATTCAGAACTTCTACTAGCCAAAACAAAATTATTGGAAATCAAACACGTTATCAGACTAGGAGCTTTTTATTATATATATGTATTTGTATAACTGGGTTACCTATTCTGGCCAGGACACTCCTGTAAAAGAGATTTTTAATCTCCGTGAGTTTCCTTCAGTTAAATAAAGGCCTAATAATATTGTTTATCAGATTGAAATATTTTTACACTGTGTAGCCTCTCCTCCATTGACATCCATTTAAAAAAAAATAATGATAATTCATGCCCAAAAATATAATTTCAAGACACCATGAATAGTGACACATGAAGGTCTTGGATATGCAGTATTTATCAAATGAGAATAAAAAAAAAAAACAACTAAAAAAAAAAAACTGACTTGTGAGTTCACAGCATTGCTTGCCATGGTTAATTTTTCAGGTGTTAATTTCAAACCCTGATAGTAATATTTTCAATCTTATGCAGTAACATTGTTTATCACTTTTAGACTTGACTTATTTTTTTTTGTCATCCCATTTAGAACTCCATTCGACACAATTTATCACTCCACAACAAGTTCCTGCGAGTGCACAATGAGTCGACTGGAAAGAGCTCTTGGTGGATGCTCAACCCCGAGGGGGGCAAAACCGGCAAAGCCCCTCGCCGCCGCGCCGCCTCGATGGACAACAGCAGCAAATTGCTTAAAAGCCGTATACGAGCAAAGCAGACTAAAAAGCAGGCCGGAGCGGCTGGAATCGGAGGCTCCGGAGGTGCCCTGCAGGGTGAGGGTGCCTCCGGTGCTGGCGGTGCGGACAGTCCCGGGCCTCCAGGTCAGTTTGGAAAGTGGGGAGTGAACAGCAGCAGCCCTTCCTCTCGTGGCAGCCTGGACGACCCCGACATGTGGACAAGTTTTAGGCCACGTACAAGCTCCAATGCCAGCACGCTGAGTGGGAGGCTTTCTCCCATTGCCACAGGGCAGGAGGATGAGGATGACCTACCTGAAGACGGCCTTCTTGGTGGCTATTCCACTGGGAATCTTCCCCCAACACTAACTGAGACGCTAATGGAAGAGCTGGATCTGATTGATGGGCTCACTTTAATGACTGGGCCGCAAGGTGGTGCGAGCCCAAGCACAGCTCCTCCTGCCCCACCTCAGCCTTTGCCCTCGGCATCCACCCTGCTGCCTCGAGGGTCCAGCTTTCCATTTCACCAGCTGCAGCCAACGAAGGCTACACAGGGATCCACTCCACCAGGGCCGCAGAGCTCTGTTCAACCCAGCCCCGGATCCAGCACAAGCCAATCAAGCTTCGGAAACTCGCTCTTCAGTCCTCTGCCCGGTCCGGGTCACAGTGGTTTTAGCACTCACGTACCCTCCAGCCTCGAAGTGCTCCTGACCTCTGATTCGCCCCCACCCAGTGATGTTATGATGACCCAGATGGATCCTCTCATGCCGAGCCAAGGAGGTGGCGGGCTTTTGGGGCTCGGGGGATCTATTACCAGCAGCCAAGCTAAGGCAGGTCAGATGTTGCTGAGCAAAGGCATTGACACAAGCGCAGTAGGGCAGATGAGCCTCCAGCCTCAACCCCAACTCCAGCACTCACAGATGGGCTTTGGAATGATGCACTCGGCCATGAGCCAGGAACCGCCTCAGCTCGCAACTATAAAGACCCAGCATCAGGTGCCAGGCACTGGGCTTCTGCAGCACGGAGCTGTCCCATCACCTGGTGGGAACGGAGGCCTGCAAGGTCTAGGCCAATTTGCAACACCGCCCTGCTTCATGCCCTCCCAGGACCGTCTACCTACAGACTTGGATATCGATATGTTCACTGAAAACCTGGACTGTGATGTGGAATATATTATCAACAGCGATCTTATGGATGGAGACATGGTTGACTTCAACTTTGACCCCATCATACAGGGTGGGCAGGGCTATACTGGGCCAACAACCACACAGAGCTCCTCCCACAACTGGGTGCCCAGTTAACTCCATTATTAAAGATGAGAACAGGTATTTTCATTTTGGTTTGTTTTAAACAGTTTTACCCACCCTCATATTGCTCCAAATAATTTTTCTTCATTCTTCAACATGATAGAAGACTTTATGAAAATGCTCTGACATTGAACGTCAGTGGGATCCAATGTTATTTTGGACCCCATTGACTTTCATTTTAAGGGCCGAAATGGTTAAAACATTCTTCATAAGTCAGTAATACAGGTTTGAAACAACATAAGGATGAGTAAATGATTATCTCTTTAGAATGAACTATTCTTTTAGTGTCAATTATGGTTTTACATTATTCTTTGTGAAACTTCCTTATTTTGTTCCAACGTGTTAATCCTTTTTCTCATTATTTATTTACAGGATTGTCCCCCATCCATAAGACAACTTTGAAAACAGATGTGGCACATTGCCTGAACATATTCTCAAATTTTTGCCTCTGCATTTGCCATTGTACCTCAAATACATAAACTGCTTCGGCTAAGGACTACACACACTTGGCCAAGAAGTCTCTTGTCAGAATTCTCAATCAGACGACGAAATCAAACCTCATACATGTCAAGTGCCAATGTCAGCTGAAGAGTGTGCTGTTGGACACAGAGAACATGGTCTTGAAACATATTTTCTCTTTTCTTATACGTGCAACATTTATTTTTTTTGAAAGTTGCAGTTTTTGGCCAATCTTGGACTAAAGAAACACACCTAATAAACAGCTAATCATGTTTATTACATTTATGCCTGTGATGCGTAGCGTAAGATGGAGATGGTACTCCTCCTTGATCTTCTTCAACCTGATAATGGAACTCATTCGGCCAGGAAGATCAAACTCTGCAGCTTTTCTTGATGTGAACTTTTGTTTGTTGAACAGCAATGGAGAAAGTCAGAGATCGATGGAGTGACGTCCACAGCTGACCTGACGTTGCTGTTGCTCTCAGCCCCCTCTGAGCATGAAAACAACATGGCACCACAAGAATGTTAAGTTGAGAACAACGTTGAGTGGCGACGGTTTCACTGACCACAGAGCACGGCTGAACTGTTAAGGTGTGCTCGCTCGCTTCAAAGTTTCAAGATGGTTTGGTGACGCTGTGGTGTTCAGTGTGCTATTAGTTTGGCTTTTACGACCTCTGCTCTTACGAAAGTGTTTTCTTGTGATGTGCTGAAGAGGCTGATAACTGAATGATGATTTAACTGTCTGCTCTTAAGTGTTTGTTAGTGATAACAACAGTATGAAGAAATGTGATTTTCCACAGGGCATTTTGATGCATTTTTAATCCTGCCAACAGGTTAAATGGTATAGTGTTGTTGTTGGAAACTCTGTGCCCTTTTGCAGAATGCAATATCTGAAGACTTTGTGTGTGTGTGTGTGTGTGCGCACATTTGTGTGTGTGCAAATGTTTAATGCTCCCGAAACTTGATTCCAACACACTGACAACAGAATTCAAGGTTACGCTGAATCATTTCTATTAAGCGCAGAAGAAAGTTGTTTTTCGGGGTTGTACGTGAGTTTGAAGCGAATCTTGAAGAAACATGGCTATAATGAGATGTTATGGTTCCTCTGGCACGTTTGACTGTGTACACAGACGCACAGAAGAAAAACAATTTTCTCATTGTTCAGTTTTTCATAAACAGCACTACTATTTTATAAAAAAAAAAGTTATTAAAGAACAAAAACAGTTGGATATATCAACTATAATTTTAATTTAGATTGGAGCGTTATTGTTAACAGACTAAGAAAACTTGCTGTTAATGAGCTTTTTTAAAAATCTGAGCAGAAGCTATTTCAGATCATTTTTAACGGTCATTTTCTATGTAATCTTTTATTTTTGTAAAAGATGAAATGCATATAGATTTTATACAATAACCAAAGGAACACTAAGAACTGCATGATGGATGGATGGATGCATTGCAGTGCGGATAAGCTTTACAGAACTTTTCTGATAAATCTATGTAAACTAAATCCTAATTTGATTGATTGCATGAGTACATTTAAGAGAGTAGAGTTCATCAAAAGTTTCAATTTGCTATAATTGTTTGTGCTAAACAGAAAAAAATTATTTGTTAGGTTGCTTTTTAAGTGTCTAGGCAATGATTTCATCTCAAAACGCAAGACTGGTCCAACCGAAAATTATTAATGCAATGTTTTCACTCTCAGGGTTAAGAAAAATAATAATTAAAACAACTTCTGGAAGGAAGTAATAAGATAATCGTGTTTTGACTCAATGCTCATGGCCTTTTCTAAATTATGAACGTCATTTATGCAAGCCAACGTCATGTAGATATTTTAACATTGCAGAAATATATCTAATGTTGCAGTTTATTAAGAGAGATTTATCTAATGTATGCATTTGTAGAGTTCCTACAAAATTTTGTAAACTGCCAATCAACACTATAGCATGTCGCTCCAGAAAAAAAACATACAGTTTTAAAGCCCTTTTCTTTTCAACTTGTACCTTTTCTGTAATAGAAGGGTTGACTTGTATTTAATTATTTGTTCAGATGGTTTTAAAACCAGCATTCTTTTGGTGTTTAAATTGGCTTTAATTGGAAAGCTTGATATTAGTAACTCTTTATCACACCAGTGTAGTGGTCTGAGCGCATTAGATTACTTGTTAAAGTGCTCTCTCCTTACAGAGAAATAATTATAATCCTATTCATCGGTGCTAGATATTAAATATGACAATTAAAGAGGGCCATATTTGATTGGTGCATATGTAGATATCAGGGCCTTTAATAATTTTATGCAACACACATTGAGTACAATTTCTTAATGTAGAACATAGTATGAGAAATTTAACTATATGTTTTAATTCCCAAACTCTCAGTTTTTGTATATTATAAAAGAAACTGTGAATGGGGAGGGAGGGGCTTGGCCATTTCACCACATATTGTGCACCTCACAAATGGTGTAATGTTTCATACAGCAATTGATGATTTCAATCAACCGTTTACATCGATGTGCTTGTCTTTTGGGGCATCTTTTCTCATGTTTTTTTTTATGTTTGTACATGTAATGCAGCTCCTTAATGTCTAAGAGTGATTGTTATACCTGCTTGGTACATCTTTCAGAAAACGTCAGGGCCGACAGTCACCTTTGACATATTCCTGTGTCATTTGAGTGTTGATTTGAAAGTGAATTTCCGTGGTTAACACCCTGGCCTTGTTTCATTTCTGAAAGTACAGATATTGAATATTGTATTTGTCGTCACAGGGCTTCTGCATGAAATGCAGGAATTTCCCTCTTTCCAAATCACTCTCACTTTTCTTGTTTGATATTAGCCTTCTTCCTTTAGTAGTCATTCTTTAGTTCCTTTAATTCTCCAAGAGAGTTTGCTAAGTATCCCAGTTGATAACAGAACATTAGTTTATGGTCTGGGTTGGGCTTTTTCTCTCTCTCTTGTTTTGGGTTATATGACGGGATGTAAAACTGACGAGTTGTGCATAGCCAATATACTGTATATGAACTTGACTGCTTTTTGGGTTTTTTTTATCAATTAATTTTGTTCCCCCATATTTTGTTAGTTGGAGGTCATTGAAAGCAGTTCAGCATAATAGAAATAAACCTAATCTGTTTAACGCAGACTGTTGTGTTCAGTAAATTTTGTGTCATTTGTCCACTGACATAAGCAGAGGTGCAGGGCATTCATTAAACTTAGAGCAGCAGATTATACCATTATATATAGGCCTATGAAATGTTCCAGGTTCAGGGAAAATTATCGACAGCATGTGAAACATGTAGAAAATAGTTCTCTGATTTACTTGTCCCTCGTTTTCTAGCTTAAATCTGTCTTCGCGGCAATAACGAAAACTGTACTTTTAATTATTGCTCTAATTCCATAAGAATAGGGAAGCCACCGCACAGCTATAACGATAACGACGCAGAGGAACGATATTTTTGGAACATTTAAAGCGTTATACACTACATCTAATAACAAACAGAACCTTACCGTCTTTGTGAATGAACAGTCAATCCACTCAGTTGTAGCTACTAGACGTAAATAATATGCATGTTAATATTACTTTAGAAGGGGACATTTTTTTCTTTCAAACTTTTTTTTTGTGTGAAATTATATCCAAATTTTATACTTAGCCCACAGGTCAACGCAACTCCACCAACTGTCCCTGGAGGTCTGTTGTCTCGAAGAATTAGGTCCAAATTTAATCAAGCTCACCTGTCAGTAATTTCCTAGGAACCCTGAAGACAGATGAGTTTGAGAAAGGTGCTAAACTATGCAGGACAACAGACCGCCAGGGGGCACATTTGAAGAAAACACACGGACTTATAGTTCATGGAATTGCTTTTATAAGCTTCACATTTCTGTTTTTAAACATACTCCGAAATGTAGCGAACCTGAAACATGAACGCGAATGGAGATGTACCACTAGATGGCACAAGTACTTTCAGACTCCATTATTAAAAAAGGATTCCCAAATTATTGACAACAAAAACATTTATCACACATAATGACTAAATAAATGGCTGCCCACTGCTCCGGGTGTGTGTGTGTGTGTGTGTGTGTGTGTGTTCACGGTGTGTGTGTGTGTGTTCACGGTGTGTGTGTGTGTGTTCACTGCTGTGTGTGTGCACGTTGGATGGGTTAAATACAGAGCACGAATTCCGAGTATGGGTCACCATACTTGGCAGTATGTCACTTCACTAAAAACAAAGACACACCAATGATATTGCATTTCTTTATAGAAAAAATAAGCTTTCACATTTCAAAACTTTTTTGCCAGGTTTTTCCAAGTTTTTTTTTTTTGTTTTTTTGGTCAGTTTAAATTTTTATAGTTCCTACATTTACGTGGTAAATAAACATTTTGGCAATAGCCATGCTCGTTCAGCCTTAACGTCTTCCAGCTGAGGTGGTGGAGACAGTCTGGAAGTCTCCACGTTTCAGGGACGTGGCAAACCGTCATTCATTGAAGAACAAGCATTTAAGACAGTCCTGCTTAAGGTAGAACGGCCGTGCTGCAGTCCTGTTCTGCTCCTGACAAATGTCTCTGGATGTCCATTACCTTGGTTTCTTAATCTAAACAGTTCATACAAGAGCAAAACTGACATCAACAACATAACCCTCCCTCAAAATGACAAGACGCTTAAACAGGAACAAAAGTAATGCATTGTTTAAAAATAAACACACAAAACCAACCATAGGTGTTGCCCAAGTCATTCTGCCAACTATAATTATCCAGACCGTTGAGAGTTTAACACAGTACAGATATTTGGCCTAGTCAACAAAACTGGACATTGAATATATTCATGGCATCAGAGGGGCCGTCTTCGCCTCTCCAAGCGGTTTGTAACAATGACAGCTGCCACCACACTTGTTAGGTTTTGTGCAAAAGGTTCAGTGCAAAACCAAAAAAATTACAATTTTGTTCAGGTCAGTTATGGGAAGGATAGCGACAGGCTGACCGTGAACCTTATATAGTTAGAACCTTATATAATCTTATATAGCTCTGTCAGAAGTCCTTCATTTGATCTATACCAGCGTGTCAACATTAAAATCACATTTTAAGCTTATTCTCATTTGAGCTCCTTCTCACTTACATCACAAGGTGACTTTTCATTTTTACATGGTAAAATATTTTAAAACAAATCCTAATTGTTGCTGCCCCAAATGTCTATACTGAGGTGCCAGCACAACATTAACCTAAACGCTAGTCCTTTCAGAATCACTTCAGTGGGCCAATTACTTCAAAATTAAAGACCTACTTTTAAATGATATTTAAACTGTTTTCCAAGTTAGCAGATGATGTTGATTTGACCAGTTTGTAAGTAACTGAGAAACACTGAGAACACTATCACAAAGAAGAGTTTAGAAAAAGCGATTCCTTTTCACTGCTTTGAACCAGCCAAATTTAGATCTTCACATTGTAAAGCGGTTTAGATGCCTACTGAGATGATAATTATGGATCCTATAAATGTACCCATTTTAAATCACTTATAGCACCCGTGCAGAGAGAAGAGCGTGTGAAAGATTTTGGAAAACATCAATGCTAATAATCGATCGAAAGGAGTGAAAACAGTACTTCCATGACCTGCTGTGTGCAGAACAAAGCCACAGCTGAAAGCTTATTGAGATATTCTATAGATAGATACTGTCTTAAAAGTGCTAATTAAAAAGAAAGTTACAGCCGTTGAACCTTCTCTTACCCTTTGTTAAATTTTGCTCTGGTCTCACTATTCTACATTCAAATGAAATATCTGGAAGCCATGTTAAGCAAGAGCCTTTGTCCAATCACTCATTTTCTGTAAACAGTGACTCAAATTGGCTATGACCTTTCCAGAGTTGGATACCATGGAAATGGACAGTTGTACACTTTTTCTCTCACTCAGTTGAATAGCAACAGCAAAAAAAAAAGGGAAAATATTAACAACAACAACCACAACTGAATAAAAATAATTGCACATTAACCATCTGAGATAAAGATACTAACAAAAAGGTAGAAAAAGAAGAGTATGCACACAAAAGGACAAATACAGAAACAAAATGAAGTAGGAGAAACACATGCAAAATGATAGTAGGGGTGAGAGCGATTGCTTTGCACCTTTTTTTCTAAAGTTTCACCTTTGGCAAAGAAACGTTTCACAGCAGTACCTTACATCACACCGGTAAACTCAGAGACAACAAATACAGAGACGGAGAGACAGATCTCTGCTTGTATTTCTTTGCCTTGACTTTCGTTGTACCATGTCCCTCGCTGAATGCTCGTGTCCTATGCGATCATATATTGAGTGATGGCTCTGAGTGCATACAGCAGCTCGGCCTGCAGACGTGCCTCCATCACCAACAAATTTACATGAACCTAAAAAGACAAAATGACAGAGATTTGTTTTAAAACACTTATGAAAAACCCTATAGCCATTTCAAGCACCCTAGCATTTTCATGGCAAGCACAAAATAACAAAAGTCATACTATTATCAAATAAATGGTTTAAAAAAAGCATTTGTTTATTGTTGAGGATCATATTGGATACATCAGGCTTTTATAGCTCATTTAGTATGATAGGATAATATGGAGCTCATACTCTAGGAGGATAAACATCTCAGTTTTACTAAAAGGCCTTTTACTTGCTAAAAAATATTAACTATCAGTCAAAGAATGCATTAATGTAGATTGAGTGCAACATGTTTTCCAGTTGATCATGATGATAATTTAGAGAATTTACACATTAAATATGATACATTAGGCTTTGTGGGGTCAGGTAGACGCTACTGAAGTGTACGCAGCACAAGTTTTGATAGGGAATTACCTTCTCTGAAGCTTTGACAGGGGCCCAGGACAGTGGGCATAGAGGGGTCTTGCTGGAGTCGGGATAACAGGCCACAGCTTTAATATAAAGTTTCAGTCCACGCTCCAGTAACCGGTTGACTTCCCCATAATCATAATCATCGTATCTGAGGGCAAAAGTGTCAATGTAAGCGCTTTGTTTTTTTGCCGTTACGAGCATTTTCAAAACTAGTCGTTGAGTCACAATATTGAGTTGAAAGCTTGGCATTAGATTTAATTTCATGTTTTTTTCCAACTAGTGCCAAAATGCAAAAGTGTGAACCAGGGTACCTGATGCCGTAGATACAATGAATGTAGTTCCAGATGGCTCGTTTGAGATCGGGGCTGTGAGGGAAAGGGAGGGAGGCCACATTGCGGAATCGCTCGTCTAACAAGTGCCCTATATCAGAGTAGAGCCTGTTCACCAACGAGAAGCCGTGATCCTCCCATGAATAGTCCTGCATAGAAACACAAATAAATATAGCATTCATAACAAACATTACTGCGGTATTTTAAAGACTGTTGAAGTGCATAATTTCTGCAATGGCTTATAAACTACCATTCAAAAGTTTGGCACTGGTAAGATTTCAATGTTTTCAAAGTCTTTTATGCTCACCAAGGCTGCATTTATTTGATAAACATACAGTAAAAACAGTAATATTGTGAAATAGTCTTACTTTTGATCAATATAATGCATCCTTCATGAATATAAGTATTTATTTCACACCCTAAACTTCTCAATATAAGATGGGATAAAACAAACTGCTTTTAACTGTAGGAGCTGCATACAACTCCCATTCAAATCAAATGTAGAAAGTCTACTTGACTGGCATTTGAGAGGACTTGTCAGCAGCACAGTGCTTCCCTTTAAGGTTTTGAGAGTAACATTAAGTGCTGACAGTCTTGAGAAGGAAGGGCATGAGCTCTAATTCTGACCCTTAGTACCCTTTTATGCTACTACTTTTGGTAGGTGACACCCAATGCAAAGTCTCTGTCCCCACCTGCACCCGGAATACTTGGAAATGGTCCTCCTCCCGTCTGGCAAATTCCTGGTAGCCGAATTCTGGGTCTGTGACGAAGCGGGAGGGGTCTGTGGACAACATCGCCTCGTCCTCCTCCTCCACATCTGATAGGGAGTTGAATTTGAGAAAGAGAAAAGCGGGTTACGAAAGAGGGTCCATGAGGGTGCGATATATACACAAGAAAATGCCCTTGTGTAAAAATAACTCTAAACACTCAATCCAATCCAAAATTACACATCCTGTTTACAGCAGCATTGGGAAACATGGTTACACCACACACTGGCTTTAGACTGATGAACATCTTACCTGCATGTAGGAGTGTCTGCGAATGGAGTCGGTCTCCTTTTCTTTCCTTGATCTCCTCCTGGGATTTTTGTATTTGTTCTAGAAGGCAAGCGACTTCGCAGCTGGAGTCTAAGGACTAAAAAAGAGCCAACAATGCATGTTATGCCTGTATTACAAATGACTTCACACAGCTTGCACAGTGCTGTACTAGGGATGTCAAAAATATTGTTACTTAAGTGCCAAGCTGATATTGGACTTAAAATAAATAAATAAATAAAATAATGATAGCAGTCTTGATAACAGTGTTGATAGTGTCAACTCAATTCCCAAGAATTCAAGTGGTATCACCATGATCAAAGTCAGCCTATTATAAAAATTACAGAAGAGCAGGAAGACTGTGCTTTTGATGTATTTGATTTTTTTGGGGGTAGAATTCATTTGTAGTTTTTGTGACATAATTCAAGTAATTTTATTGTACACTACCTTTTTTGAAGTATTTTATGAAAGAAGTGTCTTATGCTCACTATATGGGTGCTGTTATCCCATCAAAAACACAGTAAAACAGTATTATTGTGAAATCAAAAATTAAAATGACTTTTTTTTTCATACATATTTTAAAATGTAATTTATTCCTGTGATGCAAAGCTGAATTTTCAGCATCATTACACCAGTCTTCAGTGTCACATGATCCTTCAGAAATCATTCTAATATGCTGATTTGCAGAATAAAATCATAATTTTATTTTTTTAAATCTTCCTTACTACAAACTTTTGAACGGAAGTGAATAATAATACTGCGGTTTTTAAAAAAAGAATGCACCGTTTACTTCATGTGCCTATATGTTGGCTTTTTATTTGCTCTATGTTATTAAACTTTTTGTATTTTTTATTATTATTATGCATTTTATCTGTTTTTTAATTACCAGCTGTTTTTTTTTAACAAACTTAAACCTAAACCTAACCTCCTTTACCAACTGAAATTAATGATCATCCGTACCCTTCGCCGTGGCGCCTTCTCTGTGGGTCCAGCATTGGGTGGCAATAAGGCAGTGTTGCCGTTGGCAGCATCGCAGAGACAGTAGCCAGGGGACGTGCTGTGATGCACTCTGGGAGTGGGAGTGGTGTCCGAGTCAGAACCAGAACCGAAAACGAAACTGCAGAGGGAGTGACAGTGGGCCAGCAGAACCACGGCCTGGACGAGCTCAGCCAGAGACCAGCACTGCTCTCCCGTCTTGAGCAGAGCCTGTATGTGCGAGCGTGCCGTGAGCCAAGGCTGATGGGCCAGGACCTTGTTGATGTGATCAAGATGCTGTAGACGCGGGGGTGCAGCCTCCAAACCCTGCAGCCATAACGGGTCTCCGCCAACCCGCAGAAACTGAGCCGAGTGCAGAGACACCAGGTACCTACAGTGATGCCGCGCCGCAGCCTGAAACACAAATACATTTATCAGTTAACCTGAGATATTATTTGAGCCTGTGACTGACTGTAGAGCATGTCCATACCATGATGACAATGTAGTGGCGGTAGTGCAGGGGCAATGGGCCATCCATATAGAGGATGTAGTGCTGTGTGCGCAGGAAACTCTCCAGGTACTGTGGGTGAGAGGCCATCTGCTGAGACACCGAGTCCAGACGCCCCCTGTTGGCCAGAGCCTTCATACACAAGAGAGAAGCACGGTCTTTCTCAGAGTTCACCATCACCTGCCAAAATGAATAAAACACAGGAATGAGAAATTGACTAACAAAAAGGCAGATTAAAAAAGCACTTAGTAAACCAAAAACACAGATTCAATGCGGTTTTTTTTAGGTTAATCTCAAAAGGAACCACCTTAAAATAACTAGTGTTTGCAGCATTCCTCAAATAGTTCCCAACAAAAAAAAAATAAAGTAGAATAGGAAATAGTAAAAAAGGAATAGTAGCAAATACGGCGTCTGCCACGGGTCCTGCGGGTATCGAGGGACAGTAATAGACATTCCACACTAACAGCAACCCACTGCTGTTTCAGACCAGACAGACGTCTGTCGACCTCAATCTCCTACTTTCACACCCCAAGATGCTTAAAATACAAACAGATTATAAAAATGGCAATGGACACCATACCCATGTATAACCGCAGGCACAACTTGGGAGTGCATCAATCGTCCGTATTTAGCATTTTAGACTATTTAGACAATTTGTGGAAAGGAAATTGATGTGAAAATGGCAAATACATTGTCCCGATGTCCTCGTTTGACTGGTGTTGAAGAGATCTGCTGATTCATGTCTTCTTGTTTTTAAATGCTGACTGTGAAGGCCAACCGAGGCCTTGTGCCTGCGCCTTTGGCCTGCTTTGTGTCTGACTGTGGGATTATGGAAATCCTGCCCACTCTCCTCCTGTTCAAGCACCTCACAGAGAGAGCGCAGAAGAAGAAACAGGAGACTGGAGCGTAGTGAGAGAGCAACTGAAGCAAACAGAAGCAGAGCTGGTGAAAACGGGTTTTATTGGACTACAGAAAACATTTTATAAAAATGTAATCATTTTCTGCCATTTATCAGTGTATGTGATTCTAAAGAAAATGTTTTTATAATTGTGCAACAAACTGTGTTTACAATCTCTACTTTGAAATTACTTAATTTTTCTGTTGATGTAACATTGGCTTAGTGGCTTGGGGGGGGGGGGGGGGTATTGCAATTGTAATTGCAGTACAATTTCACAATTCCACACAGAAATGCGTCACATTATTCAAGTTCAATGCAATCTGAAGGCCATTTTAAAGGTCAGTGACACATTTTGACACAATAGTGGTAGATTTTTGGATTAACTAACAGCCATGGAACCACAATAGCTCTAGGGCACTATGGGCCATAAATTATCACAATATTTCCCCCCCAACCCCCCCCGTGTCATTCGATATCAATATTTATCACAATATTGAGTTGATCGTCAAGAAAATGTAAGCTAAATAATAGTTTGCTCAAGTTTATTATCGTTATTGTGGATTGTTTCCCAATGTATATCGATTTATCGTCTACCCCTAGTCTTGGCTCTCACTTCTAGTATGTGATATGAGATCAGTTGTAGTGTTTGACCGTGAGAGGGTGGCCTCTGTACTTCCTTCGAGTAAACCGCTGCTCCATGGGGCTGGCTATAGTTAGTCATGGCGATGAACGGGTCAGTTACACTTTCTGGGATGGGGGGAGAGAAGTGGATGAGCTCTGACTGAACGCAAACATGAATATGGTCACGTATTGACTGAAATCTTGTTACATAGTTACGGGGGACAACTGAGAGCCGTGGCCAAAACAGCTCTGGGCCATCATAATTCTTCCTGACAGTACTGATGATTCACACAGACAGCACGGCACGTACTGCGCCTACAATCCCTTTGAGTCACTATACATTTTGGGTCTCCAAATACCACTTAAAATCACATTAAAATACAACTGATAGCAATTAGCCAACTGAAAATCTGTTCATTTTCTATAGTGCTGAATCTTGTTGGGGAAAATATGTGGGTAATAAATTACACCCAGGCCTACAGACTGCTTGTCCGGTCCTAGCTCTTCATACAGTGTCTGACAGAAAAGAGAGGGTTATAAATAGTCCTAGAGGACAGCTGAGATAGCACTTGCATAGATAAGAAAGAAACGCCATTCCTGCACAAGGGACACCATGAAATAACAAAAGAAAACAGCATTTTACTTGCAGGATGTCATGAACATCTCTCCAGACAGGTTTCTCAAGTAAATGTTCATGAAAGAGAATCAACTTATACACTAGACCTTCAGTCAATATTTGCTTCTTAATCCAATTTAACATGCATTTGCGATGAAAAGTAGTTTTGCACTGAGGTGCAGACAGTGGTTTGTCCTCTATTGGAAAATGTGTCAAACTAACCTGTTTACTGAGGTATTTGAATGCCTGAAACTTAACATTTAATATAAAGTCATTAAAAAAAAAATAAAAAGACTACATCTGTTTGATGACTAATTTTAAGAGGCAACTTGAAACAGGAACAAAGACACCCTCTTCTATCAAGGAAAAAGAAGAGTCAAGGTGGCGCTGAAAGCTGTGATATGTTTCTGCCCGAGATACAGGGGTTTTGTCATTCAATTCAGTCGAGGCTTGCGAAACATGTGCAAGCAAAACATGCCATACAAAGCATCATGGAGTAAAATTACAGTTACCTAGAAAGTCTGACATTTATATTCCAGATCAAGTGCCTATCCAGATCTATTTCTACATTACTTCCATACATTAGTTGTGTCCCAAATGACACATGATACTACGCTCTCTACTGACTAATATCTGAACTTTATAAAGTTATTTTGTCATCCAACACTGGAGTCTAATAGCCCGTTCCCCCTGTGTTACATAAAGAAAGGCTGCAACAGTTGAGTGCATGAAATGTTCGACATTCCACATTTCATTATTTTGGTTAATTAAGTGCATCATCTTGGTATATGAAGTGCACTTTTTCTTTCTGGAATTGCCAGTGTTAACATACTACTGTAAAAAAGTGCTTTCAATTAAACAAAGACTACCAGGATACATTTTTACAAGAAAATACTATTGCAGTCTTTCTAATTTAAAATGTCATGACTCAATACGTCAATATTACTCGCCAATTTGTTTGTTATTGTTTGTAAAATGTACTAGCAAGAATTTATACTATAAAATGTCATAGAATAGTGCATGAGTATGTGAAGTGGAATGTACCTATTGTTTTGATACCATAAGCATATAAGAATATAGAAGTGAAAATACCGTCAACCAAGAGCCATATTGGCAATAAAGCACAAGCCACATAGGGACAAGTCATTTAAACAAGACCAAGATGTTGAGGTCAGCCTCGAACAACAGTTCAAACACTATTCTCCATTGGGACGCAAGTACAAGTGCACTTTTCCTGGTAAACAGATCACATGTCTCCGAGCCTGGTCGCAATGCCCAAAACTCCTCAGCGGTGACCCAGAAAAACAGGCATATGCAAATACAGATATATTCAACATGCTATCGTGGTTCAATACAGAGTGTTCATTTCATAGCCCGTATCGGCAGCCGCAGAAAATCGCAAGGGGGAGTCTGTATCCCTGTAACGAGACAAAACAACTTGCAATTAACTACTAATGAAACTTCAGAGGGAAATTAGAGACTAATGCAAGTCATATGAGAAGCTGAGAGACGCTCACACACCCACACAGGCTCCAGCAGATGCTGTCAACCGAGGTTTTTGTGAATATATAAAGCTGCGATCAACAAAAGATGTTGGTTAAACTTGTCAATAAGGGTATCAAGTTCATACATAACACCAGCACAGTTCATGGTCAACAGCGTAAGGTTATTTTGAAACTTGGGGCGATATTTTTTTTTGTCAATACAGGATGCCTCATCAGCACCAGCAACATGCACCGACATGTCTTTACCAACAGTCAACATGAAACAGGAAGTCAGTCTCATATCCTCTTGGCGAGTCCCTCAAATTCAGCTGAAATCTTGTTTATTTGGTAAATGTGCCACTTTCGGCAATCATAATTCCTGTTTCCGTGAACAATGATAGCATACACGTCCTTTACATAATAATTCAGCTATTTGTTTGATTAAAACAAGTTAAAGTGCTACACAAAGCAGCATCTGTGTGATTTATATATCAGAGACATTAGAGATACAAAAAGTGCAAGATCACTCCATGAACAAACAAAACAGCATTTAGATTTGAATATATTTGCATGTATTCTTGCGTTTAGATTTGAATGAATTCATGTGTTTATTCTTGCTGGTCAAATACACAAAAAAAAAAATTATATATATATATCTAAAAGGGCCTTAAAAGGGATAGTTTACCCCAAAATTAAATTCTGTCATCAGTTGCTCACTCTCATGTTGTTCAAAAACTGTACGACTGACTTTCTTCATACAAAGAAAGCCAATGATCACCAAAAATGTCTGGTTACCAGCGTTCTTTAAAATATCATCTTTTGTGTTCTGGAGAAGAAATTAAGTCATACAGGTTTGAAATTCTTTAAGTGACACCAGAATTTTTATTTATGGGTGAACGATCCCTTTAATTGTGTGACATATCACCACTTAAATAAAACAGACAAACTTAAGCCTACTGCTCATCTTTTGTCATTTGAGGATGGTCTAAACATGAGGCTCTAAACTGACAGGGGGCTTCAGTTCAGTCCAGAATAAGAGCAAGATGTGATATTCAATCTGCATTCTCAGAAGGCCTGGAGGGCTCAGTCCTTGACATGCGCAAATGCCCCAACTGCTGTTGCACAAACCCCATCTCTCTCCCTCTCTACAAAGGAAACACTATTTTGACTTGCCAACCTGGAAGCCAGGAAGAACAAAACAGCCAGCTGCACCTCACTGGGGGTTGGACTGAAACAAGGCCTGAAACACACACACACACACACGGCAAGCCACATGGATGCAGTCAGACGACCAGGAAGACTGGCAATTACATAAGCAGACAGTGTGACATACATTCAGCAGCTTGCATATGACGGATATTGAAGTCAAGGCAGATTATTGATGAATCACATTTCCTCTAGGGAAGTCCAAGATTTGGTTTGCTGGTGAAATCAGTTGTCTGTTATTTTGCCATCTTTGTGCTTTTGTGGTCTTCATATACAGAAGTGAATCATGGTCAGCTATGCCTCAAATTTATATCTAAATATAAACTACATTATGGATTGCAAAACATGTTTAAATTTTACCATACTGTTCTGAAAAGGTTACAAAAGCAGCATTGTCAGGAGTCAGGATATTAAAAATGCCCTCTATGTGAAACACATCAGGGAGCTTTGAAACACATAATATTTATCACCTACAGACATTATTCTGAAGAGTATCTTTTACAAATTGACCTGTGGTTAGTTGAGAGGAGGGGGAAGAAAACGAGTTTATAATGTTAACAATCCAAGTACAAGCCTAGGGGATTTTTTTATGGGCTGGCAAATGAGAGCATATTTCTGAGAAATGTTTAAATGACACATTCCTCTATTGTTCTCCTGTATGAAACAAGAAGAGCAACAGCGCCCCCTCAGGATTTCAGGAGGTACTGCAGGCGAATGAGGAGGAAAAACAACTTTGATTGGCAGTATATCAGCATCACATCACACATACGGGAGAAATAGAAAACACTCACACAACAATACCAAAAAGTCAAGCATGAAGAAATGCTAAATACATCTTCCTGTGTCACGGTTTACGGTTGTAACTACAAAGGGCTTTGTGTGAACTGCGACAAATCACACTACGACAGCGCCACAGACAAATGACAGCTTTTCATTTCCACAAAAGCTTATACGCAATCATTTGGTTAAAGAATATATTTAAACATGAAAATAAATACAAAATGAAGGAAAATAATAACGAGTTGAATGTTCAAAATGAATGCTCCTGTGTCGATACGACACAAAAAATACAAAATCAATTGTCTTCGTGTATAAAACAG
Source organism: Barbus barbus (assembly GCF_936440315.1). Lineage (NCBI taxonomy): Eukaryota > Metazoa > Chordata > Actinopteri > Cypriniformes > Cyprinidae > Barbus > Barbus barbus. Next base: position 22,802,935 of record NC_136761.1, on the reverse strand, counting down.
GAGATTCATCTTATAAACAACTCAACAAAGAGCTCAGACGTGACAAAACTATTATCATGTAGGTTTATATTATTGGTAAACCCATAACCATGGCTTAATCTGCACCAAAGGCTTTCCAGACTGCAGTCTTAATTCCTGTTTTGCATTTAAAACTTGGGATATTCAACAAATGCATATCTTTATGAGTAACGTTAGTCAACATAATAGTAGCAACAATGGCTATCTAAAACAAACTGAAGTATGAACTAAGCATATGCAAGGCTCATTACGCTGATTTTACTCTTTGTCATGAATGCAATGGATTTGCACAGTTTTTCATTCCATAAAATACAAAACTAAAAGACAATATGTCCTGCTATCACTATTGTTATGAGAGTTCAAAGCTGCTTTAATTACAGATGAATCGCAAGACTGCAGCTTTACATGTGAAAAATGAAGGTAATTTCAGGAACAATAAATAATTAATGAATTGGCGTTTAAAACTTGAAGAAAATAGTCATTGGTTGAAAAGTGGATATGAGAGGAACAACACAAAGCGGACTGATTCTACTCAAATATATGAATGACGTTAGTTTATGCTAGAAAATAACGGATATTATTTATCGACGATTGAGTCTTTTCTGTCAAAGAGGGACTTTTGAATATGTATTCAAGAATAATGACATGTATATGTTTGAGGAGCGTTTTAAACATGAATGAACGACATTAAAGAGTCGATGCTTTTGCTAAATAGATGAACTGTCAACTTTGAAACTTCCCAGCAAGAGTCTGGATAACCTACAGCTACGGTTTAGTTATTATCTTCACTTCAGGCTTTTATGTTACCTGATTTTGAACGAACTGGCACTGGGTTCCAAGGCGATAGTCCATGTTTTTCGTGCAGATGATCATTTTCCTCCCTGTATGTGCATGAATGCGGCTCCTCGGGCTTTCTTGGTTCTCCTCAGCGACTCGCTAACAAAGGCCAAGCCGCTATGAGCTCTACATGTCCGGACACAGAGCTGCAGTGTCACTGGGCGAAAAAACTCTTGACTGACACTTCCACAGTGATGGCGTCCAATCAGAGAGCTAGGGAGGCGGGTCTAAGAGTGGAGCGCTGGCCAATCAAATTTTAGAACTGCGTTCTACTGTGACGGCTGTGTTTGTCCGACATCCGAGCCAATGAGCGTCGTCATGTGGTGGAAAAGTACCTGTCTGTTAAACACGTTAAGCCCGCCCACTTTAATGACGCAACGCAGCCTAACAACTAATTACTTTTTTTTTATTATTATTATTAATTTATTTTATTATTTTATTATAAATTTGCATTTGTCAATTTTATTGCATTTGTCAATTTTATTTAATTTCTGTATTTTCTTAAATGGGTGTGTAGAGTATTTACACTTTTAGTTTTAGTTACTTTTTCTTATTTGTAAGTCGCTTTGGATAAAAGCGTCTGCTAAATGACTAAAAGTAAAAAGTAAGTAATTAATATAAAGAAAAATAACAATTACAATTGTAAACATAGAGACAAAGCAAAATAAAAATACAATAATACAAGAATATACACAGAGACAGACATACTTAAAAAAAATAACAACAGCATAATAAAATCACATCTTAAAAAGAGACAAAGGAAGAGTATAAAGATACGGTTTTCATGACTTTTGGATTAATAGAACTTTGTATAGTTTCCAAATATTTGTCAAGGTCAATTCTGAATAAAGAAAAGAACGGATTAGAGGCAGTAAAATGTTATGACAACAGATTAGGCTACATTACTGTGAGGATAACTTATATAGCTTGTTTTGAAAGAATAATTTGGCCGTTATTTCACTTGACAAAAGATGTCTAAAAATGTCATAGACATTCAAAAAAACAACAAATATGAAAATCTTACTGCTGTTGAAATTAACTCATTTGAAGCTCTATATCCTGCACTGTCATAATCTAAGCACTAATTAGAAGAACCTTGAAGATTTTTATTTTAGTAATTGGGAGAAAATAATCCACTATCCCTGTGTTTCAATATGCATGAGATTAGTAATACTAATACTATTTAGGGTTGATTTCATGTGATGCAGGCAGGGTATCATTTTTTTTTATAACACATAAATCCTTCTTGGTCTCCCATTTTCCTCCAGTTGAGACTCTCACAGCAACATAGGCCTGCTTTTTTTTAAAATCATAACTGAAATATGCTTGAGTAATTATGCATTTGGAAAATTGCACAATAATGCACAAAGAGACAATTCTGGGAGCTAAATACAACAGGCCCATTGCTTAAAATCAAGGGGCCTATAGGACAAACATTCATGGGTGTAACTCTGTCCCCTGTGCCAATTGAGTAGGCTTTATCCAGGACCTAAGTGGGCGCCTTGTCACAGAATCCAGGACAATGTTCCCGGTTGTTCCCTCCCTGAAAACAGCCGTACCCTCCATAAATATACCGTGACTTTAAAAACACTGCTTTAAACTCAGATTTAGTCATTCAGTGCGTATAAATCCCCATATCTTTCAAAAGTAAACAGCTATATTTCTGTGTTCTTCCTCATGCTATTCATTTACAGCAACAATGATTGTATTGGCTAATACTGAATATGCAAAATACTGAATTAAACGAGATTTGGAGTTTCATATCTATCAGTTTTTATGTCATATGCACTAGTACTCTTCTGTTATTCAGGACGGTCTAGTTCAAGGAACATACAGATACTTATGTCTCTATAGCCTTACAGAAAAAAACAATGGTATTTGCATTGTAAAAATCAACAGAAAAATAGCTAATGAGTTCTGAAGAATATTATGAACTGTGAACATATAGATAAAGAGGATGATATGACCTTTTAATATACTCATATTTAATTTAGAGATTATTTAGAGCAAACACTACCATATAACATAATAATGGAGGCTGTTTAAGAGAAGGTGAGTCAGCTTTTTCATATGCTTTATTACAGAGCGTCTTCTTAACTATGACAAAAGTGCTTATTCAACGTGTGATGTCTTCCAGTTCTGTTCCCCTCAAGTCCACATTGTCTGGACTCATTCAGTCATCCCTCAAACTACAAATGAATGGGGCTCTTGTTTTGGAAAAGGTCTTAGTATTTGGAATACAGTAAATTGGATGTGGATACACGTGACACCTGCAGATTAGATCCTACAGTGAAAGTGCAGCAGATCTGACCCTGGACACTAAAAATGTCATCTCATTATTGTTTTTATTAATGTTTGTAAAAGATAATCAGAAAATCTTGCAAAAGAATGATTTACGAGGGTGGAAGTTTTAGGAGGGTTGAAGAAAAAACACCAAATATTGTATTAGATTCTCATCACTTTTGATTATCTGTGCAAAATGTAACAAACGGGACAGAATGTGATGTCAGGTTTCTGCTTTTGTAATTGAAAGTGTTTGCTGACATGCCACGAATGCATCTATATGGTAATTAGGGGACAATTATTCCTCTAGTTTCAAGGGCAAAGACACTCTGATTATAATTACCATATTCATCATATTATATCTGCCAACATCAAAGTAGTCATGCAGTGAAAAATGTTTTGTAAATGTCTATTTTAAAAACAAACTGGATGTATATCTGGTACAACATACAAGAAAGTATGAATATCAATACAATAATGTCTTTTTAAAAATAAAACATCATTTATGAAATTTCTTTAAAAAAATGTAGGGCTACATCTGAAGAGCATTGAAAAAGATTAGTGTAATACCAAATGCTTCTTTGCTCTGTGTGTGTTTGCTTTGTTAAAGTATATTTCCCTAAATGGAGGGTGCACTGTAAACAAATACAAGTGTCTTTTACTCTAATCTGAGGCAGAACAAGCAGTCGATTCAGCTGGCTCGCTCTTCTGGAGCCCTCAAAAGTACCAGTTACTGCATCATAAGTACTGAGGGTGACCCAGAGTGCAGTGAATGCTTAAAAAATAAGACCCTCTGTCCCACAAGCAGAAGGGACTTGTGTTCCTGTGTTAACAGTGAATAACAGACTGTTGAAAAGGCTTTGGATACACACAGAAGCTCACAACAGCGCAAACTGATGCATAAAGAACCAATATAAACCATTATTATTTTAAAAATGTACATTTGTTCATATTATAAAATAAATAGATTTTTTATTGATTACAGTGAGGAGTAAGATTTATATATATGACCCTGGAGCACAAAACCAGTCTTAAGTCGCTGCTGGGGTATATTTGTAGCAATAGCCAAAAATAGATTGTATGGGTCAAAATGATCCATTTTTCTTTTATGCCAAAAATCATCAGGATATTAAGTAGAGATCATGTTTCATTAAGATATTTTGTAAATTTCTTACCGTAAATATATCAAAACTTCATTTTTGATTAGTAATATGCATTGCTGAGGTTAATTATCATAAGAAACAAATGCAAGGCTTAGCTTTCTTTATGCAAAGTTGACGTTTTTATTTTGGGTTGAAATATGATGCATGAAGAAGATTCTGAAACTAAAAATACGAAACATTAAAAATAAGGAATATGTCACAACTATACAACAACCAATAAAAACCACTATCATAACCATATACAAGTCTAAAAATGTATATTTTAATAAATTAGAATATGCTTTTAGTTTCACTACTGCAGTTTCTTTAAAGTACAGCCACAAGGGGGCAATTTATACAACTTTATTTTGAATATAGTTGCACTTATTATTGCTCTTTTTAACATTTCTAAAAGCATGATAGTTTCTTGTCTGACATTACTGTATATTTAACTTTGATTATATTAAATGTAGCTTATTTAAAATACAATAAAAATGTGAATACAACTTGGAAATGTCATCATGACACTTCCAATTTACACCAGCACCCTCAACTAAAATCTCAATTAAAAACACATACTGTATACATATACACACACACACACACACACACACACAATCAAATCTGAGAATGTTGACTGATATTTAATAACGAGAATGAGAAATTAGTAATTAACTATACAAAAGAAGCAATATAAAAATGTCTACAGAGATATAGTTCACAGAGGAGGAAGTGAGGCATTATACACTGACCACAGGCAAGCTGACAGCTGCAACCTTCAGTTTGTAATATAGGCCGGTAGACACTTTCAGTTCAGTCCTGTCAATCACACTCAATCTCATCATACAGTATGACTATCCTTTCTATACAACTTGCGCAATAAATTTCCAAATTTCACAAGCAAGGTTTTAAAGGGAAAAAGCAGATAGGAGGTGTGTGTGCTGTACAACATAGGATGTCACAAAAGATTATAATGGCCATAGATGGTAAAACTGCTAACTGGCATTTCACCCACTCGTTCCTGTCTAATGGCTGCATTCCGCCCACATTGTGCTCTGGTGAAATGCTGAAAAGGAAAAATCTATGTGCTGAGTAACACATCATAAAGTTCCTGCACCTGCAAGGCCTACGTACGTCTTGCTGAAAGTCTGCAGCTGCATGGATGAGACAGACAAACATGATACTGATCTTGAATTATATTTCAAGATATCATCATCATGCCATGACATAAAACTTATTGCAAAAATACAGTTTACACCCACTCCGTCAGCATTCAGACAGGTTGATTGCTTACCAAATATAGATCCAAGCATAGAAGTGTGTTCAGTAACTACACACACCAATCTATAAATATTCCTCTTTAGATTCTCTCTCAATTTGCACCCAGCTGGGGAAAGCTTGGTAACAAACAGGTATTCATACTAACCAATCACAGGCAAGACGATGACCTCATCTGTTGCTTAATTTCAAGGGACCAGTGGAAAATTCCCACATTTTTTTACAAACACAGTAATAAGAACAGACGGATGAGACCGACAGACAGACAGAGAGACAGACAGACAGACAGACAGACAGAGAGACAGACAGACAGACAGACAGACAGACAGACAGACAGACAGACAGACAGACAGACAGAGAGATAGACAGACAGACAGACAGACAGACAGACAGAGAGATAGACAGACAGACAGACAGACAGACAGAGAGATAGACAGACAGACAGACAGACAGAGAGAGAGACAGACAGAGAGACAGACAGACAGACAGAGAGACAGACAGAGAGACAGACAGACAGACAGAGAGATAGACAGAGAGACAGACAGACAGAGATAGACAGAGAGACAGAGAGACAGACAGACAGACAGAGAGATAGACAGAGAGACAGACAGACAGACAGAGAGATAGACAGAGAGACAGACAGACAGAGAGATAGACAGACAGACAGAGAGACAGACAGACAGACAGAGAGATAGACAGAGAGAGAGACAGACAGACAGAGAGACAGACAGACAGACAGAGAGACAGACAGTCTATACAGACAGGCTGTGAATGAACTGAAAGAGAAAGCAAGAAGGGCCTTTTACGCCATCAAAAAATCTATCCAAATTCAAATACCAATTAGAATCTGGCTCAAAATATTCCAATCAGTCATAGAACCTATTGCATTATATGGCAGTGAAGTGTGGGGTCCTCTCCTAAATCACCAATTTGAAAAATGGGACAAAAATCCTCTTGAAGCCCTGCATGCTGAGTTCTGTAAGAGCATCCTCGGAGTACAGAGGAGCACACCCAACAACGCATGCAGGGCAGAATTAGGCCAATACCCTCTACTAATGCACATTGAGAAACGAGCCATCAAATTTTGGAAACACTTAAAAATGAGCGACCCCAACTCTTATCATTTTAAAGCCCTTAAAAACCATGAAGTGAACCCTGAAAAAAGTCCCCTGATTCAGATGGTCCTGAAGCTGCAAACACAGACTAACATGACTAACATCCAGCAGCAGGACACTCAAATAATCAGCCACAACATTTGGCCCAACCAAATTATAAAAGAACAAAAAGAAAATTATCTAACCTATTGGAAAGAAACAACAGAAAAACAAAGTAAACTTGAATGTTATTTGGCCCTAAATAGAGATTACACAACTGCAGAATATCTGAGTACAGTGAAAGACTGTAAACTAAGAAGACAGATGACGAGGTACAGACTGAGCGGTCATACTCTGACTATAGAGACGGGCAGATATCGACAGCACTGGCTGCCCAGAGAGAGCCGCATCTGTCCATACTGTACTCATGGAGAAGTGGAGACAGAGCAACACTTCCTCACCAGCTGTCCTAACTATCAACACATTAGAGAGGCATTTTATCCCAAATTTGAAACACTTTACCCTGACTTCAAAATGTTAAACAAGAAAACACAACTTCAGTATTTATTAGGTGAAAAACAAGATTGTATCTCACTAGCAGCAAGATACATTGATGCCTGTCACAAAAAGAGGGAGGAGTCAACAAATCAGTGATGCGCCCACACACACACTCACACACACACACACACTCACACACACTCACACTTTTAAACTGTTCACATAATTCTAGAATTGATTTGTTCTATTTTGTTTAATTATATCTACACATGCATGTATTTTTTTTTTATTTTAATGTGTTTTTTTTTTTTTTTTTTTTTTTTTTACATACTTGTTCTATATTTAATGTAAACACTATGCTTTGGCAATACATTGTAACAATTGTCATGCCAATAAAGCACATATTGAATTGAATTGAATTGACAGACAGACAGACAGAGAGATAGACAGAGAGACAGACAGATAGATAGATAGACAGACAGACAGAGAGACAGACAGACAGACAGAGAGATAGACAGAGAGACAGACAGACAGAGAGATAGACAGACAGACAGACAGAGAGACAGACAGACAGACAGACAGAGAGATCGACAGAGAGAGAGACAGACAGACAGAGAGACAGACAGACAGACAGAGAGACAGACAGACAGACAGAGAGATAGACAGAGAGACAGAGAGACAGACAGACAGACAGAGAGATAGACAGAGAGACAGACAGACAGACAGAGAGATAGACAGAGAGACAGAGAGACAGACAGACAGAGAGATAGACAGACAGACAGAGAGACAGACAGACAGACAGAGAGATAGACAGAGAGAGAGACAGACAGACAGAGAGATAGACAGACAGACAGAGAGACAGACAGACAGAGAGATAGACAGAGAGACAGACAGACAGACAGAGAGACAGACAGAGAGACAGAGAGACAGACAGACAGACAGACAGATAGACAGACAGATAGATAGATAGAGTTTTATGTAATTTTATAAAAATCACTGTAGCAACTTTCCTGAATCACCAAGTAAAAAAATAAATAGTTTTAAAAAATAACACAGCATTTCTGATGAACACGTCTGTAATTTGCATAAATTATACTGGGACTCATCATTAAGAATGAGCATGAATGCTCGGATGTGAGGGCCTTTGTTCAGTTCCTGCTCTTCCTGTCCCCTGTGTGGCGCTGGACTTCTTCATCAGGGGCATTTGCCTGTGTAACTTTCTTGCGCTTTTTAGTCTGCAGAGCCACATGAAAACAAACCACAAGATTATTGTTCACATAAAATTATATTACTATATCACAAGTGTCCAGTGTCCCCCATAATGGATGAAATGGAGTCACTCATATGTTGTGCATTGTAGCTGAATAATATAAAAGGTGAGAGCAAAAAGGACTCAAAAGGACTCACAGTTTTAGTGGACAGAGCCTGAGCATTGATTTCCTCTGATGTAGACATACGAGTCTCCACAATATGAAGCTGCTTCAGACGAGTTTTCTCAAGATTGTCAATCTGAGTCTGCAGGGTCTCTGGAAGACAGACATTACAAACACACATTAATAAACCGAGTAAAATACAGTATAAAAGCAATATACAATACAACGCAACGCTACAAACAATTTAGCTCCAATTATAACTGAGAGTGATATACAGTGAAATAAATATATAAAGATTTGATCTGATTTTCCATTAAAAATATCTAAACATTAATTCGCTAAATATAGAATATAGAAAAACGATATATATTTATAACTTAATAATAGCAACAACAACATAATTGCTGTTACAAAATATTATCTGAAAACAGAATTGTTCTTCATAAGTAAATTATGTTCAGATATTATAAAGAAAAAGAAAATGAAGGGTTAATTTGAAAAAACAGGTAACTTCCATTTGTAACAATTTTCAAAACTCATTATCATTTGTTTTTTCATTGTGCATTTCAAGTAATCTCAATCAAACTGCAGTTGGGTTATTTTGATTAAGTAAAAATAGCTAAAAAATACAGCTAACTAACACAATAAAACATGACAACATAAAAAACTTGATTTTTGAAATTGTGAAAAAACTGAGTAATCTGTTTTTGCAAATAAACTCTTCAAGTAATGAATTAATTGGCACCTATTACAGCAGGGTCGACACTGGATAACAGCGATGTGACAGAGTTATAAGCCCCATCAGATGTACCTGTAAACACACACAAGACAAACCCTGGATTATTTCCTTGCACTGCATTTGCTGTGTCAAACTATATAGAAACAATTAGCTTCAGCTTATTAAAAAATATCACGGGACCAACTCAAACTCACGCTTAATTATGCAAACAATGAATGACTCTTTAGCCTTTAGCAGCCCACGAGCAGATTCCTGTGAATTCTGGGGCAGGAAGAGGAATTTCAGCACTCCTCGTTCATCACAAAGGTCTATAAGCTCTGAAACACATACAAACACAGATTTGGTTGAGTAACCTTAAGGGATATTGTTTCAAACACGTGCCAAAACTGTCATATAATACGTGTTTACTGTCTCTTTGCAACATTTTTGCAAATGCGTTAGGGAGGAGGACAGTGTTAATGACAGTGGTAATGAGTTCTCCCTTAGTGATGGGCTGATCTCAGGTAACGTGCCTTACTACATGCCATAGATGTAATCAGACACGGTTGTAGGAGTATGTGCTAAGAGAGAGTGTGAAATATTAACGCTTGAGAACCGTGACCTCCTGCGCCAAGGTCACGCCGGGTTCGAGGGGCACGCTAGGCTCAACTAACCTCCTCTGACCTGAGATCTCTAGAGCATGCAACAACCCGCCTGAGCTACTTTAAGATATCCTTAGGGGCCATTCACGTAGAATTTGATTTTTTTTTTTGGGGGGGGGGGGTAACTCCAAGTCTTGAAATAAGTAATAAGCGAGATGCTGTGAAAGATCATCAAACGTCAATTTACACAGAAAAACACTGCATGAAACAATAATATAGCAATTTATAGTACTATAGTGTTTTTGAACCATACTATAGTAAAGTACTTGAATTAATTTGTTGTGGTAATTCTATAGTTGCTGTGGGAATATAACAAATGTAGTAATATAAACAAATTACGGTACTTTACCCAATACTGTATTAAGTTTTCTACAACTATAGGGTATACTACAATACACTACAGTTTACTGTAGTAAAAACTAAAGTATACTACGGTATTTATTACAGTTTATCAGTTCACTATAGTTAATACTACAGTATGCTATGTTCATTAACAAAGTGTTGTAAATACTATAATATATACAGTATAATACACTACTATTACTATAGTATTTTTTCATGTGAGGAACCGTGTAAACCAGACCTTAAAGTGATAAAAGTCACTTTTTTGACGTTGATTATCCTCTCTGAATTTGAATGACAGAAGCACACGAACAACACTGGAATGACTGGAAGGATGTCCTTTTCTACTGACAATCACGTCATATTGAAGATTCTGTTAAATGAAAGCTGGAAAAGAACTAAATTTGACTGATTATGTGCTTATGATTATCCACATATCCTCCTGATGTATGAAACATAACGTTACCCTCGAGAAAGCTGTACATACCTGACTCAGCAAGTCCCAACCTGGTTTTTATGTATTCCATGAGGACAACAGTTGCACAGTTGGTGTTAACTAGGAACTGGTTATTGTCTAAATACACAAACATCACATTGATATCAGCTTCTTGTCATTTACATAAACAGATAAAATAGTCAGTTACTAAGCCATATATAAATCTAAACATAGAATGCTTGTAGCCTATTGCACTGATATTTAAGCAATGCAATTCATTTTCAAATTAAAGACATGATTGAGATCCTTACCTCCATGTTTAATGTAAATAAACATTGTGGCAGAGAAGAACTTGACACCTCACTAGCTTTTTAAGATGCTGTCTGCTGTAGCCGGGGGAAGAAATTAGTGACACAGCAGACTAAGAGTAACATAATCATCAAGACTGTGATGTCACAATGACATGGAATCTGAGCGAGATGAGGAAAAACACATTTAAACTAGAGCAAGACAGTACAACAAATGAATAAAATGCACAATCTACAGTTTTATTAATCATTCAAATTTACTAAAATGAAATTGCAGTTGTATCAATCATTATACAAACCTTACAAATGAAAGCTGTCAAGTATTTTGAAGTGGATTTTTTATGTATTTGTATCAAACTTTGCTGCAAGTTCACAAAGTGTACAAATACTTGCAGTCTTCATTTGAAACCATAAATATATGGTATCATAATTAAAAACTAACAAAACTATAAAAGTTAAAAACTTGTAACAGTGCTGTATTTCTTTCAAATAAATGATGTTTTTTTAAATAAGACATTCATGCATTTTTAAGGTTGGTTTACAACACTACTGTTAAAATGATTGGGGTCAGTAATTGAATTATTTATTTTTAAATCATACTTTGTTTCAGCAAGGACACATTAAGTTGATCAAGACTTACAGTAAAGGCACTTATATAATGGTGCTAAAGATTTAGATTTCTTATAAAAGTTGTTTCAGAAAATGTTGAAAATTCCATTTATTAAAGAATAAATGTTTCCAAAAAACATTAAGCAGAACAGCTGATTTCAACATTAATAAGAAATATTTCTTGAGAAGCAAATCAGCATTTTCGAATGATTTCTGAAGGATCATGTGACAGAAGACTGGAGTTATGTTGCCGAAAATTCAGTTTTGCCATCACAGGAATAAATTACATTTTAATATATTCAGATAAAAATACTTTTTTATTGTAATTATATTGCACAGTATTACCAGTTTCTACTGTATTTTGATCAAATAAAAGCAGCCTTGGTCAACATAGGAACCCCAAACTTTTGAGTACACTAATTAATTGAGAAATGTCAACAATTACATTTTTCATCCTTCTTATACATAAACTCTGCATAAAATGAGATATGAATGAGGTAAAATAAACGTGCAAAGAAAAACATTAAAATGTAGCATGTGAACATGTTCCGTAAGAATGAGCCGACAATGCAGGTGAATGGTTAGCACCACTTAGGCTTATGAGCTCTGCTGTCCTGCAGGCTCTTCTTCAGTGCTTGGTTCATCTGCAGGCTCTTCTTCAGTGCTTGGTTCATCTGCAGGGTGTTCTTCAGTGCTTAGTTCCTCTGCAGGGTGCTCTTCAGTGCTTGGTTCATCTGCAGGGTGTTCTTCAGTGCTTGGTTCATCTGCAGGGTGTTCTTCAGTGCTTGGTTCATCTGCAGGGTGTTCTTCAGTGCTTGGTTCATCTGCAGGGTGTTCTTCAGTGCTTGGTTGATCTGCAGGGTGCTCTTCAGTGCTTGGTTCATCTGCAGGGTGTTCTTCAGTGCTTGGTTCATCTGCAGGGTGTTTTTCAGTGCTTGGTTCATCGCAGTTGTCAGTTTGAGAAGCAGGACTGGCCACAGGTGTGGGACCGGTGTCACAAGAGGGCGTAAGCTCACACACGTCACAGGACGACTCTGTGTAGTCAGGCTCGAAGGCTTCCTTCAGCTCTCTGGAGATGTGAACCCAGCTCTGAGAATATAATGAGAGGATTACAGCGTGTCCAAATCTGAAGAGCACATTTACTCATAATGACCTCATAGGAATACAGTAGGAGCATTAAAAGAGTGGATACCTCAACATTTCCATCATGTTTATGAAACAAATCCTGTAGGTTCTTGCTAGGGTCAGGCACGACTGGAAGAAAGATGATTTTTTTCCTGCATATAAATTATTATTATTACTCAGGTTTTCTGAAGAGAAATGTAAGATTTGTTAAAGACCATTTTAAGACCAGGTAAAGAAAATTTAAGGCATAAAACTGAAGGGAACATAATACATCAAGTGTAAAGGTATAGGGAGAACACAATGAGATCTTTTAACTTTTTACACCTTTTAAATGACCTTTTCTCTACCTTTTAATCTAATTCTTTAATTTAAATTCCATTTAATTAATTACTTTTACAAATAAATTTATGAATCAATTTAATGAACATGTTTGACTACTTTAGTAATTTCTATGAGAACAAATCTTAATGTTTAAGCATATAATGATATTCTAGGGAATTGTGTGCTTCTAATTTTATAGCAATAGTTTGGACAGGACCCTTTTCTATTCTAACATGACAGTGCCTCTGTGTATAAGACACGGTTCAAAAAGACATGATTGATTCAGTCAGTGTGGAAGAACTTGACTGGTCTGCAGAAAGCCAAGTCCTGATCCCAGCTGAACACCTCTGGTGTGACTTTATATGCAGACCTTGTGCCAAAAACTCATCACCAAACACCAATGACTTGTACATACACTATAAGGACAAAAGTGATGGGACACCCCCTTCTTTAGAACAGAAAAAGGCACTAACAAAACTGTGGCAACAAAGATGGAAACATAATTCATGTATTAAATTATGTAAAGATCATGTTCCATGAAGATATTGTGTAAATTTCCTACTGTAAATATCAAAACTTAATTTTTGATTAGTAATATGCATTGCTAAGAACTTCATTTGGACAACTTTAAAGGTGATTTTGACTGTATTTAGATTTTTTTGCACCCTCAGATTCCAGATTTTTAAATTGCTTTATCTCGAACAAATATTGTCCTATCCTATCAAACCATACATCAATGGAAAACTTATTTATTGTATATGCACAATAATGATGTATGAATCTCAATTTTGAAAAATTTACACTTAAGACTGGTTTTGTGGTCAAGGGTCACATATTCATTTCTGTAGTGAATGCAACATTTAATGTCATGACCTTCTTCTCATATTTAAGACCTTTTAAGGAAGGACGGAAGGATGGAATTGTGGAAGGGCGTCTTTTTAAGACCTGCAGAAACCCTGATTACATTATATTATTGCAATAAAATAATCTTTAATAACATCTCAAGTATATAAATACAACATTTGATGTCTTTATGTTTTAAGTCTTTTAAACATCTCTCACCTCTCACAATAGCACATCATCAAACCCAGCAGAAACAGCAGAAGGACTGACAGAAGAGCATAAAGTCCCTGCCACCCGCCTCGTCTGCTGTTCCCTACATGACACAGAAACAAGATGGGGAAAAAACTGTAAGAAGACAAATGAGAGCAAATCCATCCATGTCCCTCACTCTATGATAGTAGTATCTCACCGGTGCCCCACTCCACCGAGTTACTCCAGTCACTCCAGAGATCTGAACCACCGCAGACATCAGCAACAGTGCTCCGCACTTGGAAAACATAGGACTTGCTCTGTGAGACCTGAGACAGACTGTATGACGTTCCTGTCACGTTTGAGGACTGGGAGCAAAAGGGAGATGAAGATGAGACAGTTGGCAGTTTGAATGCAAAATGATCATCATATGATATCTTTTGTCTCACCTGTCTTGTGTCTTTCAGGTTGTGCACCATATAGACTACACAGTTCTTATTTGTGTGGGGGGAACTGCTGTTCCAATGCAGTGAAAGTGTGCTGTCCTGCTCATTCCACACCACTGAGAGGTTATAGGGTGGGTTTAACTGCACTAAACAAATATATGTACAAACACAAACAAATGAGCCACGGGTTTGGATGGAATTATGTCAGATAATTTACAACAGACTCAAACATATCTAATACAAATCCTAATAGGGTGATGAGGAACTAAATGTTCTCAATTATTACATGGTTGTTTTCAAAATAAATAATTAAGTGGACATAAAATATTGATTTGAGTTTCAATTATTTTATTATGCAAGAAGAAAGACACTGTGGAGTGATAGAAGACATCTAGAACTACTGTAGCACAGCTGAAATCTGTTCCCTGGGATAATGGTCTGTTGATCATATGAAAAAATATTGGGCAATAGAGTGCTATGACTAACCAATAATCAAAAAAATAAAGAGAGAAATAAAATGAAACATTCAACTGGAAGGGTGAAGAAATTATGTAAATTATTACACTACACTACTATTCAAAAGTTTATGTTTGGTAAAGTCTATAAAAGAAGTCTCTAATGCACACCAGGGCCTCATTTATTTGATTGGAAACAGAGAAAAACAATTATATTATGAAATACTACATTTAAAAGAACCATTTTCTATTTTAATATATTTTCAAATCCAATTTATTTCTGTGATGCAAAATCTTCCGTGTCACATGATCCTTCAGAAATCATTCTAATACACTGATTTGCAGCTCAAGAAACATTAATTATTATTCTAGATGTTGATAACAGTTGTGCAGCTTAATATTTGTGTGGTTATCAATTTTGTCAGGATTCTTTGATAAATAGAAAGCTCGCAAGCATTTATTTGAAATACAAATATGTATTAATTACTATAATAGTTCTAATATTACAAATGTTTTTACTATTACTCAACAACAACAAACAAAAAGTTTACTAATCCCAATTTTTTTGAACGGTAGTGTAGATTCACAAGCATTCATTGAAATGTTGTAAATCTTTTTGCTTTACCTTTTTTTTGGAGGGAATGCATTTTTTCTGAAACAGTGTGGTTTCTTTCAGTGGATACATTTGTAGAAAATTGTTTAAAACTCAGACTAATGTCTTTGAGAGGAATTCTGCAGCCTACAGTGTAACTGTGCTCCATTATGTATTCTGGACAGTCTTGTGAGGGATTATGCAGAAATCTGACGGAAAAAAACATATCAATATTCATTTTATACACACACACACACACACACACACACACAGTTTGAGATCACAATTAGAGAACAACCTACAATTTCCTAAATTTCAAGGTCATGGATTGGTCCTATTTAAACTTATCCTAACAGGAGTAGAAGGGCAGTATTTTAAGCATATTTCATAAATAATGTATTCTGAAGCACAGTACAAAAAACTTAAATCAGTTATTTGAAAAATAACTGATCAAAATTAGAGAACACTTACAGATACCTCCAAGTTATTGGTGTTAATCGTTAATTGTGACACTGGATGTGAAAACATTTTTTTTGTGATTTAATATTTTCTACATAAAATCATGCTTCATAAGGTTAAGAACATTCTGTAAAAATGTGATATCTTTAATACTGAGTAAAGCCATGTCAGAGACTGAAATCATATTGAAATTAATGGTTGAAATCAAACTTTGATGCTTGTTATCTCATAAGTAGATTTTAAAACTTGAGCCTGGATTTCACAGACAGGGTCACAATTATATGACAAACCCTATTTAACTGGCAACATTCATCTAATTGTGACTTTGATTGCAATGTGGCGGGCTGCTCTAAAGTGACTGAAACCGTGCGACAGGAGGTTGTCCAGATGAAGGCCAAAGGGATGACCCTTTCAGTGTACTGTCATTCCCAATCTGTAATAATGTCTCGAAAATCACAGCTTTACAATGACACTATAATTCATTCAAGTCAGAGGAGAACTGGTCCAAAGTTCACTTTAATAATGAGAGCAAGTTTAATTTATTTGGTTCCAATGGGAAACATTTTGAACATTCTGACTGAAGCCCAAGCGCGTAAAGAAGTCAGGTAAATGTGAAGTTTTCTACAGCAGGAGTTGGGCCTCTTACACAGATACAATTATACAGATACCTGGCAGAGTGAATGCAAATGTTCAACATTCAATACCTTCCCTGCGATCTCCCAATCAGCCTACAATTTTCAATGCCCTTGTCACACTGCAAAGCAGTCCCAAAAAGCCAAGAACATTAAAATAATGAAATGGCCAGCACAAAGTGATGAAAACTATTTCAGAAAAACAAATGAAGTATTTATAGATTGTTGTCTAATTTTGATCTCCACTGTATATATACACATTTGGGACGAATGTAGGGAAGGTGAGTGAAATGGGCTGTGACTTACGCACTGCTGAAGGTGTAGTTCATTGTTGGTATGTTTGGGTGCCAGAAGCACTCCACATACTCGAGGTTGATGATCTTACACTGCACACCTACATGGGCCAAGATGATTCAAAGTCATTCATGCAAAAAATCATTAAAGGGGTCATATGATGCTATTTTAAAGATCATTATTTTGTGTATTTGGTGTAACAGAATATGTTGACATGCTTTAATGTTCAAAAAACAATAAAAAAAAAAAATACTGTACATTATTGTACTTCCTCTATGCCCCGCCTCTCTCAAACGCGTCATTTTCTACAAAGCCCCTCTTTCCAACAAACGCAGTCTGCTCTGATTGGCCAACTGACCTACAATAATGTACAGTATTTGAAAAATAATGTGTTTTTTGAACATTAAATCATGTCAACATATTCTGTTACACCAAATAATATCATATGACCCCAAAGAATATCTCTTTGGGTTTGAGACTTTAGTCTTTGCAACTTTAGGGATCTAATCTATGCAGGAACAGCTTGTGACACTCCAAAGAGAAAAGAAAACTTGAAATCGCATCATATGACCCCTTTAATACACTTTATCACTTTACTTTTGAATTTCAGTTTCCCGCAACCCACATAGACATAAACCTAATCAGTATCATAATCTCAAACCTCAAGAGCATCATCACAACCATCACACACAAATGACATACAAGAGAAAAACCGTGGAAATCCCCACTAAAGCCATCCAAACACATTTCTCAATTTTTGTCTTTTAGAAAACCAAAACTTAATACAAACATACAATCAGAAACCTCTAATTCAAACAGCATTATTATTAAGAATTATAAACCCAATCGTGTGATAAATCATTTGCTCACCTTTAGTTTTTAACCCATTAATCATAAAAACATTATTCAGCACACAATTGTGTGTAATGATATACTTACTCAGATCAACTGTTGAACAGCATTGTTGAAAGGACAGAAATAAGAACACATGCCCAATATATAGTTTTGACGTGTGAATGTAAGTCATGCTCTCCCCTGAGCGTCTGAGTAACAAATGACTGAGGTCTAATACTACACAGGATGTTAACTACTGCGTGTTTCCTTCACAACTTCCGCTTCTTTAACAATAAATATCTTGATAAGCAACCCGACATTTTCATTGTCATAAAGAACAAAAATAGGTATGCAATAACATTTTTATTAACAAATACTGTAATCTGAAATTTTATAATAATAATGTTCAACTAAACTATATTACTTTTGTAAAATAACATATTTTTTCATATTTTAACACAAATAATGTGTCAAAAAAGACAGCACTGCATAATACAGCTGCACTACTTGTGTCTGTACCATTATTATACACTCCAGTGCGTTTATCATCAAAGGTCAATTATCAGTTTGGTAAGAACCAGTTCTTCTCATACAACCGACTCCTGAGGGTCCAGTGCAGGTTCTTTCATTAAAACAGCCTGTGCCAAAATTCTCACCAGTAACTGTCCCGGTTCAAGCAAGAGCTCTCAGACAAGTCCGACGGCCTTATCTAAAAAGTTGGCGAAGTTCTGCGGTTGACCAGGCACGTAGGTTGTCAAAGCAGACAGATCCATATCCCTCAAAGTCTGAGGCAGAGTACTGTGATGAAGGGTTAAAAGCACATAAAGATGAACATTTGCAGTCAGCACATCAATTTAACCATAACAATAAACTTGAGCACTAACACAGCTGAGAAAGTGAATGCCCATAGAACAAACCTGCAAGTGCAGTAGATAAGATGTGAATCTGCCTGCAGCTGCTTTGCAAGCTCCAGCTGGTGATTGTCCATTAATTTATCATTGACCACAACGAGGAGAGGTTTATTTGCTCCGAGTGCTTCCAAACAGCTTCCTGCTCCTGATTAGGATAGAGCAGATATTACGACACATGTGACCCTGGACCACAAAAACTATTTTTTGAAATTGAGATTCATACATCATCTGTATGAACAACAGCTGGATAAATAATCTTTCTTTCAGTGTATGGTTTGTTATGATAGGACAATATTTGGCTGAGATACAACTATTTGAAAATCTGGAATCTGAGGGTGCAACAAAATCAAAATATTGAGAAAATCTCCTTTAAAGTTGTCCAAATGACGTTCTTTGCAATGCATATTACTAATCAAAAATGAAGTTTGATATATTTAAAGAAGGAAATTTACAAAATATCTTAATGGAACATGATCTTTACTTAATATCCTAATGATTTTTGGCATAAAAGAAAAATTTATAATTTTGACCCATGCAGTGTATTTTTGGCTATTGCTACAAATATACCCCCGTGACTTAAGACTGGTTTTGTGGTCCAGGGTCACATATGAGGCCGGTTGCATAAACTTCGATTTTAAGACAAGTCTTAATAATTAAGACTCAATTTTTTCTTCAAGATTTTTCCTAATTGTTTAATAAAAAGGTAGATTGGTCTACTTGGAATTCGAAAAATAACACACATTACCCCCTTGGGTAACTGCTGGATGGTCAAACTAGTTTTTAAGACACAGTCTTAACATAGTGGCTAAGTTTATGCAACCGGCCTATGATCTAAAACTCATTTGTAGGTTATTATAAAGTCAACAACAACCAAAAATGTCAGATCAATGTTTTTTAATTGTTTAGATACCATGGATCCCAAATATGATCATCCTCATGCGAGGGAACCTCCCATTCTAAAATTTAAAATGCATCTATATATTTTCAAGTATAAAGACCCAATTTATACTGTGAAAAAAAATATTTGTAAATATTTAGTCTACCCCCCCCCCCACTATAGTACTGTTAGATGTATTTATTTTATTTAAAAATACAAAAATGTGTATAATATAAAATGCGCTCAAATATTAATCATGTGACTCTGTACTAGCTTGGCTTGCAGCCACCAACTGGTGAGATTTTTTAACAGATACAATTATTGCAGATATCTCACATTTTAAAGTGAAAACATGAATTTTTGATAATCTTATATTTATATCCGTCAGTATATCAACTACTGATCTGTTATCTGATGATTATTGTGAGTTTCCTTAATTTTCCTGCATCAAAAACAATAAAATGAATTTATGTTTGAACTGTAGTGTTTGGGCCAAAGTTAGCTCTAACCCACCAGCATGACTGATGACCAGATCTGAGTGTGTCATGTCCTTGGCGACCGAGTCTTTGAAACGAAACACCTGCAGTGTCAGTCCTGGACAGCTGTCTGGATCAGGCACAGCCGAGCCTCTGCCAACCTGAAGCACCACGTCTGTGTAGCCACGGTCGATTAATGCCTGCATTCACAAACAGGCATTAAAGTGAGCCAGGCAGGATGCATTAAAACCTCACGGCTTATTGCATACCTATATAGTATTTGTGAAATTCAGCTTTCGTTTCCCTTGCAGTTCTCACGAGGTTATTTATGAATGACATTCTTACCTTCACGGATTCATCTGAAGTCACGGCGACGATCAGATCGTCAAAACTCGTCGTCCCGACAGTTACAAATACAGTTTTCATTATATCAGAGTAGCAGGCTTTGCTAAATGTAACAGAAAACAGATGTGAACAAAAATGAATAGGGAAACATTGAAGAAAATGCAAACATGAAGGGTCTCTTAACACTCCATACTTCAAAATAAAAGTCCTACTGGCTTATAATGGACCAACTAGAGTCATGTGTATGATTTTAACAGAATATAGTGGTATATCAAATTATTTACTATTAGCCTTGTCAAAGGTGCAATTTATCTCTAAAATGACCCCCCCCCCTCCCTTCTTATTCCTCTGTTTTCTTTTTATAGGAGTGTTTATGCAGTTTGAAAAAAAAAAAAAAAATTACAATAAAAATAATCTTTAAATTTACATGACCCATTCCTTCACATATATTAAATTAAACATTGCACTTTATAAAAAATATGAAAATCATATCCTATTATAAAAAAACCACCCTCCCAATTACTGTAGGAGAACATGGGGAGCGTTGTAAGCATGGTTACTGGAAATTAAATTTTTCATAGAAATATGTCCTTTAAACACAGGCATATAAAAGCTCAAACAGTACTGCATAACTCTAATGACCCACTTAATTATTAGAACCTTTTATATTAAAAACCTATTCAGCACCCTTTAGGCAATCAAGTGGTTCAGTCAGGTGCCCTTAGAAAGTTTCCAAGCGGGGTGCAAAATGACTTAAAATTATTTTAATAAATAATAAAAATTCTTATTAAACTGTATAAATGTTAAAATAACTAAAAACATAAGATGTACAGTAAATACATTTAATTATTTAGTTAAAAAAAATTCTTGACATTTCTGAAATCACAAAATAAATTGTGGTGTGGGAGTCTTTGGGTCAAAACAGCTTCAAATGTTCATAAATTTCCTTTGCACACCTGAATTTGGATCCCTAAATGTCTTTTTTTATTTTTATAACTTTATTCTCTAAATCAGTGGCAGACAGGACAGTAAAATCTGGTTGAGTGACCTATGGGCATTCAGAGACTCACTCATGATCACAAGCCTTAAGTGGCTTCTGTCAAGTCACTCAGCCACAGCTATCTGATCAAGTGCTGCAGATGCTCATCATTCCAGCAGGTTTTCCCATCTCCACACAGAATGTTGCAGCTGTTATACTAATCATTTTGTTCTTGCATATCACCTAGACCACAGGCGGGCAAAAAGAATGAAACTTGGTTGCTTAACATTGTTGAACGTTCTTGAAGGCCCTCTCTTTTTTTGTATTTAGTGCTGTCAAATACTTTTGCATCTTATTTCTTTGTCTCTCCATTATGAAAAAATCTCTGCAACAAAGTCCTGAACTTCAGTCAGATGTGCACGACAAAACATTATGCATTTATGGCATTAGCCCCATCCATGTCAAAATGTAACTTTTAAAAAAAAAGCAAATGGAATGTTTTAGTTGGAAAATACCCTTGTCATCTACTTAACTTTGCAAGCAAGCAAAGCCTCTTTCTTCAAGCTCATCACATTTCAGACGTTGAGTGTCACCCACAATAAAACAGTTTGTTGGGAACTAATAATGGCTGATTTCCAGGCAATTTAAAGGTCATTATAAAAAGCCTATTGGAAGGTATTGCATGCATTGATTTCAAGTTCTTTATTTTGTTGTTTTGGTTTAAACGTCTCAAAAATGTCAATGATAACCAACTTTGGCATTTGTACATGTGCTTACAGTGTTAAAAGCCAAAAGTAACATCTGCAATACTGTGCTGAATGGACTGCTGACAATTTAAGTTTATATTGAAGCAGTTCGAAACGTGTCCAAAACAATGTAACTTGGGCACAAATGATATTCAAGAGACATCCTAGAAATGAAATTAAAATACAAGAAAAGAAAAGAAAAGTAAAGTAGAACTGACTCAACAGGGGTTTCAGACTGTAATCATTTAAGGCATCATCAATGCTGTACTTCAGAAACAACGCATACTGTAGTCACAAAAAGCAAAAACAGCCAACAGAATATAAAAATGCAATATTTATCTATCTCGGTAATTAAAGACTTTAATAAATAGAGTATTAGGAGAGAAAGCATACATACCAGTAGTTTAAAAAAAATCAAAAGGGGGGAAAAAAGAAACGTTAGATATTGAGGTCTCAAACCTGCATAATGGCTG
Source organism: Barbus barbus (assembly GCF_936440315.1). NCBI lineage: Eukaryota > Metazoa > Chordata > Actinopteri > Cypriniformes > Cyprinidae > Barbus > Barbus barbus. The sequence goes on along the minus strand of NC_136761.1, from coordinate 22,780,340 downwards.
TTACAGCTTAATAATTAGATATCAAACTTAATGTTAAAAGAAAAAACTGGGAACATTTACAACGGAGCATCTCCAGGGGTATTATAGCCCTGAGCTGACCTGCTCGTCATAACCCTTTTCCCTATATAAGAAAAATAGCTATTAATAGCCCTGTCACAGATATCCCCATTCCCAAAAGTTTTCTGTGCTCCAATTCTCAAACTTGATTTGTTTCCAGGTAACCAAAACATAACTTGAAGATATTGTATATGTGCTCTACAATCCAGACCCGGTGGATTTGAGTTTTGAAGACCCTGCGATGATTTATTTCCGGACAGCAAAGCCAAGCCTCGGCCAGATGTCTTAGGTGTCAGAGTTCAAGGGGCTCAGTGGCACAGGTGTGGCTCAGAGGGTCATACGATCAGAGACTGGTTCAAGAGAGCGTCCATCTGGATCATGTGTCTAAGAAACACAGAAATGACAAATGTGCTAAAGTCACAAGAAAAAAATTAAAAATTAATCCAAGAGTGGGCGTGGCCATATGTAACTTTAATGTGCTTGGGCTTCATTCATGTCTGGTTACGTTAGCTGTAAAAAACACTATTATTGCAAAATGGTATTTCTAACATTAGTTTAATTTCTTAAATTAAATCATCATTCTTAAAGGGACAGTTCACCTCCTCAAAATATGAAATCATCATTTACTCTTAAGTTGTTTGAAACCTGTATGAGTTTATTTCTTTGTTGAAAACAAAAGATGATATTTTGAAGAATGTTGGTAACCAAACAGTTGCTTGTAGTCATTAACTTCCATTGTATTGAAAAAAAAAATAATACAATGGAAGTCAATGGCTACCAGCAACTGTTTGGTTACCAACATTCTTCAAAATATCATCTTCAACATATCCCTTTAACACACTGATTTGTAGCACAAATGTGTATACCATTTACTGCACTTTATTATTATACATTTATCCATAGTGGCTAATGAATAGGAAGTTAAGCACATTCACAAAAAATAGCTTACTTTCAAGTTGAAAGCGAAGGTGGAAATTATATCTGATACTATGCATTGTCTTTGGAATTTAACTTCCAAATAAATTAACCTGTTTGATGCAAGATGATGTGTTTGACTTAGATCATCTTACATCAGCAAAACATTTCTATAAGACTATAAAAAATTGTTTACACAAAGACACCACTAAAATGGCACATCTGGGTCATCCTAAAATTCTCCAGAAGACCATTTCCTGTTTTGCGACATCACTTTCCATTCAGGATGTTAGGTTTTCCTCTTTATTCACAAGGATTGTCCCCTGTTCTCATGCGCCTGACTGCTAGTCTAGACAGCGCAATCTTTTCATTCTTCATCTCATCGGTATTGGGATTAAGCAGTTTTATTCTTCACGCCACATTCTTGGTGTGATCCAATGATAACAGAGTTGAGTCAGCCTAGATAGCTGCTGTCCTCAATTTTATATATATATATATATATATATATATATATATATATATATATATATATATATATAACCACACACCACAATTTTATGTAAAGATATTAAACATATTTCAATGTTTGTGTGTACAAAAAATCAATTTTGGAAAAATCAATCATCATGGACTCAATGAGATGTGAATGCACTAGAAAGCCTGAATGTTGGTGTTTTTTTTCCCTCATGGTTTTGCTCTCTCATACCTGGACTGAAAGTAAGGCCAGGACGCTCATTGCACAACACAGGCGGTGCAGCACTGCTCTTGCTTCTCGGGCAAAGTGGTGTAGTTCATCTGCCTCACAATCTCAGCGAACAGCTCATCAACCATGCTCTTGCTCTTGGCCGAGGTCTCTATGAAGGGGCAGCCCCACTCTTGTGCGAGGGCACGTCCGTCAGAACCCGCCACCTCCCGCTCGGACTCCAGGTCCACCTTATTCCCCACCAAGATCAGAGGCACCTTCTCAAAGCGCTTCACACGAACGATCTGGTCCCGCATGGGTCTGATGTCCTGCGGAGCAGAGAGAAGGTAATGTATAATATATAAGAAAGTTAAAACTCAGGACTCCAAATAAGTCAGTTTATGGAAAAAATGAACGCTCTTAAAGTTGCAATGAAATGGAAGTGGTGACAGATCTCTTCTTCCATACTGTGACGGATTAACGGATAAGTGAAACGGATTAACGAAAAAGACAAAAGGGCAGGGCCTTTGATTTAGAAAAACATAAGTGATGGCAAATTAGCTTGTAGGGGAGGGGTTTAAGCAGACTAAATGATGGGATTGTATAAACCGTTTTTAAAAATTAAACATTTACAATAACATCAATAACATGCATTTAGAATAGATTTTTTCTGCACTATATCTGGCTTCAAATAGAAGGCATGTTAATAATAACAATCATGATCCCTTCCAGTGCTGTTGTTCTTTACTGAATAAAATGCTTTTCTTGTACAAGTATTACAAAATGTTATGTACCTCATGTGAACAATGTGTGTGTGAATGTGTTGTGAGAAAGAGTTAGATAATAAAGATAAGTTAAAAAACAAACAAATCCAGAATGATACAAAGTGGGTGTGACCAGGATTGGGAATAGTGTATTTGAATATAAGAAGTTTCAACCTGTTGCATGTATGCCATAAACTACTTTTTAAAAGACATATTTTTGATTTCCTGTCATTCAGTTTGCCTAAGAGGGCTAAGGTTTGGTGCTCTCCTAAATCACAGGAGTTTCCTTGCTAGAGTGATTTTCTGACCTTAACTGTGGTAATAGAAGGAAGTATGTCCTAATCTAAACCTCAAGTCTATTGTACTAGCTGAGCCAGACATGAGATGTAATACTCACCTGAAATGACTGCTGATTGACAAGGCTGTAGACTAGAATGAAGCCTTGCCCATTTTTGATGTACAGATCTCGCATGGACGCAAACTGCTCGGTCCCAGCGGTGTCCAGGATCTCCAGCACCGAGGGGGACGAGTCCACCTCGATCTCCTTCCTATAGAAGTCCTCGATGGTCGGGTCATATTTCTCTATGAATGTCCCGGTCACAAACTGGACCGTGAGTGCGGACTTGCCCACGCCGCCGCTTCCCAGCACAACCACCTTATACTCCTTCATTTGGTCTGATCCAGGCTTAAGCTACAGCTAACTTTATCTGCTCAGCAACGGCCATAAAAACATAAAAATACCACAGCACTTCTTATAGAGGCGTTTTATGACCAAAACAACAACGGGGGAACACTTTTATCAGGTTCGAGGAAATCAAAGCCACAGATTCAACAGCGGACGAGAGTGTTTTCTCTGGGTGAATGTCTAGCTAAATCCACAACACCCCTCCATCTGCGCTCTATCGCCATTGGGATCCGTTCATCCGAGAGTTTGTTAGCCACAGAGGCGATGTAAAACACAAGTATTGTGTGCAGTCGTGTCCATGTTTGGCGTTCGCGTGAACGGAGCGCTACATGACTAGCGTTAGCTGGCTAGCAGCTAGTGGTTTTCAAAGAGAGCGATGCTGCACTCGCATAAAAACGGCCCTTTTCTGCTTTAATATCACTTCTGGGCGACGAATATTATCACCGGGTTCAGGTTTCTTGCTTTGAGATCCTTAACTCATACACATCACCTCGGAATCCTGCATTTCCTTCCCTTGTGCCTCTTTTCCCCGGCCCGCCTCTGCATATCGGCCCCAGACAGCGGCGGCGGAGCTCTTCTCTCACTCTAGCGTGAACGAACTGTTCGGCCGAGTCGAATCTTTCTTCTTCTTTCTAGTTCTACGACGGTTGGCATCCGAGTCGAATCTTTTCAGTGAATCGGTTGAATTGATTAACGGAGTACGCGAATCGGACTGAATTGGGCCCAAGTGGTTCTCGGGTAAATTTAGCCGGGATCCGTATATTTCAAACATGTTCAATTTGTAAGAGCATTTGGAAACAAAGTTTTTAATCAGCAAATAGTTGGTTATGATAAATAACTAATTTAAAACTGATAATTTTACTACTGATTAATGTAAACTATAATGTGCATTTACCTTTTACATGACTTTGTTTCATACACTGAATGATGAATGCAACAAACGACAATGGCACACTTTTGGGGACGTTATGACGCAATTACGCTCTGACACCAACGGATAGGTTTTTGAATCGGTTCTTTGAAATGAACTGTTCGAAAGAACCGATTCGCGGAAATGAGGCGGTCCCGCAGAGGAGCTCCTCTTTCTCACACGCCTCAAACTGACCAATAAACATCCGCCGGAAATCACATCACTCTAACAAAAATGTGAGTCAGAGGATAGCAATTTAAAAGAATTTAAATGAGCTTCATTTTTGTGAATCAATCCACTGTCATCTAAAAGGAAATTAGTGGCAAAAACTTGAAATTAGTATATCAGTATGTTTGCTAACTACCGGAATCTAATTAATTATTGCATGACTTATTAAATAATTCATAATAATATTGGTATTTTTGTTTTTAATGACTTTTTAAAAATATAAAACCCTCCAATAAATTCAACACTGAGACTATATTTACAGACAGATAAAGTGTTAACTATTTAGGCCTATGTATTTTATAATCTGAGGCCTCTATAGCTGGAAGGAAACCTAAACTAAACATGTCCAAGACACAATCATATTGTAAAATGAGCTCAAAATGAGCAATCAATGCACTGACTATATATTAATATCACTGGCAATTTAAAGCTTGTGCAATCATGAAGTGGTCAAAGAGCGGACTCACCTTGGGCATCAGGAAAATGTTACAACTAATGAGATTATCTTGGCATGTCCAGTGATTTGAATAGTTTTGTATTTGTACAGCTAATAAAATTAACTTAAGACACTGTAATTCTTAAATCCAATTATTTGTTTTGTTGAAGTCTCTGTAGGGCAGTCTGTTAATACAACCAGGAAAAACACACCAAACACGGTCCAAAACTGCCTTTAAGTGCTTTATTAAAATGTCAAACAAAAAGAACAGAAGTCTTAAGTATGTATATATTCCATACATTTATATATCGCAAAGGGATTGACAAGAAGCACAGTTCTTGAAGCACATACAAGCACAATAAGCTAAATAGAAAGAGAAGCATTTCATATAAAGAGTCAAAGCATTCAGTTTTATCTTGTCCTACAGTGGGAGAGAGAGGAATCTATTACATATGGCTTTGAAACAATGTAGACATTCTTTGAACGGTTCCACACACACAATAGCATTTACACAGGCATCGGCGTCGGTCACCGAACGGCCGCCGATGCCTTTAAAGGGACATAACCTCTGCATCGATGAGCGATTTCATTCGAAACTATACAGCTTTGTACAACATTAATGTGATGCTCCGGTCTCAGGGACTTCTACAGGTTAAAACACGAACCATTGACGTTAGGGTTCCAGTCACAGAAATGACAATGACGTGACTGAATGCAGGGCACAGTTAGGTGGAAGTCTAACCTCAATGGCTTTCTTGACAGACCAGTCCTTTCACATCACACCGAATGTTTAGGCACAGGATAATGGACAGCAGAAGAGTGTTTGTCGATTTTCTCTGTCAAGCACAGTGGTAAAAGGAGCACCCCTATGTTCGCATTCAGCTTCTGGATGCAAGTCGGGACCCCTTAGTCTATGCTAAGTCCTAAGTGCTACCTCAGCTTTACAATCAAAAGGCTGAGGACCATAATCGATTGGTCCAAAGGTGCGTCTATATGCAAGAACCTACAAAAGACTCAGTCTCTCCCTCACTAATAGGGCAAGTGCCATGGCAACAAAATTATTGGCTTCCAAAGCAACTGTAGAGCACAGAATGTACAAGTTTTCTTCAACAGAGGGTTCTGTCTGGCGATTTCACGTCGGATTTTGGAGCAATTTTGATTGAGGATATCCTGTGAGATTTTCAGGTTATTTGTTGGTCTTGGTGAGTGCACAAGAATGGAAAACTGAAACATGTTATTTTGTGTAACCTGCAGCAATGCTTTCCAGCTGCGGTCTGATCCTAAGGCGCTCTTTACGCTGCCCTCCTGGTCTTCCTGTGTAGGGGGCAGAACGTTATTACACCCCTCCCCCTTTTCATCGCGTCCCACGGGACTACACAGAAAACAAAACCGTCCGCATGACGTAGAGGTAACAAGAGAAACAATTTGGCTGTCCTTTGGTTTCTGGACCTCAGGATCAGACGCGAGCGGGCACAGTGCTCAGGTCGCTGCGTTTTTGTAAGCTACGCAAAACTACAAAGCCTTTTTTGACAATTTTCTCCGCAAAATGCAGTATCATGCTTAACGATGAGAACGAGGGCATTAGCAAACAGAACAAACAACAAATTCCTCGACACCCCAGCGAAACAGCATCTATCTCTTTGACAACCCTTTAAAAGGATAACTGTTTACCTGTATTCCGAACGATACAGACATTTAATTTGAATCTGCTCTTCTACATATATATATATTTATTCATCTATGTATATTCAAAATAAATTCTGAATATTTTGAATCAGTTATGTACATAAGTGCAAACAAGGTGAATAACACACATTCGTACACCGATGGGGTGACGCGAGTCACCAGGTCCCAGCACAGCTGGGGTGCAGTCTGGGTGGGCCAAAGGGGGGACAGACACTTAAATCAGGGGGCTCACGTATGGCTGATACCGTCCCGTTACTGACATCACAGGGCCGCGTTGCTTATAAAAACCGCCAAACCTTTTCAGACCAAATATGAGACTAGAAAGTCTCTTTCCCCCAAACTGATCCATCAGATTAGTTCAAAAGCTCAGATGCTGTTTACTTAAGATCTGGTTCTTATCTAAAAGTGATCAGCAACCCCAATAGAAAAATAATAATCATTAAAACAGAAATAACATATGATGTCTCCAAAGGGGCTTTGGACATAAAGTATCTCACAAGTCTGTATATATATATACGTTTATATATAATTTTACAAAATAGTCAATCATCTCTTTTTCCAAGACAACTTAAGAACACATTCCCTTTCTGAATAAGTTAACGTTGTACATTATTTCACTTGAAGTGTGAAAAAATTCACAATTAAGATATACAAAGGTAGCCATGTTGTAGTTTTGTTGCCATAGCAACAAGAACTTACTATCATAGGTAACAATGAATCTATCATTGTAATACATACAAATGTGAATATTGATATATAGATATATAGATTAAGTATTTTTTTTTTTATCTTAAACCACTAACTGCACAAACTATGATGTAGATTATTCAGATTATTTTAATTTCATGCGATGACAGACTTTACGATGTAAGGAAAGGTAAACCAAGTAACGCTAATGATCAAACTCAAACTACCATTGACAGCTGTGTCAAAACAACACACCGTAACATGACTGAAGTCGTGAGGGTATAGCTAAAACAGGTACCGTTACGAAGGTCAATAATGTGAAAAACTAGAATGACGATGACAATGCGTTTGTAATACGTACACATAGATTATTCTAGCTAACTACTTTATGCAGGTATGCACACTTCTTAAAAAGTGAGTTCTTAAAATGCTAAAGCCCCCGATGAGGCACATTGTTTTTTCTTTATCAAGTATTTCGTTGATTCCAGCTGAATTGCAGTTGGAGAAGGCATAATTCTTTATATGAGAGAGAGAGAGAGAGAGAGAGAGAGAGAAAGGAGCTTCTACACCTTGGCTGAATTACAAAACACAATCCAACACATCGATAAACAGTAGAGATCCTTCCTAAAGGAATCCACACGCACTTGCCCCAGTATTTCTTAAAACAACCTCAAAACACATGAACATTATACAGAGATGTTTACAATACAGATACTATTTCAGTTATAACACAGTATAGTATCACCTCGCTCTGATTTTGTCTTGGTTTAGACCACCGCTGTTATGCTGTATGATGTCGTTTTGCTTGTGTTTGGCCTAGATAGTGTGTGTGTGCTGATCAGCAAAAAAGTTGCAATGATGTTTTTAGGTCATAGAATCAGCTTTATGGCTCTCTCTTGGGGTTACGCCGCTGAAACAACATGGCTGTCCCAAAGGAGACAACAGTTTAGAGAAGGGTCTTTGAGATAAGTGACGAAAAACGCTTTTTGTACATCAACAGTGGATGGCATCGGGAGGCTTTCACTTCCTTGATATGTTGAGAAAGGTTGTAGTTTTGTTCGAGAGAGAGGCATCCAAAACCTCTCGTGACATTCTCTCTGTCTTAAATGTCACATTCATATATGCATGTAAAGGCCCGCGGAGGGGCTCGTAAATGAAGCTTTGGCTGATGAGGGCCTTTTCTAAGTGCCCAGTCTGAAAAGAATCAAAATTTCTTTTAACTGTAACATGTCTACACGAGAGCCGCAGCTTTCAGCTCACAGTCCAAATATTCAGATATCACGCGGTCATCTACGCCCTTGCATTTTAGAGTCTGCCGACTTTTCAAAGTAAGGACACAGTCAGTGATTTAAACCTGTTCGCACATGAACACAACAAACACAAGAACAACTTAAAGAGTTCAATCGGCCGTCTATCTTGAAGTCAAAATGGGCAAAGAAACTCCCCTAATGGATTGCAGGCCTCTGTGTATTGTCCGTCTGACAGTTTTCTTGTGTCCTCCATGGATAAACTATCAATAATGTATTACGGCAATAATCTAATAGAGCTCTTGGTTGGCAGAGCCCGGAACTCTATTAGCGGGTGCACACTGATGCAGTAATAAAAACAGCTGTTGAAAACCGCCCTACTGTCAGTTTCCCAACTGTAGGACTCGCCTAATGAATGGTAGCGATAACGGAGATGTTTCAAAACAAAGCGCAAGATGATAGCTTGCTCCAATAGATTTAGATTTGTCGCTTGGGTGGGCACATTTGCAATATTGCAATTTAAATCCATCTGGCTCATGACCTTGGCATGTCAAGGCCTGATTGTGCAGTCTGAGTGATTGGCACAGGGTGACCTGTCTGAGAGTCATTGGCACAAAAGCAGTGCACTTGACATGTCTGTGCAGGGGGCGCATATGCTGCTGAATACAGCAAACTAATGGGAGAGATGCTGGATATTCAAATCAGGTACCAGTTCTTCTAGAAAGGATTTTGCATATCTCCTTGTGATTTTAATGATTGGGATTTAACATATGTGTGCCAATCTGTTATAAACGAGTGTGTAAACCACTAAACATGCAGTTTAAAGAATCATTTTGGCAACTAATGGAGACTGAAAACTGATCTTATAGTACTCAGGGATGCATCAAACATGGCTGAACATACAGTGGAGACGAACAGACTGTCACACAGCAGGTGGGGCAGAGCAGGGATTTTGGCAGAGACAGTTCAGCCATCAGAAGGGGTTTGTCTACAAGAGATAGACATGGTAATAGGGTGAATCTTATGAAAATGTCACATTTCACAAAATTGGATTTTGCATATGCCTCGTTTTGCATTTTCATGACAATTAAACTACATTTCCATAATGCATTGTATGTTTTTGCACCGGAGCAATTGCATTTTTTCTAAATCCTGTGATTTTCACTAGTATAACATAGCAATTATAATATAATTGTTTTTAGTATTATACTTTGTTAACAACAGAATTAGAACAAATATAACCACGATACATTAAAAATGATTTTTGTGTAATTATGTAGTTAATTATTGCACATTATAGTGATGAAAGTGAGATTTGTTGCATAACAATTGTCATAAAAATTTCTTTCAGTTTTTTTTCTTCTGCTTTTGGGATGAAATATGATTTGGAATATGACTTTTTGACTGTTTTCACAAAATTCACCCAATAATTGAAGAAATGCAATATATAATCTAAAAAGCGAATAAACATGACTATTTTTAGAGCATTTGAATATCCAGGACATCAGACAATAAGAAATATTTGCAAGAAACTTTGAAGAACAAAGACCAGCTGGAACAAAAATAAAGTCCATTTCAAATGTTCTCAATGAGACATCTTATACATCCAGAAGTCCTGCAATCAGACATTACATTTCAGTGTGCATCACACTGCGCAACAAGAAGTGCTCATATTTAGTCTGCTTACGGCAGTTCTATTTTTAAAATGGAAGGTATGAGTATGTGAACCAATATTCTGTTTGACCGCCTCGATGTGGAGCTTGAAATGCGAGGTGAGATACTTCAGGCATGAATAGTAACACTTATCTCAGTAGACCAGTTTTAGACTGTTGGAAAGTCATTAAATAAATAATACTCTTTCAAGAAAACTCACAACAACACACATCCCTAAGTAGACGGAGGAACGACACATTGATTCTGAAAGGCTACACAGGTATACTTTCTTAGTCTATGATAAAATGTAAGTACAGAAGAACTGGAGGAAAAAAGACGTCCACACACTTGTAACTCAAAAGGCACGAACAACGACATTTTGAAAACCTAAATTAACGAAAAACCTAAATCAGTATCATGAGAATCAGTATCAGATTATCTTACAAAAGCATCAATCATTTTCAAATAACCTTTTTTTTTTTTAAATGTAAACATGAAATAAAACGTGCCACGTTCATTAATCATAATTAAATGTGAAAGAAATGACCACCACCACAACTATGTAAAATTTCATTAGGTGTCGCTCTCACACACTCTGGGTTTTCACATTCTACGACGGAGAAACATTCTGTCTGCTGATGATCTGCATCGACTCCACCTCTTACCGTACATCAAACAAGTCAGCTCTGAAATCTAATGTTCACCTCCAGAGAATTGACTCTTCTCAGCTAATTGGTTTGCATGTATTCGTATGGCTGTGAGTTACGAGAGCGCTCCATCTCCTGATTCAGCATCTGCGCGCTCCTTGCGTCTCCTTGCATCGAGATGGCATGCTTCCTTAAACAGTTGTAGGTCCAAGCTTAAGTATTGCCTGTTTCAATATCAACAAACCGCTGTTGACGTCAAATGAAGTGGGAATCTCTGATATGAGGATGAATGTATTGCCCGTTAAGGACGTACTGATTAGGCACACGTTTTGTTGCATTCATTTTTCTGTTGTTTGGGCACATGTTGCATGAGAGATGGGCCTGATTAGGTTGTGGGATTGCGGGAGAGGCTTACTGGATTCAGCGTCATTGGTGCAGCCACCAGGAGTTTAGGAACGGGACAGAAATGGGCCTCCATGGGAACGCACTGGAGGTTGATGGGGTCGGCGCTCAGTACCTCGGTGGCGTCTACTGGAAGACAGGTACAAACAGCCCAGAGATAAGGAGGTGAACCTCTCACGGTCAAACAAACAATATGCAAAGAGAATATAGTCAATTCTTATCTTATCTACTCCAACATCAAACACGCGGTTCATTTCGAAAATGAGAAAAAGAATTACAAGAGTATGAATAAATATTGTGCCATATGATCATATAATGCATCAGTTATCTTGAGACAGTGGGCGCAGACCTGCAATTCCACAATCGTAATTTTGCGAGACGTATTTCGGCAAAAAAGCAAGCGAAGCAGGAAATGAGTGCTGACATCTCAGGTCTGTGCAGCGTTATTGGTCTATACCTGAACTCCAGAATTACCATTACATGCTAAACTAGAGCTGAAAACCACACCGAACATTTCGGCAGCGTACATAATGCTAAACACAGGGTTCCTACGCATTTTCCATTTCAAAAATATACACAGACTTCTCTATGGATTTTTCAGACCATACTTCATAGTAAAAAATAAACGATTAAGGGTGCAACGATTAAAAATTCCCAATTTGAATTCACGATTTGATGCTCTCACAAAAACTAGTGTTACCAAAATGTCTCTACTCAGTACCGATATCATAAAAATTTCCTGGTTCTTGGTAACATAGCAAAAACTATTGGAACTATTTTATTTAGCTATTCAATAATAAAAAATATTTAAAAAATTAAACGAGTTAATTATTAATGCTAACAATAAGTAAATACATTAAAACAGCATGTTGCCTTCAAATATTTTAAAATTAAGAAAACATTGTTTTAAAAAGGACAAGTAAAAAGCTACTAATAAAATGAAGAACAAAGAAATTAATTATATAGAACAAGTGGCAAGTTTTCATTTACACTTCAATATTTTTTTTGTCCCGTCCACTGCTATGGTTATTATCACTGTGACAATCACAATTTCAGATTCAATCCCGCATTTAAAAGTGATTGTCACTCCTAAAAAAATAGCAGTGGGTAAAAAAAAGAAAGTTTTTCCAAATCAGGATGAAAAAATCATACTTTTACAAGGAGTTCTGCACTCTTGTGAAAACTCCCATTATAATCATTGAAGATGTCTACACTGCACAATGAATCTCTTATTTACATTGTGTTTACACTTTGTTGGTTACAACAAAAGGATCTGTGAGCGTGCATAATTTTAAGGCAGCGGCTACTTACACTAAGTGCAGATAGCTATAGATTCTATTTACACTATGTTAAAATAGCAAGATTTTCAGCTATTTATACTACTTATTGCAAATAGTGGCAATTATCTGCACCTCAGTATTGATACGATACTATATTTTCAACTTTTTGATTATTTCCTTCATTTTTATTGAAAATAAATTCCTTTCTGATGCGATATGAGATTTGAAAATGGAGAAAAAAAAAAAGTTCAGCAAAAGGCGGGTTCGAACTCGGGTTGATCGCGTCAAAAAGCACGCGCCTTACCATCTACGCCACTGAAACTGATATTGAACATGTGCCTTTTTTAGTGTTGACTATCCCAATCACACGTTGGTGGGCGGAGTTAGTGTAAATAGCCTTTGCTAACAAGGCGGGCTGTTTGCACTTAGTCCATAATATTAAAGCATGCGCTGACAAACAACTCTAGCATTTCGAGCAGTATTAAACTAATTCTCAACTTAAACATGTCTGGCCATTGCATTCATACACTCAACAGACATATCTGTGATTGGCTCAATGCTTCATAAACAATTGTAAATAGAAACGTTTGCCTCTCTTCACAAATACTCCAAGCACATGGGCAACAGATACACCTGAATAGAAATATTAATAATTCTGCTGAGCTAAAAATATAGTCTATAAACAAACTTTTTTCCATACTTTGTTTTCTTTTTTCTATACATATCTAGGCCCGACAATGACTAAAATCAAATTCTATACTTTTCCAAACTGCGTAGGAACCCTGTAAACGATCCACAATGTAGCTCGTTAAGAAATAAAGAGGCAAGCAAAACATGCCCCTTTTTCTGAAAGTTTGACCTGGTCAAGGTTGTGGCTTGCCTATGATTCTGCAGAACACATTACCTAAACAGACTACATGGTGAACTTTCAAATTTAAGACAATGAAGGAAGTACAAACAGAGAACTGTCATCCAAAAACAGACACCCACATCCTATCCACAGAAAAACGCAGAGGACACAAATACCATCTCACTCTAATGTGAGCCACAGAAACAACTTGCTCCAGTGCAAAATTCTTAAAACATGGTGAAGGGGGAAGAAAAGACAATGAACTTTTGAACTTTATCACTTAAAGGGATAGTTTGTTCAAAAATAAACATTCTGTCATCATTTACTCGCCCTAATGTTGTTCTAAATTTTCATTCTGATAAATTAAATCCATACCACTTGAACTGAACTTGAGAATCAAATCAGTCCAATTCTCAAAAAACTAAAAACATTTACACTTACATAAGTCATTTAGCAGAAGCTTTTATCAAATGAGCACAATAGAAGCAATCAAAAATAAAATAAATTCAAAATGAAGTAATTTGAGAATCAGATCAAATAGTTTAAAGAACGGAATCAACAGAAAAAAGATGAATTCAAGAATCATTTAAGTAATCTGGGAATCTAATCAAACATCACTGAAAAGAACTGCCTATTTTATCATATAAGCTAACATTTAACTTCAGAAGACTTGAAGCCAAATTGAACAGTGCCTTTTTGTTGTTTTTTTTCTCAATGTGGTCGCTATAAACTGTTGTTGTATGGAAAGAACTGGCTAATGATTCATTATTAATATCTAATGTTGTGTTCCATGGAAAAAATAACAGCATACAGGTTTGGAACAACATGAGGGTGAGTAATTAATGACAGAAATGTTATTTTGGGTGAACTATCCTTTTAAATGTAGCTATTTGCTCTCTAACACAGTGAAGACACTGAAACAGACAGACAGAGATGTGAACACACACACACACACAGACACATGGTGGAACTGGGACATTGTGCTAAAGAGGTAAAGAGGCTCCTCGCTGGTCCATAGAGAACTCAAAGACTCAAGGTCGTCATGTTCTGCCATTTGGAATCAGAGAACAACTGCATTAACATTATCTTTACTTTTATAACACCTTCAGAGATTGCATTTAGATTTTCAAGTCTACATATAAAAATAAAAGCATTTTTGTCTATGGACCAGAGTTGGATGCCTTACAGCTGTAAAAAGGAGAGGCCAAAATGAAGGGGCAAACCTGGTTGGAGGTGGCTGATTCAGCAAAAGGAACATTGGTGACTGGGGTCGTAGCCGACGAAACAGTGGAAGTGGTGGCACCGTGCATCATGGGAACTTTTTTCAGGCGAGTCAGACAAGAAACAAGGGAAGGGGGAAGGTGGAGGGGAGGAGGAATGTTATGAGTACCATGACATAATATGCCAGAGGAATAGGCTGAGTCATGGCAACTACGTTTTCATGTATTGCAAAGATGATGTATTCACTCAAGTACAAACATGCAAACAGAACTTAAAAACATTTTGTTTCATTACCTTATAGCTTAGAGAGTTTTATCCGATCACCATTACATTTAGATAAAACTATTAAGGGTAAAATAAAAACATGGCCGTCATCAAAATCACAAACATGTGGAACAGACGGGAACGTCTGACTGTCATATTTTGATGGGGGCCGGAGAACGGATAAATATACAGTAAGGAAAAGAAGGGGAATGTAAATATGCAGTTCATTCCCATTCAAATTGCCTTAAAATAATATGACACTTTACTTCTTTGGTTTGGAGGTAACCTGATAATGAATGACACAAATGTTCAACAACACTTGTAAATATGAATTAAGAATTTAATCTAATAAAACCAGCTAATGTTAAAGAGATAAAGGTCATATTATAAGGAAAAATGCAAAGTAACACAGCATGATATGTACACAGCAAGTGCATCACAGATGTCAAATAATGTCATCAAAATACAGTAAATAAAAATACAGGCATGCGCACAGGCACACACTGGCACACTCACTGGTTCAGCACAGGTCTAGTGTTTTGACTGGATTGTTACCAGCTAAACGACTGTTAAGGACAACTTTAACTTGGCCAGCTAAAAATTAAAAAGAGATCATTGTTCGTCTATGGGCATGGAAGTGTGTGTGCAACTGCATTTCTGCTAGGCTTTGTTTGGGATTTTTAACACTGAAAGTGAGCAGGGGTGATTTCTACCCTTCTAAACAGGCAAATGGGAAGTTTGTGTGTGTGTCCATGAAGGGAGGGGACCTAGACTCTACCCTCACCAGTATGTCCAGGCCCTGACAGGTACCGGCTTTGAGGGGCCCTGCAGCTGGTCCAGTCCTGCCTCTCCCAGCGGCCCTCTGTTATTGGGCCTGGGGGTTTGAAAAAGCCTATAATAGATTTCAGGAGGTGAGGGAGAGGAGAGGATGAGGAGGAAAGGGCACAAAGAAAAAGGAACCAGTCTTAATGAGTCACTCTGAAGGCTTTGGCCTTGCTTGTTTGTGCCCGCACTGTGCTGTCAGCTGCACACGAAATCACACGCACACATGCATGCACAAACACATACGACAAGCCGAAATAATGAGCAAATGATAAGAAGCGGTGAAACCAGACAGGTTGGGTGTAAACGCAGTGACAGACGGGATAGGGTTGGGCCTCCAGTTTGAGACCTAATGAGGGAAATGATTATGTAAGGTGCACATGTTAAGCTGTCCTTGTCATTTTCAGTATTGACCATTACATATATCTTGTATTGATATTATAAGGTGTTTCTTTAACTATGAGCACTTTTTTTGTCTTTTCTCCTGAAAGTCAATAGTCATATATTGACTTTAACAGTATTCTTTAACACTATTCACTTAGCAGCTAGACTGAAAGTGCTACACCAATAAAGTTTTTTTTTCCAACTTTTATTTATTTATTTAGTCATAATGTGTTAAAAAATTATATATACGGTTGATTTCAATGAATGATTTGTAATTATTTTCACAATTATTAAGAATTGAAATGAAAATGGTTTATGGTCATTTCGGTTTATAATATTATTTCTTTGTTTAGATTAACCATACATGTGAAATGTAATTCATATTGTTTCATTTTATGATGAAATTTCATTATTTAGTTTGAATGTCTGGGTCAGGTGTAAAACAATGTAATCTACCTATAATAGACATGTGAAAAGTAGCAAAACTGAAGGATGGTAATGTGACGAGTGGGGCGGGGCCAAGATCCGTGGGAGCGGAGCGAGGCCGGCGGACCAGGCCTGACCTCTCTTGTCTTGCACTGTCGTCGCTCCTCCTTTTATCCTTCCGGAGCTCCTCCGTGGGACTCCAGACTGGAGAGTGGCACAGGTGTCACTCATTATCATTAAACTCCACCGGCCTCGCTCCGCTCCCACGGCTCTCGGCCCCATCCCACTCGTCACAGGTAAGTTTTAACAAAACAAAGAAAAGCAAAAGACCAAACCAAAGAAAAACCAAACCAAACCAATCTACATATAATAGACATGTGAAAAGTAGCAAAAATGAAGGGTGGTAAGTTTTAACAAAACAAAGCAAAACACCAAACCAAAGAAAAACTGAAACAAAACAAAACAAAAAACGAAACAAAAGTGCCCACAGTTGAAGAAACACCCACGATACACTGCTGGGAGTGGATCACCCTCCTGTCTGTCACAGATCTGAGATGCTGCTGTAAGGAAACCGCTGATCCAGAGAGACTGGGAAGTGACCTACCAATGCCTCCAGATGGAGCCATGCAGAATACGGAGCCTGCAACACCATGCACAAAGAGCCCAGGAGAAGAGAGACCGAGGAGGATGGAGGAGTGGAAGAGATGCAGAGAAGGGGGAGTGAAAGCAGCATGAGAACAAGACAAAACAACTTTAGAGTTAGTGACACACAGCGAAAGAGCGATGACCATCATTATGGGCGACATGGTGGCGAGATGAAGACATGGCCACAAAGCAGGGAGAAACCAAGAGGAAATGAATCACGCTGGTAGAAAGATCCTCATCAGGAGGGGGATGTTAACCTGGCTGCCAATCCGTTGTTGTGCTGCTGATACACTTTCTTGTCTGTCTCATCAGCTGATTAGCCTAATGCTAACAATTCAAGCCTAATGCTTGATTTTTGCAACAGCATTCACAGCACATTTACATTTCGAAATGTGCCTTATATTGGAGTTAAACAGAAAATTCAGTGGGATCAAATCTAGGACTGTTTTACTGAATCAGGAAGGTGCAAAATATATTAGCTAGGCTATGATACAGCCATTGTTATGTCAATAGAAAAAAGCAATTTTACAAGTAGAGAAAACTATTTTCTAGCTTTAAAATAACATGCACTGCATAATCAAGCATAAATAATTTATTTAAAAAGTTAAAAGGGCCCATTTTGATTTCATGTTGCCTATAAAGACCTCATGAAATGGCAGTTTTCTTTCCTGCGCTGATATATTTCCTACTGAAACTAAATGTTTGGTTGGGGTATTTTTATACCGCCAATAAAATGTAGTTTACGTCACAGCTGTGAAACATTATTTGCTACACGGTAATGTTATTCAACGGCGACATTTTCAATCTAGGGAGCATCTTATTGGGAATAAAATCTGTGTAGTACAAAATAAGTCATCAATTTTATTTTTTGGTTTATTTTTTTTTACAGAAGAGAAAGACTGTACATTTTAAAAGCATATATAGGAAGCACTAGCATATAGCTAATCTCAAAAGTAATCAAGTGCTGCAGGGGTTACATATTTTTGCAGAAAACTAGTTAGCATTTTTAGTCCAGTTTTATCATCCTGGGAGATCTTTTAAGATATGTTGAATAAAGCCACTTTTACTTGGCTTTAAAAAAGGTGGTTAACAAGTGGCTAAATAGGACTACAGTTAACAGTTTTAATGTTTGGGACATTAACCGTCATCACACCGAACAGGTAAACTAATCTACGCACTAGTCTGCCTTTACAGCCTCATTTCAATAATAATCACTCTCTTGCTAGCTATTCAAGCTTATATTGGGGTGTAGTTTATTTATAGCCTATATTTAGCCTTTTACTTCTGGCGATTGCATTTACGCTTCAAAATTCAGTTGTGTTCATTTATGAAGATTATCATGATGAACAAAATGTGTAAGGGTTATATATCATAGTTTGTCACAGAGCTTATTATCTGCAATTGTCCAAAACCAAATGAAAAAACCTATTGGGTTCTTGTCAAGGGAACCAGAGTGATGCTAACTTATGGGCTGGCCTAGAAAAAAAAAGTCAATTACTGCAGTGCTCTAGATTTGGACTAAAAGCCACAGCACTCCTATTTTGATTTCACTAGGTCTTTAAAACTCTCTGCTGGGTGGCAAACGTACTGTAACTATCCACTCTTTATAAGACCAAAGGGTTGCTGCTACAGTCATTTAGGCAAAATACAATCTAGATTTTTTTATTGATTATGTGAGAACAGTGAACATAGTACAGTGCAGCATCAGAAAAAGAGTAGCTAATGCTCAGGTGCAGGTGCATGAGGAGACGTGGGACTGTATGCATCATGGGACTAATTAGCATGACATGTGCATAGGGTGGACTACTACGAGATAAAGAGAGCAAGTGGGCTTACAGGGAGAGAGATGGCAAGCAGAAAAAGTGCTCAAGTCCTCGTCTAGCCGGGCACTTTGTCTTTAAAGTGCTGTATGTATGCAAGCCAAAGTATTACAGGAATACAGTGATATTAGAGCGCAGCTCAGGGGGAATCATCTGTCTGCGTGAGCTCACCTGTGGGAATGAACGTTGGCTGCTGCAGCTGCATGCTGGCTAAAGCCTGCTGGTAGTGGAACATGCTGGGGTTGAAGACGGCAGCCGCACCGTTAGTCTTCTCCAGGGTCTGTCTCTTTGGTAGCTGTTGCATGGCTCCTGGTGGCAAAGCCTGAAGTGATCGGGATGACAAAGAAGAAAGAGGGAAAAAAAACAAAACAAAAAGAAAGATGGTGGGCAGAGGGAACGTTAAACATAGCCATGATACTGAGCTACAGGAAACTTTGTACTGTGTTCATGTCCGTTCATGATAATAAATCTGACATTCTGTGCGTTTGTCATTGTAAGGGTTGCAAACCATGTTTTATAAAGAAATTTATAGAGATATACATTTTTAATTAATGGTATGCTGTGCTTCCTTCTCTGACAAACGTCTGGGAGTGCTTCTCCATTTTTCTAAGCATGCAGCCTTGCATGATTAAGAGCGATATCAGAAAGACCAACTGAGGTGAGGCGTCTTTATCGGCCTCTGATAATTAAACACAGAATGCTCAGTCTAGATGAAGGCATAATGAGGAGGATGTACGGCTGTCTTCCACTGTGTAATTCTGTCTGAAGACTGATATGCAACATGATAAGAGCAAGGTCAGCAGGAAAGAGGATATCTGTGATTCACTAACCGAGGGATGATGGGAGGAGCAGTCCGACTCCATGATTTACAAGAGTGAACTCAATCCCACAACCTAATAATAATGTACTGTACTGCATAGAGCTCAACAGTCGGGCTCCTGAAGTAAAAATCTCAATCCAATTCTCCACAGTGAGACTGATATTAAACAATAATGCATAAACCTTTCAAGAAAGACCACCTATGAGCTCTAAGGTTATTAAGACGGTGGTATATGTTTCCGTAGGTTGCATATGCCAGTGATTTAAACTTCACTGAAAACAATTGCTTAACTTCCGAATTAATTGCAGATGAGGTATTGCACTACCCACAATTCTGTAGCAAGATTCACCAATCAGAAGTTGTTTCCATGGCAATGAGAACCTGAAACCCCACAAAATACTCTATTATTGTTACTCAGCTACTTATCTGGTTAGTTATGAATAGATGTTGCAATGTAAGAGTAAAAAACATGTTTTCCAATAAGGAAACGCATTAAAAAGTTAATTAATCACGCACCCTTATGTCATTCCAAACCTGACTTTCTTCTGTGGAGCATTTTTTGAGAAATGTCTCGGTTTTTGTCCATATAAAATAGAAGTCAATGGTCACCAATACGGTTTGGTTTCCAACATTCAGAAGAAATAAATCCATACAAGTCTGGAATGACATGAAGGTGAGTAAATGATGACAGAATGTTCATCTCTTTAAAACTAAATATTCTTTAACAGTACATAATGGAACAAGTATTCATTAATCCCTCATTAAAAGAAGATATGATATTAAATTCCTAACCAATGCTTATAAGATTAAAACTATTTTCATGTAATGGCATATTTAACCTCTAAAACGCACATGTTAAAATTTTGTCTAAATAAATGAAAAATAAATATTAAAAACTAAAATCAATCATTGGTAGCACTTTATTTTAAGGTGTCTTTGTTACACGTTACATGTACTTACTTACACTTAATTATGCATAATTACATGCAAGTAACCATAAACCTAACCCTAACCATATAGTAGTTAATTAATATTACTCTGTACTTAAATATATAATTACACTGTAACAAGGACACCTTAAAATAAAGTGTAACCCAATCATTTTAAATGCTACAATCTGAATTTACACCACATTATAATGTACAGTATGAAAATGGATATTTATTTTGAGATTTGCTTTTTTTCTTATTATGACAAAGGTAATCTAAATCTATAAAAATAGAAGAAATGAGCATGAACAATTAAATGTCCAATATTAATTAATATGTAAAGAACTATTATTGGATGACAAGCAATATGGAATTCATATAAACTTATTTTGCATCTCTATTAAAGATGCATTCTTGCGTCGTTTTTCAGATTTTCAAAATCTAATCAAATGTTAGCGATTCCTCTCTGAGCTAGTTGGTTTAGTTTCAATTTTCAATTTTATGAAGTGCCTGTGGAGAAAAGTATTGAGAAATCTACTTCTAGAATCCAGACTACAAATGTATTCAGTTTCATTTCACTTCTAAGACAATGATTAGTTTACACAGAGATTGTGGCTGGTTTCTTGCAGCATTAACTCTTTCATCCAAAACTCAATTTGAGCTATTAGAAATGTGCAAACAAAATGAAAAAAGACACAAAAATGGGTGAAATATTAAAGTACCAGAGTGAAAGTTGGTTGCAGGCTGCGCTTCAGAGGACGCTCTGAGGGCTGGGTAAGCGAGCAGTGACCACATGACGATGGCAAACCAATCAACGACAGTGGACATAAACACGAGACAAGAGAATGAGCCGTGAAGGAACAGAAGCAGCTGAGATTAGAGAGAGAGCTGGGTAATAAGCTTGTAGGACAACAAAGAGCACTGTGAGGATGTAAAGACAATCAAGCAGTGTTCAAAAAGAATGACAGCATGAATCGAGAGGGAGTCAAATAAAGCCAACATATAATAAAGCCTCAGGCAGACCAGGTGAACCCAGGAAGCAGAGGAGGATTTTTGGATGAGGTCCCCACATCTGTGCACTGTAAATAAACCTTTGTAAAAATGTTACATGATAAGACTTGGGAGACTGGGATAAAAATGGCACATTATGAAAGGGAAACTGTCTGCTGTACACTCTCAGGTGGGAGGCTGCTAAATAGTGGAGGTTTCCGTGGGAATGAATTGCTTGTTTTTTCCTTTCTTATTGTTTTTCTCTCCTGCACCTGCACTGCAGACACTGTTTGCAACCGATCAGTGAGCCCAGGTCTTCATACAGGAGACAAAGAGCTCGCTTGCAGACACACACACACACACACACCCACCTGCGGGGGATCTGAATTATTTAATACACTCCTGAACCTCACATTGAAGGTGTGTGGAAAGTGAGTTATAAATACACACACCTTCATCTGACACTAATAAAGCTTATTGAAAATGGCATACTGGCCAAAACTAAGGCTGCTGGTCACTTAGGTTACTCTAGTGGGACTCTTCCTGTAATATGTGAGGTGAAAGTTGCCATGGATAAAACCACATGCTAAAATGGCCCAGTATGACATGAGGTGATGAATAACTAGCCACATATAACAAAAAAGATTCAACTCTTGTTTCCACCGAAATGGTGCGGCGATGTAACTTACTACATAACACCGTGCATTGTGGTCTTTGTTTGTGAAACTTGTGAGTTTGAAAACAAATGTGAACATCCCAAGTAATTTAATTCAGTGTTTATGATCATGAGCTACATAAGCTGATGCAAATGTGAGCAGTTAAAATGGAATAAATAAATCAAATAATGCATACACTACTGTTCAAAATTTCGGGGTCAGTAAGTTTTTTTTAAAAGAAATGAATACTTTTATTCAGCATTCATGCATTAAATTGATCAAAAGTGACTGTAAAGACATTCATAATGTTACAAAAGATTTCTGTTTCACACAAATGCTTTTGAACTTCCTATTCATCAAACAATCCAGAAAAAATGTATCATGGTTTTCACAAAAATATTAAGCAGCACAACAGTTTTCTTTGTGATTATAAGATGGATATTAATAAATGTTCCTTCAGCAGCAAATCAGTATATTAGAATGATTTCTAAAGGATCATGTGACACTGAAGACTGGAGTAATGAAGCTGAAAATTCAGCTTTGCATCACAATTACAATGTAAAATATATTAACATTATTTTACATTGTAACATTTCATAATGTTATTTTTATAATTTTACTATATTTTTGATCTATATATGCAGCCTTGGTGAGCATCACAGATTTCTTCAAAAAAAAAAAAAATTACCGACCCCAAACTTTTGAATGGTGTGATAAAATATAATTGAATAATGAATGGTAATCACGAATTTAATAATAATAATAAATAAATTATTCACTCACTCGTTATTCATTTTAACATTCATCATTTAATGTTAAAACAAAGTGCCTTGAGTTTGCAAGTCATGTTTAGATTAAGTCTGATTTATGCCACAACAAGCTTTTGATTAAACGATCAGAAGTTATTTAAATGTGTAACAAATTCAATTAACAGCAATGACTTTGATAAATGATATTTGTAAATCATTTTATTTTAGATGGATGAATAAAATAAAGCATTTTTCATAAATGAAAATGTAGCTTAATTATCAATATGACAACTCATCCATATTGTCTTTACTGAAGGCATCATCTTCTGCACTGTGATGTGTGTTTGTTATAATCATGAGAATTAGTGCTTGTGATGTGACTGTAATGGGATGGTCTCAGTAACTCACCATGGCAGCAGCATTCTGGCTGGCTTGGTGCTGCGCCGCCTTTATCCGGGCCTGTAAGTGAGCCGGAGGGTGAAAGTACTTGCATTTGTCACGGGTGCATCGGCCCTTGATGTAATCCATGCAAACAATGACGGAGTTCTCGCTGCCGTCCACCATGGCGGCTTCCATAGGGTGGGCATAGCGGCAGTCGTTCTCCCCGCGTGTGCAGTTTCCCCGCTGGAATTCTCGACACACCTGAGAGCAGGACAGCAGTGATTTACTACCACTCATTACTCACGCTGAAAATCACACTTAGTGACAGTCCTTTCAATTCTTATCATGGCCCAATAGCATTATAAACTAGATTTTTACATTTGGTAAAAGAAGTGTTACCCTTGCCCAATTCAATGTTGAATGAATGGTTGCCAGGATGTTTATATTAACCTTATAGATTCTTTTAGCATGTTGCTTTGTAGTTGCTAGGGTGTTTGTTAGGTGTTTGCTACTCACTGGCCCAGGTCAAAATATGCTCAGCTCCAAGTCTGTATCATATTCTGGCCTATATTTTTGACTCATTTAATGCAAATCTATAGGATTTTTGGTAACACTTTACAGTAACAGTATATAAATAATCATATACTAATATCTAAATTAAATATCAAAAACGACAACATGAATCATATGAATTCATGTGTGAATAATGACCACTTTGACTACATGCTAGTAGTCAGTGTTGGGTGTAACGCGTTACTGTATTTAAATTACTTATCCACTGAAAAAGTAAAGTAAGGGATTACTGTTAATTTTTAGGTAATTTAATTACAGTTACTTATAAAGTACTTGCATTGCATACAGTAAATAATTTAAACAGTTCTAAAAATCAATATTGAATTTGAAATCTAAATTTACAGTCTAAAGATAAAATTTAATGCAGCGGCTTTAACCCTCCGCGTGCCAGCGCGTTCACTTTCTGATTTTCCTGATTCAAAGAGAAACCTTAAATACTCAGATACATAAGACTAAAATCAATAGAATCTAAAAAGCTTGAAGTGTCTACTTTTAAATGAAAGATCAAAATCGAAAACAAATCATATCTGCTTATACTGCTACACTTACACACACTGCTGCGTGTGCACAATCTCACAAAAAACTCAATATATGTATGTTTACATGCTCATGCACTACAAATCATCCTGCACTGTTCCCCAACCAGCTGCTGACTCAAATGTCTCTCTTTGCACATGTACAGTATTTGTGAAGCATTCGTATAGTTTGTATTTTTTATCTTCTATTTTTTAGTTTGTATAGGGTAATATTTATGTGAAGCATTCGTATAGTTGTATTTTTTATCCTTTTAGTTTGTATAGGGTAAACACTTATATATAGTATACTTATAGTTAAATCTGTTAGTAGTGTATAGGTTTATAGTGTTTTTTTTTACTTCATTGTTGTAATGTCTGTATTTATGTAGCACCGTGGTCCTGCGAGACACGACATTTCGTTCCACTGCATGTCCCCACATGTAGCGGAATGACAATAAAGCTCAACTTGAACTTGAACTTGAACTTATGTAATCCGTATGAAAGCGAGGTACAGTCTTTTCCTTATCTAAAAGCTTGAAGTTTCTTCTTTTAAATGAACGAATTCAAATCGAAAACAAATGTTATCTGATTATGTAATCCATATGAAACTGAGGTACAGTCTTTCCCATATCTGAGCTCATTATATGCAGTCACCTGCGCGCAAACGCCCTCACCTAAGATAAAAAAAAAATAAAGATCAATCTAATTTTCATAATTTTTGAATGTTGAAATGAGGAACTCACCTACTATGAGGAATTCACCTCATACAAACAGCGCGATCTGACATGGCTTTATTCAGCAGAGAAGGGGGGGGGGGTATTATGGGATGAGGGGATGAAAGAATGGATGAAACGCATTTGTCCGTGTTTCACTCCGTCTCGAACCGCGGTCGCGGAAAGCGCTCAACAAAAAGTATCTCTCTTCCGCAGCTCGGTAAGCTTTCAACTCATTTTTTTTAGGTAAGAGCAAGAGACTACGACATTCACGTTACATGATTTGGCTAATATTTACCTAGAGAGCGTGACTAGCGCACCGCATTAAAAGAAATGATCGTTCATGTTTTCATAACCGCTGGCCAAAATAAAAAACGAAACTAAAATTAAAACATTTTTGAGAGCAAGGGGGCCCCTGAAGCTTGCGTATTCTAGGGAAGATCGGCTCTAATTTCTGTCATTTTTTCTTACCTACATTAGTTAACGTGTTATTGTTACATAAACCTGTACGGATTTTACTATTTGGGCTTTTCCTGAACATCTTGCCAAACTGAAATGTATTGTTTAACTTTTAAGCTTTTTTGTTATTCAGATATTTTGCAGAGTATTTCTATTTGTTAACCAAAGAAGGTTAAATTTTTTATAAAAATGTTTAAGTATTACAGTTGTATTAAAGCTAAAAGGCTAAACTATTCTATGTTTGAAATTGAAAGAATAAAGAATTTAATTTCTATTAAGGTTTATAGGGATTTTAAGATGTAGCCTAATTAGCGATTTGAATAATTAAGTTACTTGTTGAGTAACTAAGTTACTTTTCAGACAGAGTAATTAGTAAAGTAATTTAAATACAATATTGATGAAGTAATTAGTAACTGTAATTAATTACTTTTTAAAAGTAATTAACCAACACTGATGCTAGTACATATTTGTTAATTTATTAATTAAAACTTTGGGGTAAGATTCCACACATTAATTCATATGACTCATATTGTAGTTAAAGGTGCACTAAGCGATTTTTTGAAAAACCCTTTTGACCACACCATCGGACCGAGTCCCAAAACACTCTTGTAGCCAATCAGCAGTAAGGGGGCCTGTCTTGAACAGAACGCTCAATTTGAGTGCACAGGACGGATATTAGCAGATCGACTATAGATAGAGATGGCAGATAATAAAGAGGAAAATATCAGAGAAACAAAACATTAAAAAGAAGGGTTACGATCAGGCAAGAAGTAGGACCTGCGTAAATAACGGAGCAGCTTTCCAGTGGTGGAGAGAAACTCAAGGAGCGGAAGGCCTGGAATCAGATGCTGAGGTTGCGTTGTTTCTTCTTCATAGATAAGTAACATTGATTTTGCTTTGTTTCACACAACTTATCCTTTTTGGCTTTTGTTTGAATATGCTTGTGTGTCATCTTCACTTGTTTCTGCGATTGTTGTTGCCATGGTTGTGTATGTACGTGTGGGGCAGAGATTTCAAAATAGGGGCGAGGTCCTGCTGGGGTATGGGCGTGTTTGTTTTGGTGCTTTCAAATATCAACATTGTTCATATTAAAATAATATTTTATTTAGGTATATGATTATTAATGTATTGTTACTGTAAAGTGTTACCGGATTGGTTCACCATTTGCGCTTCTTTTATCGCCAAACATGGTCTAACTATGGTCTGAAGTCTGATGACTAAAATCTGGAATACACTTCAAGACTTTCACACAGATTTTTGCCCTGATTGGCAGTCTGAGTCAGCGATAGATGCCAAAAGTCAGAGCCGGACTGCAGATTTTGGGCAGTCAGATGACAGATTTCACACAAAATTGCATCGTGCATGACGGGCACAGATTTCTTTTAGCTTCAGACAATAATTGCATACAGTCTGAGGATATCAAACATGTTTGATATTATGAGCTGATTTAAGAACACATACTGAATTAATTTGTCATGTGACTTGTCATGTGAGCTTAGAAATCAAAATTCCCTTGATCTTTTGATATATAAGAGGTCATTGTGCTATAAAAATATTCTGTAAGTTTTAGAACTCAAAACTTTCTTGTTAGTCTAAAAACAGCTTATATCGAAGCCAATCTGCCAAAACGACATGTTTTGGAATATGCCACTTTATGATGTAACAGTGTGGCTAAACAGCACCTCCACAGAAGATGATCAACGTCTGCTTCTACATCACTGCCTGTTTAGACCCACCCACTTATTTGCGCACATAATAGGTAAATGACAAGAGCGTAAAATGTAGGTCTACACAGAAACCAAACGATAAACTTTATTTGATGAACTTTATTTTTAATGATCCAGACCACGTCAGTTAAAACTATTTTGTTTTGTCTTTTGTTCACTTCATTTTACCGCGGATTCATTTACAAACAAAGCACAATTCGACGCAGGATTTTCAAAAAGATTGAAACTAAAAGACGATACTGTGCCGGGTATATTGGATCACAAGTGTGAGTAACTCTTTTCATTACGTGATCACTATTGCTTTGTCTGGTAAACAGATCATCGCATTTGTACTGAGAATTTAAGCGTTTTTAACATAAAACACAGCAGCATCTATCTAGGAAGTCTGTAGATTGTATATAACATATACAAGTGTTAACCAATCAATCCACAATCTACAATCTGCCACGCCTATTCAAACAGAGCGTTCTGATGAGGGGGGTGAAAACAGGACACAAAATAGCCTATTACTTCTAAATTATGACTTTTTTAATGTTAAAATCTTGATAACATTATAAGTTGGCCTTAGAGAACAGTAGAAAATAATAAAAAGGCAGTTCATGACCGCTTTAAGCAATGAGGCAAGTTTGTTGCATTTGGAATAACCTCAGTCGTTTAGTGTATGATGCCCAGTTTTTCTCTGTAAACACTAACAAAGTATGCACATGTATGTGACGCCTAGTGTTTAAAAATCTGTTCCTAAAAGTCGTGTAGTGTATTCCAACCTTTAGAAAAGTGACAGCACACAATTTTAAGTCTGTAAGCACAAATGGTTTAGAATGAGTTATATGCCGAATCCATGTTTAGCAAGATATTTCTAGAGACAGAACAAGTTGTTCACTGTGTTTAACACCTCAAGCTTGTCTGTGCGAACATGCTTCTGCGTTGAATTTCCGTTGCCCATGGCGATGCCGGTGGGGCTCCCCGGGACCAGCACGGGGGCGCTGGGCAGAAGCTCGGGCATGAGACTGATGCCCGGGCTCATGTGGCTCAGGTACGGGCTGAAAGCCACACTTGGACTGTTGGCCAAGGAAGGCGTTACTGGGAACGAGGTCTGGATGAGAGACACAAAGATAACAAGGGATAATAAAGCAACATTTTCATGCCGAGAGAAACGGTCGTGATGTTATTGGTTATTAAAATGGGATCTCACTATGGGCTGCAGCTGAGCTCCAGGCAGCATGAACTGCATCTGCTGGGCCAGCATGGCGGCTGCGGTCTTCTGCTGGATCAGGTTGTTCCTGCCGTTTATCTCCAGCTGGGTCTTGAGATGAGGTGGAGGATGCAGGTACTTACAGTTATCACGTGTACAGCGTCCCTTAGAGGGGTTGAAGAGGGAGGCACACAGAGAGAGAGAGAGACAGAGAGATGAATTACATTAAATCTCAGCTACTAAAAGATCCAAGACTGCGTGACAGGAAGATAAGGGCTCTGTGATTGAGAGGATAAATTAAACCGGAATCCCTAGACATTCAAGCTTACCGATTCCAACTTTCCACTACAATAGAAACATGCGAAACCCCATCAAATGAAAAGAAAACAGCGTATTCTCAGGAGTGCTGGAAGGTCTGAATTTCAAACGATCAGAGGAAACGGCAAAACGACAGCACCGGGACACGGGTGGAAAAAAATTCACTACCTCCAAATGAATTGACAGTGACAGCCTTCTCTTTCTGTCT
The DNA here is from genome assembly GCF_936440315.1 of Barbus barbus. Lineage (NCBI taxonomy): Eukaryota > Metazoa > Chordata > Actinopteri > Cypriniformes > Cyprinidae > Barbus > Barbus barbus. Next base: position 22,751,399 of record NC_136761.1, on the reverse strand, counting down.
GTCTGTTCGCATCAACAATCTATCCGTCTGTACAGGTGACAGATTATAGAGCCCTTGTGGCTGTTGTACATGCTCATACTACATATGGGTCAGACATATAGCATTATGTTTATCACCCAGCTGTACGGGCAACATGTCGAACGGCGAGCAGCAGACACGGTTAAATAGACACACCAAACGTTCATGAGCGGGGTCGATTAGCTGCGAGACAAACTAAATGAACCCATGGAGCAACGCCACTGTTCTGCAATGCATAAGGTACTGTAATAACCCAATAGGGAAAGATGTCATTCTATCTGCACAGCATATTTCTGCTGATGGTCTGTTGATAAACCGTCTCTATTTCCCTTAACACACTTGATCCTTTAGACAATTTTATTCTTTCTCAGGTCAAGTAGCTCTTGGGGGATAGAGAGGTTTTTTTTCCATTTAAACTCTGTTTTAATGATTAGATAAATTAAAAAATAAATAAATCAAAAAGCATGTCTAATTAATTTAAATCATGAAACTTACACAATTTAACAGCAATTTATTAAAATTTAACAAAAATGTAATTTTTAAGGCTCAATGTAATATATATATATATATTTACACACACATTTCACATTTCCCCCTCAAATTCAGCTTTATTTTGAACAAATTCTGTTTTCCATTAATTTTCTGGATTCCATTGTAACTGTTGCTTTAAATTTTAATAATCAAAAGCATTTGTACTTAATTAACCAAACCGGAAACTGTGCATCGGCACCATTCATTCCCACAGACGCAGAACATGCAGTATTCATATTTCAATTGTATTTTTTCAGCTTAATATTCACAGACACTAGTCCATATCGACACTAGTCCACTAGTCCATATTTGTGACATTATACACAAATGTCATTTTTATGACTGGATTCCGGGATTCCATTCATGTTTTCCACCTCACAGAAAACATAGGGCCCTACAATGGTTGATTAATCGATTAAAATGCAAACGTAATGGCTGCACACTGATATAACGGCTCTGTAAAAAATGTATTGCAACGTATCGACCATCAGGTCTTCGTCAGCCACAGTGCATTTTTGATTAATCAATTAGTTATGAAACTTAAAGGGTCAGTTCACCCAAAATGAAAATGCTGTCATTAATTACTTTATTAATTACTAACATTACTGATTACTGTAATTAATTACATTATTTACCTTCATGTCGCTCCAAACCCGTAAGACCTTCGTTCATCTTCAGAACACAAATTAAGATATTTTTGTGACGTGTTTACGAAGCTACGAGAATACTTTTTGAGCACAAAGAAAACAATAACAATTTATTCAGCAATTCTTTTCCCCGAGTTACCATATTCCGTCATTTTGGAGAGTACACCGTAATCGATGTAATAAGCGTTGTTTACGTTCAGTAGACTTTGATCGTGGTAATATCATTGCTGTCTATGGAGGGTCAGAGACCTCTCAGATTCCATCAAAAATATCTTAATTTGTGTTCCGAAGGTCTTACAGGTTAAGTAATTAATGACAGAATTTTCATTTTTGGGTAAACTATCTTTTTAAAGCTTAAATGATCTAGACTGTTTTTTAATAGTTAAATAGTTTAAGTACAGGGATTAGGAAAAGTCAAAGTCACTGATGACAGCTGAAAAAGAACAGTGTTTGAGAGTTGGAGTGAGATATATTTTGATAAAAATGACAAAAGATTAAATCACACGTTTTTTCTTAAAAGGACAGTGCATGCAACAATAAAAACTCTATCGTCATTATCATCGTCTCCATGTTTTTCTTTATGAACACAAAAGACATGACCTGCTTCTCTTTTACACTCAGTGATAATGAATGGTGTCCAAGGTAATAAAGCACGATTTATATTCAGGTTTAACTTTTGGTCTGCTCCACACAGAAAGCTATCATATGGAATAGAGTGTGCAAGTTATGTTGGAAATTAATTTTGGGGCTTGACAGCTCATGTCCACATTCACTCTGACTGCATGGAAAAGAGCTGCTTGGACTCTGCTAAATATCTCCTTTTGTGTTTTACAAAAGCAAAAAAATCTTACAGGTTTGAAATGACATGAAGGTGAAAAAATGATGGCAAAACGTTAGTTTCATTTAACATTAAAAAAGAAAAAACAGATTTAATGTAGACAATTTATTCTAAAAGAAGATTTGTACTCCTTATGCAACTCTTCTGTGCTCACAAAAACTGCACTGAATGTCTTTTAATGCATTTATATCTTTGAGGGAGGAAGAGCTAAAACACATCTAAATGCTTCACATTGCTCTTGCAGACGTCATCTGCCTGATCACCTGGAGAGTTACGACTATCTGCGTCAGCAGGCATGCACAAGCAACAATGACTTGATTTGCTGTTAAAACTTTTAATTCTTTGTATAATTGGTGGGATAATTGTTACTTATGTCATCGCAGCTTTAATGGTTTGTTAGGCTCACAAACCCAACTGAGCAGCTTATCAAGGAGCGCATGGTTCCAACAGAATGGAATCTGAATGGAATCCCAACGCATTCTGAATGGAATTTGCGGAAACTCTAAATCCCAATGGTATCTGTGCAATGCTAACAGTTCAGACAGAATGTCAAAGTGTCACTCCATATGACTCAGATCTGTAACGGTCCACCAGCTACAGCAATTTAAACAATTGCCTGTGTCTTCAGCAGCCTCAGGGCAGCTTTTAACAGTGATGAAGTCCTAACAAAATTTGAAGTGAGCGAGTGTGGGGGTGTCTCCTTGCTGACCAGTGTGATGTGGTGCACTTAATGGAGATGAAAGTGGGTGACTGGAGTGTCAGCGTGCAGGGACAGCGTAATCAATGTGTGCTGTCGAGGACTTGGAGATCATCCGACTGCATCATTCAATGCAACTCCCACACATGCAGCTCCATACAACAACTAGTCACACGTAGCCAGACCTTTGACTAAATGGCATAAAGTCTGGTCCACTCTGCAGCTGGTTCTGGCCAAGAACTGCCTAATCAAGCGGGCTTAACATAATCAGAGTTGGAGCGTTTCTCTATAATAAAGATAACATTTACTGCAAACACCGTGATAGTGTTTTAAAGTACACCATGGCAATAAGCAATGTTCATCCGTCTCCCAGCATCATCACCTTTGAGAATCATGCCAGTGGTCAATGGAACAGTATGATCAATGATATGCACTGGATTCACACCGACTACGTTTACGTAGACATCAGTAATCTAATTATTTACCTTATCTAAATAAAACTATATTCTGATTAAGGTGTTTACATGAGTTTCTTTTAGAATATTCCTTTCATGTTCCCGTTTTACGTTATAGTACATAAATCGATTAATGGCATGCGTCATTACCTCCCCACATGACGCCATCCAACGTCCCCTCCAGAATTTCACATATAAACATATAGTTTGCCTTCGTGATGATGCCATATACAGTTTTGGGTGTTTAATTTTTAATTTTATAAAAGTTTCAAGTGCCGTTAATTATTTGTTCGTGCATACAGACGACGGCGGTGTTGAAGCTCTTTTGGATTATTGTTGTCCATGTAAACGTACTGTTGTCACTGTTTGCTATCATTAAACTTCAATTTAAAGTCTAATGTCTAAACATTTGAATATTGTATATACACAAACGTTGTTGTAAAATGTATTAAATAATTATTTAGTCAAACTAAATGCATACTAAACTTAGTTTAAATGTAGCAAAATATAGTGGATTGAAATTCATTTGTAATTATATGCTACATTTGAAAAGTTTAGAGTCAGTAAGTTATTTTATTATTATTATTTGTTTAATTTGTTAATATATCTTATGCTCAACAAGGTTGTTTTTATTAAAAATAGTCAGTAAAATCAGTAATATTTTATAGAACTGTTTTGTGGTTTAATATATTTTAAAATATTATTTATTCCAGTCTTCAGTGAGGGATGCACCGAAAGGAAAATTCTTGGACAAAGCCAAAACTGAATAAAATGAAACACTGGGCTGAAGGCCGAATACCAAACACGTGTTTTTTTTTTTGCATTTTTCCCCCACGTATTTTTCCATTGTTGTCACCATTGCATAAATTAAATAGCCAAAATGAACTTTTTACTGTTTTGTCTTACTTTTCAAAGAACAAAAATCAATTACAAAACAACAAGTTCCCAATTTGAACACTTTGTGAATGTTATAATAAATGTGTTAATAGAGCTGTTGAAAGTATTATTATCATTATTATTGTTTTACTTTATTTTATTTTACAGTAAAATTACAATACTAGCATTTATGAATGTTGATGGACTTCTTGCTTTTTCTCAGCGTTTATTTTGGCAGAAACCCACCAGAAGACCTCAGTGCATCTTTTTGTTGACAACACAAGATATATAAATGATTCTCAATACGAATTTGGGAAGATGTTTGACGCATGTATCGCATTATTACATGCCTTGTAAAAATTCATTAAACTGTTACTGAACAACTGACGAGTAACACTGTTTCAGCGCAGATTTTCCTCATGCATTGTTTTTTTTGAACCCTGGCTAACTAGCTAGTGCAGCGCTGTTTGAATACATGCGATTTGTGCATGTATTAGAAAACATAACATTCTGCAGTTTATTTACTAATTGTTTAAGGCCATTTCGCGATTTCAATCATCATAGAGTAACCAGCAACAATCACCTCTTCCTCTTCTCATTGAAGACATGTGATGCAGCGCTAAATAGTTTCTCACTATCAGTGCTTGGAATTATTTTTGTGTCTTTCTCAGACAGTTTTAAATGCTTACACACTGCCAGTGCGCATTAGTGCGCGCCTCTATTTGATTGAGTCACGTCATTGTTCGAAAAATTTACTCTGTCTTCTCGCTTATTCAAATAATTTTGGTTGCCTAACATTTGGTGCATCCCTAGTCCTAGTGTCACATGATCCTTCAGAAGTTGTTCATGCTGATTTGATAATATAGAGAAATGCTGCTTAATATTTTTATGGAATCAGAATAGCGTTTCTTTGAAATAGAAATTTTTTGTAACAAAAATATCTTCACTGTCACTTTTGATCAATTCAATGTATCCTTGTTGAATAAATGTATATTTTATTCTTACATCTTACCCGATTTTTTAAATGGTAGTGCTATTTATGTAACATTAAACTACCATTAGAAACATGTAAATGTTTTAAAAAATTGTAAACACATTTTTTAAATAATATATAAAAAAAATGACAATTATCTATTTTTTCCTCATGCATTTGGCTGTATTAATGTTGGCGATTAATTATTTACTTGATGCCATATTTGAAATGACAATTATGACAATTTCTTAAAGTACGCATTTCTACAATGTATGAACATTTAAACAGAAAACACCCACAAGAAAAATAGGAAAATTTGTATAAATCCCGTAATCATTATTTCTTTCTGAAAAAAGCACAGAAATAACTTTTCTTTTCATCAGATTAGAGCTTGCCAAGTCATAAAAGTACTTTTCTGGGCAATCAGACAGTCTACCAACAGACTGCTGTAGTGGTTAATGGGACGGTCGGTGGGTGTGCCGTCTGAGGCTGATGTCATACACAACACATCGCTACAATACTTCTTAATAAAACAATCACAGGCACTTGCATGCAGAGATGTCACAGATATGTGCAACATTTTTAATTGTGTGCCCTGACACTCGTACGACGCTTTCACACACTGACATTGAGAGCAATTGCATCAGCGGCATGTGTTGTGGGAGTGTGTGGGTAATGAGCAGACCGTCTCAAAGGAGCAGACAGGTGATCCTGCCAAAGCACACATGAGAAGCAGCCTCACAGCCAAGCTTTAACATTCTGGAAGACAGTAAGAACACACTGCTCATTTCAATAGAACACAGCGAAACAAAAAAACACGGGTCGTCACCACAGAGAGATGCGTGAAATATGCTGAGGGCTCTGACAGCGTCCCCATGAGCAGAGAAACACGAGAGATGAAAAGCTGTAAGTCATGTCATGTAGGATGGACTAGGTCAGGGATCTCCTTTGCGTAGTCATGGTAACACACCCGGCAACCGAGAGTAAGTTTTGCCTCATACTGTCTCCTCACTACCGATTGGCCAGAGAGGAAGAAAGGGAAAGGGAGGAAGAAAAAGAGAGAAGGCACAAATGAAGAAAGCAGACTGCATATCTGATTAAATTACAATATCCTTCGATTAAAATCGCTGAACCTTTTCATGGTGAATCTCCATGTACAAAAAGCATAAAGAGATTTATTCCCCAGAATTTTATTTTTCCTTTCCGGATTGTTAGATTGTCAGCCAACAATCTTAGTGCCCAAAAACAACATCATGTTTTTTATTTACATTTTTTAACGTTGTTTAAAGGCGCACTCAGTACTTTTAGTTTACTTAGTGATAGTGACAATATGGTGGTTTTCTAGGACCACTAAGATAGTAGCATTTAACTGGTCATGTGATTTCAACATGACAGCCCCCATAAGACAACCCACTCCATGTATAATATAGTCTCAGCCTGCATATGGCACACAAAATTGGAAACACTTCAGAAGTTTCGAAGTTGTCATCTGATTGGTTGAATTCTACAGGATTTCCGGAAGACATGTGTGTTGCATTCTTTAACGTTCCGTCAGGAAACAAAGATGCTGTGGCGCCAAACCCACTACTGGAAGAAGAAAGACTGTGTTTACAACTGTAACAATGAGAGCTTATCAGGATCAACTTGGATGATGCTGGATTTACAAAGTATGTGAAATATAGACTATTTAAAATATGTCGAAGAGTTTTATACACCGGTCTGTTATGGTGGGGACAGATCCACACACCTAAAAATGACGCGGCACAAAACAAAACGTGATTGGTTGCTTTACCTGTCAGTCATATGGCCTCTTGGGCGGGCCTTGGCCATTCAAAGGAGCCAAGGTTCCCAGACCTTCTGCTGTCAGACTATGCAAGACTACCTATAACAATACTTTACTTTTATTAGACTATTAACATAAGTGGAGTTTGTCTGATGTCAGGGTTGCATCATTAAATATGTTGTTTTAAAAGTACTATTAATTTATAAAATAAAGCATCACAGGGATGCTGGAGTCTATCCCCCCATTTAAAATGATGATGTTAATGTTTTTGTGATGTTAATGTGAATGAACATATGCAACTGTTAAAAAATTTGGGGTCAGTAAGATAATTTTTTTTATTTTTATTTTTTTTATTTATGCATTAAATTGATCAACAGTATAGACATTTTGTTACAAACAATGTCCATTTTCAAATAAACTGAACTTTCTATTCATGAAGGAATCTTAAATAATGTATCACTGTCCCCATGTAATGTAAGCATTATAAATGTTTGCTTTAGTAATAATACAATGAGAAATGTGCTCTGAGCAGTAAATCAGCATATTAGAATGATTTCTGAAGGATCATGTGACACTGAAGACTGGAGTAATGATGCTGAAAATTCAGCTTTGTCATCACAGAATAAATTACATTTTAAAATATATTCAAATAGAAAGCAGTTATTTTTAATGGTAAAAATATTTGAAATATTACTGTTTTACTGTATAAAATGAATGCAGTTTTGGTAAGCATAAAGAGACTTAAATGCGACCCTACATTTTTGAACAGTAGTGTACTTTAATATTCACATGGAGCCTCAATTTTGTTATTGCAAAAGGGCTAAAAGTATCCTGTTTTCCATGTCCCCATTAAATGTACTTCCTGGAACAGTGTCTCTCAGTGTCCATTTAGTTGTCCTATTTCCTAAAAATAGCTTTTCAACTCATGTTCATGTGAATCAGACACCGCCAATGACAGTACCTGCTGATTTAGTTTTTCAGACAGAAGCCTGTGCCAGCACCAGTACACCATCGATAACCGAATCACATTTGCATAGACTACCTGACTGCCTAATTCATGCATCTCAGATACGTTTTCAAGCAAATCAAACCAGATTAATGATCAATGAACAGCAAAAACCAAGAGCAGGGCCTGCTGGAAGGAAGGACACAGTAGCAGCCATTAGGGGAAGTCGATAAATTAGCAGAGATATGGAGCTGTGGAGGGGCGCAGAGGAAAGAGATGCCTGGGGGGATGAGATTGGGTCTGGAAATAAACGTTGAAGATATTTTAACATAAAAAAAACATTGATCATGACTGAATGAGGCTACACTTAACACTTGAGATATTACACAAGATATACATATAAATGTTAAAGGGGTCATTGGATGGAAAATTCACTTTTACATGTTGTTTGAACTGATCCACCCAGTGTTTTTTTTTTTTAAATCCCCAAAAATTTAGGCGTTTTGTTGTTGGATGTAATAATGAGCATAGCAGTCGTCATTTACTCCCGACATCGGAGCCGCTGAAGACGCAGAGGATTACTTTTGTTTTTGAAGGGAGTGTGTCCCTGGTCTATGTGTTTATGTTTTCGCGCGAATCATTCGTGATCCAGCTTCACCTGCAGAAGAAGTGAGTCTAAGGTTTTTTTTAATGAATCTTTGCAATTCGCCTTTCCTAATAATGTGCTAGTTAGCAAGTTTTGGGGCTAAATGCGGCTCAAGTTGACTAAACTTTCTGTCTCTGGTACAAGTCAGAGGACTGCTCATCACCCCATGGAAGAGAGGGCGGGGTGAACAGTAGCTCATTAGCATTTAAAGGGACATGCACCGAAATGGGTCGCTGTGAACAGAGCTGTTTTTGACAAAGTAAAAAGGGTGTTGTTTTACACTACCATTGAGAAATTTTAACCAAAGTTTGTTTTAGACTTTTCACTGAGACCCTAAAGAATCATATCAACTTGTGGAAAATGGGCATCCGATGACCCCTTTAACATACAGGTTTTTCTTGTGCGTGAAAGTCTTAATATTTTTTCTGAAACTGCCACTTAAAGTCACCAAGAAATCAAAATGGACAATTCTTATGCTTTTATGGAATTTTACAGTGTTTGATATAACTTATTTATCCATGCACATCATTTCATGCACTTTTTTTTTACAGTATGTGCAGTTAGTGTAATACCAGGTTAAGGTTCAGTTTAGGGGTTGGTTCAGGGTTAGTACCTAGTTATTGCAATTACTATAAGTAAACAGTATGTACATGCAGAACAGCATTGTAAAAAACTGCTACAATCATATTTTATTCATGTGTTAGAAAACAACAACAATCCAATCAATCTGATTGGAACAGACAAAATCAAGTTCCACCCTATGCTTTTTTTTTGTTCAAGAACCCTTGTCACTCAGATTTGTCACAAAGGAGAAAAGAAGATCATAATTTCCATTTCATGCCGACTTTAAGCGCACCTCTCCTTAGCACTTCAGCAGGCACCATTAAAACTCCTCAGAGACACACACATACAAACATCACAAAGGATTTCTCTCATTTATTTTCTCTAGCTTTATTTGATCTCCCTCCCTCTCTCAGTTATAACGGCAATCTAACTCTGAGTTTTTAGCTGCATTTATACTGTTCTGATAAAACCAATCAAAAAATTGGATGAGCAAGTAATCTACACAGGTCACTGGCGCCCAGTGCTAACAACTGTAACACGGTTCAGAGGGATTACTGTATCCAGTCGGTCGGTGCTGTTGCTAGGCCTCATGTAGCTTTCTCTCTCACTCCTCCTCCTCCTGAGCTCCCCCACACATGCTGCACACAGCCAAAAAATGGCCAAATAATACATTCTAGCTCAATAAAGGAGACGACAGCTGCTGCACTCAGACAGAGAGGGCCTTGTCTGGCTCTTTCGCTGCACATAAACACATACGCAGAGACATAAACACACAAACACATTTGTTGTGCTCATAGCTCAATGCTCAGCACCACGGTTAATGTGAGTCCTGATTGAGCCACAGGCCAAAGTGCTGCTGCTTCCTGAGATTAACATGGACAAATCAGAAAATAAAAGGTACAACAAATGTGAGCTTATGAATTGATAAATCACTAAAATATCTTAATATCTATGACAGTTCATCCAAAAATGAAAATTCTGTCATAATTTACACATTGATGTTCAAAATCTCATTTAGAATGAGAATCTCATTTAAATCTTATTTAAAACTGTGATCAAACTATTCACAAAAGAGATGCTATCTGATGTTCTGTTACTTTTCATGCAATTACAATGAATGGGCGCTGAGGACTGCAAGCTCCAAAAGCATATAAAAACACCATAAATGCATCATAAAAGTAATTAATATGACTTGTGTGTCATATTTCAAGTTTTCTTATGCCGTACAATGGCTTTGTGGAAGAAACAAAATTAATTTAAAGTTTTTTAGATCCACTAATGACGATCAATTAATTAATTAATCATCTTTTCAATGAATCTGTCATTTATGAATCAGACTGATGTAGGTCCTACTCACTGCTCACCAAAGCTGCACTAACTTGATCAAAAATACAGTTAGTAATCTAATGAAATATTACAATTTAAAGTAAGTGTTTTATATTTGAAAATATAATTAATTCCTGTGATGCAAAGCTGAATTTTCAGCATCATTGCAGTCTTCCGTGTCACATGATGCTTCAGAAATCATTCTAATATGCTGATTTGCTGCTCAATAAACATTTATCATTATTAATGTTGAAAACAAGTGTGCTACTTAATATTTGCATGATATATATTTTTCTGCATTTTTGATTAATAAAAAGTTCAAAAGAACAGCATTTATTTGAAACAGAAATCTTTTGTAACATACTGTAAATGTATGTATTGTAACTTTTGAGGCATCTCTGTCAAATAAAAGTAATAATTAAAAAAAAAAAAACTGGTCTTACTGACCAATCTTTCAATGGTAGTATATACTGTATGATGTCACTTTTTGACACATCAAAGCTCCAGTTCCCATTATTTATAACTGCATGGCATTAAAAGGTAAATTCCACTAAATTCTACAAAATTCCTCCTTTTGAGTTCCACAAAATAAAGTCATAAAAGTTGAGTGACATGAGGGGTTAATGATAATGGAATTTTTCAGAGTAAACTGTTCCTGTTCCCTCTAAAATGACTTCATCACGCTTCCAAAGAAAAGCAGTATTTAAACACAAAAAGTACCAAAAATGACCATGCATGGTTTTGTAGATAATCCCTTGACATTAGCATGTTTTTTTTGGATATACCATAAAACACTCATTCATTGGTAGTCAATCAATATGCTTTTTTCAATGACATATTCGTAAACTTTGACATTTGCTATCCCTAACCTCATCTTGAACATTTGTTGACTGTCCCATAGTGCCATCACAGTACTTTTTATCATAATTGACCAATCCATGACCAGAGGTTGCAGAATCTTAGGCTGAATCTGACAGAAAAATACATTCTAAGGCTACTCAGCAAAACAGCCCGGAGGTGTTAGTGATATCTAACAAAATGACCAAACACCATGTGTGAATGATGAAATCTGCAGTAAAACATCAAATAATGCTCTAATGGTTAGTATATCATAGTGCAATAGTAAAACAAACTCAAGTGTCTGTGTGCACGTGCATCTGGGTTACCTTGAGTGAGTCGAAACAGGCGATGACGCGGCCGTTCTCCACGTGGCAGGTGCGTGAGGGGTGAGCGAACTTGCATTCGGTGTCCGAACGCGAGCAGGTTCCTCGCTGGAACTCTCTGCACACCTCCAGTGTAAGCCACTTGGTGTCACGACCCATGGTCACATTGACGGCCATGGCGGTCCCTCGACGAGCGGCGGGTGAGCAGAGGGCTGGGGTGGGGCAGCCAGGCGTGATGAAGAACAGAAGCTGCAAAAAATGAGCACAGTGGCAAGGAGATCCTCAGACTACCAGTCTAGAAATGAAAACCAAACTCTCTTATGGACAGGAAGGGGGCATAGTCTGCTGATCAGCCAGTGAGGAAGTATGACGAGAATATGAGATCAGTTTAAAGTCAGGCAGGGAGAGCGATGAATTGAGCGTGCTGAGGTGGAGTTGGTCAATGTGACATGCTGCGGTGCATCTTCGGCTGCCGCCCAGGAAAACGAGGCATTAAAAGTAGAGTAGAGCGGCACTTTGTATTTGTCTGCAGTGGTCGCCCCACTGTCTAGACTCACCCTCCGGAGCGCTGGGATTAAAATAGCCCTCTTGCATTGAAGTAAAACGGACTTTCTCTAAATTTAGGCTTCTGAAATCCCCTGCCCTGTTGCCATAGGTGCAGCAGTCCCTAAAGATACTCGCATGTCTGGGTCGCCAGGAATGGAGAGACTGCAGAAGTGAAGGGAGAGACACTTTGAGAACCCAAAAGGGAAACTAATCGACTGGCGTCCTTGTATTAAAAGGTGAAATGGCGAGCAGGCGGAGCTGGAATCGAGGAACAGGCAAATGGGTTGATTGACTGTCAGGGTGAAATATAGCCCAAGCCAAGGCCAAGCGCACACGCACGCGCTCAAGTCAGCGGGGAAGAGAGCGCTCTGAAGCGGACACAGAGAAGGGCTTCCGCAGCATCCAGATGAGGCACTTTATGGTGATGCGAGACTTCTTTCACTTGAATCGCTTTCTCATCCCTCCTGCTCTCCCTGCGTCCCTTTTATCGCACTGTGACGTGTCCTCGCGCACTTCTAAGAGAGTCCTTTGCGGCAGGAGACCTGTCTTTGCGAAAAGACACAAAAACAAAAGCAACAAACTCAGTTAAAACAGCTTGTCCCGTTCGAAACACTCTGAAACAAGCGATAAAACGCAAGCGATAAAAGTTCAAAACAACAAAGGAAATGCCTGAAGCCGCAGCTGTTTATGTTGCAAACCTGTAACTGGGGAATACAGAGGTGAGCGACAAACAGAGAGAGGCTGAAAGCGCATGGCAGAAAGCGCGAGTGAGAGAGTGCAAGAGAGGTAGAGGAGGAGTGCAGACGGGAGGCAGGCAGCAATGCAAAGGAAAGGGCAGGCTGTGTCTTGATTAAGAGATACAGGGAGGGAGGGAAAAGAGGGAGGAGGCAGGAAAAGGGACACAGAGAGAGAGAGAGAGAGAAAGAGAGAGAGCGAGCACATGGGAGACAGCAACGTCACGTTACGATTCTGGGGCGACAAAGTCAGCTCAAAACAAAACAGCGAGGCCATAAACTACGCGCTGATCGCACGCTTCCAGAGTTCAGGATCTAAATGTGGCTTTTGTGATTGAAAAAGGAAGTAGAGCAGCCGACAGGAAGGGCATATCTCCATAGCTGCAGCTGCTGAGCACGGAACACTGCAACAGCCAATCAGCAGCTGCGATGCAACCGGCCAATGTGGATCAGCCAATCAGGAGGAGCCTAATATATCGATCGTTTGTCTCCCCACCCTCTTTGTCATTGCATTGCTCCTTGGCTGAATCCGAAAGAGAGTGGCTCTCTTGCTTTCCCGGAGCGTTATCGGGGTACATGCGATCACGGGTGGGAAAAGAAAGGAGAAGTGAATGGATGGTTATCGCATTCGTTCTACACGGGAGGGTGTACGGGGTGGAGATGTGAACCATGGGGGGCAGTGCCACAGGGGGATGTGAGTGGGTGTCTTGGGTGGGTCTGACAGCTGATATGCCGTCCCTTGAGAGAGAGGGAGACAGTACAGTGAAGAATAATCAATGGCGTGATGACCAAGCACTCTTGAACCAATGCGGGAGGGAGGGACGGATAAATGAATAAAAGGACAAGAAAATGAAAAAAAATAAAGCAGAGGTGAACGAGCAGACAGTGAGGAGATTAGAGGAGAGGTTAAGGCAGATATTATCTGTCCCCGTGTCTCACAGCGACAGACACAGACGGAGGAGGCGGCAGGTGGAAGGGGGGGGTGAGCGCGTGATCGGAGCGAGCAGACAGACGGTCCAGAAGGAGAGCAATGCGGTGAGGGAGATCGGGAGAGAAAATGAGGGAGAGAAGATGGAAATTGAATTAATGACACCCACCTCTAAATACAAGAACAAAGGCACTAAATGCAGTGCAACCTAACACCGCGCAAAGCAGAAAGTAGGTTTTACAGCAAGCTGACGTGTGCACCCTCCCCCAATATCAGCCCTACAGTAAGATCGATGAAGACGCCCCCCCCCCTGGGGAACGCGGACCTGCATTGAGCTGTTCGTCAGCACTGAAGTTAGCACATCTCTGTCTCAGAGCTGAGCAGAGCAGAGCAGCACGGTACCTCAACCACACCTGCTTCCTGCACGCAAAGTGAAAGGCCAATTATCTAATTTATATGTAGGCAGGTGAACGGAGAGGTGATCCGTGAAGAGAACGTGTGGCTGTGATGTCAGCTGCTGCGTCTGAGTCCCTCTGCAGATGCTGCTATTACCCTAATGTGTAGTACAAGCGTCGCCTGCCTGACGACTGCTAATCCCACCCCCCCCACCCCCCGAGATGATAATCATCGTTATTTCCAAAATTGGATGATTTTTATCTCCGCGGCTTGTAGAGCTAACGATCACACACTGCCCGAAACAATGGGACCGGTTATAAATAGATGTCTCGAACTGATTTCCCAACGTGATTAAGTAAATTATTAATGCAAAGTACACCGACGAAACACAACCTGACTAGTTGGTGTACGTCTGCCCTGGTTATTACAAGCTGTAGTTACTGTACAGGCATAAAAGCAGATAATGCTAGAAGAAAGGTGTATTGTTTCATCTAGAAGGATGGCTGCATGAAAAGTGAAAAAGCAAAGCACTCTGACAGTAGCTGGCCAAGTCTACTTATAACTGGTTAAAATACAGCCAAGATATTTTATTGAAAAGTTAGTTATTTACACTACAAGTGACTAAAAACAAGCTAACTACAATCAAATTACTTAAATGGGCAAAGGGGCAATAGTTTAAAAAAATAGAATAAGGCTGCACAATATATTGGGACCTCATGGGTTATTGGCTTATACTTTACATGTTTTATTTAGTTTAATAGTATCTGTCCATATTGAACCTATAGGCCATTTTTGGTTATTTACAGTCACAATGAAACTGAAGCAGGGATTTTTGTTCTTCTGTAATGTGAAATACATTAAAAAGAGTGAAATGGATTATTGTAAAAGAAAGAAATGTGTAGGTTGTGGACTTTCCAGTGGTTTTTGTTTGGTTGGAGGCTGATCTGAATGCAAGCTTGCAATCGATTGTAAGAAAGGTGCAAACTAATTAATTGGGGAAGTCCAGCTAAATCACCAGATAAAAGCCTGTCAGTTCACCGGAAGACCGATTTATGACATCTTAATTAAAAATAACAAGGTCAAATTTTTTAATGAAACACACATGGATGAATTGTTCAGATCTGTAGCATGCATTTAGAAAACAGGTAGGTTGAATTTTCATTTTAAAACTTTTTTTTTAATTATTGATGCTCATTTCCACCATTTTAAGAATTGAAAAATAGATTATTTTAATTTAAGTGATCATTAGCTGGGTAAAGGTAATCTATATGTAAAAATAGGGGAAATTAGCATTTACAGCTAAAATGTAAAATCAGCCAATACCAATAAAAAAAAAAAAAACCCTCTAATGATAATTGACATGGCACTGATATATCACGCGCCCCCAATATTTTACTCTAACAAAGAAATACAATGATATCAGGGACTGTAATCAGTTTATTTATGGTTTCATAAACCATTTGAATGATGCAAGAATGAATCAGAATTTGAATTCCCTCAGCTTGCTCAGGCTGAGCATGCAATACACTATGACATTAAAAACAGCAATGCAGCATTTTTAATGCACGCATTGGAAAAACTAGCTTGTTAATGGAAAAGCCACACTATTTTGAAAAGAGCTACTAAAACACTACTGAAAAATTTACATGCTAGATTAGACACAGCAAAACTTGCACTAAACCTGGAAAGAGATGAAAAAATAATGGTAGAAAAATCTCAAAAAACCCTGAAAACCTGACAGACTTCAGAGAGAATGAATATCTCTAACGCACAGACAAGACAAATAACCTTGTGCTCAATGCTAATAACGTCAGCTATATGTAGTACAATTGTTCTAAAGGCTAATGTAAGTGCTGGTTGTGTTTACTTTGATGTTCTACAGCAGGAAGGTGGCTGGGCGGAGGATATACAGCACTGCATACGTGTGTGCGTGTTTCTAGCGCAGATCTACAAAGGAGGCTGTAAATATCAGAAGTGTGGAGGTGGCGAGTGTGTATTGTTTCTCCAAGGTCACTGAGCTGAATACACATTGCACTTGTAGCAGTGTCCTTCAGACGCCGCATGTGTATGCACAAGAATCAAGGAGAAAGTCAATAACTGGAATGTATAGCAGAAGACAAGGCATCTGAGAAACAAATATCTTTTAACGCACTTGGCTGTGGTTTGTAGACACTAGTGTGCTGTTCAGGGCCGTCTCAGTTTGAAAAGTCAACAAAAATCACACCTACTGTCTGTCTGTGAGAAATTAATGATATATTTAATATGACTGAAGTTGGCAAGAAATTCAGTGTATTTTGTAAATGTATGTTATTGATCTTATTGTAAACGATTCTTCTGTGTAGGGCTGAAACGATTAGTCAACAATAAAAAATAGTTGACGAATATTTTTCTTGTCGAGTAGTCAGTCGTTCGATCTGAAATGATACCTAATGTAAGAGCCTGCAATAATGTGGTTTGACCAGTGTGGGACTGTAGCGCAAGACTGTAATTAAGCCATCCTGGATGCAATTCAAGAGAAGAAGGCACAGCGCTTCAGAGCAAACACTGGCCCTGCCCTAAATGTGCACTTTCGGTCTTGTGGACTTACAAGGGCTGCTGTGTGAGCATGTCCGTTAAGTCCACGAGACCGTATGGTGTCCCATTCGTCATTTTAGCATTCAAAAGGGTGGTCGCGAGCACCCCCTTTGCGCCCTCGATACGCACTTCTGCCGAGCCTGCACTGGGGCGAGCTCCACAGCAGACTTCTACCTAACAGTCAAAGCGGCATTACGTTACGAAAGTGCAGACTCAGAGGAAGACCGTGAGGGTTTAGGGTGCCATTTGGGACAGGGCCACTGCCGAACCTGAAACTGCTGAGCGGCGTTTGGATGAATATGTAAATATATGCTGCACACTTTCCTCTCAATAATGCAATAAACACAACAAAAGCGGTGAGAAAGTAGCAGTTAAGAATGCATCTGATTACAGGGATCCAGTCACGCCATTTATACAGTACTGGATGTAATAGATAGCTTTAAATCAAGCAGTATTAAACATGAAAAATCAGAGTCAGTGTCACTTTTAGTTAGAATTAGGCTACAACTTAATTTTGTTGAGCTATAGCTAATGATAAAAATATTATTTCATTAAAGTGATAGCTTGGGTTGAAGAGATCAAAGCTCGATCTAGCTCAGGGCTGTTTTGACTATCATAACCCTATAAGGTATTTTAAGAGAGATTATGGTGGGAATATAATATCTTATCCAAAAATAAAACATCATCACTTACCTTCATTCAGTTACTTTTTCATATAGCTAATTAAATGGTGAATGCAGTGTTTCTCTGTCTGTCATCTCATTTTGTGTGCCAAATATATTTATTTGTATAAATTAATTGTAATTACATAATAGGATTTTCAAAAGCTGAAGTGATTAGCTTTATTTATTTGTTAGAATATGTAACTCAATATTTGAACTAATTACAAAAACTGAATAATCAAAGTCTACTGATTAATAAGAGAAGTAATCAACGATCAGTCGATTAATTGTTACATTAATCAATTATCAAAATAACTGTTTGTTGCAGCCCTACTTCTGTGCATGTTTTGTTTTTTATGAATCGTTTTGACCTCATAATATTTGAGACCCTGGACCACAAAACCAGTCATAAGTGTAAAATTTTCAAAATTGAGATTTATACATCACCTGAAAGCTGAACAAATAAGCTTTCCATTGATGTATGGTTTGTTAGGATCGGACAACATATGGTTGAGATAGAACTATTTGAAAATCTGGAATCTGAGGGTGCAAAAAATCAAAATATCAAGAAAATTGCCTTTAAAGTTGTCCAAATGAAGTTCTTAGCAATGCATATTACTAATCAAAAATTAAGTTAATATATTTACAGTAGGAAATTTACAAAATATCTTCATGGAACATGATCTTTACTTAATATCCTAATGATTTTTGGCATAAAAGAAAAATGGATAATTTTGACCCATATAATGTATTTTTGGCTATTGCTACAAATATACCCCCGCGACTTAAGACTGATTTTGTGGTCCAGGGGTCACATTTAATCAGTTTGATTAAACCCTACATTTTTTTCTCTCTCTCACTAATTTGTTTTACTTCGATGTCCATCACAATACAAAAGAAAATCTAAACTGCTACTTCAGTTTCATTGACATTAAAGAGATAAAAAATACTGTCCATTTATTCACCTTCATGTTGTTCCAAACCTATATGTGACTTACTTTCTTCTGTTTAACATGTTAAAAGTCATCAGTGTCCAAAACAACATCAGATCCCTTTGACTTTCGATGGAGACATTTCTCAAATTGTCTTCTGTTGTGTTCCACAGAACAAAGAAAGTCACGAAAATCATTTACCCATCCTCATTTTTGGGTGAACTATACCTTTAAAACTAGAAAAGCAGTCTCCAGAGTTTGTTGTCTATTCGGGACACACTTGCTGAATGAGCAAGTCTCTTAGATCTTGGAATTATCGATTATACAGATCAATATGACAACAGCTGCCCTAGGTGTAATAATTACAGAGATCACTACAGTAAACACCGTTTAGTGTTCATTTGAGGTCTATTTTAAACATTTTCAAGAAGTCTTTCACTGTAACGCATGTCCCGAATCGACAGAATCAATCATTTGCATGCAATAGGAGGAATATTGAGGTAAACAAACAGACTACAATACAGTAAAAACTTGCTGACCAATATAATTTAATAGCCAACGCAACACTAGTGGCTTGATAAAGCAACATTCTGCAGACGTGTCTTTTTTCAGGTCCCAACAGAGTGCAACATTTTGCTTATGTAAATAAACCAAAGGCCCCGGAGCCTTTCGTATGTTTTATTTTCATGGAAGCTCACAGTCTTGACATGACTCGTGTGTGAATGGGGAAAACAGAACAATGCGGCACTTCCATGCACATAATCATAAAGCTGACCTTGAATTGCTGGGAAGATGACGACGGGCAAACAGTCGCTGCATTCAAACGGCAAGCATTTTCAATACGGGCTGCCACTCGGACAGTATGTGGCAATGAGTTCCCAAATAAGCCCAGACAAGCAAGTGAAGTAACTACATTGGAATGACATGCAGAACCAACGCATGATTGAATCTGGTCCTCTGCCTCTGCCACAGTCGTCCGCAGAGACGCCAGTGGGAGTGTGAGGGTCAGTTGGCAGAGGTCAGGGCAGGAAAGAGAGGAGTCTGCTGTTCCAACGCGCTGCAGCGCTCAGCAGCACTGGAGCGCCACAACATAACCTTCATACCACAGAGCTGACGCATGCAGGCGAGCCCAGCATGACCAGCACACACTGCAGCTCCACCAGCACAGCACATGCTCCCCACATGCATTCTGCTTGCTGCAGCTTGTACTGCAGCATTTCTCGCGGCTAGGAGAGAGTTCAGTAGCTCACAGTTAACCTTTGCATTGCTTCTTAGTGACAGCAATTATTTACGTTATTTACTCACCCTCATGTCGTTCCAAACCTGTACGATATTCTTTCTTCTTAGGAACATAAAAGTAGATATTTTGAGAAATATCTTTTGTCTGCACAATTGAAGTCAGTATTCTTTTGTATTCTGCAGAAGATAAAAAGTCATACAGGTTTGGAACGGCATGAGGGTGAGTCAATGGTGACAGGCTTTTTATTTTTGTGTGAACTGTCTCTTTAAATGTCTCTTGTGCGCCGCTTATCCTGCTGAGGTGAAACCGTAGGCAAACAGATCTAAAGAAGAAGGAGAAATGAAACTGAATCTATACTTATTCTCAGAAATAGAGTCATGCTTTGAGACATTTGAGATTTTAACAAGCTTTGGCATTTTAATATGATTTCAAATAGTTGTTGATTCATCGTTTACTTTATTTAAAGTGACAGAACATCCAGTTATGGCATTATTTTCTCACCCCTCATGTCACTCAAACCTGATTCTCCTGGTCACTCGTTTCAAAAGCAAATGAAGACTTAGGTTGTCAAGCTTCTAAACAGTAAAAAGCATCATAAAGTACCATAAAAGAGGTCTTTTATGTGCACTATATTCTGTAAGTCTTTTGAAGTCCTGGCTTTGAGTGAGGAACAGACTAAAATTTTTATTAATTATTCATGGGAAATCTTCGCATCCACCCTAGGTGTCCTTGGTGTGTTCATGAGTAGTAGCAAAGCAAATTATTCTTATGAGTCAGATCTTTTCAACTAATTTGGCAGATTTGGTTCACAAAACTGGACTTGTTACAAAGCCACTCTCAAGACTCTGATCTGGTTCACAGTGAACGGGAGTGGAAAAAAAAAATCAGTAAATAACTTACATTTCACCCTGTCACTCAATTATTATAGTGTGCAAGTCACATGGACTACTCGATACTTTCAATTTGCATTTTGGAAAATTGGAGCTTGACAGCCTCAGCTAACCTTTAGAATTTCACTATATGTGTACAGGTTTGTAACGAAATGAGGGCGAGTAAATGATGGCAGCATATCATGTTTGGGTGGACTGTTTCTTTAAGAAGAGTTTTGACAAAAAGATGCATGCTTCTTTAAATGTTTGAATCTTTTGCTTTTCTTAAATGAATAGTTCAGCCAAAAATGATTCGTTCATTAATCAGACTGATCCACTTCTCAACATTTGATGTCCTGGCTGCAATAGTTCATAATCCACCAGAATCTTAAGAGTATAATATAATATATAAGACATCAAATGGCTTAATTGAATTATAATACTTGAATCATATAGGCTACTTTAAAGGACACTTTTATTGTGCTTTTGTCAACTTTGGAAATCGACAGCTTTATTTATCTTTCAAAAAAACTCATTTTCTTAGTTCCTTCCTTCAAGAAGAGTTTCAGTCAGTATAAGATGGCTGCATACTACTTTAAAAGTTTGAATCTTATGAATAGAAATACTGTCCTGGCCATTACAGGGAACAAACTGTCTGAATGACATTTAAAAGGACAAGGCTGATCAGTGCAGAGAATCTCATGCAGAAGTACAACCTAAATGTAACCGATATTAAGCCATGTGTGCACTTCCCTTAATGAAAGGAAGCAATGCAAAGTTCTCTGTTCCCCACAGCCAAAACGGCAAGTTCACCATCCAAAAGAAATGGACAGTTCGTACAGCTTAAGTTGGAGACGTGCAGGGCCTATGGAGAGAGGTTTTGAGACTGAAGAGCTTGCGAGACAGGACTGGCAGAGGAGAAAAGCCCCCAGCCACAGGGAAAAATAATTAGGTTAAGTATATATAATCCTTTCAGCCTATTACAGCCCCACTGCCTCCATTCATAAAAACATACAGCTGCCTGAGCTCGCTCACAAACCCACAGCAAGGACAGAGACACGTACGGTCACAAACAATCTCTAAAATCATAGGCTTAGAGCTACATGACACATTACAACAGGCTGAGCCTCTTCCCCTCTGCCCAGCTCAGTGTAATGTTGCAACAACAAACTGGTGAAACAACACAACGGTGAGGAGCAAGTGCACTATCAAAGATGATATATTTTGTTCATAATACATTAACTAATGTTAATGCAACTTAAAAGTATGGTAACACTTTATTTTGGGGACCAATTCTCACAATTAACTATCTGCTTACCCTGTATATTATTAGCATATTGGCTGTTTATTAATACCCTTAAAGCACATATTAATGCCTTATTATGCATGACCATATTTTAAATCCCTCAAATGCCATACAACTTAAACACCTTACTACAGTAGCTATAAAAATGCAGCAAATTAGGAGTTTATGGAGGCAAAAGTCATAGTTTTATCCCCAAACTAAAGTGTGACCATAGATTAGTGTATATAAAACAATAACTTTGATTAATAATGTAAAATGGCTAAAAATTCATATTAGCTACTGCATTAACTCACGTTAACGTATTTTCGACATATTTCAAGTTAAAAACTTAAGTTCAGTTGCTGCCTTAAATTTTCAAGTATAATCAACGTTGTTGTGCAAGTCAACTTAAATGAAACTGACAAAAAGAAAAAACAAGTTGAATTACTTATTTTTTTTACAGTGTGGAGAAACAAGAAATGACATCAAAGATGGCAACTACATCTTTTTATGCAATTATAAACAAGGCATTCCCGAGGCATTCAAAAGCACGTTGACTGCTTTAAATGAAGCAGACTTGGCAAATCCAATTTGAGTTTGTGCAAATGTGCCCCAAATGACTCGGACAAATGGTGCATTGCACTTTACAGAACAGTGGTTAAAAGCTCATTTGTGAGTAACACAATCCAAGGGTGTCATAACCTACTTGCGAAAAAAGAGGGCAGTGGCCATATTTATAGAACCCAACAGTCTAGTTCTTACAGATTCGGTAGAGAACCCATATTTACAGCAAGCCAACTAAATATGACAGCTCAATCAATATTCTGTAGTCGCTCAGCATTTGATAATTTGTAAATGGTGTTGCTTTATCAACCCAGCACCACGTTTTATTGCCATTTCAAAGCATATGGTATAACGTACCACATTTGGTCCAGCAAAGCGGGAGAGGGGAAATGAGGACATGTGCTTTGTGTATACAGTAACCTCACTCTCTGTTCTTATCATTAATTTTATAGGGTGAATGAAAGCGAGAGCAAAGTCCACAACGGCAGTGGCAAACGTGCCGGAACCTGTGGTGCAGTTTCAGCACATGCAGCAATATGCGAGGTGCGAGCGTGTGCACGTGGGACCGTCAAGGGGCTTCCTAATATCTTATTCCCTATTTGCTCCCTGTGTGGTGAAGGGTTATTGCCATCTTAGCAGCTCACCCGATTTAACCCCACACGTTCGACAAGAACAACTTTAATTTTCCCACGTCTGCAACTGCCTGACCAGTCATGACCACCGGGAACTAATGGAGCTTGTCGTCCGAAAGCCCTCTGTCTCACCGTATGTAGGTCTAGTTCTAGTTTAAATCAGGAAGTGAAGGATAAACAGACCCCTCGAGGAGAAGCAGGGTACGTGCTGAGTATTACCAACAAGATATATGACTTGTCAGCCATGTGAGGACCTTTAAATCGCAGACATAACTAAAGGGCAGCGATGCCACTGAAGTCTGACAGACACCAGGCCTCTAAAGCAGCAGGACTCCTGCGACCTGACCTTTGACAGCGCACATCACAAGGTGTGAAATCAAACAGAATGTCAACCGCCACTCACACGACTGCAGGTGCTCTCGCACCATAACTGTAGGGTCCATGTTATGCACTTGACTTGAAAGCAAACGCATTGTTGTGTGCATATAAAATGTGATATTCTTTGCACAAAACCTACGGCCCGTAACCAAATAAGATAAAAATGAATGACATTTTTAATATGAAGCTATTTCTAAGTGCAATGCAACAACTGGCAGGTTCAGCGACGTGACTGTCCAGACCTCAATAGCTCTACGGTTTTAATTTGTGTACAGGTAAATAAAACATACTCAGGGTTCACATCTCTTTTAATAGCGAATTTCAATATGGATCTTCAGAAATAAAAGCTGGTGTAGATTTTCAATGTCAGATGGAATGTATCAATTATATTTTTTAGTATTCAAATGTCTGTTCCTGAGAAAACCTTGAAATTTGAACAGCACAAATGAGCAAAGAACTATATCCAGCCAATGAAATATTTTAAAGTATATCTTAAAATAATGTTATCAACTATTAATGTATAATTAACATTTTTGTGCATTTAATCATTTAGTTAATAACTATACTATTGTTCAGTTTAATTTATATTTGTTCTTAACACATTAACTAATGAGAATGAATGCAACTTGAAATTATCAAAACTAATATTTGTGTATGTAAAAAATGGTAAAATTGCTATTGCATTAGCTAATGCCAACACGTAAAACCTTGCTGTAAAGTATTAACATAAATTCACTGACTTTTAATTAATAACTTGTTAATATTCATGATTCTTACTAAAAAGGTAAGATAGCTTGACAGTGTAAAATACATGCACACATGACTATCGATTTTTATGCAACAACTCAGACATGGATGACAAAATAAACTAAAGCATTCAGCTTTAGACAGTGGTCTATGCTGGCAAATGTCCGATGATGTTAAGGGTTAGTGGGGCAAAAGACATTTAACTCAGCAAGATACAAAACTACCCTCACCCACTTTTCCAGTACCAAATTTTTAAATTTTTACATGTTCCAGGAACCCAAGGACAAATTCAGCTCCTATTGTGGGTGAGCACCTTATGGTTGGGACTGCACCCAGCCCTGGCCATGGAAATTCAAATGTCAGTGTGACAGCATTACTAGTTTTAGATGCCAGACACAAAAATACAGCATCAGAAAAGATATACAGCCCACTGCACCTGATTATAACAAGGGCTCGTGACATGTGAGAGAGTTTGAGCTCCATCCACCCTGTTTACAAACTAGGCGCTGCTCGGGGCACCACAGCATGGATGGGAAGCTCAACAGCTGTCAGCAAGTGTATGATCAATGCGTGACACCCAACTGCGTTACTGGCGTTTTATTATAAGTGACGGCTTGTGCGTTAAGGTCAAATGAGAGACTTGGCTACTAAGCATATTATGGAGAAATGTAAATTCTAGACTTATGCGTCACGGTGCGAAGAGGCCATGTGCGTAAAAGCAAGGTTAGAGATGGAGACCCATAAACGAGCGAGCGTCAGTCGTGACAGCGAGCAATGCATTACACCAATCACATTTGCAATAACATGTGCGGCAAGATTTGCTAAAGAATATGAACTATTGGTCTTTACGAAAGCAGATGACTCACCTGTGCAGACAGCGCGCGACTAGAGCTCGGGTGCCATCAAATGCAGCGCAAAGCGAAATAAAGATTTGTCAATTACTACGTCACAATCACTGGCTGATGTGAGCCGCGCGCTCTGGTTGCAAAAGTTCCCGCGTTGAACCGAGAGCTTTTGATCGCGCGGTGTGCTGCGTAAAGCTTCGGATAATGACCAGCGGCTGCGGGGTGTTTCGAGTTGAACGACCAAGCGAGCGATAGGGAAGCGTGAAGCGAACTTGCTAGCTGCTGCTAGGCAGAAGACGAGACGAGGGAGGGCAGAAGGGAGGAGTAGAGCGAAAGTGTGCACGGCACTACGTGCATTCCCATGTATTGCCTCCATTTTAGGGGGATTCCCACTCGACCTCAGCGCAAACTGCGCCTCATGGATGAGGACACCTATGATGAGATATATTTGACGCAAAGGCTTAGAACTTAAATGCATTCAATAAATACCGTACAGTACAGCGCCTATGTAAATATTTAGACAAGAAGATACCTCCTCACTCTATAAATTATACTTTGCTTGTGAGTAAATGGTGTTTTAAATGTGCACTTAGCATTTTTTTAAACTAGAAAACTTTACACATTAAAGAATTGAATCTAAATATTATTCAAATATGTATACTCACATGAAATGATGAAGCCCAGACATATCATTCTTCTAGAAATGACCCTTTTACTCTACAGGGAGCGGGTCGCCCTCTCGTGGACGCAGCCATGATCACATCACATGACCTGACGTGTCACAAGATTGTCTAATTACTATTGGGGGGGGGGGGGGGCTAAATAATTTACTATATTACTTCAAAACCACTGGTACTTTGGGGGCAAATAGGAACTAAACAAAAACGTAATTTTAATAATTAAATTTTTTTCGGCACATGCATTTTTCTTCTCAGGTTGGCCAATGAAACCAATTATATCCCTTTTTGAAAAAAAATTCATTCACAATTGTGACTAGCTGTCCTTGCTCTATGAGATCCACACATAAAAAAATTGAGGGAAAGGAAATGATAATCTAACAAATGCATTTATTTTTAGATTTTCCTACTGGTCCCAAATTTGCCAACTGAAACCTTTAAGAACCTACACACCCGAAAAATACATTTGCATTATCAGTGGGACTAAAAATGGACAAACAAAATTATCCAACCCCAAAACAAAACGAGCATTTTGTTTTACGGAGCAAGGGAGTAAACAGTGAGTGTTACTTTGGCTCCATCTGCTGTAGAGAGAAAATAAAGCAAAAATTAAGACTCACCCACTCACAGATAATTTAACCAGCAACAAGCAACATGGATTATTATAAAAAAAAAAATTGTATTTATTAGTACTCACAAATTGTATTCATTTTCCAGTAGAGCAATCAGTGCTCCTCAGTACAACCTATGGTGTGGTATAAATTCAGCAGATGAGGTGATTTACAATGGCTTTTTATTTTCAATTAACAAAATATTATGAGCCAACCCATAACCTGTGATTCTATGAGCAAAAATATAAATAAAAGTTATGAGAAAGAAATAAGAATCTACAAAAACATCTTAAATCAAAAAAATAATCCAAAGACAAGTGATGGACTTCTACATAAGGCTGACTTGTGATGTGCATGGGATTGTAACATCTGAGGACACTTGAAAAAAAAATTAGACAATATTTGAAATCTTACATTACAGGAATGTAAATAAAAACATGCTGCCACCAGATTCTTCCTCAGAACAGCAAGGTCGGAAAATGGCATTTCTGAAACTTTCCAGTCTTTGGCTTTCACGATAAGCATATGCTTTTCATCCATAGTGATTTTCAGTACATTAATTGCAGGGACTATTTCCCTGGTGCAACCTGGAGTCATAATGCCCTCTCTCAAGGGCAGAGTGGTGATGGGGCAGTGAATTTTATCATCTTCTCAGTTCACAAAATCACAAGACACAAGTTAGGCTGCAAGACGATAATTCAAATATGATATCTGACAGAGAACTGGTGCTAAAAATCAATATACATGAGAATTTTGATGTGCGTTCCACAAAATGCATTTGTCACAGAATGAGCAACCCGCAAATAACAACCCGTATATGCTAATATTTAGCAGTGATTTGGGCTTAAAGGATTATAGGTACCCCGAAGTAATCAAATGGAATCACCATTTTCTAGTTCGGTATCGAGTTCAACCCTCTTCCCAAATACCTGGTGGCTACCGCCACTGCTCTACGTTTTCGAAATAGTCCAATATGGTTTCACTGTCATCCTCCTCTAACCAGTTGTCCTCTGCCTGTCCTTCTGTCTCGCTCTCCAGCGTTTGTCCAGCATCTGCTTGTTTTTCTTCCGAAAAAACAGGAGATTGTTCTGTCGTTGGTGGCTCCTTGGTGGGTTTAAAAACAGCTTTTCCAGTCACCCCCGACCAAGGCTTCACCTTGGCACGTAACTTGCGCCTCTCCTGCAGGCGTCGCTGCCGGGCCTCCCTGCGCTCCTGCTGTCTGGCATACTGGAAGCGCTGGAGGAAAAGGTCCCGTGCGTATTCGTACAGCTCAACATCCCACTGGTTAAGCTCTCGAATCCTGCGCTGGGTCTCCGGTTCCACCTCTACGCTCGCAGCACGCGTGCCATTGAGCTGCGTGAACGGTGCGATGAAGGACAGGCGGAACGTGTGCTCGAAGAGGTACTGCGTCTTACGCTGATATTCGGTCAGACCAAAAAAGGCCATGTTTCGCAAGTTGCGTTTGGCACTTTCCAATAGCATGGCCCAGCGCTGGCTCTCATTCATGATGGAGAGGTTATAGCAGCCCACCAGGCTGAGGTCGGCCAGCATACGGGTCTGTCTGTTGTTGGCCAGGTTGTAATGACAATCCATGAATTCCTGTAACGAACAACCCGACCAGTCGTCACCATTGTAACAGCTGGGCAGCTCGGACAGGGTGGGTAAATGGCCATCACACATGTGTTTAGAGGCCTTCCAGGTGGCACCTCGCTGAACATGCCTCCATTCACTCAGGTACCGCCACACCGGATCCCTCAAGATCGTGATGTAGTAGTAGTTCCTACTATAGGAGACAGGAAAGAGAAGATTTTAAGAAAAAGCTCAAAATAGTCACAATTGACTTGAAACAAAATGGAATGTAATATAGCGTATGAATCATTAAGTTGGGTAAAGCTGTTATATTTTGTGCATGTTCACATTGACAAAATTATTCATGGCGTAGTTTCGGTTGGAGCATGTCAGGGGAGCGATCTTGATGGAAACGGAATGAATTATTGCTGGTTGACTGTAATTATGGGCATAATGAGCGAATGAGAAGAATCATCTTTCAGCTCACATCCAGAACACTTTCCATATGAATATTAATTAAGACTGTCTGGACAAATGCATTCAACAACAGCGGAGAGAAAGTCTCTGGAGAGCCTAAACTTTTCCTTTACTTACAAGCCAAAGATGAGCCCATGGGATTTTGATTTGATCTAATTGTTTCCATTTGAAAAGCAGTCTGCATATTTAACTGTGCATGCTCATTTCCCTCATTTATACATTTAGACTATATTCTCACCTAATGATAATATTTAAAAAACACTAATAATTTTAAAACACTGTTAAGCTGATCTCAAAATGAATATCCATACTTTACAATGTTAAGTGGTGATGCCCAAATTCACTTATAAAACAGTTGATTTTAGTTTTTAGCGTTTATTTGTAATTTAATTAGATAAAGCATAGATTTTTACTATGTGTCATTCACTGGCTATATCAACCATAACAGAATGAACTAATATAACTTGGGGAACTTGCCAAATCAGAATCCCAACTCATTCAAAGCCTAACCATGAAAAAAAGAAACCATCAAGCAGGGCTCAGAGTAAACTAAAGAGGATTAATGCTTAAATGCATTCATTCAAAAGGATGGGCATCAGCATTCAAAAGATTGGGCTTAGTTTCTTAATGTTATTTAAAGAAGTATACTCACTAGACTGCATTTATTTGAACAAAAAAGTACAGTAAAAACAGTAACATTATGAAATATTACTATTTAAAACAACTTTCTTTTCTATTGTAAAAAAATTACTTCAGACTTCAGTGTTGCGTGATCCTTCAGAAGTCATTCTAATATGCTGATTTGCTGCTTAAGAAACATTTCTTATTATTAATGTAGAAAACAGTTGTGCTGCTTAACAGTTTTGTGGAAACCTTGACACATTTTTCAAGATTTTTCTACGAATACAAAGTCCAAAAGAACATTAATTCGAAATACAAACCTATACAGTCACTTTTGACAATTATTTAATGCATATTTGCTAAAAACACCTACTACACTCAACACTTATTCATCAAATCCGATGCCTCCCAATGCAAACATTATCAAACACTGTTGATCCCATGCTATGGGGCGTTTATTTAAAGGACAAGCCTGAGAGAATGGCAGATGTTCTGGTGCCAGCAGGCTGTCTGCCCTCCAGGGCGTCTGAAAGGGTGAATGATTATGATGATGGGTCCCCTGTTGGAGGAATGCGCTGAATGAAAGCAGACTCTCCGGGGTCGAGTGTGACCTGTTGGAAGCTTTTGTCTCCGCATAATTGACTTGCCAAGAGGCTTCAGCGCTGAACTGAACGAGAACAATGTGAAGGAAAGGAGTGGCAAAGCGCACAAACACATAATGCCATAACAAAAGAAATAAGTTTGTTTATCAAGACGCGTTTCAGACCATTATACACAAAATTAGTTTGATAACGTTACTGATAAAAACCTATTAAACTCTCACCTGGGAGTCCTGCGCCTCTCCTGAGACTCCCGGTTGCTCATGAAGGAAGGCACGCAGCTGGTGAGCTCAGTCCAGTCCGCGTGCAGCCCGCAGCTCCAGCCGGTGGAGAACCGGGAGAACAGCCAGGTGTCCCGTTTGCCCGGCCGGTAACAGGTACACTTCTTCTGGCCCGCATGGCACTCGCAAGGCCTCTCCAGCTGGATGTTGCGGACAAGGTGACGGCCGAACGTGGTCCCCCCGGTTTTCTGAATGTGGAGGAACACTATAACATCGTTCCCCTTGATGTTGAAATCTACAGCGCGATTAAGATCTTTGGTGGTGAAATTAAAGCGAGGCACGAATCGAATCAAAGCACCGTCCTCGGAGCTGTACGGATCTCCCGCACCGGCTCCGTTCATGCGATCCCCGCGTGCGTGACTTCCCAGTCTCGAGGACAATGATGCCAGGTGGAGCAGCTGGCAATCGGACGTAGGGCAGACGTATTGTAATACAATAACCCCGAAACACAGGACCATCAGGAGTGCGATGAGGAGCCGGCTGTAGTAGGATTTTTCATCCATCTTCTCGCTGGAAAAGCGAAAGCATTACTCAGTTGCGCGGTTCCCCCAACGCGTCGCGTCGGCCAGGAGCAATGTTGAACAAAACCTGAGACTCGAGCCTAAGCACATCAAAACATGAACACGCCCAGCGCTCTTTCTGGGTGTTTGTCTGCTCGTGTTAAACGTAGTTGATGTCTACATGTTTCCACGAGGCTTTCCTGCTCGTACTTGCTTCGCACTGCTTTAAGATCTTCAGATAACTTCTGCTGTTTACCTCTGACACAATTTGTACTCGCTCTTCCCCGTTCCCCCAGTAGTCCACACCGCCCTCATTCGCCTTTCCCCCTTCACAATAAAAGCCCCCTTTAGAACCGCTATTTTGGAAATCACAACCTGAGAGATTTTACAAATTCTACACTTCTTTTTTTCTATTTCAAGCATTGATTGCTTATCATATGCACGCCAAACAGAAACAGAAAATCGTGCTATTTATGCGCATTTTTCACGACACCGAGTTTGTTTTGTTTAAAATGCCATGTCACACGTAGCAGCTCACAATTATTTATTGTACCATAAATATAACAAAAAAGTTTCTAACAAAGTTAATGTAATGACTTGTGTGTTTGATATTTGTCTTTATTTACTTTGATTTATGGAGTAATGTGGATTTCTTAACCTGATAAATTAAAGGGATTTGTGTTAAATAGCACAGAACAATGACATTTTTTTTTTTACATCTATGCAAATGCATACATAAAATGTGTAACTTAAGTAATAATAAAATAAATAGTTATTTAGGAGTAGTAACATTTGTACATTCTTACAGTTACAAAAGTGAAAATGAACTTGACAACCCTGGCCCTAAACCTACCCCTCAAACAAAACTTTCATGAGGACATAAATAAATAAATACAAATAATAATAAAGGTCCCACAAGGTCAATATTTACTATATTACTACATTTGGTCTCCCTAACGCAGGGAATACCAGGACCACACACACATCTTTAATTGAATTACAGAATACTGCTTTACAGGCAAAACCAATGTTATTTTTACTGGTTGATATTGTCTTATAGGCTCTTTTATTTGTAAAGCGCTAGGTATATATATTTAGTGCTATAATAAATATATATTCAAAATAACATACATAAATCTTAGCTAACATTGATTAACTACCAGATATGAATTTCAGGTTATTAATGTCCCATACTGGATAAGGTTTTCTTTAATGCGAGAATATTTCAACATCAGGAATCTAAGCAAACATAATATTTCACTTAGAATTTACCATTTCTATATTTTGTGTAATGAGTCTGTGAAGGTGTAGCATTCTCCATACATGTTCTCCATCACATTTATTTTCTGTACTATTGGAAGAAAACAACAAGGGCTGGTTATTTTTGAGATGCTTATCCAATACACATTAATTTTTGAGATGCTTATCCAATACACATTAATTTTTGAGATGCTTATCCAATACACATTAATTTTTGAGATGCTTATCCAATACACATTAATAGTCTGGTGGTCTTCATCTCATCTTGACCGTTTGTTGACTTAACACACATGAAGACTAAAGGAAGATTTAACACTGCAGCTTAATTAATGGCTGTGATTAATCAATGTTCATGATTGTTAACTCATCCTTTGTGTTTCACTAATTGGTCTCTCAGAGAGACTTTCAAAGCATTTCAGTAAAACTAATACTGGTAAAGCAGAAATGACACACATCAAATTTAAATATCTGCAGTCTTTATTTCAACAAGTCTAAGAAATGTTTAATATAACTTTTCTCTTACATTTTTAGCATCTATCTCATTGTTTTGCCCATATTAAGCACATACTCTGAATGGGTCAAATCTGATGAACATCTCTCAGAGACCACTAAAATGACTGCTCATTATTTACAATTTTTTTTCTTTTCTTTCTTTAGTCTCTCCCACTCCTCATCGCAGATGACTCCACTGATGTACAGGGCTGCAGGCCCTGCGATCTGTCCACCTGAAGGTCAACATTCAACCTAAAGATGACATTGCAGAGGTTCATTCAAGAGTCCATGTCATCTTCACACCGACTCGGAGTTGCTTGACATACTAAGCTCAAGTCACTTCCTTTCCTGGCCATTACATCAGAGCCATCTTAACATGTGACAGTGGGAAGCTTTGGGTCAAAGGTATAGAAAACACACACATATTGCTTTCTATTCGTGGAAGCACATCAGACTAGAAAAATACATAACTGATCTGAGGTGCGTAGCATTGCTGTAGAGATCAGGCTCATGAAACCTTGACAATGTCTGAGGACTGGCCATTCATCCATAGATACTGAATGAACCTCCAAACGAATGAAGAACAATGAATGTAAAAAGTATGCATGTTGCAGATTCGATTAAAAGCATCATTTAAAACTCTCTTGCCGTGAGGTATTTGAATGCCAATTAAAAGTGCATGTGACATCAGGAACGATCAAGGACCGATGGCCAGCCCTGTCCTTGCATCAGCTTGTACAATTTTCACAATCCCCTTACATAAATCTATAACGACAAAACAAATGCTTACGGTAGCTCGGTTTACAAAATCTAAATATTATGTAACATGAAATTTGAAGCCAGTATAAAACCATCAGTTAAATTGTGAATTCATTAGAACGCATTCATCTACAGACATAAATATTTTGAATACTGAAATCAAGATACCTAGGAAAGCGATGCTTGCGAATGCCTTTTAAAGAGACATGTGGTTAAATAACTTACTGTACAAGAGCGAGGGGAGCTAGTTTTTCTGAGAAGTGGGTGAAAAGCCCTTGAAGATCGAGAGAGATTTTCCTGTACTTGTCAGACATCTGAATGGGAAATCGCATACATAGCCACTTTTGAAACTAGTGTTGGAGCGCACCGCACACGCGGCCTATTGCTCTATATGAGGAATGGTCTTAAAATGCGTACCGACTTCTATGGTTCTCAATCGGGAATGAAGAAAAGGTTAGACGTTTTATGTTACAAACAGAAATTAAAGTAAGAAAAACCAAAAGAGGCCACCCAACCTCTCATATCAGCACCGTTTGTCACTGTGTAGTGAAATCTGTAGCAGTACCTATTCATACACTTTTATACCTTACAATACACTTCTAGCTAAATAAACACCTCCACATATAAACCTGTGTAAAATTCCTCCAGACGGCTCATTCTTAAGCCATCTTCAGCATACGCTCGTATCCAGCTGGTCCAGTAAAAAACAACTTTACTCAAGCCACACAGTCCACATCATGCAGAATACATGATCATCTTTGAGGGAGCCATTGAGGCCTATTCAATGTATCAACTTTCAGACAGACCGTACCTAACCAAAACTCCTTCATCACACACTATTAAGTTATTACTGAAGACTGTATTCTCAAGTTATATATTACACTTGATGATGGTGATACAGGGGCTGTGAAAGTTACAGGAAAACCTACAGAACCCCCCCCAAAAAAAACGCTTTGTGTCTGGGATCCTCTGGTTTTGACTTCACTCAAAAGGCATTATTTAAAATTATTTAAGGCATCATGAAGTTTTTATCATGCTCTAAAATTCTGGAACATATATGATCTGCAGCCAACCAAAGCCTCCATGCACACCAAATGTATTAAAAAAAATCTGAGTACTTCATACAGCTTTGCTTAAATCAAACGTGTTATATGGGTTGATTAATTGTTTACCTTTTATAAAAAGCGCTCGGATGATATATCAGCCAATCGTACACACCATCCGCCCAAACACACACTCAATCCTTTAAAACTATCACTTATTTAAACCATAACCGAAAAAATCATGAGTCGTCAATGATTCTGGACACTACAGACAAGGAGGAATAAAACCAAGCTGACGTGAAACGTGCGGTGTGGAAACGTATAGCTGTACATAAATGAAGTCCGTTCTTATAAACAAAAAATGCACTGAAGGGAAGTTATTTGAGTATTAATAACTTGAGTGTCTTCCCCAGATGGCAGGCAGACGGAGATCCTGAAAGCAGTGTCTTTAATGTCCAATGGCAGTTTTCTGCTCTCTTGTTCAAATTCGTACAAACACACATCCTCTTTCTCTTCTTCTGGGCCAGTCTTATCTCGTGTGCGGGGCGAGCAGGGCGAGCAGGAGTGCCGTCACAGCCAGTGTCAGGCTGAAAGGTGCCGACCGTGTACCACTAGAGGGCTGTTTGTCAGCTTGAATCTTGATAATGCGAGGTTTAGCGGGTGCTGGGGTGGAGAAGTAGATGTCCCCGTCACTGTCGCAAGGGGGCGAGTCACAGCCGCTTCCACTTTCCTCTCCACTGCCGGCATCCTCTGAAGAGCCAGGGAAAAAAATAAAAAAATTTAAAAAAGATAAATGTTAAAAACAGGCTTGTATGATGTCATCTTCACATTTCATACTGAACTGAACCACAAACGATGCCTCGTACCATTGACAAATGAGATGTCAGTGCCAGTGTAAGCAGCCTTAAGCCGACTGGTCATTTCCTTCAGCACTGCTATCTGCCGCCGAATCACCATGTCTGGTTTGGTGATGTCAACTTCCACATCTGGATTAGACACCTGATTGGCTAAGCCATTGCCTATGACGACAGATTCGTACCTGCATGTGAAGAAAGGAAGGAAAAGTTGAGAGGATGGCCGATGTTGCAGCTTGAGTGAGGAATGAAATGGATTTTACTGTATCTGGGTTAGTGACCAAAAGGGTCTTTTAAAAACTCTTAGAGAGCTCTTAGAAATGTACTCTTTGTATTTATGTTGGTTTCATATGATTTTGAAAAGCTATATACACCATTTTCAAGAAATACTTCAATATAATGCCATGTGGTTTAACAAGCAAAAAGTAACACCTTATTTTCCTTACGCTACAAGTGTTCACACCTTCATTTTCAATGTTTTTTTTTTAAATAAAGTTGTGTTAAAGTAAAATTTGAAGTGCGTTGTACCACATGACCTTACTTTGTCATAAAAAGATCAAATTATTTTAAGAGGCTTATTGACTTTTTTTTTAAAAGATAAATTTTTGGCATTTTTGCCTTTTTTATTAGGATAGGATAATATATGAGATTGGAAGCGAAGTGGGAGAGAAAGAGGGGGGTCAGGATTGGGAAAGGTCTGTGAGCGGGAACTCGAACTCGGGACGCCCGAAGCACAACAGTGCTATTTCTCTTTTATAATGATGACATCATTTCCTTTTAATGCTTATTTTTGCCCCTGCATATTTGTTGCACCACATGACTTTGATTTGGCGAACAAAAAAAGTTTTCCACAATGTTGCTACACTGGTTATTTTTACTGCTTTTCTAAGAAATAATAAAAGATTGTCAAACTTAAAAAATTTCATTCTTAAAACAGGCATAGTGATGGAACAGATTTAGCACTCTGAAGTTTCTGACTTTAGTCATTTTAATTTGGTAACTAAACATGTAATGACGTAAGCATACCTTGCATATGACGATCAAGTATAAACTGCATTTAAAAGCAATTTTGAATAACTTCATAGATCTGTTTAAAAATTGGAGCATCATCTCATTGACCCACCTGCTTTTGGCTGTCCCATTCCAGCAGTCATCGCCGACAGAAATTCGCTCTCCAACACACACAGTGTCAGGCAGGGTGGACCAGAACTTCTTGGCATGCTTCAGTTTCTTCTTAACATCAGTCAACTAGAAAACAAACAGTTTGTGTTACAAACAATACATTCTGATCTGGCAGAATCAATTGACATCACTTTAAAGAAAATAAAAGTGATATGAGTGGAGCCCATTATCCTTACCAGTCGGTCCAGACTAGTGCCAGCGGCAGTGGTGGGTCTGGCATCAGGACTGTAGGGTCGGAAACGCCCAGGGAAGCCTGAATCTTTAGGAGAGCGCCGGGTGCGGAAAGCCATGTTGGGTTTGGGCTGCCCGCATCCCTGAAACACCTGAAACAGACAAATAACTGTCAATATATATGCACCAAAATCAAATCAAATATGCATTACGCATGTGAAATTTTGAAAAATTAAAAACATACCTTCTGTGAGACCTGTATGCTGTTTTCCTGCATGTTCATGATGGCATCTGAAATCTTCACGTCTATGGGATCCATGACTGACTCAAAGTTAAATGGTCCCTCTAGTCTCTCAGCAAGACCCAACATGGCATCTAAAATTCATAAAAATTTAAATAAATGCATTAATAAAAGGAAACACCCTTAAAGCAATTCATGTCATCAATTCTTTCAATTACCCATCCCGTGCCCAAAAAAAAATGCAGTCATTTCCACCACTAGAGGGCAGCATACAGTCATCGGTTCAGGCTAAGCTCGTAAGGAACTGTAGCCTGTTGTGCAAACAGCTAGAGACCTGAACAAGGCGCTCCAATTAAGGTTCCCCCCAAAGCTGACAGGCAGGGTGAGCAAAGCCAGTCCCAGAGTCCCACGAGCCAGAAACACTTTGCGAGAGCGCATGAGAATGTGTAACGGGACCTGAGACCACACGGCCTTCAGAGTCACAAGAGGCCCAAAACACTTCATGAAACACATACAAGTATAAAAACAGAGCCGCTCCCCAGTGTTCACTCCTAATCCAAGTCAATTCCAATTCTGCTTTCAAACTGAGGCTTCACATAAATTGTTTTGGCCTCAGAGCAAGTGGAAACCATTTCAATGTGACCTGTTCATTTTTAATCTGTGCTCATGATACTCCTCTGCTTAGTGTGGAAAACTGGCTCCATTACATTTAGTAACGGTAGAGTAATAAATCAATTACTTCAGCCATTTAACACTCTCTTACCAAGGAAGTTATTCCACTCTGTGTCCAGATCAGCCTGATTGGCCAGGCAGCCTCGCATGACATTGAGACAGTAGTTCTTGCAGGGCTTCAGCGCCACCTGGCCGGTACAGTATGGGCAGTATAACATCTTCATAGCCGCACGCACACAACTTGGAGAGGCGCTTACCTGAATTAGAGGACGAACAAGAAGATTGAGTCAGCAAATCAGACACAGGAGGAAAAGGTTAATGAGTCCGTAACCTAATTCATATGCCTGATGTTGCTGATAAAACTCTGAACAAAGAGCATCAGTGACCCCACCACCTTTTATAAGGTCACTGCTGAAGTTGTTTGTGTTTGCTCAATTTGTCATTGCAGGTTCAATTGCTTCTACTAACTCACTACACACACTGAGAAGCCTTGGCCTCTGATCTTTTAATGCTGGAAAATAAGCCCCGATTGGTTCATCCAGGTGTCCACCTTCACATACTGATAAACCCTATAGAAAACCTTTACTTTCGATCTCTGCTGTCCCTGATCTCTGACTTGCTTAACAAACACAAGTCGCCATGCTATCCACAGTCAACTCTAGGGCGGAGTATTGATGAAGATTTCAATGTTTCAATTTGTTTCTGATTTACAAACTCTTTGATTTAATTCTGTTGCATTTTATTTTATTCTGATTCGCTGGAGTATATGCCAGTTATGATTTTGCTTACATAAAGACATTCTCTGTTAGCTAATGTTTTAATCAGGCCAGTGTTTCAGACTGATTCAAACTTAATTAAACTGACCTTTTTGAACTATTCAATAAAATAATCTTTTCATAAGCAGAGTTATCTTCAACAAATACAAAAAGTAAAACATTTCTGTTAACTGAAATAAGTGAAAAAAAAATTAAATAAGATGCAAAATGTAAGTTTTCAGTTAGCTGCTGGAAATAATTAAACTAAAATAAATATATACACATACACACACATACATACATATATATATATATAAAATAAGAGTCATTCATTTCACGGATCAGGCTTCACTGATTTTTTTATTCCCTAAAAGAACCGACTTGCATCTTCATGAATCAAAACTACATTAGTCATGATTTTTAATTCACTACAAGAAATAATCATAAGTCACTTGTTTATGTATCAGACTACATTGGTAACATTGTAATTTATTTTTATTTTTTTGCGTGCAGCCCTTGAGGACAAATCACATTTCTTGCCATTATTTTGTCTTAGTATTGAATCACATTCAATGTTTTTTTAGGAAAATTTACATTTTTACTAGGGCTGGGTAAAAAATATAGATTCTCCGATTTTAATCGATCTTCAGTTTAACGCAATGATATCGATTCGGGAAATCCCCGAATCGATTCTTAATGCGCGTGCTTCAAGTAAGAGGATATGAATATTCACCTGATCAAGAAGGCGGTTCACCCTGTGTGCACCCTATTATTAATGTAGATGTGTATTTCAGTAAAAAACTTAAGTAGGAGAGTTTCAGTTACCAGCATTTATATCAAAATATGGATCCCATGTCTGCAAAACTAACATTTTAAATGAAATATTGATAGCTAATCGATATCGAATCGAAATCGAATCGAAACCATAAAAATAAGAATCGAATCGCAGAATTGGTCACAATACCCAGCCCTAATTTTTACCCCTACCTAGTCAAAGTAACTTTAAAAAACAAAGACCGCTTCTCACCGTGGAGACTTTGCCCACCACCTCGGGCATTAGCGCCAGGCCGTGGGTGAACGTGCGAACTGCGATGAAGGACCGGGTCAACTGCAGGCGAAGCTTGCGTGGAACATCGCCGAAGGGTTTGAGCTGCTCCATGTGCCTGCTGACACACTCCATGTACGAGTCGCTGAACTCATACTGCACGTTGACCAGTCGGAACATGCGCTCCAAAAGCTCCGTCCAGAAATCCGTTAGCATGTCGTCCAGGTTGACGGCGCTGCTCCCGTGGCTGTAGTAGCGGCGTAGCTCATGGAAGAAATGCTCAAAGAGCTCAGCGTTCTTCACATACATCAAGCCGTAGGTCCGCACGAACATGTCATTGAGAGATTTCTCTGCATTGCTCAACAGCTCTCTGAAGAACTCTGAAAAGAAAGGACAATAACGAGAGAGTTGGTTAGTTGTAAACGTCAAAGGTGATAAAGGCTTTCAAGTGACACCTGCTAGAGTGAATGTTCTGATGAGATGCATTGAGTGTGCATTTGTAGTGTACATCAAATCTTAAATGCATATATATTTTAAATTTAAAATGCACTTCTAGGTAATATCAATGAAAAAAAGACTTAAGTGTACTTAAAGAGTACACTTTCATGAATGTTTCTTAACACACTTAAGAACAAAAATGAACTTTGTAATCATGTCAATTTTTTTAAGCTTGAAGTTTTACTTTATTGCACATGTAAGGTACAAGGCAACGAAATGCAGTTAGCATTTAACCAGAAGTGCAATAAGCAGAGGTACAGGATATACAGTGCCTACAATGTTACATATGTACAGAAATATACAGATAAGGCAGTACTATGGACATAATTTACAAATACTATCAGTATGATATACAGATGGGTGATATGAACATACTATACAGATGGATTATGCAGTAAATGTTACTGCATAGTATGCATACGCATAGTACACTATGAGCAAAAACTATGAACATAATTACAAATTATATGAATAAGCTATACATTAAGATATATAAACACTAGTGCAATGAACACTGAAAGTGCATAGTACATAGTACTCAGTGTGTAGATGGATTTTTATTTTTAAAATATTTTTTTAAACTGATTTAGTGATGGGGAGGGGTGAAGAGCTTGTAGTGGTGTGTGAGGGGGTCTCATCGGGCAGAGTTCAGTAGGGAGACAGCTGTAGGGAAAAAGCTGTTCCTGAGTCTGCTGGTCTTTGTTCGGAGGCTCCTGAAGCCTACTATTAGTCATCTTTAATATTTTTGTACTCTTATTTTGTTGATTAACATATTAAAGCACATGTAAAGTATGTGATTATGATTTTAACTAGTATGTTATTTGATTAGATTAAAAATTAACATTTTAAAATATGCTACATTTCATTTTCATCATTTCAAATGTTTAACTGTCAAACTCCAAAAAGGACTAAAGCCTAAAAAAAAAAAAAACAGATTGACAGTGATTTTTCACTTACTGCAATTCTCAAATAAAACAGTGCAGGTTTGACATTATGATGATTTGTTATGAGATGCTCAAAAACCAATAACGACTGATTAAGTCCAACCTATAAGTTTATTAAAAGTTATTGTCTTGAAAAGAGCTGGAATACAGGCAAAGTCATCCAGACTACATTTACAGTGCTTGTTTGCCCTTTTTGAAAAGTTACAGATGTTACTACTATGAACTGTCAGAAAAGATCTCAATGATTCATTAAAAATTCCATTTAGAACAACATGGCAGGGAGCAGCTAAATGATGGTAATTTTCATTTTTGAGAGAACTACTGTTTTAACATTCATTAGTTGTACATTAAGAAACTTTTGCAAATGGGTATTTTTGGCAAGCCCTCATTTTTAAAGTATTCTCGCATGAGAAATAAGACACAAGATAAGAAATGAAATCTCTACAGCTTATCTTAAAAAGAATGTGCACTTACTGGCCATGAACACAAACATAATAGATATGAATCGGAGCACATGTGTAACATGGAACAGAGTATGCACGCAGAAAGACAGGAACATCAGCTGGCAGCACGTCTGTGACTTTGTCATTGCAATGACGCTCGAGAGACAGCGATTTAGTGCTCCGCAGAGCCCTCGGCCTAACTTGCTCTCACTGACTGGAAAACCTACCACAAGGGAGGCCAGAAAAGCACACGGTTATTATCTAAACAGATTAATGCATATTCCATTTGACCCAACGCAAGGTT
Source organism: Barbus barbus (assembly GCF_936440315.1). Taxonomy (NCBI): domain Eukaryota; kingdom Metazoa; phylum Chordata; class Actinopteri; order Cypriniformes; family Cyprinidae; genus Barbus; species Barbus barbus. The sequence goes on along the minus strand of NC_136761.1, from coordinate 22,710,606 downwards.
TTCACTCGCTACGTTCCAGAAAAATAACTTTTGTGTCTAAGGAGAAAGAGCTGAGAGCGCAGAAAGGATGAAGGGCAGCTAACGTCTCACCCATCAAGCCGGCTGAGGCTGACCGCTATCAATGGCATTTTCCTGTTGTCACATTCCATTTGCTTTTCTTTCTCTCAGCACCGCTCCCGCTCCGTCCTTCAGAAGGCTTTCAATAGGATTACTGAATAATGCTGACCCCCCCCCGAAAAAGGACCTGTACCCCCCCGAAACCCCTCGCACTCGCTGACTCTCTCCTGCTTTCAGTTCATCAGTGGCTTCAGAAGGCTCTCTTCATTGGAGACGGGGAACAATGCCCTACTTCATCCTGAGGAATGTCAGACCCCCTTCCCTCCCAGCCTCCCCAAATAATCCAGCCCCTCTCTCCCATGAAACCCTCTCTCTCTCCCGGGCCGGCAAACCCTACTTTCTTAATCTGAACAAAATGAGAATTCCAAAGAAATGCTTCACCTCTCTTCCCGCGCTCACACGCACTCGCCCCACAAAGCGCGCCATTTGTTTTCCACCTTTGTATCACCTTTCTCCTCTCGCTAAAAGCCTGCTGGCCCGCAGCACAGATGCCCTGCGCATAATGAGTGAGACTTTGAAGTGTTAAGTGGCCATGCATCTGTGTTCTCGTAAACCGTCTTTCACTACCCATAGGCTTCGTCGACACAAACAAGACACCTCGGGTTTATAAACAAACAAAGCACGCTGTGCTGCTGTCAATTCCACCTCAAGCTAACACAGAGCCAGCTGAATGACAAGAGGTGTGTGAGAGAGACGGACAGGGGAATGCGAGTGTATTTGAGGGCTTTTCTAAATGCCCCCATCCTGCTGTGTAACCACGGATACCGGAAACACTGCAGCCCTCGCATTTAGCTCCCCTCCCACGAGTGGCCCTCGGCCCCACACAGGGAGAGAGATGGAAAGCACCCAGCTCCATGCTCCATTGACAGAGATTAAACCTTAAGGGCCACCACACCCGCCTTCCTCCAGATCACCAGGAATGCCAGAGCTGTCACAAGTTTAAAGTCAGGGGGAGGAAAGAACGAGGTGATGATGAGAAGATTTTCCAGGTTTGTAAATCAGTGTGCCATTACCAAAGAAAACACAAATTTACATGAGCCACTTGTTAGAAAACCACTTTAAGGAAGTGCATGCTAAATCACAGTCAAGTTAAATTAATTTCTGTAGTTCTCGGAAGATTTTTCTGCATATGCATCAAGGCACGACTAGAGACAATTATACCCCAGCTATGCAAAAAAACGTTTTGAAACTGCTTATGGGTCGATGGCATGTCACTTTAGTATAGGGAGCAATTCTATCTATTAACTAGTTGCTTATTAGCATGCCTGTTATAAACATATTGGCAGTTTATTAGTGATTATAAATCACATTTTCTGCATGACCATATTGTACATCCCTACTACCTTACTAACTATTAATAAGCAGCAAATTAGGAGTTTGAGGCAAAGTCGTAGTTAATGGTTTGTTAATGGTGAGAACTGGACCTTAAAATAAAGTGCGACCAGTTTTTTAAAAATCTAAATTTAATAAATTACTTAATGCGAATCATGCATGTAGTGATTGCCAGAAAAAAGCACACTTTTAAAGTATTAGTAATAAAAAAAACTAACTAAATAAAATATCTTTGAGACTATCTGCAGATCCTTATGACTGTGTCAAGGTCGCCAAGACTCATAAAATATCAGATAAACTGACCTTTCGATGAGATGAGAAGAGAAGGCAAGGTTAGTTTATTTTGTAAAATGTCAAGGGAAAGACATGTTTGCTAAAAAATAAAATTAATGAATTTTTATTGGAAAAAAAATATTTATACATTCACGTTTTAAAGGCGTGTTAAACATGTTATCACTTTTTATGTCACTTTACAACACGATATTTTTTAACTTTTAAACTATTTAAGAAAAAAAAAAACTCCAACACAACATATTTGTTTTAAATGAGTTTAAAAGATATTCCCTTTTCTTTATCGTGGACACAAAGTTGTGCATAAAGGCAAAGTCAGTCACTCAACATCCACCATCCCCCACACCCTTTCCTCTCCACATCCTTCCCAACAGAACTGCTGAGATTTTGGGACCCAGTGTTGTAAGCGTTACAGTTGGAGGGGCGTTACTCAGGCATCCTACTTTGTCATTAAAAGACACTTTATGATACACGGGAGTCTGCCAACAAGCGGACTGCAGACCTCCCTTCTGATTTTTCCATTAAAACGACCTTCCCGCATCGGTTTAGAAATGTGTGTGAAAGGTTATCCGGGAGGGTGAACTACAGAACCGTATTACAATATCTATGAGGAGGAATGGAAAGGGCTGTTTGGACTCAACAAATGCCTCAACACAGGTCCCAAATCTCCGAGCGCTCAAACATGTTCCTCAGACATCCAGAGGAGGGAAAATTCCTTATTCACCGTCCCGCCCTCCACACCAGCTTATTCCTCTACTCATCCCCCTTTGATAACTCTTCTTTATCCCAGGCAGTAATTGTTCCCCATTTGTGCCAATTAGTTGCTCAGCTTCTTTCTTTCCTTGTGGGATTTCAAACCCCCCTGCAGAGGCGTCGAGGATGAGAATTTGGTAGGGGGTTAATCCTAATTCTTACAGCGCAATCGCAACTCCTCCAGACGGGGTCACCTAGACCCAGACCGGATGCACAGGGAGGAACAAACACACCGAGCTCTAGAGGAAAACTATTTCTGGTAGGGGACTTAATTGCCCGTGACTCCAACCTCGAGGCTTTGAAAGCAAAGGCTGCTTCCAGTGCACACGCACCCAAACTCACTTAAGAGTGTGCGCGCTTAAATTCATTTCATCTTAATGACATCTAGCCGCTGTGTTGAACTTGATAGTGAACATGTTCTACTGCATTTCCTGCCGAACAAGTTGTGTAACCATTTAGTCTTCATTACCTACTATAAATACAATCAACCTCTGCATCCTGTAGGCCTGACCAGCACAGAAGAAACATCTTGTTTATGCGTAAATGAGAAAAATGTGTTCCTTCTACAGCAAAAACACTCTCAAAGACACTCAAGCATCTCATTTACACCTTAGACATTTCCAAAGCGAAGAAAATACTCACGTTCCAATGAAAGAACGCATTGAGGGTGCTTTTTGTTCGCAAGCATAAAAGCTACTGGTATTTTAAGGCCGTTTAGCTCATTAAGTCACATGCCAGGGTCTAGTGCACATTTTACGCAGACTGGCGATTCAGAGCGTATTCCCACGGTAAGAGTTCAAAAGACCTGAGAACCTGGAGATAGAGGAGAAATGAAAGGCATAACAGACTTATGGCAGAGCGAAAAGGGGGAAAACGGGGACAAAAGGCAGCAGAGAAAAAGAGCAGAAGAGGAGGCGGGCAGGATCTGGCCACCGCCGCATTCCGACACGTCACATTCCTGCTCACATCTGGCTGCAATACACACGATCCCTGTTACCATTCACTCCCTGAAGTCTCACTTTCTTTTTACATTCACACAAACAGGCAATCTTGAGAGCCGACCAGGTCACCTCTCACTTCCATCAATGTTCCCTGCAAGCCATCACCTCTGATTCGGTTCCCTTCCTCCACAACAGGGATGCAAAATGGTGTTACTTCAGTACCACGATTCTATTCAAACATTAATGTAATAAATGCCTAATCAACCAATCTAATATGCCTGATAGTCCTGTCAATTATCATCAAACACTGACAAGAAAAAGAAAAACACCTTACACCACATAGCGAAATATGTTATTGCTATTGAAGGCACTCGTATTCAAATGTAGAAAAAAAGTTTTTTTTCCTTGTTAATTTTGTTTAATAATAATAAATACTGACAGAACAATTATTCTTATTATTATCATTAATATTAAACACCATTAAGAAAGACACTGCATTTTTTTTTTATATTAAGTTTCTTTTTTGTTTTTTTATTGTTAATAAAAGTTGCTCAATAATAATTATTGACAACAGAAACAATTATTTTATCATTAATATAATTAATATTATACAAGACAAATAAAAAACATGCATTGCTATAGTTTTGCAAATATAAGTAATGCAAATCTTTTTCTTGCTAAAAATGTTGTTTAATATTAATATGAATTCCTTTTGATAGAGCAATAATAAATTAAACATCAATAGTGAGAAAAAGAAAACACTGCCTTATTTATTTAGTATATAAAATAAGTACTGTATGTATGTTCAATAGCATATTCATTTTTGATTAATAGAGAATTGTGAAAATTTCACTGGTATTGCTTTTGACTATTGAAAATGTAGTATCATAACAACACTAGTCCACACAAATACTCATTGTCATCAGCTGTTGAACATCAGCAACCCAGAACATCATAACACACCCCAGCTCTCGCAAAACTTGCCAGAAAACCGACTGTGTTGAGTCCATTTAAAACCACTCGGCTGCTCTGCCAGAGAAACAGAGCTTTGGTAAAGCTGGATGGCCACATGTGAGTTAACATGGGTCTCAATTAGAAATAGCTGTGGCTCAGAGCAGATGGGTGACAAATCATGTGTGAGTGGAGGGAGATGTGCCATCAGCACTTCATTTATCCTTCCTTGTCTGTCCAGTCAATGACCAATCAATCCAAACACCATCTCACCATTTCATTTCAGAGGCTACAGTCCTTTACAGTCCTGGCTCGAATCTAGATACCCAGAGAGATGTTTTCTTTAAAATGTATCCTTGATGAACTCGAGCTGGATGCATGTGACCAGGCCTTTAGTTTGTCTCACTTTTCCTCATTTGACACACTCTTTATGGCATGAAGAGAAGCAAACACATAAAAAAAGCCTTATAAGCCAGGCGACAATGTGTGTGTGTGTGTGTGAGAGAGAGAGATAGCCGGCAGAGCATTTGTGGGGTTTTCCCTTCCTGAATGAGTCAGCAGTGTCGATGCATGTTCCCATGCACCCCTCTGCCCTGCACTGGGGAAACCTGATCCCGCTCTCCCAGCCTGATATTCACTGCCACATGCATTGCAGAGAGGAAGCCAGGCCTCTGCATGTGTGTGGTCTGTCTGCAAGCCTGAAAGTGTGCGTGTGTGTGTTTGTGTGGCAGATGACTGTGGGATGTTGAGGGACAGGTGGAGAAATGGATGTATAGACTGTGTCTGGCAGGCGGGGGTGTCTGTCAAACTAACTGTAACAGTGTATGGAAGGGATCAACAACTGATTAACTGACAATATCGCAACACATTTTGATGCAAATGACAAGCAAAGCGTTGGGATTTGGTAGATTTGCATGCGTGAACGTATGCAAGAGCTGTACTGACGGTCAAAGTGACGGTGTCTCTGGGTGAAGCTGTTTTGCAGGTTGGAGCTGAGCTGATGAACGGGGGCTTTCAGGTCTGTGCGGCTCTGCTGACTCAGTTTCTCCTCCATCTCCAGAGTACAGCAGGAGAAACCTTGAGGACACACCTTCAGATGATTTCCTGAAAAAGACAGAGTATTGTAAGAAGTGCAAAAGGAGTAAAAAAAAAATTGTTTAACAATTTCATTTTATTAGATGTAAACCAGCTTTTCACTGCTATGCTATGTAATTTGTAAATGAAAAGGCATTTTCAGTAGTGGTCTCAGACTTTTTGGACCCCACTTTATAATGTAATATAACGCTCTGACAGCATAAAGCTGTTTTACAATGCCAATAAAGCGCTTGCATTTTAAATGTTAAAGAGCAAGTCATTTTATTTACTCATTCTTCAACAAATGAATTATGTCTAGGCGTTTGGCAACCTGAAAGCTCAAAATCTAGACTCATTTCCAATACAAATCAAACAAAGAACAGAACTGAACTCAGTGTGCTTACAGTATAAAGTGAGCTGACAAGCCACAGGTATCAAAGATAAAAAGCAAAAAAATGAATATTCAAGACCCTGCGGACGCCTGTTTCAGTAGTTCTAAGGGAACCTGGGCTTTCTTCATGATTCGCCCCGTCAGAAAACAAGTCTTCGCTGCGGTCGTCGAGTGAACGGCACAGATGGACAGCGAGTGGCTGGATTAAACAAGGCGTCACATTAACATGGGGAGTGTGAGCAGGGCGGACTGCGAAGTCGCAGCTGCAATAATGTTTTGTTTTTCTTTCTTTTTTTAATGCGGTTGTTGGAATTCAAGAGAACACAAGGGTCCTTTCAGTGGACTGGACTCCGACCGGCGGTTTGGCTACCCATGCTGCTGTTCAGTGAGACTGGCCACTCAGGATAGCGCACTGCACACCAATGAGAGATCCTCACTCTCAGGCCATTTCTCAATGTGAATATACATTTAGCTCCATGCATTTCATATTTATTAATTGAAATTTAGATGGTTTTGAAGGCCACTGTGTTCCTGTGAGGGATTATCGGGGCACAAAAACAATCTGAAAAGATTGCAACCTTCATCAGCATGTCTCATGAATATTAATTAGGTGACATAATGCTCATCCAATGGTCGTAAGTGACTTATTGAAAAACAGATTAGGACCATTCAATAGACTGATCTAATGGATGAAAGCACCGATCTAAACAGTATAGTGATATTTTAAATATCTCTTCTTTACAAAATGACCAAGCAAAAGTTTAATAAAATTTTTGACCAAAAAATACATTTTTAAAAGCGTCTAGTTATAATGGCTGTATATAGTTATAAAGGTTGGCAAACTTAGGTTTATTCATGCACACTGCTCAGTGTCTGTAACAGGCGCAGTGCATTCATGTGCACTACGATATCTGTGACAACTCGTATCGGAGCATCTGCTGAACACATCCACATGGGTGAAAAGCAAGGAGCTGTTGAGAGCTTACAAATAATCACCATCTCACAAAATATCCAAGAGGAATTGTCACTGACCATTGCCAGGGCTTGTTTTACACAGGCAGAGCAGGAAGGAGAGGCAGCGTGTGTTAATGTGCATGATATGGTCTGCTCTTTTTTAAATAAATATCGGTGGTATTGACTGGGGTGTTAAAAGTCTTACTCAATTTGCCAAAAAATAAATAAAGAGAAGTTATGGCTTCATACATTAGGAGTCTGAAGGAACTGGTCTATAAATTTGCGAAAGAACAGCACCTTCACCCTTCCGCGGCCCCAGACCAGCTGTACCCCTCAACTCCACTGGGACCCCGTCCAAACCACTCACTCACTTTCACACATTTGGCATCAGGTACATACAAGACCTGTACATCATATCTCAGCCCAACAGACAGCTCTTTGTATATGGGCATTTGGAGAGAGCGAGAACCTAACCTGAAAAAGCAAAGCAAATATTCTAGTAAAAACACAGAAAATGGAACCAAATTTAAAGGTCTCGCAAATTACTGAAAAGGGAAAAACAATTCTGAACCTTTGACCATTTCAATACAGACCATTAACTAATCAAAACAATCAACGCAGGGGAAAACGTGATTTTAGTAACGACTTTTCAGCTATGAATAAAAATACAGCCTTCAAATGTAAAGTGTATGATTTCTGGGCCACTAGCTGCACTAAAGGTCATTGGCTGAGTCAAAAGTTGACACATCAGCCTGCTAAAACAAACAGTCACCATATTTAATGTTTTACTCAATAGGTTTATAATCAATGTGTCCATCTTTTAAGAGTCCAAGTCAATACGCCTGCATGCACAAGCTAATCTTGGCAGACGCATGCAGAAGGGAGGCTTCTGTGATTTCATGTTGCTTTAACGCAAGGCCAAACTTTTTGACAGCAATATGATCCATTTCCATGTGATCCTTAGGAGTAAACCACCTGACTATAAATCTGAAAAAGAGATTTGTTATAACTGTCTCCAATAAGTCACTTCCTGTTGCTGTTCTGGAGTCCCAAGAACATTCTGTTTTGCTGACGGAGGAGTGGATGGAAAACCCAGATTAGTCCTGACGCCCCCCCCCAGTCCCCTCTCTCCTTCGTGCCCCCAGCCCCAGACAGACTTCAGCCCCCATAACCCCATGCCGCTAGCCAGCAGGCTTAACCACAGAGTTCAAAGGTTAACAGCCACTCCTCTGAGACAGGCCATGCACTGTGACCCTGCTAGGGTCTGACCAGCAGACCCACCACCCACACATATTACACACACACACACACACACACACACACTCACTCTCAATCACAGGCCGGACCCTCTGAGTCAGAAGTCATAAATTCTCTGGGGGATTATTTCAGGCCGGCCGTCACTATAAATCGCTCTGGCCACCACATCAACATGCTGTTGCCAAAAGAAACAGAGTAATTTAGTAATGGGCTTCCCTGTTGTCTGCCTAATAAGACACATGCGGCAACTTCCACATGCCTGCACGAGTGTCATCAACACTGTCCCTTCTGCGTACAACCATCATATCAGGTGGATCTGAGCTGTGGAGAATCATCATTCGGCTTCTAACATGAAAAATAAAACCCTATTTTTATAGCCATTTCACAGCTCCCCTTTTCCTCAATAGAATAGATTGAAACACATTCTCAAGTCAAAATGCACAATACTTTGGAATGACATTGTTGATGTTCACTCAAAATTTAACCATCTTTTTAATATTTACATAATTAACTGTGATTGGTCTTCATGCATTTATTTGCATACTGAATTGTACTGGACAAACAACCTTAGGTAAATGGCATATTTAATTTCCATGAATAAAAACAAGGCTGAGGGATAGAAGTACACTTCAAAGGGCTGTAATATGTAGCTGATGCAACAATGGAAAATCCTGGTGAAAAGACATCTATGGAAAATGCATTGGATCCTATGTCACATATTTTCAACAAAGACATTTAAACTGACTGGATGTCTGTCCCTCACAGCTTTTTTTTTTTTTTTTAAACAAAGAAAACATGCCTACCTCAGTGTTATTTTACTATTATTAATATAGTATTATAGTACTTTTATTATTTTTTTTGTTTAATTGTAGTACTTAATCTTATTTTCAGTTAGTTGCCAAGGCAACATTTCTAATTTTCAAATTTCAATTCCCAAATAAGTTTACATTTTCAAAAAAAAATTCTCAAAAGCTTTAGTAGTTTCAATCACACTGGCCTATATCCGCTCTAAGGTCAAATGTCAAGATAAATTGTTAAATAATTCACTATACAAAATGCAAGAAAAACAACAGTCACATGCAAAGCTGTCGTCACTGTCCATTATAATTTGAATTAAAATGAAAAATGTCAGTCAGTGGAAGATTTTCAGACTTTAGTCTTGAAAATGTCAAAACTTGAATGTTAAGAGGTTTAAGCTAGTTTAACCGAAGAAAACCCATTTAGTTTGTTTGAACTTCAGTTCTAAGGTGCAAAAAAGACAATTCCTCACAGTGATGGGAGACATTCAAAATGGAAGTGACAACATGATTCACACACTCCTGTGAGAGTTAACTACAAAACAACATGGCCGACATCCCAACACCAGAGCCATCTTTACACAAGCACAAGCTGCAGTTAACCACAGAAGGAGGGGAACTACTATTTGACGAAGCTTTTTTCTCAGTTGTGGCCTGGGGTTCGAGACGGCCCGACCCAACTAAATCAGATGTGTTGTTTTGGCTAGATTTCATAAGAGATAACAACAACAACTTGCAGATGGTGATAAAACATCAACCCTTGAGGGGAAATGATCCAAATGAGTATTGCTTGAAACCTTTGTGGAATGAGCGTTTAATGAGTACACTCCCTCCTTTTGGCAGATGACGCTCATGCATTGCTATTAGCTTTGAAATGAGAGCGGTTTAATGGGATAAAAGGCAGAGCGAAAATGAGCGTAGGCATTGCAGACAGATAAGAGCTAGATATTTGATTTCTAAATCATAGCCTTTCTATTATATGGTAGTCTCCTCCAAAATGTGCTCCTGCTTTCACACCATCTGCATGAAGACAGATCTCAGCACTCCTCTCTTTGTGTGGCCTGAGGCTATCTTTGGACTGTCCATCCTTCATTTACAGACTCATGAATACAGGGCGGAGGAAGCAGAGCTTTCACAATGTCTCCTTCCCTGAATTCTGTCAAATGACCTGAATGGATAAGCGCCTCGATATCATCAAGTAGGAAATCGTGCAACAGCTCTAAAGCATTTATGAAGCACACAAAACTCACTAAGATTTACAGTGCTTTACAAAAACAAAAAGAGCCAGAAAACAGAGTTTTATATTTCTGGAGGCACTCTTGATAAATCACCAGCGCTGGGTGATATTGGGTTTCCACAATATATTTGCTGGCAATATAAAATTAAAGCAACATTATGAGTATCATGATGCCTTATGCACTTTTATTTTACCATTAAGTTTCCAAAAGTGCATTTTATTGCACAAGTCTGATGCAATGCTATTTAGGAACGGACAATCTTTCCTTGTGTCACAATCTACAACAAAATGGTTTGATAACGTCTTTAGGTTTAAATTTCAAAAGCCAGAATGAGCTGGGAAATTCAATCAGCCCATTTAAATAGTCTGACTGAACTATTTGTTTGCATTACATTTATTTTTAACAGAAGTGCCTGAGATGCACTTTTTATATTAAAACATTTTAGTGAAAATTGATGCCTGTGGATAAATATTGGTAAATTAACAAAATATAAATTAAAAATAAAATCTAAGCTTCCAATAAACATTTTGAATTTTACTTGGATGAGAAAAAAAAAAACCCAGAACAAATACAGACACCGATTTAGACCTTTTGTTTTAGCTATATCACCAAGTCTTGGTCACCATTAGCACTGATTCTTTATTAAAATCGAGCCTTAAAATCAAAATGCTTTTTCACTCAACGAGTATGTGAGGCCACAACTGTGTTCATGAAGAAACAGCTGGCGCTCTCTATTAATAGAGTTGTACAGAAGGTAAAGATACAACTCCTCAGGTTTTCAGTGTGTGGTTCCCACCGCAATGGGAGAGTTTTCAAATGGGAAAACTGTAACAGGAACCCATTATTACAGAGCAACTGCTCATATGGCGGTAATAAAGAGGGGAATTACTTTCTCTTTCTCTCCAAATCCAATCCAGCATCTCTCAAACGCTGCTATGACAAGTTTACAACACTATTGCCAGCACAATGATGCCTTTCAGAGACTCGCAATAAATGTAGGACGGCTAAATGGAAATGACAGCAGAGCTGGCCGGTGTGTACGATCACTAAACAAAATGGTGGATGATGTCAAGAGGGTCGTTTTATGGCACTTGGAGTGAAGCACTGAGAAAATCAGGACTCGGTAAGGAGGCACTTAATGCTTACATGTAGGCCATATTGTCCTGAAACATTCACTAGATTTAATGAGACAGTGTCAGTCTAAATGACATTTCCCCCTTCTTAAACAACATTCTACACTTTTGCATTTTAGTAACATGTCAAGTTTTCTTTTTATCAGGACAGCATAAACAATGATGTAATCATGTTTTAATGACTATTTTTGCTTTCACTACAACACAGGCAGTTTCTGCTATTGTACCTGCAAATAAAGCTGAAGTGTTAAAACAAAATATTCGTATGTAACTTGATGCTTCAACTAAAAGCAAGCAATTTATAGGCCGATTCCCTGGAAAAGATTCCCCCAAACACTAAGGCATGATCAAAACATTGCTATGTTTGTTGCAGTTTTAAGACCAGGGTCAGCCAATGCCATGCATTTGAGACAGAAACGTTTGAGAAACCGGTAAGTGGTAAATTCCAATTTGTATATACATCTGTTATGATTATCTAATATGGATAAATTTAAAAAAATTTTGTCAGCCAATCCATTTAAACAAAAAATATTTACTTTAAATAATATTTTAGGTAAATTATTCAATAACTCGCATGTTCACAGTTCTCTGTTGCCAATAATAATAATAAGAAGAAGAAGAAACATTATTATCATAATACCACCTGTTAATTATGTTAATATTTAAATTTGCGTGTTCTCAGTTCTCTGAAACCAGAAATAATAATAATTATTCTTTTTAATATTATTATAATGTTTTTTATTATTTAGTTTTTTTCTTTTCATCAATTCACAACCCCCTGCAGATCCCTCATGAACCCTCAGGGGTTTACGAATCCCCATTTGGGAAGCCTAGTATAAACAAATGCATAAATATGAGCGGTCATATGTTAATACACTAATAGTTCATCATAACCATGATCCATTCAGAATGACCCACTTTTTCCACTTATTTTCCACAAATGAGCTTGATGAGCCTTAGAATTTGTCTACATAGAAGATCAATCTCTGATTCAAAAGAGCAAAGAAAATCCTATTTTCCCCAAACAGGCCAATGCACTCTTGCGTGTTCTGTTGAAGCTGTTAACGGCCCTAACAGGTCTGACTGCAGAGGTAATGTGAAGGGGGGGTGATTCAAAAAGCTCAGAGACTGTGCTCAAGGACACATTCCTCAGGTCTAACACTATGAAAACATTAGCAAAAAACTCACTTCAAAAGGTCTGTTGACCTACAATCAGAGTGATGTTTTTCTAATCCAGCCCCCCTTTCCATTCCTGATATATCCTCCTCCTGCTCCACGGAGAGCACCAAGTATTCCCTGATCCTCTGAGGCCACATTCACAGGATACACTGCTGATCCAAAGCTGGGCATTTTCTATAGTAGGTCGTTTACTTGCTCCATCTGGTTGATCCGTCCGCAGAGGTCACGAATCAGACCTTGTTTGGAATGAGTGCCGCTAATCCCTTTTGCTATTTAATCTGGATTTATGAGCGATATCCTCGGAGCGACATCTTTCCGCAGCCCCATGGGGCAAGTGTCATATTAACGAGGAACTGAGTTAACAAGCAGGATATCCCACGCCAAGTGGCCCAACTGACACTCGTGCAGGGCAGGAAACCCTGTTACAATACGGTACAGTCCAGCCAAGTGGGGACACGCGGGCTCATTCTGCAAACTATGGCCCTTGTGTCCGGTAAGGCCGAAATAAAGGAAGCAACACAAAGAGTGATTAGACAAAACAAAACCACTGCCAGATTACTGTTTGGCCAAAAATATTCAATTCAAATTCATGACAGGACAACAAGTTTAGACTAGACTTTTCCCTCACATTCAAATTGTTAATGGTTAATTAATGGTTTAACAGAGGTTATTGTGTGGTCAAGAATGTGATAAATTTTCAACAGCGGATGATGGGTAGTTGATGATTTCTTAGGTTATTTTATATTAATACAATGGAAAATGCATGTTTTAATTTAAAGGGATTGTTCGCCCCAAAATGAAAATTCTGTCATTCATTACTCGCCCTCATGTTATTCCAAACCCATAAGATCTTCTTTCATCTTCTGAGCACAAATTAAGATGAACTCTGAGAGCTTTGTGACCCTCCATAGACAGCAATGCAACTGACACGTTCAAAGCCCGAAAAGGTACGAAGGACATTGTTAAAATATTCCAAGGCCAATTACTCTCGTAGCTTCCTAAAATCTTAATTTGTAGTCCGAAGACAAACGAAGGTCTTACGGGTCTGGAACGACAAGAGGGTAATTAATGAGAGAATTTTGGGTGTACTATCCCATTAAGTACTAATTATTTACTTGTTTACATTTTAAATGGCCTTGCAGTATATCAATACATTTTTAAAGTTGACATGATCTGTTTTCTAAAAGTATGTTATTCATCTCATTGTGAATGACTGCATGCATTTATTATATATATTTTTTTTTTACCTTGTTCGCCAATTATTTAGTGTATTTTGCCAGTTATTTAGAGTATTTTAACCTTGGCCCTTTATTGCAATGGACTTCAAGCTTGCATTCAGCCATGAATATAATCAACAACTGATGGACAGAACAAAAAGTCTTCCATTTCTGTTACATTGCAACTTTAAAAACATTAATATTCCTTATAGTCTCTAATAAACTCGTAAAAACAGCATTAGAATTATGCATAAAAATAGTTTGAGATGAACTACATTATGTTGCATTGAAGGATGTGCTAACATACCAAAAAAGTATTTCATGTCAACTACCCTTGTTTCAGTAGAAACATCTTAGAAAGAGTTACAGTCAGTGCTACCTACATCTGGTTGCACTCTGAACTCGCATAAATCACATCCAAATAAGATTTAGACCCACAGAAATGTTTAAATCCACGTCTTTCTGATCTCTTCTCGACCCATCTCTTCGCTTTAAAACGGTTCAAAGATTAGGGATTTCATCTGAGGAGAATTAGATCTGAAGACACATGGCAGTTTGTCACAAGGCCAAGAAAAGCATGTGTGCGAAATGATGCTTCCTTAAATTAATCAGGGATTAAAATCTCACACACACAGCTGTCAAAACACCAAACCACCAATATTTTCTTTTCTGATGGCACGTGAGTTAATGAAGAGGAAATAAATGTGCAAAAAAACAAATCAATACGGCTGTTTTCACCAGAAGTCAAGGTCCCGATCGTATCCTACCAAGTCGCAACGCTTGACTCTTAATCACAGGCTTATGAGTCTAGACGTTTGTGTGATCATTAACCAGGGTAAGAGCGCAGCAGTTAAACCATCTCCTGGTCTTCTGTGGTGCACTTATAGGCACAAAGCAACATCAAGACTACACAAAACACAAAACAGATGTAAAGTATGATGCCGGGCAGGGAGCCTTAATACCACATAAATCCTCAAAAACCCTGAATCGGTGCAATGAGACACACATATGTTAGATTGATGTACACACTTGAGCGATCACCCACAAGCTCTCATCCTTTTGTGCCAGTCAATCTCTGATTGCTAAACCAGAGCAGGGCCTCTGGCCAATTAAAACTCCCCACTGGTAAACATTCCAAAAGGCTGCCATCCATGAACATTTACCCAGAAGTCCCTGGGGAGATTCCACAACATCGCTCCGGCCTCTCAGTCCGTGTCTGTCTCCCTCTCCCACCCCAGCGTGCCGTCTCCGGCTTTGTCTCAGCTTACAAAAGCTCCCTGCCTACACCACTTCCCAGGTCACCTCATTGTGAATCATTTAACTTGGACTGGCTCTTTCACAGACACATTAAAAGTCAGGACACTGCATGTTTGGAGTTTAACAGAGGAATCGACGGAGCTCTGTTGTTCATTACTGATATAGTCCTTTCATTAATGCCGGAGTGTGACGTTTCTCATTCAAACTTCATGGAAGTCAGTTAATGACTGAACAGGGTCAGATCTCATGGACGAAACTAGACAAGTGCAACATGGTGATGAAAAGATCAAGTTCAATACATTGGCTTCATAAAAGTATTAAACAATGGTTTGACTGCACGTTAAAATGTTTTGATGCCTGATTTCTATGGATGCGCTGATATGGCTGAGACCAATGGCCGATAATTATTTTTCTTGTTTTGAAGATGATAACCAATTTATGGAACGATATTACATACCAATCTATATTTTAACTGATTAAAGTCACTTAAAAGTTCACAATACAGTCTTATCCTACAACCCTTCAGTCGTCGTTATCCCAAAATCATTTAACAAACACTATAAATCATTGTAATGAAGATGTACACCCATATGCTTAAAAAAGCTACAAAAGTATAAAAAAGATTGAGAGAAAAATAGTTCAACTAGAAATAACTTATCGTCTCAAATATATCAATCAAATACAATAACATTAAAGAATAAACTTTACAAGATCACATGTATTGGCTGATCCTAATGACTTGTGATTTCAACTGGTGCATTTTTGTTGAAAAACAGGCAACATTATAACATTAGCCATCATGCTGTTTAGGCAACATAATTGATTACCGGCAAAATTTTCCATAACAGTGCATGAAACACCAGAGAATATAGTTGATTCATCCCCTTATGGAACAGAGCATGGGACGTGGTGAAGGAGTGGACACACTGGCTCCACAAAATGGAGCAAAGTTCAGTTGGAAGCAATTACACACCCCCAACCAATACCTCCAGCCAGAGATACAATAAAAGACAAATTACAATGAGCCTGTGCGTAAGCAGAGACACTGACAGTCTGGAATGCACCGTTTATTTACTCATGAGGAAAAAGGGGGCAAAAGGTACAGGCCAGGAAGAGACGAGAAGGAAGAGGGGGTTGAAAAAGAGAAGAAAAAAAAACACACGAAAAGCTGATAACACAGCTCACTCTGATGCTACAATGAAGGAATCCTCAAACCCTGTGCACATGTTTGCATGAGGACACACACAGATGGATGACAGCGGAGAGGTTAGCAGGGGGTGGGAAGATCCAACGTGAGAAACTGCAGGCCTGGCTGAGCAGTGACAATACATACATCACCTAAAATAATCAGTCAAATGGTAACAAACGCTCTGGGGGATTGCAGGAATCTCAATTTCCCCTCAAACGGCAACAGTCCCAAACCAAAGCTCTGCTGTAAAGTAAGAGTTACACTAAGAGGTAAACATAGGATGATGCACATCATCAAAATGTAATAAAACATTGCTTGCTGCCACTCCCAAGCACATCTTTTCTTCAAATTCTTCATGACAATATGGAATAAATGAAAGAGCTTTAGATTAGTTGCTATGTAACAAAAACAAACAGCATAAGCGTGCTTTCACTGCTAGATGCGCTTTAAAAGTCTATTGTGAGTGATTAAAGCTGAACTGAATATATTAGCAAATAATAGAAATATTTTACATGAATAGAGTGGTGACTGGCTGTTAATTAACAAACAAATCAATTACGAGTACTCTGAATATACAACACACAAACCTATTAAAAAGCCACCACTTTTCAACTTTTTTAGCATTCAAACCACATGAAGTTTGAGTTGAGCGGATATGTACATCATAACATGTATACAAATAGTCACCAGAAGGACATTTCCCACACAACTCAACTCTCTGTATATTTCTCTCTGTCTGCGTCTCGTACAGTACAGAACGGAGCAAAGAGAGCTCTTTAACTTCAAACAGCCGTAGAAGATCCACACAAACAACCTGAGGTTCAAAGGGGGGCTATATCTAGGTCAAAGCACGTCTTGTTTGGAAATTTTGAAAGCCCACCATAAGCCTCATATGAATGAAACCACAAACACCCTCACTGCATGGCTCTCCAATTCTAGATCCCCTTCATTTTCACACTTATATTCTTCCTGACTCTCAAAATCCGCCTTTTAAAAACAAAACATCTCCTTAACCTTCAGCATATGAAAGGTTTTAACGTATCTTATCCCCTTTGGTAAAGTAAAGCAGCGGAAGCCCGAGCCGTTTTCTGACAGCGTTTATAACCGACATCTAAGAGTGGCTGAAATCCACCAGATGTTGAAACTGACGGACAAACATCGAGGTAATGCGCAAGCTGTGTGTTAGAAAGAAAGAAAGAGGATGGTGAAAGAGAAAGAGAGGGGCCCACGGGCAGGATGAGGTCAGGCCAAAGATCATATTTCCAAGTCCTCAAAGCTACAACACTGCAACAATGATTCTGATATACCTGTTGGGTTTAGGAAACTAGATAGCCGTGAAGTTGGTGGGAAGAGTTAGGGCAATAAGCGATTGTAGCGGGAGTAAACCTACACCGGGATAAACTTACTATGCTTTTGACTGACATCTCGACCCATCTAGGATATTATATATGGACAGGAATGTCAATAAATCAACCAATAAGAGGATCTTCTGCTCTCAAAGAGTGAAAGGAGATCAAATGTGGCCATTTTGAGGTTTTCAGGCCGGTCCTCCATTTTGTTTTTGTGAAATCATCGCTATGACTTTGCCCCACCTCAAAAACGTTCATCCAGGGTCTGTCTGAGTGACTTGTGGCAAACTGAACAGTCATAGTAGAGGAAAAGAAAAAAACAACATAAAAATCGGAGCCAGAGGTGGGACCGGAGCCGAGGCATTTGCTTTTGATGACCGTTTTAAGAGTTCCCATCACCTCGTCAGTTAAATTGACGGAGGTCTGCAAGGGAGCTCTTTAACCGCCTCCGCCCGTCTGCCCAAACACACACCACCTCAATTCTCCATTCTCTCCAAAGGCTTTTTTACATGCGTATGAAGTGCAGAAGTAGGTAATCGAACATGCTGAAACGAGCCCTGGACTGAGAGAAGCTCATCAGGGGGAGTCTTGATGTTGGCCATTGGAGTAATTAGCAGGCATTTCAGGAAATCTGTAACATTCCCAGAGTGGAGGGCTTCTGCCCAAAACCCAAATGAGCCCCTGGCCTACATCTCTCGGCTCTCAAAACAGCCGCAAATGATTGTGAGAGGCGGGAGAAAAACCACAGACATAATATAGTCATAATTATCACTACTGCTTTATATTAAGGCTGTTATGATACAATCATATCACATTTCTGTAACACCTTCCAACTGAGGTTCAATTTGTTAACATTAGCTAATGGATTTGCACTGTTAGTTGATGATTCAATACTTTCACTGTATTTATAAATATTTTTACATATACTAGTACATTTTAAACATTAAACTGCGTAAATTAACATTAAAGTATTATGATTGAACATGAAATGCTCAAAATAACAAATGCTTTCAAAAATTGTTCATTGTTAGTTCACGACAATGCATTAAGTAATGTTAATAGAACTTTATTCTAAAGCGTCACTGACCCAAAATGTATTTGTATGGGCATGCATATTGTTTTGTGTCATGATGACATACTACCCTTTAAAAGTTTAGGTAGTTCAGGAAGGTTTTTTTTTATGTTTTTGAAAGAAATCTCTTATATGTTCACCAAGGCTGCATTTATTTGATCAATAATACAGTAAAACACTAATATTGTGAAACATTTTTACAATTTAAAAACTTTTCTATTGGAATATATTTTATTCTTGGTGGCAAAGCTGAATTTTCAGCATCATATCTCCAGTCTTCAGTGTCACATGATCCTTCAGAAATCAAAATGGTTGTGCTGCTTAATATTTTTGAGGATCCCATGACACATTTTCAGGATACTTTGATAAATAGAACAGAACAGCGTTTGTTTGAAACAAATCTTTTTTAATATTTTAAAAGTCTTTACTGTCACTTTTGATCAATTTAAAGCCTCCTTGCTGAATAAAAGTATTAATTTCTTTCTTTACAATAAATCTTACTGACCATATACTTTTCAACAATAGTGAACATATTGTGATGTACTTATATGCACCAAGTAGCTTGTTTTACATACATGTTTTTGAGACACAAAACACAAGAAGAGAAAGCAGAGCACACCACATCTATGTTAAACCTCTAGTATTTCTCATTTGGTTGTTTATGCAGCTTTATGCAGAATTTATGAAGTGAGGAACAGACCTTGGGAGAAGATCTCTGAGTACTGCTCACTGCTGGAGGACCAACACCAATGTGACTGAAACAGTGAAAGAAAAAAAAGACCACCTCTCAAACAACACACACAAGGAGTTCTGCCGAGGAATGAGGTTAGGGGAATGTCCCAGAGGAGAACTGTATCCCAAAGCTCAAGACTCTAGTCAGTATCTGCTCGAATACTCCAGCACATATCATCCATGCTAATGCCTGATAACAAAGCCATGGGAGGAACAGCAGCCTTCGCTGTAGCAGTCTGTTTTGGTATTAAAATCATCTGGAAAGCTTCCCACACACAGAGCAGATAGGGAGATGAAAAGAGTGGGACAAATGAAAGGAACAGGGGGATAACACTTGGACAAGACTATGTAGAAATCCAGGATGGGTGAAATGGCACAAGGAGAGGGAGAGAGTGAAAAAAAAAAAAAAAGGGGAGAAAAGCTGCTTCGGCACAAACACTTCCTACAAAGCCATCCCTATCCAGCGGGATGCGAGGGAACAGGAACAGACCCTCCGGCCAAGTTTGGGGGCCCAGGGAGTGTCGATTTAACAGCATGCAAATGGGAAGTGTTAACAAGGACCTTCAGTGGCAGCCTGTATCTGCCTTCAAGTGTGGAAAGCCACAAACACAGGGCCAGATTTTACACAGCACCCATCCGACATCACTCTGTACGGTGCCAGATTTACTCAGGGAAAACCACAAACTACACTAACAATGTCACAAGAGAAACACGTCTTGGGCCGAGGAAGTGTGGGGCTTTATTCTTCATGTCTGTGCACATCTGCCCCATTCGGATTGTACAGATGACTCGGGGTGAGTCAGAGCCCACAAATCCCGCCCCGGGCCACATTTCGAAGCGTTCCACACATTCCCCACTAGCGGGTCACACGCTCTCGCTCAATCAAACACAGTGGCAGCTCCTCTTAGTAACATGTTAAGTTGCCTCTCACTGCCGCCCTTCTTCTGTCAGTCAAAACTCCCTCTTTCATTCAACGGTCAGTCAATCCTCTGTTGAAGATCCTCCGGCTGAGTCTTTGTTGCCGCTCCTGGATCTAGGGTCCCAGTGAGGAGGTCTTGGTGGTCCCCTGTGGAATGCGCTAAGGAGGGGGCAGACTTGGGCTAAAAGGGGGCGTCCCATTGTTCCCACACACTGGACTTACCCCCCACCAGGCTGTCGCTCTCGGGGGTTTTTTGGAGGGGGATTGAGAGGAAGCAGAGGAAAAGTGAAAAGATCTTCTCCATACCTTTTCCTTACTTAGACAATGATAAGTCACAGATCATGAAAATCTTGAAAAGAACATGGATGTAACCCAGGATCAGTACTGCATCCAGTAATTATTCTGGTCCAAGCCGATCTTATGAAAAAATTTATCTTTTATATAAAGTAGCAATTTCATATGAATTTGCATAAAGTATGATTTTCAGAAAAAAACGAAAATATCATAAGCATGACGTTCCACCCCTAAATCTAACCGTCAATGGGGCGTAAGCAGATCATACAAAAATGTACCAATGAGATTGTATGACTTCATATGAATCAGCCAACGATCTGCCAAAACCTAAAGTAGTTATGAATTATCATGAGAGCGTGTTGGCCCGTTCGCATTGCACTACTACGTTCTCCTCCTGCCTGCTCATTACCAAATACTGCTCGGGTCTCATTCACTACACCACTTCCTCCTGATAGCCAAAATCAATTACGGGCAGTTATCCACTGGGCTCAGGTCACTGAGAGCACAGCACACAGATCAGCTCCGCTTCAGTCTCTCCCACAGCAGGGCAAACATGCACTGCAAACCCATCTGACCATCTACAGACAGTTTAATAGTTGACATTTCAAACAGCAAAGTCAATGTTTTGCAGGGAGACATGGGACAAAAACTATTTTAAAAATATTTTATCATTTTAGTAGATTATAGAAGCAATTTTAAGATCTCATATTGATATTAGTACATTTAAAAAAACTAATTTTTCCCTACCTGACTATTCAAGCAAACTAGATGAAAAAGTGTTGAGCAAAAAACAAAAAAGATGACTACTGAAATTTCACTATAAACTACATTTCAGTCAGTAATACTTAAAGAAATATTAATAATAGTACTTGTATTGAATTGATCAGAAGTGACAGTCAAGACATTTATAACATTATTTATAATGTAAAGATTTATATTTCAAATAAATGCTGTTCTTTTGAACATTCTATGAATCAAAGAGTCCTGGATATACTTACCTGGCAGGGCAGACACCGTGATCAGGAAGGCGGTTCACCCAGAGCGAGGCTTGGCCATTGCACTCCGGTTGTGCTGACCCCTGCGAATTCCCCAAATGTGGGAATCTCGACTGCATAATTTATGGTAGTGGGGGACTGCGTTTGCGCTCTCCCCTGATTTTAGGGAAGTCGTGGCCTAATGGTTAGAGAGTCGGACTTGTAATCCGAAGGTTGCGGGTTCGAGTCTCGGGCCGGCAGGGATTGTAGGTGGGGGGAGTGAATGTCCAGCGCTCTCTCCACCCTCAATACCACGACTGAGGTGCCCTTGAGCAAGGCACCGAACCCCCAACTGCTCCCCGGGCGCCGCAGCATAAATGGCTGCCCACTGCTCCGGGTGTGTGTTCACGGAGTGTGTGTGTTCACTGCTGTGTGTGTGCACGATAGATGGGTTAAATGCAGAGCATGAATTCCGAGTATGGGTCACCATACTTGGCAGAATGTCACTTCACTCACTGGGGAAAAAATGTATCATGTGTTTCCACAAAAATATAAAGTAGCACAAATGTTTTCAACATTGATAATCAGGAATGTTTTCTGACGGATCATGTGTGGAGATATGATGCAGAAAATTCAGCTTTGCACCACAGGAATAAATTACATTTTACAATACATTAACAGAGCAGTTATTTTAAATTGTAATATCTCAAGTAGAAGGTTATGTGTTACGTTAATGTGCATAATCATTGTAAATCTATTCATTCACAAAATGAAGCATTTTTACTTTAATATTACAGTAACATCTAATTTAATGAGTGACATCTGCTCTGATAATAGTACAAACAGCTATCAATAGTGACAACAAACATGATTTGTTCTTTAATTATCGCACTTGAGTGATTATCCTCTGATTAGCTGGAGCGGTGGGAAGGGGGCCCGCATGCTCTGATCTGACACAGTGGCATACAAGGGTCTCATTAACACGCCATAAATGAACTTCTTACTGGCATGATCAACATCTTGTGACTCTCATCCCATCTGACTATCAGTGGAAACAGTCATTTGTATGCATTTTACAGCTGAATTATATCTAATTTACAATCTTATCTGTAATGCACTGACTGCATACCCAAATCTCCATAATGGATCCATTAACTAATGGATTTAGTCATGGTAAAACAAAAACAAAAATTGGCCGAAAACATTATCAAATTAGCTGAAGTAGTTCATAAACACACAAGGGACTAGAAAAGAGCAGAACTACTTCCTGCAAAGTTCTATGCTCACAAATTCAGTGTTGACCTGCTTATCTATGACGTGACAATCTTTCAACTCTTTATCAAAGTGAAAATACAAGGCAAGCAATAATGAAAAAGACTGGCCTGCAAAAATAAATCTATTACATCCAAGTGCATCCAAGCTACAGGCCAAAGATCAAGTATGTCCAATTCAGATCGGATCTGTACAACATCAAGAGTGAAGTCATCGCCTTTCCGAGTCTCATAATGTACTGAAGTAATTAAGAGTGGGATGAATCTTTCAGGAGAAAGGGGAGGAAACATGTTTGATCTTTGCCATTGTCCATACCTGAGGCATGACATAAGAGCAAACCGCCAATGTAAAGCAAAGCAGATTTCTCCAGAGAGAGCAGGGAAAAGCATTCTGCTAGATTGCTATGAGGAGCTGTTGACAAGGTGAGATACCGATCTGGTGAGAATTAACCACCCCTCCTCTGAAACTTTTGAAGATGGGCCGCCTGCCACTGGGTGAGAGGCACTTGACAAACATGGTTTACGACATCTAGGCCAATCAAACCATCACGAGCAGTGAGGCTTTTTAGAAGGAGGCCAGGCAGTACTTTCAGTTTAGCTGAGGATTGGAGGATACAGGCGGTTTAGTCGTCAGCAGGGATCTATGTACTTCACAGCTTAAAGAACTATGAAGTTTCCTAAGGTTCAATAATCCACAGTCCTCTAAAACTGAGAGGATCCAGAAAGCCACTCTGACCATGAAGAATGATCTTACCTCTGCTTAACCACATGCTCCCTGCTCTCAAAATCTCCTTATAAAACCATGCTTATCCAGCAGAGAAACACACAAAGTTTCTAACACCAATTTCACACCACAAACTCCACCCGAGTACAGCTTGGTTGAAATGCTCGCAAGTGTAGATCGCAGCGAACTTATTTGCTAGGGGTCCAAAATATGATACTATAACTTATTAAAGCCATAAAACTTTCAATAAAAAGTGCCATACACTTCTACCTGGCATCCCACTTGCTTTTAAAGACACAATTAGCTTTTAAAACATTTTGCTTCAAGGGTCAAGGGTTGTAGTAAAGTAACTCATCATCATTCATTAACCACGTGTTGAAAAAATAGCTAGAGGCTATAAGAAGCAAAATTTTAAAGGGATCATTCCAAACCTTTATGCAGTTCTTTATATAAAGATAATACTTTTTTGTTTTTTAAAAGTTGTCAATACAGTGAAAGTCAAAGAACATCCCTCAACATTACATCCCTTCTTACATAAAAGTACATCATAAAGGCTTGAAACAACATAAAAGTGAATAAATTAACATTTTCTTTAGAAATTTGGTTGAATTACCCTTTTTATAAAAGGGTTTCTTCTGAGAACTTCTGAATAACATTTAAAAACACAAATAGCATTACAAGAAGACATTTGTGGTGGAGTTCCTCGTTTTAGGTTTACTTCCACATAATGTGCAAAAAGCCTTTAAGCATAAGATCTCAAGTTAGAAAGTTTAATCGTCTTTCCACTGCAAAAGATACTCGCGGCTGCAGGAAATCTTGTCCTGTTGAATGCCGTGCCTGCAAAATCCATAACATTCTAAACTTCTGATTTATGATACTAACAAAAGCAAAACAACATTCAAGTGAACAGGTCTTTGAATGAAACTGCTGGTTCGAATGGCCCTTCTTGACCAGCATGAATCACACGAAAAACGCCTCCGTGTATACATTTTATAATACCTTTGTTGGAACACAGAAAAATCGTCATGCACAGGATGTAATTTTTACAATTTGCCTGATTAGTGCTGCGTGTAGGACTGGCTCAAAGCATGAGGATGGAACTGAGCTTCACGACTACAGAACAATAAAGAAGACATGTTTTGACTACAAGGTGAAGAGGGCCAGCACTGAAAGCCAGAACCGGGGGGCCACTACCAGTTCAATTAGGTTCTCCTGTGGACCATTTTCTCCCTAGCAACAGGAGACATTGTTAAGCCAAAGCAGAGCTTTTTGTGCTTCCTTTTTTGCTTTCTAAGGACCTCCACCCCTCAGCGACAGCAGACCTTGTCACTTTCTCTATATCAATTATCTCAGTCTCTTATTGACAAAGGCATGCTAACTAAGGTTAGTCTTGCGCAGGGTCCCGACGCATATTGTGCACCATTGTGAGAGGCACACGAGCATTGCACCCAAACCTACCCTCTAAACAAGCCTTTATAATTCATTCTTTAAAGCCATCACAACAGAGATAGAGATTTGACACAATAAAACATGACAAATGCAGGCATGTCGGAGAACACTCAAAGTCTGCAAAACAATGACACCTCTGGGAAGACAATGGACCTGTTGGCTTGGTGTAAAGTACAGGGAAAATTAAACCTCGGTTGTTCCCCTTCACCTAGCTGCAGTCATGCAAGCAGCCTGTTCAATTAAGAATTACAGGAATACACTAGATATTACGCAACAATTCATTCTGGTCCTTAAATTTGATTGAACAAATTTTCAGATATTTAGTTTACATCAAGCTTGCATGTGTTCCCTGCATTATGTATCATGGTATGTGTGCGGTATGTGGCTAAAAGGGATTGATTACAAAACTCAGAGCAGTGATGAGCTCAGATTGATCAGATCACAAATCATATGATGTATCGATGCACAGCATTTAACAGTCAATATATATACTTAAGATTTATGTTTTTTTTCCTCATTACGCTTTTAAAAATAAAGATTCTTCATTAGCATCTAAGGTTCCATGTAGAACCTTTAACATTCTATGGAACCTTTCAAATGCACAAAAGGCTATTTATGGTGATTTTTTTATTTTTTTTATTATTAAAATGTCATTCACATTAAGAAAAAAAATATTTTAAGAACTGACTGTTCACTGAAAGTTTGGAACCAAAAATTATTCTTCTATGCCATCATTGTGTAAAGCCCCTTTTGAAACCTTTATACAGCGTTTGCAATTTTCAGTTCATAAAAATGTAAAATATGCACATTATACTGTTTGCAGGCCCCAAAATATAATCAAATTGTAATTGTATTGTGACATGCTTTGGTGCATAAAGTATTTGCAAATGCTATATTGAACTGTCAGATTGTATTGTGATAAACTGTTCGATTTACACCCCTAGTGAGGAGAAAGCTGTCACTGTGCTCCCTGAACACTCCATAGCTTCTTTAGGGATATTTTCACTGGAAATATACCAACTATTTTTTATCTGAGTTTGTCTCTAATATCTACTTGTATACTGTAAATACCAATGCAGTTGTGCTGATGACCTGAATATCAGCATGGCTGTTATTACCAGCAGCCTCATGCCAACAACAGCACTCTTGCTCATTAGATATGGCCTAACAATTTATAAAGCATACACTGAGCATATCAGTTTCAGATGCAAGTTATCTAGTGAGTTTCCTTCACATCTTTGCATTGGTTTATGAATTTGCACAACTCCATGTAGATTCAATGCCTTAAACACCGAGCATAGAGGAAGGTCTCCTTGATGAACTATTCTGACCGGCGTTCAAGTCGGGAAAACTTTCTCTTTTATTTACGGGGAAATAAGGCAGTGGTTATAGCCAAACTGTGTCCTGAGGCTAGTTTCCCCTCCTCGTTCAGGCCTTGAAGAGGATCTAAAAACTGCAACTTGTTGCACTCCCCCGCTCCAGATAAAATCAGTGCATTTACATGAGCATTAGTGCTTCTGAATGACAATCACTGTCCGATGACTGACTCTCACTTACAATGACAAAGCACGACACTTTGAAACAAAGCCAGCAGCTGGGGGTACAGAGGGGAGGAACGACTGAACACTTGTAACTATAGAAATTAAATCACAAGCTGCATCCCGTTTAAAAGATGCAGTGATGCCTATTTACAATCCGAGGTGCGGTAACTTACACGTTAGCCGGAGAAAGCGACTTAAAGGGACAGTGCATACAAAAAAAAAAAAAAAAAAAAAAAAAGTTTTCCAAACCTCTAACTTTTCCGGGGAGCGCAAACAATTATGTAGGTAGAATGACAGTCCCAGCATTCAATATAATTGCATTCATTTTATTCATTTAATGCAAGCGAAAGGTGACTGAGCCTGTCATTCTCCATAATATCACCTAGTTCCACAAAAGAAAGAAAATAATACATATAAATATGAGGACGTGTAGACGGTATATTTGCATTATATTAAGTAATATGCTAGTCACCTTAATGACCTACTATACCTACCAAAATATTAGAAATGCACGTTAAAAAAACAACAGAAAATCAATATGGGGTAGAGATAATCTAAACAATTTAAACACTTCTTTCTTTGAAAAAGTAGACATCATTTGCAGCCTTTCTGAATTACGTCCTTCATTCTATTTACGTATAACTGTGTATTTACATAACTTGTAAGTTAGTTTTTTTAGTACAAGATTCTTGGAGTCCCGATTTTTCAGAAACATTTGATTTCCAAGCGTCACAAACTATTTTGGGTTAATAAAATCAGTGCAACTCACCATGAACTCCTTTGTTGGGAACATCGTTGACGTTGAAACCTTTCGAGCTGTAGGCAGTTCTGACTTCATTGCAGTTCTTTACCTTCTGATCAGCTTGAGCCGACGCCAAAACCAACACCGACATGCATACAGTAAACACAGCGAACATCTTCATCGCTGACTGCTTGAGCAATCGAGAAAAAAAGTGAAAGAAAACTAAACAACAAGTCACGAAATCTCTTCGATTCGCGCTTCTGGTTTCCTCATGGGGATGCGACTCGGATCTCACGGACTGGATTTTCTTGAGCAATAAAAACCGGGCCTCTGAAGAACAACGAGCGAAACAATCCCGCAGTGTGTAACGAATAAAAAGCGACCAAAAGCGACAACAAACAGTGAAGTGCTCAAGACTTTGCGCTCTTCGTTGAGACTTTTTTTTAACGAAAAACAAAGGCAAATCTGCGCAACGTCCAGCGCTATGCACGCGCACACATGTTCAGTGCTGTAAAGGTAAGGCACTTCTTGACCAGTTTCTTCTTCGGTTGAAGAGTTTCGCGAAGTAGCTTGCTCTGTAGGAGGAGAAGCTTAAAAATTGCGATAAAAAGTTTTAGGAAAGTTTTCTCCTCTTGCGCTGGTGTGCAGTCTGGACGCAGTAGAGTGGAAATCGAGGAGTCGCTTGTGCGCGCGGCGAGATCTCAGAGTCAGGACTGCGCGTGCACGCAGCTGAGTTCCGGACAAAGAGAGCTGGCCACGAGAAACACACGGGGTGGAGCATGACGCGCGCAGGAGGTTACACTAACTTCTTAGAATATAATATAATAATTTGCAGTATACATGTACATATTGTTCAAATCATTCTTGAACTGAGTAAATATATTGTTGACATTTTATAGGAGTTTTTCCACTTTAATTGCTAGTTAAAGGGATATTTCACTCATAAATTAAAATTATATTATTAATTACTCATGCTTATGTCGTTCCAAACCTTCACCCATCTTCAGAACACAAATTAAGATATTTTTGATGCAATCGGAGAGCTCTCTGACCCTTCATAGACAGCAAAGCAACTGAAACGTAGCAACGACATTAGTAAAACAGTCAATTTGACATCAGTGGCTCAACTTCAGTTTTGTGAAGCTAAAAAAACTGTTTCAAGTATTCTCGTAGCTTCACAACACTGAATTTGAGCCACTGATGTCACATGGACTGTTTTACCATGTCCTTGCTACGTGTCTGGACCTGGGAATATTACAGTTGCGTTGCTGTCTATGAAGGGTCAGCGAGCTCTCAGATTTCCTCACAAATAATTTGTGTTCTGAAGATGAACGTAAGACCTATCTATCTAGATAGATAGATAGATAGATAGATAGATAGATAGACTGTTAGATTGCCAGTCTCTTTGTACTACAGTCATCAATCACAACTCACAAGAAGGGCTCTAAACATAGGTGAGAACTTAACCTCAGATATGTCTGCATGTCATGAAATGTGACACAGATCTGTAAGAGCTGTGGTGTGGCTAAAGTCCCAATGGCAGTCAGGAGGAATGGGAGAGAGAGGCCAAAAGAAACAGAGAGAGAGACAGTGAGAGACACACGCGGTGGAATCTCAGCCCTGCTCCCATGACGAGCAACATAACCAAAACATCTCACTTAGATTATGACAGTCCTCAGGGACAGCAGCCCGTCTTTCCAACAATGACACGGGCCATAATTAGAGCGGTTTTGAACTGTGCTTAAGTGTGGTTGTTTTGAAACTCCTGAGACTTGAGCTCTTTCGGAAAGTAAAGATGTTAAACCACATACATTTTTCTGCCTTCTGTCTGAGTACAATGCATAAAAATAATATGTTTTATGCAATCTTTATATAATAGATGTATCTTTATAGTCATAGATGGTTCAGATTGTTCTGTATCATTGCTATCTGCAATGATGCCTGATGTTCTCTCAAATGCTTTTCACGTGGAAATGGGGCCTTTATTATACACGGTGCTTTTTCCTTAATCTCATTCACATTGCTAATCGTTTTCCATTCATTGTTAACCTTGAAGTGCATGAGCACAGAGAGCGCACTTTGACATGTCTGGATGTGCCGGAGCATGTGTATGTTTCCATGTGTTGTTGTGCCCGTGTGAGAGAGTGTGTGTGTGTGTGTGTGTGTGTATGGTCTAGGGGGAAGCTCTTAGCAAACTGACATTCCAACTATTGTTTCCCCACATTCTTCAGCCTACCCCATTCATGCTGTGTGACCAAAGCTGGGAAAGCCAGTGGCCAATGAGAACCTGTGGAGGGGTTCTGGGGTCCGTTGATTGTGGATATGAGAGAGTGGACCGGTGTTACACTCAATAGAAAACAAAAGGTGAGAGCTTTATTTCCCAGAATACTTAGAAACGGACAGATCCACAGCTATGCGAAGCTACTGTGCAGTTAAGATTATACTAATCTATTTCATATTCCTGACCGTTCGTCAGTTCCTAATTGATTACGTGTAAAACTCATTATATTAAACATTTTGCACGATCTTAAATATAATAAAATATAATTTTGTTAGTACATTTTTAAAATACATTTACATCTGTGTTTAACATTTTAAATAAACCGCAGGGAACCACACTTAAAAAAGAATGAACATTTTAAGCATATTTTAGTTATTATTTTAGTTTATTAAATGTGATTAATTCACTAAATACTATCATGTTTTAAATGATTGGTTAGTTCAAACACATTTACCAGCCATTGTCTATTGATTGTATTTTTTTTTTCTGGCATAAAAATATAAATAAGCAAATAACCATATTTTAATTTAGTGGTGTACTGGGTAATTAAGTAGATTAAAAATAAATATAATGCTTAAATTATTTTTTCATACATCGTTTCGGTCTGGATTTAATGTCCTTTACATTATTTTAATTATTTATTATTATTTATGAATGCTGAACATAATTAAGTTCATTTCCATTTTACAAACCTAAATTGATTGCACAGGGTGAAATTGTGATAAATTGTTCAAGATGTGTGTTGCTCTAGCTTGTTTTAATTAATGAAATTTTTTTTTTTTGAATGCATTACCATAGTGGTCCATTAGTATGGAGATGATTTTCACCTACAGAATCACAAAAACAGCAATAAACTAGTAACAATTTCTGTTGAACACAATTAGTCTGACTAAATGTGCCACCCTAAACAAAGAAGACCAGTTGGTCCTAAAAATGGGGGATCCCTGTATAGCCACTTTATTACCCTAAGAAAACATTCAACCTGCGCATTTCAATGGGCCTGTTTGCCCATTCTTACTCGTCCATTAACATTCAGAGTGTAACCAACAGCCCTGCTCAGCCCCTCTGCTGTTCTCTCGCCTGATAACCAGCCTCCCTTCACCGCTTTAGGAGAGAAAAGACCAGAGGGACGCAACAGGATCTGAATCTGTGAAAAACATGAGTGTGAAAATAAGAGCATAGCAGCCTTGAAGTCAGATTAGGTTAGTAACGAGATAAAGTCTGGTGTTAAACACACAGGGTGTGTGTGTGTGTGTGTGTGTTTTTGGGGTGGGTGGGGAGGGGTGACAGAATATAAACACAGACTAAATAAGGTTTAATTTGCAACTGTTGGTGTGAGGCACCACAGGTGTGTCTGACAGCTTTAGTCAGCTGAGAGAAGATCATCAAGACAAAATGGAGATGAGGGGAGTTGATTATATGCTATTCATTTGCCTTAACTTTCTGTAATTAGGTCAGCATGCATTTTTGATACTACTGAGACACTGGATTTCGAAAAGACGCCCCTCGACTGGTTGGAATGAGAATTGCATACAGACATGAAAACATATACACCGCACACACTAGTACGAAACATCAAAAACACACTTTTTTTTAAGACTCCAGTATTTCACCAACAAATTTTTAGAACAACATCACAACTGCAACTTTAACATTTTATTTGATTATCATTTACATGGAAACCTTTCAAATTATAACACATGTACTTTATTGTCACAAATAAACAGCATTTGCACTCTGAACGTTCAGTTTTGAGCAGTATTGACCACCAAACATTCTGTACACTGGGTTAGCCAGAAGAGCAGGTACAGACAGGACAGTTTCTCCATTGATTTAAGGTCTGAGTAACTGTACCCTGGCGTGAATGAAGGGCTTCATTTTATCCCCCTCCCCCCGTCGCTCTGGTTATTGAACAGCTCAAGCCAAGCTCAAGTACTCAAATGTGCCAAATGGCCCCTGAATGCACCCCCACTGTGCAATCAGTACCAGTATAAACAGTATTGCAAAATTCAGTTTAATTATGACACTCAACACATTCCATTACTGGCAGAAGTACATCCTTCATTTAATGCATACTGTATGACAATAAGCTATTTGTTTCAATTAAACTGAGATTTTTGTATATCAATCATTTAGCCATAGTTTGTTTTTGAAAGTTATTTTTTTTCTTTCAAACTGAATGTATTATGCCTCCTTGCAGCAGAGGGTTTATATTACTTACAATTTTATATAAAGCATATTACTGTAAATATCCAGTGCCTTGCGAAAGACCTTTAATTAGACCTTTTTGAATAAATTGTGGTATTTTTATTTGTAAGCACTTAAACTCAAATGTATTTGTTTTATATACTGTGAAATAAAAGGAAAGCTCAAATAAGCAGAAGCTCTGAGTTTACACAGATGCAAAACAATTGCTGCAACCATTGCCTCACAATTGGCCTCTACCTGTGACTCATTAAAATAACCACCACATTTTCTGGATAAAACCCCACAGTTAAGTGATCATTATCTAGGCTGTGAATGTGAAGGGCAGCTGTGAAAATGAAGACAAAAGAGCATTACGGAGAAATTTGAGCTGGAGTAAAACAAATGTTTGAATTAGGAAATCGCCACAAAACATGAACCAAGCGCCTGGATGTCCCAGCGGGCACTGTTGGCGCAGTTCATCAGTAAGTTTCGGCTAAATCCAACCCTCCAAACATTGCCCCAAAATGATTGTCCCTCAAGGCTCTGTGCATGAACAAGAGAGCTGTGAGGTGAGCTACAGAGAGGCCAGTGATCAGTGAAGGTCCACCAGTCAACCATATCAAGAGCTCTGCGTATCACTGGCCTGTTGGGGAGAGGGGCACAAAAGCTCCCATTACTGCTAAAGAATCACATAAAAGCATAGCTGCAGCCTGGCAAAAAGCATAATGTTGACTGAGCTGCAATGTGTGAAAAGATTTCTTAGTCAAGTGAGACTAACATATGTGGCATGATATGTGTGTAAATCACTAAGAAAATACCATTCTTACTACAAAGACAAGTAATGCTGTAAAGTCTGGGGCATCTTGTTAAACTAAAATAATTGATGTTGGAGAATACAGAGAAGTAAAGCAAGAAAACATTTAGTCTGCTACAAAACTAAACTCAAAGTAAATTCATTTTTCAGCAGAACAGGAACACATGATTGAATGCTGTATCATGGTGATGCATACTCAACTCTGCAGAAAACTTTGAATTTCAGCCATTTGATTTTTTAAATGTATTAGTATCAGACAATATTCAATATTTAAAGGGGTAATTTGCAGCTGGCAAGAGGGATCTTTAATGAAACTTGGCTGTTTATAGAAAGGCGAAACATTTTCCGAAATCTGTGCTACATGACTAGAAATTTTTTTTTGGCAAAAACTTCAACACACAATTCATTTTTGATTTTGGTGCTGCCCGTCTGTTAATCCAAGTGTCTTTAGGTGGGAATACAAATATATTATGGAAATGTAATGCATTAAAGGAATAATAATAATATAAAAAAAAATTAAAATGTGTGCTGAAAATGGACTCATCTGCAGGGCATCCAAGATGTAGATGAGTTTGTTTCTTCATGGGAACAGTTTTGTTGAAATTTAGCATTACATCAGTTTCTCACCAGTGGATCCTCTGCAGTGAATGGGTGCCGTCAGAGTGAGAATCCAAACATCTGATAAAAACATCACAATAATCCATAAGTGATCCACACCACTCCAGTCCATCAGTTAACATCTTGTGAAATTAAAAGCTGCATGTTTGCATGAAACAAATCTATCATTAAGACATTTAATATTGCACTTACCAGTGAAAAAGTCCCACTGTCTGAATCAGGAGAAAAATATGCAAAAATCAAACACCGTTTATAAGCAAAAACAGTCCAAAACCGTTCTAAGTAAATATGTTGGTGGATATTTGATGTTAGACAACAGCAGGGGAAGGACTTTATCATTGGAGTAAACATTACTATTGATTATGGACTTGTGTTTCAGCCAGAATTGAACTTAATGATGGAGTTGTTTCTTACAAACACACAACTTTTCACTTCACAAGATGTTAACTGATGGACTGAAGTCATGTGGATTATTGAGATGTTTTTATCAGCTGTTTGGACTCTCATTCTCACGGCACCCATTCACTGCAGATGATCCATTGGTGAGCAAGTGTTGTAATGGTACATTTCTCAAAATCTGTTCTGATTAAGAAAAAAATATTTTAACATCTTGGATGGCCTGAGGGTGAGTCAGTTTTTAAACTGTCTAGCTGAAATGTATATTTTTGGCCACTAGTGATACAAAATGGAATAGCAAAAAAAAAAAAAAACACTTTGAGTCAAACAGTTTTGATCCAAACTCGAGTCTCTGGTTGAATCAAAGGTTGACATGACCACTCAAACAAACAGTGTTTTGAAAAAGCCCAGTGTTTACAATCTTTGAGGAAGTCAATCTACAAATGGATTTGGATGGTTTTCTGGGAAGCTGGGAAAGGAAGCACAAACACACAACAAATAAATAAATACATTACACTCTTCATCTTCAAAATGACTTTGAGTTTAAGTGCTTTGAAATAATACAACAACAGAAAAAAATGTATGATCTAAAATTGGTAATCATCTGAAAACTTGCAGGACACTGTGTATCATTCCAGTTGGGGGACATCTAAGACAATGAAGCTGATTCTTTCAGTTTGTTTAAAACACACGTAACAGATGATGACATGCCTTTGAGCACTGTACAGAGAACAGTAATGAATTACGTCACAGGTTATGAAAGGAAAACAGTGTCCATTTGTAAACACTAGTTTTCGAGTTCTGATCTGAAATGACAGCTTTAGCCCTTTGTATATGAAGATGTCCAGAAACAGAAAACTTTACAGATGCACAAATCCAAGCCATCTTTCACTGAATGCAAATGCTACAGTGACATGCGAAAGGAGGGAGGAAAAAACAGGAAGTTTTGTGGGAGTCCATTTAAGAGAGCGCTTTAATCACACGATTATAATACAAGAATAGAGGAAATGAAAGAAAAAGGAAGAGAGATAATGAGCGACGAAATCAAAGAGAGATTATAAAATACCACAATTTCTGAAAAGGGAAAGTCAGCATTCTAATAAAACAGTTTAAAAGCATTTTTTTGTAAATGAAGTACAGCTGTGTCGTCCTGTAAGGAGAGCGTTTCACAACGACATGCCGATGCCTTGATGTCCTCCACTCCAAGGGTCATTTACTGCACAGGAAATGAGCGGCAGAGGAGAAGCTCACTGCAGTGTATGTATGAGAGACAGCCTGTGCCACTAGAGCGATCGTACGTGTTCTCAGACTCTGTCAGTCACGCTTCCTTCTCCTTAAGTGTGCCCATTCACTCACAAAAGCTGAGCCTCTTTGTCTTTTCAAAAGCGATTTAGCTCCTTTTCCTCCAGAAGGCTTTGGCCTTTGTGTTAAACTGCATGTGTATAGCAGAGGGGAGGCGATGCTCAATGTAAAACACATGGCTGTTGTGTGGCATACGAGTTCGGAGGGGAAGAACATGATTCTTGTATGTATAAGTAATGCTCTTCATGCTGTAGAAGAATGAGTTCATAGTCTGAGCGTTCAGATAATATTGATCCTCAGGTCCACACAAAATATAGAAAACAAGAGGTTTATATAGTAAGACTTGAGGCTGAGAAAAGGAAAGGTTCTTGTCCTTGGCCAAAATCATGGAGCTATATGTACACATGGGCATCAGTAGCGTTTCTCTTCAAACAGGTGCAATCACTGAAGGCCCAACATTATGAAGATGATGATGGTAAAGATGAAGGTTGCACTAGGAACATGTGCCACCCGTGCCGCTCCAGGTACGGATGCGCCGCCGTGGGTGTCTGTGGCCAGTCTGGGAGTCAGGAGCAACTCGTGAAGCGTTAAGTCGTCAATTGCCAAGTTATCCGCCAAGTCTTAAAAGAAAAAGAGAGGGAGAAAAAAAAAATTATGTGGACAGACATGCAACTGCATCAAAGTCTGACTGAGAACTGTAATAATAATGTTGGTTAAATAAAGCTATTATATGGCTTCAGATGAAAAGCCTGTTTTTAGTGAATCAAACATATTTCAAACAATCAGTGTAGTCCAATTCCTGAATTAATGACTCTTAACGAGTTGGTCTTATTAAACACATGCAGCACAATCAATGTAGCCTGAATCCAGAATGAATGACTCCCATGAGTCAGTTCTTTTGAGTAAATCAAACACATGCTATATAACCCAGTGTAGAATGATTTCCAAACAAATGACGTCTTTTTCAAATGAGTCTTTTTAGTGAATCAAACATTGTCTGAACAATCACTGTAGCCCAGTTCCTGAACAAGTGACTCTAATGTTTTACCTGATGATTTACCTAGCCTTATCTCCAAATGACTACAGCCCCATTGACTCCCTCTGCAAATTAACAGTTGGATGTGCCAAATCTTTCTTCAGTTAAACAAGGAGAAAACTGAAGTCATTGCATTTGGAAACAAAGACGAAGTTCTCAAGGTGAATGCATACCTTGACTCTAGGGGTCAAACAACTAAAACTCAAGTCAAAAATCTTGGGGTGATTTTGGAGACATACCTTAGTTTCAGTAGTCATGTCAAAGCAGTAACTAAATCAGCATACTATCATCTCAAAAACATTGCAAGAATTAGATGTTTTGTTTCCAGTCAAGATTTGGAGAAACTTGTTCATGCCTTTATCACCAGCAGGGTGGATTATTGTAATAGTCTCCAAAGAAGACCGTTAGACAGCTGCAGCTCATCCAGAACGCTGCTGCCAGGATTCTGACTAGAACCAGAAAATCTGAGCATATCACACCAGTCCTCAGGTCCTTACACTGGCTTCCAGTTACATTTAGGATTGATTTTAAAGTGCTTTTACTCATTTATAAATCACTGGCCTAGGACCCAAATACATTGCAGATATGCTCACTGAATACAAACCTCAGACCACTCAGATCATTAGGATTGAGTCAGTTAGAAACACCAAGGGTTCACACAAAACAAGGGGAGTCCGCTTTTAGCTATTATGCCGTGCACAGTTGGAACCAGCTTCCAGAAGAGATCAGATGTGCTAAAACATTTAAATCCAGACTCAAAACTCATCTGTTTAGCTGTGCATTTGTTGAATGAGCACTGTGCTACGTCCGAACTGATTGCACTTTACTTTCATTTTATACCATTTTCCTAGTTTTTATTGTTGTGATTATTATTCCTGATATTCATTTTCTATTCTTTACTGTTTTAAATAAATTTTAAATCAATTTTATATAATTTTACAAGTTTCAACTGAAGGCTAAAGTAAGTGCTGTGATGGTAAAGAGAATGTGGGCAAAGAAAGACAAGTGTGTTGGTTAATCAGTTTAAAGTAGGACCTCTGAGTTCTATTTGTTTGGTTTCTGGTTAGGGACAGTCTGTAAGCGGAGGGAGTGTGGGAGGGGGAGAGCGATGGACTCACTCAGACGTGAGTGAGGGACACCAGCAGAAGAAAACTGGTGTCATAATTTAGGTACACCTGTAAGTGTAAAGGTGTACGAGTGCACATCTATAGACTGAGAGATGTGCACAGTCCGGGAGGGACGGCAATTGGTGCATTTGAAGGTATAAATACCGAGAGAATGTGAGACGCTAGAAGGGAGGTTCTAGTCGTGAATCGCTCTACCAACTCTAAATTCCTACCATTACAGACAGGGGCATGCCCCGAGTTTTAGCGAATAGGTCAGATATGATGGTCAAAGTAAGTAGGGGGTGAAGTAGTGGAATAGTTAGGTGTTTTGGAAGGGTATTTTTTTCTGCTCACTTAGTGCGGAAGAGTTTAAACAAAGCTTGAGAATATTTGTCTCATTATTATTAGAATATCATTATTATTACAATTTTTTTAAAATCTTTTTTCAACTCCTTATTTTCATTGCTGTTATCAATATTATTATTTTTTATATTATTATTATATACTATTTTTCTTTCTTTCATGTAAAGCACTTTGAATTACCATTGTGTATGAAATGTGCTATATAAATAAACTTGCCTTGCCTAATGTGGCAGTTCTTCTGAGTGAATCAAACACATGCAGCACAATCAACGTAGCCTGAATCCAGAATGAATGACTTCAATGAGTCGTTCTTTTTTAGTCAAACACATTCCGATTAAAACTACTGCACAAATCATTTAGCTCTTTACAATTCACTCATCTACTATTTGATGTTTATTTTCTGAAACAAATAAATACATTTTTACATTTTACTCAACTGCAACTGTCATTAAAATGTTCAGTATATTTTTGTGACATTTATTATATAGAATGTATGTGAATATACTCTTTTTAAGATGTTCCTAACTCATGATAATAACATGAACATGAACATTTCTAGCCATCTCAGGTATGTGTGCTTACTCAGTCTGGAAAAATAACTGCTTTCATTCTCTAATAAGCAGTCATTAGATGTGTTATGTTGTCGTCTTACTGAGTGAATGAGGAATATGGCAGCACTCCACCTTAACACCATTTAACAATCTTTTTTCTTCACTAAAACATATTTTCATTTATCTCAGCATCTACAGATGAGGTGTTCTGTCTGGCCAATGTCAGCCATGAGAGAGACAGAACTATGAGGTGAAAATTATGGAAAAGGAAAGCGGATATCAGTAATAAAGTCAAGTATGGAGAGGCACGCCAGCTATGTGTCCCCTGTGAAGTGTCCACATAAACTGAGGAGAATCGAATTTGTTCAACACACAGATGAGCTATTGCATGTATATACACACACATGCTCCCCTGCCTTATGTAGCTCATACCTTAAATTCCTGTTCTCAGTCTGAAATAACTAGGCCTAAACCATACAAGCAATATACAGAGAAAACATGAAACACACTAAAACCTGGGATGTCAAAATGGAAATAAAAATCTTCAAAATGAGAAAACTTTTAAATGTAAAACAGACATAAAAAAGAACAAAAAAAGACATCAAGGTCACTGAAATGTACAAATGTTCAGATGATCTCAAAGTGCTAAACATGCTCTTTTTGTTATTTTGTTAATTTTGTTAATTTGTTAATTTTCAAATCATGCTAGAGAACATGATTATCAGAATTTACACAAACTCAGGAAGGGGATCAAAACTAATAGAGACATTCTTAAACACATTAGTTTTTTCTCTGTTCAACTTTTTGACTATTAAATTAGTCAAATTGATTTTTTTAAATATATATATATATATATATATATATATATATATATATATATATATATCACCTTTTAAAAAGTGATTTACAAAAAAAAAAATATATATACCTAAAACAGAACTACAAAAATCAGAAAATAAAGTGCAAAAAACATGGTACATTATTCTCAACATCTTATTCTAGATTGCCCTTATACTTCTTTCAAATATATTTTTTAAATGTTGTATTCTTTCATATATCTATTTTAATCATTTTTTTTTTCTGTAATAGAATCTTAATTGGCAATTATCTGAATTCTTTGAGCTCATTTAATTACCCAAACTCCAGGATGAGACAAGCATTTTCACCTCACTATATATGCATACAGATGCACACACAATAACCGAATATAACAAATGCAATCTGTGTTTATCATATAGTGATTAACTCAACAGTGGTGGAAGGCTGAGCACTTAAAGGGTCTGTAGAAATCAGTTTACTCAACATAGTGGGAGATTTTTAATTATAGACACTTGGTCCCGTCCGTATGATACTATTCTCTGCATCTTGCACTAAATTGACAGGAAAGATGTGTTTAATCTCATCTACTAAGATCAAATACCATATTTAATACCTTCCACACCAGCCTCTTCACATCGCGTCCTTCGTTTGAGGGGAATTTTAACCCAACAGGGAGGAAGTCCACCATTTGGGCCAGTGGCTGCGTAGTGGTGGGATCAACAGGAAGGCATGCGACTTAATTAATTCTAGGCCCTGAACTCAGCATGCCAGCCAGTGAGAACCAGGCCGAGAGCAGGAAAAGAGATTGAGGCCTTTCTCAGGGGGTCCCCTGGATGCCCGGGGGCCCATTTCAGCACAGTCGACTTTAAAACAGAGGAAGGAGGCAAATAAATAAAGCCTCGGCACTGAAACCTCCTTGAGATTTCTGTGCAATTACGACAGAGCTTGAACGCACGCCAGAGAAAAATTAACTTCTTCTTTCCCTCCGTCTACTGACAAGCCAGCGGTTAGACATTCCACGGGCCCTGAAAGGCCGATTTTTCATTGTGACAGCGGCACACTGTACCACTAGTCCAATTAAAGCCGAGGTGTAATTCAATACAGCTTTTATACACACTACACCCTAAATCAGACGTGATGTGTTAGTGGGTACAGGCAGGAAAGTGAGGATTGTGTGTGTGTGAGGTTATTGCTTGCTGTGTGAGTACAGAGAGGTGCGAGTAAAACCTGAACTGTTCATAAAAATAAGAGGATTGGAAGGTATGGAAATGACACCGACCATGTATGCAAACCATGTATAACCCAGCTCCACAATGTGACTAATAATATCCAGTAATAATGAGCCGCGAACACGTGCAAATAATGATGTGAGTGACGGGATCCACAGAATGGCTGACGGTCCGGTTGACTCTTGTTTTGGATCTGATATCCACACAATGGCAATTAGTGGGATGGATGTGTGGAGGCTGGCATGCTAAATATAGAAAACAGACAATCCAACCGACAACGAATGAGCATGAGATAGCCTGACCAATAGCACAAAGGCTCGCAAAGCCTATCAGTTTTCAGCAGTATCAGACTTCGGTGATCTCTGCCATGGAAGCAGAGCTCTGACTGGCTTTATCGCAGAGTTACGAGCTCCACTTACAACACTGGTCAGAGGTCAACAGTCAGCCATTGATTGGTAATGGTGGGCTTGGACCGGCTCAATGCCCACAGTGCAGTACATCACAGGCAGGGCAAACAGGAACACAGAAACAAGCTTTAAATGTTTATTGCAACCCTCCATAGTAAGAATAAGACACTAGCTGACTGCTTTAGAAGACTAGTTTGTTTCAAGACCAGGTTAAAGAAGATTTATAAGCTCTTAGGGTTTAAAAAGAGGCGATGAGGGTGTTTAAGTGCCTCATACTATATGCTTTGCTCATCTAAACTCAAGAGGATCTAAACTTTGTTCTTCCAAACAACTTCTAAACAACAAACAAACTATGCTACATGTAGTGTGTGGAGAATTCTTATTAGGGTGCTTCCTACTATTACTAGGCTACAACTCATTGTTTGGGTTAGAGATTTTAACAACTTAGCCGTATAGCTCAAATAACTTTTGACATTAAAATTACATTTTGTTGATTTTAGCTTTGCCATGTCTGGGATTGTTTTGTTTTTTTTAAGGGAAAGTGAAGTGGTGTGTGGCCAAGTATGGTGACCCATACTCTGAATTAGTGCTCTGCATTTAACCCATCCAAGTGTACACACAGTAGTGAACATACACCCGGAGCAGTGGGCAGCCATTGCTGCGGCGCTCGGGGAGCAGTTGGGGGTTCGGTGCCTTGCTCAAGGGTCTCACCTCAGTCGTGGTATTGAGGGTGGAGAGAGTGTTGAATATTCACTACCCCCACCTACAATCCCTGCCGGACCCGAGACTCGAACCCACGACCTTCGGGTTACAAGTCTAACTCTCTATCCATTAGGCCACGACTGCCCTAAAGTTTTATTTTTTTTTAAAGGGAAGATTTTTTTAATGCTTTTGACAGAAATTTCTAATGAAGTCTCTAAGGCTGCATTTATTTTATTAAAAAAAGTAAAATTGTGAAATATTATTACAAATTAAAATAACAGTATCTGTGGTAATATATTTTAAAATGTAATTTATTCTCATGATGCAAAGCTCAATTTTCAGCATCATTACTCCAGTCTTCTAATACAAATTAATTCTAATATGCCGGATTGGTGCTCGAAAAACATTTCTTATTATTATCAATGTTGAAAACATTAATATTTTTGTGTGTGGATTTTTCAGGATTCTTTGATGAATAAAAAATTCAAAAGAATAGCATTTATTTGAAACAGAAATAATTTGTAACATTAGAAAATCTTAATATGGTCACTTTTGTCCTGGTTTTATAGAAGCATTATTTTCTTTGAACATTTGTGTGTATTTCTGCTTTTTGCAATACAATCAAATGTAACCCCAGAGCAATACTCTGGGCTGGGCAATAAGACTCTGTTTGCTTTGTATCTTAATGTCTGTCAGGAAAGGATATTGATATGAAACATTTGGAAATGAAAATGTCGCCATTTGACACCTGCACAGCACAAAACATGCTTTATTGGTTCCAGACAGCACATCTAAATCACCATAATCACCCATAAAAGCCAAGTCAGTAGCACGGTATAATGATATTTTATGATTTATAATAAAGTGTCTTTATATATGATACTTAAACTGCTATAAAAATAAAAAGATATCTGGAAAGATTAATAATCAGATGTCTGATATCTAAAGGACATTTATATTGAAGGAATGCTCTATTACATTTTTGTCATTTTGTGTGTTTTCATAACCCCGGCTCCACAAATGTAGCAGCAATGTAAAGCAGTATTGGCCACTTTCATAAAGAACACCTGTGTTTGGAGACTGACATTCCGTCCACTTATCTAGTCCTGAAGAACACCTGTAAGGAGGACGAGAGCTCCAGAATAAACACGGCAGCTGTATGTCCAGGTGGAGGTCTGTCTGGAAGTTGGCAGAGATCCTGTGCTGTCTGATGAACTGCATTTCAAATCTTTTTGAATCTCTCTAAAGAGCTATTAGATTTTGATGAATGTCCTGCATGGAGGCTGTATACATTGTTAACTATGTAGGCCAGACTGATGAGAGGCATGTTTTCTTTTTGTGAGTATTTCAACAGAACCATAATTCTATAAGGACTGAGCTTATATGTGTACACTTTGGTGCCAAATGAGCTCTTAGTTTAGAAATCTAGTTATATTACATTTAATAAAGAAAATGTGACTGTCCACCAGTGCAATGATGCTATTTCTTGTGGCTGGTTTGCAGGATGTTACTTTGTTGTTGCTGAGTAGTTGTTTGCTAGCTGCTGCAAGTTGCTTCAAACTTGCTAAGCAGTTGCCAGATTGTTTTGATTGGTTGCTAGGGTACTTTGGTTAGTTGATAAGTGGTTGCCTACTGGCCCAAGTCAAAAGAGCCCACCCCAAAGTGCAGGACATTGAAGGTCATTTTCTCAATGTACATTTTCTTAATGTCCCCTCCACCAGGTAAAAATCACAACTAATTTAACTTCTTTCTTCAAAAAGCCACAAGATTTGAGGTATTTGTCTTTCTTTATTTCCTCTTGAATCATTATGATAGTGATTTGGTATTTGCTATATTGCAGGTAGTATTAGGAGGAAGGACTTCTCATTCTAAAGAGCATTTTATTGGACAAAAATCCGTGCAAAAGAAGAAAGAGAATGCTAATGTTGCTAATGGTTGATTTTGTTAACTGTTAGGAGAATGATAGCATATATACTACCGTTCAAAATGTTGGTAGGAAAAAAAAGGGTGGTGGGGAGGATTAGTATTTTGCAAGGGGACATTAAATTGATCAAAAGTCACAAAAGATTAGATCAATATTACAAAAGATTTATATTTTAAGAATCCTAAAAAAATATCAGTAGTGTTCATCATATATAAATTGGTAGTGTATCTCATATATAAAATATAGTATTTCAGTAGCTTCCACACCTCTGTATATACAAGACAAGATGCCAACACACGTAAGACCCTCTGTAAACACACTCTATGCTCCCACATACAGCACAGAGTCTCGGGCTGATGCTGCTGCTGCTGCTTCTGGTGAGGACAGAGGGAGGAATGTGAGCGTATGTCTCCACACCCATCACCCTGACCACAGGCCCACTCCAGCAGGCAGCCAGCAGCTAGCCAAGAAAAACTAGCCAGCCACGAGGAGGCCAAGACACAGTTCTGAGACACAGCTAAAGCACATCCAGACACAACTAGAGTAGAGACGCCACTACTGCACACTGAGCAACAGCAATGATGTTATGTAGAGATATGCTTGGGATATCATTAAGAAAGGGTTTTCTGGCTGACGTAAGACGACCAATCACAATTGGTATATTTTGATTTTCTCAACAGTTTATTTGCTCTGTCGGTGCCAATAGCAATAGTGCTATTGCGCTCTGGGCATCCTAAGTTTGACCGAATTGGACCAGGTTTTTTGGACCTTAAAATAAAGTGACCAAATGCAGTTCTTTTGAATTTTCTCTTCATCATCCTGAAGAATTCTAAAAAAATTAAGCAGCACAACTCTTTACAACAGGAATAAACTATTTAAAATTGAATAATATTTCACAATATTTCTGTTTTTCCTGTATTTTGTTTATCCAATAAATGCAGCCTTGGTAAGCATAAAAGACTTAAGCATGAAATCTTAGTTTGCTTTGAGAAGTATTTCATCAATATATGGCTGAGGCAGTCAAAAGGTGGGAAAAAGGTGGATTTCTGGGAGGTAAAGTAGGAGAAACTCTTTTGCAAGAACAGACAAACACAGTATAAGAATGTATGTTTGAAGAAAACTGTTTTTTTTTCTTTGTGAACCATCCTAACCCCATGTCAGCATTCCCCATCAACTCTTCAATGGGTGCCATTGTGGGGCAAATTCAAGTCAACACATATTAATTAGCAAAACCCAGGGTGAGCGAGGCCACTGG
This sequence comes from Barbus barbus, assembly GCF_936440315.1. Classification (NCBI taxonomy): domain Eukaryota; kingdom Metazoa; phylum Chordata; class Actinopteri; order Cypriniformes; family Cyprinidae; genus Barbus; species Barbus barbus. Next base: position 22,666,478 of record NC_136761.1, on the reverse strand, counting down.
TGTCAGCTATAGTGCTCCTCTCACTAAATCTGCACATAATTAGATCTTCTCAAACATATTTTTAGCTTTAAAGTTCAGATTAGACACAGAAAGAAATGGACACGCACAAAACAAAGAGGGATCAACGAGATTCAGAGACAGATCTTACCACAGTTGGAATGTGATTTCCTGTGGGATGGTGTAGGCCTTAGTTGCGTATGGTGCAAAGGCCATTTCAATGATGATGGCATACATGAACTCAATGTTCAGAAACACTTGTAAATGCTACTGTTTGCACCAGAAAGGCTGTGAACATGCTGACTGAGATTAAAAGATGGACAAGTAGAACCTGAAATCTCATGAACAGGGGAATGAGGATGGCAGGTCTTTACAAAAATGGGATACGAGAGATTATTCCAACTGTGAGTCGCTCTGTCATTTAATTTTGATGATTAATGCCAAGAAAATGCAAGTCGTGCTTGCATGTATCGTCACAATTATGTGCTGTGCGTGGTTGCCAGGGTGTGGCTATGTGGTTGCTATAGGGCACTGTCTGATGCTTGCAAGCACACAGCTCTTCAACAAGCCACGTGAATTAAGGTATCATTAATGCTCATACAGCAAAGTTTACAACTTCATGTATGAGTGCAACAATCACTGTCCACTTTTGTCAGTCATGGTTCCGGAAGTATTTTTTCCATTCATTTGTTCCATAGGGATTGAAAAAAAATTCAGTAAAGAGTTCCAAACCATGAACCAAACTAACCATCTCTGAGATGAATATCATAACGTTACAAACTTAGTTTTCAAGCAAATAATTTGGAACAGCCCATGAAGCATTGTGTCTTTTATTTTGTAATTCCTCATCATCATAGTCTCGTTCATGGTTTCACGTCATATGATCTGTATCCTGTTTGTTTCCTGGGTCATGTTCTCACTGGTTCATTGTCTTGCTATCTTGTCATCAGTTCTGTCTTCTCACTGGTTCACAGTCATTGTCTTCATATCTTTTTCTATTCTGCCATTGGTGGTTTTTGTCATGTGTTCCCTGGAGATTTAAGCCCTCATGTTTGCCTTGTCATGTATTGAAGAAAGTTATGCTGTTCTGTATCCACGTGTTAGGTCATTGTTTATTGTCAAGCTCATAGCTCATCGATTTGTTTCATGTCTTGGATTAAGTTCATAGTTTGTTTTTGGATCATTATAACTTTAAATAAACCTACACTTGGGTTCTCTGTGCCTTCATCCTCGCCTGCTTAAAGCTTGGAAAGTTACAGAAATACCAACGGATTTATATGTTGTTATCATTAAACAATTTCTCTATGGCGTAAATGAATGGGATTTTTACTTTCATTACCGGACTGTTACAGTCTATAGCGTTGCTTGCCATATCAAACTAACTATGGTGTTTTGGTAAAAACTACGATGATATTTTGTAACTATTTTCCATAAATGCACTGAACAGAAATAACTGTCACTAAGTAAATCCCTATTAGCCTCAAAAGCATCCTCACGGCTCTTTCTGTGCCTCCCAGTTTACGGATGACCCACAGTAGGTGAGACAGTTTGTGTTTCCAGACGTTGTTGTGGCTGACAGACATGACGCAGGAAGATGTCTGGAATCAATTCTGGACGTCAAAAGCTCTTGCTAATGTAAATAAAACTCTTACACAAACAAACACTTTCTTTTGGGAACTCTCAAGCACAAAAATATATTGGATTGAGAAAAAAGGTGTGAAATTTGATTCTAATTGGGTTTTTTTGTAACACAGCTGTCAGGTTTCCTTCACTATCCTCTTACTTTAATGTGACAACATCACCATTGTCAGTTTTTGAAGCCAGCCTACCGCATGCAACAATGTTTGGTGAGACGCCATAAACTCCCAGCCACCATGTTAAGCCTTCCACAATGGGACTGACTGTAGATGTAATCCATCCAGCTCTTGTGCATATCGAGTCAGGCGCTGTTTACACAAATGCTGGTTAGGTATCATTATTTCTCTGTGTATGTGGTTATCTGTTAAGTGCATACAGTTGAGTGTGTGTGTGTGCGGGGAGGAATTGTTGTTTATATACAGAGGAAGAAATAAGGACCCCTTGTAGGAGCCAGATCCACTGGGCTGTTTCTCCTGGCAAACTTCCTCTCTCTGTGATCAGGATTATTTGCAGATGCGATGGTGCCATTGCTTCTTTCTCAAAGAGGAAAAAAACACCATCTGCTCTCTTTTTTGTTTACTGATCTCACTTTTCTCATGTTGGAAACAGCCTTAATCTAACTCTACAGGTCATAAGTGCTGAGATTTGACCATTTTCTGTTGTTAGGTGAGAAATCTTAACATTCTTGAATTCATTTAGAAGTTTGAATGCTTCAGTGCCCATTTATTCTGCTGGTACATTCTTCATAATTTCTCCTATTGTGTGACGAAATGGGCCATACGGGTTGGCAATCTCATGACAGATTTTTCATTTTTGGGTGAACTATAGTTGTGTGCTCAAAGAGCAACCTAAGATATAATCATTTCTAAAGCTATACTTGATGCAAAATAATTAACAAATTAGGAAAGAGAGCAAAGAAATAGAAACAAGAAGTGGCACAGTGGCACACCAGATGGTTCTAAAACTGCATTAGGATGCTAGAGAATGCAAGAAAACATATATTATCCATACACAACCACCATGTTTCTCTGACATTAAAAAGTTTGCAATTAAGAATGCATTAAGTTGATAAAAAAAGTGGCAAGAACACTGGAATTTTAAACATTTGTAATATAAAAGATGTTAAATGCAGTTCGTTTGGACTTTCTATTCATAAAAGAATACTGAAAAAATAGTAAGCAGCACAGCTGTTTTCAACATTATTAATAATGATAAATGTTTCTCAAGCAAATCTGCATATTGTGGTGGTGGCGCAGTGGATAAGACACATGCCTTTGGTGTGAGAGACCCGGGTTCGAATCCACTGTGAGACACCAATGTGTCCCTGAGCAAGACACTTAACCCCTAGTTGCTCCAGAGGCGTGCGACCTCTGATATATATAGCAATTGTAAGTCGCTTTGGATAAAAGCGTCAGCTAAATGAATAAATGTAAATGTAAATGCATATTACCATGATTTCTGAAAAATCATGTGACACTGAAGACTGGAGAAATGATGCTAAAAATTCAGCTTTGCATCACAGGAATAAATTGCATTTACAATACAATACAATTAATATTTCATATACTGTATTTTCGATCAAATGAATGTAGCTTTGGTGAGCAGAGAGAAACATTCTCAGTCTTATTGGTTTCGGTCTTACTGGGTTGATATTCACCACATACAGTGATATCTACTTTACTGTTCCAATACTTTTGGAGGGCACTGTATAAGGGGAAGCTAAAGATAACTGAGAAATTACTTGCTCATTTCCTGAACATTTTGGCCCTGTTCATTTCCAGGTGTGTTTCAAGTTCATTTCCACATTACACTGAGCAGACATCTGTGTTGTCTGTAGCTCCAAGCACCTGGGCCACTGCAGCCAAACATCTGCAGTCCAAACACCACTGAATATGCCCTTAAACACACAAACATGATATGCATTCTCATACACATTCACACACATTACACACTGGTTATCTAAATCAGGACGCACTGTAGACTTCTGTTGTTCTTCTATAAAAACAAAAACATAAAAACATAAATATTGCAGATTAACTCAAACTCTAAATCTATCTTAAAAATGAATGAATGAATGAAATAAATACATTTAAATAGAGGTATTTTTATTTAATAAAGTAAAATAACTTAATGTAACCATGTAAATTTAACCAGATTAATGCTTTTGGTAACACTTTAAAGTTAAGGTTCACTTAACATTAGTTAAAGCAACAGCTAACGTGAATTAATGGAAAATAACAGTAGCATTTTACAATAAAGTCCCATTAGTTATCATTAGCTAATGCATTAAATTACATTAAATAATAACAGGTAAACCATTTATTACAGTTTTTAATAAATCTCAATTTAGTTAATAAATATACAACTGTTCAATGTTAGTTCATAGTTCAGGTCTAATAAATAATATAAACAGATACAAATTTTGATTTTAATAATGTAAACTAGTACATCTTAGCAAATGTAAAATAACTAAGATTAATATTTTTTTTCATTGTTAGTCCATGTTAACTAATGTAGATAACTAATGTTATATACAATATACATTGTTGCATAAAGTTGTATTAATTAACATTAATATATTAAAAAACACAGGAATTAAAAGTATATTTAGTTACATTTTATTTTAAGGTGTGCTTGTTACAGTGTAATTATACATTTAAGTACTGAGTAATATTAATTAACTAGGATTAGGGTTACTTGCATGTAATTATGCATAATTTATTGTTATTATAATAGTAAGTAACGTGTAACAAGGACACCTTAAAAAAGTGTTACCGTTTATTTATATATTAATATTAACTATGAATAAATGCTGTAAAAAAGGTTGTTCATTATTAGTTTATACCTCATGTTAACTAATTGAACCTCACAGTAAAGTGTTATCAAAAACTTTAATTTAGTTTATTTATGAATCATAAGTATGTTTTCACAAAAGGGAGATGTTTTCATATTTAACTAGCTTCAAAGCAGAGCTAATTAAAGCCACCCACTCACACGCATTCACATAAACGTATACTTCCTCACATAAACACAAACTCACAAGAGTTCACACACGAGACTAGGCCGGCCGGCCTCATATGCAGCTTGTTTACGGCTGCGGCACAGAGCGGCTGCAGAAAGCCTGTGCTGTAATAGAAAACGTGTGCTTTGCTCCTCACCTATCAGGTGCTAGAGGTCAGAGGTGACACATGGAGCCTGTTAGCATTCCAGCCTCAACATCAGAGGAAGGATGAAACTATGCTGCGAGAAAAGTGCGCTTGCATTTGAATGCTTGCGCCGGTCGTTTCGCCTCACAAATTCACACCATCCATCACAAAATTTCCTCTCCTCTCCATCTCTCGTACGCTCTCCCTATCTTAAGTAAATCTGTAGCAGAACTGAGATTCGAGCCCTGCCCAGGCTCTCACAGCGAGCTGCGTGTTTCACATTACAGGCATATTTCCACATTGTATTTTGCTAACCCTCGCCTACTGATAAAGGGCCAAAGAGCTTCAAAGAAAAAATGCTCCTCAGCACTTACAGTGACCAAACGTCTGCTGAGCACTGGAAAATAACAAGAGCTCTTTTGACAGGGCCCATGCTGTGCGGTGGAGTGGTCAAGGCTGCACACTTCGACCGGCCCTCTCCAAAATCCCCCGACTCCAGGGGTTTGGCCTTTCGGTGATAGCTACATTCATCAACTCCTCCTGGGCTCCTCCTTGATAAAATGAGAAGGGAACCAAGGAGCGCAGAGAGGGTGGGAAATGTCAGGAAAGCAGCTAAGCACTTGCATCAGATAGGCTGAATGAGATACTTTGTTTGGAGATATATAATGGGGTGATCGTTCAGGGTCTGGATGGAGAAAAAGATGAGAAAGTGTGATAGAAAGGGGCGGAAGCTCATAAAGAAAGAAAGGCAGTGATGACAGCTGGGCACGAGGTTTATGGTTTGGCGTGCTGTCCTAACTAAAAGTGATGAGACTGAGAGAGCAGGTTTATCTGGTATCTCTCTCGAACACTCACCGCCACGCACTGCAGTTTTCAATTCCACTCGTCGAATACAATTTTATTTTGATATTACTTTTCATGTTTTTTAACACTTCAACTGATAAACATGAAAGTATATTTGTTATTATGAACTAATTATGAACAATTTGCATAATATTTTTAAAATTATAATAATATATTTATAATTCTATATATAATATATAGTATAATGTTATACAATATAACTAGAATTGTAGAATATTTCATTAATTTTACTGATCATTATTTTATAATAATTAAATTGTTCAATTCCACTAATCTAATACAACATCATAAAAGCCAAAGCACCATTTCAAGAGTGTTGATATTACTTTTAATGCTTTTTAACAATTTACAGTAAGGTTCATCTGGTTAATGTTAAAGTATATTGGTTATCATGAATGAATTATGATCAACATTTTTTATAATATCTATCTATCTATCTATCTATCTATCTATCTATCTATCTATCTATCTATCTATCTATCTATCTATCTATCTATCTATATAAATAATTATATTTCATATTCATTCACAATACATTAATGTAAAAATAGAATACATTATTTTAATTATACCCAGCTTTAAAGGGTTAAACATGTTCTAGTATGTATGTAGAAATGAACATCAACCAAGATGAATAAAATGTAATATAAAAAAGTCACTGTTTATTGTTAGTTTATAATACCAATTGCATGAACTAATGTTAACAAACCAAACCATATTGTGAAGTATCGAGCCGTTTCACTTTGTATCACTCTAACTGTTTGTGTTCATGGCATTTCAGTCTCTGTGTTGTTCTTTGAAAACACTTGACTCCGCTTTTGCCTTTTTTGCAACTATTTATGTTGGCAGCGAAAAAATAAACTTAATAACTAGCCAGTTATTCAGTTTATTAATGACTTGTTTATAGAACTGCTGTATAAAATATATATCACATTTGGAACAGCTCTGTTGTACAAAGGCAAAAATCAGTCAATTGCACACAAAGAAATAAACAGAACTTTTTAAAAACGTATGTTTAAAATCATGCACACTAACATGAAACCACTTTGAGATCACATGACTCACGAACTACCAGGCACTGACCGCAGAGGACAGGATGGATTCCGATTTTGTTATACACTTATTGTGATGTATACACTTATTTTACAAACAGTTTAAGCAATACTGACATCAATATTTCAGTTTTAAACAACTACAGTATCTCATATGAACCCTTTCTCATGAAGCAGCATTAAATATGTGATAACAGCACGTTTGATTAGTGCTGGACTGCACCGCCGCTCACATAATCTTGTCCAAAGCGGGTGGCTGACATTAAAGTGAGTGTGGTGAGGCAGATGACACGACCTCAGTGCTGGTTGTATGTATCTCGGGGTGTGTGCACAGGACACACACGCCTGTGTCCTGGAATAGCTCTGCTGGCCTGGAATGCGTGGGTCGGTATGGGGGTTGGGGGCAGTCCTAGGGGGCGAGGAGGCCTGGAATCTCTGCCCAGAGCGAATGACGATTTATCAATCAATCCGGATCATTCAGAACATCCACAAAATTACTGTCCAGCTGACAGCTTTGATTTACGGAGGGGTCTGGGCCCAAGGTGTGGCCTGTCTGCACCTAGTTGTTGTTTTGTCCGTCACGCTCCCCAGGCCCCTGCGCAGGACCGAAACCGTGTCTCTTTTGAGAAACCAGATCTACGTCGTCCATCTCAGCGCACCAGGCACAGACAGGACTTCCATTAGTAAACCTGCCTATGGATGACCTTCTGCATTCTGGCTTCCTGACCCCTCCCCGAATGACCAAAATGGGATGAAAAGACAGCAGGGCCGAAGCGTGTTTTACTGGGTCATCTGCAGCTATCTGCTATTATCTGTGTACCTGTTTCATCAGAGGCCTAAAGGTCTACACTAAAACAAACACACGTATTTGAACAGTACTTGAGCAAGAATATTGGTCAAATATTGAACAACATATAGGTATGACTGTAAAATGCATAAGTATGACAAAATGTAAAACTATAAACATAACATTGGCCAAATAGGAATTTTGTAAATGCATAAACAGCAGAACAGCAGAATTGATCACCACTGTTTTTGAAAGTTAAAGGGATAGTTCACCAAAAAATGTAAATTGTCTCATGATTTACTCACCTGCAAGCCATCCTATATGACTTTCTTCTTTCAGACGAATACAATCAGAGTTATATTTAAAAAAGATGTCCCGGCTCTTCCAAACTTTATAATGGTAGTGAATGGGTGTCGAGATTTTGAAACCCAAAAAAGTGCATCCATCTATCATAAAAAGTGCTCCACATGGCTCTGGGGGGGTAATAAAGACCTTCTGAAGTGAACTGATGCATTTGTGTAAGAAAAATATCTATGGAACGCCACTTTCTCGGGAACGTGCGTACGTTAGCAGAAGCTAGAGATGATGGTTCATAAAATATAAAATATAGATATTATTCTTACAAATATGTATTGATTCACTTCAGAAGGCCTTTGTTAACACCCCGGAGCCGTGTGGAGCACTTTTTATGATGGATGGATGCAATTTGCTTCAAAATCTCGACCACCATTCACAGTCATTATAAATCTTGGAAAAGTGAGGACATTTTTTATATAATTCTGATTGTATTCATCTGAAAAAGAAAGTCATATACACCTAGGATGGCTTGAGGGTGAGTAAATCATGGGGTATTTTTCATTTTTGGGTGAACTATCCCTTTAAACTCCCTTGTTATAGTAAACAGCCTTCTCTGATATTTAAACATGACTTAAAATGTCTTTAAAAATGTAGCATTCATGCCTTTATGCTGAAAAAGCAGCAATAAATGTTTTTTTGGTAACACTTTAGAATAGGGAACACATATTCACTATTTACTGAAACCTTTCCCTCAATAAACTCATTTGCTTAACAAAGGTAGTTGTTAAGTTTAGGTATGGGGTTGGATTAAGGGATACAAAATATGGTCATGCAGAATAAGGCATTAATATGTGGTTTATAAATACTAATAAAAAGCCAGTATGCTTATAATATGCATGCTAATAAGCAACTAGTTAATAACAAGAATAGGTCCTCAAAATAAAGTGTTACCTTTTTTCTGATTACAGTGGAAAGCAGAGTAGCTTAATACAAAAACATGTTCTGTATGAAACATCCTTAAATGTGTGTACATTTTACCACTGTATGCAATTTGTAAAGAAAATGTAAAAACTGTAACTTGATTGCAATGTAAGTCGCTTTGGATAAAAGCGTCTGCTAAATGCATAAATGTAAATTTGTGCAGCCTCAGTTCAGTCATTTAAACAGAAAAACACAATACCCAGGAATTTGGATGAAAGATTTCCCCAAGCAGATTTCGCAACAGGTTTAGGTTGGTCACTAAACATTGCCAAGCTGACCAACGGAAAGCTGTTTAGATAAAAAGTGACTTTTCAGCTGTGCTTCATTACACAGCTACACTATTGACAATTGACAATGGACCTTTTTGCTTGCATAATGTTGCCAAAACACAGGGCTAAAAATACTGTATTAGCATTAGACATATTAGCTAATTAACTTGTGCCAAAACCTCTAAGTTTGCACAGCCTTTGACAGCAACAATAAGAGATATCAGAAGTGATTTCTCCTCCCTTCTAAGTGTCTTAACCTGAATGATTTATGGTATGGTTGTTTATTATTATTATTAGCATTTAGCATTGTTTTGCCCTGCTGTCCACAACGCTATCAGAACAATCCTGTGATACATTCTTCAGTCGCGACCCACCGACCTAACACACACACACACACACACACACACACACACACACACACACACACAAACAAACAGAGAATGAGAGAGGACTGGAGAAGAGGAGCGGGATATAAAATTCCAAGACAGGAAAGATATATCGCCAACTGTTCATCCCAGCGCCCAAAACGCATTCTCTTCATTCTTAATAATTAAAGCAGTAAATCTTCTGCAAGAGGGAGGGAGGACACACACACACAAACACCACCGTCTCAGAAGTTCAGAGCGCTTTCAGACCTCAGCGCTTGATGCTGGATGTTTTATCACTGCTTCACTTCCTCGGTGTAAATTTGAGTGCTGATATGTGCGTTATCCTGTCCTTCCACATGTGCTTTATAAGTGGGATTCTCAGTGTAACCCTGGGCCCCTTGCGGCGCTACCCTGAGAGCCCAAATCTCTGCCACAACAACACGACCGGGATGACAACTCCCTTTGTTGTGTTTGCTCAGCTGGTCCGGCTTTGTCAGTCAGAATCAAACTCCTTGTTCCTGCCCTTCTACTGTTATTCTTTGCCTCTGTTTAGTTTCTTTGCACTAACATGGTTTGTTGGTTCTTTTGTGCTTTGTTTTGCATCAAAGGGAACATCTCCCATGTACCCTGTTTGTTCCCTCGGACAATGATAGGGTCATGAGGTCACTGATAATACACAGCTACCTGTAACCTGTGAAGTTGGGGCAACATTAAATTCTGTCAATTAATTACTCACCCTCATGCTTTTTCAAACCTGTAAAACCTTATTTTTGATGAAATACGAGCGCTTTCTGACCCTGCATAGACAGCAACACAACTGACATGTTCAAGGCCCAGAAAGGTATTAAGGACATCGGTAAAATAGTCCATGTGACATCAGTGGTTCAACAGTAACTTTATGAAGCTATACAAGAATACTTTTTGTGCACAAAAAAACTAATATTTATTAAACAATGTCTTCTCTTCCGAGTCAGTCTTTGATAAAGGGGTCGTTCACGTTCTGTTGTTGGATGTAATAATGAACATAGCAGTCGTCATTTACTGCTAAAATCTGACCCACTGAAGACGCAGTGGATTATGTTTTTTTTTTTAAGGGAATGCGTCCCGATCCACTTAAATGTGTCTATGTTCGCGCAAATCATTCGTGATCCACCTTAATCTGCAGAAGAAGTGAGTGTAAGGTTTTTTTATGAATCTTTGCAATTCGCCTTTCCTAATAATGTGCTAGTTAGCAAGTTCTGCGGCTAGATGCGGCTAAAGTTTACAGTTTCAGAGAACGGCTCGTCACCCCATAGAAGAGAGGGGCAAGGTGAGCAGAGCTCATTAGCATTTAAAGGGACATTCAACAGAACGGGTTGCTGTAAACAGGTAAAAATTGTGTTTTTACACTACCATTGAGAAATTTTAACCAAAGTATGTTATAGACTTTTCATTAAGACCCTAAAGAATCATATAAACTTGTGGAAAATGGGCATCTGATGACCCCTTTAATTTGTGTTTCAAAGAACAACATGAGGGTTAGTACTTAATGACAGAATTTTCATTTTTGGGTGATTTAAAACTTTAACATAGATTGGGCAACAAAATTTACAGCACCACCAGTTAAAAACTCACTGACACTAAAAATGAGTTCCAATGGATGTTATATCACTGACCTGCAAAAATGCGCAGGCGTTTGCGTCTCGGAGGCGGCCCGAGTCCAGAAACACCAGTACACTCATCTTCATCATCACAATCCCCACTTTCTAGACCCTCCTCATCCTCGTCTGCCTGGCCCTGTCCGGCAGGGTTTCTCCTCGCAGCGCCCCCTCCTGGCCGAGCCCTCCATCGCTTTTCAGGCAACGTCACCCTCCGCAAAAGCTACAGAGAAAAGACCGTTAGCATTGAGTGTGGTGGAAAAATAGAAAAAAAACATTACACTTCTAATGAACAGATATGCTATAACCGCTATTGGATGCTACGCTAGGACAGGGTTTCCCAAACTGGGGTGTGGAAATGGGTTAAATTTTTGAAATATTAACTTGAAAACTCAAGGGACACTTCAAGTAAATATTTTTGGTCAAAGAGGTTCGGTTGAAAAACGTTTTGGAATCCCTGCTCTAGAACATGTATCGTATATCAGTATGAGATCATAATCACACTGTAGATGAAAACTGTCAAACAAAGTCATGGTGAAATTAATTTGTTAGTGCTAAAAGTCAAATATTTTTTCAGAATACTGAGAAAAATGGCCAACACGATGGATGGAAGCTGCTGGATAGACTCTGAGAGATGACTGTGGAAGATAAAAACAACAGTACAAATAACAACAGAATTTGGTTTTGAATTTTATTTGTAGTTATGCTGTTATGATTCTATATTAATAAAAAATACAAGGTCAATTTATACTTTTAAAAATTCATTTCACCCTCTGCAGGACTATTTAAAAAAGTGAAAATTTGTAAAAAAAAAATATATATTATTTTAAAAAGTATTATTTTTTAACATCAAATCTAGTATGCGTCCACCGATTATTTAGATTTAATTTTGGGTTAAACAGATCAGCTGCTTCCTGACAAAAATTAAATTTCATAAATTGCTTCATATGCATTATGTGTGGTATGTGGCATATGTGGTATGTATAAAACTTCACATTGAGGACTGATTTTGAGCATGATAAGGTCAAATATATGATCTCATCAAGCAATTTATTTCCAAAATACTTTTTCATGTCTTTCCTTTTAAACAGAAATAGAGTCAGGATAAAAGGATAAAAGGATAAATGTTAAATGAGTTGATTCCTACATCGACCGCTGCTGTGTTTTGCCAAACTATAATTGCTGAAAATTCCCTCGTTCCCTTCCGTCTTCTGCTTTTCCTTTAATCTTTCTACTCTGTCTCCCTCTTTTATTGATTTCCTTCCGATGTGCGGACACAAGCATGTGCTTGTTGTTGTTGGGTTTTTTTCGTTGCTGTTGTTGTTTTTGTCTACAGGAGAAAATTGAGATCAGATGGGTCTGGCTATGGATGGCTTCGCACCGAAACAAATCATAGGGCAACAGCTTCTGACCAGCACACAGCTCTCTCTCTCTCTAAAAAATTAATAATTATTATATTATAACCCTCAGAAGATAAACAGGCCTTACTAAACATACAAACCCCTCCATCTGTGATTTAATGTCAGCACATTCTCAGGAGGTCAGCAGGGAAAGTCATACAACATGTTCCACCAGATCTCCACACAGGCCTCCACTCAAGCCTGAAACACGGGAGGCACAGACCGCCTCTGTTTGAACAAGTCCGCAGGGCCGGTTATTGCAGTGACAGAGAAACTGATTCATTTATGCAGTTTGCCCACCGGCAATGACACCAAAAAGCAAAAACGGACAAAAGACGCCTGATAACGGTGTGAAAATGAGCTTGGGATAGCGCCACCTAGTGAAACCGCATTCCCTCAATGACTTGTGCTGTTCATATAACTGAAATAACAACAAACGTGCCTGTTTTCCCTGCGTGAGGAATGGGCCTTTAATGCACTCGGCTCTCTTGTTTCAACAGCATGTTTTTGGAGAGCTGTATGAGTCTAAGCCCTAAGCACATTTACTGAGGGCTCTGAATTCCTTGCTGAAGACCGTTGCCCAGTAACGATGCGAGACGGGCCGTCCCCACAAACCATTTAAACTCTGAAAGCAAACAGTCGTAAAGAGAAAAAGAGAGAGAGAGAATGCGGTCCAGGGTATTTTAAAACAAACTCTAAAAAAGGTAGAGGGAGAAAAGAAAAGAGAAAAGCTTAAGGACAACTGTTTGGCTGCCCGTTTGGCACTGGGTGTATGAAGAGTAGGACCCCCCCCCCCACACACACACACACACACTCACACACACACACTCACACACACACACACACATGTGCAGTGGCCAGCTGAGGTAGCAAAGGATGCTTTGGTTTGGGCGGTTAGAGTACATTTCTGGTGCCACTGTTACAGTGAAGGAAAAGGGGAATTTATTCACGCTTTAAAGCAATAAACTCAGATTGCATGCAAGGGCAGTATGCATTTATTTTGCTTACCATGTTAACAGATTACAGCATTCACACTGAACACAATGCTGTGTAACAGAGGAGCATGTGCGACTGACGACTAGTATTTTGGAGTCTATTTTTGTCACACATTGTGTGCTGAATTCAGCAGGAACACTATGAAAATGCACTATAAACCTATTTAACAACTCAGTGTTTTGCAATATAGGCTTTTATGAAGCTATATAAAATAATGGAGTGAATTACTCACCTATTGTTTGAAAAAAGACATCTGTTATTCAGTGACAGGCTCACAAACACTGTCTATTCAGGAAGTCAGGCAACTTAAGCAGTATGTAGTCTATGCTCTAAACATTGGGTTTGGTTCCTTGGTAAATGTGCCCTCCTCCTTATGTAGATGAGATTTTATTGAGAGCAAATTTGTAATAATCAGAGGTGGAGCTGTGGTCTGACAGATAGCGTATATCAATACCGAATGCTGGACGATGGTCGGTTAAAATAAAAAAAAATAGTATTTTTTGAAAGAAGTCTCTTATGCTCACCAAGACTGGATTTATTTGATCAAAAATACAGTAATATTGTGAAATATTATTACAGTTTAGAATAACTGCTTTCTAGTTGAATATAATTTAAAATATTATTAAAATGTAATATTCCTGCAAAGCTGAATTTTCAGCATCATTACTCCAGTCAAGATTTATCTATAATTAAATAATTAAAAGTATGCCTTTGCTCATCAAATGTAGAATATACATGACCCTGGACCACAAAATAGGATTGGACAATATTTGGCCGAGATACAGCTTTTTGAAAATCTAGAATCTGAGGGTGCAAAAAAATCTAAATATTGAGAAAATCGCCTTTAAAGTTGTCCAAATTAAGTCCTTAGCCATGTTTTGATATATTTACGGTAGGAAATTTACAAAATATGTTCATGGAACATGATCTTTACTTCATATCCTAATGATCTTTGGCATAAAAGAAAAATCGATCATTTTGATCCATACAGTGTATTGTTGGCTATTGCTACAAATATACCCGTGCCACTTATGACTGGTTTTGTGGTCCAGGGTCACCTATAAAAGTTTGCATAACATACAGTGTATCTTTCAGCTGACCTTATAAAACCCTGTGCCCTATGTAATAACTATGGTAACACTGATAAATATTTTCAGTTACTCATTATATTAACCCAGAAATCACTTTTATTTTCTTAGATCAATACTGTCAGTGTGAGGACACAATGCTATGTGTTAGATGCAGTAACACTGCTGCTGTGAAACAAGCTTGGCATGTACTGGAGAGCCTCAAGGAAGCACAGAGAACACAAATAAAACAAAATATGCTTGATAAATCAAGAACAAGCCTCATACTTGAGGATTCCCCTCCTCCTCTTTCTCTCTGCGGTCCAGAGGCTTCGGGAACACAGAGCTCATGGAATGCAGCGGAGCTCAATGCAAAAAATGCAATTAGTGTCTGTTCAGCCATGCGATCCCTTCTTTCGTTTACTGCTCAGAACGCAAAGGAAAACTCAGCTCACAAACTCACAAAAGGCCAACACATGGGAAAGCGCTCAGTGGCAGTGACCACAGACCTGTCGCTGAGCCCCACACCAGGCCTGAACTCTGCTCAGGGTCAGCACTCAGAGCAATATAGTAATGCCACATGGCAGTTTACTGTTTAATCAAGCAGACAAGCAATGGAGCGTATAAGAGGAGAAAACTCACAGACGGGTTTCTGGAAATTATAAGACCATGACTAAACAATGATTAGCCCAGTGCAGATCTCATCCATAAAACCTGCTGCCGCGATGATATGGTCTTGTGGGTGAGTGTTGCTTTGGGGTTGCTAAGATTCTGTAAATAAATATATACCATGTTTTTCTAAATTCCCTTACAACCCCTTGAAAACCCGTGATTTGAGATACATTATTTTTAGCATAAACATGAAGAGTACGTTATACAGTGAAGTATAAACTTAAAGTTAGGGGTTTGTTTCAATCTTTAAACTGAAGTTTGAACAATTATAATAGTTATTATTGTATTAAAAAGCACTTTGAATATGCCTAGATTACCTCCATTTTATGAAAGCCTGTTTCCACCACAAAATAGAAAATGTGACTTTCTATCTCACAAGACAGGTTTTTTCCTTTTAATTATGACTTTTTATCTTACAATTTAGACTTTTTTTCAGAATTGCGAGATATAAACTCAGAATTGCAAGATTTAAACTCAAAACTGCATGATATGAATTCAAAATTGTGAGATGTAAACAAAAATGTCAGAATCGTAAGATAAAAGGTTGCAATGACCTTTTTTTGATTCCATGATGGAAACTCAAAAACAGAATTGCGAGATGTAAACTCGGAATAAGCGCAAGAAAAACAAAAATCAGAATTCTGAGAATTTATATCTTGCAATTCTGATTTTTTTCTTATAATTTCATGTAAAAAGTCTGAATTAAAGTAAAAGATACAAAAAAACTAATTGGATTTACTTTTTTTATTTCTTTATTTTTTGTCGGAAATGTGGCTTCCATTCCATCCCTTTCCATTTCCTCTCTAAAACAAGTTTTGCAGCAAAAGTTCTCTTTTGATCGCTTCCCTTAGTCAGTCCTACAATACATCTCCAACACTGACAAAAAAACAAATCCACCTACTGTGGAGAAAACATGAGAGGACAAGACTTTTTTTTCTCCGTCTCTCTTTCTGGTAACCACAACACACGCTGTGGGGCGGCAGTGAGCAGCTGAGGGTTGTGTATGGCCGGGGTATAAAGACCCCAGAGGGGACGGAGATAAAGCCTGTGGTTTGGCCCTTGCGCTGCAGCACCATATCCAGCGTGTCACCGCTCTGAAGTGAAACCCAAACAGGGTCAGTACAGGGACACGGCTTCTCTTTACAGCAGCTTACATGTTTATGTGTTTGCGAGAGAGAGAAACCGAGAAAACCGGATGAAATGTAGCGAAGACTTTTTTCCATCCCACCTCTGATTAGCATCATACCGTGTATTGTGCCTGTTCAAGAGGAAAAACGAGCATGTCTGGACTTGTGCCGTAGCTTGTGGTCTGTTCATATGGTGCTCTGCATGCTGCTGCACTATATATGAAACAGCTCCACTTACATGCACTACAGTTCATGTAAGTTTGCATTAAGATTTGTTCCTGGAGAGAGAGAGAAATTACTTTTATTCAGCAAGAATCCATTAAACTGATCAAAAGTGACAGTAAAGACAATTATAATGTTACAAAAAATGCGTATTACACAAGAATGCTGGTCTTTTGAATTTTCCATTTCAAAGAATCTATCACAGTTTCCACAAAAATATTAAGCAGCACAGCTGTTTTCAACATTGACAATAATGTTTCTCGAGCAGTGAATCAACATATAAGATTGATTTCTGAAGGATCATGTGACACTGAAGACTGGAAAATTCAGCTTTGCATCACAAGAATAATTATATTTTAAAATATATTCAAATGCAAATCAGTTATTATTATTATTATTATTATATTATTTTTTGCTCAAATACCTGCAGCCTTGGTAAGCATAAATTTCAAAAACATAAAAAAATCTTACTGAACAGCACTGCTGCGCTTTAATCTGGAGCACTATGAACACTCTCAAATGCTCGCAGCGCACATCGATCTTCAGAAAAGAATCTGAATAATCGAATAAGCCTGGTGCTTAACCTCAGTGTAATTTAGTTTGAATTGTAATTTCCTGCATTCTTAAAATGATTGCATTATGACCTCTGCCCTACATACAGCGCTTTTGAATTTCCTAATTTATATGAAAACAACCAAAGGTCGCACACACAAAAACAGCCACAATGAGTGAGTGAGGACCTTACAGCCACTTTAGTTGTTGTGGTTCATACTTGAGGAAAGAAGGGATAAAACTGGTACATTTTCACTGTGTGAGTCATGGAAACTCCAATACAATCCCGCATGCGTGCACGTTTCATGCATTACTCAACATTTATTGAATCTGAGGTGATGAAGAGGGGGGTTTTGTGGACCTTTATTCCCTTTCTCTGTCCTGGCATCCCCTCTCACCTGTCTGAAGCAGAGGCAGTCACGCAAGACACAGTACGTCTGAGACAGATGAAAGAGACAGATTCATTTCCTAGAACTAATACCTGTTGGGACAGGAGCACAAAGAGCAGGCCTCCTCTAGCGGCCTGGGTGTGGGCTTCTCCAAAGATGATTTATGAGTGTTTTACCACATTCGTCTGAATCGGTTCCTTTGCAATCTAAACAAGCCTCTGTAGTAGCTTCCCCAGTGCTGTAACAAGGCCATTTATCAAAGAAAGCAAAACAAATTACAGATTTGTGTGCCTTTGAACAAAGATATCTGTTGAAGAATTGATCGTTTGAAGACAAAAGGGAGGCAAAGCTACACAGATTCAGAAAGGTGGGCTTCATAGTTATTTTTGTTGTTTATGTTTGTATAAAAATATGTGATGAAATGAAATTTATATATGATTCATCCTGCAGTGTTCACAATAAAAAAACAGGAAGTCAAAGGAGGAGAAGAGAATTCGCAGTACTTTTATCTAGCAGTGTTAATGTTGGCATGTTTGCAGTAAATGCAGGCGATTGTTTGACAGAGCAGTGGGAGCTAAAAGAGTTTCGGATACGAGGGCTGCTGGCTAAATCTAATTAGTGTCTGAGGACAGGCTTCGCTTGTCTTCTGCTCCAGGGCTTGACATGTTATCGCCATCGTTCCCAGAGTCATGTGGTCTGAAAGCAGTGCATCTCATATCACCATCTGATTCCCAGCTCAGCATTCTCTCATGGACACACATTGTGTGCTTTAAAGCAGTGGCTCTCAACTAGGGAGCCGGGGCCCACTAGGGGGCCTCAGCAAACTTCCAAGAAGACAAAACAATCATTAAAACAATCAAAAATTACTTATTTTAATTCATCCCCTCAATATTTTTCTTTAAAGAACTAGGGTTCCCATGGCCTTGAAAAACCTTGATATATGAGGGAGCCTAATTTTAAAAGCGTGATTTAATCGCATATATTTCATCCTCATGTCACACTAAATCTGTATGAATTTCTTTATTCTGTGGAACACAAAAGAAGATATTTTGAAGAATGTGCTGGCTGCTCTTTTTCAATACAATGTGCAAAAATGCAACATATATGTGTTATCATGTGCTACATATATATGCACTAGATGCAAATAGGTTTGTGTGAGAATTAAACTGATATTTAAGTCCTTATTTCATCATAATCTTCCCTATTAGTGAGCTGAATTCTGTGAAAAAAACAGTCAGTTTCATAATTTTAATTACTGACTGATTATACACATCACATTAATTCTGATTCAGTTAGATTTTAAATGAAAATAAAGTTTTTTAGCACAAATTATGTGTATGATTTTAGACAGCTTCAGTTATCTAGCCAAAAGAAGTGTGTGATTTTTTCTTTTGCTTGTCAATATTGCTGTTTTTTAATATATTAAAATATTTTAATAACCTAATTGTCAGTAATTTCCCATTAAATGTCTTTTTTTAATATAACACCTCCCTATTTCCAAAAAGCACTCCGTATTATTAATTTCATAAGTACAGCATTAGGCCCATGTTATCTAAAATCCTCTTGTGTTTCGCATAATTCCTCAAGCTCCCTTTGGTTTTAAAATGAATCTGACAACTCCGACCTATAACCTCACCTCTTTTTCACATTTATGCAGACAGATGTAAGAGTTAATGTGATCTATACAATCAGCTTGAAAAGATCCATACATGCAGTCTAGAAATGTGTGTGTGTGTGTATTATCAGAAACGTCCCAGGTCTCGCTGAAGGCTTATCTTAAGCACTGACACTGAGCAGTACGCCACATGTGTGAGCGCTGCCTCCTTCCTCTTCTGTCTTTCTCGCATAATATAACTGCTACATTGTAGAGACATTGATTTGCGCTGTGAGGCCCCTGTAACAAAAGGAAAGAGAGACAGAGGAGACCCTATGATGACCCTGCACGGAGCGGAAACAGGAAGTGAGACCTCTGACCCCCCAAGAGGCTCCTGTTGTGTTTTCCAGCGATGCCGCTGATGGAGCGCCGCGTTTCTCTGAGGTTCCTCTCTCGACTCACGCTGGGAGATACGGACGAGTCATGAGAAACAGCACATAAAGGCAAATCTCACAGAGAGCCCAAGGGAGGCTTGAGTTTCACTACAGCCTGAGAAACAACACGGCCATAACCCTTCCACCTGTAAACCTCTCTCCCTCGAACACAATCACATCTCGATGTATTCAGTTTACAGCGCTCATAAGGCAACAAGAATCATGTTTGTCAGGAACACTGACCCCCAGATGCGAGGCATGGCTCCTGGTGGGGCGACAGAGCATAGACCAGGGATACTTTCCTAAACCAAAACTACTCATGTAAAACCAAGCTTAAAAAAGTTAAATTAAAAACTAAACTGACATAAAACTAACAACAGTTAGTTAAACTGTAAAACAAAACTACACACACACACACACAAAATAATAATAATCATCATCAAAAATAATATAAGGTTTTCATAGTCATTAAAGGGGTCATCGGATGCAAAATTCACTTTTCAAGTTGTTTGAACATAAATATGTGTTGGAAGTGTGTGTTCACATCCATATTTTAGGTACTCAAATGTACTGCATACTTTAGGTTATCCAACTTTAAGTATTCATCATTTAGCAGAATAATCTGCATGCTTTTTTCTAACCAAAATAACATGCTTTGCTAAATTTCCACTGCTTACTCAAAATATTCAATATACCCAACTGTTTAAATGTTTGGGGTATGTAATAGTTTTCCTTTTTTTTGTTTTTGAAAGAAGTCTCTTATGCTCACCAAAGCTTCATTTATTGGATCAAAAATACAGTAAAACTAATATTATGTAATATATTGTTACAATTTAAAATATTTTTCTATTTTTATATATTTTAAAATTATTGTCACATGATCCTTCAGAAATCATTCTAATATAATGATTTGGTGCTCAAGAAACATTTCTTATTATTATCAATGTTGAAAAGTTGTGCTGCTTAATATTTTGTAGAAACATTTGCTACGTTTGATATGTGATACACTTTTTTGATGATTTTTTAAGTAGAAAGTTCAAAAGAACAGCACTTATCTGAAACTGAAATATTTGGCATCATTATAAATGTCTTTACTGTCACTTTTGACCAATTTACTGCATTCTTTCTGAATACAGGTATTAATTTTTTAAAAGGCAGTATACATAACTATTCAACTTTTCCTCTTACTTTAAATGTATTAAAAAATGTGCCTTAAATGCAAGTCTTAAATTAAAGTGTCTTGCTTATTTTAGATTTAAATGACCCTGGAAGTGTTCTGGTAATTCTTCAAGTAAAACTGCTAAAATCTAAATATATAAACAAACCATTAATGAATCTAAAATTAAACTGAAATTTAAAAAAAAATTGAAAACAATATCAAGAAATTACAATAATCTTGGACACTGAAAATGATAATAAATATATAAGTTTAATTTCCTGAAGAGTTTGAGCAGTTCAACATTACATCGTCCAGCTCAACCAATGGCATGAGACTATCTGTTTATCATCTGTTTATCTGCACAGCTGTAGATGAGGTGATGCAGGTGTTTGGGAACACTTCAGCCAATACATGCACTTTTGTTTATTTTGCATCCCTATTATAGTAAGTACCGTATTTCTGGTTGGTCAGTGGTTCAGGAAGTGCCCTCTGTAACATTTCCATGTCACAGGAAGTCTTTCCAGCAAATCAGGATAACAAACATGTCCTGTTAGTAAAAAGGTTTGCCGGTGACCATGTAAAGTGTAGCCCGTTTCCTTCAGCACAGATGAGCTCTGGTTATAGGGCTGTTGTTGGCTGGCTGTGTGGTAATTGTAGCCAGTGGGGCGGCTGAAGTGGGTGGGGGTAGATTGGTGGCAGTAGGGGGCACAAAACTTCTGGCCCGCGGGGATGAGGGGCCTTTGCTGAGAGCACTGCTGGGAGGAGGGTCTGGGGGCTTCAGCCTCATTAGCAGCTAACTAATTGGAAGGAAAAGACCTCTCATGTGCTCCGTCTGACCTCCTAGACAGCAGGGGAGAGAGGAACAGATAGATGAAAAAGAGAGGGGGATGGAGGAGAAGGAGGGAATGTGAGAACCTACTATAGAGGGAACGGCAGTGGAGAGATGTAAGAAAGTGCCCAGAGGTTGCCCGTTTCAGACTTCATGGGGTTTTATTTAACTATCAATTTTGTCTCAGATATTTCTTTTAAAATTCCTCAGAGGAAATAAAAATAGACATCAATGAGACAATCAGAAACTACTTTGAAATTAGTTTTCAAACTTCCCTTTTGAAAAGTAGTTGAACTTTAACTACACTGCATGCTACTAATAAAAAGTGGGTAACTACAGTTAACTAAGCTTTTAAGGCAGCAAAATCTCTAAATCTCTTACTTCACAGAACTTTGGTCTCTCTATCGTCATCTGTGGTTGAGACATGAAAGTGCATGATACTTCAAAAGTGTTTAAGCACTGATTTCTGTGTGAATGAATCTGATAGTTTTAGTTATTGTAGTTGTTTCCCTGTGATCAACATACTGGAACAGATTTGTTATTCTACTACAAGGCCTGCTAACAGGAAGAAGAAAGTCCTACAACAATTTTTTTTGCAGTGATGCCATTTTAGGTTCCTCAAAGAACCTTTCATTCAACAGCTCTTAAAAGAACCATTTTTTTCTTAGTGTGAAGAGCATTTTATAATCTAAAGAACCTTTTGTGGAATGAAAAGGTTCCACTGATGTTTAAAGTTCTTCATGGAACCATCAATGCATGTAAAGAACCTTCATTTTTAAGAGTGCATGTATAAAATAAACCTATATTATTACAGAAATCAAGTAGCATATCTGCTGCCACAGACCTTTTTTCTCTCTTTATGCATATGACGGGACTAGTGTTGTCACGATACTGGAATTTCTAACTTCGATACGATACCTTGAAAAATATCGATACTCGATACCATTTTCGATACCACGGTGAAAAAAACTGCCACAATATTAAGGGGGTAATTTTTTTAATTTAAAGATAAATGTAACAAGTCGAGAACATGCGGTATATTTTACATGAACAAAAAAATGTCTTGAGGTACTGCATTTGTTGATTTATTTATTAATCTTTTATTAATCTTAGTTAAATGTTAATTGAAACTAACGTTTACTAATACATGTACTAATTAAAATCCAAAGTTCTATTTGTTGATATTCTCATTTGCTTCATAACCAAAATATTTCCAGATATAGGGCCCTATGAAATCCGTTTGATTTTTCCCCAAATTCCGTTTGATTTTTTTCTACATTCAATTTTTTCCATTTAAATTTTTCTGGATTCCGTTTTTTTCCGTTTGAATTTTTCTGGACTCTTTTTTTTTAATGGTCAAATGAAATGCTATTAATCTAAAAACATGTCTAATTCATTAAAATCATGAAAATTATACAATTTAACATTTAATTTATTAAAAGTGTAACAAAAATGACACGTTTAGGGCCGTATGAAATGTTTTATTTTTTTCTCACCTTATGTTTTATTGTTACCAAATTCTGTGTTTTAGCATGTCTATTAGGCTATTTGAATGCATACAAAGTATTTTTATTTATTCTTACAGTAGCCTTATGAAATGTGTTTTCCCCCTCAGAAATTCTGTGTTGTGTATTTAAATTTTACTGGATATCAGATGAAGGCATAAAACAATTTTAATTAATTTATATTTGAATGAATGAAAATTAAACATTTACATTTTTGGCAAATGAAGGGGATTTACTATTAAAATTAAAATATTTTGTGATTATTTCTTTAAAAAAATTAACAGTAGTAGTAAGTAGTAGTATTATGTACATTCTACTAAATAATAGTAATATAGCCTATTTCTGGCACACGGTCTTTAATAGGCTGTTAAACTGAACTTTTATTTTGACGGGTTGCCGTGAATACCTTTAAAGTTCTGTGTGTGTATGATATGACGCTAGTTTTACTCAAATTAAATGGTAAAATGCTCGTAAAGTGCCTTTCAGATCAGTTCTGGAGATATTGTTGATGTATTTATGTCCTCATTGAGACGGCAGATGCTGAAATCACCGCGAGCGCCACATAAACAAAACCGCAGGTGCAGCACATTCACACAGAGACGCGCAGAACATGCAGGATTCATATTTAAATCCACTTTTGCAGCTTAATATTTACAGATACTAGTCCATATCGCGATTTGATTTAAGTGTAATGACCTACTTTTGATTAATTCATCCAAACTTTGACAAATTCTGTGACATTCCGCGTTAAACTGTAAATTCCGTGTTTATGACTGGATTCCGTGGCGTTCTCTGCATCGCGGAGATCATAGATCCCTACAGATAGCGCTCCTGCTGTGTTCTTTAACAACCAGAGCAGTCATCTTTCTATTCGCTTCACTTTTGCTATTTAACCAGAGCGAAGGAGACGAGTGCGGTCACATGTGGTGCTTGTCCACGCGCCTTTGGAGAGAAGTGAAAGTGACAGCTCGGCTAGTATCGGTGTATCGATACTTCGGGAAATTAATATTGGTACCGTTCAGATATTTCAGTATCGATATTTATCGAAATATCGATATTTTTGACAACACTAGACCACATGAGACACATTAAGGTTGTCCGAATAAAGAAGACTGCATTAGGACATTTTCTAAAAGGAAAGTTATCTATTTGGGAGTTTTTGGTGTGAGGGCCACAGCAAATCAAGCCGTTGAGAACAGAGACATGCAAAGGCCATCAGGAGCGGCGCTGGGATCGGGGTCAAACGCAGCCCCCACTCTACTCTGGATTTATGGAGGTCTTTCTAGACTGCTTTAATGTCAGGTGTCACAGTTTATTTGAGAAACCCTCATAGTCGCACACCTTCAAAAAGACCAGCATCCACTGAAACACATTAAGCTGCTATTTGAAGTGTGTGTGTGTGTGTGTGTTCGTGTGTAGATAATTTGCCTAAATATGTGTTTGTGTACTTAGACTCAAGCAACCATGGCAGGATTCATTTAATAACCTTCAAACTACCACCCACAGTTAAACCTCATGTACTTCACAAACCATCACAGAAGTTCAAGGACTCAGATTAAACCAGTAAATTTCATATTATAAATAGTACAATACAGATACATTTGGATTGGAGGTTGGCTGATTTTTAAAAGACGTCTGACTAAGCTGACCAAGGCTGCATTTATTTGATTAAAAATACAGTAAAATCAGTAATATTGTGAAATGTTGTTATAATTTAATAGAACTGTTTTCTAATTTAATATACTGCAAAATGTAATTTATTCCTGTGATAGCAAATATGAATTTTCAGCAGTCATTACTCCAGTCTTCAGTGTCACATGATCCTTCAGAAATCAATTTCATTCAAAAGATTCTTTGATGAAAAGAAAGCGCAAAAGCATTTTTTGTAATATTATAAATTTCAATTTTGATTAATGTTGATGCATCCTTCTGATTATTTTTTAAAAGTTTTTAAATAAATAAAAAATCTCCATCCCCAAATTTTTGATATATTATTTTTAATATTATTTTGATATTACTAAAAAACTAATAATTGTTACCATGCCCAAATTCAAATAAAACCTACAGCATTGTACAGAGTAAATTTGTCAACCACTGCCATCTTTTTTTTCCTGGAGTAAACTTGGTTTACATTCAGATAGACGACTACTTGTTTAACTTTAGAGTGCACAGACATTTTTTTTAGTTCATGTCTGATGTGAAGAGGCCTTTGGAGCTTGGTACTTTTTTGCACTTTTTACTTGAGTAGATGAGGTGTGGAGTGTACAGCTCCTGGTGGAGTCAGCGGCAGCAGGACGCGAGGCTGCGTGCTGGAATGTGGAGCTCTGGTTTGTTTTGCTGTCTGCTCTCCTGCCTTACCTGCGGCCCTCCCTCCCTCTCCATCCCTGCCGCTGGATCTAATTAGAGCGAAGGAGGGCTGCGGGACTGGAGTGTGTCACATACAACTCAACACAGTCAGGAAGGAGAGCGGGAAAGAAAGTGGGATTAACATGGGAGAAAACGCATAAGAAATGTAGGGTGGAGTTCAAAGAGAGAGAGAAGAAGAAAGTGAGGGCATTAAGCGGGGAAAAGAAATGCAGAGAAAAGTTCCAGTCAGGAAATGAGAGAAAAAGTGAGTGTGCGTGAATGATCTAGCCTAGAGTTCTTTCCCATAGTACGTGAAAAAAGAAAAGCAGAGCATCTAATTTTTCACAGAACATTCCACAAATCTAGGACAACATGAGAAGTGACATGTAATATATGCTCACCTCTCTGCCCTACACATGGTAGACACATCTCAACGCTGGAGGGAACTTCTATAATCAAAGACCAATCAGATAATTGCAGTGTTTCACCACTATCCCCTGAGCTCCACTGGGAACGGGCTTTTTTGAACAGTAACTCAATACCCTGGAAAGTCCAGATGGTCCTGATGACGGCACTAGCGGAAAGACATATTTTCCTAAATATGAAAATCTAATTTAGCAATATGCGAAAATTAAACTATATATGTGAGGTCGATTTTCTAGACCTCTGTCCTTGGCACTCCAACAATATAGGTTACTCCAAGTGGTTACAGCTCTGTGTTTATCTCCATAATGTCACCAAAAAGCACATTATTTCAGTCAGATTATATCTAGATATCAGATTATAGCTTCATTCATTAGAAATATCAAAACAAATAAACACTGATATGTTTGGCCTTACACATATCCTATGTCCTATCCAGGCACAACGTGTTTTTTCTCAGCTGCTTGGTTTCTATTTCATTCTAGATAGCCTCAGTGGTCTAAAATAAATGTATAAACCTTAAACCTCTAATATATTCTGATTGTGCAGCTTGTTCGTTTTCATTCTGGACAGGGAAATTACTTATGTCTATCTGTGGAAACTAAAAGTTTCAGCGTGTTAGTCCTTAAAAGTTTAACGCAGGGGGATTTTGATCCGTAGACTGATCTGAGGGAGATTTTACAGATTTATTAAGGTTAATTTTTAAGAACAAATTGGAGGTTTTGTACTTTAACAACTCCCCTCAAAGAAGTAAACTGTCCACAAATGACGCACTATTCTTGTATAAACACGAAGAGACGCTGCAGACTTTACAGATCAGCACGAGTGAATGTTTGACAGTCATGGGAACAAACACAAACACACATGAAGACAGACGGAGGGTGTGTGCTATAAGAGCTTCATCTCTGAACATCTCTGCCATTTCCGCCAGGCATGAATACTTTAGATGGCTGATAAACACTAGCATATTATGTATGCACTAGCACTATATAGTATGTTTGAATTTAACACTTGCCAACCCGAATCCAGAGGCTGTTTAAAATCCTGCAGCACAACTCATTAACAATGATTTGAGACAAATATTTGTAACATTTTTCAATGGATGTCAATGGAGGGAAAGCTTCAATACATTATCATTATGCTGACTTTTGAGAGGAAACAGCTGATCACTTAATGAATTGACAGCCATTAATCTTCCATGTGTGTACAATTAAATATTAATTTGGAAATTATAATGAAATAAATGCTGATTTATAAAATAAGACATAGGGATTTTTTTTTATGGTATTCCCAAACTGTGATTGACTGTCGTAAAACTGAAAACCATTTCTTGATTCAGAATCAGATTTAATAATACATTTAAATCTAAGCAGTGTTTTGATAATCTGGCTTAGTCTTGATATTTTGTTTATATATAGTTTATATATAAGTTTTAAATGGCCAGTAGTCAAACTGGTCAGTGAAAAAGTTAATAAATAAATGTTTTTTTTTATTGCTTCATTTGATAAATACTGATTCTGTTCATTAAAGAATCAGGAATGCATCACGTTTTCCACAAAAGTTTAAGCAGCACTGTTTTTAACATTGATAACTGATAATTACTACTGAAATGTATTATTATTATTTATTAAAAATATTTCACATATGAAAAAACATGTTTTTATATCAAATTTACATTTTTTTCCTTTATGTGTGTGTTTGTTGCAAATCCTCATATTTGGGAGTCCTTGGCATTAAACATTTTTTTAAACTCCTGATCAAATATCTGAAGCTTTAGTGTTGGCTAATGTGTTAACTCGCATACATTTAGGCCTGAGAGATCTGTCTCTGACTGAGTCATGTTTAGGCGTGCAGATAAGAACACACAGACTCTTTGAGCACTTGCCCAGTTGGAATAGCTGGAGCACCAAGTCATTTTTTTCATTTATAGAGACGAGCTTACTCTAAACTTGGCCCCGCGCAGCCATTACATCAGCCACATTAGGCGTGAGAAATCAGGGTCTGCAGAGCTGAGGGAGGGTAAAGTTTTGTCTTCTGGTGTTCAGTGCGCTCCCCGGTGTCTCTCTTTCAGAAGAGGCCCAAATCTGAGTCAACAAGCCATCTCTAGCACCGCTACGCTAACGCTCTTTGGGACACAGGCTTGTCACGCTATATACTCCGGGAACAGAAATATTTCAAACACTGTTAAGAACTTCCAAAAACCTTATTGCTCCATAAAATCAAATGGGTCCACACCCAAACTGTTTTATAGAACTACAACTGCTGGAGAACCCTTAGAAAATGTAGCACATACTAAAAGTAACAAGCCTCCCAGGCTAGAAGATGAGATCTTGGCTTTCTGAAATGCAAGGAAAAGTCTGATATGAGTGTTCTGTCTGTCCGCTCTGGGAAATAACTCAAACCCCCGGCTATTGGAAACAAATGAGAACACAAATTAGCACGGTGCCAGATAAAACCAGATGTAAACTATTATCACAGGGTTAAGTTAAACTGAACATTTGATTAAAACATTTTTGCGTTCCTGCTGGTGAAGTAAAGGAAACACTACCAGTCGCACTAAAGCCTCAATCGCATTGACATAATCGACGGAGGTCAAGAGACAGACGTGCCATTGAGAGTTAGTAAATAGCATGCCACTTTGTTTTCACAAGGAATCAGTTTTCTTCATGTTAAGTGAATGTTTTGTAGGGAAAAGTTTTGAATATAAATAGCAGCAGCATGAACACGATGAGAGGGATTATCAATGCATGAACCAAAAACCATTGGTAGAAGCTGCTTCTTTGCATAAAGTTAAAGTTTTCTCAACTTCGTAGACTCACTGGAGCTCCATCTCCATCAGCCGGAACTCTAACTGAACATGAATTATTAAATAATGAATCATTTATGAATGATTTAAACAGTCTCTGTCATGGTGAAAGGGGCTTAATTAGGTATGTTTTTGATTTCTGTGAAATCGGCTAGCGCTGTTGCTTACTGTATGCCGTTGGAAATTGTTGTGTCTTGTTCCGTTCTGTCTCATTAAGGACATTGTGCACTGATTTGACTGCAGTACTATTCTCGTGTTTGTCAGAGACTGACATAGTAAAGACATCTCATACGCGCACACAGTTTAATCAACAACCCACACAAACATCTTATCCTACATGACTGTACTTGTGAGGTCCTCACTGTTCAAAAAAAGCCTCAAAGTGAAACCCGTTGCACACAGTTGAACCTGTTTGACCTCGCTAATTTAAAAAGCTTAGAAATTAATTGGTCAAAACATGTATCACTAACCTAAAGAAAACAATGGAAGTCTATGACATAATACAGTGAAACAAACACTACATACATCAGCATGAGGTTCATAACCATGCTGCTATTCAGATCAGCTGCACAATTTTAAGTGTGACATTGCTTAATTATGTTTTTTCCTCTCTTTCTAATACAGATGGCAGAATACAATAGAGGTCTAGGGTACATCTTCATTTTGATTGTGTGTAAATTATTGTCATGTACATAAATTATGTGACGTGTCTCTTGAAACAACAGCTGGACACTTCACAGGAGCTGCGCAGGAGGAAGAAACAGATGGGAAGAAGGTCACAGTGAGTCTTTCACAGGAGAGGAGAGGAGAGGAGAGGAGAGGAGAGAAGGTCTGTTTGTAGAGTAACTGAGAAAACGAGGGCCTGTCCCATGGCAGGCGTGACCTCACAGCCCTTCTCCACAGCCTGAGGGCAGACGAGACCCACGACTCATCTGAGCTGCTCTGATGTCTCTGTGGTCTGTTTAAACAAGAGCGCTGCGCTAATCCGCTCAGATGGGGCCATTGAGCAAGAGGCCGCAGTGGGTTTCACACACACACACACACACAAAACTACACGCAAAGCAACACACATACATATCATCCTAGTTTAAGAATTGTAAAATTAAAGAATCAAAGAAATTAAATTTAATTAACAAGACTAAATAAAAAAGATTAAATAAAAATAGTGCAAAGGGAGTTGATATGTAGTATTAACAGAGAAAATAAAATAAAGCAGAACATCTAACAACAAGAAAAAACAGTCTATGGTAACAAAAAAAAAAAAAAAAGGAATACACAAAACAAAATAGGACAAAGCAGAAACAAAATAAAATAGATTTAACAAGTAGTAATAAAACACTAAAAGCAAACAAAACAAAACTATAATAAAAAAAAGTCTATAATAAAAAAACAATAAAAAAACAAACCAAAAAAGTAGTTAAAAAATAAATAAAGCAGAACAAACAAACAAACAATCAAAAAACATTACAATACAATTCAATACAAAAATAAAATAAAAATCAACTGTCTAAAGTAAATTTGAAATTAGGAAATTAGAAATGTGGGAAAACTAATAAAAGGAATAAATGACAAAAGTCTCATTAATTAAATGAGTTATAAAAGAGAACTTGTTTTATTTTTATCCGAAGTTGGGTTTTCAGTTGAGTTTTTTAAGTCATCTTTCACCATTTTCACTAAATCCCTCCCTGTACCTGCCTTTTCTACGTTGAACTATTGTTATCACTTCTTTCTTGTTGTATTCCTCATAAGTTGCTTCTGATAAAAGAGTAAATGAATAAATGTATCAAAATGTAAATGTAAAATGGATAAATGAAATGTGAAAAATCAGGGCTAAATGTGCCAATAACACACACACACACACACTTGGATTGAGCATTACTAACTGTAGCCTATAGCCATTCACAAAGAGGTTGCATTGCAGCATACATTTAAACCCAGCCAAAAACACACATCCTGCAGGTACAGAGGAAGCACAGAAAGAGGTGTCCTTTAGATCGCCCGGTGAACTTCCTGTGGATGAGCCAGATGCTGTTCTCTCAGGATTACGAGAGTATATACACAGAAAACCCTAAAGGGTCAAATATCACTGTGGGATCACAGTCACAATAGGGAACGAACTGTACATGAAATATAAGCAGACACACCCTGACTCACTCACACACACACACACACACACAGTCAAGGTGATACAACACGCAGCTGCTGTTTTTTAAAGGCAGGCAGGAAGAAAGTGAATGAAAGCCTCTGCTTTGTCTGCATTAGCGTACAGATACCGGCAGCCCCTATCACACATCCTGATAATCTACAAGACTGCACTGCCATAAAACAGCGTGCAGACATGTACATCTGTGTGTGTGATGGTTCTGACGGAGTTAAAGCAGAGGTGATGAGTTTATATACAGCTGTATGTCTGTGTGCTGACTGAAAGCATGGCAAGCGTATGATTATTGACCGATGTGCACTGTGAAGTTCACATGTAAAGTAGTGTGTGCATGTTTTCTGCTAAACAGTAACTCACCTGATTGATGTGTTTGAGTTTGTCGATGATCTGGCTGATGACAGGTTCAGGTGGTTTTTGTCTGGATTCTGAGCCGTGTGGATGGACTTTCTTCAGCCCTGGACCTGGAAACCTGCAAAGTATAGACACAAATGTCCATTAGTCATATTAAAAACAAAATTACAGGTTTTAATGCACTCTGTCCATGAATTGAAAGTGATATATGGAGATTGGGGTAAATTGTCGCACCTGTATACAGTAAATATTTTTGGGGTTATTTTTAAAAGGCAATTTCTATGTAAGCACACACATTAGGGACTTGGCCTCAAAAGCAATTAACATTTAAACTGTTACTGTCCAGAAATTTTTTTTTTAAACAAAAGTTGAACGGTCACTCTACAATATAAAATACTATTAAAGTTGTCATATTGTATATTATATTCAATTATATTTTTAAAAAATTCTGAAGCATAAAATTGTGTACAAAAATAACTTTATTTGTATAATTTTTACAAATATAAAATAATATATATGGTTTTATTATAATCAAAAATACAAACAAATTCGATTTTGAATTTAAATGTTTTAATTGTTATTATTATTATTATTTTTTCAAATGTAAATTTTAGTTTAAAAGAGAAAATTCACAAACAATAATCTGAATTAGGACAATTTTGAATCACATGTCAGAAAGCAACATACTAAACCACTGCTAGAGAAAACATACAATTGTGTAACTGGACTTTTGACTTGAAACCTGATAGTGACTGAGATGAAGCCCTTTCCCTTGTGACAACTAGCCCCAATCTCCTGTATATGAGAAAAAAAAATATTCAAATGAATGATCTCATCTTAATAACTTATTTCATATTATCACTATTCAGCAGCAGTTTCTGGTTTTCAACGGTATTCGACCAAAGCTGCTATAGATGCTGTTCTTGTGAACGGTCAGAAGAATAGGATCACTAAAATTGGCCTCTACTGCCACCTAGATGCAAACATGTGACCATAGGAATTACATTTGAGCTAAGATTAAACATAATAAACCTTTAAATCGATTTTTTTTTTTTTACAATTCAGCACACATTCAATCATGCTGCACAAGGACATTCAAAGATTTCAAATGCACTTCACAACAAAAAATCACCTATTTGTAGATACCCTTTTGAAGATATTGCTTTTGTTTTCAATTGTTCTAAATTGTTCAAGGCTTAAAAAAAACAGAGCATAAATATGAGTGGTATCTAATAGTTAGTCTAATTCCGCACTATGCCCCCCCCCCCCCAACATTCCTGTTTTGTTGTAGCTCTTATTATAGCACAGATACACACACTTAACCCAACAGTAAAACCGCACAACTGGGTCAGACATGTGCTGGCATCTGAATGTTTCTGAGCAACTGGAGCATATGTTGGGCATCATCAACTGCTAAAAATGTGTGTGTGTGTGTGTGTCCGCGCCCAAGTGTTCCCCGATCCCCCCCGGGCCCCTTGGACTCATGTTCCAGTTAATTACTTCCTATTAAAAGCTAATTAGTGTTGATGCACACGGGCATATTGGTGCAAGCACTGAGGCGACAGAGAGACAGTGAGTGAAGGATCCGATGCTGTCACAACACCAACCTCAACTTATCCACTGAAGCCCATGCTCATTGAGAACATCGAGAACACTGTACGTTGTGTTGTTTTTCAGTAAAAAAAAGTATTAAATATGTTTATATAAAATATATATGTACTTATATATGTACAGATTTTTACTGAAAAACAAGACAAAAAACTAATTTATATATATATATATATATATATATATACACACAATAAACTGTATTTCACACACACACAAACACACACATATATATATATATATATATATATATATATATAATAAAAATAAAAATTAAAAATAATAGTCTCTTCCTACACTGTATATTAATTGTAGTTTCTTGTCTTTTATTTATTGTATTTGTTTTATATTGTGCAAAAAGAAATAATAAAAAAAGCTAAACTAATTCTTGAAACTAAAAACAATTAACTCTTCTGTATTATATTTATTATATCAACATGCATTATTATATGTTGTTTTTAGCACTTTTAAGGACCTTTTAGTAAAAATAAATTAAGAAAAACTATGATTTTTGCAGTCCTGTGAGCTTTTAGATGTATGAGCCAAAGATATGACCTCATGCTCCATTCTTAGCGATGACATAATCCTGAACAATTCTATCCAATCATCTTTCACGGCGCCTTATTTTACATGCACTGCTTATTCATTAAGCCAAATTACATTTCCATACTTATTTATTCTCCTTATTACTCCCGTTGGCAGCTCACCTCCCGCTTTTAATTATCACATTAATAATACAGACATGAGCTCCATTAGAAGGAGGAGATCAGAAGACATGGGCAGCATTTAATGGAGGATGAGATTAGCTGGAGCTTCATGCATGAAGCGCCCACCTGTGTGCTGACCAGGGTCGAGCAGCATCAGGTCAGCTCAGTCCTGCGTGCCTGAAAAACTCAGCTTTGTTCTCGTTAGGATGGTGGGCATTTGTGGGGAAACAGTGGGAAGATACAAAATTAATCATACTTTAATTCAGAAATGTAATACCACACTGATCGGCCTCATTCAGGATGGTGACGAGTCTGCTTACAGACAGGAGGTCTTAACAACCTGAAGCTGAACACGCTCAAAACTGTGGAGATGATCGTGGACTTCAGGAGAAACCCCCCTGCACTCCCCCCACTCACCATCATGAACAGCACTGTGACTGCAGTGGAGTCATTCAGATTCCTGGGCACCACCATCTCTCAGGACCTGAAGTGGGACAATCACATTGACTCTATTGTCAAAAAGGCCCAGCAGAGGTTGTACTTCCTTCGCCAGCTGAGAAAGTTCAACCTGCCACAGGAGCTGCTGAAACCGTTCTACTCCGCCATCATTGAATCCATCCTCTGCACTTCTATAACTGTCTGGTTCAGTTCAGCTACCAAATCTGACCTCAGAAGACTACGGAGAGTAGTCCGGACTGCTGAGCGAATCATTGGTACAACCCTCCACACTCTCCAAGAACTGTACTCATCCAGAGTGAGCAAAAGGGCTGGTAAAATCACTCTGGACCCCTTACATCCAGCACACAACGACCAGACATAGGAACAGTTTCTTCCCTCAGGCAATCCATCTCATGAACACTTGACAATAAAACGCGGAACACACAACTATTATACATTATTTATTCACCACACTTACTTATTTTTTATTTACTTATTTAATTTCAAATTTGCACATATCAGACCTGTACACACGTAATTGTCTATATTATATATAGTGTTTTTGCTGTTTTGTACATTGCCTATTTGGATATTATTCTTTTATTATCTGTGTCCTGTCCTGTTGCTGTCTTTCTGTTGCACTGTGGAGCTTCTGTCACTATAACAAATTCCTCGTATGTGTAAACATACTTGACCAATAAAGCTCATTCTGTTTCTGATTCTGATTCTAATGGGTAGCTGAAGTGAGAATTTTTTCAGCACAAAAACATCTTATGCATTTTAATTAGACATGTTTTAAATGAAAGAAAATATAACTCTAAAACAACAGAATCAGTTCTATTTGGCCAATCACATTGCAGCACTGAAATACTGCACAATGTAAAATACATTTTATTTGAAACTTTTAATTGAAAAGGCAACACATATTTTCTTCATTTACACAAATTACTTAAAATGCCCTTGTATATTGAGTCTTTGTTTTATGCAAATTGGGAAATAAATAAATAAAGTACAGTGTAGTCTGTTCTTGTGGCTCATGGATTCTGAAGCTGATTTTAGTATTTAAAGATTTATATAAAGATGTTCATGTTATATTGACATATTAACATGTAAGCATCACACAATATAGATTCTATTTACATTTATAATAACTAGAGATGTACTCTGCATGAATGATGCCATTCAGACCATAATAAGTCATTTTTGTGGGAGACTTTAAAATTAATGCACAAAAGGAAATACACTACTGTACAAAACGTTTGGGGCCAGTAAGATTTTAATGTTTTTGAAAGAAGTCTCTTATGCCCAGTAAGGCTGCATTTATTTGATTCAAATCTATAGTGTAGTGGAATAAATGTTTTTATTCCTGTGATGCAAAGCTGAATTTTCAGTAGCCAGTACTCCAGTCTTCAGTGGCACATGATCAGAAATCATTTGAGTGAAAGAACTGCATTAATGTTGAGTTCACTGTCATATTGCATATGTAAAAAATGATTCAAAGTAGACAGAACGCAGTTGGCTTTTTCTGCTTGTTATGAAGTAAAATTGACTTCATTGTATCCGCTTCTTTATGACTTCAACATTATGATTCCTAAAAAAAAACAACAACAACACACCACAGGCATTAGGGTACAGCGGGAGCACAGGCAACCCAACTGCTACTACAGGAAATGACTAAACACCCTGTGGATGTACAGTCTGGACCAGCTACTCATGCTGAACCTGCTCAGACTCATGATCCTACTGTGCACCCCTCAGAGATCCAACATGCCCCACTGCCCAAACCCGCTGGAGACGGCGGGAATCAATCACGAGCATCTTCAGCACCAAGAGCTGACTGAAGGAGAGGGGGTTATTGAGCACGAGGAGGAGCAGCAGGAGAAGCATTCTGGGACTCGGAGGAAGGTTTGCAAAACATCTTAGATATCCACCAATCTTGACCTAAATTTAAAGACTTCTCAAAGTTAAATTAATTATTAAACAAGCCTGTCTGCCACAACCTCCCTTCAAACATAAAGATTCAAGATTCAAGATTTTTATTTGTCACATACACAATTATACAGGGTATAACCAGCAGTAAAATGTAGGTAAAGATGAAGAGGTGAGGTGGTGTAGGCAATAACAGTGATTCCTAACCACTCGGAGAACTTATATAAATTTGGAGTTTTTATATTATTAGGATTGTCAAAATATTGTTAAGCAGTTAATTAACAGCTTCACGCATTCTGCTACTTTTTAAGGAAAGAAAACAAAATAACAGGCCTATGTTTAGTCAATCTGTGTGGATCTTACTGTACAACATAAGTACACATGTAAAAACAGTGGAAGATTTCTGTGACTGCTGTTTAATCTCACTCGCACCCAGGAGTATAACACTTCATCCTATTTTCTTCCCGTAAAATGGCTCAGTCAATCAAGCTAATATAAATTTTTGTTTTAGTGGCACGTAAAAAAAAAAAATTCTAAGATTACATGATTCAAGCCAAAATATTTTGAGAATAAAGTAGAAATATTTTGTGAATAAAGTTGAAATATTTTGTGAATAAAGTTGAAATATTTTGAGAATAAATAAAAAATTACGAGAATAAAATCTAAATGTTTTGAGAATAAAGTCGACATACTTTGAGAACATAGTCGAAATTACGAGAATAAAGTCAAAGAATTTTAAGAATTAAGTCGATCTGCTTTGAGAATAAAGTCGAAATTACGAGAATAAAGTCAAAATATTTTGAGAATAAAGTCGAAATTGAGAATATTAAAAATATTTATTTAATGTGGCATAACAGATTGATGTATTCACCTCAGTTTAAGCTGCATGTGAATCAATAATTTCAAAATATTTTAACTTTATTCTCATAATTTTGACTTTATTCTTATAACTTTGACTTTTTTCTCCAAAAATGTTGACATTATTCTCATAATTATGACTTTATTCGATGAGGGGCTACTTGAGTCAAACTGAAGGGCCTGTGGGAGCACATAAGAAAAGAACAGTTAGGAAACACCAGCTAAAATGAAGGCGGCAGATATTCAGGATGCTAAAATTGATTCTCGAGAAGGCAGAAACCTGTGCCAGAGTTTTGGTGACTTGATCCTTGACATTGAGGGCTCCTCTGCACTCCCTCCAGTACAAGAGAAAAACTCATTTCAAGCAAACACCAGGGATAGTAGGAATGAGCTTTACTATCAAATCATCTTTTGCAGTAATTGTTCATGAAGTAACATTTCGATGCAGTTTGTATTTTGTATGAACGTATGAGCAGAAATGTAGTTGTAGCTGCTCAGAGTGTTTATGTGACGGTGGCATTTAATGATTTTTTTTATGCTTTGACATTTTTGAGTCGACTATTTAATCTATCAGGGCCACATAAACAGTGACATTTTTTGGCACAATCAAGATGGCTTTCTTCCCAGCACAGAATGTGAAGGATCGCTCCGTCTTCAATACGTCACGTAAAATGAGTCTGAACGCATTCCAGAATTAATTATGATATTTCACTAGAAGCCAAGGAATGACATTGAGATTCGGCGGACATTTCTGGCACAGCATCGTTATTCTCATTCTCTCTTCCCCTATCTATTTCTCTCTTGGGTCCTAATTAGCTCCTGAGGGCCCGAGAGTCCTCTGACACAGCTGTCAGTCCCCTAAGGCCAACTGTTCACTATGCTGTTGTGACCAGGCCATTTCACCCCCATTTACTCCTCAACTGCACTTACTGGAGAGCTAACAGTGCATAATGCAGTAATGTTGAC
The DNA here is from genome assembly GCF_936440315.1 of Barbus barbus. Taxonomy (NCBI): domain Eukaryota; kingdom Metazoa; phylum Chordata; class Actinopteri; order Cypriniformes; family Cyprinidae; genus Barbus; species Barbus barbus. The sequence continues at coordinate 22,628,903 of NC_136761.1, read as the reverse complement.
GCATACACTCAGACACACACCTTCAGCAATTACAAAGCAGATACACTAAACAGACAGGGCAAGAATGGAAAATAGGGGGATGAATTAAATACTCACATTACAACACTCAGATGCTCACCTGTACTCCGCTATGTATGAAATGAAAAACACTTACAAAACATGCATATGAGATCCATAAATATTTACATTGCTATTGCTCACTTGATTTAGTTTTATCTCTTTAGATATGATGCTACGGTGTCTTGGAAGTGTGCCTGAAAACCTTTTTCTTTAGTAAGTACCTTCATGCATAAAGCACCACCTGTTTAGTGACTGACTGACTGGATTTTTTAAAAAATTTTTTTGTTGCTTAGGACATTAGTTGATGGACTGGAGTCGTGTGGATTACTTCTGGATTGTCGTGATGTTTTTATCAGCTGTTTGGACTCTCATTCTGACGGCACCCATTCACTGCAGAGTATTCAGTGGTGAGCAAGTGATGTAATGCTATTTTTCTCCAAATCTGTTCTGACAAACAAACTCATATGCATCTTGGATGGCCTGAGGGAGAGACTTTTCTTTTATTATTATTTTATGTTTTACTTTTTAATTTAATTTGGCCCATGGCATCAATTCTCAATTAAGCGTGTGCCTGAAAATTGCATTTAGGTTCTAATGCAAGACCACAAGATTTTTAACAGTTTTTTCAAAAAATAATTTGCCTATGAAAATAGTTCCAAACAAAGCAGAACAGTTGCGTCTCACAGCAACACTGAGTGGTGTTTCATTTTTTTTTTTGGTGTTTTTGAATGAAAAGTGATTCAATGACCAGTTCTTAAATACAGAGGTCACTTGCTACATTCATGAATGAATCAGCTGGTTAGAATGCATAATTAAATGAATGATTATGTGATTCACTTATTGACACTTGCCAGACTGGAGTACATTTGCAGCAAATTTTCACTCTTGTGTGAACTATTGCTTTAATAGTGCTGAGTTGTATGCGTAATTCTTTACCAAGAAATTCTAATAAAAAAATCTCACATAAAACTGTTCATTTTTTTATTAGGCTATGCAAGGTACTGTATGTGAACATCTAAACTTCCTTGAAACAATCTCTAAAAAAAACAGACACGATTCTTCAACGTCAACTCATTTTTGATCTATAATGTGATGCATTTCAAAACGAAAAAAATATTAATTGAGAAAATGTGGGGCGGGAATCCATTTGATTGTAAATAGTGGCCATTTGATATTAGAATGGAGCCGGACTAAATGAGAGTTTGCTAAAACAATGGCTAAATAGCTATTTGGCTATTGGTTAACATTATCCAATAGACAATTAAGGAAAAAGGAACGTAGTTTCAGAGGAAGCTATTACATTTTGATTAAAGATTCAGATTTCTTTTGAATAATGTGCACTGATAAATCGTTCTCACACAATAAGACCAGGAACAGGCATTAAGACAGTAAACAGAATCCATTTTGATTTCATGCTGACTTTAATGATCACTTCAGCTTTGAGCTGATATTTCCAAGTCATTAGGATGAGATACTGCAGCTCTTAAAGCTTTTCTGTTTGGGTCAGGGATGCACTGATTTATTGTCATTTGCCAACCTTAACTTGATTTGGACTATGAGAGAGTGAGAGAGTTATGGGACAGAAGCATGTGGGACATGGTGCACTGAAATATGACAATTTTTAAATTGGGTTCCAAAGGGCGCATGGAAAGCCAGGCACAGAGCGAACGACGGAAAAGAGCAATTAGCCAAGCACAGGGAAGCCACCACATCACCACCCAACATCAGTTACCCCACAAAGACCACATCACAATTCACACCCTGTTGCCTGTCAGATGGAACTGGAGTCGGCCAAACTCATTAGATACACACACACAAAATCATCCGCTCAGCTACCAGCCACTTACGCTGTCTCCGGTTTATTCAGAAAGCTTTTTAGACTTCAAGATTTGTGACAAGCTCAGGGGCAATATGTCTCTTTGGGGCCATTTTGAGATTGTAGTAATATTGGAAAGCATTTAGGAGGCTGATTCTATTGTAATATATGCTACTTTTACCCACTTAGCAAAAACTGTCAGAATAAAAACATTAATAGAGAGAGTGCATGGGTTGTAGAGAGATAAAAGCCTCTTCCATTTTGAAATAAGGTACATTATAGGAGCTCTGAATGCTGATTGGTCAATATAGCATTCCAGCCATCCTAAAATACACAAAATAATCCTTAGTGAGGCGAGACGCCATATTTAATCTGGCACAAATGAAAACAAGGCTACAAAGGAATAGCTGTACAGTCCATTCAATAGGTTGTACTGTTGGTCCCTTGATGCCAATCTTTCGGCTGATAAAACAATGAAAAAATGTTTCCGGTGGACAAAATGCTCTGGGAAAACACGGGCTGTGAAAATTAAACGTGACCTGGAACCTTAAGACAGTACAACTTATTCATCAGGCTGTACTTGCTCCCTTGTGCACTCATTTTTATTCGTATCAAATTAAACATGCTGTCTACCCTGGCAAGGGTCCATAGTAACCGCAATGATGCAAAACACTTGTTCTGCAGCACAGCACCAACTATTAATCTTACTCTACATGTCAGAGACTATATCTGAAAGTAGAATGATGCCACTTAATGAATTTAATTAACGTTTTAATGAACATTTACATCCTTATTATACGCTAATACACGCTATATTGTGAATATATAGTCTAAAATGGAAGAACACAGTATTAGTATGTAGTTACATGGTCATCAGGTCGAAACACTCACTTGTCTGTCATCTCCTGTCCGTTCCAGCAGAGGGAACTGTTGAGTGCCGCCGGCTCTTTGCTGCACAGAGCTTCTCCAAGGCCACTGTAGAACTGACTGAAGCCCCTCAGACCCGAGATAAACTCCCTGCGGCAGACAGAGAGGAAATTGAGAAAGTAAGAGAGCAGCAGAAAGAAGAAAGAGAGAGAAAGTGGACTCAAAGAAAGATAAATTAAATTAGATGGTGTGCACAAAGAGGCAAGATTAAAAAGAATCTGTGGAACAAAGATACAGGGATTTATGGGAAAATTGAGGGGCATGGAGAAAAAAAGAGAAAAATCTGAAAAATGAAAATGGGCTTGGGGTCAAACGCGGTGTGAAACATGATCTACTCCATTACTTGTCGTTTTCTGACAGGCTAAGTTGATTTGAGACGCTTTGACTGTTAATTGACATTATGCTGGAGAAGAAACAGCCCACTGTGTTTGGCTCGGCCGCTCTCATCTGTTCAGCAAAGCGAGGGAGAGTGGAACTGCACAGGACAGAGGGGGCAGAAGGCAGCTCAATGTCACTCACACGGCAGGAGACAAAGCCTGTGTTAATGAGCATCTCTCTGTCACCATCAGCCTGAACACACATACACACAACCACACTGCAACTAACAGCACAAATACACAAACACACTGCAAACACACACCTCCACCCAGAATGACTCATGTGCCAGAGACCAACTCGTGTAAATGTAAATATCTTGGTTAAGTATTACTTCATGTAGACTATATCATTCAAAAGGTTGTGGTCATCAATGGTGCATTAAATTGATCAAAATTGACAGTAAATACATTTATGATACAGAAGATTTTTATTACAAATAAATACTTTCGTTTTTTCAAATTTTCTATTAATCAAAGAATCTTGAAAAAAAATGTTTCTGCAGTACAACTGTTTTCAACATTGATAATAATAAGAAATGTTTTTTGAGCAGCAAATTAGCATATTAGAATGATTTCTGAAGGATAACGTGAAAGACTGAAAAGAAAATTCAGCTTGGCATCACAGGAATAAATTATATTTTCAAATAGTTAATGACTATATTTTTACATTTAGAATGTGTATATACTACACACATACATATTAATAAATACAATGCATTAAACATAAATCAAGTCAAAATTTGAACTCAAACTCACTCAAGTACATTTTTTTCTAATTTCTTATCTTTGATGTTGAAAGAAGTGGAAGAAAAGTAGGCTACAGAAATAGAAAAAAGGTGCATGTCGCCCCTGCACACAGCATCTTTCAAATACTCAAAAGCACAGAATAGTTTGATTTGGTTGTAAGACCCCTAAAAAGGTCAATGAAGATCTACACAGAGAAAACATGAAGGAAGAGAGTGAGCCAGAGGTAGAGATAGTGTGAGTGCTGAAGTGGAGAGTCTATTATAGCATCTCAATGCACTCCACACAAACAGCATCAGAAGATGTGAGCTGTATGAAGAGATGCATGAGCACGGCATTATGGTTGACTGCAATTCCTATTTCTCAGATTTATTATACAATCATTAGATTTTCACTGAATTGACTCGCTGTCAATTCTATAGCAGCAATGCTTTGCAGTCCTCTTGGAGTGTTTAGAGCACTTGAAGACACAAGAAAATTTGTATTTTCAGCTGCCGATTGACATTTTTAAGAGGTGAGGGTAAAGAGTAGTCAGGTCATCCTCATGTTTCATTACGGCTGAATAACAAGGTCAGCCAATTAGTCAGGCAGTTGAGCTCCAAAAGCACAGTTAGTGCCATAAAATGTCCATTTATTTCAAGTCAACTTTGAGTGAGAAACAGACTGGAATTTAATTCATTGTTTGTGTTCAGCCTGTCAAATATGGTTTTGTATGGTGCTGTCAAGTATGGAGCTGTCGCACAAGGTCTGAAATCAGAATATTTGGAAGTGCAAACAGGCATGTGCACAGCCAACCCCAAAGTGATGCACAAACACCTGCCCTTTTGGTCTTTGACTTTTTTTAATATTAGTTTTTAATTAAATTTGGCCAGTGGCATCAATTCTCAATTAAGCGTGTGCCAGCATTTAAGTTCTGATTATGCAAGATCACGAGATGATTAACTGGTTTTGCAAAAACTATTTCACCAACGAAAATAGCTTGAAACCAAGCAGAACAACTGCATCTCACAGCAACACTGAGTGGCATTTCATTCTGTTTTTGAATGACTCGGGTAAGTCAATGATTCAATGACCAGTTCTTAAATACAGTGGTCACTTGCTTCATTCATGAGTGAATCAGGTGGTTTGAATTAATTATTAGGGGTGTCGAAATGAATCGTTGCATCGCGATGCAGACTTGGACGATTCTGCATCGATGCAGTAATAGACCATAATCGATTATAGCCTATGACGTCTTTCGCAAATGCGCTTGTCACGCGAGTATTAAAAACGCACTTGTGTGCGCTAGAGACAAACGCGGCAGGCTTCATTGCACAGAATATGCGCGGAGACACGTGCACATTGCTAGTGCTTCTACTCGCTGTTATTTTAATCTTTTACTTTAGATATGCTTTAATTTCTGCCGTTTGGTATGCAGTACGTAATAGATGCCCGAAACTCACGTACTGACAGAATTTTGCGCGTGAATGCAGTCTATTAAAGCTGCCAGTGTCTGTTATTTCATCAGTAGGCCTAATAATCAAATGGCAATAAGACTGAGGAAAAAAAGAAAAGCCCATAACTGTGATTCTCTGTAAACTCAGATTCTCTGATTCTCAGATACTGAAAGTGCTTTTTGTTTATCACTTGTAATTGTCTTTTCCCCCTTTATTTACTTTATATTTGCTTGTATGTTTTGAAGCTATATTTACTTTTAATTCTTAACAATAATTAATTATATAGTAATTAATTAACATAATCATTTTTAAAAGTAGCCTGCTTATTTAATTTAATAAAAATGTACAAAATAAATTTGATATAATCGTGATGCATTGTGATATTGAAATGAATCGAATTGTTGACATGATAATCGTAATCGAATTGAATCGTGAGACCAGTGCCGATTCACACCCCTATGAATTATTAAATTAATGATTCAGTGACTCACTCATTAAGACTTGCCGCAACCTACTGGCAGTTTCATATAAATAATAGTATAATTAAATTTTCCCAATATTTTCAGGTAGATTTAAAGTTGTGCTCTAAGGGAAGTAGCAACAGGCCTTATCTTTCATTTGTCAACTTTTTCAACTTTTTTATAAAAATATAACAAAATTCAACATTCTACTCAACTACTTTTAATTCAAGCTCAAATTCAAGATCAAGTTCAGACATTTTAATTTAAAAATATATAATTTCGTGATTTAAAAATAATTCCAAGCTAAAAAAACAAAAACAAATGCACAGCTTAATCATTCACAATAAGATGCATTTAGAAAGTAACTTTAGGACTTGAACTGTTACTCTAGGAAATAATCACTTCATATACAAACTTTTTGAATTATGACATTACCTGCGGCGTCCAAAGAGGGTCTCATCGGGGTCAAAGGTCACCATAGGACGATTGTGAGGCACCGGTGAGGCAGCTGTGTGTTCTGCTGACAGCGCCGCGGCACGAGACACCCGCGGGGGTGCGTGTGCACATATCCCGCTCACCTGTGAACAGGAGAAGATTGGAGGGCTAAATGTGATCACTCTTGGACACAGTCCTGGAAGACGTCCAGCTGAGAAAGCAATTAATGAGACAAACTGTCCCTGCAAAGCTTCCTCCCCATTCAACTAATTGTCTGGCTGATGGTGTTGCATTTTCCTCCTGTTTGTTTGTTTGGGTTTGATGACAATAGGATTTACATAACAAAACGAGGCATTGTTGAGTCTGTCAGACACTCTGGCTGCGCTCTTTCAATAATCATAACCCTTTGCAGACGCAGCGAAAGTAAACAAGCCTCTCGTTTCCTTTCTCATGAGCGCTAAACACTATTGTTTTTATACGGGACAACATAGTAATAGTAATACCCCTCTCCCACACTGGCTGTGTGAGATAATGGAGTCTTGCCATTCTTTCAGGTGCAATAAAAATGCAAATGCCTCTTAATGTTTAGTTTGTGGTTTAATGATTTGCCGTTGGTTTAATTTCCCATGGGGACTGGTCCAGGGTGTAATTTTGCCATGTAATGCTTGTGGCATATTGTGCCTGCTTGTTCATGAATGAATATGTGTTTGTCTGGGTAAACAGGCTCTGGAATTCTGATGGGATCTGGGACAGGAGATCAATAGTACAAGGACGTCTTCATGCGGACTGTGGGATCGGTCACTGTGGCTAAACATAACAAGATGATAAACTTTTGAACATGTTCTGAAACATCAGTGGGTGGGGTGATCGGATTCACCCTACAGTCATTCATAAAATTTGCACACACACCAACAAATACAGCAACAAACCGCTGTTGAGCTAAACGACATGATTATCAGAGTAGATCAATAGAAGCTCTTTCTAGCAAACAGCCCAAGGGAGGGTAAATAGATACTGTTAATGTGCGTGAATATGTGTGTGTGTGTGTGTGTGTGTGTGTGTGTGTGTGTGTGTGTGAAAGAGATTAAGAGAAAGAGCAAAACACAGAACAAGACAGAGACAAAAGCGGTACGGCAAAGATCAAATCAGAGCGCCTCGACACAAATGCAATCCTGACGCAACATATTCCAGCGCTGCAACACTTTCTACCGTTGCTTTTCTGTATTTTTCTGTGGTTCCTTGGGTAATATGATATCTCACTCAAACCCAAGCTATTTAAAAGTGCAGGTATCGAAATTACAAACTACGTTATACAAAAATAGCCAAGCTATGTTCAAGCTACAAAAGCATGTGATGAAAAAAGTGGAAAAACATCTTACAAGTGATATGTAATATTTTTTATTTTATTATTATGCTTATTTAAAAAAAACATCTTAAGGTAATTCAATGAACAAGAACATGACTCGAGTAACTTACATTTGAGTTACTTTCAGTCACTATAGTTACACTATGAAGGCAGATCCTTATGAATCAGCGTTTTTAGCAAATCAGTAGAATGAATGATTCAATGACTCGCTTTCAAATAAAATCACTTGCTTTGTTGCTGAATGACTCAGTGTTTTTGAACAAATCGGTTGAATGAATGATTAATTGCCTCACTCTGTGACTTGCTGCCACCTTTTAATGTAAATGACTTTTTTTTTTTTTAAATACTTAACAGGCAAGCGGAGTTATAAAAATATTTAAAAGTCCCAGTGCTTTTTGAACGCCGATATAAGCTATAAACAAGCAGATCAACCACAATTCTTCCTCCTTAAACCCTTCTAAAATGTATTTTTGGATGCAACTCATCATATTAATATAGTGCTTACACTAGTTAGCAGTAAACCTGTTGTTGTCTCACCTGAATATTGCATTGGATGTCTGTGATGTGAAAAGCAGCTTTATCTTCAGACTGCAAAATATATATTCAAATATGTTCCCTCCTCCCTGCATATGACAAGTATTAGTATAATATAATGTATGTAGTACTGCACAATATACAGTAGCACATGGATGAAAACACAAAACTTCTCTGTGCAGTTTGAAAGAACCATTGAGGATCTCAGCAAATCATTTAAACTGCACTCTAAAAAATGCTGGGTTCAATACAATCCAGAGCTGGGTTAAATATTGGACAGAAGAACACACATGCTGGGTTGTTTTCAACCAACAGTTGGGTTAAATGTTTAACCCAACCTTCTGGGCAGTAACCCAACCGCTGGTTCTAAACAACCCTATCGCTGGGTTCATGTATATTTTACCCAGCGCTGGGTTGTATTTAACCATTTTTTAGAGTGTGGAACAGCTCCTATTGATTCTAACTCAAATGGGTGAATTGTGACTACAATGATTCAGACCTATTGAAAAGAACCGATTCAGAAGAGTCATATCGTAATGTAAAATCAATCATGCCAATAAATTGAAAGTCTTGTTTGCTCAAATTTTGTCGTTTCAGCACTACTTAATAAAACAGCATGGCTGCTGAAACACGTCATGATTTTTTTTAAAAACCAGCAATGGTACTATTTATTAAGCTAAGCGAATTTAGTTAAACTAACAGCATTGCCACTTTTAAGCAATGGTACTGCTTAAACCTGGATACATCAAACGCACTCCTCTGCTCATGTTAAAGGGATAGTTCACCCAAAAATGAAAATTCTGTCATCATTTACTCACCCTCAAGTAGTTCCAAACTTGTATGAATGTCTTTGTTCTGCTGAACACAAAGGAAGATATTCTGAAGAAAGTGGGAAACAGAGCAGCTCTGGGGCACCATTGACTTCCATAGTATTTGTTTTTTCCTATTATGGAAGTCAATGGTGCCCCAAAACAGCCTCGTTACAAACTTTCTTCAAAATATCTTCCTTTGTGTTCGACAGAACAAAGAAATTCATACAGGTTTTGAACTACTTCAGGGTGAGTAAATGATGACAGAATTTTAATTTTTGGGCTAACTATCCCTTAAACACTCATCCGGATGGATTCTACTCTAACTATCAATTGCAAACCTGCATGTACACTATCCACTCTAATCCCAGACACCCACACATTCTTCCCTAATGCTCTCTGTGGTGTGTGCTCATGGGAAATCATTAGTGGCCGGTCTGAAACATGGCTCTTTCCTACTGTAATTTACTCTATGTTGCGGGTCTGTGTCCCTACGGCCTTGATTAATGTGATTGGGTGTGTGTTTGTCTCTGTGTTAGTGTATGTGTGTATCCAGGGCCCTTGGGGAGCTGTGGCACAGGAGTATAGAGTGGGTTTGTGTATGTGAGACTGTGTGATTGTTTCTCTCATTAGAGGGGTATTAATATCAGGCAGGCGACAGAGGATGTGCTGGCTAACAGTAACACTGAGATAAGCGGCGTCTCACAGAGAAGCTCTTTAAATATCCAGCGCCTTTTATCTGTACCTCACACACCCCTGAGAGGAGCATTAGGACCAGACACACACACATACTGTACACACTCATTAATATAAATCAAATACACTCTCACATACACTTCATGACATCAGTGCGCAATGTTTAATACAGACATACATCCTAAGATGAAACAATGGCTTATAAGCACAGCTGAAAATACAAAATTAATCATGTGAAGTTTAAATGATAAACAAGGCCCAAGTAGAAGACAATGCTGGGATTTCTGCTGAGATACTAAAGCAATAAGCCATTCAAGACCACATGATGCGAGTTAGCGATTCTGATAAGAGTTAGCGATTCTTGAACAGGGGCCCGGTGCCCACTAGGGGGCCTCAGGAAACATCCAAAGGGGCTGCAGGACGATTTAAAAGTATTTAAGTTAATTATTATTAATAAAATAAATCCATCAACAACAGAGAAAAAATTTCAAGCACTTGCATGCTTGACAATAACTACTATTAGGCAAATAAAATACTTTCATTTCTAACTCTAAATTAAAATGCTAAAAAACACAAAATCAACACGTGGACTCAAATCATGTTAGATTAAACAACTATTGTTTTTACTGAAGAACACGCCGTTGTAATGTGTGTTGAACAATTGGGGCCTTTAAGTAAAAAAGGTTAGAGTAAAGAGGAGTGCTGAAAAACCCACATATGTTAATATAACTAATGCATCACCATTGTTTAATACTAATCATAATCATAGCCAGATTTAGCCAGAAAATGGGAGTGGTGAAAAACTTTCTAGCACTAAATTGCTGATTAAAATGCTGCCAAATCCAGTCGATGTGTAGCAACAGGTGTGTGTGCATGGGCTATGGTATCTATCTATTATCTAGGGATAAAAGATTTAGCTTTGGGTGCCTATAAAACAGAAATCGTTTTGACAGAGCATTTGATGTACAGTAATGCGTAAGCTGAAGGTGTAGAAAGAGCCATGTCAGATTGAAATTAAGTAAGAATACAGCGATTTCCTGGACCCGTCTTTCACGATTCAGAGTGGCTTAGAGAATATGTTTTAAATGCCAGAGCTTTGAATCTTGAGCTACTAAACAGTTTTTAAAATAAATTAAAGCAACTGTTTGTCAGTAGATTTATGTCAGTAACGGTGGTATTTTTGATTGTATTTTATTTAGCAATTTCGTGTAGAAAACACTGCTGAATGGTGAGAAGAATAATACATGGCAGTTCACCCAAAACTGAAAATTCTGTCATTATTTACTCACCCTCAAGTTCTTCCAAACATGTTTGAGTTTATTTCTTCTGTTGAACATAAAATATAATTGGAAGAATGTTAGTAACCAAACAGTTGCTGGTCCTCATTGACTTCTATTGTATGGAAAAAATACTATGGAAGTCAATAGGGACCAGAAATTGTTTACTTAACATTTCTCCAAATACCTATTTTTTTTGTGTGTTTAACGGAAGAAAGAAATTCATACAGGTTTGGAACAACATCAGAATATCCTTTTTTTGGGTGAACTATCCCTTTATATAACAAACTATTTGTTTTCTAACATTAATTTACTGTTAATAATAATCAAGCAAAACAAAGACCTTTCTAGATTGACTTTTCCCAACAGATTCATTCTTAGATGCTGCCATCGTTTTCCCCAACGTAGACAATTTTTATATACCATATTATACAAGGTATGGGGTCAGTAAGAGTTTTTTAATTATTTATTTAAAGAAAATAAAAGTTTTATTCAGTGAGGACACATTAAATTGGCCAGAAGTGATAGTAAAGATGTTTATAATGCTACAAAGTTTTTTTTTTTAATGTATTTAAAAAAATGCTGTTATTTTAAAATGACTATTCAAAGAATTCTAGAAAAAAATGTATCACGGTTTTCACAAAAATATTGCAACATGATAATAAATGTTTCTCAAACACCAAATCGGCATTTTAGATTGACTTCTGAAGGATCATGTGACACTGAAGATTCAGCTTTGCCATCACAAGAATGCCATTTTACAAATAATATTAAAACAGAAAAGGGTTATTTTAAATTGTAACAAGATTTCACAATATTAATGTTTTTACTGTATTTTTAATCAAATAAACCGAGCATGAGATTTGTCTAAGAAATCTTTCCGGCCCCAAACATTTGAACAGTGTAGTGTATGTTTTTGATAAGTTTAGATGTCTATGTCAGATCTATTGGGAGCTGTCACAGTCGCTCACTCATGAAAAGAGAGATTTTCCCCCAGGTGTTCAGTCTGAGAGTTTGGAGGTGCTATAGTCGGTGTGAAACAGCGCAGGTCTGTTCTGTTCTCGTCCTCGGTGTCAGGTGAGACGTAACTACAGCAGAATCTGCCTGCACCTCCTCGTTTACAGCTGCGAGGTCAAAGGAGGAGGAGCTCCAGTCCCTCAGGCACACATCGGCTTCCGGAAAACATATTTCTGCTCACTCCATCACTTTCATGCACCCTTAAAGTATGCTTTTCAATCTTGTTCTTTCTTCCTCTCTCTCTCTCTTTTGTCGCCATTGCTCCCTCGCTTCTGCTCAGTAACTGGTAAAAATAGTTCTTCATAAATCATGCATTCTTTTCCAGAGCAAAGAGAGAGGGAGCACACTTTAAAAGGAGAAATGAGAGAAAGAAAGCGCACATTCAATGAGAGGTTTGATGAGTGAGATGTCACACTGCTAGATAGAACATGGCCACAGGGCTCTTCACTCTGAGATGTAATATCATTGTTTTACAGCAGAATTAGATTCAGGTAAGAACAAGAATCAGTCTGGAAACTTCTGAAGGTGCTAAAGCCAACAGAATGAAAAATGGTTAACAGGTACCAGAACAGACACCACTGAAAAGATGTAGGTTCAGGTTTAATCAAACTATATGATTAATTAATTAATATTTCTACAGCATTTTTCATCTTTATTAATGTTAATCTCAACATTAATACATGTTTAAGCAATAGTTAATGCACAGTTAATATTTTATCAACTAACAGCATCAAAGGTTAAAAATGCTGTAAAAATTTATATTGCTCTTTGTTAGTTAATGCATTAACGAATGTGAACAAATGGAACCTTTCATTTTAAATATAATTATTACTTATTAATTTTTAATTTTATTATTAATACCTGCTGTATATTATAGTTGCAGGAACAAAATGTGAATGTTTACACTGTGTTCAAAAAAATTGAAATGCATCAGACCCAGTTTGTTGTGATATAAGGCCAGATCAAATTTTATTCAGAAGTCTATGATATTATAAATCTATCTGAAGGGTACAAATACATTTTCCTGCAACTGTTCATTCTGACAGCTGCTATTGCTAGAAATATTCCTAAGGATTATTTAGCAGTCTTTTAACTTTAGCAGAGACGTGTCCCTATCGTCCATACTCAAATCTAAACCCATACACCTTTGCCTTAGCAGTGGCATTCTGACACATTTAAAATGTCAGTCTTTCTTGAATTAATTCCTTCACAGACCATCCTAGAACACAGATTATGTCTAGGGAGGACAATCACAGTCAGTCGGCTCGGATCAGGCCTGCTGACGGCACTTTACAGCCAACTGACAGACAAACACACATGCACAAACACCATCTTCAGCCTAATTGGCCATTCTCCCTGTGACATGTCCTTTGTATCTGGGTCGACAGATGTTTATCATCGAGAAGGGAGAAAAAAAGGATAAGCGAAGGAAGGAGTAAGAGCACAAACCCCCTTTTCTTCAGCATTGTTCCCTTGAAAAGAAAAACGCAAACAGAAAGAGCTTAAACACAGATAATCACACCCTGAAGACTTCACTGATAATCAGTGAAGACTGGCATGGATGTCACAAAGTTTCTGATCGATTCTTGACAGAAGCCAAGCTCTATAGCTGTTGAACTCAACTAACGACTTTACTATTTGTGAAGGTTTAGCTTTCAAAACTCAAAAACTGCGTGGAAAGGCCACACACCTACACATGTGCTCTAACCATAAGTGTTAGAGAGTATAGATAAAAGCATCAATGCCACAAACTTAACTACATTTTCACTAGTGTCGGTACTTCAGCTGTTTTCAGAGTACTGTAGAATACTTTTCTAGTAAGTAGAAGTGTAACATTATAAAATTAAATTTTTATAACATTATAAATGCTGCTTTTTGTTACATAGAATCCCTACAGTAATCAAATACTGTCTGTCCTGTTTCATACAAACTCATGAATCAGTTTGTTTGATTCAAAAAATTATTCTCAGTGTTGGGAAGTCAGGTGTATTACATAAATTAATCTGTTCAAAATAATTCACTAAAGTGTAGAAAAATCCTGTTTGTGATTGTATTTTTGAGCTAAATAGATTCAGTTGTTTCTAGATTAACTACTATATTTACCACTTTACCAATTCATGTTCAACGCAGTCACCCAATCCACATTCTTGTTATGCCAAATAAATACTACTATGACTGTAAAAATAAATATCATCTGATAGTTTTATATTTAAAACTATATCGTCTATTATTTAATGCATTAAAAATACTCCGTTTCAGTTTAAATCATAAATAAATTCACTGTTAAGTATTTTAAATTATGAGTAAATATTAGCTACATTTCTAAGTTTCTTCCTATACACCATTTTTCCATCTTGAGTGTGAATTTATTTTATGAAAAAAGTCAAAGCAAAGGGACTTTCTGATGCACATCAATAGGAATTCATTTGTTAAACGTGTGATATGTAATGTGTCATGTGTAAAGCTTCATATTTGTGCGTGTCTTCTTGCTAAATAATACATTTAACCACATCAAGTGCATGCAGTTTTTTTTATTTGAATTTGAATTTTTGGGATTTTCTTTTCTTTATGGAAAACTATTGTTTATGTGATGAATATAATACATGGATCCCCACCTAGTGCTAAACTCAAACTTGAGAAACTCTCTCTCCATCACACGCACTGTCCTGTTATTAAGCAATAAAGTACAGAACCAGTTTCACAAGCATCAGTGTCAACGGCACTTTACACTGAAGGATGCATTACCATATATATGGAGGTCTGGCTGAACATACAAACACCTGTACTGAGTAAACACAGACTTTAATAATCGCATCTCTCCCACATATCCGGAGCATAGATTTACTGACCGTTTCTAGAGCACAGATATTTAGACAGAGACATATGCAGGAGAAATGTGGACATTTAGATGTGGAAACATTATCATTCTGTGCGACTGCATATATTTACAGCTTATGGCAGTGTGTAGTGAGGTTATTTTTACTTATGCATCACACTGTAGTGCTTTAATGTGAGGTCACGTGGCCAAAAGTATAAGAGGTAATAGTTCCTCCAGGACCCTGCTGTTAAAACTTCACAGGAGCCCCATCAAGCAGCTCGATTACCCCTTTAGGAATAAATAACATGTTGGTATTCCTCTTATCAAAGGCCTCTCTGATCTCCACAAATACTGCGTGAACCAAACACAACCACAGTTATAAACACACACTTACTCACACACACCCACGCTGTACCGGCATGAACCTAAGGTGGAGTATTTTACACACTGCGGAGGAGGGGATAAGTGGAGATGTAGCTTTGATGAATAATGTGAGTGCATTATTCGTGTAATGCACTCACATTGAATAGTAAGCGTGTGTGTAAGTGTCTCACGCAGATGGGGAATTCAGTGTTAAAGTGAAAAGTTCAGCACGTCATCCCTGTCATGCTAAAGCAGTACAAGCTCCACCATTGCTCACGTTCAATATTTCATGAGCACTTGCCCTCCTGATCTCGCTAACGTACGCAACTGGAGTGTGTTATTGCTGTTTAAACTCCTACTGCCCCTGCGAAAGGGCCATCAGTGAGAAAGGTTCATCGGTTCCTGAGTAAATGTTTGGGTAAAAATTATCTTACGCAAGATGAACATCTGAAATGGTTACAGAAGGAAAATTAGGGGAGAACTGAACACTCTTCCACAAATAAACACCTAACCTGTGATGAACCTTTTTTGTAAAAGTATTGATTTTTGCCGATAAACTTTGCATTTTCTCACAAAAGCATTAAATTACAATTCTTCTTTTCAACTTCATCACCAGTTTTGCACTTGCCTGCAAAATCGCTAAACTTCTGTGAGCAAACCGTTTTTTGGGCAAACACAAAGGTTTTTGAGTGGATGCAAAAACATTGAAACATAATTTTCACTCCTATGTAAATTTTTCCATTACTCTTACTGGACTCTGTAGTTTTTTGAAAGCTGTTTTAAATAATGTAGCTGTTTTGAATAATAATTATACATGTATTCTAAGAACCCCAACCAATTTTATGTACTACAACAATTCTTCATTTGTTTTATATATAAATATGAATAAATGAAGTGTTACCAAATTTTGTTTAGATAGTAGGCTAGTAATACATAGTCAATTAAAGATCAATTATAGGATTGCATTTAAACTGCCTCTAAAAACACTTAAAAGTCATTAAAAAGTCTGTGCAAATATTCCCTTTTAAAACTGTAAGTGAATTAAAATATCTTGGGATCACTGTCCCTAGACATTATAAAAGTTTGTACGAAACAAACGTGTTGGTCGTGTTAACGCAATCAAAATGGTTTCTTTACCTAGATTTCTTTATTTGTTTCAAAACGTTCCCATCTTTTTAACCCAGTCATTCATTAAAACACTTGATACTGTGATCATGCCGTTTATCTGGGGATATAGAGCTCATCGTATATCTAAAGCGCATATTTGTAAAACAAAAGTGGTAGGAGGCCTAGGTTATTAATTGGTGGATTGCATGCCCCGGGAAATCGAACGCTACCATTCCTGCTTGGCTGGTTATTGAGAAGGATATGCAGGAATCCTCCCTCCCTGCTTTACTTTTTGCACAAAACAAACCTATCAGAACATTTAAGAAATGCAACCCTATTGTTGTAAATTCTCTTCAAATTTGGTATCAGCTCAGGAAAACCTTTAAACTCCCTCAGACTTGTTCACTTACCCCTATAGCTTGCAATCATGCATTCCCTCTCTCACAGACGGATATAACTTTTTTATCATGGAAAGAAAAAGGAGTTCTGTCTATAGGAGATTTATATATAGACAATGTATTTGCTTCTTTTGCTCAGCTTAGACAAACATTTGGGCTACCTTCCTCTCTTTTTTTCAGATATTTACAAGTACGGAATTATGTTAAAAGTAATATCTCTAATTTTGAAGTTTACAAGTCCCCTGAATATCTTTATTTATGACCTCTGAACTCGACTCGAAGGGTCTTGTTTCTAAATATGTTGAATATTTTAATAATTCTAGAACTCCTTCAATGCAATACTTAAAGATGTCTTGGGAAAAGGACTTGGGGATAGATATTTCAGAAGATAACTAGATTAATGCCCTCCAAGGTATTAGGTCTTGTTCCGTCAACTCTAATTTGCAGTTGATTCAGTATAAAGTTGTCCATAGATTACACTACTCTCGTACCAAATTACATTCCATATATCCCTCTGTGTCATCTTTGTGTCTTAAATGCAAGTCCAATGAGGGTACACTGGCTCATTTATTTTGGTACTGCCCAAAAATGTGTAAATTTTGGACTGAGGTTTTTTCTTTCTACTCAAAGGTACTTAAGATAGATTTTCCTCATGACCCTCTTATTGCAATATTAGGCTGGGCCCCCTTCCTAGAGAAGTATGCTACCAACCAGATCCAAACAGTTCAATATGGGATGACCATAGCAAAAAATACAAATAAGTTTGCACCTAAATTTGAAACATGGCTCACAGAGCTCAGTAATGTGTTACATATGGAAAAAAATTAGATTTGAGATTGCGGCTAAACCAAAGAGATTTGTACAGATTTGGAAATCCCTCTTTGAATATTTGGAAGGTGACCCATGATAACTGAATTTAACCTTTTTCTTGAAGTGGGGTGGTTAATTTGATAAAATAGCAGTGTGTAACAATTATATATTTCCATAATTGGGTATTTATTGGTATAAGATGTTCCTTGTGTTATTATAATTTTTTTTTCAAATGTGTATATGGAGAGATGGCTGTATATGCCTTTGTATTGGTACACGAGTATGATTGAGGTGTATATGTATATTATATATGTATGCATATGTGCATCAGTTCATTGATTACAATGTCATTACAGTTGTAAATTTTTTATTAAATTTTTTTTATTTAATTTATTTTTTCCCTTTGATTTGCTGGCATGGGGGATTGTTCTCTAAAATGTGAAAAGCTTAAAATTAAATATAAAAAAAAGTCAATATTTAGCGATAACTTTTCTAAATGTATTTATTTAAAATATTAAAATGTTCAAATATTTATTCCTTAAAAGGGACCTATTATGCCCCTTTTTACAAGACGTAAAATAAGTCTCTGATGTCCCCAGAGTGTATATGTGAAGTTTTAGCTCAATATACCCCACAGATAAATTTTTATAGCTTGTTAAAATTCCCACTTTTAGGGTATGAGCCAAAGCGCGCTGTTTTGAGTATGTTGCTTTAAATGCGAATGAGCTGTTGCTCCCGGAGAAGAGGGCGGAGCTTCAAGAGCTTGAGCTCCCACATTAGCAGTGCTAGCCTTTGCAAATAAATATTGAACTATTAATACAAAGCTGTTATCTTTACAGAAAACTACTCTGTTTCAAAGTCAGTCATCTGATTATACTGTGCATATTAAATTTGCATCTATGAATTACACAGAAGGGGAGCACAGCGCAATAAAAATAACAACATAGCTGGTCTAATGCTATCACAAATTTTATAAGTCCCACTTCTGATTATGAACTCAACAACTTCAAGCGATCGACTTTTAACTACCACATCTTTTAACTATCACATTCCTATTCACGATCATTCTGGAAGCACTTGAAGGCAGCATCAGTGAAAACACACAGAGACAATGATAGCTTTAGCAAGTAGCCTTACAGAGTGCCAAGAAGCTCTTTCAGAAGGTGTCCCCCCGACTTTTAATACAATCTAAACTCTTCCCCTGCACTCTTTCTCGGTCAAGTGTGTTAAAGTAGAGGTTTTCAAGGGGCAGTGTGAATAAATCTAGATTTAAATTAAAAGAGAAAAGATAGTCATATGAGAAGTAATAATAACTCTTGACAGGCATCCGGCTATCGCTGTAGTTAAGTTGAATAACAAACATAAAACTTAACAGATGAAACTTGAAGACGATATGTGTTTTTCAAGTCTTCTCCAGGTAATATATGAATGATATGAATATGAATGATACAATGGTAATTGACAGCATTAATTACAGTACAGAAGCTATAAAATATATTTTCTGCCTTATTCTGTGATAAAAATTCAAAATGTGTTTGTAGTATATATATACTGATTGTACAATCATAACCATAAAACTGACATTAGTAAAATATTTATAAAAAATATTATAGAAGACAAATTATTGTTATTGTCCAGCAGTGTATTTTATTTCTTAGCCAATTAAAATTAAGAGATTTGTTTTGGTCAATTATACATACATACATAAATATTATTATTATTATTATTACCATATTTTATATTTCTGTCCCCCAAAAGACCAAAATGGCTCTTTTGATGTTGAAGGTTGCAAACCCCTGTGTTAGACAGACAGATGAAGAGCTTGGCTATATTTAAGCATGTAAATGTATAACTATATATAACTATACTGAAAGAGGTGCACCGAAAAATCTTGATAGCTTTTTGATTTTTATTGCCCTAGGCCCTGTTAACAGCCAATCAGAAAACTAGCCAATCAGTAACACTCTTTCCCTGTGAATCATTTTACTCGTTCTGGTCCGCTGACACTGGGTTTGCTGACATGTCTTTGGAGGTTGAGGTTGAGGAACGAGGGTGTTAGCAAAACGGGCTGAAGTTGGCAAAATGGCTGGAATCGCCTACAGCGTTCAAATTTTCACCCCGTTTCTGAGACCAAGTGTCACTCACCTGTGCGCTGACTTTGCTTTTGGCCGCCACAGCTTGTTTGAGAGCCTGTCTGATGATGACGTGCAGTCTGAGCACCACAGCCTCGATGTCCTGCTCCCCCTTCATGGCAGAGGCAAGTGACCCTAGTTCCTCCACGTACGTCCTCCAGTGAGGCTGCACCTCCGCTGCTCCCCCCAGACACGCCCCCA
Organism: Barbus barbus; assembly: GCF_936440315.1. Classification (NCBI taxonomy): domain Eukaryota; kingdom Metazoa; phylum Chordata; class Actinopteri; order Cypriniformes; family Cyprinidae; genus Barbus; species Barbus barbus. The sequence continues at coordinate 22,609,119 of NC_136761.1, read as the reverse complement.
TGGTGCTGACACACAGCGGGCGGCACGGCCGGGCCTCCAGCAGGCCTTGACAGTGCGGGCAGTACCAGAGCTTCAGCAGCGAGCGCCCGCAGTCCCTGCCCGCACGCAGGTGCTGGGTGGTGTTGACCACTTCGATGCCCAGGTTCAGCGCTTGCAGGAAGACCCGAGTGGCCAGGAGTGAGCGAGACAGCCGGGTCATCATCATCTTGGGAAACGATCCGAACGCAGAGGTTCCCCTCCAGGCCCCACGGAGGCATTCTTCAGAGATGACCGTCACCGCCCCGTTTCCAAGCAGACGCCGGTAGGTGAAAGGAAAAAGGCGGGAGAAGAAGGTGGAGACCATGTCGTTTACGTTAGCATCCGAGCCCAGGATGTAGAGAGACATTTCCAGGAATAACTGTGTGACGGCTCCGCTGGCTCCGGCCCCCAAACCAGGAAACTCCTCCCGTAACAGAGTCAGAGTGGAATTACGACCCAGACGGAGGACCATGTCAAAAGCCTCTGAAATATAAGAGAAAAAAAGATATGAATGGAAGAGTGATGACAGAGTCTATAGGTCTGTCCACTAATTCTCATAAAAATGGTACAAAAGCTGTAACTGGGGCTGTACCCTTTCAAAAGGTACTAATATGTACCATTTAGGTTCTTAATGGTCTTTTGCACCATTAAGCTTAGTTGAAAAATAGTCTCAAGTATAAATAAAATGTTTGCAAAAGCCACAGACCAGAAAATAAGGGTTGGACCAAAATGGCAGACAATTGGATTATATAAATGATATTGTGTTTTGTGTGACAGACTTCAATCCTTAAAATGATTTGGACATTTACGCTCGTTTACATGTTAAGAAAGAGAACTTTATATGAATAAATGATTTCTTAGTGGCTCTAAAGCATGAAATTGGTCTAAACTACACATTTTCCTGTGTCCATAATGCCAATTAAAATAAGTAAATGTCTACATTTCCAGTTTAAGTGTTTATCTTGTGCCACTGACTTATCTTAGATGCAGCTCCAGAATATACATTATTTAAATTTAAATATAATAATTTTATGATTATTTAGGTATCATATTTCAATGAGAAGTTGAAAGTTACAGTATGTAAATAAAAAACACTACTGCTCAATACACTACTGCTTTGAACTTTCTATTCATCAAAGAATCCTGAAAAAAATGTATCATGGTTTCCACAAAGACATTACATAAACACTGATAAGAAGAAGAAATGTATTTTAGAGCATTAAATTTAGCATATTTGAATAATTTCTGAAGGATCATGTGACACTGAAGAGACAGTAATGATGCTGAATAAATTCACAAGACATTTAAAAAAATTTTTTAAAAGAAAACTATTATTACATTTTGAAATGTAATAATATTTAAAAATATTGTGTTTCCAATAAAATAAATGCAGCCTTAGTGCAAGAGGCTTCTTTCAAAAAAAAAAAAAAAAAAACTTACTGACCCCAATCTTTAGAAAGGTAGTGTAGTTTGAAACACTAGCCCCGTAGCAAGACAAACTGACACCAGAAGCAACATCAAGCAGGTTTGCTGGAGCAGGCTGAAGCTGAACTCTGCAGGAAAGTGGCCCTCCAGGACCAAATTTAGACACCCTTGAACTGAGGCACCAAACCTATTCATTGACGCTCTTAAATTTTTTTTACTGATACAGAGAGGTCACTGACAAAAAAATGAAAAGAAAAAACCTTGGATACGCAATAATCCACAGAATCTCTTCCTCACAGATGCTCACACAATCCTAATCCATGAAAGACGATAAACAGTGAGAAAAAAGGAAGATGGAATTAAAGCTTCCCCTCTAGATGAAAACCACGATGTCCTTTTAAAACAACAAGGGTGTTTTTCAAGAGCCTTATAGCTTTAAAAGGCGTTCAGTCATCCGTGCCGGATGCTGTGAGAGAGATGCCGAGATCTCCAGAAAACAGAGCACAAAGCGACGAGACATAATCAGTGACATCTGAAAGCTGTCAGTGAAGCCTTATCAGCACGCAGGCAAAGAGGGATTGCTACTGAACCCACCCAGACTAACGGGGAGACCAGAGACGGGAGGCTGAGGGGATTTGGGAGCATGTGGAGAGGAAAAATGAAGGCTACAGGGAGTGAGGAAGAATGACAGAGAAAAGAAAAATGAGTGAAAGAGAGGAGAGAAGGGCCTTGGGTTCGTCATCCAGACAGTGTGAAGGTGATTGAGAGGTGGGGAGTCTGCAGAGCTGTGATATAAGCATGCTGCCGAGCAGACTGTTCACAGCCACATACGTGAAGAGCTCCATCCATTTCTCCCAGGGAGTCCGGCTCTCAGGGGCACAGGATATTACATCAGCACAACACGCTGGAGGAGTTTATGGATCGCACTGATTGAGATGAGATAGAAATCACTTAGCACTATATCACAGAGCAGTTAAAAGTCTCAAGGTGCTCTTAGACAACCCGGAAATTCATTCTCAATGGCCATGCTCGGAATAACGTACTACATACTAATTTTTAAACACATGATATCTGCAGTATACAGTATGCATGTTGTGCACTGTTTGCATGGAATAACCAGATGACCTTTCACTCAATATTTAACTGGACTATTTTTCCAAAGGCTTTTTCTAAGTTTACATAAAAGAAGGTGACACTTTAATTTAGGGACCAATTCTCACTATTGCTTATTAGAATCCATTTTACAAGCATATTGGCTGTTTATTAGTGCTTGCAAAGCACATATTTATGCCTTATTCTGCATGATAGTGTTTTAGTTCCTTTAATCCTGTGCCATACCTAAATTTAACAACTACCTTACTAACTATTAATAAGCAGCAAGCAGGAGTTTGAAGTCATATAGTTAATATTTAGTTAACAGTGAGAACTGGTCCACAAACTAAAGTGTGACCAAAAAAAAACTTTTACTTTTTTGATGATAAATGGTCTCTAAAATGTACTTCATGGCATCATTATGTTTCAGAATAGTAGTATTTGACATGTTTATTCTGCATTATTAATATTAGTACAACACTATATTCTACAGTTCAAAAGTTTTGTGCTTTAAAAATAAATATTTTATCCCTTTATCTGCATTTATTTAATGAAAATACAGTAAACCCATAATATTGTGAAACATTATTACAATTTAAAATAACTGTTTTCTGTTTGAATATATTTTAATATGTAATTTATTCATGTGATGCAAAACATGTCACATGATCCTTCTTATTCATATTAATATCATTATTAAGAACAGTGTAAAATATGTGGAAACTGTCAAACTTCTTTTCAGAATGCTTTGATGAACAGAAAGTTCAAAAGAACAGAATTTATTTGAAATAGAAATAACATAAATGCTCTACTGTCACTTTTAATCAATGCAACGTATCCTTGCTAAATAAAAGTATTCATTTCTTTTAATATAAAAGTTTTACTGACCTAATTGTCTCAAAAAACTAAGTGAAAGAGCAAACAGTACTTAACAAATAAACATTTATAATACATAGCTGTTATACGACCTCAACAGTAAGTGGAATCCAGTCATATTAATCTCCGGAACAAATGTTTATTTCGCATTTTAATCCCATTTTGAATGAAAACTTTTGACAGTCTGATAAAATGATGAGTCAAGATGGAGGTTAAATATCTCAGTTAATATTGCCTCGGGTTCATTTGTCACACTGGAAATAGAAGGTCAAGTGGAGCGGATTACATTGTGGGAGACAGCATCTCACGCTGTGCGCTCTGCTTGCACACTGTAAGTTTTGCCAAATTCAGCAGGTCACCCGGGTATTCAACAGCCTACAGGAACATATTTACATACTGTGCGCAATATACATACTGCGTACTGCACACGTTGTATGCCATTTTGAGACAAACAACAGCAAAGCGGCTTAGAAATCGGCCAGCACAGACATACACAGTCAGTGAATGATGCTGGGGTGTGTTTTGCTGAGATTTACCATAGCAGGGTGAGTAATGTGGTGTTTAGGGAGACAGTGTCTAGTGCTGTGTGCTGATGTTAGCAGTAACACAGCGTCTCGGCAGTGTGTGCTTGCGCTGGGGACAGAAGCGGGTATGTCTGCGGCTCACTGTGAGTATGGACTGTGAGTTTACCCGCCGAACAGATGCACACACACTTCTCTCTGTGAACAAGGAGCTCTCAGACGCACTGAATGCCAAGCAGGATGCTCAGAGAGACACTCTCACACGTTAAACAATAACAACAGACACACATACAGAATGTCACACGCACGTCAATTCATATGCAAACACATTCATCATAGCGCACCAGCTCATGCTGTTTGCAAAAGCACAAGCATAAATAACTCATGCCTACTCATCATATGACAGACAATAGCGTTCATATTTATGAACAAACATAGACGAAATGTAAAGAGAAATCACAATGACATGAGCTTAAAACCAGTCTCTATATATCAAGAGTTGGAGTTAAGATACAGATCTAGACCCAATCCAAAACCAACTCTCTCAAAGCCAAGATCTAGACCAAAACCTGGTTCCAAGACTTGATTTTTCAAGAAGCAGGATGTTCATTTTACCGAACACTGGATACTAGGCTTGCATGATTGTGGCAAAAATCATATTTATATTGGCTAGTGTGTGTGTGTTTGTGTGTGTATACACTGTATATATATATATATATATATATATATATATATATATATATATATATATATATATACACACATACACACACACACAGTATATACTACAAATTTTCTGTGATTGTTAATTTTTAATTAATATAATATTTACATTAAAATACCTTTTTTGTTTTGGGTAATTGCATGCTATATTCTTTATATAAGCTACACATCTAAAGCTAAATGAATGCATTGCTGTTTATACATCAGTAAAACAAGACAAAACAACCCTCTTAGCAGCATGAAAACAAAAAAAAGTCAAATCTTGAATAAATTATACACAGAAAGCGAGCATGGTGACAATATTAGAACGCCCTCATTACAACAAAATCCTTCAGTCAGTATACAGTTTCAATTGACTGCATATGTGCCATCACTGACAAAAATTAAACTTTGGTTGGATTCCATTTAGCATACTTTTATGCAATGCTGAAACATGCATTTATGGATCAAACTTACACAACCATTATTATTGATTGTGGATAAATTAAATTAAAACTATCTAACTGGCCACTGCATTTACATGCTCAGCAAACATGTATGTGATTGGTTACAATACTTGCTGTTGCAAAAAACACAATATTGAAATTCTGACATAAAATGAACCGTTCTAAATGGAATGATGAAATCGACACTTTTTCGCCATTAGTTAATTGTAGAAACCATATTTTATAAATGCAATTAATTATTAAAGTAAATTAAGTGATATTGTTCAACAATGTCATTATCACCTTTAGTATGATGTAAATGGACTATATTCTTGTCTGAGACCACAGGTTAAGCCCCACATCCAGACTAAGAGTCTATATTTACCCCCGGTTTCACAGACAAGGCTTAAGCCTAGTCATAGACTAAAATGTAAATCTGTTTCAACTGAAAGAAACTTGAACTGACTGATTTTAAAGATGTCGTGCCTTAAGATGCACACCAGTAATGCTTTTATCTAAGGCATGTTTATAAAAATTACTTAAATGTCCTAATTAAACTATGGCCTAATCCTGGTTTAGGCTAAACCCTGTTTATGAAACCGGGCCTTAAAACCCAGACCAAGGCCTCAATTAAGTGTTCTTAACAGATCTCAAAACCAAGATTGCAAGATCTCCATCTCTAACTGATCTATATGACTGCCGCTCTCGAACACCATAACGCAAGCCATCAAATGCATACAATCACACAATTTCACTTTTAATCATGCATACACAAAGACTATATCCTGCAGCTCTGTGCTACTAATGTCTTGAGGTGTCTCCTCCCAAGCCACCAAGAACAAAAGATGGAGAACGAGAGAGAGAGAGCTCTGCTTCTTTTCTCTCTACTTCATCAATTTCTCTGAAAGCCTTGTGTAAGGCAGACAAAAGCCGCTGTATCGCTTACAAAGCCATAGTGGGCTTTAACAGTGGGAGAGAGTGGTTCGCTCTTTTAATGCAATGCTGTATTTGAGCAGAGGGGTCATACAGATCACTGTTGAATTCAGGCTGCTCTTGTTTCCTGCGTCTGATCTGGGCTTCGGGTCCACGGGTGAGTCTTGTATCAGGTGTCTACTAATGGGGTGAGCATAAATGTCTTGCAAAAAAAACAGAGCAATGGTGAATATGGTGGTTGTGTTTAGTAGACTGGTCCAGTAGTAGCCCGACAGAAAATCACCACTGGATGAGAAATCCGTCTGACAAGAGTTTCTTATCAAGGTTATAACTTCATGAGATGTTCAGTCAGTTCCATCGTTTGAATATGCTTGAATTTAATCTGCTTTGTGCCTTAAAATGTGCATGATCCTTTTACTATTTACTCATGCTGTTTCAAATTATTACAGTTCCTTTCTTCTGTGGAACATAGAAAGTATATATTTTCAAAGAATCAAAGAACTAAAACAACACTAGATCTCACTGACTTTCACTGTATAGAAAGAAAAAAGCAGAAAGACGACGAAGAAACATCTTTTAAACATTAATTTACTGTAGAAGTATGCGTATTTTCTTGTTAAATATTAAATAAATGTAAATAATAAATTATGTGATCATTCAAACTACAGTATATATTTCCAAAATATTTGTCTCCCGTTTTATTCATATTATTGAATTTAAAAACTATCTGCCAATTAATTATTTCTCAGGCTGCTTCAGTATCTGTAAAACTCACTTTTGGTCGACACTGCAACAGAAAATCCAATTGCTTGTGTCCTGCTTTTTAAGGCAAAGCATTATTGCCAAATATACACGACATTGACAAAGGATGAAGCTGTGTTTAAATTTTACATATACATTATGTCTGTTCTGTGTTGTAAAGAGGAAAATGATATATCCTTTCAGCTCACAAACTAAGCACCTCTTCAATCACTGTTAAGAGTTTAGATAAGAGTTACTCTGCTCTAGGATGTTTCACAGGTATCTGATTTCCAACCACTCAGGTGATTTATCATTAATGCCAATGGATGTGTAACCAAGGAGCTCTGATGGTGCTATATTTATGATCCAACAGATAGATGAACGCAAGCCAAAACCGTTCAGTCATAGCGTAAGGAGTATGCATCAACGAGGGCAGGGAGAGTTATGACATTGCAGGAGGCCAAACTTATTAGTGCAAAGTAATTAAGAAACTCATAAATATGCATGATATTACATTTAAGTCACTGTATATGATTTGTACGCTGGCGAGTATCTTAAACACTAGTTACTAGAAGCCATTTGATAATACACAAATCAAACAAACATGCTGCAAACTCAGTAACTGTAAAAGCTTTGTATGTTAAGCTTGTTTACCTTCAATAAATGTGTTTGATTATGTTTATGGTAGTTTGGTCTGTGTGTATTGAAGGGCATGTGAAGGTAGTATTGCAAAAAGGCAGCATTGTGCTTCTCCAGCATCAAACCAAGACCAAGCACAAAGTGTTTTCAAGGTCCGAGAGACATTCCCATCAAGACACTGACCACATGACCCTGCACCTCATGACCCTTTACAATAATGGATGTCTGTACTTTGAAGGACATCATTTTTCTCACTTCCTTTTGTGCACTTTAGAGGAATGGGATTTCATATTTTCATTTGCAAGAATGACTAAAAATAATATTTGCAGTAATGAATACAATAAGGTCAGTGTCACAAATGTTATTTGATTATCAACCATGAAGTGCAGTAGTGTAGAATTTTTTTTATTATTTTCTTATTCATTTCATTATTCGATATTATTATTATTTTTTTAAATCCTAAAACTTCCAGGTTAATTTCTGGGTTAAAATTAGATTTCTAAAGAATTCTGTGTAGTCTCAGAATCTTGGACCCGACTGTTGATATTAACATGAAGTGGTCTACATGGGTTCTCTCTGATCTTTAATTAAAAAATAAATCAATATAAATTATGATATTATTAATATTAATACAACATAACATTATCAGAGTTTTTTTTTCAAAACCAACCGGACTGGATAGATGGATGGACAGAGAGACAGCCAGTCAAATAGACAGACGGACGGACAGACAGACAGACAGATAGATAAACAGACAGACATAGACAGACAGACAGATATATATAGACCGACAGAGAGACAGACTATATGCGGGCGGACGGACGGGCGGACAGATGGACAGATAGATATAGATGGATGCAACCCGTATCATTCCTTTACTCCCTGTTTTTATCTTCAGAGAGGAAGCAGAACTGCACTGCTCCCGCTCCACTTTCTGCAGGCCCTACAGCTATCAAAGCAGTCAGTTTGAAAGGTGAACATTTATAGAAGAGTATTAATTTAGATTAGACTTTAATCAATATATCAATCCAGCGAGTGCTCGCTCTAAACCAGTTGCGTGTTCTGACATATGCAGGGCCGCTGCGGTAATTCAAGCTGCTCAGAAGCTCCGCTCGGACATCCATCAGAGGCCCATAGACTCATTATCCCCGCCAGGCGCAGATCATCAATAAATTAGCCATGCAACGAGCCCAATCAATTTCCCTGATGGAGTGTCACCTCTAGTCGCCGGAGAGAGAGATGGGGGGGAAAGCAGTGCCACCTGGCCCCTCCCCCGCCAGACCGCCACAGAGCCTGGAACCATCAACGCTAATAAAGTCTCTATCTGCCAGACGCAAGGCGCGCTTCATACATCAGCCATAAGTTATGTGCATTCAGAACGGCTCCATTGATTAGGGCCGAGTTTGTTTGCCATACGAAGGATGAGGGAGCCACACCTGCAAAGAGGTTTCAAATGGGTGGTCAGGGTTTGGATGCCAGGGGGTGATGAAGTAGCGTGCAGTAAGCTGTAAAAGTGCAATGGTGGAGTGGTAAGAGGAGGATAATATTTCCCGTAAGGGAGGAGAAGGATTTCTGGTAAGGTCCCGATAGTATCGCTCCGGCCATGGACTGGACGGCATTGGGTTACCAACACACTCACTCTCCTCTGCCTCTCTCTCCACTCCTCACCCATCTCCATTGCCTGAGAGACCTCTCTCACTCACTGACAAATGGACTTCTGGGAAGACACCGATGACTAACCATAGAACAGGAACTGCTCTCCTTTGCTCCTAGATCTTATTATGACAGAATCAAAGTGGGCCATATAATGTAGCATGTGCACATACATGTGATATCAACTTCATTTCTGACTCATAAATCCATTCTGAGCATAAATCCTCATTGTTTATTAAATGTTTATAAAAGGGTCAGTGGATGTAGCATTCGGCGCCAGGAACACGGACAGAGTGACCACAGTGACCTTTTTTTGGAATGGATCACATTGATTTCCTGCTCTGTGACTTTACAGGGGACAAAGTTGAGTCCAGACTCCAGAGGGAAAAAACCACAACCTCTGTGCTGGACTGCAGCTGCTAAGCTCTTTAACCGTAGATGGCTAATCCCATAGGTCCACACACACAAATTTTTGCTTTATACAACAACCTGGCGCCACTTAATCTAAGTCTCAGTATGGACTGCATTGATTTCTGGATCTCAGAATCTCACTCTAGGTCACAATTTGAATAAAATATTATGTCACATTTACATCACAATGCAACAAATCATAAAAAGGCATCAAAAGCATCATACCCAAGACAAAAAGACAGACATGTACAGATAGACAGACAGACATACAGATAGATAGATTGATCAGGGCAGTTAGTGAAAAATATTGCATTTTCTTTCTGTAAAATATATACTTTTGTGATTTTGAGGTGAAATATGACCCAAAACCAAGAGATTTGCTCACATGTGTGCAAAATGACAAGTTAATGTGTAAGCGAGAGGTGATGGGACATACAATGCCCTCAATAAGTACTGGATCAGTAAAGACAAAATTGCTCTGTTGGCTATGGAGTCAAGACATTTGCAAATATGATTAAAAGATGAATATAAAGACAAAACTACAGAATGTCACATTTTATTATTAGCCGTTTCAACACCTACATGTTTCACCAAATAAAAAGAACAGCACTTTTAGAGTCACAGCAATCACAGCAGTGAGTCTGTGACCCATAGACATCACCAGACTCTTGGTCTCATCCTTTTAAATACTTTTCCCAGCCTTTAATGCAGCCAATCCCAACTGTTGCTTGTTTTGGGGAGTTTCTGCCTTTACTCTCCTCTTCAGCTGGTGAAATTCATGTTCAATCAGATTTAAATCTGGAGATTGACTTGGGCAATCTAAGACTTTCCATTTCTTTGCCCTTATAAATTCCTCGACTGAACTGGCAGTGTGTTTTGGGTCATTGTCCTGATGCAATATGAAGCACTTCCCAATTAATCTGGTGGCATTTTCTTGAATATTGGTAGGCAAGATGGTTTTGTACCCTTCCAAATTCATTCTGCTACTGTCATCATACATTAAGTCATCAGTAAAGTTAAGAGGGCCTGTTCCAGAGGCAGCCATGCATGCCCATGCCATGACAACACCTCCACCATGCTTACAGATGAGGCTGTATGCTTGGGATCATTTGCAGTTCCCTTTTTTTCCACATTTTTGCTTTCCCATCACTTAGATAAAGGTTCATCTTTGTCTCATCTGTCCATAAACACAGGTCCAAAACTCTTCTGGCTCACCTTTGTGCTTTTTTGCAAACTCTAATCTTGTCTTTCTATTTTTGGTTCTGGTCAGAGGTTTGCATCTTGCTGTGTAGCATCTGTAATTCTGTGTTAAAGTCTCCCGAGAACAGTAGATTGTCAGAGCATCACCCCAGCTTTCTGGAAGTTGTTGGTGATTTTACAGACACGTCTTTTAAGGTTAATTTTCACAACTTTTATGATTTGTCTGTCATCAACTACTGTCGTTTTCTCAGCCGATCAGGTAGTTGTTTGTTGCTGGTGTCGCTGGTGGTTTCCAATCTCTTGATTTTTCCATGCCCTTTATTTTTGCTATAGCTCTAATTGACTTCCTCTTTTCTTTTAGCATCCAAATTGCTTGCTTTTCTCTCAAAGTCAGCTCGCTCATCTTATTCCTGGTTTGTGCGTGTCATCATTGAATGCAAGATTCAGAATACAGAAGTAATGGATATAACTGATACGACACATTCCCTGCTTTTAATATCTGAATAATTAATGCAACAGGACACAGCTAATCACTTAGAAAGACCTGTGAGGCAACTGTTCCAATACTTATGCTCACATCAGATAGAGGGATGAAACTCTAAAAGTGCTGATCATCTTAGCTGGTAAAACATCTATGTGTTGAATCACCCAATAATAAAATGTGCCATTCTGTACTTTTGTCTCATATTCATCTTTTAATCATATTTGTAAATGTCTTGACTCCACAGCCAACAGAAGAATTTTGTCTTTACTGTTCCATACTTTTGGAGGGCACTGTACGTAGACGGGTGGGGAAATGGGCGGTATGTGATCTGGAGGAGGAGAGGAGAGCAGGTGAATGAAGCGCTCAGAGAACGTGCCAGTTCATGTGGAGAGAGACACTCACAGCCTGATCTTTGAAGCTCTTATCAAAGGCTGCTGGAGTCAAGAGATGGCAGCAAACCAGACACATGAAACACGTCCTTGCGAAAATCCACCAAAGTCACCACTGTGACGAGACCTTGCAGCTAAAGCTCCTCAAGACCTTGGAGTTACAAACAAACAGATCTCTCAATTTAACAATACACGAGGGTCACTGTTAATACACTCCCACTCAAAACCATTTGAGAGCTGTGATTGAAATACACACATCGTACACAGCACATATCTGTCAGACACTTGTCCCTCTGTTATCACGAGCACAGAGCATTCCATGTGTTTTAACAGAGTAACACTTAAAGAAGGATAAATGAATACAAGAATGACTGAAAGAGTAAGCAATGACAGATAAGCTGGAATAGGCATCTGCTCATAATCAAGATTCCCCTCCAACACACTGAAACATCTCTCCACGCATGACCTGTATGGCAAGCCGTTTTGACTTTTATTCATTCTCAGGATATGAATTCTTGATATCAACAATTCAGTTTTTACTAGTTAAAATGTTCATTCTTGATATCAACAATTTAATTGTCACGAGTGACAATGTTAATTTCTGATATCAAGAGTAGACATTTTTACTAGCAAGAATTGTATTTCTGATGTGAAATTGGAATTTCAACTAGTAAGAAATTAATTCTTGATATCAACAATTGATTTTGAATGGCAGCCTATGGTGACATTTACCTAGTGAAAATACAATTACAGATATCAACAATTTAATTCTTGATATCAACAATTAAATTGTTCATATCAAGAATTAGCATTTTAACTAGTGAAAATTTAATTGTTTTAAAAAATTAAAATTTTTAGAATGCAATTGCTGATATCAAAAATAGCCATTGTTACTAGTAGAAATATAATTCCTGATATCAAGAATTATCATTTTAACTACCAAAAATTTAATTGTTGATATCAAGAATTAATATCATGTGAAGGAATAAAAGTCAAAACGGCTTGCCATAGACCTGTGGCTGCAAATAAACAGAGCGCTGTCACTCCACACCGCTCCCATACTCTTTCCCATCCTTCTTCCTGCTACACACCCCTCCCTCTGCCCAATTATCCTCCCTGCTCAATTCCTACACAGTCTGATTCAGAAATTTACACAAATATTGGCCGCTGAATGCATATTAATGATGAACCCTAATAATAGCAATTCACTGATAATGAATGGGAAAAATTCGTTCCTTTTTGAAGTGAGGTTTTAAAGCGGATAGACAAGCGAGGGGTTGAATTTTTAAGTGGAGCAGCGAGGGGATAGAGATGTGGTTTGAAGTTCTTGTTCCAGATGTGAGCGCGAGCGAGGGAGTGATAGACAGTGAGAGGAAAGAGAAGAGAGTGAGCGATGCACAGAGACTGGGAGAGACACTTTGGGGTCATCTGTACTTTAAATGTGTTAAATGGAGCACCAGACGCCCTCAGTCAAGTCTGAACTCTTTACACATGGAAGAAGTATAATACCTTCAGCTGACTAACAGATTATCAGTCTCATTCTGATGGACAGTAAATTTAACTTTTATCCCTATAATCTCCATATTAAAGGTGTTTGGTGTGGTATAATGCACTCTTGAGAATTCAGTTAGGGAGTGTTTGTACAGATTGTTTCATGTCAAGTAAACAGTGACATACTACATATCTTAGGCCTGTGAGGAAAGAGATGGGTCCCACCCACAAATGTTGACGTCATGTACAGGCATTTGTATCAGGGTGCAATAATTCATGTTACAGTTGTCTAATGTGGATATATAAATATATATGGATATAAATATAAATATAGCTGTTAGCGGGCCGAGCACAACAAAATGAAGAGCTAAGGAGATGTCTTTAAAGACATTTTTTGATACAGCATTTTACCATAAGAAAATGAGGTATTGTTCGATTCGGTATGCTGCTTCGAATCTAATGAGACCGATTTTTGATTTTTAGCCAAACTGGTCAGAAGTTATAAGCAAAATTATGTCATTATTATATATTTTGACCAGTAGGTGGCGCTGCGCCAAAACTACTCATGTGCCCTCAGTTCATGCTTGATAAAACATGCATCAAGTTTGGTCAACGCTTTACGAGAACGGTTTGGTCTGTCAGAAATCTTTTGATTTCTTTTTTAAACTTTTTGCTGAAACTTCATTGTCTGAAGATGATCTGAAAATGATCTGAGCCAATTTTGGTTAAAATCAGAAACGGCAAAATTCAAAATTGCAAAACATTTTGACCTGTAGAAATTTAAATTTTGGTATGCATTCGACTCGGAATCAAAGGAAAAATAGGAAAAAGAATTTTGCTTCTAGACCATAGTTCAAAAGATATAAGCAGACATAGGAGTGCAAATTTGGCCTTTTGGTGGTGCATAATATTCTCGCAAGTGGTTCTATGTGCAGCCATAGACTTCCAGAGCAGAAAACGAAGAAGAAGAAGAAAACAAAGAAGAAGAAGAAAACGGTTACAATAGGTGCTTAAGCACCTTGTGTGCTTGGACCCTAAATATATACTTATAAATTAATTATGTCTCAAAAGAGCACCAGTTGGTGCTTCAAGAAAAAAATTAAAGCAATACAATAATGAAAGGAATATTTTTTTAAATTATAACAATAAAACGTTTGTATTCTAAAAGTTATAATATCATAAAAAGATCATTCCTATTTCTTATATAATTATAATACAAATTATAATAAAAGATAAATATTTTGCAAAATTAAAAAAGAAATTAAATGATATTCCACCAAGTGAATTTAAACTAAATTTAAAATCATTGCAATGTAAAGTAAATAAAAGATAGATATTAAAATCTAGGAAAAAGAAATTAAAACAAAAATAAATGCAGTGTGAATGCAGTGTGAAATTAAGATTAATTTAGAATTATTAAAATGTACAGCATATTGCTTTTGAATTTGATTAGCTGGGTATTATGCAGTTTATTGCCCCTTTCAAAGTACAATTTTAAAAGTTTCAGTACTTTTTCAACATATTCTCAAAGGATGTTTATTACTTTTTTAATTCCCTTTTTCTATTCATTAAAAAAAATCAATACAAAATATTGCATGTGTGCAGTTTCATTTAGAAAGCATAAATCCAGTGAGCTACAGCAGGTGTACCTGTTTTAACCAAACAATGAGTGACATAAATGAGAGGGAACAGATTCTATTACTCCAGAATGAAGCTCCAAGCTTAAAAAACTGTCCTTCACATCAAAGTAAAGCAGTTGGACTGGCAAAGGCTCTTGAGGCGTCTTTACACCACCACTCCGTCATGTCAGTCAGCATGTGTCTTGTTTTTGGTTCGCTGTGCACATGAATCAATAATCAACATTCCAGCAGCTAAAATGCTGTTTCCGTGATGGTGACTGAACACCGTGAGGGGGCCCCCCCCCCGCAGTCATGAGCAACTGGAAAAGAAACACAATAGTCTAAATGACTGGTTTGGAAACTTCCTCTGCTGTGTGTGCAGCTCACACCCCCGCTGCTCGGCTTTGGCACGGCTTCAAGAGACACCGCAAACACATGTGGCAATCAATTCCCACCGCTTTCCACGATCTAATCAGATTTCTTTCTGAGGCATCCATTAATCTCCAAACTGCAGATAGATCAACTGAAATATGATCGCTTCAGCAAACTCTAAAACTGCCTTACGGTAAAGGTTAGATATACGGAGCAGCTTGTGCCTCATTTTGTCTCAGGACACTGTGCAGAGATCTATGGATCAGTGTTGCTATATCAGCTCTGATTCACCGCTTGCTCACACAGCGCAGCGGGAGTCCGTCCGACTGTCAGCCAGGCCAGATGTTAATTCTGCTCTGTGGAGCAGCACTGGGTAATGATGTCCAGACAGGTGAGATCCATATCAGTAAACGCGTCTTTGACAGACCTAAATGTGAAGCACACAGACTCTTCGCAGGTGTGGCAGTAGATCAAGAGGCCCACTTTTTTCTACTTCAATTAACTTTACAGGAGCTCAGTGGCAGAGCTGGGATCAAACCGTGTCTTTTTTGGCTAGATAGCGGCGCTGGAAAAGGCTGCGGGCTGTGACTATCAGGATCTGGTATAAGATCTTACAAGGAGTTATAACTCACTGTTAAAGAGCGAGATTGCTAGCGGTGAGGCGTTTTAGCGTAGATGGGGGAACAATGTTAGACCTCCTTGGCCTCAATCAT
This sequence comes from Barbus barbus, assembly GCF_936440315.1. Taxonomy (NCBI): domain Eukaryota; kingdom Metazoa; phylum Chordata; class Actinopteri; order Cypriniformes; family Cyprinidae; genus Barbus; species Barbus barbus. The sequence continues at coordinate 22,593,394 of NC_136761.1, read as the reverse complement.
CATATCATCAGCATATTCTTCTATATTTGCATCCTTGTAATCAGCATGTCTAATCCTACAGCTTCAGTCAGCTGTTCGCAATGTGTCGTTTATCTTTTCTAAAGGTCATTCCTCCACAATCCCTTTAGCCAAACAATGTGGTACATTTTCAAGGTTTATGCTGATGGGCCTGTGGAAGCAAAGCACAATTTTCACCTCTTGGCAGAAATGCGGCAAATAAATGGCATGTTCTCCCTGTGAGTCTCGGCTATTTACAGATGATGCTGTGGAAGAGTTTACACTTCTTTCCCCTTCGTCCTGTCTGACGCTGAGGGGAGAATCTCATTTCTGTAACTCCCAAAAAATGTCAAAGGTTACCTGCTTTGTGGGAATGGAGATCCCGGTTTAGGTAGAAAAAAAAAAAAGTCTGCTGGCTGTGAATTGCAAGGCTGGTTAAGAAAGGTGTAGACGGGTTAGAGCAGGTTTGGTGTTGATCTAGCTGATAATGACGGGAAGTGACTCATTTCTGTCATTATGTGGTCCCTGACTTTAACTTTCTGTTCATAAAAGAACCCATATGACCCATATGAAGCAGAAACAGCTGTTTTAAACACTGATAATAAGAAACGTTCCTAAAGCACCAAATACTAAACTGATTTTTGAAGGATTGTGTTACACAAATGTAGATTCAAATATAAAATAGCTTATTTAAATTGCAATAAAATTTCACAATATTATTGTTTAATCAAATAAATGCTGCCTTGGTGAGCAACAGAGATTTACAATGTTAAAAACATGAAAAACAAAAACGTACAGACCCCAAACTTTTTAGCAGTTGTTTGATTTTGGTTTTGGTTATGGTTTTTAAATACGATTATAGTCATTTCTTACATTCCTCGTTTTATTGTCATAGTTCAGCACATTAAAACAAAGTCAAACAAAGAAACTACATATAAGCATTTACATTAAAGAAACACATTAATAATCATATTAATATTAATTTACTTCTTTTGGCTGAAACATCATTTAATCATTTTCTTATTTGACAGATATCAATATGTTTTAATTTATATATTTAAATTATTTCATTAAAATTATTCTATATTATTATGTTTTATGAAAATTTTGGTCACTTTATTTTTAGGTCCAGTTTTCACATTTAACAAACCATTAACTACAACCTTTGCCTCAATAAACTTGCCTTACAATAGTTAGTAAGGTAGTTGAGTTTAAGTGTTGGTAGGATTAGGGATGTAGAATCTGCAGAAAATGTGCTTTACAAGTACTACTGAACAGGCAATATGTTAATAATATGCATGCTAACAATCTTAATAGTGAGAAATGGTCTGAACATTTAAACTTGCATGGAATGAAAACATGACCAAAAGAGAGGTTTTGGTTCAATGAGTTGTGAGTCGATGACTTGAGAACCATTCAGTCTGATTCATTGAAATGATTTGACACGCATTATGATTTGTTCCAAAATCATTTGTTCCAAAATCTGTGTCGTCTCCTAATGGACCAGTGAATCCACCAGCACAGACGTGATAAAACTGTCTAAAATAGTTCATCTAGTGAACATCTGCAGGTCTTTCAACAGTGATACCAGCAGCCAGGCCTGGGGAAAATTCTAGGAAAAGCTCTAAATTTAAACATTTCCTCTTTAAACTGAACTCAAAGCTTTTCAGAGCCCATCTTCTGCTTTCGCTGTCACTGCAAGTGTGTTTGTGCAGAGGAAAGAGATAAGAGAGGTGTGCCACCCACTGCTGCGGTGTCTGCTCAACGATGGACCTCTCTGTTAGTTGGTTTGTTTTTGTCTCTAGTTTGTTAGCTCTGTCCTTGATGTGCATCACACAGAAGTACCCTGGAGCCTCCGCCGCATCAGGTGCTGCTCTGATCAAAGGCTGACGCGAATGCCGCGCTCCTCCCTCTCCATCTCTTACGATTGCTTTTCATTCCTTTCTTCTTATGTCTGTTCATTTGCATCATCCTATTCTCTTAAACACGTACTACGTTTCAGGTCTCATAACTCCCATTTTACCTTATTTCCCCTACCTTTGTTCACAGACCAATCCTTCTTAAGAGAAAACGTCGCCTTTGAAAGGAAAAACAAATGTGGTAGTGCAAAACACATGCTGAGGGAGGTTATAAATCGAACAACTAAAGGCCTGTTCACACTAGGGGTGATAACTATAAGAACTATTATAATGTTTTAAATAATCTTCCTAAATCTATGAGAACATAGAGGTATGATATTGTTGAAATAGTTATCAAAATGATTTTTTTCTAGCTTATGAACTGTAAAAACATTGACAGCCAAGCACAATCCATCGGACTTTAAGGCCTGCTCACACCAAGAACAATAACTGTCAAGTTAACTACGTTAACTATATATCCATGATGCAGCTGTTGTATGTTCTGATTGGCTGTATGTTTCGATCAATGTTTCGCTGTGCTATTATTGTTATAGTTGTGGTATGGACTCTGCCACTCCTTTAATGATTTTTTTGTTACATTTATCATTCTTGGTGTGAATGGAACTTCACACAACTCGGGCTCAAACCTGCATGTGGCATCATCTCTGCAAAATAATATTTGCATTGCTTCTTGAAATATTTGTGACACTTTAAAAGGCTCACAAGTCTGGGATAAGCACAGCACGCTGCTAACATTCCCACCACCTCTACTACATGTGTTTCTCTGCACAGACCCTGTGCATCCAGGACGCGATCTTCCCAGATGTCCTACACTCCGGTGCCGGGACGCCACGGACCCTGTGTGCACCAGCAGCGGAAGACGCGAGCCAGGCCCCGGGCGACGACCTCTCCCCCTCCGCTGCCTCCGGTCTTCGAGATCTCCACCCGGAACCGCTTTGCTCCCCTCCACGAGACGGAACGCGATGCTGTGATCGTCGGAGACTCCATCGCCCAGCACGAAGGTAAAGTACACACTCACTGTTTCCCCGGTGCTCGTGTTCTCGATGTTTCAGCGCAGATACCCACGATCCTGAAGGGCGACGAGTGCTGTCTTGCTGCACGTGGGGGTTAATGACACCAAGCTGCGGCAGACGGAGACACTGAAGAGGGACTTCGGGAGCCTGATCGAGACGGTACGCAGCATATCGCCCGCGACGACAATTATCGTGTCAGGACCGCTTCCCACATATCGACGAGGACACGAAAGGTTCAGTAGACTGTTTGCTTTAAACTAATGGTTATTGTCATAGTGTAAAGAAAAGAAACTGCTCTTTGTTAATAATTGGAATCTTCCTAGGCTTTTCCGTGCTGATGGCCTGCACCCCAGCAGAGTCGGAGCGGAACTCCTGTCGGACAACATCTCCAGGATGCTACGCTCCATCTGACTAGTAAGCCAATTCTCAAATAACTACTATGACTTTTGTTCTACCCACTTAAATGATAGAAGTACTTGCGTTGTCCAATCTATACAGACTGTGTCTGTTCCCCGAATAGCGAGGTCAAAATATAAATTTAATGCAGGATCTAGAAAAAATCTGATCGTGATTAAACCAGAAAAACGCTAAATAAATGAACAAAAACTATTTTTAAAGCTTGGGCTCCTACATATTAGATCACTCGCACCCAAAGCAGTTATTGTAAATGAAATGATCACAGATAATAATTTTGATGTACTCTGCCTGACTGAAACCTGGCTTAAACCAAATGAATATTTTGGTCTAAATGAGTCTACTCCACCAAGCTACTGTTATAAACATGAGCCCCGTCAGACTGGTCGTGGCGGCAGTGTGGCAACAATGTATAGTGATATTCTCAATGTTACTCAGAAAACAGGATACAGGAGGTTTAAAGCATTTGAAATACTTCTGCTTAATGTTACACTGCTAGATATGCAAAAGAAATCTCTCCTATCTCTTGCTCTGGCTACTGTGTATAGACCACCAGGGCCATATACATATTTCCTAAAAGAATTTGCGATTTCCTCTCAGATCGATTAGTTAATGTTGATAAAGTGCTAATTGTCGGAGATTTTAACATTCACGTTGATAATACAAATGATGCATTAGGACTTGCGTTTACTGACCTAAAAACTCTTTTGGAGTCAAGCAAAACGTCACCGGGCCCCACTCATCGTTTTAATCATATGCTAGATTTAATTATATCGCATGGAATTGATCTTACCGATATAGATATCGTACCTCAAAGTGATGATGTTACTGATCATTTCCTTGTATCGTGCATGCTGCATATTACTGATATTAATTATATGGCTCTGCGTTATCGTCCGGGCAGAACTATTGTTCCAGCCACCAAAGACAAATAACCTGCCTGATTTATCTCAACAGCATATCCGCAAACTCATAGATAATAACCAAAACAATCCAAGGTTCTTATTCAGCACAGTGGCTAGATTAACAAATAAACACACGCCACCCGATCTAAATATTCCCTCACAGTTTAATAGTAATGACTTCATGAATTTCTTTACTGATAAAATGGATACCATCAGAAATACAATAACAAATGTATATTATACTGCATCTAGTATTTCAGCTTCATTCATCGCACCCAAAGAAAAACTGCAGTGCTTTACAACTATAGGACATGAAGAGGTAAATAAACTTATCAGTGCATCTAAACCAACAACATGTTTATTAGATCCTGTACCCACTAAACTACTGAAAGAGTTGTTACCTGTAGCAGAAGAACCGCTTCTCAATATTATTAACACATCGTTATCTTTAGGTAACGTCCCAAAACCATTCAAGCTGGCGGTTATTAAGCCTCTTATTAAGAAACCACAACTAGATTCCAATGAACTGCAAAATTACAGACCCATTTCAAATCTTCCGTTTATGTCTAAAATTTTAGAAAAAGTTGTGTCTGCTCAATTGTGCTCCTTTTTGCAATAAAATGATCTCTATGAAGAATTTCAGTCAGGTTTCAGGCCTCACCATAGTACAGAAACTGCACTTGTTAAAATTACAAATGACTTGCTTCTTGCTTCAGACCAAGGCTGCATCTCATTGCTAGTATTACTTGATCTTAGTGCTGCGTTCATTCATACCTGTCCGATCGCTACCACTGTTCATTTAAATGGGGAGTCATCTCAATTATCACCAGTAAAGTATGGAGTACCACAAGGATCTGTCCTAGGTCCTCTGCTATTTTCAATATACATGTTGCCCCTTGGTAATATTATTAGAAAATACGGGATTAGTTTTCATTGTTATGCTGATGAACACCAGATGAAGCTTCTAAACTATCTAAGCTAATAGATTGTGTAAAAAATATAAAAGTTTGGATGACCAAAAATTTCCTCCAATTAAATTCCGATAAGACAGAGATATTACTTATTGGACCAAAAAACTGTACACAAAATCTCTTGTATTACAATTTGCAACTAGACGGATGTACTGTTACATCCTCTAAAGTCAAAAATCTGGGTGTTATATTAGACAGCAACTTGTCCTTTGAAAATCATATTTCCCATGTTACAAAAACATAATTCTTCCATCTTAGAAACATTAACAAGCTTCGAAACATGCTACCTGTTTCTGATGCAGAAAAGCTAGTTCATGCATTCATGACCTCTAGACTGGACTATTGTAATGCACTGCTAGGTAGTTGTCCTGCATCTTCAATAAACAAGCTACAGATAGTCCAAAATGCAGCGGCTAGAGTTCTTACCAGGTCAAGAAAATATGATCATATTACCCCAATTTTACAGTCTCTGCACTGGCTACCTATTAAGTTCCGTATCATTTACAAAATATTATTACTTGCCTATAAGGCCCTAAATGGTTTAGCTCCTGCGTACCTAACTTGTCTTCTACCACGCTACAATCCAACCCGCTCCCTAAGGTCGCAAAACTCTGGACTTTTGGTAGTACCTAGGATGGCAAAGTCCACTAAAGGAGGTAGAGCTTTTTCACATTTGGCTCCCAAACTCTGGAATAGTCTTCCTGATAACGTTCGGTGTTCAGTTACAATTTCTCTGTTTAAATCTAGATTAAAGACACATTTCTTTAGCCAAGCATTCACATAATGCATCTTATGATCTTGTACTGCAGTTATATCTGATCAAATGTACATTATTATTATTCTTTAGCTTGGGTTGAACAAATCATTTTTGCTTAGATGGAACAGCAGCTACGCTAATTATGTCTCTATTTGTTTAACATCCCGTGGTAACTAGGAATTACAGAAGCTTCAGTCTGGATCCAACCCTTAAATGATCTGAGATGACCGAACACCTGAGAAAAGATGATGCCAACCCCTCAGAGGACCTCAGAGGATGCCAAAGCTCAGACAACATACAGAATTACAAAATTTTGCCATAAGTTAAATATATTAAGGTTCTGCAATATATAAATATATTGTGGAAACTTAATTTCCTGTAGAGCTGCTTTGCAACGTTTTGTATCGTAAAAAGCGCTATACAAATAAACTTGAACTTGAACAATAGGGCATAATATGTACTGTATAATGTTAAGGAATTTTTCTGTATTTATTTTTCACCAGTATTTTGAATTTTACACTGCATTGCATTGTGTTTTAGAGTTAACAGAAATGTTCGTAAAATGAAAGGATAATGTCCTGTGTAATAAGCAGCCAGTACTATTTCTGTTATTTTACGGATTTATTTTTTACAGTGAGATGAACATAAATGAAATATTTTATATATATATAAAATGCATTTACTGGAGAAACCATGCCATTTTAACTTGTCTCTGTGTGTCTTTACCAGGTGAGCTACCGAGCAAGTTTACTATGTCAGAAAAGCCATATATATGGAGCTGGCTATGTGATGTAAACGTCAAAAAAAAAAAATTCACAAATCATGCACTAAAAGCATTTTGAGCTCATAACATGACAGTATTGTGCAAGGAATCAGTCTGCCCCTGTAGTTGATTGGAAAGAATAAAAGTTGTTGGTGTGTAATTTCCACTAGTGTTCCAGTACTTTATTTCAGTTTTGTAAAAAAATAAAATAATAATAAAAAAAAGCAGGTACGCTTTTCCAGTGAGCCTAGGTTGGTTTGTCCCCTGTACGCCTCAAATCCCCTGGAATTCTCCTCGACAGAATGCCCCAACGTCCCTCATTATGTCCTTCCCATCGTCCCCGAGTGCTCACCTCAGCAATACATACATTATTATGAAGACTTCTGTCAGCTACACAATAGAAACATATTTTAATCATAGCCCCAGCCAGCTGGGAGAGAGCCTCCTTCACCCCTCCACCCTCTCCTCCCTTCTCATGTTTCTTCTTTTTTCTTGTTCTATCCATTCATCTCCCTCCCTTTCTCTCTCTCTCCCAGAAGTCGTAGTGATGAATAGTTCAGCGCTGGCATCTGATGCCCACCAGCAAGAGGCAAGGCCCTTTTCAACAGCTCTCCTGGATCAGGAGGGGAAAAGAGATTAATTAATCCGGCAGACTGGGAGGCAGGACACTTTGGGTATAGAGTTTGTGTGTGCGCACGGAGGCTGATGAGCTCTTTAAATAAACGCCACAAGGGTACACACCAGAGCAGCCAGAGGCAGGGCATATGAGACCGTCCTTGACCTCCCAACACACACACACACTCCCAAACTGTTCCCTCAGAGACTCCTGCCTCACAAACCCACAGTCCACTGCTGATTTTCAGCCCAGACTTTGGGGGGGAGGGTAATGTGCCTGGGTCTGCTCTTAAATGCACACCGTGCCTCTGTGCACCTATTACCACGCCATATGATACTGTACGGAGGAGGTAAATGATGTCATCATTCTGACCGCTGCCGCGTCCTTCAGACGAGCTGAACAGACGTGTTTACCTGCCGCTGACGGAGTGGTAATGTTAGGAGATGTCATTCTTTACAACAACAACAAAAAATGCATTGAGTCCTTATCTAACCTAAACATGCACTGCAGTGATGGTGTTCAATGAATTTAACATATAAGAAACTCCAAAAAAGAACATCATGGTAATATCATGGTACACTATTTTATATGATAGTCAGGTAACCAAAAGTTTAATGTGGTAACATCTAACTCTGCTCAATGGTCTGGTTTTAATTTGTGTACTTTGCACTTTTTTACTATGCTAATCAAAAAGTGATGAAACATATTTGATAAACCTCTGTGGTCTGGCAAATTATTCAGTGTGCAAAACAAGACATTTTGAAAAGCGTTTTTGTCCAGTATATTATTGTAATTTTCTTTTACAAAATATCTTATTTTGTGTTTCACAGAAGAAAGAAAGTCATACAGGTTCTGGAGTGACATGAGAGCAAATGATAACAGAAGTTGAATTTTTAGGTGTACTGTCTCTTTTAGAATGAATTTTTGAATGTGTAAATGATCTTTATAATAGGATCAAAAATACTGATGCAATATATAGAGATAAATGATGGTAATATCATGGTACTTAATTACTGACAAAGATACAATATATGAATATATGATGGTAATAGCATAGCACTTTAAATAAATATTGATAGAAGGATCTGTATTGCTGCAATATCACAATATATACACATACAATGGTAAAACCATGATACTTTTTAAATAAATATTAAAAGGAGGATGTATGAATATTGATATTGACTGATATAGCTATTAAATAGACATTTATTGATATTGACATTGTATTTAATGCAATATTACCTTAAATAATAAATAAATAAATAGAAAGGTCTAAAGCAGGGGTCACCAGACATGGTCCTGGAGGGCCGGTGTCCTGCAAAGTTTAGCTTAATTACCTTAAGTATACAAGTATGCAATATCACAATCTAAAAATATTTTGTATCAATGCTTTTTGTTTTTGCTGTTGTTGTTGAAGAATCTAGAGAAGCTAGATAGCAGGTGCAATTTTTCACATCCAGATATGAAATCAAATTCAAATATGACTTCACAACCTAACCCCTAAAAATACTATTTGGTGTTTTTACTTGTCATTTAACAGATGGCTTTCATCCAATGAGACTCACTCTAGACTAATTTCACAGACGGTCTCATTGGAGCACCTGTGGTTAAGTGCCTTGCTCAAGGGCACAATGTTGATAGAGCAGGACTGTGATCTAACAGGAACTATTGAGTTTCTGGGTCATGCTACATGAGACTGAACCAGCAACCAAGTAGCAGCTCAGATCATTAACTATTAGGGTACCAGCACATCGCTGGAAAACCAATAGCACATCTGCAGCCCTAAAATGTCCAGCGAACAGGCCTTGTAATCTAGGCTATGATGTTCAACAGATATAAATCTACAGTCTCCTCTGGAGACACAGGAAGAGACACAAAGGAGAGGAGGACCTGGGGAAAACGGAAGGCAGGAGTTGAGGGAAATTCCCATCTGTCTCCCACCCTCATGGATGAGTGCAGTGACCCAAATAGAGGGGACGGGAATAGCAACAGGGTAGAGGAAGAAAGGAGAGGAGGAGGAGTGCATCAGAAAGAAAAGGGCAGATAAGATGAGAGATGTTCTTCCTTCTTTGCATGTCTTCTCTTGGGCATATCATCAAACAAGATCCACAGAGAGAGCTGAAGTACTGGAGGCAGGTAGGCATGAAATAGACTTGTGAGGGGAAATAAATAGACATATTTTACACTGGTTAGGTCAGTTCGTACTTTTCGACTAAATAAATAAAATGTTGATAGAAGGATCTAAAGTATTGATGCAATAACTAATATATATATATATATATATATATATATATATATATATATATATATATATATATATATATATATATATAAAGGTTATGATTACAGGCCGCTTTTAATTATCACTTTCAATTATTACAGCAAATGCTCATATATTGGAGTATAACGAGTCAGGTTTATTAAGGTGTCATTTATATTGGTAGACTCAAGATCAAATCAACATGTAGCAAAGAGTCTTTTGGACAAAACAGTGAAGACGTCTTGCTTCAAAAATTCAGATAAAATCTGCAGACTCTGTGGCCTTGATGAAAAATGAAATGAAACCTTAAGTTTAAAAAACAAGGACAAGTACACCGCACCGGATAGGTCACCTCAGGCCTCAGCTGCTGGATAATTGGATTTGCGATTCAAAGGCAAAGTCTCACTCTTTTTATATTGTACAATTTTTCCTCCCATCACTTATCTGCTTTATTCTTTTGTGAGTTTGAGCCGAACTTTTCATCATGTAAAAGCAAATAAAAAGCAACACATAATAAGAACAGTCAAGACAAAAAGCTGCTGAGTCCTTCTAAGAAATAGGCAGAACAATATACTATTGATGCTGGCGGTATAAAGAAATCAGATCCAAATTTCCAATATGCACCATGATACTTTGATGCCTCAGAAAAACACATGAACCCCACAGGATCAGAGTGTGCTTTCTGCAAAGATAAAGAAGACACAGGGATGGGTTTGGAGGATGAAAAGCTCTAATCACAAAAAGGAAAAGCTAATCTTATCATTTTTTATGTTTAAAACAGTTGTGGAAGCCATGATACTTTTTTTTAGGATTCTTTGATGAATAGAAAGTTCAAAAGGAAAGCTTTTTTTTTGGTTACAAAGTAAAAGCCTTTAGAGTCAATTTTGATTAATGCATCCTTGCTTAATTAAAACATTAATTTCTTTAGAAAACTCTCACTGACCTAAAACTTTTAAAAAGGAGTATATCATATTCTCATATCAAAAATGCATTGCATTATTAAACTATGTTGTTCTTAGTTTAAACATCTGATATTATTTCAAAGTTAAAAGTAACCCGTTGTCCCCACCATAAGAGAGAAAACTGACAATCTGATCTGAGCAGAAAATCTAAAAAATATCATACAGTACATATTTAAAAAGACATTAAGTCATGAATCTTATGGTTATGACATTTTATCAAGTGATATTGATGGGGTTCTTTAAAAGCACCTAATAGAGTACCCCAAAAATGATTAAACTGTAAAAAAAAAAAAAAAAACATTTTAAGTTATAGAGTTCCCCAACAATGGTTAAACAGAACAAAACAAATAATAGCTTAAATTACAGCTTTATGGGCAGCTTAAAAGTACAGTTCACGCAAAAATGGAAATTCTGTCATTAATTACTCACCCTCATGTCGTTCCAAACCTGTAAGGCCTTCGTTCACCTTCAGAACACAAATTAAGATATTTTTGATGAAATCCTAGAGCTTTCTGACCCTCCATAGACAGCAACACAACTGACACGTTCAAGGCTCAGAAAGGTACTAAGAACATCATTAAAATAGACCATGTCACATCAGTGGCTCCACCATAATTTTATGAAGCTATGAGAATACTTTGTACACAAAGATGAACAAAAGTCTTATGCGTTTGGAACAACATGATGGTAAGTAATTAATGACAGAATTTTCATTTTTGGGTGAACTATCCCTTTAATAAAGACAGCCTCATCCTCTGTTTTCGCTGCTTTCAGCTGAACAGAATGTAGCCCCTGAACTCACACCCAGTAAATATCTCAGTCTGACCCATTTGTGCATGAACCACAGTCATGACCCAACGGCTCTGCCAAGGAGTGTCAGACGCTGCACCCACATGTGACCCATGAGGCCAACTGAGTATTACCAAACAGGAAATACACTCATCAGTTATAGCTAAATATACAGTAAGTGTCTGTCCACCCACAGGTCCAGTGGGTTATTGTAGAGCTCTTACACTGACTTAATGCTCCGTCTATTGATTCTGTTCTCACCCAGAGCCACATTATCATTATCCTTCACCATTGTTAGGACATTAACCCGTCTGGTGTATCATTACAAGAGGCCTCAATGATAATATGCCAGTTTTTATACCATAACAGAAAGAGCATTGCTATGAATATAATGTTTCTAATTACAGTAATTTTGCTAGAATCGGTCAATCTCACCAATAAAACAAGTCACTATTAAAGTCGTCGTTGGAGCATTCATCTTTTACATGGGGCAACAGCTAATTATGATGAGCACAAGGGCTTTAGCGCTCCCTATAGGAAGAGTCTGACAGCAAAAAAACAAGGAAGCCAAGAAAAAAACTAGGAAAAATCTTCACCATCCCTTCCTCTCTGTATTTCCCCTTTGAAAAAAGAGATGGCTAATAAAATATTTATCATGCCAGGCAACAGTTTGTGTCAAGATGAATACATCTCTGACATTAAAAGCTCAGGAGGTGGAATAGAGAGATGAAATGAGAAAAGGGAGAGTGAAGTATATATGATTTCATTGATGATGCTGAAGCAGTGGGGGTGAGAGAGGTATGGGGAGGAATGTAAGAAATCAATGTAAAGACAGGGAGAAAAGGAAACGAGGGAGAGGTAGAGGAAAGCATGAACTTTAATCATTTAAAGAGGTTAAGAGAAGGTTAAGAGAGTGTGTTCAAAAATTAAATACATTAAATGAAGAGTCTGAGACACAGGAGAACGTGTAGGGAAAAGCCAGAGGTGTAGTATATTTCAGCTGAACACGAAATAAACAACCTAGAATTTCCTTTAAGCAAATATAAAGCAGTGCAATGTAAAAGGATAGGTTTGAGCAAACCTTATAAAACAGACAGACACGTTTAGAGCAGCTGTGATCTCACGCTTTATATTAATGTGCCATGTAGCTTGGTTACTATCCTGGTCCTGGAGAGCCAACATCCTGGTAAGTTTAGCTCCAACTTGGCCAACGTATCTGCAAGATTCTGGTAATTCTGAAGACCTTGATTACATTGGTTCAGGTGTGCTCATTCCTTCCAGGAGAAGCACTAGACACCCCTGATTTAGGAAAACTAATTCTATTACTTGGAGGTTTCACTTTAGATATTCCACTAAGTATAAGTATAACCACGTCAACCACCAGTTATTAGATTATTAGTAGATAATTAGAAGACGCTATACATCTGCTAGCACTTCATTATGATGGCCTCTGAACAGACATTCTACTGATTATCAGCAACTTTGCAAGTACATGTCTTCCTATTATTAACTATTCTACTAATATTCTAATGAGAATTAGTTGACCTGTAGATGCAAAGTTACTTATAGTGAGTAGAACTGGACTACTGAAATAAAGTGTAAAGATTATGAATAACAAATTTGAATTAATAAATACATTTATAGTATTTTGGTATTTTTCCCATATTTATATTATCTTCTAAAATCAATAAGCCATGGCGTTGCATGAATTTCTGCTTTATGAAACACCAAGTCTTCTACAACTTATCAGGAACAGTGCAATCATTGTATGTACATTCATTGTATATTATACAAGATGAAACCTGTACAAACTGCGTGCAATAAACAAACAAAAAAAGATTTCTAAATATATAAAAAGAGAAGTAACACTAGATTGACTATGTTAAGACATTTAAAAGCATTGCAACAAGATTAAATTTCTTTCAAATGTTACCGGTTAGCACATTAACTTTGACAGCCCTAAAATGCTAAAAGAAAAAGAAAAACAACATAAAATAACACTCTAGAAAAATTCTAATTAAATTAAAACTAACAACAACAGAGGGATAACTAACAAAAATTTAACTAAATTGAAACTGAAAATAACAAATAAATATTAAAATAAAAAATGTAGGTAGCACTTTAGCATAGGGTCAAATTCTCACTATTAACTAGTTGCTTATTAGCATGCCTATTATTAAAATATTGGCTGTTTATTAGTACTTATAAAGCACATTATTCTGCATGTCCACACTACTAAGTACATACTAAATATTAATAGGCAGCAAATTAGGAGTTTGAGGCAAAAGTCATAGTTAATGGCTTGTCAATAACGAGAACTGGACCTTAAAATAAAGTGCAACCAAAATGTAATACTTTAAAAATTATAACTTCAAAACTGATAATGGTAATGTGTTTCAATATTGATAAAAATGTGCACGACTGAAGGCCACACACACCTCCTAAATCTATGTTTAGAATCACGGGAGCTGTCCATGGTGCTGAATCATTTGACAAGTAAACCACCAGCACATAAACACCCTCCTCCCACAGAGATGTGTGTGTGTGTGTGTGTGTGTGAAAGAGAGAGAGGGAATCAGAGTAAACATCACTGCACGCTGACAATCAGCGCCGTCTCTTGCTGTCTTCATAACACCACTGACATGGCAGATATCAGTGAAGTGAAACTGAGGACCCCAAGGACACAGGGGCGGGTGACACAGCTAAAGGCATCGAACCTCGTGAGTGACAGGTCCTCGGTATGAACGCATGCCACCTAAAAGCCCTACATCTGAGCCCTGAGCGACACACGATCGCTGCTGCGAGTGAGTTGAGGAACCAAAAGTTCAGCACCCAGCGGGAGACCATCCCAGCCCTGTCTACAGATGCGCTCTCATGCATGCCGCAGTATCTATGCCTACAGCCCTGGCTACACATCTGGCACTGACACTAACACGCTCTAACAGACTCAAGAATTGCAGCCTGTCACAATGGGCCATTAACCTCCTATAGGGGAATCCCAAAGACAGAGTGAGGCCAAGCAAGAGGCAGGCCATCACTAGGCTTGCCTCACCGAATGCTGCCTCGGGGGGATCTCTGAGGCACTGCATTTGGCAAGGGGATATAGCGCTGTTGGACACAGGGGGCCAATACTGTGAAAATATGTTTGAAGTGCCTGGAGGCTCTTTCCTGAAGAGCTGTAGCGCTGACCCAGTACAGTTTGCAAGTGACAAAGGGTCTGCGGCAAGGTGGATGCATTGTTGTTCACAAATAAGAAAAATGTCTTGCATATAACTGGTTGGGTTAAAAACTAACCCTGGTAAAGATCTATTTAAAAAATTAGAAAATAAATAAATTGTTTTCTGACGACAGGGAGAAGCAACTCTGACAGATCCATTTCAATTTAACGCAAAACCTAAATTGACACTATTTACATTTATAATTTCGTTTTATTGCTTCTTTTTAAGAAATTAATACTTTATATACATTTATAATATTAGAAAAACAATGACATTTCATATAAATACTATTGTTTGGAAACTTGTATTAATCAAAGAATCCTGGAAAAATATTATGATTCTAAAAAAAAAAAAAGAAGTAAAAAATAAAATAAAGCAGGACAACTGTTTCCAACATTGATAAAACAAAATTTTTATTAAGTAATATTGAATAATATATAAAACTGGAGTAATGATTCGGAAAATTCACCTTTGCATTAAAATAGAAAACAGCATGTATTAAATGCATTAAAATAGAAAACATTAATTTAAAATTTTAATAATATTTCACAATACTATTGTTTTTACTGTATTTTTCTATCAAATAAATGTAGCCTTAATAGCAGACTTCTTTTAAAAACATTAAATCATTTATTATGTCACAGAAAATGTCTTTTGAATCTTTTATTAAATGATCCATCTTTGAAAATACTTTTATTTTTTGGCTTGATGCAAGAGGGCAACTGATTAATGTTACTCAATAGCCAATCTAGCTAACAGTTAACACAGTAGTTCTGATCGATTTTAATGTTAGAAAGTTTTCAGCAATGATAGGAAATAAAGTTAAGAACTTGAGAAAGAAATTGTACCATTGTAATATTTTGTGTTCTCTATTTTCAGCTTTCACGTCAGTGTTTTTTCACAGAGGCAATTAGTCCATGACAATCTACAGTAAACTTCAGGTGTGTCCTGCCATATATTTTTATTTTTAAACATCTATAAATATGCAACATTACAGGAGTAAAATGGGTTGTGAATGCTGTTTCTTGTTGACTTTGAAGGGATATTTCTGTCATCATTTACTCACATTCTGCTGTTGAAGACAAAAGAAGATATTTTGAAGAATGTTGTTACCAAACACTTGATGGCTACTGACTAATACTATGAAAGTCAATGGCTACCATCAACTGTTTGGTCACCAACATTCTTCAAAATATCTTCTTTTGTCTTCAACAGCAGAAAGAAATTCATACAGGTTTGGAACAAGTGGAAGGTGAGTAAATGATGACAGAATTTTTATTTTTTGGGTTAACGATCCCTTTAACTAGAGAAGGGGAGAGGAACAGGACAGCTGAGGTTTTGGGAAAGTGAGGACCTGATATGAGCGTAATTGATTATATTTGAAATTCTGATGACAACCTCCAGTAGTGCCTGGCAGGACATTTGTCTCTAGTTGAAAAGAGAAATCAAGACCATCCCTGTAAGATAGAACAGCTGACAGAACACATTATACCGCACTATTGTTACAGATGCACAGTTCCAGCCAACACTGTGTTCTACACGTCTGCCAAACGGTCAAACATGAAAACTCCCAACAATGCCTCCTATGCATGCTGTCACTTATTTGTAAAACAAAAATGCAACAGGAGTGGACAGAGCCATTCAGCCTGTCCTAAAATTCCAAAAGATATATCAGTATATTTGTAAAGGAAATTACAAACTCACTGCCACGTTCAATCAAAGTGAAAAGTATCAGTAAAAGTATTAGTAAAAAGCATCGCAGTCCAAACTGCAAATTTTACGCATCAAAGATTTAATTGCTCTCTAATGACATACACAGGCAGTCTTAGCAATATCTCCCAACAGAGATCCAAGAGGTCCTCTGCATTTTCCCCACGTGTCCAACTGAGCTCTAATGAGGCCAATGAAATATCAAACCCAGCATGGAACCAAACACATTCCCATGTTCGCTATTCCAGTTTCACACTTTGGAGAAAAACAGCAGATCAACAGATCAATACTGCCTTCAACACACATCCATTTTGGTACCAATTATGTTTCGGGGGCACTTGGAGGGTGTTATTACGGCTGGCACTTTGCTAAGGCAAAGCTCGGTAATGTAGTTTGTGGGGTGCGAATAGATGTGAGGAATATAGCGTTACGTAAGACACCGAGAGGATGGCAGAAAGGCTTTTGTAATTATGTTGGCTGGCTTTGATCCAGTCAGTCAGGCCTCCCTGATCTTGCCTCCTGTTGGAGTGCAGATCCGTCTGAGGTAGGTTAATTAGATGGACTGGAACGACCTCTGCTCAAGCAGACAGACCGAAAACACACACATGACGGCAAACGTTACTGTCAGGTTCATCAAATCACAAAAACAAACACACAAAGTACCACACACAGGAAACGGGCCCAGCAGCACCTGCTTGTTTGCTCTGGCACTGCGAGACTAATTTGAGATGCTCACTGTACTTGCATCTGTCTAAGCAGCAGCAGCCGTCTGGCTCTATATCACAGCATTCAGTGGTACTGAGAGTTGAATTATCCTCTAAATCCGAGGATACATGCGAGGATACTTTTGCCCTTCTGCATAAGTTGTGTGTGACTGTCACTGAGCCCGATGTCCTTGGTCACAGCAGGACCTTGGCATCCTGGCACTCAGCTGGGACACACTAATTCAAAGACATCCAAACGCACAAATGTTTTTCTTGCTTATGCTGCCTTTCAAAATAATATTCACAAGGTCAATCAGAGTCAAAACCAGAATGCACAAATGGATTTACATACATACAAATGTGTATATGATACATTATACATGAAGATTCACACATATGGAATGAGACCTTGACAGGGATGGGTGTAGAGAGAAGAATAAATACGAGTGAGCACCCAGATAGCAAGATGTCAGTAATTTAGTGTTGAATCAAAACTGATTTCAAAATTAAATATTCTAACTGAACTAAAACTGAGCTGAATTGTGGCTTCTGTGTGTACAAGGATAAACCAATATTGAATAGGTAATTTTATAACTTTCTTATTATAATGTCATCATTTTTTTTATGTGAAAAACAGTGATATTTTAGACATTCATGGCCATTTCATAGTCTTTAAGAGTCATGTCTATTTTTTTCCTGCGTTCTGCTCCTTCTCATCAACAGCTGAATGTTGAAGTCTATTAAATCGTTTCCACAAAAATATTAAGTCGTTTTCAACATTGAGCATATTAGATTAGATATTAGAATGCTTTCTGAAGGATCATGTGACACATTAAAACTGGAATAATGGCTGCTGAAAATCACATGAGCCAATATTTTATTCACACTAGAACATAGATAACATAAATATTTAAACTGAGAAATTTTACCATTTTATGCACAAAATGAGCTCATTTCAAATTTGATGCCTGCTACAGGTCTCAAAATAGTTGGGACGGGGGCATGTTTACCATGGTGTAGCATCTTCTCTTCTTTTCACAACAGTTTGAAGACAACTGGGCATCAAGGTTATGAGTTTCTGGAGTTTTGGTGTTGGAATTTGGTCCCATTCTTGCCTGACATAGGTTTCCAGCTGCTGAAGAATTTGTGGATGTATTGTTCGTTTAATGATGCGCCAAATATTCTCTATAGGTGAAAGATCTGGACTGCAGGCAGGCCAATTCGGCACCCGGACTCTTCCACTACGAAGCCATGCTGTTTTAATAGCTGCAGTATGTGGCTTTGCATTGTCCTGCTGAACTACACGTCATCTGGAGGGGAGCATATGTTGGCATCAAATTTGAAATGAGCTCATTTAGTGGAAAAAAGTGTAAAATTTCCCAGTTTAAACAGTTGTTATGTTATCTATGTTCTATTGTGAATAAAATATTGGCTCATGTGATTTGAAAGTCTTTTTGCTTTCAATTTATTCAAATTTAAAAAATGGCCCAACATTTCGGGAATTTGGGTTGTATAATATATTTCACCAGAAAACAGTTAATGTAAATTGAAGAATATTTCATAATATTACTGGGGGTTTTTTGTTTAGTTTTTTTGTTTTTTAACTGCAGCCAGGGTGACCACAAGAGATTTCTTTATCCACCCCCACCCCAATAGATAAATAAATAAATTAATTAATTTAAAAAAAGTTAATTTTTTCACTGAATGCACTATGTTATTTCAGACTCAGCTTTAGTGTTAGTTAGTGCTTAGTTAAAATAGTCTTTTCCAGCTAATTTTCAGTAAATTATTTCTTAAAACTACAGTATACAATAACATGATTTTTCATGATATGACGCCTTTAAACAATACAGATTATGTAAATGAAATTAATATTACTGCATTTAGAATGTAATTGAAAAAGAGGCGGTATTGATTCAATCAATATTGATTTAACGTTGAGGATGTGAAATTAAGCACTCAACCCAGCTGAAAGCAGGAATGTAGTCATGTAACAGAGAGATTTGAAGCTCTCACAAAAAAGAAACCAGTGCAGCTGGTGGGAAACAAGAGACAGGGGAAGGAAGGAAGACAAAAAGAAAACCGTCTCTCAAAGACAGCAGGGATCCAAAGCACAAGGAGGTTCAGTCAGAACAGAGCCTGAAGTTATAGCAACAGAGCAGAGGAAAGCAGAATCCCTTGGACAGGAGGAACAGAACATCACTAATGCTCCTCTCCTCTTAAGTTCTGTGCCTTTGATCTCTATGTCCAAAGAAAACATCTCAATGCTGTAGAAATATTATGCTCAACTTGGATTATGACTAAAACCCAAAAGATTCAGCTCAAATTTAGCTTAAAACAACATCAGACCAGTTCTTAATGGAATATTCCTCACATTTTCAACAGGAGAAAATGTTCTTCAGGTCCAATTAATGCAATGCAAGACAGTCTTCTCTTGTGTTGGCTATGAGGCATTTCTCATTAACAGTATATGCTCAGTGAGGAGCGCCGCTCAGTGTGCTATAACAAACATACTCTCTCTTAACACTCCATCAAACCTGTCTGACACATCTTTAAATTTTGAAAAGTTACAGACAGTCCAAGAGCCCCATACAGAGAGACTGGAGAAGTTAAGAGATATGAGAGCAGTCATTCTCCATGAGATGAACACTGGTGATCCATCACAAATACTGTCATCTTGTGCTCACGTTACATCATTTACTCATCATCCAAACCCGTATGACTTTCTTTACTCCATGGAACTCAGAAAGAGACATTTTGCAGAATGTTGATCCTGCTTTTCCTCTACACAACCAAAATAAATGGTGATCAGGGTTGTCAAGCTCCACAAATGCCGACAAAAAGTACCATAAGGGTTTTTTAAAAGTAGTCCATACACTGTAAATACATAAATAAAATGTATATATTTTGAAAAACAAAAGACTATAAAAATCTACGGTAAATGAAATAAAATGAATTGAAATTGAGTTGAAAACTATTAAATCTAAAGCAAGCTTTCAGTAAAACACTGGTAGGCCTAAATTTACAGTTTTTGGAAGTCATCTTATCATTTACAGTGGAAATAAACATGAATTTACATTTTTTTAATTAAACAGCAATGTTTCTCGCTTTTTCTTATTAGTTAGGTACATCTGGGTTTTATGTTACATCTTGCGTAGATAAATTAATGTTTATTGCATTCTTTTCATGTCATGTATTTTATCATGTTGTGTTCTGTATTTGTGTCATTCTCATGTAGGTACATTAATATTATATCAGTTAATGAAATAAAGTTTTACTTTAAGTTTAAGTTCAATCCAATCGCAATTTTTACAGTAAAGTTCTGGCAACCACATCTGTTTTTTTTTTTACTGTAATTATTATAATTATTATTTGTTTATTTTTTTGCAGCGTACAACTTAGTATATAGGTATGTCATATTGTATCAGTGGACCTGGAATACAGTGCACTTGTAGTATGAACATTTATGATACTTTTTGGGGGGTGTGAACTATCCCTTTAAAATAGAAGGTGTGCTTAGGATAGGCAGAAAGCTGTATGATACCTCATAATGAGCTTTGATTATATTGCCTGTGGTACTGCCTCTGTCCTTAATGAGGATGACAAACACGAGCCAACTATTTACTTGACCATGAGTTGAACATTTCCCAACACTCACATACACACAGCCCAGCAATCAGGTCATTAAAACACTCAGATGATGCCAGGAAAGGACACAGGCAGATACACAAAGGCTCTCAACCGCTCTTTTGCTGTACAAACAACAGCCAATTAGGCAAAGTCACAGATGAATAGAGTGGATCGAGAGAGAAGAGATGAAACAATGATGGCGGGAGAAGAAAAAGACATGACTGAGAAATGAGTCACACTGGGAATTTTGCACTAGTGGTCAAGTTTCAACTAACTATTAGTCTGAGCTTCAGATGACACACTGAGACTACATGGTACCATGATACCATGATACCAAAGCTGCAATTTCATCATCATTACTCCAGTCTTTAGTGTCACATGATCCTTAAGAAATCATTCTAATATGCTGATTTACTGCTCAAGAAACATTTCTTCTTACCAAGGTTGAAAACAGTTCGTGAAGATATTTTTTCAGGATTCTTTGATGAATAGAACATTCTACAGACCAGCATTTATTTAAAACGTTTTTATAACTATGTAAAGGTCTTTACTGTCACTTCTGATTAACTTAATGCAATTCATTGCAGATTATTAAGTATTAATTTCTTTATAAAACAAGACCATACTAATATTAAAATTTAAATAAATGGTAGTGTATATAGTCAAGTTCTGTATTATTATTTAATTATTTATTCATTACATTAATAATTAATTTAAAAAACATTTAATTAAATTAAAAGTATTTGTAACAAAATGTCTTGTAAAATTACACTTTAATCAGCTATACAAAATAAGTCATTAGAGTAACTGATTGAACATTAATTTAAAGGTTAGAACATCATTAATCTCAGCGCAACTACACAAATAACATTTTAAATTAGTAAACTTTTTCAACTGAAAATAAATCCTAGGAACCCCTGCTCTCTGGGTTTAAAAGTAGACACAAACAGACTACTACACACACACACTGACGCACTCAGTGCATGCCCTCTGAGGGCACAGGTGTGTATGTGTGTGTGAGGTGTGAGGTGTGAGAGGTGTGTACAGTGACAGATGGAAAGGGGCTGGTGGGGACAGGCCACAGGAGCAGGATGGACTGAGCAGCTCGGCTGACTCAAACAGCAGATACGCTGTGGGGCACGGAGATTTTCCCTCACACCTACAGGAGGCCAAAGCGCTCTCAGCCAATCAGAGAGCAGGTGAGAGGGGGAGGGACAGGAGACAGGATGGAAATAAATTAGGGGCTACATGGCAACAGCCTCATAACAGATCCCCTCTCAACATGAGACAGAGAGAGTGAGAATGAGAGCCAAGCAAGAAAATGAGAGAGGGAAAGAAAAAAGGAAAGACCAAAGAGGTTGTGAGAGAGAGAGAGGTACGTCTGAGGAAGAGGACTAGGTCATGGCAGCACTGAATGCTTGAGGGTCTCTCTGATCACCATGTGGCTCTAAATTATTCACCCCACAGGTTAAAAGAGTAAGCGTGCATTAGCTGTGGACTCCATCTTCACATTCAGGGACAGCTGTAACATACCACAGAGAGAGAAATTGTATAGAAAATAGAACAGCAAAAGTGCAAAAGGAACAGGATAAGTGTGAAAAAGAATTAAACATGTGCTAGACACGCATAGGGAAAGAGAAGAAGCAGGAGGGAATGAATCCAGGATGAAGTAGGTTCAACAATTAAAACTGCATGAACTCCTGACCTTCCTTTGACTTCTCACCATGTAGCAATACATGAATGTGAGAGACCAGAGGGCCGCTGGGGAGCCAACCCAACACATTCATACACATCCGGAGATGTTCAAGGAATAGTTAACCCTCATGTCATATCATAAATCAAATAATTTAAAAGCATTTAAAGAAAGTTTTTGTCAGAGCCCTTGTTATTCTTAATTTTGACATTCATTTTCATTTTTACACCAGACATATATATCGGTTCAAAATATCGGTTATCGGTCTTCTTGATCTGTAATAATCGGTATTGGCATCGGCCCTGAAAACAACATGTCGGTCGACCCCTAGATTGCACAAACCTAAAGCCGTGAGTAAGATTTTCAGTGAATAATAACTTCAACTTCTATCTGTTCTCACACAAAGTTATGATATGGCTTCAGAATACAAGGAATATAGTGCATTAGTCATATATAAAATGCCTTTATGATACATTTTCAAAAAATGTGACGAACATGGGGGGGGGGGGGGGTGTTGGGGATGGGGGGAAAATTGGCCACCAATTG
Source organism: Barbus barbus (assembly GCF_936440315.1). Lineage (NCBI taxonomy): Eukaryota > Metazoa > Chordata > Actinopteri > Cypriniformes > Cyprinidae > Barbus > Barbus barbus. The sequence continues at coordinate 22,570,524 of NC_136761.1, read as the reverse complement.
GACAAAAATGCCTCTGCACAATTAAACTAAAGTATTACTGTCATGAATAAAGTGAAAATGAAATTAAAAGTGACAGTGGGATTAAATTTAGATGTGCTCATGTTATTTCTTTTTACAAGTTTTTACAATGTTGCACATTATAACCAATCACACGTGATTCTTTTGAATTTATGAATGCAACAGTCAATAATAGGCCAGAGATTTGTTCAGTGCTTGCTGACTGAATTCTGCACTCTGGTGAATTCTCTCGTCATAAACAACAAAGTTCAGATGTACATATGCTGTAAGTGTAGACAGCTCATTGAATACTGTATAACGGGAGATTTATTTTTTTGTGTGCTTAAACTTAATATAGATATTGCTCTAAAATATTATTAGCATCCTTTCTCTATATAATGTATTTGTTTAGTTACTACAAATTCGTAACCAACAATATTTTTTATTAAATTATGATCATGTTAAATACAATTAATATTTTATGACATGACACCCATATCTGTTATTTGCCTAAAAAGACAGCTTTAATATGTCATATTTCTTATTTCTTAACAGTCTAAGTACAAACAACATATGCTAAAACAGCAAGCACCACAAAACACCACTTTCACTATCACTTTTTTCTTTTTTTTTCCTTTCTAATCTACAAAAAAAAGGGAACGGATGAAAAATAAATTAATTGGTCAAAATGGTACAGTGGTACACAGCACATGATTTAAGCTGACCTACAAAGCAAATACATCAGCTGACAGTGAAAATAGTGCATGCGTGTGTGTGTGTGTGTGTGTGTGTGTGTGTGTATGACTGAGGACTCCAACTGTGTGTTCAGCATGAGTAAACAGTTGATATAGCTGGACATACTCAATTGTTAATACAAGACAATTTACTCAGCTGGCCAGAGCAAGGGATCCAATGCACAGCAGATCACCCTTGACCCTGACAGCAACTATCCCTCACTGACATCTGCCCACACGCATCAACCAAGAGCCCCTCATTCCTCTTACAATGCCATAGCGGGTAGACTGACGGCCTTGTGTTTCACAGACTGATACATGCTTTCAAAGTTCAGAGACTTACTTCCTCATTAATGCTTGTCAACAAGATTATCCGTGACAGACTATAGCAGGAATGACCCAAAGGAGAACACTGCCTCACTGCTATGCACTGTGAATCTGTTTCTAAATTGACGTAGACCTATATTGTATATTGCTGCAAAAACTGTGTGCTACATATAGTGGAGTCTAAATTAATTTAATGAACTTCAGAATGTTTTTGTATTTAATTTTTCTCTCTTTTTCCTTAATGATAGCAGCACACCAGTTGCATGAACTCAACCAGTATGTGTTAAACATGATGATCATGTTCTCCAGAATTTAACGAAGAACATCTGACTGTCTGTATAAAAACTTCACTAATTTGACAGTCACAAACTTGACTTCAAAATAGCACAAACTTAAAGAGTAGTTTACTCAAAACTGAAAATTTACTCTTCCTTAGGCTATCAAAGATATAAATGAGTTTGATGCTTCATTAGAACAGATTTGGAGAAAGTTAGCATTACATCACTTGCTCAACAATGGATCCTCTGCAGTGAATGGGTGCCGTCAGAATGAGAGACCAAAAAGCTGATAAAAACATCACAAGTAACCCACACCACTCCAGTCCATCAATTAACATTTTGTGAAGTGTAAATCTGTCTGTTTGTTAGAAACAAACAGTGTTAAAAGCACTGCTTCTGGGCCAAAATGGTCTATAATCCATAATAACACTTCCTCCACAGAAAAAGTCCATCTCCTGTTGTCCTCTCACATCAAAATTAATTTGTTTAGACCAGTTTTGGACTGTTTTTGATTGTGCTTATTTCGCTCCTGGTTCAGAGAAGATGAGTTTTTCACTGAAAAAAACAATGTAATGAAAAAATGTCTCTTTTTTTTTTTTTTTTGCCAGAAAAAAACATTAACAGTATTAATGATGGATTGTTTAATCCATAGTTAGTTTTGACTTCACAAGATGTTAATTGATGGACTGGAGTGGATTACTGTGATGTTTTTGTCAGCTGTTTGGATTCTCACTCTGATGGGCACCCATTCACTATAGAAGATCCACTTGTGATGTAATGCTAAATTTAGTAATTTCTCCTAATCTGTTCCGATGAAAAAACAAACTCATCTTGAATGGCCTGAAGGGGAGTACATTTTTAGCAAATTTTCATTTTTGGGTGAACTATTCCTTTAAATACCAGTATTTTGTTCATTTTGTCACTACCCTTAAATTTTTTTACCCAAAAATATTCTATTTATTTGCGTGTTTAAATTAGAATCTTCATCCCAGATTTTCAATGAGGCCTCAGACTTTTAGACCGCACTTAATGTATTTCCTAATGCCCCTTTTCCTTTTTATTAGAAGAAATGCCCTGTCTCACTCCTGCCTGTCTATCACTCATAACCCTCCCTGTCTGATTGATTTGAGAGAAGAATGAATTATAAATGAATGGGTGCTCAATCTGGGCCAAATCAATACTAACAAGGTCCAAGTTAACTGTGCCGGCACGGTGCTTTCCCTCAGTCTGCCATCCCGCCACACCGCATACACACAAACACTGATCCAGTCTACAGAGACATCTCACCCTCTTTGCATGCAAACTATCAGCAGGCCGGGCAGCAACCGAGCCGTTTCAGCAGATAATGAGGATTGCTTTTCAACCGATGCAGCTTTTCTCTGCAATAACATTCATGCTCGTAAATGAATGGAGAGAGCATTAAATGCCTCCTCCTCCACTCCTCCAGCGATCCATCTATCAGCACGGGTGGCCAGCGCTGTCAGTCAGACAGAGGGGTGGGAGGGGACGGTGATTGAGCGTGGCAGAACCTCCTTCATCATGCCACTTAGCCTCACAATTCCTCCCAGGGATCTACACTGCCGAGACGGGGGATTGATGAGAATCTCGCCAAGTCCCTCTGTTCTCTTTCCCCACCCAAACATTTCTCCTCACATCAGCTCATCCAAGCAGAGAGACCCTCACTTACCCTCCTGTTTCAGCTGCCCCAATCTCCAGGGCATCCCTTCCCCACTTCACAAGCTCCTGCTGGGCTGACATATCCTCGCAACACGTTACCATCTTAAATTATTCACCTACACTGCTAGGGTTCACAAACCCTGCCATAGACGAACAGGAACAACGAATTGTTTTAAAGCCAAAGGGTTTCTGCTGAAGGGTTTCATTTCTGTGCCACAATTACAATGAAATGGTATTGAAAAAATAATGTCATTTTTAAGGGGTCAGGGTTTGGCTGGTTAGCATGGCCCCGTATGCTTCTGCTGACAAATGCATCAACATCAAAAAACTATTTTCTCCATTGACAGCCACTCAAAATTAGCCGTGTATTGTGATGGAATATTTTTTTTTTTTTTTTTTTTCAAGCAACACATATTGCTAATATTTTATTATATGACAGCAGAACAGTAGATGTGATTTTTCAGTGCCTGATTTGGAAAATTGTGAAAAATTAAGGTGCAAACCAGTTTCACATAATGCCTCAGGAGAGAAAGTTGAAAACGGTCACTGAAAAGAATTGGGGTGAAACAATTTTCACTTTGAAATTGCTAGTACATTTCACAAATTACAAATAAATGGAAAGTAACACTGAATTAAACACGTGAAACAAATTGTGAAATAGAAAGAATGGAATAGTTTTTGAGTGATTAGATAGATAGATGGATAGATAGGATAGATAGGATAGATAGATAGATCTAAATCATTTACTTCTAGTGCCAAGTGGTGTTGAGATGATAGGGAATGCTAACAGACAGTGTTCCACAGCTATAATGAAAGGCAATGTTGTTGGTCGGGGATGCCCAAAAAAGCAGAAATGTTCTGACAGCGCCAGAGTGTTTTTCAGGAACTCAACCAACAAATGTCTTTCTTATAGTTGTCTTCGAATAATACGCTTGGACAGGAGAAAGTATTTTACCATAAGAAAAAAAAAATGACACACTTCAGGTTTAAAAGACTGGTTGCCTGCCCAGGTTAACAGTCACGAAGTCTTGATGGATGGTTTAAAGCAATAATTCACTAAATGGTAATGTAAACACATTTAGAAGCATTGATTTTGTCAGCAGGTGATATTTGGTACGTCTGATCTGCCGATCTTACTCCCACATGGGCCGAGCAAAAGAAGCCTAAAACGAAGACATGGAAAAGCAGTGAATTAGAGAGTTAGATAAGTCAAGCTCTTCCACTCTGCTCTCAGGACTTTTACATGGCCGTGGCAGAGTTGCACACATTACGTATTGCATAAGCTGCTCAATAATGCAAGGCACTGAATGAAAAATACTTTGAATGCGCAGGCGTTAGTGGGGCGCCGAGAGCCTCACGAGGGCAGGTTTAAGATGACAAACACAACCTCCTACATGCAAAAGGACGAGAGGTTAAAGAGAGACAGTTGCGGAGAGAAACAATAATTTATGTATTTCACGGCTGGTTTTGTGTACGCCACAATTTCAAATCTGCTTTTAACTGATCAAGTCTCTTATGAAGGTTGAGACTGTGACAAGACTTTGAATTCAAAGCTTCATTGACATTCAAGTCAAAATACATTTTTCAATCTCACACCCACCTTCTAGAATTTGTAACAATTTTACAAGAACATCACACAAATGTTGCAGCACTGGAAGAGCAGAAAGATATAAAAGACGGGGAGAAAGCTAATTTGAAAGAAACTGCTCATTAAGGATAAAAATATAATAATTAAATAAATTATATTTGAAACATTAATTTAGTCAAAGTCAAATAGCATTATGTTAACGATCTACATACAATATGTATGTGTATGTGTACGTAGTGTGTGTATGTGTGTGTGTGTGTATATATATATATATATAATATATATATATATATATACACATATATAGTTTGTTGGCTTTACTTGTTGGCTTACCTTTCAGTAAACACTTTCCAAAGATAAAAAAACTTTTACTATTTACTTTTGAATATGCCCAAAATGAATTTTTTTTATAATTTACTCACTCTCAAGTCAATCTAAACACACACAATTTTGGTTAACCTTTGATAAACAAATTAAGATTTTTTTATGAAACCTGCAAAGTAGCGACAACCTCTCTCTCTCCACTGAAAGTCCTGGTAACCAAAACTTAAAAGACTCAAAAAGATCATAAATTGAATCTTATACAGAAGCTTTTATGTGCATGCTAATGACACATACATGAGCTCCCATGTTTAGCATATTAGTATGCTCCATGTATGCATGTTTATGTGAAAAAAGTGTAAATTAAATTTGTTCATGATATAAAGCAGTCATATCTCTTTAAAAGACATCATATTCATCTTAAGATGTCTTTATGACCTTCTAAGAACATTTGATTACCTGGAATTTCATTAAAACCTCTCAGGTTTAATTAAAAATATCTTAATTTGTGTTTTGAAGATTAACCAAATTTTCTGGGTTTGGAATGACATGAGGGTGAGTTAATTATGGCAATCATTGAACAATCATTATCAATTATAATTAAATATGGAAACCTTTTTACTTGTACTCAAATATGCTTTTAAATTGATAACTTCCTTCCTTCACTTATGTTAAATTTCCCAATATTTTGCACTTTATTCAATAACAAATAAATAAATCAGCTTCTCTGAGACCTCCATTTTGTTCGACATCTTTGGTGTATTGTGAACGCTAAACCCAAGTGACTTTAATGTGTCTGAGCCACTTGAGAGGTTCCTGTGGTGAAAGAGTGAGTGCTGTAAAGGAGCGTTGTTTTCAGGGAGGATGGAAGGGACTTGAAAGTGGTGCTCAACTGAAATGCTACTATTTCAGAAAGCTCTTTGATCCAAATACAGCTCTTATTTGTTTGTTTTCCATGATGAAATATCTCAGCACGGGAGTCATGCAAGAATTTGGATCATTAGCATAGCGTAAACAGGCACTGCACGGGACAGAAAATAGTGACGGATTACTCCTTAATATAATCCGCTGTTTCTTCACATCCACTAAACCGCGTTCTCAAATAACCCGCCCGTCATCAAGTCTACTGAACTGTGACATTTATGGCGGCAGATTGTACATTTGTGAGAGATCATTAAGCATAATTACTAAATGTTCCTTGCTCTCGATATCACCGAGACAAACAGAGCACAAACTTACACCTTACGGTGCTGAAAATGACTTTGCGGTTTTGCATGATTAGAACAGAATAGAGCTGAGTTGGGGAATCGTGAGCAAGATATAAAGGCCTTACGCATTCATCATTGGCAGGAAAAACCAGCCTGTATTAGCACGCGTATACAAACACTGCCCGTGAGATTCAGCATTTAACAGCAGCTCTGAGGGAATACGAGGTGAGACTAACAAATCCCATATAACCTACTGCCACATTGATATAGTGTCACGAGGCCGGAGGAGCAAACCAGCGCTAATGCCCTCCGTAGTGCATATCTATGAGTGGGTGGTGAAGTTTATGTGAGAACGCAAATAGAAAACAAAGAACGAGAGAGAGAAATCGGAACATGTATAATTCATGTCCATTTAGCCCATTGTTAGTCATTTGCGACTTGTCCCATTTCCTTTTTTCCAGCTCCACAGCGGCTTGACGGGCCTTCCTAGCCATAAAAAGTCACAATAAAACACGTCTTCATCAAAGTAAAGAAATAAGCCTTTGTCTCCAGCACTGCACGACACTAGAAGGAAATACCACGCTTCTCACTAAATTGAACTCTCGGAGAGTGGTTCGCTTTTCTGTCTGGGGCGATAATGTGGCCGCTATTGAAGATTTCCCGAGCCACGGCCACAATGAAAATGCAAATACACCCCATGCAGAGCAAACTGGATGCCACACTATCAACAAAGAGACAGCCGCAGAATTTGGGCAAAAGTGTGGTCCAAATCAAACATCAGGAGGATGATTAGAAACACACAAACCCAACAGGACAAAGCGCATGCTTGAAAGCAAAGCAGGGGGAAATACTTGTACCTCAGGGGATGCAACCACAACGTTAAGCCACTGGAGTGGGTGACAGACAGGAATAAGCTGGTCAGGGAGGAGCCGAAGGTGTAAATGGGGGCTTTAAACATGTTGCAGAAGGATTTGTTATAGTAGACTTGCTACATGTGCTTGTGACAGAACTGGGGCACAAAGGAACTTGGGTGTAAGGTTGTAATGTTTGAGATTTCTGGGCCAGAAATGTGTGGGCGGGTATTAGAAACAATCTGCACGAAGGAATATATGATGAGCTGTTGCCCTTCCTCCTCGGCGCTGATTTTCCCCTCAGCTCGCCATCTCTTCAGAGCTCGCATGGACACTCAGGAGGTCCTTCTCCTCGTCACCATCTGCTAATTCAGGGCCAGACTCTAATCACCTGCTCCAATGCACCACTCTCATTCACAAACACCAGGCAAACCGTCTGCCACCTCACAATGTAATTACTGTCATAATCAAGAGAGCACTGCTACCTCATAGCTTTACTCATGTAGATGCATGCTAATGTATTAGCGACAATTAGACCTCAATGGCACGGTCATCATGGTTAATGTTCAGATGCGCATTTCTACACAGTGAGTCATGATGTCTGATGAACTTGTTGTGAAATGGTTTTATACTTGTTTGTTTAGAAACATTATGTAAATTTGCTTTAACTGCAGTATCATGGAAAATTTGATTTTTGCTGTTCTTTTGAAAGGAAACTAATCTGGGTTGTTCAGAAAGCATCATGGAATTGATGTCACAAGCCTGAGTGACATATGCCATACATTTTTGCATATCAGCACTCGCCCACGATTCAGCAACTTGGTCACCCTGGCCTGATGAACAGCATTACACATCAATCCTAACTCTGGTCATTTATGTCATTAACAGTACAGCAGCAGAAACAGGGATAGAGAGAGAGTTGGATAAAATACATTAAAAAATAAAATACATTTGGAAAAAAAAATCTAATAATACAACATAAGATATCTTCTATAAACATAATATATAAATATAATACAGTAACATAACATATAATATAATAATGCTCCTTAAACTGATTTGACCAAATAATAAATACATTATAAATTAAATATAAACTACAATATAGAATTATACTAATATATCATTTATTTTTTACAAACATAACATGTTCCCTAAAATAGATTTGACCAAATAATATTATAAAACTAATATTAAAACATAAAAAATAATAAAAAACTTAAGTGTAAACTTAATTTAAGTGTAAAATACTTTTTGCTTATTTACTTATTTAAAAACATATTATATAAATATAATATATAATGCTCTTTAAACTGATTTGTCCAAATAATAAATATATTATGCAATAAATATAAACTATAATATAGAATTATACTAACAAATCATTTAAATTTCAAAAATAAATAATAATATATTATAATATAATATAATATAATATAAACATAATAAAAACATTTGAACGCAATCTATAATATATGGCTCTGAAAACTGAATAATTGCCTGAATAATCTGAATAATAGTTGAATGCATTCAGTTGCTCGTAATGATTTTCATTCTACAAAGCTAAATGATTACAGAAAGAGCCTGAACATTCAAAGTTATCTGAGAAAAATAATGCCCTTTACTTTCAATTCACCATTAATGCTTAAGGAAAACACTTTGTTTTAACACCTCAGAGCTCTTGGGCAGTTACAGAGAAGTGCTTAACTTAGAAAGCAATAGATAACTGACAGCATAAGGCTCCACAGAGCTTCACTAACTGCACTGTAGTTCAGGCTCATCCTAAGCAAACTCTATTGAAGTGTGTCTCTCCAAGAGAGTCAGCAGTCTGAGTCTCCACTGAGTCACTCTTCAGAGACAAAGTCGTTCTCTAAGCTGTTCCTTACCCTCCAAGCTTTTGGTCTCTTTACCACAGCACAAAGTCTGGGGAGAGAGATCACTTTGAGGATTACACCAGGCTGGATCATTCTCCACTAGACTCTGCATATTCAATCGAGCACCAAAGACCTCGACGAGCCTGTGCGCCCCTACGACACCAGCCCATAAATATCCACAGAGCCCGTGAGAGAAAACTAATTATAATTGCGAGAGAAAGATGCGGTGATGGCAAGTATATTTTCACTCATCAGGCAAACGAGGCACAAAGGGCTTGTTTGCGAGATGGCACAGACATTTCTAACCATCATTAAGTTATTAAATTTGCCCTAGGCGGTAAGTAAACAACTTCAGATGGCTTTCACGGCCGGTCCAGCTCTCTGTCAGCCAGGCCGTTATTGGGTTATGGCGAAACTTCGAAAGAGAGAGTGGAGCAGACAGCATTAGAGAGGAGTATGCCAGGAAAAAGCGGGACGGGGGAAAAAAAAAAAACATTGAAACTAAGACCAGACGCCTAAAGCACTTAAGATCGAGCAGCACTAACAAGGTTGGGATGAGAATTGGACATGCAGCGTTGACTGAAATAACCTTTGATTACTTGCTGTCGCACTGGATAAAGTGGCTCATTGAGGTATTGAAGCACTGAATTGTGCGAGACTATTGCTACATTTTGCTCGGGACCAAACAAACCACAGGCTGGCATAATGTCTATAGCAACCAGACATTTAATTCAAGGACGACGAGGGATGATGTAATGCTTGACTGAATATGACTTATAAAGTCTGAACTTTAGGCATGAAATGAGCATGCAGTCTGAGCTAAATGTAGTCTTAATGGATCCTCTACTGTGAAGTCTAAAGTACTTGTGCTACTCTAAAGATCTGATTGGGTTAAAACTAGAGAGCCAGTAACATCTGTTTTGTCTAGAGCCGTCAGAAAGTATGTGTGAAAGGCTATCTTGCCTTCAACGGCACATAAAAACAAAATGAGCTGTGATTTACATGAAGAGATGGTGAATACATAGTCTCCCCTGTTACTCTGCTGATAAAGTCTGAGCTGAATAAAAAAACAAGCTAATAAAAATGTATAGTAGTCTACTATATTCATGTATTTACATTGTGTATGATGCTTAAACTGCAATGACAAATAATCAACACTGACATTTACTACTGTTCAAAAGTTGGATTTTTTTTTGCAGGAAGTCTCATATGTTGTTCAAGCTTGCATTTATTTGATAAAAAAATACTGTAAAACAGTAATATAGTGAAACATTACAACTACTGTTTTCTATTTTAATATTTTGTATCTAATTTATTCCTGTAATTAATTTCCAGCATCATTACTCTAATTTTCAGTGTCTCACGATCCTTCAGAAATCATTCTAATATGCCGATTTTCTGCTCAGGAAACATTTCTTATTCAATTTTAATGTTGAAAACAGTTGCGGTGCTTATTTTGTATTTATTTATTATTATTATTTTTCTGACAGTTAAATTTTTTTCAGGAATTTCAATAAATAGAAAGTTTAAAAACAGCATTTATTTGAAATAAAAATATTATGTAACAAATGTTTTTACTGTCACCTTTGATGCTGAATAAAAGTATTAATTTCTTTTAAAAAAAGACTCTTCAATGGACTACAGACTAATATAATACAGTGTGCAAACTAATACATAATATAGTGTGCAGACTAATATATAGTGTGGGAAGGGCACTCAAATATTCAGCTGAACTATTAATATTGTATTTTTATTTAATACACATTTTCTTTTTTTTCCACAAATATTTGTTCGAGATCAAACAATAAGTTGCAGACCCCCTGCCGTGCTGCCACAGACCCCCTGTTGAAGACCCCAGATCTAAACTACTTTTGAGGCTCAGTCTCCATTATACGATGATATTAAAACCGTAAACAAAGATTTACATTGTGTTTTCCATATAATTTTTACTAGCTCTGTCCTACAGCAGAACGCAAAACAATCATTTTCTGTGTGTGTGTATTTGTCTGTTTGTGTCTTAAAGCATCGCTTTAATTTCCACTTCTATATTGTTTGCAGTTTTATGATAAGCTGTTATTGGTTTGAAAAGGCACTACTAATAAAGTTGACTTTTATCTTATTTTGGGGAGAATTTGTTATGCAGCAGACACACTCACCCAGAACTCATTCTGGCTCTCTGTGCTCACACACATCAATACCTAAAGCATGTCTTTCAAGGGTGGATCTGAGGATGAGAAAATTGATAAATTAAGCATGCCTCTCTTTTTATATTACAGTCTTTGAAATGGGGATTACCTGTTAATTTGTTTCCTAATAAAAAAAAAAAGAGTCGGTGTCATTTACATGCTGTGTACCTTCCCAAAGCGGTTAAAAAGCAGCTCTGTGTGCCGCTGCAGATCTCGTTCTGTCCTGCTAACAGGAATTAGTTGTCTGTCAATCTGGATGACATGAGAGACCAAAACACCTCACCTGTTCTCTCTTAACATCATATAAAGAACAATGTCTTCTTCATCAAGATGTCATTCAGTGACGCTCAAAACATATTCACATAATTCATAAAAGTTCACTGAAATTAACTTTTCCATTAAAGTCCCCATTTACATTTGTGAGAGCTATTTTTATTTAATTTCACCTTAATAATTGTATCTGTGTTTACTTTAATCTCAAATACTTGAATTTAACCAACTACTTCAATCAATTAAAATACTTAAACTGCTGCTAATAACAACTGACTGTTTAAAATTGTATCTGGATTGTATGTTTAAAACAGGAGCTAGGCTGCAATATTATTATTGCTCTTAATATTGTAATAATGATTGATAATAATATTGATTAATAGAATACATATAAAAACTTTGTTTTGCGTCTGCATTTTGGAGAAATAGCTATATTCTAGCTCTGTCCTCGCAAACAAACATGTCAGACCATGACGTTAGTCTAGTCTAGTGCAAGTTATGCAAAAACTCCCGTCATAATCATTGAAGCACAGTGTTGTTTATGATAAGCCAGTCAGTTCATTATGAATTCAATTGGCGAGCGTGTACACGCAACAAGAACTCCAGAGTTTTCAGCGCTGACTAATCTAAGCCTCTCTGATTGGTCATTGCATTCCTAAGCTCAATGGAAATGTGTGATTGTGCTACAAAAAAGCAATGCGTAACATGCAATCTGAAGACACTTTTCATTAATTTTCACAATTCTTTTCAAATCGCGACAGCCGTAATCGATTGTTTAATTGTGCATGGGCAATTTTAGCCCCTTTATCTTAAATTTGCGGTGCGTTTTTGCCACCAAAATTTCAGACCCTGGTTCATCATCCGCACGAAGGAAGGTGTTTGTCTGCGCTGTTTTTTTAATTGTTTTTCTTGATAAATATGGACTAGATAAATGCTTTAAACAAAAAAGATATAATTTCAAAATATTAAAAAACACTTTGGTTAATTTCTTAATGTTTTTTTTTTTACTCTGTCAAAAAATGTTTTCAAAAAAGCAGTTTTTTAGTCCATGTCGCTTTAAATGCTAATGAGCTCTGCAGACCCCGCCCCTCTCTACCGTGCGGTGACGAGCAGACTGAAAACTTCAGCCGCAAAACTGGCTAATTAGCACATATTAGGAAATATGCTAAACTGCTATATTCATTACCACATCCAACAACAAAACACCTCAGTCGCTTAATCGGAGACGTCTCATCTTCCCCTGCACCGGAGTAGACACAATGGTGGACGAATTTTGCACCTTATTTACCCTTAAAGGATGCATATTAGTATTTTAACACACATTAGTACCTTTTGAAAAGGTACCGCCGTGACAGATTTTATAGCAGATGCTGCCACAGTTATATTGCGTCTCATTTTTCAGATTGTTTCGGAACTCCTGATTTGTAGAACAGACTGAATCACAAAGTGAAGTCTCAAAAAACTTCCTCACATGCCACATGTCTCTCTTTTGTCACCCACAGGCTGATTGCGTTTAAGATCTTAGAGGCTTTTAACCAAGCCATTGACATGAATCAAAAGAGACACACTGTGACTAAATGCGATATGAGACAGATGAGAGGACCCGAAAAACTGGCGCACGGCGCTCATCACTAGATGCCCTGAAAAAGTCCCTGTGACAGAACCTCTTAACTTTTATGATTGTTTGGCAAAGTTGACTTCAAAGAGCCAATTCTTTGGCGCTGCTCGCGGTGTGTGAGAAAGCCAGGCTAGTGTGGGGAGGTGCAGCAGGGGCTGATGGGAGTTGAGTGAAGGGAAGGGATGGAGGATGCTGGAGTGGAGAGCAAAGCCCTTTGATCTGTGTCAGCCGCAAAAAGTACAAAAGAATCAAAAGCAATGGGGAAAGCAGCACAGAAGATTGCAAACAAGGCCCGCTCGCAATTCCCTGCGGGAGCGTGCCGGGGAAAAACACGACGAGACAAGAGCACATTTCAGAAATTCTGCAGGCTGTTTGGGAATTTCTCTTAGGCCTAATGCTGAAGCAATTAGCACTGAACCACCTCTCTGAACAGACAGGGGCTAGCTAAATCCACCATGCTAACATTGTTAGTGCAACACAATTAGTGGAGGCGACCCACTGATGCCAAATTGCACGATTCATTAAACTGACCAATCAAGAAGATCCATTTTTCAAATCAACGTGAATGCTACTTTCTATTTGTAATTGGCTGTCCATTTGTAATCAGTGCTGGGGAAGCAACTTTGAAATTAAATAAAGGTTAGAAGGGACAATTTACCTACAACAACAAATAATAGGCCTGCTAGAAACCTAATCTACACTACCACTCAAAAGTTTGGAATCGGTTATCTGTTTTAATATTTCTAAAAGAAGTGCTTATTTGATAAACAGTACTGTAATATTGTTAAATATTTTTACAATTTAAAATAGCTGTTTTCTATTTTAATATATTTCAAATGTAATTTATTCTTGTGATGGTAAATGGTATTTTCAGCACGCTTTGAAAGTTCAAAAGAACAACATTTATTGGAAATAGAAATCCTGTGTATCATTTTCCATTTCTTTACTGTAACCTTTGACTAATTTAATGAATCCTTACTGAATAAAATTTTAATTTCTTTAAAAAAAAAACTCCCTAGTCTCATGGCATAAACGTACCTGGGGGCACTTTTTAGCGAGATGCAAAATACCTACCAGTAAGTACATAATTACTGCAGTTTCCAAAAGAAATGAACACTAGAGGCAGTAAAACTCCAACGCCTTTATTCCTTTTCACACAAATTTACAGAGTTTTGATTAATAAAGCGTAATTTTCACACAATTACTTGAAGAATATCACATTAGGACTTTTGAAAACTGATGCTTTTGAACATTAGCATCACACATATCCAGCTTCATATCTATGGGTTTTCATAGACGGTAGGTTTGTTTGGTAGCTCAGGAGTATGGAGACGTACTTGAGAGGTGAGGAGCTCCGGTTCGAATCCTGTGTAACTATGGTTCGACAAAACAGTTCAAATCTGCGTAATATAAGGAAGTTCAAATAACATGGTTGCATCAACAAATGTGTTTTATATCAGTTTTGCATTTGTCCACACAATCGGGTAGGTTTAGGGTTGGGTTTGGTGTAGGGCATATTTCCAACACGACAGAGCATTAATTTTTAGCGACTGTCCCCGGATATTTGAATTCTGAACCTCCGCAATACATACCTATATCAACATAATAAAAACATGCCAGGGTTTACGTATTGAACCCATGTTTTAGCGCCATTCAGTGGACATTTGTCTTTGAAACTGCGGCGAAACGTGCAGTAAAGTACGTAAAAACGGTCTCACTAAAAAGTGCCCCCAGGTACGTTTATGCCATGAGACCAGGTTGAAAAAAAAACTACTACTGACACCAAACTTTTGAATGGTAATAAAGTCAAAAACAGTGATGAATAGCAGAATTTTACTGTTAAATATACTTCTACAAAACGATAATAAAATGCTACTGCCATTTGTATTAGAGTGTGTATTGCTGTAGTGTAGGTTATTTGTTAGGGGTGTTTCATTTATTATGCAACACCCCTACTTGTTGAGCAAAGCAGTTTGTTACATTACTGGAAAAGCAACAGTGTTTAGAAAACAGCTAAACTATTGTCACACTGCTGAAAGTGTAGTTACAACCGAAGACTAGATAGGATTCACTTTGAAAGACATTACTTTATGAAGTAGACAAAAATTGCATATTCAATTTCAGTTAAAAGTCCTGAGCTGCTTAGTGTCATGCTCAGACATTTTATTTATTGCCTTTGCAATAAATATACAGTAAGCCTATGATGCCTGTTTAATGAGGAACCAAAAGGAGCAAACTGATAACGTAATCAACGAACACTTCACTGTTACACTGCTGACTCCACAAACACTTATTTCTTAACTTTTATATCTGACATAAAAGACTAATCAGCCTTGCACTTTGAGAATTAGGATCTCATATCGTAGAATATGACTAGCAAGAAACTCACCTTGAAAGAGGGCGGCATTCTGAATGATGAGAACTTTGAGCTGAGCGCTGGTGGCCTGGAGACTGGACTCCATATTCTGTTTGGCAATGAGCAAGTAGCGCTCCTCCATTTTGCGAGAACAGCAGGTCAGGCCTTTCGGCTGGCACACCTGCAGATCTGAGCCTGAAGAATAGGAAAGACACACGAGATTTGGTACAGCCTTCGCAATAAACAAGTAAACAGACCGCGGCACTTAATAAATTCCATCTGAAAGCGTGTTTGCTTTATGAGTCAAGCTTCAGAGAGAGCTGGAGAAAACCGTTTGTTTTATAGAGCACATTGTTTACTTTACCTACTCAAATCTCAAACACAACAAAATGAATACCTGCATGCCTCTTAACTGAAACATGATATTTAATTTCTATGCATTGCATTTCATCCTGCCAAACTGATTAGCAGAGAACAAACACTCATTAAAGGAAAACAAGATAATCAGGGAGAACGTTTCGGTAAAGACAGACCCCAGGAGACTACTACTATGCAAAATCAGTCCATTTAAAGTCTGAAGTAGTGCAACTCCCATTGTGGATTGGATGAAAGAGACACGGATGAACAGAAAAAAGTGAACACATTGACAGGAACGTCTTGTTGAAGTGAATGAAGAGGTGACGGGTGATTTGTTGACACCCGTTATACTAGAATCGAGGTTTGAAGGTTATCTATCAAAGAGGCATAATTGGATTTGCTGGGAGAGAAAAGCCTATTGAGAAATACGCTCTCTGGATGAAGGTGCTTCAGTTCGTGGTTCACATATGAATAATAATCTAAAAATGTTCGTGCCCTGTGGGGAGAGAAAGAGAGCGATGCTATCTCTGCTGAATCAAACAGCAAGGATACAGAAAATAAAAATGACCAATGCCTGATTAAGTCCCCCATGTGTTAAATTTGATAGCTAGGAGGTGGATGTTAAAAAAAAAAAAAAAAACACAATCGAAATCTTACAGAGGTTCATTTTCACATTCATTTATTTATCAGCTCTTTTCGCAAATAAGCATAAAACATCAAATCTCCTTACATTTTAAATGTTACTTTGTGAATTGCAAATGCTTTCCTACTGAAGGAGGAAAAAACAATATTCAAACAACACACAATATTCACGTCTCATCTTGCAGAGTCTCAGCCTCCAACACTGAATAACACATGTAAAGGGTTGTTTTGGGCAGAGTGCATTGTGGGATTCCATTGCATTCAGGTCAAACAGACCTCTCTGCATGTGAACCAGGACTAGGATACAGCTGCTGTGAAAATCAGTAGGATTATTGCAAATGTTTTCCCCGGGGCCGCGGATCCACATTTGGAAATGTGGCCAATTATCTTGCGATTACACATGCAAGGAGAAAACTTACACTCTGCAAATCCTCAGCCCTTTCAAATGTTCATTTCCATTATTATTTTGAAAGAGCATCTTACATGCAACTTTGTTCTCAGTCACTTTGCTTCTCTGTCATCTCATGCATCTCAGAGCAGCGCTGTTAAACCAGAGCCAAATTAAGTGTGTGAGTGTGTGTATGTCAGCTACCTGAGGGGGTGAAGGTGGCACTAGGTTGATTGATAGTGCTGTAAACAAACTTCAGAGGAGTCCCAATGCTCCAGTTCACACAGACATAGAAGATGATGATGGGGTAGAATAGGAGGGCATAACACGATCTGGGCAGAGACGAAAGTGTCACTGTTCTGTTTAAGAGAGGCTTTTTGCTGCACTTTGGAATACTGTCATAACTATTGTAGAGCGTTCGACTAATAGGGACAGGATAAAAATAAAACAGGACAAATATTCAGTCTGATGCTCTCAGATAGCAAATTTCCTCATGGAGGAGACCTCAAGAACATTGATCAACAGACAGAACCGAAAATGGTGGTAAGGAACAACTTACTTGCGTTCAGATTCAATCAGGTTTGGTCTTTACTAGGCTTTAGAACAGAGAAATGGTTCCGTTTTTACAAAAAATACCACATCCAAATGATTTTTTGCGACATTCAGTTTTATTAGTGGTATTAAAATTTACAATCTTCCAATAGGATTAAATATATCACTAAAATTGTTCCCTCCATTGGTATTCAGAGCGAAACATACAAGCAGTGAAGACCGATTATTGAGATAATGACTCTTATGAGCTGGTTCATGAATCAAAAACATAAAGAGGCCTACAAAAGGATAGATAATTCCCATTTTTGCATGAACTTTGTCATCATTTACTCATCCTCTATTTGTTACAAACCTGTTTGACTTTTCTTCTGTGAAACAAAAAAAAAGATATATAAAAAAAGGGGGGGGGGGGGTCAAAACAACACTGGACCCCAGTAATTTTTAATTTTTCAAATATATTTCGTCCCACAGAAAAATCTCAGAGGTTGAACATGAGTCAATAATGACTAAAAAAAGTGTTTGGGTCAGTATCCCTTTAAGGCCTAAATTGGTGTAGTTATTGACTAGTTGTTCATATGATAATGATAATTATGACATTCTGTCAGTGGTATTTTATAAAAAATTAAGGACTGAATTAAATATGACCATATTTTTTGTTCTTAGTTGTTACACATTTACTATGAAAATGATCCAAATCACTTGGCAACAGAATTGTGTTTCTGCTTTCCAAATATTTTCTTCTCACATTTAAAAGAATCGTTAATGGAACTGTTAGGATTCAGAACCGGAATCATTCAATTCCTTTCGATTCTTATACTGAAAGGCTGCTGAATAAATGATCACATTTGAAATGTTCAATCCTTGCCAGTTCATCATCGAAGATGAGAAAACAAATCCAACAAGAAGTCCTGAAAACATACTCTACAAGTTTGTTGATTGAAATAACTTAATAGACCATGAAAGAGATTAAAATGCAGGAGATTTAAGTGCTGCCAAATTTTAAATCCCATATGAAAATGTGAAGACAAAATGTCAAAGAATTTGCCTTAGGGGAAAGGAAAAAAGGCTGATCTACTAAGCACACAGCGCCTGTTAGGAATGGGTAAATAAACCCATTAACATCACATGCCATCAAATACCAACAACAGCAAGAAAAACCCAACACTTTCTGATCTGCCCCAATAGGGATATGAAACAAGAAATCATGGGCAAACCTGCCATATCGTGCAGATGGCACATTTCATATGCGCACCGACAGGCTTAATATCCAAAATCAATACTTGCAAAGGACCGGCGACAGATACGATCGAGCTAATTTCAGATTCCAAGGCAAATTTATTAAGCTGTCAATAGCCTAGCAAGTGGAGGGGGAGGGGGAGAGCTGGCAGAAGGGAACAGGTATGAAAGGAGAAAGAACTCAGACAGATTTAGTAATTATCTTCAGCAAAACAGACAATTTTATCGGCACGTCTGCTATTTGCAGATGATAAATGTACTTTATTAGAGAAGTTGCGAGCTGTCAGGGAAAAGTGAAGGACTTTACAGGAGGGAGATTACTCCCAGCAGAGAAGCATAAACAAATATTACATCACAGTCTCTAACTAAAGACTGCTCATAAATACGACTGATTAGATTTTTTGTCTTCTGAAAACGGAACAGAAAACATTTGTTCGGAAAGAAAATGTAGATGTCTCAGTCTGAGAATGTGACCATACAGACGTCATTTGTTTGTCTTGCTCTAGCAGCAGTTTTCAACTCCAGTATAAAACAGCTATACCCACTTACATATAATATTTTATAATACTTTTATTAAGGGATCAATGACGAATAAGAGTGCCAAAGATAAAGAAAAAAAAACTTTTAAAATCTAGTTCAAAACATGTACCAAAATTCATAAAAATATTACATTTGACACGGCTTTGAAAAATCTTTTAGACCATTTTAAGCAAAAGTAATACATATTGAGCAAATGTAATAACATATTTTCCAAAGTATGAATGTACACATCTTAATCATGTTTTTAAATAAGTATCTTTCACAAATACCATAAATGATCAATTCATAAATATCAGTAAATTTTTGGGGAGGTTGCATCATAAGACCTTTTAAAACCTGAACTAACCAGGTCAAATTCTATGATATTTTAGAAGATTTATTAACCTTTTCTAAGACATAAACGTGAGAGATACAATCAAACTACTTTATTTCATTTTTTAATGAAGATTTTTAATCATCACGATATGAGGGCAGTTGTATCGCCCTGATATTTGACTTTATATCCTCCCAAAAAATATTAAAATTTTCAATTAAAACTTGCTTATCGTAGAAATATTCAGTTCATAGCATTTATATACTGTGAGTTAAATAAAAGTACAATCATGTCACTGATCATAAGAACATTAACATTGCTAGATTATAAAATGCTTAACAGATTTTTAATTAACTAGAAGTTAGAAAGAAAACCATGGCTTGAGCCTCTATATAGATACGACCTCTTCCATATTCATTGTCCACTGAGTCATGACACACTTCCTTATCGCCTAAAATTTCTAGAAACTCCTAAATTCCCCCTCTCTCCTGCAGCCTCACCCAAAGGCCTCAGGCGTGTGAGTATCCCTGTTGGAGCCCAGATGAAAAAGACGGCTCTGACGGAGACATGGTGAGCACTGTGTACACATTTCAGCCTCACGCTCCTCCTTAACAAGCCTGAAGACACAGAGCGCAGCCAGATGCATGCATAAGCGTGATCTTAAGAACCATTTATAAAGCTATCAGCATGCAAGTTTAATGGGGGCTGTGGGGAAAACATGCTGTGTTAAAATACAGAAAATGTTAAAAGGACGTTATTAGAAGCATGAATTATAGAGCAACGACACAGGAATTATGACGTTTCTTTCTAGTCTCGCTTCAAAGACATCAATATGTGTGCACAATTAAAAGAAGTGGAAAGTCAGCGGCCTGATGAAAGTATACGAAGTATATGATTATGAATCGGGCTCCTCTGCCAGGGAGGCAGGAGAGTTAATGGACTAAAGCAAAGCCGTCTGTCGCCTTACAGTGCCATTGGAAGTATTTAATGAAAGAAAGTACATCAGACTTCCACAGCATGGAGCACACAAGGGTGAGGTTCGGTTTGGGAAAAATACAGTAAATAACAGCACAATAAAAGCCAGCAGCTCGCACAAACACACTGTGTTGCTCTGTTTCAATCAGCCCAGGAAGATCCCAGATATGTGCATTAATAGAAAGTCTGACCACAGTCATTAGTAGAAACTTTCATGGCTTGTGGGCATGTGATCCCTCACCTTCAACTTTAAATGGACTACCAGAGACATTGACCTAAGCCATTATCTCATAATTACAGAAACTGTGTGGGCATTTATCAAAATATGAAGGTACTTCACTGCCCAAGGCACTGTCTATTGCCCCTCGACACTATACGAAAGTCTCTTAAGGACTTCACATACTGCTACGAAAAATTAGATAGATCCTTCCAAGCATTAAATATGTGAATATATGAAGTCATCACTGCGTATGGAAATTAATATGCACATTCAAAATACATTATTGTTATATAATAATAATAATAATAATAATAATAATAATAATAATGCTTCAATTATTCTACATAAAAATAATTTAAAATATACAAAAAATAAAATACTACAATAAAATTTAAATAAAACACTTAAATAACATTTAAATAATATAGAAAAATATTAGAATTAAATTATAAATGTTAAATTATAATGCAATTATTAGTTTAAAAATAAATACATTTAGTAGAGAAAATAAAATATGTACTTTTAAAGTAGAAATATGTACCTTTAAGGTACTAATATGTGAATAAATAATAATAATAATAAATAATGATGATAATCAGTTTGATTGAATATTCATACATATATCTTGAGTAATGTTTTCAAATAATATATTTTTAACTCATGTTTAAAAATGCAGTTATAAATCAACTGAACACCAATTAACAGTGAATTTTCTATGATAAAATACTATGATCAAATCTCAAAGACAACTATAAGTAATCCATTTGTAGATTGATTTCCCCCCGAAAGTGTAAATACTGTGGTAACTTCAAAACATTTGAGCATCCAGACACAGGCTCAACCGATGAGATTGAAACAGGACTTGACCAACCAATGGCAGACGTAGTTTCCCTATTTACAATTCCCTTTGTTGAAATAAGACGGCATGCTTAGCGAGGTAGTTTATCATTTCTACAAGGACTTGCTTTTGATAATTGGAATGACAATGCAGTCTGCACTGAGAGGATCTAGCCTTTGATGGGGTGCACAAGTGTCTCTGAAATGCATTCTGCCATTAAAATAAGCGGCACAGAAGCCCCTTAACAGCCTCTAACATGGGCTCTTGAGGGAGGTCAGTGGCACTTCATTAGCTGGATCTCATTCGTGAGTACCAACGGATACCAACCTACGGCTCCCTCTCATCTGATGTTGATCAGAGAGACTGCTGAGAGATGGACCCTGACTTCACTTTGTACTCAACCCTCCGAACCCCTCATTACTCAGATGCTCTCTTCAGCAAAACCAAAGCAACGACAACGAACTTTGAGTTTAACAAAGGTCATCCTTATTTGAGCGCTCATTATCTAATAAAATATTTGCAGGGGACGCCACATCAAAACGTCAGATTGATGTAACGACTGTACGTGCGAGCCAGAGTAAAGGTGCCTTTGAGACTACAAAGACAGTCAGCTGTCTATTGTGCTTTGACATTCAGCTCTTCCTCTCGGGACGAGGAGGCTGGGATGAGTGAGAGAGACATCAACAAAAAAATGGAAAAGACGTGCCAGTGGAGAAAGGGAGAACCTCTCATTGGCCTTTTTTGGTCTTGTGGCCCCCTGGCATTACATGCGGTATGATTAGAATTCAGTTCAATCTTCCTGCGGGCTGCATGTCTCGGCTTGGCCTCCTTGTATTCCATTGTAGATACATCAGTCATCACATCCTCTCTTCTCTCTAATGTTAGTCTATCCGTCTCTATCTCTCTCTCCCTGCTAAAAATCCTCCTCTCTCCAACCCACTCACAGAAGACAGTAGAGATCACATTTGGCAGCTGAACAGAAACTCAGCGGTTGCATCTATCACAAATCAACCCATATATCACCACGAGTTTAAAGCCCACCACTGGGTTTACTGGGGTCACAGGGCAGCAGATGCAGCTGCCTGTTGCGTGGTTCAGAAAAAGGGGTCTCTGAAGGTGAATGCCGCATATAATACTAGAAACAGACCAAGAGAAATACAAGTTTCTGTAGCACAGCAAGTGTGAACTTTTGAAAACAAACTCGCAGGAACTCAGAACATGAGATGCGATACAAATCAAGCAAAGCATGAAATCTGCAAGCAGGCCGGGAGAGAGAGTAAAAAATAAATAAAACCACTAGGTGACAGAGATGCTATACGGCCCGAAGTCGTTCCCATTTCCAATTAACATTAAGGTTGTCTACATTCATTTGCCACTTCAAGGCCAGCGACGTGCACTGGGTTCGGAATAGATGCTCAATTTGAAGGAAAGTGGATGGCTCTTTTTGCACAATGTTCTTTGTGTACATACGAGGCTTAACAAAATCATCTCAAACTTTCATTAGATTTTTTAAATTATGATGTTATACGAGTGGACTTATATAAACAGGGACATTATATGTCTTTAAAAGGGAAAAGTTATTAAGTTCACCTCTTTCCTTCATACATCTGTAATGATAACATTTTTCTAAACCATATGCTTCTTAAGATGCATTTGCCCAACACATAGATCAATACCAAATAAGGGGGGCAAACAATTAACCTCACATTCTTTCATAGTCTGACATAATACAAGGACACCCAATTAAGGTTTCTGGCTACATATGCTGGAGCCGCGTGGTATCAGTTCATATAATGAATCAAAATGAATAAAGCCAAAGGCTTCGCCGCACCACTAATTACTGCACCAGGCATAAAGTCCAGAGCCCGGTGCCGCTGGGATTATCAGGACTCTACATCGCCTCCGGCACACGAAAGAAAAAACTCAGTTGGTTCTTTCTCTAAAGAGCAATTTTTAGGTTTCAAAAAACTAGGGCTTCAAAAAGGCTTTTATTGCAGGATTGTACCCATCAGTACATGAAGTCCCATACCACCTACCGAAGAGGAGCGCAACCAACCCAAAATGCTTTCGAAGAAATTCATAAGAAAACTGCAGCATATAGGGGTTTCATATCTTATGCATGGAATCTGGTAAGTTTTCGCAAAAACTGACAATAGCACATTTAATTTAAAGTATACCAGATAGTGGATGCAGGTTCTTGCAGTCCAGTAAGATATGCAATGCAATCACTCTGTTACTTTTCTTAAACTCTGCTAAAGGTTAAAATGTGTTCCTCTGACAAGGCAAATGACTGAGAATCACTCCGTTCCTTGTCCTTAACCCAATTGCAATCCATTTAAATTGCAAATGCGAACTCTGAAAAAATGAACAGCCCCTCTGATTAAATGGAACTGGGAAGGTCACTTTATATCTTCTGAAAGCAGCTGAACCATAAGGAATCACTCGGGTTTTACACTCATGCACCTACGAGTCGAATCACATGGTGTTAGAAAGACTCATAATGGTTCAAATTAAGTAAAAAAAAAAAAAAAAAGTTTTTTTAAACAAAAAACAACTTATTTGTCTTTCTAAATTTTAAAATGCAAAACTTTTAATGTTAATTAACTTAAGTGCAAAAAACTAATGACTGGGATAGTTATGTACGTTTATCTAGTTCTTTTTTAAGCAATTGCTACCACTAGGGGAATAAATGAAGATACTTGCACACAAAGCAGCCTAACAACAAAATGCAGTCACTGGGGAAAAGCAAGATCCTTTTCAGCAGAATATTTGTTGTGAGGGCCAAACAAACTCTCTACCCCACTTCTCTCCAGCCTCCAGTTGAGACAGAATTAAAGCTTCAAGCAGCTAAGGGGAGATGTCAAGTGGAGAACCAGTCATCCATCCTGTCATTCATCTCAACTCATCTATCTCCTCAGCTCTCCGCTGGGAAATGTAGCAACCTCAATAAACAGACTAACACAATTCGCCTTCTCCAGCATGACAGGTAATTCACACTAGTTATAGCTAAGAGAAATACATTTACAGCTCTCCTCGGGCTACTTCTGCAGCCACCGCTCAGAGCTGAAGATGACAATCCAGCCAGGACACTTATTTCATCTTCAACCTACTGATAGAGCTTCACATCACGCAAAGGCTGAAAATAATATCCCATGAAATGAGCTACAGGAAATGCAAACATAAAAAAGGAATTGTATGGCAAGTCATTTTAACATGTGCTCTTTAAAAATAACAAGTATGTGCTTTTCTTACTAGCCTATCCTTTTCAATTGCACTACAGAAATACTTCAGTTTAGAAGGCTATTAATTAGCCTATTCATTTGCTACTATAATCACTTTTCCAATACTGAAAAGTAAACTATACTTGCAACAAATTTTTTTTAATTGAATTGGGGATTTGTGGTTCAGATATAGTCACTTTTAAGCAGTATGCATTCTGGTTGTTGCTGGCACCTACTAGTAGTGTCTATCTCGATTTGTACGAAATGAACAGACACTAGTATTCATATTACAGACTGTTACAAGTAACAACTGGCATACATGGTCTCACAGATAGCTGTCTAGAATGTAGCTATTAAAGCTGGAATATATAGTCCAATGTGACATGTTTGTATTGGAATATAGATCCCTATAGAATTAGTTATCAAAAAATGTGCAATTTGTTCAGTTACTAAAACAATAACAACTAGCAACAAAAGTATACACACTACTAATGAACAAATAGCTACTAATTGGGAGAATATGCTAATCACAGTTGAATTACTTACTAATAATTGAAAAGCACAGCCTACTAGTTAAAGGCAAGCCATACGTTTTTCTTTTCGTTATGACAGAAGTTTAATACAGAAAGTTTATCAATTGTATTCGATTACTCTTGGGTTTTTACAGTATTGCAATGCTGTACAACTGGAATATGGCTCAATCGTATTAATGCACATTTTAAATGAAGGATTCTCAAATTTACTTTGATTTACTTTTATACTATGCGAAACGTTTTTACGTGGAAAATATCAGGTTAACAACAGAATCATAGGCTATCGCACTGTATTTTAATAGGTTACATAAATCCACTCAATATCTAAAAGACAATAAACTAATTAAAACCACACACAAACACAGCATCACACATTATGTCGGGTTTAAAAATATTAGTACAAGGCAGGTAAAACTTTTGGACAGTGTTTAGAAACCTTTTTGGACATGCATTTTAATTCACATAGAAAGATACTTAACCTAAGGTCTGAATAGCTCGGTTTACCTGAGACTGGCGTTTCTGGGGTCCATTTCATCCCCGGGTACAAAAACTGAAAAGAGGAGCGCACTTCGCGACAGTCCAGCACCTGACTGTCCGGCCGAGAGAACTGCAGCATCAGGACGCACCAAATCAGTGCACCGTTCAACTTCAGTCCAGGCATTATGAATCCAAATGCGCTGAAGTAAAGAGATATGTGGCGCAAAAACGCTTCCCGGTGATAGATTTGATTATAAGCGCAAATGAAGAGAGCAGGAACGATCTGCGTCGCCTGAAGTGAGCAGAAAGCGATGTGCTGGACTCAGCGGCAGCATCACTGAAGTGAGTGAGAGGAGAGACATGAGGAGCTCTTCATCTCCACCTAATCATTAGCAGACACAAACTTCATGCCCACAAATCAAGGTCGATTTACACGACTCTTGCATTATTTAAATGAACCGGTTACAGAAGCCGCCCGTTTGGCATTTTACTCTTTCGTTGATATTAAAGTTATGATTATGAACAGGAGGCGCGTAATGAATCCCAGTCATGCGCGCAGAGACCAAGATCAAGTCTGGGCAACTACACAAAATTCAAATGGACCCCCCACCACATATCACTCACGTCTTATGCTAATTTAATTGGTTAAAAATATGAAATGTGGTCATATAAGCAGGGGATTGGATTCCAGGCAATGTCTATGTTACGTGATTAACAAATGAACATTTGAATATGCAGCAAACAACAAACACAGTGTCACATTTCCAGCTATCTGCTGCCATCTGGTGCTGGTGAGGGTTATTGCACCATACAGTCACTAATAAATCTCTGAAATTAATTTCATTCTAAGAGGGGCGAGGTAGAATAATAAATAAAACTTTATTGAGAATTAAAACAATTTAAATAAGCACAGTATACATATTCAAAATGAAAAAAAAAAAAAACATGCAGGTAATGCAATCTAGCGGATTACAGATGGATACCGTGCAATTTTTGTTGGAGGATTTTTGCCACTATTAAAATTGCAGAATCATCCACCCGAAAACAGCAAGACATATTTATATGAACAAGTATAAACAAATATGCAACTATATTTTATACATACGTTTCGTATCTCGTATTATTAAAGTGCTGCCCTTTATCAATATAGAAATCTATGCATCTTACATTTTTGCTCTTTTGATATGTCTTAGAATGACAGTGAATGAAAGAAAATGAAAGAAAAATAAACTTCTTGCTTACTAACTGCATGTATTTGTAACAGTTGGAAATCATCATCATTGTAGAAGAAGTTTGTCTCTGGTGCAGCGAGTTTTGCATGGATTTGCACAGCATGTTGTAACAAAGCTGGATGCAATCCTGCAAAACTCACCACGCATAACAGGGCTTTTCCATAAGCAGCATCATCTAGCACAGCTCCGGAGAGACAGACAGAAGGCGACCGGCAATACTTGAAGTGCAAACACTGCAGTAGATTCACTGGCACTACCTGCACTGTGAGCACTTTGGAACTGCCAGGACAAACTAGATATCGTGCAGATTAATTAACAGAGTAATAATGTCAGAGATGAGCATGCAAACAAATCAAATAACAAATGAACTTGGGTTTTGCTTCCATGTGCTGAATATACAGCTCCTCCTGCCAAAAGGAGCATCTAGCGCAGTAGATACTATACTACTTCACTAACTACACAAGATGCACCTTAGCAGGAAGGCCATATTAAAATAATGTTACATTTGGGAGGCGTTCTGGTCCTTCGTTTCAGGGAAATGCTTCATTAATCTTCAACACGCCTAGGAGGGGGAAAAAAGACAAAACAATCAACAATCTTATAATTATGCTTTCATTCCTTAATTAAAACATCTGGCTTATCTAAAGAATCAATTCATTAAAATACACAGCAACAGAATACAGCTTTACAAATCTCTATAAAATGTTTACATCCATTTAGCAAGTTAAAATAATTTCTGTACTTTCTGCTTGATTAAGGCATTGCATGGTTTTCTACACATGCAAACTGATTTTTAAAAGTGTTTCTACTCATATCTTTGGGTTAAGCTGGCATGTTTAGTAAATTGAAATGCTTCACAGTATGTTTTGAGTCGTTTATTCTCGTTATTGGCACGCTTTGCTCATGTTTCACTGGGTTTCTCAAAATGGAGGATCTTCAACTCAAGATTGAAAGCTCTTTAATCACTGCTGTTATATATATATATATATATATATAGATAGACTAATTAAATAGCCTAAATATAAGGTCTATTGCCCAAAGTGTCAACTTAAACACCTTTAAAATGTAATTCCCTCCACGCCATGTTGTCTAAATATTAAATTTTTTAGATGCATTTTAATGCGTTTCATAGTCAGAGAAGGCATTAGGCTTTATTACGCATTATTTCCAGGACTGACTGAAAAACGCATTAGATGAATAAGTTAAAGCAAATATTAACTAGGCCTTGAGGTCGGTGCTGTGTGGCCCACAAGCTTTCCTTTCAAGAAGGCGACAAGCTGAAGTTTAATCAACCCTTCAATGATAAACACGTTTATTACGACGCAAAGCAGTAGCTTGTTTACATAAGAGTGGGTGTTTTCAACAGGAAATGAACTCCTAGGATCTATAAGAGATGAAAACAACAATAAAACTGGGTTAAGTGTGAGGAAATTTTAAACGACGGCTATTTTCCAGAAAATATTTGCGTTAAATGCGTTTTTAATCTAACTAAGTTACAGTTTCTCACCTGAGTTTGGGTTTTATAGACTGACCCTTGCTATACACCAATACTTTCAAGCATGAGTTTGCGTATTAAATAACACGATATTTACATAATAACGCAAAAGTCACCGAATAAAGACATTTTTAAGCGTCAAAGTCTTTGAAGTTATAAAACTAGAGATGGATTTACTCAGCAAGGTAACGTTACACAAACTTTTAGTAACACTGGTTAAATATTAATCAGCAAATCGTGTCAACACAGGCGTAATTGTTTAATTTCCTTTCCAAATAATAATCAGAGCAAATGACTTTTATAGTCACACATTACATTTCCCTGATACAGTCATCAGAAGTTGCTAGTATCATTATTTTAAAAACGAATTTGACTTACATGTGCTTAGTTAAGACAACCAAACACCTCCAAATATAATATCTAAGCGCTCCAGAGTCTCCTGCATTGTCTGTTAGCGCCCAGCTGCTCCACAAACACAAAGCCTGTCCCACCGACAAACACTGGCACTCTTTCAAAGTTTCCACTATCATTTCTCGCCCCACGCGTGAACGCTGGTCACGACGCGTTTTAGGCCTCCGCCGAAGTTATTAGGATCATCAGGTTGGAGAAGGTTTACGAAAGAGGCGCGAACGTCTCGTCATGTGATGATGGGCCTCCTCCTCCCCAACTCAACTCACTCAATCCCCCCACGACTCACATCCGCTCTCCTACACTTACCACTCTCACAGGATTTGGTCTGGCTGCTAATTTGTATTTTTTTGGCATTGAGGATTTATAAAGCAATTAAATAAGAAAGTGTTTACGATTTGTTCTTCTTGGCGAAGCTTTACTTGGGACTAGCAGAAGCAAGCACATTTATATAAGATTGGTGGCAACTCAAAAACAACACTTTGGGGAGGAAAGGAATTTTAACTATAATGAATTTAATATGAACAAATACAATTGGTCTTAATGCATAGTGCATTTATTTAACACAGACACTTGTGACCCTGGATCATAAAACCAGTCATAAGGGTCCATTTGAATTGAAATAATTGAATAAATAAGCTTTCCATTGATGTATGGTTTGTTATGATAGGACAATATTTGGCTGAGACATATCTATTTGTAAATCTGAGGGTGCAAAAAAATGCTTTTGAAATTGTCCAAATGAAGTTCTTAGCAATGCATATTACTAAACAAACATTAAGTTTTGATATATTTACGGTAGGAAATTTACAAAATATCTTCATGGAACATGATCTTTACTTGATATCCTAATGATTTTTGGCATATTATAGATTATTCTGACCCCTGCAATGCATTGTTTGCTATTGCTGCAAATATACTATGTGCTACTTATGACTGGTTTTGTAGTCCAGGGTCACATTTGTGCATTCATTTTAATAGTCCACATACCTGATCATGGCAGAAGTGAAGAATGAGGTGAATGCGTTTCATCCTTAAGGTTTTACCGCGCAGAAGTTTCATGTTCAACCCATGTTGTCATGCATGTAATTGTAGAGCATCCTTTTTTTCTTGTTGGGGGTGATGGAACCAAATCCCTCTGATTATCATGTCTTAGCTCTAGAAATAACTGGAGAACTGCTTATCAAAACCGGTGGGAATCCTGGAAATGCAAACCTCAAGACATTACACATGTCATCAAAAATTTTGCTAAAAATAGTTTGAATGTAAGACACTCTGGCTCCATGGGAATAAATCCTATGGTCAGTGAGAGACAGAAGGCTTCGGTGACCTCTGACCCCGGTTCACTCAGCCCCCACTATTCCGAAGTGGGATGTATGTGCACCATTGTATTAGGCTTCAAAGAGAATTTCCCTCAGCATTCCTGCGTCGTGTTATCCACATCTTCATCTTATTTGTTTTTGAGTATGCTTATTAAAAAGTGGATGCAATCAAATTTAAGCTTTTTTTTTTTTTTTTACTAAACACTTTAGAAACTTTAACATGTTCCCAACACAGTTTTGAATAAACATCTGCCATACCACTCTCTTCTTTAAATAGGAGATCGCTGAGCATCCTTTTGAACTTTAACCTACTTTTCTCTCTCCAAGGCACAAAGAAAATGACCAGCATGAAAAAAAAGGATGTAGGGTGTATGCATTTACTTATGCTAAAGCAGCTCCTGACTAACAGATTAAACTAGAAACATTGACTTGAAAATAATGTTACTTGTTTGTAAACTAAAAAATAGATTTGTTTTTGGTTATGAGTTTTTTTTTTTACTAAACTAAATGGCAGTACATGTAATTAAACCGATACAATTTTATACTTTATTATATAATTTACGTGTATTTTTAAGAAAAAAAAATATGAAGGGGATCTTCTGAATTAGTGCTGCAAATTAAAATTGATCTCTGAAACGCATTTCATCTTAAAATTAATCCCACTTGCAGCTTTCCTCTTGATATAAAACAGCTACAATTCCAAGATAATATTCAAAAACTTTTAGACATCCAATGCATTTAATCAGTTTTCATATTTAAATTAAAATTCTCATTGATTGTTGTCAGCTTTAAACTTAAGCAAATATAAATATAAGCCCTCAAGTTTCTCTGTATTTTATATACAAAGAATTTTACACATTTCGAATAA
Source organism: Barbus barbus (assembly GCF_936440315.1). Classification (NCBI taxonomy): domain Eukaryota; kingdom Metazoa; phylum Chordata; class Actinopteri; order Cypriniformes; family Cyprinidae; genus Barbus; species Barbus barbus. The sequence goes on along the minus strand of NC_136761.1, from coordinate 22,539,622 downwards.
ATTCGTAAGCTGAAGGCAATGCGAATGTAACCCTGGACCACAAAACCAGTCATAAGTAGCACGAGTAAATTTGTAGCAATAGCCAAAAATACATTATATGGGTTAAAATGATTGATTTTTCTTTTATGCCAGAAATCATTAGGATATTAAGTAAAGATCGTGTTACATGAAGATATTTAGTAAATTTCCTACCATTAATATATCAAAACGTAATTTGATTAGTAACATGTATTGTTAAGAACTTGGACAACTTCAAAAGGTGATTTTCTCAATTTTGATTTTTTTTGCACGCTCAGATTCCAGATTTTCCAAATATCTCAGACAAATGTTGTCCTATCCTAACAAACCATACATCAATGGAAAGCTTATGTATTCAGCTTTCAGATGATGTCTAAATCTAAATAAAAAAAAAAATAAAAATAAAAAAAAACTGACCCTTATGACTGGTTTTGTGGTCCAGCGTCACAAATGGAAAATGCACGTACATCGATGTAATAAGCGTTTCAACCAGCAGGGGGCGCAAAGTGTTCGCTGCGCTCTCCTACAGGAAAACAGGAAGTTGTGCTCACTGGACAGAGACTAGTCAACGACGCTGATGTTGCAAGTATGAACCGCTAATATAAGATGTATATAGAATCGATTTGGCACGTTTCATCAATGCCGGACATTAAAAAAAAACTCTTAACTGTTTTAAACGACCTGGGTTTGCTTGTAACTGGTGAAAGAAACAGGGTTTGAAAGTTAAGTGCCCATAAATAGTACGCTGTTTCTCACATTTTAATAAAGCTCAAACAGTTTAGTCACGAGGAACATGGAAATCACTCATCAAAACACTGCAAACGAGTCCAGCTCCAGAGATGACCATCACTGGGTGGAGAAACTCTTCCCTCCTCGTTTCACTTTCCAAAACCTGCTGGAAAACCAGACTAACACAAACAAACAATGCAGCAGCTCAATGAAACCACCATCCACCCTCTCCACAGACATAGATGAACCCCAGAGGAGCCACAGAAGGGAGATATACCTGAGAGCTTTGAAAGAAGTTCAGCAAACTGAGCGACTGCGAAAGAAGGAGGCCCTAGCGAAGAGAATTGTTAGGCCTGTCGATGAAGAAGAGATCTCTGACCAGAGCGAGACTGCGGGACAGAGGTGCATTTGGAATGAGAGGGACATCACCAAACTGCGGGCTGGTTTTGAAGAAGTGGAGAGGGACAGATGGCGACTAAAGCGACAGCTCAGTTGTTCAGAGGAGCTGCTTAAAGCAGAACATGAGGAAAGGATGAAGCTGCAAGGCCTGGTGGAGAAGCTGGAGGAACAGTTAAGCCTTTCCAAAAAAAGGGCTGCGCGTCAGGCCCTCATGATAAATGATCTGAAGTCAGAGAGCCAAAAAATGAACGCTCAGTTACATAAGCTGACTATACAAGTCAAGGAAACGGAAGAAGAGGCAGACAGGTGGAAGACAAGTCTGAGGAAAGCAAAAGAGGACATGCAGCAGATCGCGCAGGAGCGCTCCAACCTCACATGGGAACTGGAAAGAGCGCAAGCACAATGGAAATCTGAAGGTGACAGACTGGAAAAAGCGGCTCAGATAGAAAATGAGGCTGTGCTCTTGAGGCTTCAGAGAGAGGTGGAGCAGACCCGAGCTGACCTGTGCGCAGAGAGAGAGAGTCATGCACGGAGCCGCACAGCCCTCGAGCTCTTACGCAGACATTTTAGCAGCCAATAATTAGTTGCAATAATAAAAATGTGACTTAAAATGCAGCCATTTAAATCATTTTTAAATAAAGACAAAACTGATGTTACCGCACACAAGACGTGCCACTGTTTATTTTATTTTCAATATGCTTCCACACTTACTCTTTTGTTTAAAATAAAACTTTATGTACATATATATAATCCTCTCCCACAGTGAAAAATAACAGAAAATCTCATAGGAAAATGAGTGAAAACAGTGAAAAGCATAGCAAACATTATCAGTCGAACTGCAAATAATAAAGGTGTATGTAATCCACCATAATAACTTACCAAAGATCTAACATATTTTGAATCTCTTTGTCAGAGATCACTATCACTGCACGGAGAATCTAAAGCTTCAATGAGCTTAAGGACAAAAACCCTGTTAGCGGAATAATCACATTTGGCCAAACACCCATTCTTGTACATGTGGTATCAAGTGACATTTAATGAAAATGGTAGAAATATTTGGTTATCAATAGCTGTAGATCTTTTGGGGAAAAGGCAAATGAATCAGTCTAGGCCACACAAAGGATTTGTGAATTTACACATGATGCTGTTTATAAAAGCAAATAAAGGCAGCTCAGAAGGTTTTTCCCATCCTAAATACTTACAATAAAGTTCCACATGCACAAGTCATACTTTCACAAAAACATTTGCCTCTGGTGATTAGTGGACTGAAACGATGTCAAAGCACAAGCACGCATTGACATTTGGATGAATCCATTAAAAACCTTTTACAGCGAAACTGTGGCTCATTTACTTTCCTCACACTCCTGACATTCTATGTACTCATTAGCAAACTAAAAAATTAAATCGCTTCTCTTGTAGGTCCCATTCAGCATTACAAGACCACAACTTTGGCATGAAGTAAGGTCTTATTTGAGCTTGCATAATTCAAGCTACCGTCCCACATCCAAAATAATACCAGAAACACTTTACACTAAGGTTTGATTTGTTAACATTAATGCATTAGGTACATGAACATGAAGTTAATGTAATTAATAATAAATATGCTTTATTCATTTTCAAAACAGCTAATGTTCATGTATGCAACTTAAAATGTAATAACCAAAATTAATAAATGCATTTACTAATGTTAATGAATTAAACCATATTGTAAAGTGTTTCCACAATATCTATTGAAACAAAGCCGGGGGGGGGGGGCACTTAGGAATTTAAAACCTATGAGGTATATAAGAAAGGAACTTGTGCAAACAGAGTACATAAAATATATTCAACTTAAGATATAAAGACTAATGGTGGAACCTTGCAGTAGAATCCCTTTCTGCATTTTATCTAAAACTTCCAAGAGGTACTGAAAGAAAGAATCCATAGGAGAACCAAACTCTAGGTCTGTTACATGCGTTACCACAGCTTTGGCTCATTCAAGTTTGACAGTGCAGGACATAAGAACTGTGATAAATGCTTTTTCCTACTGCATCCATGTTTTAAAGGCTTAATTGGCTTGTCTAAGCTGTCTATCAAAGCGCACCTGAGGAATGTCATGACATGCCCCAGCTCTAGCATTTCACATCCTTTCAGTGTTACAATGTGTGTGTGAGTGTGTGGAGGTTATCGTGCCTTGCACTGTAATTGTGTACCATGTACTGAAATTTATGAACCCTGAATTCATTTCATGGTTCATCTAAACTGAGAAAACTTTAAATTCGTTTTTTTTTAATCATTTCATATTTAACTAAAACTAGCCCTCCTAAGGTGTTAACCCACGCAAAAGCAGAATAATACTACAAATCAAATGTTATAGATAAATATAAATGTAACAGAAGACCCAGAAGCTACTTAAATAAGGCACCCAGCTCAAACGGAAATTGAGTGCAGCATCCAACATACACCACTAAACTCTACAGGCTATTTTTTTTTTTCATAGGATTTCACTTGACCACATGACATTTTCAGGCTATAAAATGCTTTAATGTCCCTTGACTAGTTTAAATGTGAGAATGTCCAGATGAATTTGTGTTTGTGTACTGAAAGAAGGCCCCTAAATAATGTCCTGTATTTATGCCCTATTGTTAATATTTGGTTTATGAACTGGCACTAATGGCCTATCTGGAGCAAAGCTACCAGATTTAGTGCAAATATGCAAAGCCACACCTGTACCAATATACATGTTCTAACTTTTAAAAATGTTAAAAAGGCCCGAGCAGGCTTTCAATATACTTTTCATTCTGATCAATTTGAATACATTTTTTTATCTAAGACTTACCATCTAAAAGGTAAATCAACTGTACTTTTTAAGGGCAGTGCTAAAAATGTACTGTCTATACTGTAGGTTTAAATGGAGTGCTTGGGTTCCACTTGCTCCTTCTGCAACAAAAACCTGCTCGCCCCCAAGTAAAGGGACAGACATGTGTTTGCACATCCTGACAGCATTTCTCTACCTGTTTCAGAAGTTGGATGTCAAGAGATTTATTCAGAGTGATGCCAGCCTTTCTTTCTGTCTTTGACTTATTTTTTTCCTCCCATCCAATTCTCACCCACATAATCAAACCACATCACAAGCCGAGCTCCCCGGTTCTACACTCCATGTTTCCTCAATTAGGACTCCTCTGCAGGTGCAGGCCGCTTGAGATCCCGGATCTGCTTAATGAGATAGTTCTTCTCATCGCAGAACTGCTCGTCTTCAGAACGGTCCGTTTGAAAGTGGCTCAGGAAGTCCACCAGCTTGGACTGATTCTTGAGGAGGATGTCCATCACAGGCTGTGTCTTATTGGGGTTAGCCACAAACACCTGAGAGGACACAAGAAAGCCGTTAAAAGTGCGGTCCAAGTCACTGAATCCACCTTCATGCGTTCTGAACTACAACTCACACACTAGTGACTGACCCTGACCTGTTTACATTCAATAAGTGAGGCCAGAACTGGGACAGAAGACCAGTCAGCTGCCAAGTGTGGAAAGTAATTGGAGTAGACAGAGGGAAAGGCAGACAAGCGAAGTGCCAAATCCAAATATATTGTGTTACATGAAATGCCGTGCATATAAACACATACCTTAAAGACATGGAAGGCTTCAAACTGGATGTTGCGGCTGTTGTCTCTCAACATGTTCATCATCAGCTTTAGGTTCTCAGCTCGACTGATGTATTTGCTCATGACTGTAAAGTTGTGTCTGTCCAGTAATAGTTCTCCTAAGAGCTGGATATCATTTGAAAGTCACTTATAACTCACTTAAGAACAATAACAATACTATGTAGTGAGAATGAAGCCAAACCACCCAACACATTGCAGCTTTTATTAAACCAAGCAAGGTTTGTCATAAAACATTCCTATGTGATGACAAAGTATGTGGCTATCCTATTAAAATATGTGGCTGTTCCATTTAAAGAAGTGCTTTTCTGAGAACTCTTTTCTTCGGCTATCTTACTGTCTTTCATGTATAAATCCTAGCAGCTTAATCTCCACCTCAAGGGTTTGAATACCATTACAGGCTTGAAGTATTGAAAATATCCCTGTGAAAACAGCGGTTTATGCTCACCTTCAGAGACTGCCGCTTAGTGACATAATTTTCAGAATGCAGCAGCTTTTCATACTCTGTGAACACCTAAAAACAGTTACGAAATGATCAATCATTATACATTTGTCCATAAAGTAGAGCAGCCAGAAGCACTTATATACAAAAGCACTTGCAAATGAAATCTTGGGAAACAAGAGTAACTCACTCTGTCATAATTTGTCTCCAAGAAATCTGAACACATGATCTTGTGTCTTGTCAGCAGATCCTAAAAACAAAGTCTTAAGGTAAATGCACTTTTGTCATTTTCTCTTATGAAAGGTTTTCGATTCCTTGATTTAAAGTGAATCAAACAAAAATTTCAATTCTGTCATTATCATACAAATTCTGCCTCATTTCTTTATGTACTTTTTGAGACTTGAAAATGTTGACCCCATAGATGCTCAAATGGATGGACAAAATTGAAAATGGGTTGTCCAAAAAAAAAAAAAAAAAAAAAAAAATTGTGGCTTCTGCCACATGACCAAATATTGTAATAAATAAAGTTTGTTTTTGCGAAGTATGACAGTGTGGGATTGTTCCTTTTTTTCTCTTCCTAAGTTTGTTGTACACAACCAGTGTATTTTTTTACGGTTTCATTTAAATGGAAAATAAATAACTTTAAAGGTGCAGTAGGAGATCATGGAAAATGCTAACTTTAGCCTGATAGCACTGAAAGCGAACACCCCAGCCTCCCTGCAAATCATCGTCCAAAGCCACACCCCCTGAATGCACACACAGACCAGAGAAAACATTACTACAATACATCATGTCATTCACCAGTGAGAAACCTTTATAGCACAGTTAGTAAAAATACTAGGAAGGAAGATCAGGTCATTGAGGTTTACCACCGGAACGAGCGTTTTGATTGGACCAACATTTCTTGGTTGTACGCCTTCCACAGAATATATAAATACATTTAGACCACTTAACTTAATGATTGCTATCGGGATGCGAAGAGACTTTCAACCAGCATAACAAAAAAACGTTTCTTTAGACAATCTCCTATTGCACATTTAAATAGTCTTACGGCATTACCTCACAAAGATCTCAGATGATTAAATATAGAACATTTTGCTATAAATTTATTAGTGTATTGTGGCCTTTTTTCATGTTCCTAAGGCAAAGTTTACAAGTCAAAACTTACAAAATGGATGATACTTTGTGTAAATTTCATACCTTAAAAGAGGCGAAAGCATCAGAGGCAATGTCAAAAGTAGATAGCTCCACATAGCGAAAGAAGCAGTAGAACTCCTCAGTGAACAGAACGATTCGGGCCAGAGGTTCATGACGCAGACATTCCCTCAACATCATGCCACAGTTAAGGGCCACTTCTGGGGTTTCATAGCTGTGTTCAAGAGATAAATAAATAAATAAGCCCAGTTATTTCTCCAATGTGTGAGAACCACATTTGTTTGTATATACGTATACATAAAACCACATAAGTCTTCATTAAAACATAATATCACACCAAAGTGTCAATAACTAGATATGTTTGTGCTGTAAAAGTGAAATGCCATTGGCAGCTCATCCACGTGGACAGGATATGGGAAAATTATGGTCCTAAAATAACCATACAACCACAGTCTCCCATAACATCAATTGGAAAGGCCAGGCTAATCAATGGTTTCTGATAGTGTTGATCTATGACTATGCCCTGGGGTCTGGAAACTCACCCTTTCAGCAGCATAAAGAGGATCTGTGAGTGGGAAGAGATGTACTCCACAGTCGGGGTGCGAGCGCCAATCTGGCGACGCACTATGTTGCTAAACAGATGCACCACATCCTTCTTTCCCTTTGATGAAAAACGTGTTAAAAATCAAAGAGAGCAAACACCAAATGTGGGGTTAGTGCACAGAGCAATACATCTTAAAGCAAGACAGAAGTAGTAGTATTTCAAACATTTCAAAAGCGATGATATGCACCTCGAAATCAATCCTCTGTAGGTTTGCTATGAGGGAAATGAGTAGGTTGGTGTTGTAGAGCTCTTGAGCCAGTTGAGCCACTGCCTCAGTCTGAGGCTCCTTGTCTCCAGTGCCACTCAGCACCTCTTTCAACGATGCAAGATTTTTTGATACTTCCTCTGCAACCTACAGGAAAAACAGTGAGTTTTTCTGACTCCGTCACAGTCCACAATTTGCATCGAGATGTTGACATAAAAAGGACCAACCTTTTCACATTTCTTGCTTTCAGATGACTCCAGCTTCTCCAAGTATGCTACATGCTCCTTCAGACTCTTCACAATCTCTGCAGGGCTCTTCTGAGACTTCCCAAAGGGGAATGGCATGGTTTTAGCTGGGATGTGCGTTGGACGTCGAAGGACAACAGAAATGATTCACCTTTAAAATTTGAAGAACAAATAGCGTACAACATTATACCAGCAAGTAAAGAATAAACTCAAAGCAGTAATGACAAAAGGACAAAACCGGCCTTTTCAAAGCAAGCCAAAATTAGTTTTATACACTTCAGAGACACTGAATACAATGAAAATGGCTTGTACTGTTATCACTGCTAATACAGTTGTATAAGAACAAAAACACTTGTTAAGAGAAAGGTCTCTATCAAGAGTACTCGGACATACTGAAAACAACATTGCTTTTTGGTTTAATTGCACTACATTAATTTACAGACTTCATTCCTTATGACTGTTTGGTTGTTGTTTTATCATTACTGTGCAAGTATTACCCAAGTATGTTATGAAACACCTTCTAAACTTGCTCAACACTGCCAAGCACAGTTAGAGATAGTGGAGATAGTTCAACACGTGTGAAATCATGACACAAAATAGGTTAAGGTACAAAACAAGTCACTTCGATGAGCAACTAGGCAATTTTATTCAATTTGAAAAATAGCTAGCTAATATCCCGATGAGCTAAGCTAATCTCCACCCAGCACTTATCGATCAACGCTTCTCAGGAACTCAATATTACTCATCAGTCACTTTATTACTGGGTAGTTTGTCACCCTATACGGTCTTAACATGAACCCGTAAGAACTAGCACAACTGTTCACAGGAAGAAATAATATCCACTTTTTTAATCTTTCAGCTGGCTGGACGTGTAGCCATGTAGGTTAGCACGTTGGCTAACTGACTGAATAACTCAAACCAGGAAACTAACCACTTAACGTTAGATAACTTATTTTGTATCTTGTTTCCATCTATGTAATCTGTCAGAGTTAGATTTTAGTCATATGGGCCATCCTAAACCCGTGTAAAATTAGTTTGACACGCAGTTTAGAGCTGAACCTTTCAACTTTTCAATTACATTTTTGACAGTTGATCAAGTTGCTAGTATTCTAAACTGATCTTTTATCCTTAACAGAAAAACAAATGATTGATAAACTATTTAAAAAACCATAAATCAACATAAAACCCAGTTGAAATGTATATTTGAAGTGCGACCTAGAGTGGAAAAAAAGACAGACATGTCAGGCTAAGTGTATGTGTGTTAGCTGAAGGTGGAAGGAAGGCAGACACTCACCGCATTCACCAGACTCAGCGTCCACTTTAAAACCCGCGAGGAGGACACAAGTAATATAGAGTTATTAATCCAGTTCAAACTATGTCGAACATACTATTTACCTCCCCCAAAAGGAGATAATTCTTGCGGTAGTAACTGCGATTAATTTACAGCTGGTTTGTCGCTCGTACACGGCAAGCGTCTGCCGCTTTACTTTAACAGGGAAGTTGAAGAGAGTTTTTGAACGCCCCTTTTTTTAATTGACGTACACGCTGACCAATCAGAACACGCGCTGGGGCGCACACCCTGAACAGAAATCGAACTAAATGAAGATGAATTGAGGCAACAAAACCACTGCAAGCAAAGCTGGATTATGGACCAGGCCAAGAGGCCGCTGAAGCCTAAAGTAAGCTAAACACCGGGGCCCTTGTTGCATACAGCACAAGCTGACCACTAGGGCCCCTGACTACTATTTTTAATTCATTAATATTAGCATCCAAAAACACAAGGTTTGTCATTTTTAGGCAAGTCACTCTTGTTTTTTTTCCATTCGTGCCTATTCTGTTTCACTTTCAATGTGTTGTTATATTGTTGGGTTAGCTTGTTTTCATGTTTTAAGGCCTGTTCACACCAAGTAGGATAACCATAACTATGAAGTTTAAATAATCTTTATAATTCTACAGTAGAGAAGTGAACACCACAGCTATAAAGATAACACAGAGGAACCATTTTCTTCCAGATGATAAACAATAAATAAATAAATTGATAGCCAAACGGAATCCTAATGTAATTACAGTTATCTTTTACAATAAGATTGAAGAATTTGTCCAGTACACAAAAAAAGATGTAGATGACATAATAATAATATAAAAAAATCTATATACAAATGTGGTTATGCAGGAGAATGTGAATAAGAAATGGGCAGTAAATGTTAAATATTACAGTACAAATTGTGTGTTGCACTTTTCTTTTTTATCTCTCTCTCTCTTGTGAATGGATCTTTAATGTGTTAAAGGCTCGTGTTTTCCCAAAAAGATTTGCAAAGGGGCCTCATGGTCACGTATTGGTCATTTACATTTAGCTCAGCATTTTGGTAAATATGCAGGTAGGTATTTAATTAAAGGTTATGTATAGCCATTTTCTTCCTTAACTTGCTATTTACAAAATTGCAAAAGGTTAGGTTTGGTACAACAACAACAACAAAATCATTTTAAGTTTAAAATAATTGTGCGTGTACAAATCCAAAATATCTACATTTTATAAAATGTTTATTCATGCACGATTTTGTCAGTGCATTCATTATGCAACTCTGTTTATTTGCTAGCCAAAGCCTATTCCTCAAGCTATCTTGACTGTGACCACAGTACGTTTGGGGCGTGCGCGTTTGCTTCAATGTCGGACAAACTTGCTTTTTGCAGCGAGCGACGTCACGCAAACGCTCTCAAAGCTTAGCGAGAGGAAGAGCGAGAGCACGCGCTCTAAATCTATCCCCCATTCAACACAGCAGCGGTAAGAGCTTACAATATGTCACACAGACACCGCAATGCACAGCTTTAGAGCTAGAAAAGGAACGGGATGAGTGGAGCAATTGTCGGGACTAGCTAGGTCTTTTTGCAGCGATATGTAAATTAATTTCATATGGCGGGTCTCCACATGTAATCCTGCAGCGAACAATGTGTTATAAAAACCAAATAATGGTTCACAGTCATCCCCAGAAGTTCAGATTGTTTTTTTTACGCACATTTGTGCTCCTCGGTATTGTTGTAGCCACCATATAATGTGGGCCTTCATAGGGTACACTTATATAGATGTACACATCATTATTTCATCTAAAGGGGGGCACCAGATTTGACACAGTCTTATAGTAGTTCATATTCACTGGAAAGTGAAAGAGTTTTAAAGAGCAAAACAAGCCCTTTGTCGCGGGCCTGTATATCCTCCTCCTCCCTTATTTATGAAAACGTCGTGAGGGATGCTGTGTTTTTCCTTGTGCGTTTTGGAGAGGTTTGTTGAGACTTCTGAGCAGGTTGTATCAGCTGTTCTGCTGGATACAGTGTTGCTCGGTCATGCGTTGCTGTTAGTGTTGCACCGCGACGCTTCTCTGCTATCATGGCAGCGGAGCGCGAAGGCGGGTAAAGCCATCGCGACTCTAAACAACACGCTATCCATCTCCGAACGAAGATGATGGATTAATAATCGTACGAGATAAATTTCGGGGTTTTTTTTCGCTTTTGGATAAAACTGGTGGGCTAGCCATGTTGCGCGAGAGGTGTTTTGTGAACTCGGTCAGCGCTTCCTATTGGCATTGCAGTGTTTCAATACGCCACCCATGTACTTTTCCTACATTATTTTTTTGACAATAGAAGTGTATAGGCAAAAAGATTATTTTAATATAGGTTTGTGTGACTAAGTCTGTGTTTTATGTTAGAGTGACATGAAATCTGAGAGAGAGATTTCTCTTTCAACCATGGATAAACTTGTTAAAAATATTGAAGTATTTAGACCCCCAAACAGGATTGGCCCCCTTGCCAGGGGACCCACTCCTAAAATATGAAGGTGGCCATATATCCTCATGTTTTGTAAGCTTGCTGTTATACAGACTTATATTACCAATAATATGCTAATGTATCTTAAGTAAACTATATTTTTAAAATAAAATATTGTTATTGTGTGTAAAAAAAAGACCTCATTTAACCCTTTTGTGGCCCCTGGTGCTCTGGACCTCAGTTTAATTTTTTTCTTTTGTACTTCCTGCTTAATGTCAAATTGGTTGCATCTGTTTAGTTCTAAATTGAAAACACTGTTTTTCTATGTAGGGTGTTTCTATGTATAATTTAAATGAGTATGCATTAGAAATAGCTGTCTATTTATTATTTATCAAACAATTTTATAGTTATAGACTCTTTTGTAATAAAGACATCTGGAAGTATTTGGTCACGTATTTGCTTTTTGGGGAAAATTTTCAACCAAACAAATACCTCAATGGAACAGAATTGCATAAGCAAACTAACCACAACCATCTGTCTAATCTATATTATATTTCTACCATATAGATTGATTCAATGACAGATGTAGGAGTCTTTAAAAAAATACTAACATGCATTTTAGCCATCTGTTGCTCTGTACACTCACACAAAGCTAAGAAGCTTATTTTTTCACTGATCTGAACCACAAAAAAGTCTTCCCTCTTCCTTCAAGTACACTGCAGTTCAGTTACAATGTTCTTTGTCTTTAAAACAGAGGAGAGGTGGAGTGTGTGAAAACTGGTCATGTCAGGACAGAGAAAAGGAGCTTCAGCACGTCTTCGAAAATGTGCCTTCTGTAGAACCAACCGGGACAAGGAGTGTGGACAATTACTGGTGTCTGAGAACCACAGGGTGGCAGCCCATCACAAGTGCATGGTACATCAGCTGACCATTAGCTTGCCTTCTTTTATAAGTGTTAAAATGGGTGAATAAAGCTCTAATTTATACATGTATTTATTTTCCAAATTTCATGTTTATTCTAATAATATATGATAATATCATGTTTTTTTATGTTCACTCAATTTATGAATAGAGTGCATGACAAGATGTGATATAAAATATTGGTGTATTATAAAAAGTATACAAAGTATGTTTTTGACATCTTGTATATCTAACATTTGACACTTGATTGTTTTACTCAGCTTTTTTCATCAGCCTTGGTCACATCTCACTCAGACAGTGAAAACATTGGAGGCTTTTCTATTGAAGATGTAAAGAAGGAGATAAAAAGAGGAAATAAACTAGTAAGCATCCAGACCAGCAGCTCTCATACAATTCAGTTCTTCATTTAGGCTGAAAATAGAGAATGAACATACAGCTTTTTTATCTCATGTGCTGATTTCCTGTTCAGATGTGCACTTCCTGTCACCGGCCTGGGGCGACCATCGGCTGTGATGTAAAGACATGTAGGCGGACGTACCACTACTACTGCGCTCTATGGGACAAGGCCCAGACGAAGGAGAATCCCTCCCAAGGCATCTACCTGTAAGCAATATAATGATGCCACTTATCGCAAAACTGCATCTGTTTTAACTCTATGACTTTAAACTTCTTTTATTTTTGCAAATTAGGGTTTACTGTCGCAAACACAGAGATTCCTCTCGAGATGGCAGTGATGGTAACTAGCTGTCTCTACTTGGATGTTGGATACCTGCTTGTGAATCATTGCGTTTATTAGGGATTTGCTCTTATTCCCAGATGAACAGGGAGTTGCGGCCAATGACTCGGATTCATCTCCACCGAGGAGCAGGGGCAGGGGGCGTTTCGAGAAAAGCAGAATTAGAGGTGTGTCACGCGGACAGTCAGATGACACTCGGTCCACCTCATCGCAAGGCAATGATGACACAGAGAGCTCCTCACATGTAGGTCACTTTATCTACTTTTTCTGATATAACCCATATTTAATCCAAATGAGGGATTGCAAGTGATTTGACACCAGCTTCAGAGTATCAGTGGTTGGTGAAAATCGATTAATGCTAATTATCGTGTGCTTGTGCGTGCCGCAGCGGGACCGGTCTCCTCTGAGAGGCAGCCCCAGTGATTCAGGCCTTCGCTGTGGCTTTTGTCATGCTGGTGAAGAAGAGAATGAAACGCGCGGTGTGCTCCACTCGGACAATGCCAAGAAGGTTGCTGCCCACTACAAATGCATGGTAAGGCTTCTTCAATCCTGAAAAACAATGAGTCATTTAAACAACAAACGAAGAGTTTTATTTCTTAAAGGAATAGTTCACCCAAAAATGAAAATTTACTCCCCTTCAGGCCATCCAAGATGTAGATGAGTTTGTTTCTTCATCGGAAATGTAGCATTACATCACTCAATGGATAGATGAGTGGCACCAGAATAAATTCAAAATGTTGGTAAAAACGTCACAATAATCCACAAGTAATTCACACAACTCCAGTCTATCAATTACTAAGATCTTGTGAAGCGAAAAGCTGCATGTTTGAAAAAAAAAAAAAATAGACATCATTGAGATGTTTATAACTTCAAACTGTTGCTTCTTGCTAAAATACAAGTATTCTATCAATAATATTGCTAATTCTAGTGAAAAAGTTATCTTGTCTGAATCAGGTGAGAAATATGTACAGATCAAGCAACAACATTCGCATCTGCTGTAGACACCGTCTCATTCTGACGGCACCCATTCACTGCAGAGGATCCATTGGTGAGCAAGTGATGTTATGCAAAACTTTTCCAAATCTATTCCAATGAAGAAATAAACTCATCTACATCTTGGATGGCCTGAGGGTGAGTACATTTTCAGCAAATGATCATTTTTGGGTGCTCTGTTGAACTCTTTGAACTGTTTTGAGATAAATCAGATTGAAACTTTATATTTGTAAACAAATATCTTAAATATACAAGATATTTAGTATTGTAAACATCATTTTTTTTTTTTTTTTTCATCTGTTATTTTTGTATTCTAGGTTTGAAAACGTTTGATTCTGCCTGATCTGTTAAAACATATAATCTGATAATATATAATATATATTCTTATATTCTTTCATTCTATTCTATTTCTCTTGTCACAGCTTTTTTCTTCGGGTACCGTCCAGCTAACCACCACCTCGCGTGCCGAATTTGGGAATTTTGACATTAAAACAGTTATCCAGGAAATCAAGAGAGGAAAAAGAATGGTGACATTTTGTTTTTTAAATTTTAATTGAAATAAATATTACTGAACCTCGCACATGACATGCAGGGGGAAAAAAGTAATTTCTTCATTTGAAGTAAATCATGTACACAAAATATACATAATAATTCATGCCCTCATTTTAAGTAGATTGTATGCACAAAGTAATTTTCTACGACTGATATAGATGTCTTAATTAAAATGATTCCATGCAGTGCTGCAAGGCTTTTGAGAATGTGTATATACCTCATTCCAAAAGTAAAATAAAACCCAGTGTCTCTGTCCATAACATACTGTAACAGCAGAAACAGGTTTATGAGAATGCAGAAACGAAGTGGAACAAATTGTTTGCACGATTAACTCAAAATCAAGGAACAAATTAACAACTTTTGTGCACAATTTACTGTTTTTTGTTTTTTTTCCCCTGCATGTCATGTGCCGGCTCTGTTAAATATAATTAATATAATTCTGTATTAGTTTAATTTAATAGAGTATTTGTAAACTATATTGCTATAGGTTTACACCAAAATATATAATATTTTTTTATATTATTCTTTGTTTTCACAGTGATTTGGGTATATTAATTCATATAGTAATGTGTTTCATTCACAACCTAATGTGTTTTGGTAATTTTTGTTCATTGCAGAAATGCACGCTTTGTGCCCAGCTTGGAGCAACCATTGGATGTGAGATAAAAGCCTGTGTAAAGACCTACCATTATCACTGTGGCCTGCAAGACAAGGCCAAATACATAGAGAATATGGCTAGAGGCATTTACAAGTATGTTTGTTTTCATTTATACAAATGATTAGTCTGGCAAGATTATTTTGGACAGTTTTTTCCAAATGTTTTCATATTTTATATACATATTGAACAGGCCAGCTATCACTTAAGATAAGATAAGAAGATAAGATAAGAAACTTTATTGTCCTGAAGGAAATTTGAGTTGGACACATACAATGCGATATCTGCTGTTTTACACAAATAATATACTACGTACATTTAATACCTACAGCAACCCCCTCTCTGCCCTCCCCACAATATATAGTGAACCACTAAACTGCACCCTTCCTATTGTGCAACACACCTATAATCATCTCAAGTTCATGAACCTATAATCATCATGTTTTTCATCCATAAAGGAAAAAAATTAATAAATAAAATTTTAACCTCTAGCTAACTTATCATTTAATAGACAGTGGGACAAAAGAGTTCTTAAAACGGTTAAGCCTACACTTAGGAACTCTGAAACGCCTTCCCGAGGGAAGAAGTTGGTACTCAGAGTGAAGGACATGAGTGGGATCTGAAATAATTTTTGGAGCCAATATAGAAACTGTTTCTTCAAAAAGAGCCTGAAGTGTGGGATACTGCTTAACTCCCATAATTTTCATGGCTCTCTGTATTAGCCACATAATCTGGGCTTTCAAATGCACACTAAGATTTCCAAACCAGGCTGAGATGCCGTATCGCAAAATGCTCTCGATTACAGCATGATAAAAGAGAAGCAGCACTTTCTGGTTAACGCCAAAGACCCTCAACCTGCGAAGAAAATACAATCGCTGTTGGACCCTAATGCAGACATTTTCAACCTGGACACTCCATGTCAGTTTATTATCAATGTGAATGCCCAGATATCTGCAAGAGTCCACCTGGGCTATATTCTGACCATTAATGACCACTGGTAAGTGGTCACCAATGGATTTGGGGTCAAACATCATCTCCACTGTTTTTTTTGTATTAATACTAAGAAAATGTTTATCACACCACTGAACAAAGTTCCTCCTGAACTTGTGCTTTAGTTTTACAGTATAACACAGGGCTGTACAGTGTGACATATGTTTTGCATGTTCATAACACAGGCGCTTAATAGTGTGATATCGTTGTGTGTGTGTGTGTGTGTGTGTGTGTGTTTGAGACTGATTATACTTGGTAGTTATGGGTGTTCGATATGACAATTTTTGATCAAGGACGATTAAAATGTCTCCACAATCTGTTTCAGAAGAAATATCGTAGTATCGTGCTACAGCGCACATTCAGCTGCAGTTCTGGCGCCACCGTATTAATATGCTGTACAATGCGACATACATTCACATCAAATGTTATCTCAGCAGTAGAGTTACACTTACGGGACACAGCACTTATGCGCAATCACGAAAGTACATTTTTGCATGTGCTTTAAAGCCTTGCCAGTTAAACATTTAATTCACGTGCTCTTCTGACATGCAAACACACTTTCAAACAGCGCCTGATTACTCAAGTTTAAGATTGAACTCAACTTAAGTTGTCTTTCGCATCTGATTGATTTCATGTCTAATACTGTCAAAAGTTCACAAGGTTTACATGCAGTTAGTTATGTCTAAAATGAAAGTAAACAGTTGAGAGAAAAGGATGCGTGCAGCTCTTAAAGGGATAGTTCACACACAAATTAAATTTATGTTGTTATTTACACACATTGACCCAAACCTGCATTAATGTCTTTCTTGTGCTGAACACAAAAGAAGATATTTTGAACAATGTGGGTAACCAAGCAGTTGCTGGTCCACATTGACTTTGATAGACTTTGAACATTCTTTAAAATAACTTATGTTCAACAGAAGAAAAACTAATTCAGGTTTAAAACTACTTGAGAGTGAGTAAATAATGGTATAAAAATAAAACACTATGACAGAACTGAATAAATTTTTTGGGCAAACTATCCCTTAAATATTCATAAAAAAAAAAAGAGATCAATCACTCACTGCTCATGACTGTTGAACTTTATTACAGTTGTTTAAAAAAATTAAATTGATGTATATAGTGTTTTATTTTAATATTTAATGTTACTGCTAAATACTGTACCTGAAAAATAAAGCACTGTTTGTTTCAGTGGTTCCCAACCACGTTCCTGGAGGCCCCCCCAACACCGCACATTTTGCATCTATCCTTTGTCTGACACACACAATTCAGGACTTGGACTCTCTACTAATGAGCTGATGATCTGAATCAGGTGTGTTTAATAAAGATGACATGGAAAACATGCAGTGTTGGGGGGCTTACAGGAACGTGGTTGGGAACCACTGGTTTGTTTTATTTGTAATGTATATCTTTTGTTCTCATTTTCTAATAACAACGATAAAATAATAGCAAAGATTTTTATCTTCACCCACTTTGGCCTATATGTCTGCCATTCTTTTTTTATTTTATATTTTGTTACCTTGGAAGGCTTTGTTTTTAGAATAGGGAAAGTAGATTGGCTGTGCAGCTCAGGCAATTTGCAAAATAGTAAAACCAACATGACAAAGAATCATGATAAATTCATGAATGGTGATATTCCTGAATAAAATGGTAATATGATATTTTTGCCATATCGCCCACCCCGAACTTGTGCTACAACTGTTTGGTCTGTGCTACAAAACATTCAACCTCTGTAGCACCAGTGCTATGTGCAAAAAAAGTTAACGTACAGTCCTGTAACATGAACATTATGTTGTTCTTACCAGGCTTTATTGTAAGAATCACAGTGGAAATGAGGAAAGGGATGAGGAAGATGAGGAAAGAGAGAGTCGCAGTAAAGAGAAAGCTGCTATTGACAACAGAGCAGATCCTCCACCGCAGCTCAATGGCAATTAGGTGAGATTCTGCATACAGCATGTGTCCTTGGAAAGGAAATTCATGTCAACACTAGTTATTGTACATGATACAGTGATTCATTTGGATGTTCTTGTTACAGTGTGATTTGTTCAGTCTGTCATGACAGAATTTGATAATTATTCAGGACCAGGCAAATGTGATATTTTGATCAGTGGACATGAGGAAGATTAAAGTACTATCTTTTTTTCAGATGGTGCATGAAGATGGAAGACATGATATGAAGCGGATAAAAGAAATATTTTTGTATAATCCTCAATTAGAAACTGGGGACCAGCTCACAATATCTGACCATTTCAATTTTCCTCTCTTTGACAGTATTTCATGGACATTGTGAATGAGAATGTAAGTTCATTATCAAATGCTATCAATATGTTCTTGCAGTGTAAACCATAACATAGCTGGATAGGTTTTAGTTAATCATATGGTATATTAATACTCAAACCATATGATTGGACGGCTGGAACAATGTCATCTGTTTGTGCTTGCACCTCCAGTTTCCTTTGGCAAACTGCTCTTTGACTGGACCCACTTTGAAAAAGACTGCCCTCCAACTGTTTATAGTGCATCTCCTCCAGATTATGATGTTTAATAAGCCTTCTCCTTCATGAAACTCGCTTTACCTCTTTTTTTCTCTCTTGCAACATGTATTATATTTTATTACTGTATTATACTCATGAGTACTATTGGATATCTGTGGTTTTCTTTATAGTACAGGTCAGGATTAAAGATATTGGCTAGCATGCACTTTTTTTTACCTCATTTTACATGGTGGTCTTTCTTGCTTTTTTCAGTTGTCCATTCAGTGGCAGTAATTCAAAATAAGAGTCCTTCTGGAAGGCAGATGCTTTTAAATATAGTTGAAGTTATTGTTTGAGGAAAAAGTTTAATACAAAATATATTATTGATTTTATTATAATGATTAGATTTAAGTGGATTTAATGAGTCAGGGTTTCACATCGGAATGCAGTTGTTGCTCATGTCAAGGCATTTTAAAGTCAACTGCTTGATGCATATTTTCAAGCCTTGGCTAAACTAATTTATTGAATGTTTCCACTGTTACTGCTCAGGAAGAAAACATACAGTTGGGTAATTTGCCATTAATGAGAAGATTACACTTTATCTTAAGGTGTCCTTGTTACAGTGTAATTGGACATTTAGGTACTGAGTAATATTAATTAACACATACTATGGTTTAGTTTATGGTTTGTCATGTAATTATGCATAATGTGCTAAATACTAAAAGTGTTACAGACTTTTTAATTACCATTTAGGTTATAAAACAATGAGAAACAAAAACAGATTAAATGGGTAGCACAGAAATGTCAAACCAATGCTTTGGCTTACAAATATTTTGGATATTTTTAGATTACATGTGGCAATCCTAATCTACTGCTTGTGATATATCTTATTCTTAATATAGTGTTTGTTTTATGTGGGTTATTGCGTTCTTGTCAAAAGCTGAAGTGTAAATATTATAAAATAATTCTAGTGTTGAGAAGAAATTGAACCCAAAAAAAGGTTTTTCTCATGTGATGACTTTGTTTTTTGTATTGTTTAACTGGGGCTTGACGGATATATCACTGTTAATATTTATTTTAATTATGCCCTTGCTCATATTAATGCACAATACAGTGGCGGGTCTATCACTTTAAAATTAGAACGTGATTCGTGTGCGTCGTCACTGCTGAACGCTGATTGGTCGACAGGCTCTAGTGCTAAAACACCCACAGTGTAATGTGCGGAAGATTACGGGATTGTGCTCCCTCAGTCCTTTAAAGGTGAAATTGAGAATAGAAAGGACTACAACTACGCCCTGCCTTTCTCATCAGAATCGAGGACGTCTGCAGCAGCTGAGACAGGACGGACATGGCGTCTTCCAGCCCCAGTGTGGTGGTAGGTGTTACTGTACACCGGAGCGCGACACTTGATTACTTAGTCACTGTACCCTAACGAATAATTAAGAAGTGTGTTTTAATATAAAGCTATATATATTTTTTTTTTTTGCTGTGAGTTAGCCCTTTTATCCCAAGTAATTGTCACGTTTGCATACATAGTGTATTTAGCAATTAATAAATAATGCCGTGTAGGGGCCTGGAGGGAAAGCACGCATGGCGTATGTGATGCAGCCCATTCATTTCTGCACAGGACCTGTGGAAAATAAGCAACAGACTTTCGCGCGAGAAACGCTGCACATGGTTGTATTTTAGTTTTATGCTTTACCAGATGCCCTGATGAGTGGGTGGAAATGGACGATGAAGTTATGCGTTCAGGTCGAAAAGCGCTGTTCGTTTCCGTTTGTTGTAAAGTAATAAACGTAACGGGTTTTGTGGGCAGGATGCTGTAGTAGTGAGCTGAAGAAAATGACTCACAGCTTTGTTCAAAGAGACTCAGGGGAGTCAATCATCTTCCTCCGCCCTAAATTAAGATATTATCTTGAGAGTATAATTTTAGACGGACCCATCTTGCGCTTTGTAATACGTGATTGGATTTATTAATGAATCAAAAGATGCGCTACTCCCTTAAAGGGACAGTTTAAAGAGAAAATAAACTATATCGGCCAGTTCTGACCTAAGCCTCATGTTGTTACAATCCAGTATACCTTTCCTTTTTCCTGCAGTTTTTAAGCGTGTCCTGGTCAGCATTTTTCATGGGACACTGGCTGCAGGCGACCTGAAAGCTTCAAATACACGTGTTCTGTGTCCAAGTCTTCTGAAATCACAACTTTAGGGACACATAATGTCTAAGCCAGTATTCGCTGAAAATAAATACCTCTGGTTAGCTGTTAACTGGTGCAAACAGAGCTTGAACATGAACCAAACCATTTTGATTTTTGAAAGAATCATTCAGGACTGTTTTTCCTAAAGCATTGTAAAGGGATAGTTCACACAAAAATGAAAATTGTCATCACCCTCAAATGTTTCAAAGCTGTATGGGTTTCTTCTGTTGACTTCCAGTATTTATTTATTTTCACACTGGAAGTCAGCAACTTCTTGGTTACCAACACACTTCAAAATATTCATGCAATAAGAAACTCATACAGATTTGGAACAACTTGAGGGGAAGTAAAGACAGAATTTCCTTTTTTTTGGTGATCTATTCCTTTAAGCCCAAGATCGTAGAAACTATTGGCACCAGCAGTCTCTAGCATGCTTACAATGCTTTTGGGACATCAGTTTTGCAAACTGGAGAAATTATTTATTGAGTAGATATACTGTTTGTTTATGGAAAGGACATAGCTTTTCTCACGTACTATAATGAACTAGAATGGATTTCATGATCTTCAATAGAGAGTGGTTTAAGTTTAGGTCTGTTCCTCATACAATCTCTATTGTATGACTTCAGAAAGTATGTAATATAGTGCACAAGTCATGTGGACCATATTCATCATTCTTTTCATGGTGATTTTGCATCCTCCTTTAGGCATGTTCAGTCATACTGTTGACTTAAGTGTCTGGGAATTCTGTTACCTGAAGAGGTAAAATAATAAACACCAATTTATTTGCCTCAGGCAACATTATGGTTCAATGTTCTGATACAGCTGAGAAAAGGCATGAGATGCATGTGAAGTCTAAAGCAGGAATTGTATTGGTGTGAACTACAGCTCACTAGACCTGACAGCACACAGACTTACGTAATGCATGCTCCAGCAGCAATATGAGAAACTTAACTTTGGCATGCAGTCATTGCATACTAGGATTTAAAATGCATGTCTTATCACAGCCATGTCTATTGATGTGGATTGTGCTTTGGGGTTTGAATCTTGAGATACCGGCACCAGCGGTAAGCAGAGAGCGGAAGCTCCCAGACGAACCTCTCCTGACAGCTGCACGTTATTTTTCTGAAACTCCTCCAAGGACTGCGTGATAACACTTATGGGAAGAACAAACACAGAACAAGCTAGTCTACTTGCACTTACCTGGAATTTATCTGCTTTTGCTTGTACTTCCATTGTGAGGAGCAGTAGATATGTCCTTTTTAAATATTTGTATATTACATATTTTACAAATTACCTTGTTGTTTTGAAAGATTTCCAGTCATGGCTCTTCACAGCTCCACTGACAGGGCAAGCTATGCTCTTTAATTAGATTGTAGACACTATATTCTTCATTCTTCATCGAACACAAGACTTGCTTTTATGCTGTTGTTTTTTACGTAAACAAATGCCTGAAAAGCAGTGGTAAGGAGTTTAGATGTATGAGTTTGTCTATTCGAATGAAATGGGAATCTAGAAACACAGTAACATTTTAATAGTTCACCCAGAATTGGAAATTCTGTCACAATTTACCCTCAGTTTGTTCCAAACTTGTATGAGTTTCCTTTTTCTGTTAAACACAGAAGATATTCTGAAGAATGTTGAGAACCAAATAGTTGCCGGTAGCTATTGAGTTCCATAGTACGGAAAACATTCTATGGCTTTCATTCTTAAAAAATATCATCTTTTGTGATTGACATGAGGGTGTATTCCTTTTTATTTCATTATTATATTATCGGCCAGTACATGTTTGTGTACAACACATGCACATTCAGTGCAGTTAAGCACACTTATTTTTCACTAGGGAAGACTCTTCATCTAGCTTTTATTTACATACATGAAATGGTGCAAAAATGATCTTCACCCCTTATCATCCTTGTTCACTTGCACAGCTTGTCTTTCTCACTCAGTACTGCAACAGTATTTGTATTCTTGCATTAGTCTATACACTTCTAGGGTGTATGCTTAAGAAACTGTCAGATAGATAATTTATGCACTTTTTTTTTTTTTAAGTCATTTTGGTTAAGGATGTTTCTGCCGAGAACACTGTTGCAAATGTTAGAGACAAATGCAGCCACATTAACTCACCAGTGGATTTGAGAGCTTGTTAGGCAATAGGATATAATGTTGAAGTAAAGGTCACCTTTCCCCTACTGCCCTATTTCAGGTTTGTCCTTCTGTCTGCTAATGTTATCCGTCAAACAGACTGCTGTTCTTTGCCCTATCAGGTGTGATATGATGTCATTTGTGTATTTTAGATCAGTGATGAGGAGCAAGGTTATGACCTGGACCTCTTCTGTATACCAAAACATTATGCGTCTGACCTGGAGCGGGTGTATATTCCACATGGACTCATCATGGACAGGTACGGGCCACATCAGATTTTCTTAGCCAAGAGGTCTTGCCTAATGGACCCTCAAATTACAAATAACATGCAACCTGAAGACTGCTGACATTGGCTTCTTCTGACTCCCACAGAACTGAACGTCTGGCTAGAGATATCATGAAGGACATGGGCGGGCATCATATCGTGGCTCTGTGTGTGCTCAAAGGGGGCTACAAGTTTTTTGCTGACCTGCTTGATTACATCAAAGCTCTTAATCGCAACAGCGATCGCTCCATTCCCATGACAGTGGACTTCATCCGCCTCAAGAGTTACCAAGTACGGCTATTAAACATTCATCCTATTTAATGAATGTTAAATTCAGTCTGGCCTGTGTGTGGCACTTACTCCATTCTGTTTATTACAGCGTGTATATTTAATTACTATGACAACATGAATGAAAATTGATGCTTTGCGATACAAACTTGTTTCAAAGTTAAGTGTTATGTTACCTCAGTAACTAGAAAACACAAACAGATTCTCTGCCTTTAAATACTACAGAATGACCAATCTACTGGTGACATCAAAGTGATTGGTGGAGATGATCTGTCCACACTCACAGGAAAGGTAAGCATGTTCTGTAAATTAAAACAATCCCCACTATGTCACTGTAATCTTTTATGCAAATGTCTAAAATCACATTCACTGACTATTTATAACATGCTCTCAATTACCAGGAAACATATTTACTGTTTGTAAAAACAAACAAAAAATCCATCACTGTTACATCTCAAAATTAATTTCCGTGCCAGTTAGATTTATTTATTAGAAAAAAAAACATTATTCTGTGACGATGCATCGAATTGATCAAAAGTGACAGTGAAGACATTTCGAATTTTATTAAAATTCTATTTAAACTAAATGAAGTTCTTTTTCATATTCGTTCATTTAAGAATCTTGAAATGTATCATGACTTCCATAAAAAAAATTATATTTAGGACCACACTGTTTTCAACATTGATAAGAAATGTTTCTTGAGCAGTAAATATTAGAATGATGCTGATAATTCAGCTTTGCCATCACAGGAATAAATTGCATTCAAATAGAAAAAGCTCACATTCAAAAAAACATTTCACACTAGTATTAATTTGACTGTATTATAAAAACTTTTATCAACCCCAAACTTTTGAATGGTAGTGTAACACCCCCCCCCCCCCACACACACACACGATTTACAACTGGTAACTGATGAAATACTGTTGTTTCAGTCTCTTAAACATGTTAAAACTGTTTCTCCTTTTCTCTTGACATATTCATTTTGACACCAAAGAACGTCTTGATTGTTGAGGTATTTAAATATTTTCTTACATTTATATTTAATACAGCTCATATTATCCAGCAAGTGTTAAATATGTATGTGACCTTTACTCTGTTTATTAGGACATTATTGATACTGGAAAGACAATGAAGACCCTGCTAGAACTTCTCAAGCAATATAATCCAAAAATGGTCAAAGTGGCCAGGTACAGATGAATATAATGAATAAAAATGGAGGTAACAGTGTGTCTCAGATTGTTCTCGTCTTGTAGGTATTGCGCCAGTCTTTATAAGCTGTATGTAAATATTAATCTGTAAGCTTTGTACAGTAACTCCCTTGTCTATTATTGATCACTAGTACAACAAATGCCAGAAACTCCTACCTACTTTTGAGTTTATAAGCTGTATGGCCCTGTATACTTGACATATTCCTGTCATTTGTTTTCTTTGCAGTTTGCTGGTGAAGAGGACACCAAGGAGTGTTGGCTACAGACCAGACTGTGAGTGGATTACTGAAAACGCTTTCCAGCCTTTTTTGGCATGTATCTTTGATATAGTTAGGATTCAATTCACTTCTCACAAGTCATGTTTATAAATGGATGCATGCTGATGATTTCTCAGGGTTGCACAAACAGCCTCAAAAGACTAAAGCTTATTGATTTTTGTAAAGAGAATCAAGTCAATTACTCTGACCACTCCTATTGATCAGTCTAGGCTATTATTGTGGTCAATACACAGCTTTGCACAAGGTAGCAGACTAACATTTTACTGTGCTGAAGTAAAATCATTTTCAGAGTTACCACAAAAATACTAACCAGAAGACACTGATAATAATAAGAAATTATATTTTGCAGCAAATCAGCATATTAGAATGATTTCTGAAGGATCATGTAACACTAAAAACTAGAGTAATGACTGCTCTATAAATTACTTTTTAAAAAATATATTCAAATAGAATGCAATAATATTTCACATTATTACTATCTTAACTTTGGCAAGCATAAGAAATGTCTTTCAAAAACATGAAAAAATGTTACTGACCAAGAAATCGCCTGTTCATAAACGTTTTTCATTAACTTATCCTCCCTTTCTCCTCTAGTTGTAGGATTTGAGGTTCCTGACAAATTTGTGGTTGGATATGCACTTGACTACAATGAGTACTTTAGGGATTTAAATGTAAGTAGCAACATTTAATCATTTAGAATACGTTTGTAATATTAAAAACAAATAGTTGCCTGTCATAACACACATCTGTTTGATTGAACTTCTCTCATTTTGACTTGCAGCACATCTGTGTCATCAGTGAAACAGGAAAGGAGAAGTACAAAGCATGAGAAGCCCTGAACTTCCCCCTCTAGCTGTGTATCATTTGTTTTTAATAGGTGTTTTTTTTATTTGATAGCCATTTTGTATTTTTTTCAGTTGCACAGCTCACCGCAGGTTAGCAGGTCCTCCGCTCAGGGTGTCTGGTGAGGTGTGTGCTGTCAATCAATGCACCTAACATTTACATTAGCTTATACCTCCACACACACATTAGTAACCACAAACACTTTGTAGTTCAGTCTCGGAGATCAGAGGTCTCAGAGTTAGACTGCTGCTCTTCATTAAAGTGGGTGTTTTATACAACCTTTAATGTAAGGGCTAGATTCCCTTTAATTTATTTTAACCTTTTTTGTGCAAGACATTACAGATAGATGTTTTAAGATAGATTTTAGGTCGTCTTGCTTTGCTATTCAATAGCAAAAAAGAGCATTCATGTTTCCCAAAGACTATTTGCAACTGTATTGTAAGCCCTGATTAAAATCAGTGAGTATTGTGATTATATAAAATGTTGAATGCTTTTACATGTGAATGTACTTTAGCATCAGGGCAACCTGGTTTTCCAATCATATTTCAAATTTATTGACATTTTAAAGCCAAATATCACCACCTTGTTTTTATTCATTTTAATTTGTATGTTTAATTCTCCTGTCAAAATATTTATTTGTGTCCACTTACTGTAGTTTTGGTTACTAATTATATTAATGAGATTGAAATGATGGGGGGGGGGGGGTCTTATGGTGCCTTGTTTGGTAATTTGTATAAATACGGTATGAAAATGAATGAAAAACTGATGAAAGATGTTCAAGTGACTTCACCATTGTTCAGTCGCCTGTCAATCGTAAATTTAATTAAATTATTCAAAGAATTTTAAGTGTTCTCCCAACTTCTCTTTTCAAAGTCACGACTAACACTGTTGGACAGGGTCACATTATCAGGTAGTATATTTTAGGAATAAATAATATAAGAATAAACTTGCATTTACAGTATTTTCAAGAAGAACCAGACACACGCAATGAAATAAGATCATTTAGCTCACTGCTGATTTTATTAGACAGCATTGTTTATCTACAGTACAGACAGGTAGTGTTTTTCCATCACATACAGGCATGGCTACAGTCGGCTCTCGGCCAAGGATCTGGTGTGGCTCTTTGGAGTCTGTAAGTGCTGACAGGTCTTACTACAGCAGAACAGCAATACTGGATAACACCACATTCACCTCCAGTATTTATGTGCTGCTATAGTACATTCCCTTCACATCTGCAGGTCTCTTTCGCAGGGCTACTCAAATGTTGCTGGTGGAATAGAGAGCAACAAAACTCTATCCATCATCAAAAAGCATGACAAGCTGCTAGTGTTGTCACAGAGCATCTGACATGTTTAGTCTCTTTTTCTCAGTGGCTTCAACTTATTGATATGACCATTTTTTTAAGCGTTCTTGCATTACATAAAACTAGTGTTAAATGTACATATCAGCTATCACAACGCACCTGTTTATATAATTATGTAAATATTTATTTGTGTTATTATGGTTCATTAAGAGGACGCGCGCCCCCTGATGGCTCTGTGGGGAACAACTAAAACATCAGCGTATTTACGACGAGTCAAAGTAATAATATAACATGTAAAGATGATTATATAAATTATTTATTAAATATTATGCACAGGCCATGCTGTGGTGGTAAGAAAAACTCCAGAGACGCACATTCAGCTGGATGCCACATACAGGGTGTAGTTAACTGCTGCCTACTCAGCATTTATACAACTGTATTTAAAACAACAGAAATAGCCAAGTGTACGGAATCAAAAATTAAAAAGCATAAAATACATATTTCCAACGTAAATGCAAGTTGCCGGCCTCCTTCGAAAACTAAATTCCCTAAATAGACAACTTCGTACTACTAATAAAAGAGGATGTTGGTTGAGAAGATATATTGAGTTAAAAACATATATTGAGTTAATAAACTTTTTTGATTGACACGCGTCAAAATGAAGCGTCTTGAGCATGCAGACCAAAGTTACATTGAAGTGTGATACTTTTCTCTCCTCGCTCAACTCGGCACCGTTTTCAAACAAAGACTCAAAAGTAGTGAAGGCGACTCAACGCAAGAGGCGCGTTCAACACCTCCGTCTCTCTCGGAAGGTCCGACGCTTCAGAAATTAATGCACAACACACAACCTGACAGCGTGAGAACAAACAGGGAAAAATCCTGAAAAATAATTCCCCAAAAAATCCAAACTTACCTCGGGTCCAATCGAAAATGGCGCCGAAATGTAAAAAAACGCACCAAATTGCATTGCATGGTCTCCTGCAAAGCTTTGTGTGAGCGCGAGCTGTTCGACATCCCCGTAGAGTAACGGAGGAAGAGTGCAACTGCAGCGTCGTGGCACGTTTTAGACACACTGTATCCCCTCAGGATGTTGTCATGCCTTTTGAAGCAGCCAACTTGTTCTCAACAGAGTTTCTGATTTGAATTGGGTATATTTTAATAAAACCCACATTAGCCTTATAATTAAACTTCATAAATGTTTCCATACATATTCAATTAATGCTCTTTTGTTGGTTTTGATTGCTTATTGCCATCATTTGTATAAAGGCATCTGCTAAATGATTAAATGTAAATGTTTTTTAGTAATACAAGCTTAATGCAAACATTTAAATCTCTTTGCATAGTAGTTTTGTTGTTATTATTATTTTAATAGAGGTAGATTTCTGTCTGCTAAAGTCAGCCCAAGTTACCATCACCTGACCTGTGTAATGACCTTGCAGTCGAAATCTTGTGTCTCTCATTAGAAGAAGAGAAAAGAAACATTGTCTGCTGCCACAGAAGAGGCCTTACAGTGAGCTGTAAAGAAACATGTGACTCTGATGATGCTCATTGCTGTTCTGTGCAAAGCCATTTATGCAAAATAGGGTTCAGGGTGGAGAGTGTCATCATACAGTGATGTGTAATATTGTAGGATGTGTTTAGATGTAAGTTAAGGTCTAAAATGCAGAAATGATAAGTAAAAAGTGATGCATGTTTCCTTATGCTTAGCCTATAAAGATATTATATTTTTATGTTGCCATTTAAAATTGTATGCTTGTGGGTCAAATTTTCACTAAAGGTTTATTTTCATGACTTTAGCACTAAATTTGAAAAAGTGTATTTTTTTGTTTTCTGAAGCTTCAAATCTGTGAGAAATCAGATGTAAAACACTGTACACAAGGACACTGTTTATTTTGGTGGTAGGTGGTGGATAAACAAAACACCAAGGCCAAAAGTGGATTCTGAGGCAGTTTTCGAGTTACTGCAATTTATTATATTTAAAGACAGTTTTTTATGCATTCTAGTTATTATTAAACATAATTCTGTTGACAAGTTGGAAGTAGTGAACAACTTTTAAACACCATAAATGTCCTATTTATCATGTACATTTTAAATATCCAAAATATTACATATGCATAATGTTAACTGTGGTGTACGTATATCACAAGATTTAATGTGTCTTCCAATTTCAAAAGTGTTTAAAGTTTGGCTTACTTCAAAGCAACGAAGAGCGTGCGCATGCGCAGACGTGCCTAGGAAGCGTCTCCAGGAAGTGTGATTCCATTGGCTATTTCCACATTCAAAAAGGAACGCCGGTGTTGTGCCGAATTCCGACTCCCTGCCAGGATCTGACTCCCGTCGCGTGCACGCGCATGACGTCATACGATGCCGCCTATTGCGAAAACAAACAGACGGCGTAAGTAATACATTGCAATTTGTGTGTTGGTGTTTGATCGTGTATTTATTTCTATTTATCTTTGATCATGTACTTAACTAAACTTGTACGATTTACAGCAAGGACTGTCTAGCTGTGCTTTTATCGTTTGTGTGTTATTTACTACATTTACATTTAGTCATTTGGCAGACGCTTTTATCCAAAGCGACTTACAATTGGGGAATACAAAAATTACACATTCAGCAGTGCTGCCAAAATCATACCCCCCTACATTAAATGCTTATTATTTAATCTGAACACTTGTGCTTTTTTGCAGGTATTCTACAGGATGAGATGTGTCTCCAGAATGATTTTTATGGGTCTCTGACCCAGCAAACTGGAAATCATGGGGGGGGTATGATTTCAGCAGTGCTGCCAAAATCATACCCCCCTACATTAAATGCTTATTATTTAATCTAAAAGCTTGTGCTTTTTTGCAGGTATTCTACAGGATGAGATGTGTCTCCAGAATGATTTTTATGGGTCTCTGACCCAGCAAACTGGAAATCATGGAGGGGGTATGATTTCGGCAGTGCTGCCAAAATCATACCCCCCTACATTAAATGCTTATTATTTAATCTGAACACTTGTGCTTTTTTGCAGGTATTCTACAGGATGAGATGTGTGTCCAGAATGATTTTTATGGGTCTCTGACCCAGCAAACTGGAAATCATGGGGGGGGGTATGATCTCGGCAGTGCTGCCAAAATCATACCCCCCTACATTAAATGCTTATTATTTAATCTGAACACTTGTGCTTTTTTGCAGGTATTCTACAGGATGAGATGTGTGTCCAGAATGATTTTTATGGGTCTCTGACCCAGCAAACTGGAAATCATGGGGGGGGTATGATTTCGGCAGTGCTGCCAAAATCATACCCCCCTACATTAAATGCTTATTATTTAATCTAAAAGCTTGTGCTTTTTTGCAGGTATTCTACAGGATGAGATGTGTGTCCAGAAGGATTTTTATGGGTCTCTGACCCAGCAAACTGGAAATCATGGGGGGGGGTATGATCTCGGCAGTGCTGCCAAAATCATACCCCCCTACATTAAATGCTTATTATTTAATCTGAACACTTGTGCTTTTTTGCAGGTATTCTACAGGATGAGATGTGTGTCCAGAATGATTTTTATGGGTCTCTGACCCAGCAAACTGGAAATCATGGGGGGGGGTATGATTTCGGCAGTGCTGCCAAAATCATACCCCCCTACATTAAATGCTTATTATTTAATCTGAACACTTGTGCTTTTTTGCAGGTATTCTACAGGATGAGATGTGTGTCCAGAATGATTTTTATGGGTCTCTGACCCAGCAAACTGGAAATCATGGGGGGGTATGAATTCAGCAGTGCTGCCAAAATCATACCCCCCTACATTAAATGCTTATTATTTAATCTAAAAGCTTGTGCTTTTTTGCAGGTATTCTACAGGATGAGATGTGTGTCCAGAAGGATTTTTATGGGTCTCTGACCCAGCAAACTGGAAATCATGGGGGGGGGTATGATCTCGGCAGTGCTGCCAAAATCATACCCCCCTACATTAAATGCTTATTATTTAATCTGAACACTTGTGCTTTTTTGCAGGTATTCTACAGGATGAGATGTGTGTCCAGAATGATTTTTATGGGTCTCTGACCCAGCAAACTGGAAATCATGGGGGGGGTATGATTTCGGCAGTGCTGCCAAAATCATACCCCCCTACATTAAATGCTTATTATTTAATCTGAACACTTGTGCTTTTTTGCAGGTATTCTACAGGATGAGATGTGTGTCCAGAATGATTTTTATGGGTCTCTGACCCAGCAAACTGGAAATCATGGGGGGGTATGAATTCAGCAGTGCTGCCAAAATCATACCCCCCTACATTAAATGCTTATTATTTAATCTAAAAGCTTGTGCTTTTTTGCAGGTATTCTACAGGATGAGATGTGTGTCCAGAAGGATTTTTATGGGTCTCTGACCCAGCAAACTGGAAATCATGGGGGGGGTATGATCTCGGCAGTGCTGCCAAAATCATACCCCCCTACATTAAATGCTTATTATTTAATCTAAAAGCTTGTGCTTTTTTGCAGGTATTCTACAGGATGAGATGTGTGTCCAGAATGATTTTTATGGGTCTCTGACCCAGCAAACTGGAAATCATGGGGGGGGGTATGATCTCGGCAGTGCTGCCATAATCATACCCCCCTACATTAAATGCTTATAATTTAATCTAAAAGCTTGTGCTTTTTTGCAGGTATTCTACAGGATGAGATGTGTGTCCAGAATGATATTTATGGGTCTCTGACCCAGCAAACTGGAAATCATGGGGGGGGGGTATGAATTCGGCAGTGCTGCCAAAATCATACCCCCCTAAATTAAATGCTTATTATTTAATCTAAAAGCTTGTGCTTTTTTGCAGGTATTCTACAGGATGAGATGTGTCTCCAGAATGATTTTTATGGGTCTCTGACCCAGCAAACTGGAAATCATGGGGGGGGTATGATTTCGGCAGTGCTGCCAAAATCATACCCCCCTACATTAAATGCTTATTATTTAATCTAAAAGCTTGTGCTTTTTTGCAGGTATTCTACAGGATGAGATGTGTGTCCAGAATGATATTTATGGGTCTCTGACCCAGCAAACTGGAAATCATGGGGGGGGGGTATGAATTCGGCAGTGCTGCCAAAATCATACCCCCCTAAATTAAATGCTTATTATTTAATCTAAAAGCTTGTGCTTTTTTGCAGGTATTCTACAGGATGAGATGTGTGTCCAGAATGATTTTTATGGGTCTCTGACCCAGCAAACTGGAAATCATGGTGGGGGGTATGATTTCGGCAGTGCTGCCAAAATCATACCCCCCTACATTAAATGCTTATTATTTAATCTGAACACTTGTGCTTTTTTGCAGGTATTCTACAGGATGAGATGTGTGTCCAGAATGATTTTTATGGGTCTCTGACCCAGCAAACTGGAAATCATGGGGGGGGTATGATCTCGGCAGTGCTGCCAAAATCATACCCCCCTACATTAAATGCTTATAATTTAATCTAAAAGCTTGTGCTTTTTTGCAGGTATTCTACAGGATGAGATGTGTCTCCAGAATTATTTTTATGGGTCTCTGACTGGCATTGTGGAGAATGGTTTGCTATATCAGGACTTTTTGCTATCCTAAACAAATGGCCAGTGAAAACAGGAAAAAGTACTAGGATAACTGCTAGACACCTTAAGGCCCATTTACACTGATCCAACTCCAGCTAACTCCAAAAAGCTCCAACGCATTACAGTTTGTTGGATCGATCCTCAGTATTACACTGGGAAGAGACATTTCCACTGGTCCATAAAGTTTCTCCTTACCACCAAATCCCATCTACTGTTATTCCTGAGGTTCAGGCCAGAGCAACCATAAAACTTCAAAAATGAGCATTGACACTTCTGACTTCTCCACTGCAGTAAGGCCCTTGCCTTATTAGTCGAAGATGTCACCATCACCAGTAACGTGACTGCATGGAATGTGAATATTACTAACCAAACCTTTTTTTAATGTATATTGTCAGTGTATGTTCTTGTTAACATATGATTTAACATTTCAGTTTATCAGATTTTTAAGAAATTGCTATTCAGTTTTTTAAATTACAAATCAGGTCTTCACCCTATTACATATCAGAGAACATTCCGCCATACACAAGTCACTTGGATTTTCTGTACTCCATCTTTACCATTCTTTAGCATTGCAGTACTCTTTAGCAGGTTTTTTTGTTTAGTACTATAGTATTTGTATTAGTTGTGTTGTAGTAGTATTTTGTTAATAAAATAGTTTTTATAACAACTGTCTTCCTTGTGTTGGAAATACAGTAAGGTACCAGGTGATTTCCTCTCTCTAATAGAAATGCTTTTTCGAACAAAATATTTTATATTGTTAAGGTGCATTTCCTTAGTTGGTGTCTCGAGATAGACAGGCTGGTGCACACTCTCCCCCCCACACACACACACACACGAGGTGACATGCGACTAACAAACACCTGTGTGCTGCATACTACACTATAGGAGCCTGTGTGAAGATGACTATTTACATTACATACAAAACATTAAAGAAGAGTGTTGTATATGTACTGCACTCTATATATTTAGAGCTTATTTTTTTGGTACTACTAAATTGGTCATTGTTTCCATTTGATTCCCAAAATAATATGCATAATGAGCCTCTACAACCTAATCTCATATGTGCTACAAATGTATAAATACTGTATCAGTATCAGTTTTATTCGCCAAGTGTGTGCAAACACATGAGGAATTTGTTGTGGTTTTGAAGAAGCTCTTGGTACATACATGCATACATACATATCTGACATGAGAACAGAAACATTTAAATAAGACTTAACAATAAATAATGTGTATGAACGTGGAACAGAAGATTTATGTACAGATTTGTGCATTATTTACTCTAATATACAGCTGTATAGATAATGTGCTTATGTATTTACATAGTTCTTGAGAGAGAGGCAATAATTAGTTCACAATATATTTATATGTATGTTTTTGGTAGACACTTTTCTGTGAAAAGATGTGTTTTTAGAATTTTAATGCATTTAACATGATCTGTGGATACCTACCCTTATGCAAATTAACCATGGTTTTACTTTAATAAAATAAAATGTAATCAATAGGCCAAAAAAAAGCCAAAAGTAATCCAGACTAAAAACAATGGTTACTACACTTTTATTATGAAAAGAACCATGGTTAATTTTCATAAGGGAATACTTCCACTAAACTAAAGGGAGACCACTGTTGTGCATTTAAGCTGGCAGATATTTCTTGATTGTGCTGGGTTATTTTGCTGAATTTATTTGGTCAATAACATGGATCCTGCCATATACAGACAGATATTAAATTATAAAACAAATGGTTCATACCCTGATGGGTATTCCAAAACAGAGAAAGCTAATTTTAGGAAAAAGGCCAACACTTTTGACCTCCAAGGTAAGAGTCATATAAAATCTAATATTCATAATTTTTTAAAATTATGTTATCAGTTCTCTTCTTAAAAATGGTGAAATTTGATGTTAAAATTTGATCTCCTATGCTAAAGGTCAGGCCAGCTGAATATGCTTTATAGGCCTGCTTTTAGTGTTCGTACGTTACTGTTCAATATAGTTTGGAATATAGCAGTTTATAGTTGCCTGGAACGTATCCTATCCATTGTGAGGATTGCATGATTAAACATGGCACACATTAAGAACTTATGATCGTTGAAAAGTTGAACCAACACCATCAATAAAGGTCCGCCTCATACGTGTTATCTAAAAAAAAAAAAGTATTATATAAATATAAATAGTAAGCTATGGGCTAGACATTTTTGAGGTAATCACCCACTCTTTCCCATTTATTGCATTTATATTCGCTAGCAGTATAAATTACTTGAGTGATTAATAGCATAACACTGTGCCAATAGGTGTCACCATAACTCACCATAGGTTTCACCAAATGCATTTTAAAGCTTACATATAATCAAAATTCAAAAATGTACCATCGATATATATATATATATGTGTGTGTGTGTGTGTGTGTGTGTGTGTGTACAGTGCGTGCATAATTATTAGGGACATTGATATTCTGATCTCTTTTTTTTGTCAGGCACATTTTACCAATTCCAAACCACATCAATTTTAAGAACTACTATTAATTTTGTATGTAATCATTTATAAGTAATATATAATTATAATTATTATGCCATAATTATAATATAATTATTGTAAGTGAAAAACTGGAAGTGAACAACTCAGATTCAGGTGTGCAGAATTATTAGGCAGGTTTTCTTTTACAGATAAAATGAACCAAAAAAGAGATTTAACTCAGACCTGAAGTCAAAAATGATTAAATGATTCCCAATGAGAAATATTCAAAACCAATGCAATAAAGAAATTGCAAAGTTAAGACGTGTCCATTGGACAGCAAAATACTAATTGGGTCAGCGGGGTCAGAAAAAAGCAGGTTGAGAAGAATTAAAAATAATGAACTAATAGTTATTGCCTTACTTACCTAGTTGATTGATTCCATTGATAATTGCAAACATTTTTTTATTTCAAGTTTTCTCAAATGTTATGTTTAAATATGCAAATGAGGCCTTATTTAATTAAATATACGCTAATTTGCATACATTTTTAGTATAAAAATCTAAACACTGGATGAAGTCAGTTTCAAAATTCTTGTTTAATTTTTTGACATATTACAGTCAAACTTTTTTACAGAAGGAATTTTTGGTATCTCATTTTGTCACTATTCAGAAAATACTTAGAATAGACAGAAAACAATATATTTTCACAATTTTGGGGGGAATAAAATGTTTTATATAATCAAGCAAATTATATATGAACAAATCCCTCTGTACAAACCTTCAGGATATAGACAGGAATAAAAATGTAAAGTTTGGTGTGTGTAAGTGCTACTGAAGTGGAAATTTATGGCTCAGTGTAGGAGAAAAAACTCATTTTGAGAAATCGGCCTTTAAAAATATGTATTGTAACCAAAAAGCCCAAAATCTCAAAATTGACAGGTGCATATTTCAAAACACATCAGCATGCTATTCTTATTAAGTGAGGGTCATTTTTAGAATTGTTTACCCAAGCAGAGTCTCTGAGAACCTGACACCTGTATTTCTGGAGACTCGGGTAGGTTGCACTTCTGGAAAATGGTGGTGTTGGAGACTAAATGGTTCCTGATGGTTTTACACCTGATTCTTCACATTAATTCTTAATTATTTTGCAGTTAACATGTGTCTTTTCTTCACCACCTGTTTTTTTCTGACCCCGCTGACCCAATAAGCATGTTGCTGTCCAGTGGTCATGCCTTAACTTTGCAATTTCTGTATTGCATTAGTTTTGAATATTTCTCATTGGGATTTAAAAATTTTGGACTTTTCAGTCTGAGTTAAATCTGTTTATTGGCTCATTTTATCGGTAAAATAAAACATGCCTAATAATTCTGCAAACCTGAATATAAGGATTTTTTCACTTCCAGACTTCATGGACAAATATATATCACTTATAAATACAGTAGTTATTAAGACTGGTGTGGTTTGGAATTGGTAAAATGTGCCTGGGAATAAAAAATTTGATCAGAATATCAACATGCCTAATAATTATGCACACACTGTATGTATATATATATATATATATACATACACTATGTCTTTTGTCTATTTTTATTGTATTTGTCACTTTGTCTATTTTTCTTTTCATAGATGGTGAATTGTATTACATTCGCCATAAAGGCACAAAACAACAGACGAAAGTAAAAGTTGTGTGTGGAGCAGAACAGGCAAACACAATTTTTGAGGAGTTCCATGCAAGCAGCCTTGGAGCTCACACTGGACAAAAAAAAACACGAAACGCAATATCTATAAGATTTTACTGGCCTGGCATGTCAAAGGACATTGACACCTGGGTAACAACATGTACAGAATTACTACTTTTGCAATATGATAAAATGGCAATAATTTCAAACATTATGCTGTTTTGATCACAGGTGGCACAGTGTGGACCATGTCAGGCCAGCAGATCATCAGTGAAGGAGCAAAATGAATGCACTCCAATTGTGGTATGCCTTTCCATTACACATTTATTTATTCATATTTGTTTTGAATTTAATTTAGAAATAACAAGTTATAGAATTAAATAAGAACAGTTTGATCATTCTCAAAAAATATGCTTCTTAAAATTCAAGTATATTATTTTGTTTCTATTTAATTAACTCTAGGTTACACAGCCTTTCGAGCTTGTGGGGATGGATCTGATAGGCAAATTAGCATTGACGGACAATGGCAACCAATACATTTGCGTTATCATTGATTATATGACCAAGTGGCCCCAGGCTTATCCCCTCAAATCAAAAACTGCAAGGGAGGTTGCAGATTGCCTTTTAAAATTTGTGCATCAGTTTGAGGCACCTAAGAGAGTCCTCACAGACCAGGGAAAAGAGTTTGTAAACACAGTAAGTCATACATATTCACACATAAAAAATTAATTATAAATTATTAAACTTTTTAGCAACTTTTTTCAATATACACACCTTTCATATTTTCCCTGAGAACTTTAATAAACTGTTTTCTCTTATAAAATTGCAGCTGAACACTCATATCTGCAAAGTTCTTAACATTAAAAGGTCATTGTGTGCACCATACCACCCACAGACCAACGGACTTGTGGAAAGAATGAACGCAACAATACAGAGGTATAAACAGTAATATAATTCTAATTCTCTTCACACTGAACACAACATTGCAAAGAACTAGATGATAATTGCCTGGCTGGTTCCTGCATAAGCCATTTTATATATTTCTACAAGTAGAGCATGATGATAGAAATGCAAAATTCATGGGTTCAGTTCCTAGCAAATGCACATAATGATTATGTACACAATGAATACACTATTAGTTAAGTGGGATCAAAATATCTACCAGATGCTTGAATGTAAAGGCTCTTTCTTAACTGCTTTGAAACTGAAAATAATGTTGTTATATTGCCAGATCCCTTTGCAAGCTTGTCAAAGACAAGCCCAGTGACTGGGACAAGCACCTGGATGCCGTCATGTTTGGGCTTCGCACAAAGCGGCAGGTGACAACAAAGTACTCGCCATACTTTTTAATGTTTGGAAGAGAGGCCCGTTACCCATCCGAAATACCTGAGCACTATCGGGTAACTACAGATTACAGTTACATTATTCCAATAATTATCATTAATGGTAAGTGGGTAGCACTTTTTAACAGTATTGTCCTGCACATTTTCAGATTGACAAGAGTGTGGAGGGCACATTGTCAATTGAGGAGCTAACTGAATCGGCTATTGCCATCAGTGAGGTTTTGACTGAGGCTCAGGTAAATACAAGAGCTTCTCAAGAAAGGCTTAGGAGACAAACAAAGCAAAAGAAAGCTCTGAACAAATTCAAAGTTGGGGACAGAGTGTGGAGACAAAATATAAGGAGCCAACAACGAAAGGGTGGCAAACTGGAGGCAAACTTTCTTGGACCATATAGAATCACTTCATTGGAAGGCAAAAGTGCAGACCTGGTAGATGAGAGGGGTGTAACATTCCCTAAAATAAATGTAGACCATTTGAGGCTACATGTTGAGGAATTACCCCGCATCCCACATAAACTAAATTCTTCATCACCATCAGCTTCAGTTCCTGTGGTCTTTGCATCCCCTTCCTCATCACCAGCATCTCCGCCACCAGAGCCAGAACTGCCTCCAACCTGCTCCTCACCGGCATCTCCACCATCAGAGCCAGAACTGCCTCCAACCTGCTCCTCACCGGCATCTCCACCACCAGAGCCAGAACTGCCTCCAACCTGCTCCTCACCGGCATCTCCACCACCAGAGCCAGAACTGCCTCCAACCTGCTCCTCACCGGCATCTCCACCACCAGAGCCAGAACTGCCTCCAACCTGCTCCTCACCGGCATCTCCACCACCAGAGCCAGAACTGCCTCCAACCTGCTCCTCACCGGCATCTCCACCAACTGTGCCATCAGCTGCATATCCACAGTCAGTCCATGTGGTCTATTCAGCCCCCTCTTCACCTGCATCTCAACCACCAGAGCCAGAACTGCCTCCAACTTGCTCCTCACCAGCATCTCCACAGTCAGTTCATGTGGTCTCTTCAACTCCCTCCTCACCTGCATCTCCACCACCAGAGCCAGAACTGCCTCCAACCTGCTCCTCACCGGCATCTCCACCAACTGTGCCATCAGCTGCATATCCACAGTCAGTCCATGTGGTCTATTCAGCCCCCTCTTCACCTGCATCTCAACCACCAGAGCCAGAACTGCCTCCAACTTGCTCCTCACCAGCATCTCCACAGTCAGTTCATGTGGTCTCTTCAACTCCCTCCTCACCTGCATCTCCACCACCAGAGCCAGAACTGCTTCCAGCCTGCTCCTCACTTGCATCCCCACCAACAGAGCCAGAACTGCCTCCAACCCCTTCCTCACCTGCATCTCCACCACCGGTGCCAGTACTGTCTCCAGCTTGCTCCTCACTAGCATCTCCACAGTCAGTCCATGTGGTCTCTTCAGCCCCGTCTTCACCTGCATGTCCACCACCAGTCCATGCCACAGCATCCTCAGACGTTGTGACTTCATTAGGGTCCAGCTCAGATATAGAATCACGTATGTACTTAAACAACAATTTAGACAGTTATAAGAAGACAAGTTTTATTTGACAGTGTGGCAATAAAAGATAAAAAAAATAATAATGCAATTGTAACACATGGATTCACCTGTTGTGAGTAAAACCATATCATAATTTAAGA
The DNA here is from genome assembly GCF_936440315.1 of Barbus barbus. Lineage (NCBI taxonomy): Eukaryota > Metazoa > Chordata > Actinopteri > Cypriniformes > Cyprinidae > Barbus > Barbus barbus. Next base: position 22,499,881 of record NC_136761.1, on the reverse strand, counting down.
TAGACATGTAACTTCAACTGTGTTTTTTCTTCAGTGTTTCATATTCTGTCTTGACAGGACTTGTCTTTGATATTTTACAGGTGTCAAAGAAGCCTGGGGAAGAAAAGGTTTATATGTGCTGATCTCGAAAATAGGGCCATTCAAATTGTTTTACTCTGACATTCAGCGGACTGCGCCCACACAATATTTTGAAAGTGAGGTGAGTTGATCCCTTTAGAAATACTCACTCTGAAATTTTGAGCTGAGCTCTGCTTTTTTTTAAGTTTAATTACTGTAAATGATTTTAAAATTATTATTATTTTTTTTTACTTATACAAATGTTATTATAGTATAGTACTATAGTAATGTGAGATTTAACAGTGGGTTTGTTTATATTTTTCTGAGATAAGATTGAACTCACCATTATGTTGTTTAGTGTTTCTTTTAGTTGGGCTCTTGTCTCTTGGGGTTTAGTGATAGTTTTTTATTTAGCCAATAAAATAATGTGTTTGTAAAACATGTTATGTTGGCAAAAAAAGCAAATATGAACAGAAATATGGCTCTCATGAATTGGCTTAGTTTGCGGATTGTGTTTTCCACACTTTTTTATTATTACTTTATTATAAATTATAGGATCATAAGTGGTGACAAACGGGAATGATTCAGTTCATGCAGCTGTACATGCTGGCATGAGATTTTCATGCTGTACCCGGCATATATGTGATAAGTGATAACTGCATAATAGAAATACTCACTGATTTTAAAACTTTAATGGTTTAAGATCATGACTTTTCTGAAATGGTTTGAGTTTTCTTATCAATTTCCACAGTGTACACATCATGGCGAAAGGAAAATTATATCCAAATTTCTAAATGAAAATGAAAGTGTCCATTTTGAGGAAACATTAAACATCATTAAACAGCTCAAGTCTGTGAATATTTTTTGTAATGGGAAAGTAATATGTGTTAATTTATTCCTCTCAGGTCATGAATGCTTACATGTACCATTTGGTACAAAAATACAACAAGCATTCAACAAAAAAGGCTGTGTGTATTGATTCATACGAAATGAGCAACATCTGGCAATATAAAAGGGCAAAGGTCAAGGTTAGTACACAACTTTTTTGCAAACTGCAATCTAAATGTGATTAACACAGATTTAAATTCTTTAGTGATCTTCACACAAAGATGAAAGTGATCCACACTCGTACAGATTCAGCCAAAAAGGCTTATTTGATTTATTGCTCAGAGGTCACAAAAATGTGTGCAAAAAGGTGCAAATGTGCAAAGTTGCAGAACGTTTTCGGTTATTAACCCTTCCTCAGTGCCATGTGCTACTAAGCACCACCTGCGCTCATTAAAACATGTATTACTGTAATACAACTGATATCACAAAGTCTTTATATACAATAAATAGACATCATACCAAAGTACTTCATACCAAGAGGGTGTAAGATAAAATCCCAGTACTTCTGCATTAAGTGTTGAATTTATTTTAACTGAAATTTCAGATGGATCCAAACACATTCACATATATCTTTGGGGTCATTAACGAGCATCAGCACTGGACTCTGACGGTACTGTTTATGTGTTTTATAAGTGTTTTATAAACTTATATCTTAGTTATCTTTTATTTTCATGTGGTTGGGTACAATAGTTTTTTTATTTAAAGTTTTGTTGTAATCATTTGCAATATCTTAATTAAGATTATGATTCCACAAGAGAAGAGGGCTCTGTATCTGGATCCTCTAGGGGAGACCACAACAAATATTCAAAAGTGTCAGAATGTGACAAGGTAAATAGTCAATAGTTTAAACATAATATTCTAAAGTTCTAAAGGTGTTTCTTAATATTTTCAATTTCATTTTTTTAATTCAAGATTTTTATTGTCATATGTAGCTATGTACGATGTAATTCTTATTTTGTTTTTACTACCTAATCATAACTCATAAATATTACAGGTCCTTCATGAGACAGAAGGGCTACAATGTGCCCGGATGGGCATGTGACAAGCTACCACACTCATGCCAACAGGATGGCAGTTCCTGTGGGCCTTTTGTCCTGAAAGTAAGTTAAATGGATCATAATGCCATATATGACTTTCTTTCCTTAGTATAACACCAGAAGTAAACATTAATGGAGATGGTCATCCTGAATGGTAAATGGATAATAATGACCCTGTTTTTTTTATATAAAACTATTGAAATTAATGGTGACTTCCATTGAAAAATAACACTAGGAGATTTTAGGAAGAGTGTTACTGCTGACAATGTAAGTCATGGGGGACTTTCTCGTAGTAGTGACATGATTGTTTAGGATTCCCTCATTTGTATTTTAATAAATAAGGATAGCCTTAAAACACCATCAACAGAAAATAAAAAATATAAATAAAGAGAAATATGTAAATAAAGAGAAAATTGTCATTTTGCAGATAACTATGCATTAAAAACACATTTGACAACCCCTTGGCAATCCCTGTGACAATTTTTTTGAGGTGTTCCAACAGCTGTTGACAATTTGTTGGATAATGTAAAATTTCAGTTAGCTGAACGGGTAATTTGGAGGAAATACATTCAGCCTGCTGTCCACTACAAATGCAACCTTTATTGCACCATAAATATTTTTTATTATATAGCAACCCATTGTTGTAACTTCTTGTAATAACACATTGTTTACATTACAACCATATCATTCTCAATTATATACTCACTGTTCTTTTTTAGTTTGCAGAATGTTTCTTAAATGATGAGCCGCTTCAGTTTTCCACATCTGAAAAAAGTGTGGCTGCCCTAAGGATGACTATAGCTGCTCGTCTCCTGCAGAACACTGGTAAGTTTGAGAGACTTGTGCTTGTTTCAAATTACATTAAAATATTTCAAATATTCATTCTTTGGTACCCTAACATTTAAAAGTGTTTGTAAAAATGGGATATATTTGCTTATATATAAATATACTTGTGATGTTTTAAGAAATTGTCTTATGTACTCTGTTCATTCTGTCTTGGCATGATATCTGGCTAGCTAACCTTAAGAACCTGTGCCATTTGTGTGGGGAAAGAAGCAGTGGTCAAAAATTGACCAACTGGGTAAGCATTTCAAAAACAACGTTGTCTTTTATCAAATGTCCATATTAATTGAAGGTGACAATGTTCATTTAAGTATTTTTTAAATGAATTACAGAAATACCTATGCTTGACTTCAAAATTTGTTTGTCAACATGTTTAGATTGGCTGTGATGTGTGCCCACGTTGGTTCCACTGCAACTGTGTCCAACGCTCAAGGAAACACAGAAGTTACATCTGCCCCGTTTGTGAATCTTGATGTGCATTCACATGTCGATTTACTGCGATCATTTATTTTATGTAATGTGTTAAGTTTTATTTCTTTTACAGTTTTGTTATTGTAAAACATTGTTTACTTATTGCAATTTATATGTAATATTAATACTAATACTGTAATACTATTAATGTAACACTATGTAAACTGTTAATAAAAACACTTAATGATTTTCCCATCTCATGTTATTCACAATAAAACAGTGAAATCATTAGAAAAATACGATGAAAAATTGGTACTAAAAGTACACTGATTAGGATTACTGGCAAAAGATCAGTAACATGACATTCATCGGGGTTGTGTATATGGGTCTGTGAAGGAACGTGTTAGTGGCAAAATGAAAATAGTGCTTGTCTGAAATCAGTTCGAAATTTTTCAAATTGATATAAATTTACCTAAAGGCACAGGGTCATCAGGACACTATAGTGCATAGTCAGAGGTAGCAGAAAGATCTTTATTGACAATATGTTTGCATTAAAAAAGAATTAGTTGTAACAGAAAGAGCTTTACAGTACACAGAAACAACAAGAGCAGTACACTGAGCCTATTACACAGTACAATAAAATACACAGATAGTGTATGCGCATGTATACTTCATACAGAAGAACAGAATATAATTGACATAAAATACATCATATTTGACAGCATATTATGGCAGCACTGCCGAATTCATCCCCCCCCCCCCCCATGATTTCCAGTTTGCTGGGTCAGAGACCCATAAAAATCATTCTGGACACACATCTCATCCTGTAGAATACCTGCAAAAAAGCACAAGTGTTCAGATTAAATAATAGGCATTTAATGTAGGGGGGTATGATTTTGGCAGCACTGCCGAAATCATACCCCCCCCCATGATTTCCAGTTTGCTGGGTCAGAGACCCATAAATATCATTCTGGACACACATCTCATCCTGTAGAATACCTGCAAAAAAGCACAAGCTTTTAGATTAAATAATAAGCATTTAATGTAGGGGGGTATGATTTTGGCAGCACTGCCGAAATCATACCCCCCCCATGATTTCCAGTTTGCTGGGTCAGAGACCCATAAAAATCATTCTGGAGACACATCTCATCCTGTAGAATACCTGCAAAAAAGCACAAGCTTTTAGATTAAATAATAAGCATTTAATTTAGGGGGGTATGATTTTGGCAGCACTGCCGAATTCATACCCCCCCCCCATGATTTCCAGTTTGCTGGGTCAGAGACCCATAAATATCATTCTGGACACACATCTCATCCTGTAGAATACCTGCAAAAAAGCACAAGCTTTTAGATTAAATTATAAGCATTTAATGTAGGGGGGTATGATTATGGCAGCACTGCCGAGATCATACCCCCCCCCATGATTTCCAGTTTGCTGGGTCAGAGACCCATAAAAATCATTCTGGACACACATCTCATCCTGTAGAATACCTGCAAAAAAGCACAAGCTTTTAGATTAAATAATAAGCATTTAATGTAGGGGGGTATGATTTTGGCAGCACTGCCGAAATCATACCCCCCCCATGATTTCCAGTTTGCTGGGTCAGAGACCCATAAAAATCATTCTGGAGACACATCTCATCCTGTAGAATACCTGCAAAAAAGCACAAGTGTTCAGATTAAATAATAAGCATTTAATGTAGGGGGGTATGATTTTGGCAGCACTGCCGAAATCATACCCCCTCCATGATTTCCAGTTTGCTGGGTCAGAGACCCATAAAAATCATTCTGGAGACACATCTCATCCTGTAGAATACCTGCAAAAAAGCACAAGCTTTTAGATTAAATAATAAGCATTTAATGTAGGGGGGTATGATTTTGGCAGCACTGCTGAAATCATACCCCCCCCATGATTTCCAGTTTGCTGGGTCAGAGACCCATAAAAATCATTCTGGAGACACATCTCATCCTGTAGAATACCTGCAAAAAAGCACAAGCTTTTAGATTAAATTATAAGCATTTAATGTAGGGGGGTATGATTATGGCAGCACTGCCGAGATCATACCCCCCCCCATGATTTCCAGTTTGCTGGGTCAGAGACCCATAAAAATCATTCTGGACACACATCTCATCCTGTAGAATACCTGCAAAAAAGCACAAGTGTTCAGATTAAATAATAAGCATTTAATGTAGGGGGGTATGATTTTGGCAGCACTGCCGAGATCATACCCCCCCCCATGATTTCCAGTTTGCTGGGTCAGAGACCCATAAAAATCCTTCTGGACACACATCTCATCCTGTAGAATACCTGCAAAAAAGCACAAGTGTTCAGATTAAATAATAAGCATTTAATGTAGGGGGGTATGATTTTGGCAGCACTGCCGAAATCATACCCCCTCCATGATTTCCAGTTTGCTGGGTCAGAGACCCATAAAAATCATTCTGGAGACACATCTCATCCTGTAGAATACCTGCAAAAAAGCACAAGCTTTTAGATTAAATAATAAGCATTTAATGTAGGGGGGTATGATTTTGGCAGCACTGCTGAAATCATACCCCCCCCATGATTTCCAGTTTGCTGGGTCAGAGACCCATAAAAATCATTCTGGAGACACATCTCATCCTGTAGAATACCTGCAAAAAAGCACAAGTGTTCAGATTAAATAATAAGCATTTAATGTAGGGGGGTATGATTTTGGCAGCACTGCTGAATGTGTAATTTTTGTATTCCCCAATTGTAAGTCGCTTTGGATAAAAGCGTCTGCCAAATGACTAAATGTAAATGTAGTAAATAACACACAAACGATAAAAGCACAGCTAGACAGTCCTTGCTGTAAATCGTACAAGTTTAGTTAAGTACATGATCAAAGATAAATAGAAATAAATACACGATCAAACACCAACACACAAATTGCAATGTATTACTTACGCCGTCTGTTTGTTTTCGCAATAGGCGGCATCGTATGACGTCATGCGCGTGCACGCGACGGGAGTCAGATCCTGGCAGGGAGTCGGAATTCGGCACAACACCGGCGGTGGCCGTCGAGTTTCTGATTGGTTCACGATGCTGTCAGTCAGTCCGGTAGGAACAGAAGGGGCGGGACTCTTAGCTGAGCTGTGGGTACGCTGCGGCGTCCAGAAAATAGATGAACAGAATTTGCTAACCTATGATAGAAGCAACTAAGTTACAAACTCATCCAACTAGATACTGACAAGCCAAACCGAAGATGTCGGAGAGGAGCCGCGCGCTTGTCTTGAGATTTCCATGCGTTTGCCCAGCAACCCATCACGAACGGTAAGCTAGTTAGCAACATGATGATGACCAGCTGAACATTGTTGTGCTTCCAGCTCTTGTTTTTTATCGCGCTCACGGTTTAACCTTCATGCTTTCCTGCTTTGAATTGTTGCTTTCATGCATCCTTTCCACATGCACTCCTAGAATTGTAGTTATCTGACCGGAGCTGCTCTGTTTTAGGTTCTTGTGCGCCATCAAGCTAAGCTAACAGCAGAGGAATGGTGTGCCTGGGCCAAACCCCTTTCACATATTAGCTCGCAGCTAACCAGTCGCTGGATCTACAGGTTTGGACCACAACGTGGTTCGTTTTCTAGAAAGAAACGCGGTGCAGATCGAGCAAGCATAATGTTGGTTTGCAGAAACCAACGGATCACTTCCTTAGGCATTGATCGATACCTACATTGACCCTCAACAACAACAACAACGACAGAAGCCCTAGCCTTTCTATATAGGCTGCAAAATGAGCACATAGTGAACTGTAACATTGATCTGCTTTGTGCCTTTCAACGATGTAGCTTTGCAACCTGCGTGCTTTTTTGCGGCATACATACAAGGACAATAAAGATGAACAATCAAGGAATCATGTCACAAGAGAAGATGGAGCTGGATCTGGACATCCCGTCGTCCCTTGTTCAGAGCGATGGGCACTTGAGACGATCTAACAGCGAACCCATGATAAACGGCCTGAGGTGACGACCAGTAACTGTATTATATTGGTATATTATTGAATGTGTCTTTCAGACTGGTGAGCTGCCTACTTGACCATACTGAAAGATCCAGCTTAAGCTGGTAGCTGACTGGTTTCTAATTGGTTCAAACTAGTTTCTGGAACCTGGTAGCAGGTTTACCATCTGGAAAACACAGCTTAAAGCAATATTTCACCCAAAAATGAACATTTGCTGAAACTGTACTCCGTTTCAGGCCATCCAAGATGTAAACGAGTTTGTATGTTCATCAGAACAGATTTGAAGACCTGTTGCTTTACATAATTTAAACCCCAATGGGGATCCTCTGTAGTGATTGGGTGCCATCAGAATGAGTTCAAGCAGCTGATTAAAAACAACACAATACACAAGTAATCCACATGGCTCCAGACCAGCAGTTGGTCTTGTGCAGCAAAAACCAGCTTTTTTTCTAATAACTCCAGCATTAAGATGTTTTGTAACTTAAAACCTTTCATTTGAATTATCATTCTGATGGTACCCATTCACTGCAGAGGATCCATTGGTGAGCAAATCATGTACATTTCTCCAAATTTGTTCTAAAGAAACAAACTCTAATCTACATCTTGGATGCTAAGAGGGTGAGTAAATTCAGTACTTTTTAATTTTTTGGTGAACTATTTAGGATATAGGTTTGCAAACAGGTATGCATATGTTCCTACACGATTTTTGATGTCTAAAATGCTGGATAGCTTATTGTTGAGAGATACCATGCATGACTGTTGTGGCTGCTCTCTCACTGATGGAGAGCAGAGATATGTAGCCATGCTAGAATAACATGCTTTGAGTTATCAGGGCCACCAGTCTCTCAAGAACAGACTGTGTTGGTAGTATAAAACTCTCACATTATTAGTACGGCAATGGTGTTAAATACAATATTTACTCTAAATGCATACTTTAGTTTGTACTGGTTTACATTTTTAAAACACGTTTTGACCTTTTAATGTTTCATTAATGTCAGAACTAGACCTTCTGGTGAAACACCAGACTTCTCTCTGGTGACATGTTGGACTTATCCATTTATTTTATGTTTAAACCCCATCCTCTGCCTGCATTTTAAAGTGCAACGCCAACATATGTTGCAATAAGGATCTGTCTCTACTTGCTCAGTTTTATCATGACTTTAAAGTTTAAATGAGTAGTTTTTAGTAAATGCTGATGTTTAAAAAGCTCTTCTGTTTCCCCAGTGATGCTTCTCAGGTGTTCCAGAGAGAGGTTCTCCGCAGCAGAAGAAACAGTACTACTGTTGTTCGACCCAATGTGGTATGTAAAGAGTTGCAGCAGAATGTGCTGATTGCTATGGTTTAATGCATTTTGCTTATTTGGATGTTCATGCTTTTTAGGTCCCATCTTCACCGGTACGTGTTCCTAGCACAAGACTGCAGAGGATCAAACAGGTATAAAGTTTGCTTCAATGTACTGTGAAATGACTTTTCATAGCATTTCAGACTCACTACTCCTGTATATGTGCATATGGGAGTGTGTGCTTAAAAGTAAATGCTAAAATTACATTTTTGGAGTTATCGCATACCACCAGTCTTTCAGAGTTAGACTGGCCGGTAGTACCGCACTCCAACATGGCATTTATAGATGTGTACAATAATTTCTTGGTGTTGATGTGTTTGCTCATATAAGGATTCTTTATGTGCTGCTTCATTTATAGGAAGAGGGTGTTGATGTGATGAACCGTGAAACTGCTCATGAACGGTAAGACCTCACATCTGCTGAACCTCCAGGGCATTGGTTTCTCATTTATCAGTTGCAGCTGACAGCAGGTTTTGTCTGCTTCCAGTGTTCATAACAATAATTGACAAGTAGTGCTCGGCGTGTACTGCACACACTGAAATGAGGGCTTCTATTAGACTGTTTGACTCTGGTCATTTGTTGGATAGAATAATGTAAGTATTTAGTGACGCATCTATTAATTTCTTCCTCTGTTTATTTTTTCTAGAGAAGTGCAGGCAGCCATGCAGATGAGCCAGTCTTGGGAGGAGAGTCTTAGTCTGGTAAGATACTGGTTTAAAAAAAATACTGCCGTTCAATCATTTGAGTTTTGTTTTTAAAAAGTTAGCAAGTCAAAATCTGTATTTATTTGGTCAAAAATGAAGTAAAAGCTGAAATTGTGAAATGCTACATTTAAAATAGTTCCATTTGAATATAATTCAAAGTAGTCTATTCCTATGATGGCAAAGCTGAATTTTCCGCAGTCATTACTTGAGTTGTCAGTGTCACATGATCCTTCAGAAATCATTCTAATGTTCTGATTTGCTGGTCAAACGTTTATCATCAATGTTGAATTTATTTATATTTTCCAGGATACTTTTGCATTCTTTTAAGGAATCTTTTGTAACATTAATAATGTTTTTACAATCACTTTTGATCAAATTAGTGTGTCCTTGCTTATTAAACGTACTGACCCAGATTATTAAACCGCTTGTATATTAATAATATCATCGCAAATTAAATCATTTAGGTTTTTTAAACCTGAATCATCACAATTATTTATCAACAACTGAATGCATGCGGTAGCTAAGTTGCTACACTTCCTCTTTCCCCTGTTGATGGGTTTGTGGAAGAGAAAATGGAAGCATGCTAGAAAAAAGCTCATGGAGTCAACAGGGCCACCAGTCTTTCAAGAACAGACTGGACTGGTAGTATAATACTCCAACACTGTATTAATAATCAAGTGGTTAAATAGCTGTAATAATACTGCCGTATTGGGTAAGTGATTTCTGTGGTTGTGCTTTGATTCTATAGAGTGATAATGATCTTGAGAAATCATCATCTCCGAAGCGGATTGATTTTGTGCCTGTGTCTCCTGCTCCTTCGCCCACCAGAGGGATCGGAAAGAAGGTATCTCTTCCTTTTTTTTTTTTCTTTTTTTTTTTATAACTTGCTGTACTGTTGTTGCTATTTAAGGTTTAATGCTTTGACCTCTCTCTTCAACGAGCAGCAGTGTTTCTCTCCGTCTCTTCAAATCCTGGTGACCAGTAACGGATTGACGCCCAGCCCTGTTCCCAGCCCAACACGCCGCTTCAGGTAAGCGCTGTTCAGGAATCCCACCACAGCAGGAAAGTTTTCTGCTGCCATTAGGCATAATAGTATAGGTTACTATAGTGTAGGATATCAAGTTGAGTAGCTGATGTCACTCATCAAACGTTTGCCCAGCAGGAGGAGTCAGAGCCCGATCAACTGCATCAGGCCTGGTATTCTGGGCCCTCTCAAACGCAAAAGTAAGGGAGCACACACAATGCTTAGTTTTGTAATGTCGTTACAACTAGGATGACTAAAAAGTAAAATCTTTTGGTGGATTCTCAGGTGAAATGGAGACAGAAAGCCAGCCCAAGAGACTCTTTCAGGGAACCACCAACATGCTGTCCACAGAGGGGTCCAACTTGCCTGAACTTAACACCTGGTGAGTTTCACACTGGATTTATTTTCATTTTGAGTGCATTATATGTGAAGGGTATGAGTACTCGGATGTTTTTGGGTTATAAACTCTGCATCTGTCTTTAATTTGTCAACTAGTGTTGTCCAAAAAAAAACAAAATGGTGTATATATCAATTCATCTGAATGCTTGAAACTTTCATTACTCATTTTTCCCAGTATTGATACATTTGTATTGCCTATTTAAGAGTGAAGCGCAGCACTCTGATCATTTACACACTTGCAGCACATGATCCAGGGTTTTCAGCATCTCCGAGAGGCTCTGTTCACAAAGCTCAAAGTATACTTCTGTCTGCGTTCCACAATGGTTCACGCACTGTCAGTGTAATCTGATCTTTTTTTTTGGAAATCATCAGGCGGGTGTGTGTACAGGTCAATTTTTGTGTCTGTTCGGACAGTCCACGATTTTTCGCAAGTGTAAACCATTGTCATAGAAACTAAACTACTGTCCCTGCACTTTTCCAGGATAAAACATAACTCTTGAAAGTGAAGACAGATGTATTGTAATTTTACTACTGTAAAGTGAGTTACTTTGAAGGAGTCTTTTTACAGTTTGAAGGAGTCCTTTTTACAGGATGTAATAAATCTCAGGTGTCCCCAGAATGTGCCTGTGACGCTTCAGCTCAAAATACCCCCCAGACAATTTATTATATCATTTTGAAAATGCCTATTTTGAGTGGAAGCAGAAACACAATTTTTGTGCATGTCTCTTTAAATGCAAATTAGACCTGCTGCTCCCTGCCCTCTTTTCCAGGATAGGACTGTGCCTTTACAGCTCGTACCAAGGATACTCTGCCAAAAAACATCCGTTTTGAATAAAGTCTATCGAACTGAGAATACGTTTTAAACCATATTAGTTTGAATTTCTTGTATACGTTTTTTTGAGCGCTCCCATCTGAAGCATGTGCAGAGAAAGCGGCTGTCACATGGTATGAGAGTATTAGTTCTTTCATGTCTTACTGCGCTTACACTGTCAAATACATACACGTTTGTTAAACACCCGAGTTACGAAAACAGTCGGTTATGTCTGTGAAGGAAAACAACTGGGAAAGAAATTGCAGGTTTATATTAGCTCTTCGTGGCAGCAGCAATATACAGTAAATCCACTGCTCTCTTGTCGTCTCTGAGGCTGGGACTCCAAACGATGTTCTGTGCAGCCAAAGACAGAACAGTTAGCATGCTTTGCTCCAACTTTCACTATGGTGTTACACCGTTACAACTGGTACACCGTTGTCGCTTGTGAAAACACAATGGTGGTGCCGTGGGTGGAAACTTGCAGATTAAGGGGCAGTAATATTCTAATGAGATCCCCTTACTACAGCGCAGGGGAAGCGAAATCTGAGCTGCTTTTTTTCATGAAGTTGCAAAGAAAGTCTTGCCTAAAGAATTGTCCCCACGTTTTCTGGGTTGACATGCACTGGGGACCCGATTATAGCACTTAAACATGGAAAAAGTAAGATTTTCATGATGTCACATTTTAGAATAGTAACATTTCTATAAAAATAGTATAATACTAATGAGTTTCGGTTGCTAAGAAAATATTTGACTGATATACTGATCAAAAATTCAATTGAATGCTAAAAATTAGATACTGTTCAATTTTTATTCCCTTTAATTTGTGACCGTGTTTCCTCGTAGTATTGAATACGTCATAGACATTTATTTATATTGCTAACTTAATTATTGTGTGTAGTAGCCTATTACTTTGTTGAATATTGCTGTGAAGTTTGTATGAAGTGTCATCTACTGGAATATAGATATCAACCCCATTGGTTTTAAAATCACTTGATTTGTATTTTGTCATGGGAGTCCATTCACAATATAAGTCTGGCTTAATTATTTGGGAAAACTTTATAAAACGGTAAGCTCATTTACTTTTCTTGTGAATGATTCCAGCTGTGGAAAACGACCTGTTTTTAACATGCTTTCTATTTGTGTCTCTCCAGCAGTCTGTCTCCAGATCTTCTGGATGGGAGTCTCAGTAGCGTCGGGTCCTCCTCAGACTCTCCCGCCAAGATGGAAGGGGTGTCGCCCTCCTCCAGTAACTCGCCCCTCACGCCGCTTCAGGACCTCTCCCCTAAGTGATCCGCTGAGCATCACGGACATCACAGGAGTACTGGGCCGCTTCTCAGGCCCTTTTCCACTCATTTTACTTGCGTTCCCAATGCCTTCCCCAATGGCTTTCATTCTTTTCCTGAATTGTCCTGTTATGTTACATTTTAAAGAGAGGCGTGAGTTTTCCGTATGGGACAGGCCCTAAGGGCATGGAGATTGGATATTTTTTGCATCAGCTGCTATAAATAGATGTAAAACATGGTGTATAGATCTGTATCAAAGCGAAGGACATCACCGAGGAGGATTGTGGACTGTTTTTTGTTTTGGTTCCCTAATGAATCAGTTGTAAACCGGAGAACAACTACAGGCACGTTCTTTGATTTACAATCTCAGCTTGCCAACTGGTATTGTGTGAGAATTTAACTTATTTTTTTGCTTTTATTTGTATGCAAGTATGTACATAAGATTCGTGGCAAAACGTGCGGCGGCAAAGAGCTCGACCGGCAAACTGACAGCTGGCTCTTCTGGAGTTTTATTAGCGGTGCAGCTGCACTTTAAAGGGGCAGAATTTCATTTTGGGCTTTGGTCTGTATCTGCGTATAAAGTTTTTCAGGAATGGCCTTTTCTTGATTTTCAAGTAGGTGGAGGACACTTTGCACTTCATTCTCTGTTAGAATGATATTCATGGTTGCTCTACACAACTACTGCAGATGGGATTTAATATTGCAGCTGTTGGTAACCACTAAACCCTCGATTTGAACACTACAGAGAAACTAAACTGCCTGTTGATGTTTGTCAACCTAAAGACGTGCGTACAGCCGTGCTGTCAGAGAATGGAGCAAAACATCCGGGGGTGAGATGATGTCCATTGTATGGCTTTTATTTTTCACACAGTGGCTTTGCCCCGTTTGTTACTCGGGAAGGATTTGGAGGAGAATGCGCTCTACAGGTGCAGTTAAAAGCCTTTTTAGTGGTTTTTCAGAGGCTGTTAACAGTCATGCGTTTGGCAGTTTAAAATGTGGAGCAGAAGTGCAAAGAAATGAAACCCTCTCATCAAAAATGTTATTTGAGGAGTTTTAAATGTAATCTACTGATACCGAAACGGTGTGCCATTTAAATTTGTATATAAGAGAAATGTACAACTTTAATTGTAGGAGTTCTTTGTTTGGGGTGTAGTTACTTTAGGAAATAGTTTTTTCTTTTGTAAATGTTTTTTATAAATTTAAATACAAGAAATTGCTTTATTTCCTCAAGCATGATATGATGTATCATAAATTCATTTTTCTGTTCAAGAAAGTGATTGTAATTTTTTTTTTTTTTCATTTAATTGATTTGAGTGAGGGTTTTTTCACGTAAGAAAAGTGAAACCGCGGTGTAAATCTTTTTCTGATTGTCTTTGCAAACAAAAATACAGGAAGTGGGTCGTGTAGATCCAGATTCTGTCCTGTAGTGATGGGTGACGTGTATTTGTAGTTTGCTTTGCTGGTTTGTTTTTTGTCCTGTGGACGTGTCGAATTCTTTATTTAATGATTTTACTCTGTCCTATCGCCTCATGCAGTGCTTTTAAAGCCTGTGCACATGAACTCTGAGGAGGACCTGAGTGCTGTCATGAGGACGTGTGGTTGTGCTCTCTGAACAAATCTTGTTCCCATCATATCAGAGACTTCCAGATGTCAGAAATAAATTGTGATAAACTTATTTGCTGTTGACAGTCTGGTTATTGTCTTCAAAAACACAATGGTCATAACGGTGTACTGTCAGTGTACTTAATTTACGGTCATAATGAATCTTTCTGCTTTACAGTGGGTGCTTTTCACAGACTGATGCATTTCCACAATTAACTTTGAATGCATCAGTTAACTCGTTAATATTTCTGAAAGTCTCTTATGTTCACAAAAGCTGCTTTTTTTTTTTTTTTTTTTAACAGCAAAAAATAAGTAGTTTTTTCCTGTGATTCAAAGCTGTATTTTCAGCATCATTGCTCCAGTCTTCAGTGTCATATGCAGATTTGCTGCTCAAGAAACATTTCATATCGATGTTGAAAACTGTTGTGCTGCTCTTTGATGAATAGAAATGCAAAAGAACAGCATTTATTTGAAATGGAAATCTTTTAAACAAATGTTTTTTCACCCTTGCAGAATATAATAAAATGTAACCGACTCAAAACCATGCGTTATGTTACTGTGGGTAATATAGAAACTAGTTCCGAAGGGGGTTCTAATACAGTTTCTGACAGAATGTGGAAAAACCCATTAATATTCAAACTTGTTCTTCAGTCTGTTGTAACTTAAATTTAAACAAGCTAAGTAAAAACATTGAATAAACGCCAGCTTACCGAGTATCTAATCCTGTTCTAAACAAACATTTATCACACTTCAGTTACATATTGCTTCCTAAACCGCCTGAACTGATTCAGAAACTGTTACTACCAATACTTTTGAACATAAAAGGTTTAAGAAATGCTTTTAACAATCAATTTCTTTATTTGATGTGGCATCTATAGAGATTACTGTGCACAAGATTTAAGCGGCGGATAAACATCAGAACATAAAGCCATTTTCAGTCTTGAGAAAAGCAACAAAAAGTCACAGACACCGAATATGACGTATAACAACACATTTAATTTCATGTATTCACGTTTCTCTACCCCCCCACACCCCACTTAACATAATAGTCAGCCAGATTCAATGCCAGCTCAGTCAGTGTTCGGCCTGTAAACACAGAGCGCTCCCCTCCCCTCGCCCCTGGATCTTTGTGTCTTCATTGTGTCTGTGAGTTTGTGATGATCATTTAAGAAGTTAGTTCCTGTTTATAGGGAGGTTCTCAGACGTGCTTCCCCCCCCATCCTCACAACCCTCCTGGCTGTGTTAATGTCCATATCTCCCCTCTTCATCATTTTAGTTCCTCTCAACGAGATAGTTTCCAAGAGCACTTCAAGTGCGCAAAATAACCATTGTAAGAAGACCTGTGCGACATAGGAATGAAATCATGAGAAAGTGCACAAGACAATATATATTTGCAATATTATGCTTTTTTTGCGACTCACCTAAAACATAAGCAGCTACAAGTTTCTTGTTAACACTTAAGTGGAGGTAGACAGGCACTGTGGATTCCTGCTCTCCCAGAGTTGGGAGCATAAGGGCCGCCATACACACCAGGCCTAAAAGGACAGTGAGGAAGCTGGGGCCCCCAGGCGCTGTGCGGCTCTCTATGCAAACACAGAAAAAGAAAGAAGCAGATGGTTTAAAAATGAAAGCAAACCACCAAATAAAAATAATACAGCTCTCTGGCTCCACCCAGTGGGAAAAGGAGTTAACAGCAACAGCTTTAGTAGAGCTCAGTAAGACCCAAAGCTACCAACCAATCCGTTTTTTTACAGTGTATACAGTTATTTTCAAGCAAAAGTGCATTCATGAATTTATGAGCTTGTTACAAAGTATATTTTTGTGAAAAAGTTGTTTTGAAAAAGAAAAGTGTTTTGAAAATACAAAAGTAAAAGTCAAAAAAACAACATATTACTTCTTGTAAATATAAAAAAAAATCCATTGCTTAATTTCAATTTGTGAGGAAACCCCCAAAAATTGTAAAACAAAAAATGAAACTTGTGTATTGCAAAGAAAAACTGTAAAGACAATTTTACATTTAATATGAAAAATATAAATATGATTTCCAGGCAAAATATAACTCTATTTTCCTTTTGTGAAACAAATGAAGAAACCTTTAATTAATTTATTAAGAAAAGAAAATAGAAATGAACAAACTTGAAATGAAAAAAAAAAAAAAAAACATTTAAAGACTTGCAATTTAATAAATAAAAAAAAAGTATTACTTCTAGCAAATATTAAACTCATTGCTACATTTCAATTTGTGATAAATAAATAAAACAAAACCAATAAATAAACAGTAACTTGTATTTTTGTGAAGAAAAAAAAAGATGTGTATTTTATATATATATATATATATATATATATATATATAAAATAGATAATATACATATATGTGTATAAAATATATATAATTATTTGTACTGTACTACCATTTTACTTTAATATTGTGATTAACATTCTGAAACAAGATATTCAACAACAAGCAAAATGCTGAGACATGATTTTATTCTTGGTGAATTACCTGGATTACAAAAAGTTTTTTAGTGGCTGGTCAAGTCAAGTCAAGTAACCTTTATTTATATAGCGCTTTTAACAATGTAAATTGTGTCAAAGCAACTGCACAATATCCAAAAAAAAAAAAAAGGAAATTGGATATGGATTGGATATTTAAAAAAATTAAGAGTGTTGAAAAGATGGAGAAAGCCATTACTCTTTAATGAAAGATTACAAGCTTTTTTCTTTGGAAATACAAGCGCCTGTGAATCAATCACAGCAGGAACCAAGAATGCACCTGTCTGGAATGCAGTCTGCTCAAAGAACACTCTGTCAGCAAGCTGCTCCTTCATCCTGCGCTCCTCTTCCTGGGGCCGGACCTGGGGCTGCTCCTGAGCGGCGGAGGGCAGCAGAGTGGCCATCACTTCCTTCCTGCCCAAAGCCTTCCTCTGACTCTGCTCAGACACCTGCAGCCGGAACTTATCAATCACCCCGTAATGACAGGCCCGCACGTCCCTATGGCGGATCACACTGTTTGGCGAAAATCACAAGAAATGGAAGGTTGTGAAAGGCTGAAACACATCGAAATTCAATTTTTCTGTTAAAAAATGTTGTGCAAGATCTGGAAACTTACATATCCACGCAACATTGCGGTTTAACAGCACCAGTGGCATCCACCACGGCATATTTGTTTGGCGCTGTGCACAAAACTGATGGAACAACAAACAGTTAAGAAAGGAAGGACCACTGCAACACACTATGGGGTACTAAAATAAAATGTATGACTCACCTTTGAATTTAAGAGCAAACTCATAAGGGTTGTAGAGGGTGAGCACCTGCTTATGTGAAGCCTGCTCATCTGCGTAGAACACCAGCTCAGTGGGGAACACAAACACTGGAAGGTTTCCCTCCACTAGGTCAGGCTGCCGGCTCTGCTGCTGCATTGGCTCCAGCTGAGCTCACGTCCTCCTCCCTTTATTGTATTCCCACTCCGTCTCTGGGCTGAAACGGTGTAGAGATCCAGTTCTAAATGCAGCCAGTTCAGCTCTTTGGCAGCATGACGTTCACCTCTGAAATAACAGAAATGGGGCCATTTCATCATGACAGACAATAGGATGCATAAACACAAATAATATGTTTAAATCAAAATAACAAAGCTTGTCATAATGGAACATCAAAAATACACAAAAACCCAAGTTTAGTGTGAATTGAATGGCTGAAGTTACTATGTGCACACTATCGTTCAAAGGTTTGGCGTCAGTACGATTTTATTTAAAGCAATTAATGCATTCCTGTCACTTTTGATTAAAGACTGTTATAATGTTACAAAAGATTTCTATTGCAAATAAATGCTGTTCTTTTGAACTTTCTATTTACCAAAAAATCCACAGTGTCCAAAAAAAGTATTAAGCATATATTAAGTTTTCAGCATTAATAGTAAGAGGAAATATTACTGAGCAGCAAATCAGCATATTATAATGATTTCTTGAGAAGGATCATGTGATGCTGAAGACTGGAGTAATGATGTTGAAAATTCAGTTTTGAATCACAGGAATAAATTACATTTTAAAATATATTTAAATAGAACCCAGTTCTTTTCAATTGTAATAATATTTCACAATATTACTGTTTTTATTGAATTTTAATCAAATAAATGAAGCCTTGGTGAGCATAAGAGACCTCTTTCAAAAAACACAGTGATAAAAATAGTGGGTCATGACCAAAAAAATGATCCAGGTCTGTTCTGATGCAGATGGCTAAATGCTAAATTCACATGATGAAACGATATAATTGTGCATGACTAAGATAACAAAAAGGAGGAGGAAACACTTGCCATATCAACCATACGGACGTCAAAGGCTGCATATTCTATCAAACTTTAAATCTATTTTTGGCACAGATTCATCTGTCAACTTGAAATAAGCAGCCAAACTAGACACATACCAACAAGAACAGACTGTCTGACAAGCACTCAAGCCCCAAAAAAACATTTTCTACTGTAAATTATCAAATGTTATTAAAATGATCCGACTTTATAACTATTTACTAACTAAAATGATCAATTATCCAATTTCATGTGTCATGTTAATCATTTATCATGTTGTTAGGTCTATGCAGTTTGTGGTAATATGTCAATATTTGATCTGAAAGACATTTTTTGTACAATAAACAACTGTGGTACAGTGCAGGGCAAATTGACAAAATCTGAATCCTAATACAAAACCAGCTGTGGACTAACGCAATAGGAGGTTTAAATAAATGACATCTGACAGCATGAATTAAGTCTAAGTAACAACAGCTTTATTTGTGGCATGAAAATAATCAAAGTATGCTTCATAAAAGTGAAGTAAACACATGCATGAATTGAAAAGCTGTTGCTCTTGCAAAACGGGTACATTTTTTACTGTAAATGATCAGCTGTTATTTAGATGATCAGAATTCATAACCATTCAGAAACCAAAATGATTGGTTCTCTAATTCAATGTGTCTTGTTGATAATTATTGTACCATACTGTTATATCATATTGTCATGCCTGTGAAGTTCATTGCAGCTTATAAACCACAAGCAGCTGAGAACTCCTGCAACAGGATGTTTAAATAAATTACAAATTACATTAATAATAACAGTTTCTCCCAGACTTATTTTTGGCAAGAGAATAATCATGCTTCGGAAAACTTAATTAAACACAAGCATGACCTGAAAAGCTGTTGTTTATATAAAAATACTTTATAATTTAGCTGCTAATATAGATATGCAGGTAAATAAAACGAAAGGAAAATGCAAGGCACGTGTCAATATAATCTGATAATGGTGTCAATGTAGTAATGACTAATGGATGATGGCCAAAATCTCTGTACCTAAACAAGCTCCTGTCTCCACGTGGCTAGTCATGTGACCGTGTTTACTGAATAAATAACGTCAACAGTCTCTAACATCATATTAGTGAGGTCAATGACACAGAATGACAGCTGGCAGATACAAGAGTGTCTGCTCTCAAATATCAGCCCAGATATGAATTTAACTGGCTTTTACAGATAAATACACCAAACAGGCACGTAAAAAACAACGCTACTCCTCAACTAAATACTAAAACCCCCTGTAAGTGTCCTCTGTATAATACTCAAATCCCCGTCGAATGATTGATGTCTAGCTAGAGAATGTCTAGAGCTGATCGGATATCACCTTTTGTTCTCTTGAAGCCTATTGTGTTTAGCAGAGAGATCGCTATATGCAATATGACATTCATATTTTAATAAACCTACACATTAAAGCGTCCATTTGCGACCACAAATCGCGTGATGTTAAATATTCCTTACATACAATACATTTGGATGTCTAATGTTAAACAGAATTCGAGAACGATGTATCTGCCTGAAATATTAGCAAATGCTGTCATTTCAGTTCTCCACAGTAACTAACCATTTAATAAGACGTTCCGCTTGCAAATATTGTTACTGGTTCATATTTAATAGATATAATGTTTAGTATTGTTCTCTAGATGCTGGCCTATTGCTGGTATGGTTAGCATGCTAGCATAACAATATGGTAAACACAGCGTTCAATCTTACGTTACGTTATTTAAAGAATAAGGCATGTCGAAAAAAATGAATAAACATATATGTTTACCTCACTCCCGTTTACCGTTTAACGATATTTCGTTCAAATCCCACCCCTTTTCATTTTTCTTTGTCAACAATACGCTGCAAGGGCGCGTTGAATGCTGGGATACTGGAGGGCTTCCTCTGTGACGTCATTGAGTTTCGCAAATGTACTTTGTTATTTATAGTATTTTTCTATGGATATGTTCTCAGAAGATAAATTACGTTCGTCTTTCGTTTTAAATCTTAACCACTGTTTGGGTTATGAAAAATCTTAAAGGGACAGTTCACCCTAAAATAAAATTGTTAAAGAGAGCTGGGCAGAATATTAATGCGGTTATGTCTTCTTTTGCGTGACTGAATTTGTATTTTTAGGTAAAACTGTCCCTTTAAGGTTTAAAAGCAAAGCTCAAAGGAAGCATTTCGTTGAAACAAATACATGTTTCTATAGATGTTAGCAAATGAAAGCACAGCTTAACATTTGACAACACGACATACAGCATGTTTGTCGCCTATAAAGTTTAAGTAAACAACTCCTAAAGAAATCCTAAAGAAACCTGCACGCCCTTTAAATTAATGCTCATTCAGATGACAACTATCCACCACCGCCTTTTTAGGGCACAACCCATAATCAAAACATTTGTGACCGCTTGCACACATTTGCACAATGAGCAAATTTAAAAAGCATTTTGCATTACAAAAACACTACAGTGAAATTAAAACATGACGAGCTTTAACCCCTCTCCAGGGACACGCATGCAATTCATGAATGAACAACACTGACAGATCCACTTTAAAAATGTATCCTTTGACATTCACAAATTCAAAGGGCATGTGCGGCGAGGCTCCACGGAAACCGAGGAGCGTGGTTTAGGAGGAGCCAGCGCCCGACAACGCTGCTTCTCCTCCCGCGTCTGTGCCGCTGTTATCACGGTCTCAGGCGGATTGTTGTATTAACATGGCGCTTGCCTATACTCTCTCTCGGAGATAAACAAGAGGAGGGGAAAGCGGACGAGGACGGGTTTCTCCATGGTCAGAGGGAGCCACAATTATTATAAAAATCACACAGAACCAGGATCAGGCGAGGAGGGGGTCGCCCTTTATATGAGATGAAAATGAAACTATGTGACCCTGAACCACAAAATTAGTCATAAGGGTCAAATTATTTTTTTAAATTGAGATTTATACATCACCTGAAAGCTGAAAAAAGCTTGCCATTGATGTATGGTTTGTTAGGATAGGACAATATTTGGCCGAGATGCAACTATTTGAAAATCTGGAATCTGAGGGTGCAAAAATATTGAGAAAATCGCATTTAAAGTTGTCCAAATGAAGTTCTTAGCAATGCATATTACTAATCAAAAATATAGTTACGGTAGGAAATTTTCAAAAAATATTTAATATCCTAATGATTTCTGGCATAAAAGAAAAATCTATAATTTTGTTGGCTATTGATACAAATATACCCGTGCTACTTATGACTGGTTTTGTGATCACATATATGTCACAAATGAACCTGTCAGATCTGTGTAACACCCAATGCAATAGCTAAAGGCCTATTAAAAGACAAAAACAAAGCGTACAGGCGACACGTAATGTCCCCCTCTGTCTCCATCCGCTCGCGGAGAATAAGAGGAATTCCACGACCTCATTGCACTTTTATACCCGAGTGGGCGTGGCTTCGCGGCTAGGCTCAGCCAATGGCGTTGTAGCGGCGGGGCGAAGGCGTTCCGGTCTTGTTCGGAAGAGAAGTTCTCTAACAGCGCGAGCCCTGCTCAGAAAAGACAGATAGAGAATCAGGCGGCTGCAAAGGGTGGCAGTACGACCCTCTTTTGGGGGGGTCTGATTATAACAAAATATATACACACATATATGCACGCCCAGGGCCGCAAGATAGGTCATATGCCGATTGTAGATATTTTAGCAAACATCTAGAGGTCTATCTATACATTTCAAAATGCCTATTTTACTTTTTCTGATAGACACGTCCGCTTCTATGAATCAGCGCACTTATTTGGGTACGACGTATCTGGACATTGCTAAAGGCGCGGTTGAGATCTTTATGAAGGTAAAGCATAATTTTACCCCGACTTTTTCAGCTTGCTGTTGTACCTTGTTGGAGTTAAGGATCCCTATGGCAGGATCAGTTTAAATGAATGTTTATTGTTTGGTTTTCTTTAACAGCTGCGTGCCCGAGACCCGGCTAGTAGAGGCGACAGGTACATGCTAGTTACATTCGATGATCCACCATACGGCGTAAAGGTAAATAAATACTACTAAATTGTGCTTATATGTGGTTAAAGCGGAGTTATTTTTCTGACAGTGAGACTCTACTGTCCCTCTGGTTCGTAGCATCGGGTCAGGCGGCCTCCCGGTGACGAAAACGGCTAATTTTTGTTAAAATATCCGCAGACCCGGAGCAGCGCAGCCTCTGAACATGGCGGACATTTTGCTTTTGTGTTGGGAAAGCTCTCGAGCGCTGAGATGGAGGCGGAGAGATTTATTAAACACTGTGACGCGTGCACGGCCCAACTCGGTCCGGATTGGACAAGCAGCCTGCCCTCTGTCGCGTGCCCTCCTCTCGCATTCTCATTGGCCACTGTAGCCTGAACAAATCAACACGATTTGATTTGTGCAACAGCCATCAATAAGCAAATGAGGAGATGCTTTGCAGGTTTGCGTTGCTCTTTATGAGAGAGAGGGAGACGCTTGTGTGAGTTGCCTCCTTCCCTCCCTCTCCACTCCTAGTACATTCACCTCACTCCCATTCATATTTAAAACTCCCAAACAGGTGAAAGGTGACGTGCCTGTCACATCAGCTCACTCAAACATATGATATACCTATACAAGCATAATTGCTAATTGCTCATTATTAAGCCAACGCTTACATATAAGGCATGAACCATGCTATAGCCTCACATAAGTACAAATACATGCAAGTGCTACTAATACAATAAACCTAGGACAGAAATTAGGAGGTGTTTTGCTGTTTTCATATGTGACAGCTATTCATATTTTACCATTTGTGGGTAAGGATAACAGGGTCTGTGAGTTGATTGTGTGGTCGGGCATCTGCGTGAACTGTAGTCAAACAAATCTCTTTACTCAGAGTACTAACTGAATGTAATGGAAGTCATGACTTGAGACACAAGGGCACGACTAGACTTGCATGTATTACATTAATGGGCATCATGTACCAAGTTTATTTTCGAGGAGGAGGCAGAGACATTTCTGGCTCTTCTATGTATGTTTATGAGTCATGATAGTCTATTGGTGTAATTCTGTAGTATGCATAGAAGCCAGGTTAACATCTTTATATAATATACATTTTTTAAGCAACATTGCTACTAAACTTCAGTGATCGCCCTTCATTTTCATATATGGAAAACAGACCTGACTAGAACTAACCTTGTGGTTGCATTGTTTGAAAAACCCTAAAAAACCCAAATAAATTATTATTATTAATTACTGCAATGACTATATAGCCTACTTCTGATTTAGGAACCAAAGCAAGAACATATTAACACTTTTGCTATTCCACAATATTAGAAGTATTATATAAGTCATGCATCAGTCACATATTTTGTAGCTTATAGAAACATATGTTTTTAAACCAGTGCATTTTGTGAGTTGGAAACAGTTTTCTGTAGTCTTTTAGAGAAACATGAAGCACCTGCGACACAGATTCAACCAGTCATCATTTTCACAAAACCCTTGACATTTAAATGGATATATTATACATATCTCATTAAATACTATAACTCCTAGTAAAAAATAGTTTGTAAGATCTCTTTCGTTTTGCACAAATCACATTAGCTAAATTATATATTTTGCCTTCAAACGAGCAAAATTTACAAAAAAGGTGATGATTTCTGAGCAATATTAATTTTGCACCTCAAATAATCATGGAATGTATTACCAAATGTAGAAATATTTATTTTTTGACATGTAAAAGTTGTTTAAAATCCATTTGGCTAAAAAGTTGAAATGGGCATGAGCCTCTGAGTACATTCAACAGAGCGCTGATTTTTATGACAATAGGGTTTGTAGTTTGCTTAAAATCCACACCTCTGTCAAAATATTAGATATAACAATAACAAACCCAATTCTTCAGCAGTTTTCAGACCCTTCTCTCCCCAAGTTCAGCATAATTTTCTGTTTATAAACTGCTGTGCCAGTTCTCTTGAGGTGCCATTATATTGGATGTGAGAATTGTGGTTATGTGGTCACTTTGCATGGCCTAATTTCAAAGTATCATCCATCTTTTTCCCAGTTGAATCAAGGCCTGTACTTACCGACATGTACATGTGACATAGTGCTGCCTGGGTTCCTGTCTTCTTTGTTTGTGGTTTGACATTGACAATGAGAGTAGCTCTATGCTTTAGCAGTTCATTAGTATGGACTATCTGGCAGGTAGCCAGTTACTCTCTTGGGGGGGTTTCTTACTCCACTGCTTGTCATGCAGTTTTCCCACCCTGTTCCAGTTTATCCAAGATAATCTGAGGCTGACTTCCAAGTAACACTTAACTCTATAACTACTTTTACTGCTTATAATGGGTACTATAACGATTTGTAGTAGACATATGGCATGTTTTAGCCGTTTACGTGATGAAATTTTGAATGTGGAAGTGGCAAATGTTTGGCATTGTTATCTTACTATGTCTTTGTTTGAGAAAGTGTTATGAGATGTTATAACTGCCCTCTTACATAAGCTCTTAGCCCTCTCTGAGCTATTCGTGGCCAGCGTTTTCCTCCTGTTTAAAAAATACTTCTCAGCCAAGCAGTCGCTCTTCAGAATTAGCGAGCAGGCTAACCCAGTTCTCGACTAGAATACACTGGGCAAATACCAGCCTAGCAAGAATCTGGCCTCTGTATCTGACAGTGTGCCTTTTTTATTTCCCGTCAATTATTCATGAGATTTTCAGCAGCTAAACAGTGAAGAGTTCCAGTGAGCCTCCAGTCCTCACAAAGCTCTCTTTTCCTGTTTGTGTGCCTCTCTTGTTGTCTGAGCCCCGGCCAAGCAGAACATTATTCTTAGTCTTGCCTGTTTTCTGAAGTTGACACAGTTTTTGCCCTTTGCAGTTTTCTTAATCGATTACTGCTGAGATTACTTATCACTGAAGCGAAAGGTTAGAGATGGAAATGAATTTGTTTTGTTGTAAACACTGTGTTGTTTCTGTTGTTGGTTAATGAAAGAGAGAAGAAAAATGCATGTAACTGCATTTGTGGTTTACGCCATGAGGCTCTGGAAAACAATGCAAACAAAGCAAACCCCTCCATATTACATTACACCTTCAAATATTTACATTACCTCATCTAACATTTGAACACTTTATGAATATCATTGCGTTATATAACAAAATATCATAAATCTGTTAAAATGACATTGGGACAAGTTGCTTGAAAGTAAATGCAAAAATGAGTAAGAAAAATCAAGTAACTTTGGAGAAGCATCATTAGTTTGTAGAACCCACTTGATATTTTATTAGGTAATGCAATGAAGTGTCCAAATAGCTTTAGAGTCACTGTACATTTACATGCATTATACATGCATGCATAAAATATTTTGGTGCAGCCCAGGAATATCTCAGCTGTGAATCCAGTGGCCTTCTGTTTATCCTGTAGACTGCCTCATGCTTTATCGTGCTCTGAATCTTATGAAATGGGAGTGGCTGAGGTCCTTTCTTCATGACAGACAGACAGGCCAAATATTTCTTCAGAAATCCACAATGTTGCTCCTCCTCCTTAAACCTCATTTGCAAAATAACTGAACATATACTGGCTGCCTTTCTTTGGCTCTATACAAGTAGCTGACAAAAGATGATCCCTATTTTTCAAAATTCACTCAGCATCAAAATGGAGATCTATTTTTCATGAGCATGATGGTCCCTCTGATCGGTGCTTTGGCTGGTTAACCAGCTCTCATTCCATTAGAGTGACAACTTTAGTTCCTGCCTGGCCTTTATCATCACACATGACACGCACCACCCTGCAGACCACAGACGTGTCCCTCCTGCAAAACTGGGTGTATGTATGTAACTGAGCTCAATGGTTATCTGTGATCAGCTCAACCTTTAGGCGATAGTAGAGATGAAAACCTGGGACAAGGCAACCTGATCCTGGAATAATACTCCGGCCATAAAGTCAGCCGTTTAACCCGTGTGAATCCTCCCCGGGTCGTCACGCGCCCTTTCTGCTGTGATGATTCCTCCTGCAATCACAAGAGCTGTGTTTATATGACTGCCGCTTTCCTCAGAACAGGAGCTTAACAGGGAACAAGTGCTTATCTGTCAGTTTATGTAAAACTGCTCATTTGTCTTGCCACCTGTCCTGCATTTGGCAAGGAAATACAGAGGCAGGTTTTATGGTACGCTAATTCTGAAAGCAGAAAAAAAGAAAATTCATTAGATCTCTCTGTAACTAAACAACAGCTTTATGATTATCTAACATTATCGCCTTTTCCATTCTGCTCTGGGGGGACATATATGGTCGAATCTCATGAAACCTGTCAAGATGATACCCGGTTCATATTGCACCTCAAAATCAAAAGCAAAAAAAATTAAAAATGATACATTTGCCTAAAGCAAAATAGAGACCATTGGGATTTTTGTGACCACTTCTTTTGCATTATTTTCATGACAATTAAGCACATTGTATTACTGTAATGCATAAAAAATTATATATTATAAATCAGTTATACATCAGAGTAGCATTTGCTTAACTGCCTTTATTTATGCATGTGTAATGAAAATCTAATGAAAATCACTTTTGAGAATAAATGAAAATCTTATAAGGAAAATATCTGGTACATAAATAAATAAATAATAGACTAATTAGTCTTAATTTTCTTTATATAAAATATGAATTTATTCTATTTTATTCTTTCCCTTTGGTTTGGGGGTGAAATATGATGTTGATATGTAATAATAAATTATTTAAATTGTAAAGTATTTATACATCATTGTAGTGTTTGCTGTACTGCCTTCAATTTGTGCTATCCAAATAAAGAAATACTGTATTACAGTAATGAAAATGAGAATCACACTGAAAATAAATAAACATCCAAATATAAAAATTTCAGAAGTGAAATATCTAGTACATTACAGTAATGAGAAGAATCGAAAATAATATCACAAAGTAAAAAGACGAAGTAATTTTACTTTTGGATTAAAATATGGTCTGGATATGCTTTCGTGACATTAACCCGTATGTGGATTACAATGTTTGTACTTTCCTCTGTTGGATCGCCGTCGGGTTTTCATTCTTTATAGAAGGGTTTGAGTTTACATTTCCTCTGTTAAAGCTACAATTAGGGTATTATCCTTTTTCCTGGCTTATTCAGTGTTCACATTCCTTATTCTCTCCCATCCTCTTCTGCCTCACTGGACAAGGGTGTGATTAAAGGAGAGTCTGATTGCAGTCACACTTCTTCAGAGCCAATAAATTGTTAATGCAGAGGGAAAGAAAGACGGATGGGGGAAAAAAATAGAATTACTCTGTTGCTTGAATTATTGAGTGCCAGTTAGAAGAGCTATCGCTTGAATGGTTTCTTTTTTTGTTCCATACATGGATAGAGACGCACACTGTCAGGACAAATCTCTGCCTGCTTTGTTCTTTTATGTTTCCCAGTACAAATAAATCTACCCACAAACATGTGAAGCTCAACCACCTCGGGATCTGACCTGTTAAGTCTTCTCTCCCTTGTGGGGATTTACAATGTATGCATGTTTATGTAATGTGTTGATTTATTCATGCTGAGCAAACTTCATGTGGAGCAGGAATCATTTTGTAAAAGCAGATTTAGTGAACTATTAACCTCGGTTCTTTTCTCAGCATCTGAACTCATTATATTGTTGTTTTTACTGTGTTTGTTTTGAGGGAGCAGTAAAGTAATGACTGTATTCTTCTGCTGGGAAGGGGTAATGTGGGTCAGGGACAGACACACACTAACCACATGTCTTTTAAAGATAGTAAAACCAGCCTCATGTAGCGGATCTGTGTTTCTACTTACCAGGCTGCCCGCTGTATATATGTATAAGTGGTACACAATTATACATGCTCATTCAAATGCTTTGCAAAGCTTGTCCTGTGGTCATTTTGGGTCTTTATTGTCTGACTTTACTTTCACCTACTTGGCTCTCTCTCTCACCTGACATTTAGGTAGTGTTGTTGTGCTTAAAATGTGCTTAAAGGGATAGTTCACCCAAAAATGAAAATTCTGTCATCATCAAGTAGTTCCAAACCTGTATGAATTTCTTTGTTCTGCCAAACACAAAGAAATATATTATGAATACAGTCATTACTTTTCATTGAACTTGACAATTCACTTAACGTATTTTTTTAAATTATTATTTACTTAATAATTTTAAGGCAAGGGGTTTCCTAATTTTTTTTAAGTTAAGTCAACTTATCACTTTTTACAGTTTATGTAATAGTTTTCATAAGATTTGATCATGTTTTGAATAATACATACAGAGGCCTTAAAGGTGTTTGGAGACACTTTTATACATATGAATGGTTTCTGAAGGATCATGTGACACTGAAGACTGAAGTAATGGCTGCTGGAACATCACATGATTTTACTGTATTTTTTCTCAAATAAATGCTCTGTGCGCATATGAGAGTTTTTTCATAAACATAAAAAATATCTTACAAGACTTTTGAATGTTAGTGTACATTTTGGGTTCACTGTATAAATGTCACTGTCTGAATGTTTTGTGTTGCCGAGGTTATATGGAGCTGGTTTTCACATCATCTGTTTGTATTTCCTGTATATGGTAGGCGGGTTGGAAAGAGAATCATGCCACATTCATGACCGAGCTGAAGAACCTGCAGGCATCTGGACTGACTACACTGGGTCACGCTCTCCGCGCCTCCTTCGACCTGCTCAATCTCAACAGACTAGTCTCTGGCATCGACAACTATGGTCAGGTAATAATATCTCCCTTCAGCATTCTTTATTCAGTATAATAGCAGTATAATATGCAGTATGATCAGAAACATCTCCTCACATAATAAGAGTAGACATTGAGATAAATACATCTGCCCGATTTTCAGATCAATCAGTATTTTAACAAATTTTACCTTCCATCCAGCCTTGAATATTTTGTCCTTAAAGGAGTATTTCACTTTCAGAATGAAAATTCTGTCATCTTTTACTCACCCCCCACTTGTTCCAAACCTGTATATGTTTTTTTCATCCGTTGATCACAAAAGAAGATATTTTGAAAAATGTTGGGGTCTGAACAGTTGATGAGCACTATTGACTTCCATATTATTTCTTTCATTCTGAAAGTGAACTACTCTTTTAAAGGAAACAAATACGTTTTATATATTTATGTAACGTAAACATATATTTGCAGAAAACCCAGTGTGCATCAACATGTTCCTTCATAGCTGGAAAGAAGCCATTACTCAAAAATAACCATTTCACAGCACATCTAAAGTGTGCCAGAAGGCATGAGAGTGACCCAGCTAACATATGGGAAAATACTCTGTAGTCCAAAGCTTTAAACCTGATGCTGCCCAGTGCTTCAAGCAGCACCATCCGTTCAGCGAGGCTTTGTAGTGGAGATGCTTTCATCAGTAGTGACAGGGGGTCCTCTTAACTCGGGAGGACGAATGGATGTAGCAACACGCAGAGATTACAGAGCCAATTTTGTGGGGTATTTCGTCTTATAAAACAGTATTTCACAAGAGCACACGGGTATCAACTTAAATTACTGTGATTTGTGTTGTTTCTTCTACAACATCAAACAGAGAAATGTTTAATTGGATTACCTGTTATTCAGAATATTCAGATATTTTACATACACACATTAAGACCATGCTGGACTACCTAAAATAGGAGACATGCAGTCTGAGATAACCCTGAGGCAGTGTGCTAATCCACATGCTCAGTCTGCATGCGTGAGGTGAATAACTGAGTGCTGACCCCTGCAGTATGGACAGAGAGAATGCATCTCCTGCTCACTCACTGTTTACTGTACAATTAACAACATCTGTCAGGTTAAATGTTGCTATGCCATTTTTTTCTCAACTGTGTAGGAATTCGGTTGACACTTATGTATGTACTTTCAGTTAACATTGAAAACTACATAGAAAATCTGATTTTTTTTTAAACATGGGAACAAAAAGAAAGGTTTAGGATTTTGAAACATTTTGAACAAAGATCAAGTTCTGATACAAATTGCCCATGTCATGATAAATTAATACTTTTATTTAGCAAGGATGCATTAAACTGAGCAAATGTGACATTTATAATGTTACAAGAAATTCTATTTCAAATAAATAGTTCTTTTGAAGTTTTATTCATCAGATTTTATTCATTTATTCAAGAATCTTGAAAACGAAATGAATGATTAAATGTCATCGATTATAATAAGAACTGTTTCTTGTGTCTAAATCAGTGTATTAGAAGGTTTCTGGTTTCTGAGACTAAAGTTATGGCTGCTGAAAACTCTGTTTTGTCATCACAGGAATAAAATAGACATTTACACTGAATAACACTCAAATAGAAAAGTTATTTTAAATTGTAATAATGTTTCACAATGTTACTGTTTTTGCACCAGCATCTCCACAACAAGTAGCTCGAAAAATGGATGAAAACAAAGATAGATGTTTCAAATCAGAGTACAAACATTTGAACTATTTATGGTTTATTTAAACTATTTCTTTGAGCTTTGGATTTTTTAAGAAATGCTCTCCTCTCTTCTAGGGTCGGAACCCGTTCTTTCTGGAGCCATCGGTCATTATTACGATCACAGATGGAAACAAATTAACACACAGCTCTGGGGTGGCTGAGGAGGTGAAGGACAAAAACTCTATACCAACATGCCAACGTTTTTTGATCAGCCTGTCCTGACACACAATGTTACGCACTGCAAGCAGTGTGTCTTTCTCATAAACGCCATTGGCATCTCATTTCTTGTTTTCTCTTCCTCCCTCAGCTACACCTGCCTCTGAATTCCCCGTTGCCAGGTAGTGAGCTGACTAAGGAGCCGTTCCGCTGGGACCAGCGACTCTTCGCCCTGGTGCTGCGGCTGCCAGGAGTGGCCGTGCCCGACAGCGAGCAGCTGGGCAGCGTGCCCACTGATGAGTCTGCTATCACCCAGATGTGTGAGGTCACTGGAGGTACAGCCAATCAATTGCATTTTAAAATGCAGGTTAAAATATTTATCAAATAAACCTTCCCTCGTTTAAAGTTCAGTTCATGAGGTCTGGTTTCCACTAAACTGTCCTTTAGATAAAAGTGTTGCTAGACCCTATTAAGGGGAGCCTCAGTCCTGTTTTTCATCTGAGCCCCTCTAAAAATCTGCAATTAATCTGTCAACCTCCTTACAAATCCGTGATTATGTGATTGCTCTTCAGCACAGCTTCCACATGCGAAGGGTCTTTGTTCCAGTGAAGTCATGAAGTAAAATGCAATTTTCCACCCAGTGTTTTTTTTTTGAATCCCTATTTTAAATATGAATATAGCAGTAGTCATTTATCCCGACATCTGAGCCGCTGAAGACACAGAGGATTACTTTTAATGCGCCGATCCCGATCTGCCTTAATGCGGTTCGCACGAATCATTTGTGATCCAGCTTCATCTACAGAAGTGAGTTTAAGGGTTGTTTTTTTAATGAATCTTTGCAAATCAGCTTTCCTAATAACGTGCTAGTTAGCCAGTTTCGCGGCTAAAGTAAACAGTACTGCTCGTCACCCCACGGAAGAGAGGGGCGGGGTCAACAGAGCTCATTAGCATTTAAAGCAACATGGACTAGAACGGCTTGCTGAAAACAGAGCTGATTTTGACATGGTAAAAAAGGTGTTTTTACACTACCATTGAGAAATTTTAACCAAACTTTGTCATAGACTTTTCATTAAGACCCTAAAGAATCATATCAACTTGTGGAAAATGGGCATCCAATGACCCCTTTTAAAAAATATAAATTTGAAGAATGTTGGTAACCAAACCATTTTGATGACCATTGACTTCCATTGTATGGACAAAAAGCAATGAGACATTTTTTTCAGAATATTTTCTCTTATGTTCCACAGAAGATATAAAGTCAAACAGGTTTGTAACAACATGAAGGTGTCCAAACTCTAAGATTATTAGTGATATCAACTGATTAGGTTGCTGAAAGGAAGTAATCTGTTGCCACCCACATATTTGCTTGTATGGTTCAATTTCTTCGGAAACTGCTTCTTGTGTTATATTGTGTTTTGGAAGATTTCCTCCCATGCACTTAGTTTCCGTAAGCACAGTTGTGGTTTTATTTTTAGTTGATAATGCAGTTTTGCTGGTTAATCTCATAGCTCAGCTAACTCTGTTTTCTTACTCTCTCTATAAGGCCGCTCTTACTGTGTGAGGACGCAAAGGATGCTGAACCAGTGTCTCGAGTCTCTTGTCCAAAAGGTTTTGAGTGGAGTTGTAATAAACTTTGAGAAGAGCGGTCCCGATCCACCTCTGATAGGTGAAGGTCAGTGCTGATTCTGTGATGTCATGTTAGTTTTGTGCTTATTGGGAAAACAGTTAATACACAAATATTGTCTTCTATTTGTTCAGATGGTCTTGTGGATTCAGCTCGTCCTTTATCGTCCTTCAGTCCACAGCCCTGGCACAGCTGCCACAAGCTCATTTACGTCCGGCCCAACCCAAAGACGGGCGTTCCTGTGGGTCACTGGCCAATCCCAGAATCCTTCTGGCCTGACCAGAACTCCCCCACTTTGGTAAATAATAACCTACAAAATAGAGTTTGAGTGTAGAGTCAAGCAATGATTTTCTGTTTCTATATCAGTGGGTCCAGACCAGTGCTGTTATAATCAACTATAACTATTACTTAATTATTATGAACTAATTATTATAACAGCTATAACTATAACTTTTGTTAATTGAAATAAAACTGAAATATGAGTATTTGATGAAAAACCTAAACGATGTGAAAACCAGAAATATTGTTTAGGCAACTTGCTGAAAAAAGTTTTAAGTAAAAGCACTAAGATAACTAACTGAAATATTACAACAATTAAAAAAAAAAAAAAGAAAATGACCAAAAAAGTGCATGGAAATGACAAAAAAAATTAACTAAATTAAATCTGAAAATAATAAATAATAAATAAAAGCTAGTTCAAAATGAATAAAAAAGTAACACTTTATAGGAAGGTTCCATTGGTTAA
This sequence comes from Barbus barbus, assembly GCF_936440315.1. NCBI lineage: Eukaryota > Metazoa > Chordata > Actinopteri > Cypriniformes > Cyprinidae > Barbus > Barbus barbus. The sequence continues at coordinate 22,466,258 of NC_136761.1, read as the reverse complement.
CATCGGTTAATGCATTAACTAACATTAACAACGAGCAATACATTGTTACAGTATTTATTAATCCTTGTTAACATTAATTCATGTTAACTCAGGTCCATCAAATAATATTAAAAGATACAACTTTGGATTTTAATAACGTATTAATAATCATTAAATGTTTCAGAAGTATATTTCATTCTTAGTTCATGTTTACTAATATATTTAACTAATGTTGACAAATGGAACCTTATTGTAAAGTATTATATAAAAACTACAATAGAGTAATAGAGTAAAAAAAACTGGTAACAATTCTCACTATTAACTAGTTGCTTATTAGCATGCCAATTATTATCATATTGGCTGTTTATTAGTACTTATAAAGCACATATTCTCCACGACCATATGCTACATCCCTAATCCTACCCAATACTGTACTTAACAACTACCACACTAACTATTAATAAGCAGCAAATTAGGAGTTTATTGAGGCATAATTAATGGTTTGTTAATGGTGAGAATTTAACCTTAAAATAAAGTGTGACCAAAAAACTATAAAAACTGTAAATGTATATAAATAATACTAAAATAGCACTGTATGTAGCACATGTTTTTTGCACTGACTTGTGGTAAATGGTTTTTAAACATAGTTAAATGTGTTAAATCTAGCTGAAAACACTATGGAATTGGCTAAAATATTTAATGAGCGAGCACAGAAGGACTTTCTGCGGAGCTCTGGGACCTGGCAGACGTTCAGCTGTTTCTTTCTGCACGCTGAAATTTCACAGGATCCTTAATAAAACGGAAAAGTACTAGGATTGCAAAAGGTGTTTGGATAGGTGTAATAACATTGGCTCATCCGAGCCGAGTAGATGAAGCAATTTATTAGCCAAAGGTAATGACCTCTGCAAACTAAAGGTTAGCTTTCATCTTGCTCAAGCAGTGCTAATGAATGTGGATGAAGATAAGGGAGCTGAAAAGAGCGGTAACACGAGGAAAGGCTTCACTGTCCTGAGGTTTCCCACCCCCTCACTGTCTATTCTCTCTTAAACAGTACACTGTAGAAACAGCAGCTGGTGCCATGCCAAAGTGCCAGCCTGTGGGCACTGTGAGAGAGCCATTGCCAGCAGAATAAGACTGCTGCAGCTCACCAGAGCTTTAGCACTTAGCGTTAGCTTAACATGAGGTCATTTCCTTCCTGACATCCTCGCTGTCGTGTCTACAGTATTGTGAATCAGTAGCACAATGGTCTTGGGAGCAGACGGTAACACAGGTGCCTTGAGAAATGTCAACTTGAGCAGATAAAGGGCTCTTTCTCATATTCCTAATATAAAGTCGATGTTTTATTTGCTGTAAAACACTCCTTTGGTTTATTTAGTCTTCAGTCAGAGTGTTGTGAGATTATCTGCTCGGGGAATGAACAGCTTGTGTTGTCATGTGCCTGTAAGACATGGGTCATTACCCACTGCTGCTGTGATTACAGGATGAATTGGCCATCTAACAGACATATCTTTTGAAAACCCATTGTGAGAATGTATTACAGAGGATTTCTGTTTTTTTTCTCTCTCTTTAGCCTCCACGATCTGCCCATCCTCTGGTGCGGTTTTCCTGTATCGACTGTGAGCCGATGGTTATTGACAAGCTGCCTTTTGACAAATATGAGCTGGAGGCGTCTCCGCTCACCCAGTTCATCTTGGAGAGAAAATCTCCTCACATGTGCTGGCAGGTGGGACACCTTTTCACACAACTATTTAATCTGATCCGTATTTAGCATGCCATCTTTCACAGCCCCCAGACTGTTGTCTGGGTAGAGCCGAGTTTCACAATGATAGATATCATGGTGTTAAAAGAGCGGAAAGAAACAGTGGGTGTTTAGATTTTCCATGTTTACTGGAATGTAAAAAAAGCACAACACAAATTACATGTAACGTCAGTTTAATGGCTTACACATTTACAGTGACGGTTGTAAAAGTCCTGTATTTAGTAACTGGTCAAACAGCAGCTGAAATGAGATTTTGTTGTATAGTTTTTTTTATTCCAACACAGTGTTAGACAGTACCGTTCAAATGTTTGGGGTCAGTAAGATATTATTTATTTATTTGTCAAGAATTTAATAGCTTTATTCAGCAAGGCTGGGTTAATTTGATGAAAAATAACAGTAAAGACTATTATAATGTCACAAAAGATTTCTGTTTTAAATAAACATTGTCCTTTTGAGCTTTATATTCATCAAAGAATCCCTAAAAAATCTGTTTTTCAGAAACATATTAAGTAGAAGAAGTGTTTTTAATATTGATGATGATGATGATAATAATAATATTTAATAACAATGTTTCTTAAGCAGCAAATCAGCATATTAGACTGATTTCTGAAGGATCATGTGACACTGAAGACTGATGCTGAAATTTCAGCTTTATATCACAGGAATAAATTACATTTTAAAGTATCATAATACAGAAAACAGTTATTTGTAGTAATATTTCACAATATTACTTTATTTTATGTCCGTCCATTAATACAGAGTTTGTGCAAGGTTTCTTACAGTATTACAGTCTAAACTGACTTACACTAGAGGAAACTTGAGGAACAACGATATAATCAGTGCCACAGTAGTAGTCCAAAATACAGAGCAGCGTAAAGTGCAATAGAGTCAAATTAAACCAGTGCCCAAATATACATAGTTATGAGTTTGAATAAGGTGTATGATATAAAATAATATGATATAACAAAAATTTATATCATAGAAATTTCATAATTCTTGTCACCAGTGTCAGTATCACAAAAGACTAATTCTAGCCCAAATAAACAAAACAACTCAAGCTCACTGAAGACAAACAGTCAGCGATTAAATAAGAATAAGAAACTAATTACAAGAAATAGGACAAAAAAACTACAGTAGAACAAATAAATAAGAAATGCTGCATACATTGTATAAAGCAATTAAATGAATAACTGCATATTCTTCTCTGTGTAAATTAATTATATATTACTTCTTATTAAAGTTACAAAAGTGATTTAGTCAAGAGCAGTGAGAGATGTTTTTTCTTTTGTTGTTTGATTAACATGAATGGCAGGAATATTAGACTGCTGTCACTTTAAGAGTTGCCTGGATCCAAAATACTGTTACACATGTGTTTTCTTTCTCAGCTGTTTTGCTTTCACTATTCACTTAAATGACTTTAGGAGGATACTTGCACACATGGAAGTGTGAGCATATAACCGTTCAGTGCCTATAAAACAGCAAAAATTATTTCACGTGAGTGTGTAACCGCGATAGAGATGTAGTCCAAAATCTGTAATTTCTCCTGGTATATAACCCAAAATAGCAACCAAACTGAAAATACTTATGTATACATGAAATCCCACTTTATGTATAAGAAAAAAACATAATTTTGTGTAGATACTGATATTTATTTAACCAAAAAAATTCAAAATCAATGACATCTCTTTTAAATAAAATAGGAAATAATTGTATACACAGAATGTTTTTGCTGGAGCTCATTCACTTCTCTGAAATGATGATAAATGGTCTCTCAAGAGCTATTACCCAGACCATTTAGTTTCTTGAAAAAAAGAAAGAAAGAGGGTTGACAATACTGCAGTAAGATTAAAAGATTTTTATATATATATATACACACACTTGCTATAACAGACTGCATAAAATGCATATAATTTTCACTTGTCACTTGATATCTCCAAAAATATAAGAAAAAATAGAATTAATCCATTTTAAGGAATTTTTAAATACTGAAACATCTTCTTGCTTTTTGTTTTCACTGAAATGAAACAATCTCATCAACAACTAACAAAAAGTACTATTATTTCTGTTCCTGCAGCAATGAGGCCTTCCTCGTTTGAGTGTTTGGTTTGAAAACCTAGCAACTGAATAGCAGCATCCTAGGGTCATGGCAGCGAGTATCACAAGCAAGCACCACTGAGATTTTCTTCAGAAAATCTAAAAACAAGTTAATTTGATTTTTATTAAAATTAATCAGACTGTATCTGCAGTTAAATTATAAACAGCTGAGTGGTTCTAAGCTTTTTAACATTAAATTTTTATTGAATATTTTAATATAAGAATCTGAAAGCTGCTATGACTGATACTGGGCCATGAGCATGGCATGATTACTCTTGGAAAGGAAATAATTTTATACAGATAATTTTTTTTTGCTGGAGCTCATTTTAGTCTTCTCTGAAATGATGATAAGTGGTCTCTCAAGAGCTATTACCCAGACCATTTAGTTTCTTGAAAGAAAGAGGGTTGACAATAATGCAGTAAAATTAAAGGATTTTTCCATGCTGTATTTTGTTGTCACTGGATATATATATTTATATATATATATATAAAAAATATACACTTGCTATAAATACCTTAGTCAGTACCAGGAAATGTTTTTTGCAGCTTCTTTTGATTTTTTTTTTCCTACTAGCATCACACATTTAAAGGGGTCATATGATGCAATTTCAAGTTTTCCTTTCTCTTTGGAGTGTTACAAGCTGATTGTGCACAGATAAGATCCCTGAAGTCTCAAAACCAAAGAGATATGCTTTATCAAATTTAAGACTGCCACGCCCCCTAAAACGGCTCATTCAAACACACCCCCAAGATGTGGAAATATTTTTTAGAAAAGCATCATATTAACCTTTAAGCTCATCAAATACCAATATAACTGAACATCTGTGTGTGTTCTTTTACCATGGTTACAATGTTACATGATTACTTGCCTCACTATAAAAGAAGGTAAATGATAAAAAGCACATCCATTTATACGCATATTTAGAGGCATTTATAGCACACTAGTCTCTGAGGAATCCTGTCACCTAATGAGCCATTAATGAATGGGTTTTGTCTCTGAGAAACAGTTCGATGTGAGAGCTGAGCTCTCAGGAGACACCAGACAATGCTAACTCCTCTCCCCTGTCTCCCAGGTGTTTGTGAACTGCAGCGGCAAACACAGTGATTTAACACATCCGTTCGGCTACCTGAAGGCCAGCACTACGCTCACCTGTGTCAACCTCTTCGTCATGCCTTACAACTATCCCGTCCTTTTGCCACTCCTCGGTACGTGTGTTTCCTCACAACACATTTCCAACCTTATCCTATAAATTAACTTATTTATTGAATTGGACATTTTTTTCCATAGCACATTTCATACATAGTGATATGTTTAGCCATGATAAAGAGAAAGAACAATAAAAGATGTAAAACTCAATTTAAACATCATTTAAGAACAAGGAATAAAAATAATAATTAATAAATAATATAACTTAGAAAAACAGCTAAATATGAATAAAAACTAAAAACTTTTTTTTTTAAAGAAATTAATACTTCTATTCAGCAAGGGCGTGTTTAATAGATAAAAAGTGATAGCAAAGGCTTGTTAGAAAAGATTTCTATTTTGAATAAATGCTTTTTTTTTTACTTTTTGTTCATCAAAGAATCCTGAAAAATGTATCACAGGTTCCAAAAAAATATTAAGCAGCAAAACTTTGATTATACATCGATAATAAATCAACATATTAAAATTATTTCTGTAGGATCATGTGACACTGAAGACTGTAGTAATGGCTGATGAAAATTCACCTTTGCATCACAGAAATAAACTGTATTTTAAATTGTAATAATATTTCACAATATTGCTGTTTTTTATGTATTTTTGATCAAATAAATAGAATCTTAGAATCTTACTTGTAGCTAAATTTTGAACAGCATATACACAAACACAAAGGAATAATAATAAAAAGAATTAAATTTGGAATAAAAAAATTATTTAAAAAAAACACAAAAATTATTTTAAAAAATTACATAATGCAGTAACATTTATACTTTTTTTTGTACATTGCTGCGTAAATTGTGTGCAAGTTTTGCACATCTTTCTTTTCCTTCTTCTGGAGAATGATTTAATTTAGTCCTGCAATGTAGAGTCTGATTTTCTTCAGCACACTTACCATCTCTTATTCTCCTTACAGATGATTTGTTTAAAGTGCACAAGCTAAAGCCAATCCTCAAGTGGCGGCAGGCCTTTGAAATGTACCTGAAGTCCATGCCTCCTTACTTTCTCTTGGTAAGACGCTCTTCGTTCCTACTTTTAAAAAAAAACATCCCAATAGAGCACAGAAGTGCTTACAAAAAAGACAACATCTTTGTGCATATAAATTAATGCAATATACAATTCATGGGCTGTTAGATGCACTCAAGGGTCACTTGTAATCCAACCCTTCTTATGAGCTGTATTTGTTCTATAGTCTGTTAACAGCTGTAATGAGGTCAAGGATACGTGCTCTGAGTGCAGATTCACCCTGAGTGTGTCCTCATTTTCACTTCCTTTGTCTCTGCTTCTCCACCCTTCCTCTCTGTAGCCACTCAAGAAGGCGCTGAGGATGATGGGAGCCCCAAATCTCATCTCTGACAACATGGATTGTGGCTTGAGCTACAGTGTCATTTCCTACCTAAAAAAACTCAGCCAGCAGGTGAGCACGCTTTAGCTGCTGACAGTTAAACCGACGCAGTTTTTGCAAATTAAAATAGTATTCAAACTCATAACTTTCCTTGAAATGTTCTATATTACATATTAACATATTGTATTCATTCAGTATTAAATCCTATCTGTATGAGGCCTAAGTGATGCAGCTTTTTAAATCAAGTTGTACTTGATTTTCTAGGCAAAGATTGAGTCAGACCGTCTGATTGTGTCTGTCGGGAAGAAGCCTCCTCAAGAGACGGGCATCAAGGTTAAGAACCACTCGAGTGCCCTGTCTCTGGCACACCGCCGCGATTTCAAGCAGCTCCTGCAGGGCATCACAGGCGAGGTACCCCTCCGACTCATCGACATGAACTTCAAAGAACTCGCTGGTTTCCAGATTGCACTTCTCAACAAGGTACAGACAGTTTGAGTGGGGCTGAATTACATTACAGGGTCTATTTGAAATCAATCATGTCTCAGTTCATGTTTGGAGGTCAGAATGTAGTTATGCTAATATATACATTTGTATCTTTTAAATTGTATTTTCTTGCTAATGCAGGTTAAATCTGATGAATATTTCTGACTAGACATCTAAGTCTGACTGACTTAAACATATGCGATTTTCTTTAAGTTAGGGAAAAATGTAACTTTTATAATCATTTACTCACCTTCTCTTCAAGGATTTGAAGCCCCAGGCCTATAGGAATGCTTATGATATTCCACGACGGAACCTTCTAGATCAAGTGACTCGGATGCGTTCAAATCTTTTAAGGACAACACAGAAGTTAATCAGAGGCCAGGATGATGGTAATTGTACCAGAGAAAAAAATTACATTCTGCAAAGTGAATCTTCATAACTGTTAATGTGGCCGCACCTTAAGTCATGTTGCCGGATTTTAATGAAATTTGGCAAATTCTCACAGCCAATAATAAAAAGCTGTTGTCTATTAGGGGAAGTCGTGGCCTAATGGTTAGAGAGTCGGACTCGTAATCGAAAGGTTGCGAGTTCGAGCCCCCGGCTGGCAGGAATTGTAGGTGGGGGGAGGGAATATCCAGCGCTCTCTCCACCCTCAATACCACGACTGAGGTGCCCTTGAGCAAGGCACCGAACCCCCAACTGCTCCCCGGGCGCTGCAGCATGGCTGCCCACTGCTCCGGGTGTGTGTTCACGGTGTGTGTGTGTGTGTGCATTTGTTCACTACTCACTGCTGTGTGTGTGCACTTGGATGGGTTAAACGCAGAGCACCAATTTCGAGTATGGGTAACCATACTTGACAATACGTCACGACTTTACTTTACTTTACTATTGTAAGTAGCATAAATGTATGTAGCTCAGCTCACACAGAAGTCACTTACAAACCAAGAAGCTATCTTTTGGTCGGTGTGACCAATCCGCATGATTAACTTGAGCCCTGTGCGAAATTTACATTGGGAAATCTTTTTCCCTCACATGAAATTCACAATCAATTTCTATTAAAATGACTGGATTTCACCTGCAAAAATGGTAACTGTGATGGCATCTTTACACGATGTATATTCACTTTTTATTGTAACACAGCAGGAAACAGAAATCAACTTTGTTTTGTTTGTTTTTGGGTTTTTTTTATTTTGTTTTCACAATATTATGGATGGTAGTTGTTTTGTTTTTCATTTTGTTTTGTTTCGTTCCAATTTGCTTTGTTTTCACAGTATCATGTGTTGTAGTTGTTTGTTTTGTTTTGTTTTGTTTTGTTTTTATTTAGTTTCGTTCCATTTCGCTTTTTCACAATATTATGCATGGTAGTTGTTTTGTTTTGTTTTTCATTTTGTTTTGTTTCATTGCATTTTGCTTTTTTTTCACAATATCATGTATGGTATTGTTTGTTTTGTTTTTTCTCTTTCATTTTGTTTTGTTTCTTTTTGTTTACTGTGGTGGATATTAACAATGATCAGATGCATTTAGCATAGCAACAAGAGAAACTGATTTCTTTTCACTATATTTACATTTCTAATGTTGACATGTAATCAAAAAAGTTAATAAATGGACAGCTGATATTTGTTTAATATTGAATATTTTTTCATGATTCTGTAGACTCCTTGCACAGTATTCCAGTGGGGCAGATGGGAAATTATCAGGAGTATCTGAAGATGATGCCATCACCTCTGCGTGAGATTGATCCAGACCAACCTAAACGACTGCACACATTTGGCAACCCATTCAAGCAGGACAAGAAGGTACTTGCATGTAAAACCTACGGACTGTTCTTTGTATTATATTATTTTGGCGTTAAATTTCAGAAAGCTAGTTGCTGTTGCGTGGGTGTTTCTAATACAACAGCTGAGGGATTGTTGGCAAATTTCACATCTTTCTCTCTTCTGACCACCATAATCAAGCTCTTGATTTTTTTCTTTTTGAAAGTCATAGAAATGCTATCATGAATTTGTAAGAACAAATGAGAATGCAAAAAAAATCCATTTTGATTCACCACTATAGAAGTTCACCCAACTATGATGACTTTTGCTTCTGAGAACCCCAGAAATGTGAAAAGTGTCTTCTGATAATAAAAATGATTACAGGTCAAAACTGAAGTGCCTTAGATGCTAAGTTGTTTTGTTTTCTTTCTTGCTCTTCTCCCAACAACAGGGAATGATGATCGATGAAGCAGATGAGTTTGTGACAGGCACACAAAATAAGAAACGGAGTAACGCCGGGGATCTTAACTCAGGCACTGCCCTGAAGAGGAGGAGGAGTATGTCCCCTCTGCTGCGCCGACCCCAATCTCCTCCAATAATAACCAATCATGTCCTCAGCAAGGGCCCCACAGGGACTCAGGGCCAGCAAGGGATCATCAAACCCATCCCACTACACAAAGGTAAAGTCCTCTGAGTCACAGCTGACTGATTCTTAGCTTGCTGTTTACTAAATTCTTAGACACGGCATACTGCCTACTATTTTTTTAATTATAAGAGGAACAGTAGACACTATTCCATGCTTTCAAACAATAGTATGCTACATTGTTGTCACAGGTACTCATCAAATTGCATGTTCATAGCATCCAGTTATGATCTCTCGAATAATATGTTAGGTTATACTTTATTTTAAGGTGTCCTTGTTACAGTGTAATTATGCAATTAAGTTCAGTGTAATATTAATTAGCAACATGTCCTTAATATAGGGTTAGGATTAGCATTTGGTTTACGGTTAGTTGCATGTAATTATGCATAATTTACTGTTATTACTATAAGTATGTCGTGTAAAAATGACACTATTTTCAGCATCATTGCATCATCATTACAGTCTTCAGTGTCACATGATCCTTCAGAAATCATTATAATATGCTAATTTGATGCTCAAGAAATGTTTCTTCTTAATATCAGTGCTGTGTTATATTTGTGTGGGAACCGTAATACAGTTTTTAGGATTCTTTAATGAATATAAAATTCAAAAGATCGGCATTTATCTGAAATAGTAATCCCTTGTGTCATTATAAATGTCTTTACTGTCACTTTTGATCAATTTAATGCATTCTTCCTGAATTAAAATATTAATTTCTTACTTAAAAATCTTACTGACCCTTAAACTTTTGAATGGTGTAGTGTATGTGCTATATACTGCAGAAATCATAGTAGTTAGTAGTTAGTATGCTATCCCAAAACAGTGTTGCAAAGATTGAGTGTATTGAAAAACCTACCATAAATATAAGTAATAATATGCTGTCATATATTTTCCCCTATAGGAGCTGAGGGAAACAGTGTAGGAGGCACAGAAAGCAATGGGGAGCGAGCGCCAGTCGGGGAGGCTGGAGACGGGTGGCCTGGAGGAGAGGATGGGATGGGAGAAGGACCTGCACCTGTGGAGGACAGAGGAGATGTGGTGACACCAGACGGCGAGGAGGAGAGAATAGGACTGGAGAACTGTCTGGATGAGAGACCCTCTGATCTCACACAAAACTGTGAGGACCTGAGTCCTCCAGGCCAGGAGGGGGTGGAGGAGGGCAATGGAGGAGACACTCCGGCACAGGGCACAATTGTTGTGATTCCCCTGGAGGGGAGTAACGCAGAGCTGCGCACTCGAGTCCTCAAAGAAGTCCGCAAGCCTGGCTGCAGTGAGTATCTAGATATAATACCAAATTAATTATTCATGCCCATTCATTTCTGTATTCTCTTTGAATTATTCTCAAGCTTAAATCAAGTGCACTTGTACTATGAAAGAGTGTATATATTTAACTGAATTGCTAATTATTTTGTGCAGATTATGAGGCAATATTCAGGTTACTGGAGGAGGTGAAGGGGCCAGTGTCAGTGCAGAGGTACTTTATTCATCATGCCATCAAAGAGGCAGCCAGGTGAGAGCTCTCTTCAAACACCCACAGACCTTTCATGCTCCTCTCTCCAGTGACACCACAGAAGATGTCAGCATGTACTGACTGTACAAATAAACAGGTTTCCTAAATACTCCCCAGCCACTGGTCAAGCAAACAGACAAACAGATCATTCCCCACACGTCTCTAATGTGTATATTTCTACATGTGCCCTGCATTGCTGTGTTAGTATTACTTATATAACACCGAAGTAATTAATAATATGTGACCCTGGAGCACAAAACCAGTCTTAAGTGTCAATATCTCGAAATTGAGATTTATACATCATCTGAAAGTTGAATAAATTAGCTGTTAGGTTCGGACAATATTTGGCTGAGATACTATTTAAAAATCTGGAACTGAGGGTGCAAAAAAATCTAAATATTGAGAAAATCGCCTTTAAAGTTGTCCAAATTAAGTTTTTAGCAATGCATATTACTAATCAAAAATTAATTTTTAATATATTTACAGTAAAAAAATGACAAAATATCTTCATGTAACATGATCTTTACTTAATATCCTAATGATTTTTGGCATAAAAGAAAAATCAATCATTTTGACCCATATAATGTATTTTTGGCTATTGCAAATATACCCCAGCGACTTAAGACTGGTTTTGTGGTCCAGGGTCACATATTTTGAATCATTTTTTTATATTTTCTTTTTTAATTTTATTAACTGTGTGTTATGTGCTACTTTTTATGTTTCTATTTAGTTTTCATTTATTTTTATTTCACTTTTTATTTCCGTCATTTTAGTACGTAAACGTATTTCATTTCAGTTAGTTGTCAAGGTAACATTTCTCATTTTCGTTTAAGTTTAAAGGGATAGTTCACCAAAATTAAAACTGTCATCGTTTACTCGCCCTCATTTTAGGTGAACTATCCCTTTAAGTTTCAGCTTTATTTCAACTAATGTTTTAGTTTTTTAGTTTCAATTAACAGTAACCAGACTGGTCACCTATTTCTTGCATGCTCGTTGTATTTGTCTATCTTTACTACAGTTTAGTTACAATTATTAGAATTTATAATTGTTTTGAAACATGTAGTGAAACAGATGGCTCACCTTGGACCCATATCAGGTCACTTTCCCCCTCTCTCAAAAAAATGACATTTTGAAAGATTAATGTGCATCATAAAATTGCACAGAATTGTCTCCAAAGTTCATGCAGAATCTCATTAATAAGACAATTTTGTCTTATAAAAGTACCAAAATAAATTGACTTTAGAAGCAAATTTGCATAAGTATTTTTTAAGAATAAACTAAACAGAAAACAGAAAAATGTTTAAGACATTCTCTGAAAGCAGGCAATAATATGGAATTTAACTTTTCAAAGTAATGTGTATGTAAAGTGTGTTTATGTTATTATATATAATATAATGTCATATAATCCAGTTAAATAGCTGTCTCTCTCTCGCTCAGGTTTAAGAAGCGTGTGCTGATCCAGCAGCTGGAGAGCGCTCTGGAGGAGATTGAAGGCCGACAGTTGCTGCCCACACAACTCAACAACGTCCACAGCAGATAGTGGGACGTCACATCTCAGCGCTGAGAGACACACGAGACGACAGAGCATGCCAACTGAGTACACGGGCCGACCCATCAGCCTCAGTACTGTGCTTTAGGAGGAGATGTAGCGAGGGAGAGAATAAATTAGAGAGGAATGGAGGCCTGTCTGGCTCACGCTCCGGTCCAGGCGCTTCCAGTTACAGAATTGTGTCACAACTCTGAAAGAGTGCTCACAATGGAGAGAGGGGCGTTCCAGGTTTGATGGGGGAGTTCTGTCAATTTGCAGGCTTTCCGGGCCTGAAAGCGGCCGTAATTTAACCATAAGATAATGAACAATGAATAAGTACACTCCAGAAAAGCCAAGCCTCATCCACTGTGTGATTTTACAGGGTCATCCGAGGCAGAGGTCAGCGTCTGTCACGTGAAGTATGTTTATATATTATGTCTGTGCGTCCACTGTTATTTGGCATCAATGGATAGTTCAGAGCTGATAATGGTATGGAAAATGAAATGAAATGCCCACAAGTCATGGGGTTAACAACACAGTTGGACCTTTAAAGCAGTCTGTATTGGGAACTACACTATTGTAGACTCAATAGCAATAACCCTACAATCATCAGTACGCCAAGCTCAATTTTACTCCTTAACTATGAAAAACATGTTTTTACAGTTAAAGCAGAGTTTTCTTTGGAGATTCATTATGAGATTTGTTAGCTGGCCTGTTGTTGTATTCATGGTGATATGTAATGTCACATAGATTAGCGTCATTCAGTGTCCAATAAGCAATAGTGTCCAATTAAACACCCTGTCCAAAAACAACAACACGCTTGGCTCATCACACAAATGGGAAATGCCAACTATGGTGTGAAATGAACTGGTCCACAGCAGAGTTTTGATTCTGTCCAGTATGACATCCTTCGTCATCCTACGCTTCTCATCGGGGAGAAGTCGCAGGACTGCTTCGTTTCATTGCACAGACGCAAGTTACATTGGTGACCCCATTCTTTTGTTTTGTTCATTTTTAAAAACCGATGTATACTACTTTTTATTGTTCATAAATAATAATATAGATTATTTTTTGATGGTATTGCAACAAGAACATAAAAATATTTTAAGAATTGTATAAAACATTTTTTAAACCGATATTATATAGACAAAGTTTTATGATTTTTTTATGAAAACAATGAAAAATAATAAAAAACTACAAAGGAAATGTTTGAATCATTTTGTAATTTTATATATGATTTATACATCTTTTTATATGCACACTACCGTTCAAAAGTGTGGTCAATAAGATCTGTTGTTTTTTTAAAAGAAATTAATATTTTTATTCAGCAAGGATGCATTGCATTAATAAAGTGATGTTAAACACCTTTATGTTACAAAAGATTTCTATTTCGAATAAATGCTGTTATTTTTAATAACACACCCATCCCAAGCTTTTAAATGGTAGTGTATGTATTTTGTATAAAGCCGTCTTCAGTGTTGATATTTTGCACAGAACACACTTTTTTGAAATTATGCTTTGTTTGAAGTATATATGATCTGCTAACAAGATGTGGATTTTATACCGTGTTGTTCTTTATCTTCTAAGTCAACAGACTTATTCTTCTCATCCTTTTAGAAAAATCCCAAAACATGAAGCATAAGCAGCTGAAGTCATTCCAATCTTAAAATGGGTTGGTTTCCATCTAGTCTTATTTTTGTACTAATGCAGTGCTCTGCATTTGATTGCCTTGTCTCTTCTAACACCTGTATCTCTCACGTTATTAATAGACCCGATTGTCTACTATGGAGTTTTGTGCCACATGTTGCCGTCTCCTGAGCTTACACATTTTGGTGGAATCAGGTATATACCCCATAATGTCAAAGTACTTTTTATCAGCCCCACAGTGATGTTGCAATATTGTAACAGCCATTGCGAATCAAAACTAACAAACACTTATGATGCAAGCATCTTTCCACAACTACAGCTCTAAATACAGCTGTAGAAATGGTAGACATGATCAAACCTTTGACCAATTATAGATACCAATCTACAATGTTAGCATATGGCTAAGATTTTCAACAAAGTGTTTGAATCATGTTAATATTAAAGTGCTGCAACTACTCTAAAGCCATACTGACAACAGACATTATCCCACAAAAGAAATATGATCTCCATGTTTAAAAGAATGTCACACAAGCCGCAATTAATGCCAGGAGACTAAACAGTGCTGGGATAAGGGGGTTGCCATTGCTGTTACTTAGCAGGTCTCCTCTAGAAAAAATGGCTTAGTGAAGGATTAGTATAATTGCAGGCTTAAATCAGACCATTTCAACTGCCCATCCTCTGCTTACATAGAAAACAATGGGTAACCAAGTTGATGTACCACACCCAAATATGTCCTTGAATCCATGCATGAAATTGTTTATAGTACAACATAAAAATGTTTTGGCCAGTTCTTAGTATTATAAAACAATGGAGATAGTAAAAAAATGAACATGTTAATCTAGCAAAAAAAAAAGGATTTCATCCAAATTGCAAATTCATCAATAAAATTTCACATTTTATTAAGGTAAAAATAAGGAGTTGTCTCTCAACAAGACACAAACCAGAAAACATTACCCCCCCTCCCCCTCCTCAAAAAACACAAATGTATCATTCATTTCCACTGAGTGTTCACAGTATTGTTAGAATTGCTATTAATCTACATAATCTATTATGGCCTTGTTCAGACATGTTTTAATAGTTTTAATAATTTTTTCAGTATTATGAGCTCAAATCTGAAGTTCGGTTATCAGAGCTACTGCTTCTGAACACTAATGCAATTTATGGTCCACAACATTGACCTCAATTCAGACGGGGACAGGGAAGAACTGGTTGCAGTTAGGGTCAGTTCAGCCAAAAACGTGGCAAACGACATTGTACATGGTAGGATTCGTGCCTTGTGAGCGACAGCCAAGCGGAGGGCTACAGCCGTAACCTACAGACTTAAGACTCCCAAGCAATGACAAGTATTTACAAACATATCAGCTGGAAAAGGAGTTGGCACAGTCCATTGACAAAATAGTAACCACAAGAGATGCATGTTTGTACAGCATATTCACATATACAACAAGACAGGAAAATATGCTTATTTTCCCTTTTAACTGAGGAGCTAACAAATAAATTTAAGAAAGAAACAAATGAAACCGGGCAAGGCAGCCCACTGAAGGCCAGTCTCAATGATAATTTTCCAGCTTGCGTAACCGCAGGGGATTGGAGGGCAAGGCCTGGGCGCTGGGAGTGGAGGGCTCTTGCTCTGGAGGGCCGAAGAGTACTCGGCCTCGGTGATTGAACAGGTAGAACGACGGGTGATTTCTCAAAGTGTCAAATGTCCTGTTAGAGCAAAAGAGACGGAAGAGAGCTTATAATGTATCATCGGGAACAGCTAATTTCTGATACAGCCAGGTGTACTTTATGATCTCAGAAAAACACATCTGCATGTGCTTACTTGTTTTTGAGCTCTGAAGAAGCATCCATGTCTTTGAATTCGCCTGAGATGTGAACGATGCCGTAACACGTGATCACAAACGATAACAAAGTCTGTAACACTATCTGAAAACACAACCCAAGAGAAGCTGTATTGAGGAAAACAACAAATGCATGCGATTCAATATGATTAGTCTTGTATTTGATTGCAACTCACATCGATAGGTAATGTTTCGTTCTCTTTTTCTGTCAGTCGCATGTAGGATCGGTCTGGAAAAAGAAAAGAAAATGTCTTTTTAGGATGTATGAGGCATTAAATCAAGTGTTACAGTTACATGTACTTTGGTGATATTAGTAAATTATGCATCATTTCAAGTTTCCAATCCTAAACCAAACACTAACCTTAACCCTATAGCAAGTAAGTGTAGTTCATTCATATAGCACACACAAAGAGTGCACAATAAGACCACCCTTGCATATTAAACGTTCTTATATTTAAGTGCAGCTTCTTGACATTTGCATGTTTTCTCAGGTTTCTAATTCTATATGCGTAGCATGTAATGCAAAGCTTTTTGCAAGTGATGGTACATGCAAAAAAAAAAAGAGGATGTCACTACTGCTAACCGTTTGCATCTTGTCATGGGAAGCCTGAGTTGATTCCGTGGATTGGTTCTTATGAACAGTTTGTGTCAAAGAATCGGTTAACAACATCATTATCATGTCAACCAAACTTTGCATTATATGCCAAGCATATAGAATTAGCAAACATGCGAGTGTCAAAGGTCCCTGACATCTCAGCCACATTAGGCACATATTGCTTTTAGTATGATTTGATTGTGTTTTATTATTTAAGTGTGTTTGTAGTAACTTCACGCGTCACAGTTCAGTTTGTGAAGCAATGATTTTATTCAGCCAAAAAAAAAAAATATCATACCATAAGTTAAATCCTCAATTCAGCCTCAATTTTGCTCATCACATTATAAAGTTTGGTGTTTTTATGCAAAACAAAGAAGTTGAAGTTCTGCAGAATAATATTTTGCTTAGAGGTAAGTTTTATTTAGACAAATGTAGAAGTCAAATTTTGTTGCATTTAAATTTGAAAAATTAGCTTTTATTTATTTTCTCATATATATATATATATATATATATATATATATATATATATATATATATATATATATATATATATATATATATATAAGCAAAATAAAGATAGGACTATACTTAAAATTAACTACAAATAATTACTTAATTTTAACTATATTTTTATTTTATTTTGGATTAATGTATTAATGCATTTATTGTGTTTAAATGCCTGTTTGTTATTTGACTAGATTTAACAAAGGTTTTTAAACAATTCGTCTGTTGTCCGTTCATTACGAGTCAGTTTGTTCAGAAGAGACGATTCTCTGTTCAGTGAATCGAAAACAGCTGAATCGATTCAGTCGAACATGTTACAGAATCGTTCAGAGCGATTAATGAACGGATCTTGTTCAAAGAAAAGATCCGACTCAAACGAATGAAAAGGACACAGCTACGACAGAAATAGCGGATGAATGTGTTTTATTTATACTATATTTGCTTGGCAACGAGCTATTTTTCATTACAACATCGTTTAGTTCCTTATTAAAGGTTACTCAACACACTATCTTTGGAGAAAGTTTGAATACGTAACGTAAGACAATTACTTCTAAAATACCAAGCACACTGCGTTACATGAACGCCACGATAAAACCACACACAAACACAAACATAAGTCTCAGTCAGACTGACATGATCAATGATTCATGGTAGAAAACAACTTCTTAACCGTGTATGGTGCGGTTACAACGGCTGTGTCTCAAAACCTAGTGAGCTACCTACCTATATCGCATTTCTGAACACAATATAATGTTCGAAAGCTCTCGACAATGCTGTCTAGATAGTTAGCTCACCAGGGTTTGAGTGCTACTGAAGCTGTCTGCACACTGAGCTCCGCAGAGAGGCCGCACTCACTGAACCACAATCAGCTAACGTTACAGCTTACTGAACAACAGCACGGCTGTCCGTTACCTCCCGCTCCTTAGAGCCACAATACTTACGCTGCGCCGCGGAAAAAGCTGCGTGTGCCAAGGCGAAAAGGCCCACACCGACAACACCTTTCCAGAAGGACGAGGCCATTTTCACTCGAGCACAACCGATGGAGCCGCTGCTGAAGCGCGTGAAGCACTCTTCAATGAGCGCTGCGTCACCACCGCCGCACTAATCGCACTTCCGGTTGCCCACTGCCACTTTAAACATGCATTTAAAGAAACATAATAAAATAATAAGGCGAAACACTATCTTTATGATTCCCCTTTAAAATTATTACTTTGTATTTATTTATTTATTTATTTGCTTACTTGATTTTATTATTTATTATTTTTTTCTTTCTTTTACATTTTTACTTTCGTGTTTTGTATTTATTTTTATTTAGTGCTTTGAACAACAACACATAAAAGCATTCATAACTGGGAGATTTACATATCACGACTGAAATTACACTCAATTTTAAGATTTTAACTATTCATAATACTACTACTAATAAAATATTTTAACTTCAGAATTAATATCAACACATGTAATGCTTAAAATCACAAAATATAAAAAAATCGCTGAATTAAACCTAGTGTAAACTAAACATAACGTCTATCTATCTATCTATCTATCTATCTATCTATCTATCTATCTATCTATCTATCTATCTATCTATCTATCTGTATACTGTTGTACAGGAAACTTTATAATGTATTAAAAAATAACATAATGATCAAAATATTGGCTGTTTTTCTGAGGGTGTGTGGTTCAAATATACCTGTGACAAATGCATCATAAATGTTCTCCCTCAGTAACACCTGAATTTGACCTGTTTCACAAAGTTTAGAAATATGTGGAATGAAATATGAAGGTTTTACTGCAAAAAAAAAAAAAAAAAGTGAGTGCGTGGGGATTTGAACTTGTCATGACAAAATATTAATTACATCATAATATTACTTAATAATATATATGCCAATGTTCGACAATGACGATGCAGAATAGATGAAAACATTGGCACTTATGCGCAGCGCGCGCTCATTATGAGCTGCACGAACACACTGCTCTCTTGGTCACGTGATGTCACGTGCAGTGGGCGGAGCGTCGTTGGGAATCAGGAACAATCTACAGCAGCCTATGATTGTATCTGCTAATACTCCTGAGCATAGTGCATTCCTCTTCTTCTATCTTTCCACCTAAAAGAAATGCCAACATGGGCTCTACATGTAAGATCAACGCCGCCATGAGCATTTGGAGAAGACTGTCTCTGTTTGTTTGGGCGAGCTCCCTCTGCTTGTGCCCGTGCAGAGCTGAAGACAGTGCGATGGAGAACATCGTGACAGAGAAGAAAGCTGAAGAAAGCCACAGACAAGACAGTGCCGACCTACTGGTCTTCATCCTGCTCCTCACCCTGACAATCTTGACCATATGGTTGTTCAAACACCGCCGCTTCAGGTTCCTGCACGAGACGGGGCTGGCTATGATATATGGTAAGAATAAGCGTGATCCTTTGCCTCTTATCGCACATATGAACTGTGTAGTCCGCTGCATGCATACTGCAGTGAAGTATACAACTGCATGGGATCTGTTCACTAAAGTACGCCACGCATGATAATGACTGTTCAGTGCCAGTGTGGGAGTTTAGCACTGGAGACCAGGGCCTGTCCAGCAGGAGTTAATCTGCCTCACTGCTTTCCCTGCATATGCATGTGCAAAACACACATATAAGATTTTAAAAGCATCTCTCTATTAGGGCCTTAAGTTAAGGAAACTTTTTTTAATTGTAAGGGGATTAATACTGAGTTTTCTTAACTTGCAAGTTAGTACTTAACTTGCAACTTGCAAGTAGTTATCTAGAAATACTCTTGACTGTGAAGCATATCTCAGTAAAGGATATTCAGAAGCTCATGTACACAATACTGTTATTGTACAATTTTTTTAATATGTGTATTGTTTATATATTATATTATAGTTTTTAATTCATATTTTGAGTCAGCTTTTAATTTTTATACTGTCAGCATTTATTTTTATTTTAGTGAAATTTATTTATTTTTCATTTTCAGTTAGTAATTAAATTTTTTTTTTAACTTATTTCAGGTCTGTTTCTAATTTTCCTTTAAATTTTTTGTTTATTTATTTTTTTATTTCAGTTAACAAAAATGTTTAAAAGTTTATTATAAGCTAGTAGAAGTAGCCATAGTACACAAACAGATGCGCTTCAAAAATCTGTTGAGAGTTGAATCGCTTCACCTTTTGTGATGACGACAAAGTCTAGGTTGGCAGCTCACTAGAGTTTGAAAATTTTGATGTGGAATTATAAAAAGACACTTAAATATTAAGAAATTTAAAATGTACGGAATCATTTTAATAAAACCGTACAATGCCATTTTTTTGTCTCCCATCAGGGTTGCTTGTGGGTGTTGTCCTGCGTTATGCTATCCATATTCCCAGTGACATGAACAATGTTACACTGAGCTGTAATGTCAATGCCAGTCCAGCCACACTGCTGCTGAATGTCAGTGGTAAGTTCTATGAGTACACACTGAAAGGAGAGATCAGTGGCGGTCAAGTCAATGACATTCAGGACAACGAAATGCTCCGCAAGGTAAAATATCACATCACAACAATCATACAGCAGACATTTGACCTACAACACAGATTCAGATGAATTTGAATCGAAAGCTGGACTTAAACCACAAGTGTTATGGGGAACTCTGAATTTATTTGAATATGACTCATACTTCTGTAGGCATCTGTTTTTAGATAGATAGCCAGTTTGTTTTGCTGAACTCAATCATGTTTGCTAGGTGTTTCAAACAAATTCCTGGTTTAAATTTGTACCAATAATTTAATTTCAACACACACACTCACATATACTAATACAGTGCCTGACAAACTGTAATTCTGTGTTAGAACATGCCCCTCACATGACCGATGCATGAAATTTAACTGCTTCTATCTTCAAAAATGCCAATTGCATATGTTTTATCAAACTGAATTTAGTCTTGATTGGCCCAAATAGTCTATAAATAGCTTACATTTTCAATGTGCTTTCTTAGAAATCCATTTTAAAAGAAATGAATATTTTTATTCAGTAAGGACACATTCAAATGTTCAAAAGTGACAGTAAAGACATACTATATAATGATACAAAAGATTTTCACATTTGAAATAAATTATTTTTTTTACTTTCTATTCGTCACTGAATATATAGAATTATATTGAGATGCATCACGGTGTCCCCAGTTAATATTAATATTAACATTAATATTAACAATATCTGTTTTCAGCACCGATGATAAATGTTTCCTGAGCAGCAAATCTGCATATTATAGTGATTTCTGAAGGATCATGTGACACTGAAGACGAGTAATGATACTCAAAATTCAGCTTGCATCACGGGAATAAATTACATTTTAAAGTATCTTAAAATGGAGAAGTTATTTTAAATTTGACTGTTTTACTGTATTTATCAAATAAATGCAGCCTTAGTGAGCATAAGAGATTTCTTTCTAAACATAAAAAAAACCTTACCCCAAAACTTTGAATAGTAGTGCAGTTTTTAAAACCATTTCTTTTAATCATTCTAATTCTGTTTCAGGTGACCTTTGACCCAGAGGTCTTCTTTAATATTCTCTTGCCTCCTATCATATTTCATGCTGGATACAGTTTAAAACGAGTAAGAGCTGTTTTTTTATTCATTAATACAGAGCAGATGTTGTGTGCACAAGATGATGTACTGCTCAGTGTAGATAAATCAAAGCTCGTTATTCATTTAAATTCTTCTGTCTGTGTTTCAGAGACATTTCTTCAGGAACTTGGGCTCCATTCTTGCCTACGCGTTTGTGGGAACCGTGGTGTCTTGTTTGATCATTGGGTCAGTGTGTACAATGTCTTTTGTCAGTGCTTTTTCAAGTGGTTGCTCCAGTGATTAGGGTGAGAACCAGCGTACAGAGGTGTGCGGTTTATTTTTCAGGTTGTTTATGTACGGCTGCGTGATGCTGATGAAGCAAATTGGCCATCTTCGCGACGATTTCTTCTTCACTGATTGCCTTTTCTTTGGTGCCATTGTCTCAGCCACTGACCCAGGTACTACAGTCAGAGTCCCTGTAACAGTGCCTAAGTGCAGTCCTCAGTTGTTTTAATGTGTATTAATCAAACATTTATTTGGAAAATTAGATATGTGGTCTTGTCTCTTTTTGTTTTTTGCAAGAGAGGTGTGTTATGGAATTTCTAAACTAAATCTGCACATTCTGAAGTCTAATGCTATTTTTTTGTTTCAGGAAATTATTATAATTAAGTTGTATATCAAAGCAATTTGTTGTCTGGAAGTAACCCGTTTCAAAGCTCAGTTCTCATTGGTTACTGTTGCAATCTGAAAATGATGGTACCAACACAAATTACAGTAAAAATGTGTTCCTACATGTTAAATTCTTGCATGGAATGGAATTGTGACATTGCAAATATTTTATATGCCATTGTTAAATTATGCACAATTACACAATGCATACTATGAACTTCAAATCATCTTCGGTACCTTGTGTCACGATTATGCCCTGGCAACATTTTAATATATTTTTAGAATCTCAATTGTAAAATTGAGTTTGAATCTATCCAGACTTCCTTTAGAAATCGCAATAGAATAGCACATCCGATGAAATGGCAGATTGCAACAGGTGCTAATGCAGGATTGGTCGATAATGTTTGTAAGGCGGGGCTTAGCTACATGTTGATTTGTATTTTGTTTTGCAGTGACGGTTCTGGCCATCTTCAATGAGCTGCAGGTGGATGATGACCTGTACGCTCTGCTGTTTGGAGAAAGTGTTCTGAATGATGCTGTCGCTGTCGTACTATCCTCGTAAGTCCTCTACTGCTCATGATTATACAGTGATATATTTACAAACTACTTTTTTTTCCATTTACTAATATTATATGACTGTTTTGTTTTTTTATAAACACAATGCAGAATGAATAATTAATACTTTTCATTTAACATCCGATTCTTTCTCTGCTGGACCTTTCATCTGCTCCAGCATGCTGCTTTATTACGGGAGGCAAAGTGGGGCGGGGCATCACAGCCCTAGAGGTGTGGCTTATACAGAGGGCGGGAACCAGACACTGAGAACGCCCCTCAATGGGTGTGCTGCACATGTAGCTTTGAGCCTGCCGAGTGGATTTTTAGTGTGTGCATTGACTGGTCTGGACCAGAACATGCTGAGTAAATGACCCACAGTTATGCCTCACACAAGCACCTGTAACGAAGCTAAATAAATCTCTGAGGAGAAGAAGAAGAATCCCTTTCTACTTTCATTTGAACTACCTGTAGGGGAATTCTGCAGTTCGTTAGCGTCACAGTTATGGAAGGTGTGGATGGGGCAGAGCTGTGGGTATTTGCAGATTGGATGATAGCCATTTGCTTCATAGTTTGAAGTGATGCTGTGGTCCTTTAGAAAGTTTTCTCTTGTTCCTGCCTGTCCTAAATATTAAAAATGCAATTTATTAATTTGAACCTATCATTTGGACATCAGGTAGATTTTAAAAAGCAATTAAAGGGGTCATATCATGAGGAATCGAACCTCCCTTGGTCTTTCAGAAGTTAATTTCTATCCTAATACAAGGAAAAAATATATTTAAATTAAGCTGCAAAACAACTCCTGAGCTATAACAGCAAAACATGGCAAAGTTCACCAGAACTCTTACATTAGTTTATTTTCAGTAAGGTTCCCAATCATTTTAGTCAGGTCTTAACCATTTATGTGGTATGTTTCAGCAACAGTTGTTTTATGAATTATGAAGTTAAAAACTACTTTGAGCACAACAGCAAACCAGCCTTTGTCTTAGTAAACAAAAGAGCTCATTTCACATTTCCAATCTAAGGATCAGAGATAAGTTGGAAAAACTAACTAACTAACTAACTAACTAACACAGGGACTTTGCTGACATTATGGACCTCAAGAGAAAACAATAGATGATAGAAAATGTGTAATATGACCTCTTTAAGAAAACAGTGCAGAGACTGGGAAATATCTCTGCAGAGCACACCTTAGCTGATACTAATGTGTTTAGATGTTACAAAAACATTAGCATATTTTCCAGTCCTGCTCATAATGTTAATGTTTGTGATGGATTTCCAGTAGCAAATGGAACTGTTGCATTATTGTCAAAAAGAAGAACAGAGAAATCTCTTTCTTTTAAAATTCTTTACGTGTTTAGATTTCTGTAAGTTTGAGATAAGAATTACTCTCATACGTTAATATCATACAATGTATGAGTTTGTGTGGATGTATCTGTGTTTTTTTTTACAGGTCAATTGTAGCATATCAGCCTCAGGGAGACAACACGTTTGAAGCCATGGCCATGCTGAAGTCCTTTGGCATCTTCCTGGGGGTCTTCAGTGGCTCTTTTGCTCTTGGAATGGCAACTGGAGTCGTAACTGCATTGATATCCTTTAATGGTTCAATATTGCATGTCACTTATTTTTGTTATAACACATTTGTATGACTGTGGTGAGTATTATGATAAATAAATGGAATATGTTTGAATCTCACCTGTGGCATGTATGGATCTCATTCTTCTTTCTATTTGATTGTCACTATTAATGTTCAATAATGCATTTAGTAGTTTCTTCATCCCAAGGTTATTTTCATTGACTCCTTTCCACGTTACTAAGTTCACTAAGCTTAGGGACTTGCCGCTGCTGGAGACGGCACTGTTCTTCCTCATGTCCTGGAGCACATTCCTTCTGGCCGAGGCCTGTGGATTTACAGGTGAGACTGAGACTCCTATTGAGTCTTCTAGAAACTGTATAAACATATTGCAAACTCCTACTGTATAAATTAATGGCTGTTTCTACTCTTCTTGTTGTGTTTCTCAGGTGTGGTGGCGGTTCTGTTCTGTGGAATGACACAGGCCCATTACACCTTTAACAATCTGTCTCCTGAATCTCAGGACAGGACAAAACAAGTAAGTATTTTACGCTGTTTCTCATTCCACTTCCTTGTGTGTATGAGGCACACTAACATTTAAATTCTTTGGGGTTGGTAAGATTGTTTCATATTTATGTCTCTTATGCTCACCAAGGCTGCATTTATGTGATTACAGTTACAGTAACATTTTGTGAAATATTACATTTTAAAAGAATTACCTTCTGTTGTAATGAATTTTAAAATGTAATTTATTGTTGTGATGGCAAAGCTGATTTTTTTAGCAGCCATTACATTAGTCTTCAGTGTCACATGAAGAGGTATTTCTTCTTATCAAACATTTCTGCAGCTTAAAATTTGGTGGAATCCATGATACATTTTTAGGATTATTTCATGAAAAGAACATTCAAACGAACAGTGTTTATACGAAATAGAAATCTTTACATTATAAATAATGTTATAAATGTTTTGATCAATTTAATGTGCCATTCCAAAAAAAAAAAGTATTAATTTCTTCTTAAAAAAAAAATTGCACTAGCAAGGGCCTTGACCTAGTAAGGACTGGGGCACTGATGACTCAATTACATGGGACACAATTGACGTTGCAACATGATTATGAATTTTTGTTAACCTTGGTAATGCTTTAACTATAAAAACTGCTGAGCAGCTTTGCTGAACTTGTTAATATTTATTTTAGGTCTACGTAATATGAAATATACATAATATAAAAAAACATCTCACCATGGTTTCTCTGTCATTGTGCTCTCTTTCAGTTATTCGAGCTTCTGAATTTTCTGGCTGAGAACTTCATATTTTCCTACATGGGCTTGACACTGTTTACCTTCCATAACCACGTCTTCAACCCGATCTTCATAGTGGGCGCATTCGTATCCTAAGACTATGTAAAATGAATAAATGAGCAGAAAATAAAAAGGTAGAATAGTCAAAATGCTCTTAGCAAATGCAAAACAAGTGGAAAATCTGATGGATTACTATTATTAAAAAAAGCATGTGTGTGTTTATGTTGGGCGGCAGTACTTTGCTTAATGTCATCAAGGAAGTGGCAAGCTGTTGTTGTTGAGTGATATGACCAGGGAGTTACAGCTCATTGTGTTTCCCAGAAATCAATGGCCCAGAACCACTTTTTCATGAAGAGAGCCCTCTGAAGGCCTCAGGAAGGACAAAATGTCACGGTTTTGAAGCGGGTGTAGATTCTGTCAGTGCAGCAGTAGCTCCATTTTTCCTGTCACGCCTTGACACCTCTTGTCCCAGCTGTCTGTGTTTCTGGGCAGAGCGGCGAACATCTACCCCCTCTCCTTCCTGCTGAACTTGGGCCGTAGAAACAAGATCAGCCCCAACTTCCAGCACATGATGATGTTTGCAGGTTTGTGCATAGAGCTGCAGGCGATATCCAAACGATGAAGAATAACATACCAAACCCAAAAGTCTCATTAAGGTTAAATGGGTCAGACTTGAACCCATTGTTCATTTATTTGTTTATTTTTTTATAACTTGAGTTAATTTTTTTTTAATCCATTTTGTTGGTTTTTAGTGTGAACAGAAAAAAACTAAATACTCCACCCAAACCAATCCCTTGTGAGATTTGAAATCAGATTTGTGCAAATGCATTTCAGTCATAAATGGTTAATGTGAACCGATTTTTGCTGTTCTTGCTCCACTCCTCGCCAGGTCTTCGTGGTGCCATGACCTTTGCCTTGTCAATCAGGGACACTGCCACGTATGCACGGCAGATGATGTTCTCCACCACGCTGCTGGTGGTCTTCTTCACCGTTTGGATCTGCGGCGGAGGCACAACTCAGATGCTGTCCTGCCAGAAAATCCGGTCAGTTTGAACCTCACTTTTAGTTTGAATGTCACACAGGTAGACTATGGGAATGGGTAACTCATTAAACATGGCTTTTGTTCTTATTTGCATCCTTTTCCATTTCTGCCCAGAGGGAATAATGTGTAAATGCCATGAGCCATTTAAAACTCAAAAGGCTGAACTCATTTAACAAGTAAAACTCAAATTAGAGAGGATGAAATTGCGACCAACTGTGTTTTTATTCTGTAAGTGTTTTCATTACATTTGCTGTAATGCTGTTTTGTGTTTGGCAGTGTTGGGGTGGACACGGATCATGAGAACTCTGTAAGTGTTTTTGTCTGCTGTAGACAGACGTACAGCGGCTTGTTTAATGAGAGCTGTTTAATGATGAATTTCCTCTGTGTCCGTCTGCAGATCGGCCCTGATGGAGTGGAGAGGAGGAGCACTAAACAGGAGTGCGCCTGGCTCTTCAGGATTTGGTACAACTTTGATCACAAGTATCCTTTGCTGTGTAGCAATTAGTATTAGTAAGTATTATTAATAAGCTGCGTAAAAAAACAAAGACAGAATCAGATGGAATTAAAACACCAATCCAGTCCTCCAACTTTACATGTTATATGCTAAGTAGTGTGCTACGATAGGTATGTTTACATGCACACATTTTGGATTTCAGATTCTGTTTATATGAAACCTAAATGTTGCAAATGCAATCCGATTCACATATTCTTTTACATGTGCATCTTGACATCATCACATAAAATGGTAAATCGTGCAAAACCTTAACCACGTTGACTTGCAGTTATCTAAAGCCCATTTTGACGCACAGCGGCCCACCACTCACCGCCACACTTCCAGCTTGCTGTGGCCCTCTGGCACGCTGCCTCACCAGCCCACAGGCATATGAGGTTTGTACTTTACACACACACAGTGAGCTAATAATTATCCGTAGTTCTGGGTTTTCCTTTGTTTTAGCTAGATTAGATAGATAACCCTGAAGGAACTAGTAATTTATGTCTGCGTACTACCAGATGGTGACAGACAGAGTCTGTGTTTATAGGGATGGACCCCTTAAATTCACTCTTAATTGCCATTTAATAGACTGGAACAGCTGACTCAAATTACCCCCCTCCTAGAGCTGATTATTCAGCGAGGTGTGAACAGACAGTGAATGTGGATTGATATAATCAACAAGAGACGCAAAACCATCTGTTATTGCTGTGTTGTTAGGATAATCAGAGCGTTTTCATCTATTGCAGTAATTAGGTTTTGATAGTTGTATGCTTTTACATAAATTTAACAAGTAATGCGAGATGCATAAATCGTATCACTTAGCCTGTTGTTTATTAATAGTACAGATGAGCAAATCTATGTATTATTGTTATTATTGCATATGCATTTTTAATAGTATTACTTTACGCTGTTTGTTGTTTTAAAACCCAGTGCTTCTCTAAGTTCATGCCATTTGTGTTACTTCCATGAAAAATATTAGAGTTAAATCAAATAGTTGAGAATAAATTAACTTTTCTTCCTGGCTTATAAACTGTTTCTGAGCCACCTCTAGTAAGTAGTTCCAGTTCCAGTTCCACTTTTTCTGAAACATATTTTATTGGACTGTGATGGGGTAAATTCCTAGTACAGATTATTTTATTTGGCTGATAAAAGACTTTTGAAAGCATTTTATCAGAGATGTTACATTTACATATAAAAGATAATAAAAACAGCATGTTATTAAATAACCTTCATATACACTACGGTCTAAAGGTCTGAGGTCGGTAAAATGTTTTTTAAAGAAGTCTCTTAGGCTCATCAAGGCTGTATTTATTTGATCTAAAATACAGTAAAAATGTATTGCTGTGAAATATTACAATTTAAAATAAGTTTTGTGTTTGAATATAGTTATTTTTGTGATGGCAAAGCTGGATTTTCAGCATCATTACTCCTTCAGAAATCATTCTCGTGCTGAATTGCAGCTCAAGAAACATTTCTTATTAATATCAATGTTGAAAACAGTTGTGCTGCTTAATATTTTTAAAGGTTCAAAAGAACTGCATTTATTTGAAATTTGACAATCTTTTGTAACATTGTTACTATCAGTTTTAATCAATTTAATGTGCCCTTGCTAAATAAAAATATTAATTTCTTTCCAAATGGATATTATGTTTAAGAAAAAAACTGACTTGTATCCTCTTATCAGTGGTTTGACTGGAGACAGTTTGGGGCAATCAAGTCTAAATTTAGTTTAACAGAGGTGAAGGGTTACATTTTATGCTCATTAAAATTACCATATCATCAGTGTCACAAGATCCTTCAGAAATCATGTTAATATGCTGATTTGCTGCTCAAGAAGCATTTATTATTATTATTATCAGTGTTGAAAATAGCTGCTTAATATATTTGTGACCCTGGATCACAAAACCAGTCATAAGTAGCACGGATATATTTGTAGCAATAGCCAAAAATACATTGTATGGGTCAAAATTATTGCTTTGTTTTGTTTTTTAATGCCAAAAATCATTAGGACATTAAGTAAAGATAATGTTCCATGAAGGTATTTTGTAAATTTCTTACTGTAAATATCTCAAAACTTAATTTTTTATTAGTAATATGCATTTCTAAGAACTTCATTTGACAAATTTAGAGGCGACTTTCTCAATATTTAGATTTTTTTTGCACCCTCAGATTCCAGATTTTCAAATAGTTGTATCTCAGCCAAATACTGTCCTATCATAACAAACCATACATCAATGGAAAGCTTCTTCAATTTTTAAAAATTGACCCTTATGACATTTGTGGAAACCATGATGCATTTTTTTCAGGATCTGATGAATAAAAAGTTCAAAGAATAAAACAAATCTTTTGTAAAATTATAAGTGTCTTTACTGTCACATCTAATGTGTTTTTGATGAATACAAGCATTAATCTGTAAAAAAAAAAATGGTACTGACCCCAACAACTTTGAATGGTAGTGTAACTTTTATTACATTTTAGCTAATTTTATTCCCTTGATCTCATTTGGCTCCAAGATGATTCTAAGTAGTAGTCAGTAATAGGTTTATTAGGCTTTTTGCTAAATGACTACTCACATGCTCAAATTCAAACAATGAAATCACCACTGTGTGTTTTCTCTCAGAACGAGGAGCAGCTGAAAGACAGCGACTCAGACCTGATCCTGAACGATGGTGACATCACGCTGACGTACGGTGACATCACTGTGAGGACAGACGCTATGGGGGCTCACACGAGCGGGACGCCCGTCGGAGGAGTGGCTGTGAACTCTGACGAGGCTCTGGACCGAGAGCTGGCGTTCGGTGACCACGAGCTGGTGATCCGAGGCACCCGACTGGTCCTGCCCATGGATGATTCAGAGCCCCCGCTGTCTCTGGACTCCCACCGGCACCGGCACAAGAACGAAGCGATGAGTTGAACAGAACGAGTCTCTTCTCTCTATCATGTCTCATCCAGAGCGATCTCTCTCAGCACCTCTCCTGTCTCTGAAGTAGCTGGTTTGATGTCTCTACCTCATTCTTCACTCTTTCTTTTACGTCATCACAGAAATGTAAATTATTTATTCACTTCTCATCTGCAAGGCTTTTTTCTGTTTACAGCTGCTAATCAGTCCACTTAGCATCTGATATCACGGATCGGAAGCATGCTCTGGTTTCTCTGAGGTTATCACGACAACAGAATAAGCATACTTTTATCGTCTGTATAGCAAGGCGTAAAATTTCCGGGACCTGGCCTGCATGCTTATTTGTGTCCTCTCTTGCCGTGCGAGCGCTTCTTTAGGAGTTGTGAAGAGTCCGTGGCACATTCCTGTGGGTCTGATGCTTTTCACTGCCTTCTCTCTTCAGAGGCATGCTGGTTGGTGGCTCTGTGTTTGCTGTGCAGTTACAATCAAGTGCCTGTCAAATGTAGTTTCCCCCCTTAGAGCAAAATGACACTCTTTGCCGTCCACTAGAGGGAGGCCTTGTATTTTGATACGGTTTTGTTTGTCTGAGATGTGCAGGCTGATGCCATTCACTCAGAGTAACTTGTGATTGGCTGTAGAGATGTGCTTGGATCTTATATTGTGACCTTTTGACTGTGAATCTCTGAAGGTTTTTATGCTTTGTTTTTTGAGTTTTTGTTCCGCCCAGTCAGAAGGTAGAGAGCCATTCATACAGTGCAATTTCTTTTTTTGTTGTTGCAACATTTTTCTGAAAATATATTTTCTTCTTTTTGTCCATGTCGTTCAAATCTTTTATGAACTAAATGTCATGTTTAACTACAAATGTCTAAAATAACATTCGTTTACCACTGGGATTGCAAAAATAAAATAAAAATTGCCCATACTTTTTGTAGTAGGGCCATCTAAGATCATGCATTGAGCAATCTGTAAAAAAAAAAAGAAAGAAAAAGAAACCCATGCTAATGGCACTTGAGCTTTTTTTATTCCTAATGTTTTGCATGACATGTTATGTGGAGAAGCATAACCCTCCACGTTCCCTCCCAAAGTCTTTTTTCGTGTGTTAGCAGTTTCTAACAAATTGAAAGCTCTTTTTTTATCTAGATCAGTGTAGAGCGTTGCATCGGCACCTTTGTGATTTTTACATTGGTTGGGTTGAGAGTAATTCTGTAGCTGTTCAGATTTTAGACTCATTTTAAAAGGGCTGAATGAATAAAATAAATTTTAACGTTCACACCCACGGAAAGAAAAAACATTTGTATTGTTCTGTCTAATAGTTTCAGGCTGGACAGGCATTAGTGGCATTAGAGTAAGATCTTTACCTTTAGACCTGCATCCCAATTTGCATACTTCACATCCATAATAGAATGTGAGGATTAGAGTTAGTGTCTCCCAAATGTTGAACTTTTCTCATAACTTTTTAAACTATTTTTGCAGAATATGTAAGGTGTTCAGCATTATTTTAAATTTGACGAGAGATAAATAGCTCCAACACAGATATTCAAGTGCATTCCAATACACAAAATCATGAAAGTGAAATTACACAAATTATTCAGTTCAAAAGTTTACATATCCATGGTTCATCATATTGGTTGCCTCATTGATCAACTGTGATGTATATACGTGAATATCTTATGTCAGATAATCACATAATTCTATTGTTCTATATCTATCTATGTATGCATGCATGCATGTAATTAAATTATTATTATTTTTTTAGTTCTGCAAGTTGTTTCATGACAACTTCATGACATCCAGATACTGTCTACTGTGTACTTTCCCACCATTGGTAAAGTGTACATAATTTAAGTGTGCACTAAAAGTTTGTGAATTGGGATGCAGCTACTGATTTAGTTATTCTTAATTTTAAGATGAAGTGAGAGCCATGATAATGAAGGAATACTAGTAGAGGACCAAACAGATCTTTTGTAAAATCCAGTCTTTGTGTTTGTAGTTTCTCTATTGCTTTCTGTCTGTCTGTGGACATTGTAGGAACCGCTGTTGTGTGGATGTCTTCTGGCCAGGGTGGCATCATTAACTGCGGAGCAGGAAGTGTTGATAAGACTCCACCCTGCCAGCAATGTCTGTGTGATGGAAAATTGCACACGCTGTGGAACGAGAGGATGACAACTGGTCATCACAGTGGCATCAGAGGCTTTCATCACAGATATGTCCTGCTGTGCAGGATCATGTGAGAGGTGGCCACAGTATTGTAATGCACAGGAACTGTGTGTGTGTGTGTGTGTGTGTGAATAGATAAGCATTATTAGCAGATTTGCACTTTCATTTTTTGGCCTTTTTAATTTGCTTTAAAAAAACATACCTGAGAAATACCTACTGTTCTATATCAGAGCATTATGAGATGAGCAAATGAAATTCAGACATCCTGCAAAATGTTTTTTTTGAGATGTCAAGAGGAAAAGGATTTAATGTCTGCAGCAGAATTTCTTAAATGTTTGTATTTGCAGTATTGGAGATTGAATCTTGTTCCTTTCAGACAGCAAATGAATTTAGGAGTATGTGACTCTATGAGATTAAAGGGTTAATGAAAGGTACAGATAAACTAGGGGTTTCTGTATGTTGTAAAGACATTGTTACAGTAAAAAAAAAAAACATTTATTCAGGGGTGTGATTATTTTGCATAAACCTTTCTTCTTTTTTAACACTCTCGATTAATCTATGTGCTCCTCCAGAAATACTTAAAACACAAACAATGAGAGCTTGAGTGTAAGACTAAACAGACCTGTGCACCCCAGCTTGTGCAAAGTAGCAGAAGTTGAATGGGCTCTAATGGTGGTAAATGTGCTGTTTGTGTACGTAGCTGTGTGTTAGTCACACTATGTGCAGCTCTACTCTAATGTGTTGCAGGTACTGACTGTTTACATCTGTGTAAATATTCTCATCTGTTCATGTGCGTGTAATGGTCAATAAACAGAAGCCTGTGCTTTCGATTAAATAATCTTGTATGGCTGTTTTAATCTTTATATTCCCAGACTATATTCACAACAACTGGTTCATTGCTGGAACTCTTTTCTTAAGCTTTGACATCATTCCTAAAGCAGCTGTTTGGAAGCTATGTAAATGAAATATGTGTGATACAGCAGGGTTAATGGCCCCTAGATAAAAGGCCCTTTTGATTTATTTTCTTGTAACGCACTAAATAGCAACAAGCACCATGACAGTGCCTTTCTAAACATGCTTGCCCTTAAGCACTGCGAAAATAACTTGATCCATGTGATCATTGCGCACAAAGACTCTGGGGTTGAATTTGAAGTAATTTGATCTAATGTTTCACATTTTTTTTTAGACGTTGGCAATTTATTTAGCTTATGAGAATCACTGTTCCACATAAACTACAGTTCAAATGTGTGGGGTTGGATTTTTTTTTTTTTTTTTTTACATAATTCTTATCCTCACCCAGTCTGCATTTATTGTTATCACAAATACAGTATAAAACATTTATTATCTATCTATCCTTTAAAAAAAGGATATTTTGGGGTAAAAGACTTAAGTTTTGTTTTTACCTAGGTACCACTTGGCTTCTCTGACTAACTTTATATTTAATATAAATATAATTTCTTAGTTCAAAACAATTCTCATACAAAACTTTTTGTTGGATAAATATTAAATGCATTATTTTAATTGTCATGGATTTTGGGAAAAAAAAATGAAAATTCTGTCATTAATTACTCACCCTCATGTCGTTCCAAACCCGTAAGACCTGCATTCATCTTCTGAACACAAATTATTTTTGTTTTCTTTGCGTACAAAAAGTATTCTCGTAGCTTTATAAAATGAAAGTTGAGCCACTGATGTCACATGGACTATTTTAATGATGTCCTTATAGCTTTCTGGGCCTTGAACTTGTCAGTTGCGTTGCTGTCTATGCAGAGTCAGAGAGCTCTCGGATTTCATCAAAAAATATCTTAATTTGTGTTCCGAAGATGAACACAAGATGAAGGTCTTACGGGTTTGGAACCACATGAGGGTGAGTAATTAATTTTAATTTTTGGGTGAACTATACCTTTAAGGGTCTTTAAGCTTGTACCATTTACTTTAATGTCTGTTGATTTAATTAATTACTCTTGCTCTGTCTATCTTGTTCCCTCGTACTGGGGAGAGCAGAGGAGAGATCAGGTAATATGTTCCTTATATGGTCAGAACTCTTAACAAGAGCACATCCTCACTGGAATCACACCCAGTCCAACATTTACATCATAGTCTGACAACAATGCAGAAAAAAGGGATTTGTGTCTGTTTATAAGGGAACACATAGCATACTTTCACCCAGCCACACTGTAATGAAGCAGACATGCTTAGGAACATCTCAGAACTAGACTGAAGACTTTTTTTCTTCTCATATTCAACTAATTTCTGTTTGAGGCTAAATAAAGGGTAAAAGCACCTCTGCTTCACAAGCACTTTCAGTACTCTGTTTTCTCAGACATCAACAGCAGAGACAAATATTGTGACATGGCAAAGTGAACACAAATGGATGGAAGAAAAATCCTATTCACTCCAATTCTAAACTATTATTTAACTCCTTTAATAGAGGCAGAGACTAGGTGTTCCGAGCATGCAATTCAACCTTTAAAATCATGTAATTATGTACTTGACTGAATATATATATCAGTGCTTTTCTTTTTTTTTTTTTTTTTTACTCAACAGCAATTATAAAAAAGTGCTTGTTTGGAAGATATAGAGTTAGCAAAATGTACGCAACTGGATTTCTGACCCAATTTTACTGAGATCTAGTCCTTGTGACAACTAGCCCCCTGTCTTGCTATCAATGATTACTAAACAAAACATTATTATGTGGCAGAAGGGATTGGTTTGGCTCAGTCTCTGGTGCCAGGACATAAATAAGCATAGATGTGCTGCTGCTGCCAGGCCCTTCATAGCTTCTGTTCTCCATGTCATTGATGTCTTTAACCGTTTGGAGGCTCTCCAGGAACTGATGGCAAGCTGGAGTTTGTTTAAAGGTGATGATATTTGTGCCCTCAGTAGTGCTCTGTTAATTCCACAAGACTTTATATATCACAAGTGTTCAAGATCTTACACTGTACCATTTATAGTTCCCCAAAAACCTTTCAGTGAACAGTTCTCAGTGTGAAGAACAATCTAAAGAACCATTTTCCTTGATATAGAACCTTTTGTGGAATGTAAGGCTTTCATGGATGTCAAAGATTCGTCATGGAACCGTAGAAGTAGAAAAACTCTGGATCATCTCTGAAAGCTATGAAATCTTTGTGGTTTCTCTTTTCAGCAAGCATGTAGGGAATGTGTTCTACTAGAATAAAGCATCTGAAGTGACGCATTAGTAGTTGTTAAAAAAAAATGAGCTGTAGTATATGCAAGACTATAAACGTGTTCTAATTTATTCTGAATGAATCACTAATCATAGAATGATTATTTATCACAACGCACTTCTCTTTAGGCTTTTATACACAATTGTTAAAGCACAAAGAGTGAATTCCAGTCTGATGTCATTGTTGATATAAACTCGAAGTATTTGGATCATACCCTGATTTTTTTTTTTTTCACTCCCCCTTGTGGATGTTTTTAAGCCCGGTGATCCTGCAGACGAGGAGGAGACCGTCTCTCATCACTGCTGCAGACAGCTGCGACTCTCACTGGTAAGTGTGATCTAGGGATTATAGAAGATAGATGCATAACTGTTTCTGTGGAATTCTTTAATACAAATGCATGTATTTATTAGTAATATAGTAATTGATCGTATGAAATGTCTAAAGACTAAATTATCATGTATATACCAAAGTATTTTTCTCATGAAATATGTACCCGGTAGACTTCACAAACTTTAGAATATGTAACATTTGTGTTTTTATGGTGTTTAGGGTGAGTTTACACAAAATCTATATAAATCAAATTTTTAGTTTATTTAGTTTTTTCTCATGTAATTGAGTTTTATAGTGCAAGCGATGACCGACTTGTATCCAAACAAATGCCGAAGTTAAGCATAGCCCTTAAATCTAAATCTGTCCTGAAGGTTATTTTTCCTGAGCCACACCTGTAGAATTTTACTTTTATACTGTAAAGACATTATTGCATTTGAGAAAGGATTTAATTTAAGACATTTATTGCAGTTTGTCCCATGATTTTTTCTGAGAGTCAGGAATGCTATTGGAATTCTCATTGGGATCAAACTCCTTCAGGAAAAAAAATCCTTTACAAAAGTGACTGCTGAATAAACAATTATTATGGTTTTGGATTTGTTCAGAATTTCAGTTTATCCAGCAGGAGATCATTTGATTCTATTACATTTGAAATGTTATTACATTTTATTCTTCAAGGATTCTTATTTCTATTGTAATACAATTGTATAATTGTATACTTGACTTCTAAACAAAACCACTTGAAACTTTTTTTTTAAACTGACTTCAGGATTTTTTAAAATTATTATTATTATGAATGTTATTATTATTATTATTTTAGTTTTTAATCTTTTTTTTTTTTTTTAAGGATACTGTGGAAATTTCTCACTTCCATCTTATCCACTGCATGCACATTACACCTCTGTTCATGTGGCTTTTTAGCCTGAAAGCATCCGAAGTAAAGTGGCTTTTCAGAATATTTGTGTCAGTAGAAATCATCCTGGACAGATTTTTATGGATCCCACACAGGTATAATCATACACTGAAACACTTCAGCTGAACAGTCTCGGTCTCAACATATCTTTGTAATCCACTGTGTGTATATGTCTAAAACACAACATTTTCTGTGGAGGTCCTAATTAGGAAATGTGGGGCTCTGTAGACTGCGCAACTTCATTCTGTCCACTGGGGGCCCCACATCTCTCCTGTCTTCTGCTGCTCTCCCTCTTCAAGCTAAACTGTAAACATATATTAACCCTATCAACCCCACTGTACATAAATATATACAAAGACCTCTAAATTCTCAACATGATGAAAACTTTGCTGGAAAACCTGTCTACTGCATGCCTTTTGCCGTCTGATTGATAGTTTATGCTTTTTTAGTGAGTAAAAGTCCTTTTAGTCTAATTATAAAAATGACCACCTCCAGGTCGTGGTTAACTGATATTTAAGAAATTAAATGTTAGAATATCTTTAATATCATTCGTGATATTTCAAAAGGAACATTTACTTGGACTGAAACAACCTATAGGTCTATACGTTTTTCTCCCACAATAAAAACTACAGAGCTTTGATTATAAAACTAAACATTTAAATATAATCTTACTAAAATATATTATTGGGAAATATAAAATGATAACTGATATTTATAAATATATACGTTTTATGAATGTAATCTACTATAAAGATTTGAATGATTTTTACATTATCATACACTATCAGAATCTTGACTAACCATGAAAGGCTGATGTATCAAATGTGATGCTCAACAAAAACACACATATGAACTTAAATATTTTGTCTGAAGGTTTATTTACTGTTATATATAATACTGTATTCTATATATTTCTTTTTATTTTCAAAAATGACCCTCTAACACTAGCATTCTCTATTCGTTTAATCAGTTAATCAGAATTTTTGTGTTCTATTAACATGGTCAATGGTTAAGGTGGACTGTTTTCATCATAGAGCCATGAATGTAGAAATCAACATTCTCTCTAATAGTCATCTGTTATGGCACAAGTGGATATATTTTCTCCAGAAGCATAGGGTGAATCATTTGTGGATGTGACCTGAAACAACAGTGTTTTGGCTTAGACTTGTCTGTCGACAAAAGTAATTTGCACCCTAAAGTTAAAATGGCTCAAGATTGCATGTATTTACATGTAAGAAAAGGTCTGGTTTGAAAATGTTCCAGTGATCTTTACTAAGTGCTTGTTCTTGGTCAATGAGATGGAAAGCACTGGTATGCTGACCTACCGCACACATGTTGTCATGTTCCTAACTGTGTGAGCTCTGGACGGTCATCAGATGAGTCACTGGTCTGTGAATAGGATTGTGATAAATTGGCTGGATTTATTATCGTAACTGAGAGGCTTTTAAGACACATTCCTGGAAATTCTGAAAGCGGAGCTGCCTATTTTGGTTACTTGGTTAATTCCTAATGGAGTAGATTTAATAGATGCCAGAATCCAAGTAACACTGGTAAGCTAAAATGCATAAGATCTCTGGCGAGAGATAAAATGAATAGTTTACACGTTTAGAAGAACTGGTCCATTCACTTTTATGAGCCATAATAGTGCTTTTGTTTTCCAAACTGCCCCACACTTCCAATTTATTGTTACCTCACATTCTTCAGTGAATTCATCATATCCAGATGAACAAGAGCCTACAGCAAATGTTTTCCTTAACGTCAACACTGACCCACTCTTATGTTGACTAGTATCTTCCTCATCCTCTTCACGAGTGGATTCTTCAGGTCGTAGGTCCTGCCAACAGCCTTCAGCTGTGATCTGCTCTCTAGCAGGGTTTAGATAAGAGATGAGAGGGGGTTGTTTTAGTGCATGATGCCAGATTGCTATTTCAGGCCTCCCGCGAGACAGGACTTTAGTAGAGGACAGGTGGGTCTGTTTTCATTGTCCACACTGGGTCAACACTGACCACCAATGAGTCATTTCTTCAACATTTCATCCAGACAAACAAAAACACATTTCTCTACACCTCATACATGTTCTAATATATAGAGAGGTTCTAAAAAGTCACTTTTAAAAATATGAGGATGTAACATACAATTTGAAACCAAGTGGCATCTACAAACAAATGATGATAGAATCACTTTTCTCAGGACTTAGGCCTACTAATTTTTGAACATATTTTAAGTGGAAGTATGAAGGCTGTTATGTGTGCCAGTGATAAAAATACACAGTAGTTTTGTGTGAATAATGTGTCCAGAATCCTGCAATGTTGATCTTCCAGATGAGATGTTTGTGGATGAGTTCAGACGGCTTCAGTCCTTTCATGGAAACCATTTGTTCCTGTAGCGTTTACTCATCTTTCGAGTTTTTGGATAATGTCAAACATATTTGTAAATCACTACAGGAATCTTGGTTGGGTCCAAATGAAGCATAGTTTTCTTTATACATCACAATCAGCAACCTGAAAAATTCCTTTATTCTGCTCTCTGAAGTCACAAGCAAGGAATTCAGATGAATTCAGTTCCCTCTCTCTGGCTCCCTCCCCTTCACTTATCTTTTGTAGCATAGCCTAACATGGAGAGGACAGCTGATGCTTTGGTTGGGATTTGGTTGTTTGGTTTGGGAGGACAGGCCATGGGTGTGGTGGGCAACTGGTGGCAGGGGGTAGGTGTTAAGGGGCAGCTGCGGTCGTATATATGACTAATAACTCAAAGAGAAGAGTGGAGTTCCCCTGTAACTCTTTGGCTGTTTGGTTCTCTCCATCCATCTTTCCATCTCTTTCATTTCCTCAAGGCTTTCCTGTATTTCCTGAAAGCAGATATGACTTTCTACAAACACTCAGGTAAAGATGTGCAGTCATGAAAAGCTTTTGGTGGATCGGCCCATGGATTCTCCTCTTGTGCATCCATCGGTGGTACTTTTGCTGGATATGGTTTATAGCTGAACTTACACTTCTATTTAAAAGTTTGGTTTCAGTATTTTATTGTAACGCTGGTGATAAGAAATGTTGCTTGAGATATTACTGTTTCTACTGCATTAAATAAAAGCAGATTTGATGAGTATAAGAGACTTTCAAAAACATAAAATTTTAACGACCCCAAACTTTTGAATGGTAGTGTATATGCTGTTTTGTGATTTGGTTTGTCCATATGTGATTTGAATATGAAAATGCATTGGTTTTGCATGTTTTTGGAGGGGTTTCCAGTAAAGTTTGTTTCATATTTCCAGTATAGCTCAATATTAATCTTATTCGAAGACCTGTGCAATATCAGTATCAGACAATCTTAGCTAGCCTGGTATAACCCAATGTAGTAAATATTTCTTTTTCTGTGTAATTGTGATGGTGAGCTCAGGTATCAGCTGTGTTCTTCTATTTAACTGATTGTGGTCTTCATCTAGACCATTTTAGTGCTCAAGCTAATTCACTGATTCTCCACAATCAGAGAGTGTTTTGTCAGGACTTATTTGGACTACATTTGTTAGTGTCAAATATAGGTGCATCAATCAGTGTTTGCTTTAATGTGGACATGCTCTCTTTGGTTACTGTTCTCCTCATGGTTGAATTTGATCTCACGTTGACCTTTTGAGCAGCATTTGCGCTTCGCTTTGGGACAAAGTGGTCCATTTGATAACACTCTGACAGAGCTAGATAAAAATGAACAGCTGATGGACGGTATCCCAAAAGGCTTAAGGATTGAGCATACTGCTCAGGTCACAAAGATATTTCAGTTGACAGAAGCCACAACACTAATGCTGATAATAAATCTGAAGTCAGAGGAGAAAACGCAGGAAAATAGACTTACTGATCCCCCCCCCCAAAAAAAGTGGGGAAACTTTGATGTTCACTTCCACATTGCATTTCTGACCCGTTTCGTTTCAAGAATCATGTCAAGTCACCTTTATTTATATAGCGCTTTTAACAATACAGATTTTGTCAAAGCACTTAACAGTATCAAATTGGAGGATAGCGTGTGAGTAATGTTTAATGATAAGATTAAACACTCAATTTCATTATTGAATTCAGTGATGTCATTGTCTAGCTCAGTTTAGTTAAATAGTATCTGTAAAATCAAATTGACTATAATCGCTAGAATTTAAGTGTCCCCAACTGAGCAAGCCAGAGGCGACAGTGTCAAGGAACCAAAACTCCCTCTGTGACAGAATGGAAAAAAAAAAAAAAACACGTTGGGAGAAACCAGACTCAGTCGGGGGGGCCAGTTCTCCTCTGGCCAGACGAAACCCACAGTTCAATTCCAACCCCAGCCATG
Source organism: Barbus barbus (assembly GCF_936440315.1). NCBI lineage: Eukaryota > Metazoa > Chordata > Actinopteri > Cypriniformes > Cyprinidae > Barbus > Barbus barbus. The sequence continues at coordinate 22,425,416 of NC_136761.1, read as the reverse complement.
TCAGATTGCGTAAAGGGCTTATCTGATTCCCATGGTCTTGATGAGGGATTTTAATTTATAATTTAATGTATTTGTTATATTTGTGTTTTATTCATTATTTGAAGTTTTTCATTTATATGATTTATTAATTTGCTATAATTGTATAGTTTAATGCATTTATTGTTTCTCAGTCTATTTTTATAATATATTTGTTTATTATAATTTTACTTTATAGTTATCGTCATGTTATCGTTTTGATTAAATAAGTAGAATTTAATGAATGCAACCATAACGATGGCTATATTTACTTAAGGGCTAACAATAGGATGTTGACAGACAAACCCCGCTGGTAAGAATGAGTCTGTACTCTAAAAATACAGCTTCACTTATCAAAGGCCAGACAATTCAGCTTCGGCACTATCAGAGCCTCTGAAGTGTTACGGCCACATCTGTGGGGTGATTTTCTAGCAGACTTTCCTAAGTTGTTTGGCTTGCGGTTGCTAAGATGTGTTTACAACAGATGCAGACGTGCAGTCAAAACATTTAACATCCTAACAATATCTATAGGGACACTGGTTTAAGGAAATATCAATTTAAGTCAGAACTATATGTGCTGATCAATGCCAAGTACAACATTTTTTATGATCTATATAAAAGAGTAGCTGTGCGTGTGTCAACTTCATTATTTCAAGAGTATTTAGAAAACATAATCTGCAAAAGAAACAGGAAATTCCTGAAGTTAATTTAAAAGCCTTTAAGAGTCCCTCCCAGTCAAATCAGTCCCCTTTAGCCTACACGGATTCTTATTGCGTTATTATACTGGCCTCTTGTGGTGACTTGATATAATTATAATAATCGCTACTCACAACAGCATTAGACGCTTTAAAGAACATGTAGCACTGAATAGAGAGAGAATCATGCTCCAATATTCTCTATTTTGGAACAGGTCAGTTCTCAGCACAAGTTTGATCATTTGGAAAGTAGGTGTGGAATGGAGTGGGAGAGACCACAAATTTAGTCTGGTCACTCAGTTTGTCATATACCAAAATATATTTAAAAATGTATTTCTGGGGCAAAACATTTCCTTTTTTTTTTTTTTGGATGTATGTGAATGTATTTCCTTGGATTTAAAAACATAGAGGGTAAAATAAATGTGTTTTTATATTTTAAAAACATTTATTTTGCACTCCATTTATTGAATAAATAGCCAGTAATATATTGGTACAAAAATATAACATTTTAGCAAATATATATTTTGTGTATTTTAAAATGAAAGAATATATATTTTATTTTTTATCTCATTGATTTATTTTTTGCTAGGTGGGAATGAATGATCATTTAACCACCAAACTGTTCAGATGAAAAGTCATCACCTCTTACCTCTTGTTCACAGAAAGTCCTAATTTGACAGTTCGGTTACACTTTATTTTGAGCTGTCTTTGTTACAGTGTAATTATACATTTAAGTACAGAGTAATATTAATTAAATACATGTACTTACTATATTTAGGGTTACTTGCATGTAATTATGCATATTTAAGTGTTATTATAATAGTAAGTACATGTAACGTGTAACAAGGACACCTTAAAATAAAGTGTTACCGACAATAAATAAGTCAGTTTTATACTTTGCCTTTGTTTTGTCCCAGGAGGCCCCCGCAGCTATCTGAGCTCCACCATGACCGAGCGTTTCGACTGCTTCTACTGCAGAGACAACCTGCAGGGTAAGAAGTATGTCAAGAAAGACGACAAGCCTGTGTGCGTGCGCTGCTTCGACAAGCTCTGCGCCAACACCTGCGCCGAGTGTCGCAAACCTATAGGTGCTGATGCAAAGGTGGGTGGTGAAATCCTTTTAAAGAGCATTTTACATTGTGCAGAGCTCACGGTGCTTTCTATTCAGGAGCTGACCCATAAGAACCGCCACTGGCATGAGGGCTGCTTCCGCTGTGCCAAGTGCTACAAACCGCTGGCCAATGAGTCTTTTGCTGCCAAGGACGATGGCAAGATCATGTGTGGGAAGTGTGGAGACCGTGACGGATCGTCTCGCTGCCAGGGCTGCTACAAAGCGATTACGCCAGGTGTGTGCACTGCACACAAACACCTTTTGACAAAATATCGCGCACAGAGTGTTGTCAATGACTGCAAAGTTCTGGCGTTTCTCTGTAGGATCTAAGAATGTGGAGTACAAGCATAAAGTCTGGCATGAAGAGTGTTTCATCTGCTTTGAGTGCAAGCAGCCAATCCACACCCAGAGCTTCCTGACCAAGGGTGATGATATGTACTGCACTGCCTGCCATGAGAAGAAGTTTGCCAAGAACTGTGTCCGCTGCAAAGAGGTCAGTTAACAGTATACTGAAGGATTGTACGGTCAAAAGACTTCATAGATGGAACAGAATGTGGCTATTACAGTGCAGTAGAAACTCGGGCATAATGCAGTCAGACGGCCATTATTGCAAAATTAATTTGGAAGCAAACTATTATACAGGTACTTAGCAAACAAATTACTTTGAATTTTGGGATTGGTAAGATTTGAATGTTTAAAAAAAAAAAAAGTCTTGTGAATTGTTTCATCAAGGCTGCATTTATTTGATTAAAAATACAGTAAACGGAGTAATATTGTGAAATGTTTTTGCAACTGTTTTCTATTTGAATATATTTTAAAATGTAATTTATTCCTGTGATGTGATACAGCATCATTACTCCTTCAGAAATCATTCATGTGTGCCAATTTGCTGAAACATTTCATGTAACAATTTTATCAATGTTGAAAACGGTTGTGCTTTATATTTATTCGAAAACCGTGATACATTTTGTTTTTCAGGAATCTTTGATGAATAGACGGTTCAAAAGAACATTTATTTGAAATCTCCATTAAAATTTTATTTTGATCAGTTTAATGCATTAAAAACACCTCATTGAACAAACTATTACTATTGCTAGTAAATTTCACAAATATTTACAAAGAAACAGCAAGAAACATGTTAAATTAGTCTTGTAAAACCATACTCCAATAATCTTTTCTTTTATATGCAACTTGGATTTTTTTTTTATTTTATAATTTTTTTTATAGTATACATGGATCTCTTGTTGCTTTGTAGTAAATGAAGTCAATGCAGAGTTAACTGTTGCTCATCTTTTGTCGGTTGAATGAACGACCCTTGAAACGGCACCCAGACAATCAAATTAGAAGACCAGAACTAACCATTCCTATCAGGCATGTTCTGAACCCTCTATACTTTTGTCTGATTTGTCCTAATAATCAGGCCATCAGCAGCGGTGGAATCACCTATCAGGACCAGCCCTGGCACTCTGAGTGCTTTGTGTGTAACACGTGCAAGAAACCTCTGGCTGGAGCTCGTTTCACGGCCCATGAAGATCAGTTCTACTGTGTGAACTGCTATAAGGCTGATGTGGCCAAGAAGTGCTCTGGATGTCAAAATCCCATTACAGGTATAATCTGCAAACATGCATCTGTGCCAGTATTAAATAATCATTATTTTTTCCCCACAATTACAGAAAACTTGCAACACTTCTAACTACACAACATTAAAGGGTTAGTTCACACAAAAATTCTGTCATTAATTACTCACCCTCATGTTGTTCTGAACACGCAAGACCTTCGTTCATCTTCATGAAATCCGAGAGCTTTCTGACATGCTCAAGGCCCAGAAATATAGCAAGGACATTGTTAAAATCTAATGTGTTCTGAAGATGAACAAAGTTCTTACGGGTTTGGAACAACATGAGTGTGAGTAATTAATGACAGAATTTTCATTTTGGGGTGAATTATCCCTTTAAAGGAATAGAAAACATCACTAATAATTGCATTTATAATTAAAAAAAAATCCATATTTACCCTTGTTGTCTCTCTGTGTTCCAGGATTTGGCAGAGGGACCAATGTGGTAAACTACGAGGACAAAACCTGGCACGAATACTGCTTTAACTGCAAAAAATGCTCCCTCTCCATGGCCCACAAGCGCTTTGTCATTAACGGAAATGACATCTACTGCTCTGACTGCGCCAAAAAGCTGTGAGGGCCTGATACAGCTGATTAATGAGCAATAAAGATAGATATGATGAAATGTGTTGAAATCTTGCAAAGCTTTGAGTGTTCAAGTTAAGAGAAACCAGTGAGGGTGTTTGCATTGATAAATCACTGGAAGATTGAGATAATTTTTATCAAATTCTTGGAGCAGATAATGAGTGCTATATGAAGGGCTTTTCTTATGCAAAACATATTACCGCAATCATAAATGCAATCGCTGGATTTACAAACATAATGCATTTTAAGCTTCGGTTGTTGCAAATCTATGGTGAAAGTGTGTGATGTTACAATAGCAATACAACATGCATTGTTTTAGTAAACTCATTTTGCTTTGTGGAAAAAATGTTTGATTAGTTTCTGGATAATTCCTTTGAAATGTTTTTATGCAAGTCATTCTGTTAATACAACTATAAGAATGAAAAGAGGCAAACAAACTAATGAACAGACTCAACCCATTGCACATGAAACAATAAATGACTCCAAACATTTATCTTCCAAAACTTTATTTTAACAATTTATATTTTCCCAGTACACTTTAGATATATTTACAAATATAATTTGTGGACAGGGCTATTTCAAGACAAGAAACTGCTCTAACAAAAGCAGATCCCATTCATGACCCTGGTCGAGGAGAGTGATTGTCATGGCCGAGGTAAGCTCACGTGACACGTTAAGGTATTAATATATGAAAATAAAATACAGCCCATTCTGCATCTAAGGCACCGTCCTATTCTAGCCCTGTATTGGGTACTCGACATTAAAGAGCAGTTTTAGTTCTGATGTATAAAGCGCAAAGGGCTCTCAAGGTCCCATTAGTGGAAACATCTGCATTGGAGTAAACTCGTCTGAAAGTGGCTGTGTTAGTGTATTACGAAAGCAAACGCAACTAACATACACCCATGCCTCAATGATTGGGTCTGCAGCAGCTACACCACAACATGAAGCAATTTTGGAAATGTAAAGTGTTACGAGTATAAAAGGCCAAAACCAAGGGAATCACAATGATCTCAATGAGCGCTGGTCACTTCTAACCTCCGCAAACACTTTTCCACTGGAGTCTAAGAGCCTGAGTCCAAAAGCAATCTGGAAAATGACTATTATACAACAAAAGATAAAAATCACAGAAAGCGGTTGCATATAAAATATCGGAAGAACATTAAATACATATTGAGTGATCTACAGTATTTCTAAGTGGGGATGGAATGATACAAATAAGGAAACTTTACTTGTCAGCTAAACACAAGCTTAACTGTTTCTTTAAGCTTTGTGGCCTTTAACTGATCTGTGAATAATATTTCAAAGGAAACTCAGCATTTTACACAACTACAATACACAAAGCCAACTAAACTCTTCAAGCATATGGAGACCAATCAGTCTAGACATTTGAATCAACAGTCAAATGCCAAATCACACTTAGTGCATAAATCACTTGAACTTCCCCTGAATCCTCTGGCTGCAAATGTAAATCGCAATTCTCAAACTCAATGAGAGGCAACATGCTTAATGGATTCTCTGCAAACATCCCTGTTCAAACAAAGCAGCTTCAGAATCAAATAGCCCTCTTGACTTCACTTGTAACCCTCAGTTCACATTCGTTTTTCCAACTCACTTCACAGTCAAAAATGCGTGCTAGTGCTGTGTACAGTTCGTTACATCTGGCCTGTTAGATTAGCAACAGCTTTTCTTACAGTACAGTAAACTAACCTGCTGCCTAGTTCTTATTCCCAACCACAAGTATAGCCAGACAGCCTAATACTGATTACATAATACTTAGAAGAGTTTTCAATAAATACACTATATTGCCAAAAGTATTGGGTCACCCCCTTCTAATGAACAGGTTTGACTCCTTTAGTAATTTCTATGAGAACAAATCTTAATGTTTAAGCATATAATTATAATCTAGGGAATTGTGTGCTTCTAATTTTATAGCAACAGTTTGGACAGGACCCTCTATTCTAACATGACAGTGCCTCTGTGTATAAGACACGGTTCAAAAAGACATGATTGATTCAGTCAGTGTGGAAGAACTTGACTGGTCTGCAGAAAGCCAAGTCCTGATCCCAGCTGAACACCCGTGTGACTTTAAATGCAGACCTTGTGCCAAAAACTCATCACCAAACACCAATGACTTGTATAGACACTATAAGGACTAAAGTGTTGGGACATCCCCTTCTTTAGAACAAAAAAGGGCACTAACAAAACTGTGGCAACAAAGATGGAAACAATTAATGTATTTAAAAATTGTATTTCCATCTCTGTTGCAACAGTTTTGGACGTGTCTAAAACGACAGTACCCTTATGTACAAGTCATTGGTGTTTGGTGATGAGTTTTTGGCTCAAGGTCTGCATATAAAGTCACAGCAGATGTGTTCAGCTGGGATCAAGACTTGGCTCTCTGCAGACCAGTCAAGTTCTTCCACACTGACTGAATCAAGCATGTCTTTTTGAACCATGCCTTATACACAGAGGCACTGTCATGTTAGAATAGAAAAGGGTCCTGTCCAAACTGTTGCTATAAAATTAGAAGCACACAATTCCCTAGAATATCATTATATGCTTAAATATTAAGATTTGTACTCATAGAAATGACTAAAGTAGTCAAACATGTTCATTAGAAGGGGGTGACCCAATACTTTTGGCAATATAGTGTATTTATGCATTTTTAAAGAGAGAACTAAATTTATTGTGATTATTTAGGCCATGAATGGATGCGAGAACTAACAGTAACTATATACACGAGGAAACGTCAGGACCTGGTAGTACAGTACAACCCTGAGGGGACTTTGGGCATTGAAGAATATGAAATCATTCAAGTTTAGCCACTGGAACAAATGAAACAGAAACATGCAGAAAGTGCGCAAGAGTTACAGGAATTCTCTGTGTTATGTTACGCAATATAGTAGCAGATAGATTCATGCAGTCATATTGAGGGTCACTTAAATTAGATATTTGCTAACTAGTCATATTTATGTACAGGTAGAACAGGATATCAACAATACAGGCATTTACTACAGAACAGGAACGAACATAAAAACCTCATTAAACAAAAGTGTAACGTCAGTCTGCATTGAGCCCCATCATCCTTCAATCTCAGAGCTCAAGGCAGTATGAACATTTATGCACTCTATTTCAATTACAATCAGTTTGGTAAACGGTTTTAATGAAACATCTCGAGTGAGATTTGCTATCTACAAGTGTTACACAGTAGGAATGCTTAAGTTGTTGCCCAGGGGATATAGCGTTAAACACTATACAATGATCATGTTTATGCCTTTAGAGAGGAGAAACAGAAGCTTAGAGGAAAATATCCTGAGGTCACATTAAAAGCACATCAGAACTGGAGAGTTGCTGCACTAGCAGTCCGTTTAACCTCATGTTTCTACATTGGATCACATTCCTGAGCTCCACTCAACAGTTCAGACACAGGGTTTTAATTAGTACATCTGACTGGAACCGATGTCAGCTGAAGATATGTGAGAGTTTCCTTTTTCAAAATGCTTTACACTGACTCGACCAACCAGATTAAGCTATAACGAATTCGTATGTGCCACGTGAACACCTGGAATTTAGCAAAAAAGTGCACGTGGTAACCGTCAAGAGACAGCAGTGGTTTAAATGTGAAGAAGCCGCATGAATAAATAAGTTGTCTCCACATTTAAAAGACAAAAAAAAAAAACATTTAAGAAATGTATGAAAAAACAAATCCTGATGTCTATTATAAAGATGTAGAGCTGATAAACAAAGCAAGCACACTGAAGGAATCTATCATTTTCCCTGAAGCATTTCTTTAGCTTGTTACTTCCAACTTGTCTTTATTTTCTCTTGCCTTATCCATCTATTATCTGCAGAGGCTGTGCGGCACTGTGCGCTTTCCCTGGCTGTCCAGACGAGTCTGCGCGCGGACACTCTGAGGCTCAGCTGGACGTGACTCACGGAGTGCAATAATCAGCAGGCCTTAAACAGACTTGCGCATTCACATCTCTGAGAGAACAAGAGAAACATCGTCAATTCTGTGAGGTCAAATCAATATAAACACCATTCAGACGACTTAGAGTAAAAAGCCCTTACCAGACAGGGCTTCAATGGGTTGGGCTGGATGAATTGAGCTGGTTTTCTCTTCGAAGGCCACTCTAGGCCCTTCAGGGCCCCCATCGTCCATCAGGGGTTTGCTCTTCGTATGAACACCCAGATCAATCAGCTCCTCGAAGCTCCAGGATCCTCCTTTACCATTCAACCCTTGCACTAGGTTTACTTTAGAGTCCTCGTTCACAAACTCTGAGCCCTCCACCAGACAGGACTTGGGAGGTGGGTTGCTGGAGATTAAAGCCCAAATGTAAAAGGTGAAGTATGCCCCACAAGGGTAACCCAGATGAAACTAGAGTAAATGAAGTCATTTTTGTACCTGTCCACTGAGGGAACATCTGTGCTGGGTCCATTGCTGTTATCTTTATTGTCCACATCTTTTTGCGTGTTCATACTAACAACTGGCCCGTCTTGCTCTGTGACTGGCTCGTCCACAGATAAGTGACCCTCCTCAGAGTCTGATGGCTCTGTCGTCTTGGCATTCTGCTCTGACTCGAAAGCCTCATTCTCTAAATTTGAATGACACAGATGAATCATTTAGTCCTACATTATGGATACACAATATATTGAGATAAAATTGTGATATGTCTTAGTGTGATTATCAAACTGCAAAGGGTATGATCTAATTAAATAAACATAGGCTCAGAGTGAGGTGTTCTGGTGTTTTCAAAGGCTTCAGTTTGCAGTAAATGCTGCTTTATTCTCTACATGCGCTGTGCCACTCATTTTAACAGATTTGTCATGAGAGTCATTTATAAATTGGTTCGGCAAAACAGAAACTTTAAGGGATCCCTGCAGCTCAATGGTTTCAGATTAAAATAAATAATAAAAAAAAAACAATAAAAATTATAATTATTATTTTAAAGCCAAACTGAATGAGTCAAGACTTGTACAAAAAGTATTTTTGCAATGTGTATAATATAGCAATGTCAGTTTTTTCTAGTATTGTGCAGCTGTATGTTACATATAGTGAGAGATTATATCCTTGAGACCCTTCAGCAATTCTCCTATAGTTCAGTGAACAATCAGTAATCTGCTACATAGAAACTCACTGTTGTTGCCAACAAAGTAATATTCTGCCATTTCTGGCATAAACAAACTGACCCTTATTTTCACAGTTTATTTGGTCCTCAGCTTCCTCTCCATTTTCATCAGAAATGTCTCTCTCATCATTACCCTGAGAGAACACGCAGACACAAAATAAGTAACTGCTTGGGAGTTGAAATGGTGCATAACAAGCAGATACATCATGTCTCAAATCTATATAACAAGCCATATCAAATTAGAGCTGGTAAACTTGCCTTAAAATCAATTTGGTCTGATTTTCTGGTTCTCTTCATAATTTCTTCAATTCTCTGCAGATGGAGACAGAACATTGAAGCAACTTGTACGATTCTTTAAACTACAGCTGCTACCTTAAATTGAAATTGTGTAAATATCAGTATCATGTGATGGCGTTGGTGTTTACCTTCTTTCTCTCCATCCGCTCCTGTTGGTTCTGTTGCATAATGCGTACTCTCTCCTGACGCTGTCGCTCTGCTTCCTCTAGGGCCTTTACTTCAGCTTCCTCGCGCTGCCATTGAATGAGCAAGGAGTCAATTATTCAAACAGAGCAGTTCTATTGGGGTTTCTGTGCAAGGGGACTGTTAACTCACCTCTTTTTGTAGCTCAGCCTGTCTTTGCTGCTCCTCCAGCTCCATTTGCTGTCTCTCCTCCTCTGCTATACAAGCCTGCTCCTCCTCTTCTCTCTTCCTCTCCTCCGCAAGCCTCTTCTCCTCCTCTGCACGCCTCAAGCGCTCCTCCTCCGCCAGCCGCTTCTCCTCCTCTTTCCTCAGCCTGTCGAGACATGATACCTCAGGGCCTCTGACACTTCAAACGTAAATAGTTTTAACACACCACGCTGAGGATCACTTCAGCTTTAATGACTGCACAACAAACCTGCTCTTACAAAGAAGAAAAAGAAGAATACAACTACAAACTAATGCCAGTATTTTTGTTATGATTCTTCAGAGTAATTGTAGGTTTAAGATCATAATACTTATATATTATTTGGCTAGTATATTCGGAAGTAGTCAAAGCAGAATCGTGTGCATAGTAAAGTGTCAAAGCTGACGCTGAAACACAACACTGAAGCTTATCAAACAAACAAACAAACCTCTCCTCTTCTTCTTTCTGTATGCGGAGTAGCTCTTCTTTCTCCTTCTGCTCGCGTGCTAGACGTCGGTTTTCCGCCAGGATCTTAGAAGCCTCTGCAGCCGAGTTAGTTCCTGCGATAGCTTTGGAACTAGATTCTGTAAACACATATACATTACGCATATTAACATTATGTTTGCTGTTATTTACAGTTAATGAATTAATTACTTCTATAATAATAAACAATAAAATGGATAGAAAGAAAGAAAGGGAAAGTCTCTTTCACCAAGTAAAATTATAACAGATTTATGTTTCCAGCAGAGGGCACTGTGTCTCAAGGATAACCCTGCACATTGTATACAAACTCCGTAACCCCAGCAGAATCTGACCTTGTTAGTAGATATCAAAAGACAGTTCATTACACAAACGGTGCTGGTTAGCTGCTGTAATAGCTCAAAGGCTTTGTTTTGGCCAGACATTTGGCAAGGCAGGAGGCAGTAAAAAGCTGAATCATTTTCAAAGCTTATTTCCTATTAAACATTAGATGAAAGAAATGACCTGCTTCATCATCAGGACTGCAGCACTTGGCAGAGGATCCTATATGTGCGTAAGGTACATTAAGGGGAGTCTGAAATGCAGTACCATACTGAAATCCATCATGCTTCATCTTTAACAAAATTTCTGATAAACTTCACACTTTAAATTTATCATTTGAAATTGATCCTGAGAGAAATGCCAGTAAGACTCCAAAATTAAATTCTAGGTAGAATTTAAAATCAACAATTGTGTGTAACAGTTGGGTTCTAGAAGTATAAAAACATCATTCATTTTTTCACAGGGGAACAAATTTTTTAACAATAACAACGTGAGCTATGATGTTGTTAATCAATGGTACAGGCTTTCATTTGAAGCTGCCAAACCACATTTTTATATTGTATATTTTAACCTATTTAAAAAAAAAATATATATATAATTCTGTTTAACAGTGGAATTCCAGGAGAAAAACTATATTTCCCATGATTCTTCAAAGACATTTCTACCAATCATGGAACTGAAATAAGCAAATTGTGCTAAAAGAACTCAGGAGTGTCTGCCCTTTTTATATGAAGCACTGAGAATGACTTCCTACTCACCCTCTTTGGTCTTGGGTGCAGGTGTCGGGCTGGGTGTGCTGGTTTCTGGAGACTGTGGGGTGACAGGCATCATGGGAGACATATCCTTTGGCTTGGAGTCCCTCTTGCGAAGGGTAGGCGGGCCGGTGGGGGTGAGAGCAGGTTTCTGGATGGGTGGAGGTTTGGATGTGGCAGAGGGCTGAGGGGATGGAGGCCGCTGTTTCAAACCACTAGGGGAAGGAGGGCGGAAGCGTGGACTCTGCCTAAAGGACACAAACATAGAAGCGAAGTTAGAAGATGGGCTTACACACATTCGTACTATAGACAATGGGAGATGCAATTTGAGCAGCAGATTGTAAAGATCTGAAATCAAACTATCATTTTAAAGTGAAACCACTGCAGGCTAAACCTGATCTCGAATCTTACTTGGCTGCTCCAGGTGAGGGCGCTCTTGTGGTGGTGTTAGCAGCAGGAGAAGGAGACGGGGATCGGTGACGACTAGAGGGTGAGGCAGGGCGTTTTCTTACTGGTGACGTGAAGCGCTTCTCCGTCTCACCTTTCTGCTTTTACAAATGCAAAAAAAAAAAAAAAGAGAGAGAGATCACATCTCATCCACTCAATGAACTAATGAGCAAAATACTAAAACTGGCTAAGATTTAAATTAGATTTTGGATCCAAGATTTTCGATGTTGTCTCAGTGATCAAATGTGATCCCTTCTTTTTGATCCAAAAGTCTATGTAGTGATAATTACTGTTAAGCATAATCAAAGCTATATATCACTCCATTGCAGCTGGGATTTTACTGCTGTCATCAATCTGAAAATGACCATGGTAAACATGTCCTTTCAATCTATTTTTAATCTTCTGACCACATGCTCAGGGTGTCAATGGGACAAATGAACTAAATGCAGGACAGGAAGATAAATGTGGATGTTTACTTCTCTAACTCTAGATATCTCTCCAAATGACTATCAGGCAGATCAGATATAGAGAGCTGTAAGGCCAAGCCACTGGTGAAGCTAGAGTACAGTTTGGCCATCAGAAGGAAACTTGTCAGATTCAATTTAAATTCTTCCAGTGACCATACAATGCAAGCTTTCGTTCGCTTTCTCTTTGAGACACACACTCAAGCTCGGTTAGCATTCATTATATGTAGGGCAATGTTTCAAATGAACTGTGTCTGAATGAATCACTGAAGTGGGCATTTCTAAACCTCTATATGAGGGATCATACTGTCACATGTAGCTCACATCTGATTACGTTAAAGTGGAAAAACTCGCCATGTTAAGAGCCTAAATGCCCCTAAAATCTCCAAAGATAATCATAGTTTGGGGTCTGACTAGCACACTGTAGTAAAGACAGTAAAGATATTTATAATAAATACAATTATATAATAATACTAATTCTTCTATTTCTATAATAAATGCAGTTTTTGTGGATTCCAGAAAATATTAAGCAGCACAACTGCTTTTAACATTGATAATAATAAGAAATGTTTCTCAAGCAAATCAGCATATTAGAATGATTTCTGAAAGATCATGTGACACTGAATACCGGAGCAATGATACTGAAAATTCAGCTTTGCATCACAGGAATAAATTACATTCAAAAATGCACTATAACAGAAAATAATTATTGTAAATGGAAATATTTCACAATAATTTTTGTTAAAACAAATGTAGCCTTGTTAAGCTTAAGAGATTTCTTTCAAAAGTGTTTTAAAAATTCTTACCAACCCCAAACTTTGAAATGGTACTGTAGTTTAACATTTCCCTGTTTTGCTAAGCTAACAGCACAATGCTCAATCAAACAGACAATACATAATACATGCAAATATTGGGTGAAATAGGCAGTTTTTAATAAGACTGGACTATTTTTCAGTATTGAATGAAAAATTCTACTAAAGTGTGTTAAAGCTAGTGTTTTCAGCTACACACACTCCTGTGTTGTGGAAATGTGTTTAAATGCCATCATTTGTGCTCTGATTTCTGTCACAGGAAATCAGCAGTTTGAAAAGAACAGTTTGGCACTTGGTCAAAAAGTGATTGATGTAACCCAGTTCCCTGTCTCTCCAGCACACGTTGCTGCTGGAGCGGCCTTAAGCCTGGATCAGATAGTGTTATTCAGAACGAACAGCTCACTGATTAACGTCAGGGATAAATCCAAGCTGTTTTGCAAAGCAAACCATAATATACGGACATATAAATGTCTGAATGAGTACATATTGTTTTAAGGCATTTCAACTAAGGAAGACACAGATAACACTTATCCTGGTAAAGAGCCTGCGGATGCTCTGGAAATCAAATTATATACATATACCAGGAAGTTCTATTTATACAATACCAGTCAAATGTTTTTGAACAGTAAGATTTTTTATGTTTTTTTTTAAGTCTCTTCTGCTCACCAAGCCTGCATTTATTTGATCCAAAGTACTGCAAAAACAGTAAAATTTTGAAATATTTTTACTATTTAAAATAGCTGTTTTCTATTTTGTAATGTAATCTATTCCTGTGATTTCAAAGCTGAATTTTTAGCATCATTATTCCAGTCTCATGATCCTTCAGAAATCACTCTAATATTCTGATTCACTGCTCAAATGTTTTTTATTTCAAATAAATGCTGATAAATGCTTTTTTACTGAACTGTTTTAAATATTGGTAATAATGATAAATGTTTCTTGAACAGCAAATCAACACATCAGAATGATTTCTGAAGGATCATGTGACACTGAAGACTGGAGTAATGATGCTGAAAATTCAGCTTTGATCACAGGAATAAATTACATTTGAAAATATTCAAATAGAAAGCAGTTATTTTAAATAGTAAAAATATTTCACAATATTACTGCTTTTGCTGTGTTTTGGATCAAATAAATGCAGGCTTGGTGAGCCGAAGAGATTTCTTTAAAAAACATTAAAAATCTTACTGTTACTGATAGCATCATACTTATATATGAACAAATTAGCACACATTGATTTTGCTGGATCAAAATATCTGAAAACACCAGTAAAAATGCATAAATTTAGCATTTTTCTAATTTGTGACCCTGGACCACAAAACCAGTCTTAAGTCGCTGTAGCAATAGCCAAAAATACATTACATGGGTCAAAATTATCCAATTTATTTTTTATGCCAAAAATCATTAGGATATTAAGTAAAGATCATGTTCCATGAAGATATTTTGTAAATTTCCTACCGTAAATATATTAAAACTTAATTTTTGATTAGTAATATGCATTGCTAAGAACTTAATTTGGACAACTTTAAAGGTGATTTTCTCAGTATTTAGATTTTTTTTTGAACCCTCAGATTCCAGATTTTCAAATAGTTGTATGTCAGCCAAATATTGAAAAAAAAACCTAAATATTGAAAAATTGACACTTATGGTCAATTGACAATAACTGGTTTTGTGGTCCAGGGTCACATTTTATAAAATTAAAAAGGAATTCTATTTTAAATAAATTAACTTTCTATTAATCAAAGAACGCAAAAAAAATGCATCATGTTCTACACAAAAATAATAACATTTAATGCTTTAAAACATTTCTGTTTTAAAAAAGCACTAAATCAGCACAGTAGAATGATTTCTGAAAGATCATGCGATAACAAAAAACACCCAGTTCAAAGTGGAAGTTGCCATGCATCATCTGCTCACCTGTGTCATACTGGAAATGGCATCTGCAGACACAGAAGTAGGCGGGCCTTTCTTTCGATCGCTGCTGCGACTGCGTAAGGGTCCGTGGGCCGAGGGCTGCATGGGGCTTGCAGATGCTGAACGAGGACACAGGTGAGACTCTGGTAAAGGACATAGTCAGTGGTGCACACCCAGGGACAGCAGGGAAGGGACGTCACAAGCAGCCGAGTGGGTGAGCAAAGCAAAGGTATAGGAAGGGCAAGAAAGAGGGAGATATATAAAGAGGAAGGGAGAAGGGAAAAGGGATGATAAAAGCACAAAACATTGGTGTATGTTAGATCAATCATACAGGCTGATGGGGAACTGTTGCTGATAGCACTGATGGCCTCAGGTAGATTTGGTTTGATGGGTGGATTAGTGGGTGTGAGACAGAGAGAGAGACATGGCAGGGGACAGACAGCATCCTGGCCAGACATTGGTCACCAATATACTAAAGCACACCATCTGCACCCAGCAAGCACCTTAGGCTGTAGTTTTATTAAGATCAACAATAGCACAAATTAAAGAACATTCACTCACTCATTCTCCCCTTACATCCACATCAGGAACACCAGACAGCATAAAATGTACTCCAAGCCAAGTCTCAAACTGTCTTTTCACCATCTCTGACATTTGTTTACGACTTTTACATTTAATTGCATTTACTGGCAGTTGTACTGAACTTTCAAATTGGTCGTGAAGCAGCTGTTACCCTCTGCTTATACACAAATTAATGAATAATAAATGTATGAATATATCCACACAAAAAATCAATGCCAACACATCTAAAAAAAACCCCATCAAAATAATTAACAGTTACAAATTACTTTGAACGTAATTCCTCATAACCACCCATTTTACAGAAATAGTGGTTAAGGAATCATGTTTTATTGGAAAATTAATGGTAATTCTGACTTTTTATGCTGGTTTCAGCATAAACAAAGGCAAAATTACAAGACAGGAAAGAAAAGAAAAAGAGCACATCCTACAGTTGGATTTCCCCATTCATTTCTCCACAGGGAAGCAGAGGATCAAGAATTTTTCTCTTTTTCTTTTAAATTTGTTAATTGCTAAATTTACGAAATCATAAACAAGCCACTGTTTGCATGAAAATGTTAACTGCCACAAATCACCAGAACATTACACTTATAAATTACTGACAATAAGTGAACCGTTTCATATTAAACCATCATTCCTTCAGATTTCTTGGATCTTTGCTTTTTTGTCAAGTTTTCAAATATTTTCTTTGCTTCAAATCAAAGGTTGTAATGTGTGTCATCTTAAAGCTGATTGGTTTACTTAATGGTTTAGAACAAAAAAAAAATCTATGAAGAAAACAAATGGGGAAAATACTTTTGAGCCAAAGACAATGAAATTGTGGTTGTCACTGTTGTGCTCTATAGAGATTGTAACTGATCAGGGGTTGCCCAGTATCTTTTGGTGGAGGTGAGGTGAAGTGAGGTAAGCAGCAAGAGCTGACCTAAGGATTGGGTCTGCTATGACAGTGGGATTTCTGTGCTAATCTCAACACACTATAATTAACTCTGACTGTTATCATCATGGAAAGCCTATAAATGTAATTGATCCATAAGCTGATGATTCATAATTCTGTCTATTTTAAGAAACCAATAAGACAGTTCAGATACTATCAGGCTCAGTTCTGCTGATCGCATCAAGTCAACATCAAACCCTGTCGAACAAGTTACAAATCAGGTATGACCTTCAGTCTTTGCTGGGAATTTTAAGTGAGTTTGGTAGCTTTGGGAACTGAAGATAGTTTAGGGTGAAGCTGCTGGTCTGCAGGGGCCGTGAGCTGCTCTGTGTGGATCAGCTGGGGATTGAAGTAGCAACAGCAGGGCGCAGATTCACACCACTCATTCCCTCTCACGCACAGTAATCAGCTTACAAAAGATCCCTCAGCAATAGCCCTTGAACACCTTGCAAATGTTGATGTGTACATGTGTATTTTAGAGAATGCAAGCAGGGTAAAAACTAGTGATGCACCGAAATTAAAATTTAAAATATAACTGTGTGCAAATTATTTTGGCGCATTTCTGCATGTGACTTGAGGCATCAAATGCTTGTACTGATATACATAATGCTATAATGTATACACAAGTAACATTTCGCACAGCTTTTTGCTGCTTTTTGATTCAAGGCAAAGGAGAAAGTATGCTAAAGTTTGGTTCTGTATGAGGCAATCTTGCATTCCATCTATGCTTTTGTTAAACTTTTTTTAATCTATATTCACATGTCCGGACGTATTTGTCCATTCCATCACAGGATTTCTCCATGTGAGTCACACAGAGAAGGTACACGTGTCTCATGAACTGTAAATGCGAGCTCATTTCTGATAACATCAGATGATATCTACATTTTAATCGAATTAAACCTGGAACAATTCAAATGTTTTGGTTAATGTAACAGTTTCTATTATAATTTCCAGGGTATTTTTGCTTTTGGATAAAAACAGTCATGAAAAATTAAACCGCATTCTGGCAAAAAAGTTCAAAGACAAAAAAATTCTGTGCATCCCTAGAAAAGACTGCTAAGCTTATAAATCAAACATTGCTAAATTTGTGTCAATGCATGTAGAACTTGAATGTGATTCAAGCCACATTAAAGGATTCTAGCATGCCCAATACAACACGCCAACCAAGCACCCCTGCAGAGCTCCTTTAATCTACACACAAGTGGAAGGTTCCGGTATGAGCTGGGCCTCCCTTTCTCTCTAGTGTTACCTTGGGTGTCGCCTCCTTCGGCGGACAGGGCCGCAGCACTCTTGCTTCTAGCTAGCGAGGCCTGGGTGGGTGTGAGCAGCCGACTGAGGACACTGATATCCACGGGGGCAGCCAACGAGCGGCGAGCTATAGACACGGTGTGCCCGTACAGACACGAAAAACAGAACAGACAAAAGGGAAAAGAACAAAGAAAGGTTGAGGAATAACACAAAAGAGGAAGGAGAGGGGAATGACACCAATGTGAATTAAAATACAAGAATCAACACAAAAATCAAGGAAACGTGCTTTAAATGTAAACAGTAGATGTCAATTCAGACTCTCAATGCTGGTGAGACAAAAAGAATATTAGTGAGATAAGAGGAAGGTGATTGGGAACAGGACCAGGGCTGTGGAAGTGGAGGTGAAAACAAAAGGGAAACATAAAGCCAGGACTAAAGAGTAACTTGAAGAGCTTTTTGAGATCCATCAGACAAAAGTCAAATGCTTGAAGTCAGGCATTTTTAATTTGAGGCGTGTTAATTTATGTGTGTTAAATTAAGAAACGGACTACAGGTCAGCATTTGATTCAGTCTGGTCTCTATTGCAGTTTTACAGAATCTAAAAATTTGATGAAACTGAATTAATTTGATACTGCTTGTAGTACACTGCAAAACTGTAGCAGGACATGCTAACAGGGTGCAAAAAGCTCTTGCTCTCATGAGATCTATGTTTGTAATCAGAGTTACAAATCAACAGTTGGGAAAAACTGAAAAATGAAGGAGTAAAAACTTCATATGCCTTTTGAATGATCCATTTATTTTATTTCGCCCCTTGGCACTGTATTGATGCACTCCAAGTTGTGAAGAGAGGGTGAGACTGGGAAGCTTTTGATCATCTGACTAAGGGAGTTCAATAATAAGGAAGTGCTCTAAGCATAGAGAATGGTGGTGTTCCTGTAAAACCATTCAGTATTTTGAATATTTAAACCTGGAATGACAACAGACACACTCGCACATCGAAAACAGCCATGGCACTAGGGGCCAAACTCCTTGGTTAATGTCATATAGGAAGAAAAACAGCATAATGTTCACACAAACAAAAACACATTGTATTTACATACACAAAGAGCTCATTTCTGGTGAGTAGGTCAGTTAGTGAGAACTCCCTGAGAGAACGAAAAAGCAACGAGGAGAGGTTAAGACTAATTGGAAGCTCAAGGCAGCAGCACACACCAACCAGTGTGTGGACAAATTAGCAGACATTAGCCGATTGTTATATTTCTGGTTGCATGATGATGTGATGCACGAGTGGAAGGACATGGCAAGCAAAGAACATAGGGAGAAAGACGCTGCACGTTTATAACCACAAACCAACTCTGTAAACACCATGCTCCCCCCAACATCCATTATTACCCAAATATCGTGTTCTGTTGGCTGTGGATTAAACAAGAGCAGGGCGGACCATAGACGTGAACACAGTTTGCGCTTATTTATTAGTAAACGGTGAACAGGCATGGCGAAATGTCCCAGTAGGGATTTAAGCACCTGATTCATCTTCTGTGGATTTCTCTGGTTTGGTGGTGGGCTTTGTTTTAGCCCCTACTCGAGAGAGGGAGGAGCTTCGTTTCTTCAGGATTGGGCCTACAGAAAAAGTGGACAGGGAGGCGTTAAAATCATTCAGGAAGCAAGGCCTTGTCTGTGTCTAAGCTTACACATGCCATTTGCAGTGAATGAGGAAATGGATATTTTGATGAGAACAATGTAGCTAGACTCTGCTTTATAATTGTGGTTGTATTCATAATAGTTTTCAGTTTAATTACAATGTGGAGGATTGCATTTGTAAATGTTTAAGAGGTGCATGTTGCCTGTGTAAGCTCCCTGCATACACCTATTTAAAAGCTTATTTACATTAAAACTAGATTTTCAGAATGACAATGAGTAAACTGCTCAGCTAAAGTAGGCAAATAAAGGCTCACACCCTTAATTAAATGGAAACTCTTTTATAAGACCTTGTGATTGTTCTCAGAAATAAAGTTAAAGGGATAGTTTATCCAAAAATGAAAAATTCTGTCATCATTTTATTCACTGCTCCAAACCTATATGACTTCTCTGTATCACAAAAGAAGAAATTAAGAGAAATTGCAGATACTTACATGGAGCTTTTGTTCTTTTTCTTTTAAAAGCTCCAGTCAGCAAATGAATGGGAAATGACAACTAGTACATTATTCAAAATATTTCCTTTTGTGTTTCACAGAAGAAAATCATTCAGGTTGGGCACAACTTGAGGGTGTGTAAATAAAGACAGAATTTTCATTTTTTAACAAAAAGAGGGCAGCACTGGTAGTTTGGCACCTGTCTTTTCCACCTGAGGCTGCTTATGCACTTCTTTAGAGGCCTGAGGAACATTGCTAGGCAACCGGTTCAAAGACGAACTTCTTCGCTTTGCACCTGAGGGACAAAAGAGAGCTCAGCTCCTGAATCGAGAACACAGGTTTCACTCAAGAGGGACTGAAGACAGACTTCAAAGATAAAACAGCCAACACAAAAGTGATCAAAAATCTTTTGTGGAACCACACTAAAATGTGCCTGCAGAGAAGGAAATGAAGAGGAGACTCCAACACAAAGTGTCTGGTGTGAAACTGTCTGAGTCATGGCTGACTGCTCCTGTTAGAGGAAAAGGAAACTGTGGATAGAAACAGCATGTCTGCAAAAATCATAAGCTGCCAAGATGGCAAAAACACTTACAGTCCATTCAAATAAACACAATGCTGAATTTGCATTTAAATAACATTGTAAAATGAAGCTCATCAAGCAAACCACAGGGAGAGGCACCTGTGTGAGACATGACTTGTGACTGTTTTCTGTTTGGATCACATGACCAGCATTAAAAAGTATGCTCATGCATCAAAAGAACTCATGCTGTATGGGTAAGAAAAGGGCAGGAGAGGGCAGGGAGGGCACTTACTTTTATCAGTAGAAATAAGGAGGGTGGCTGAGGATGAGGAGAGACGCTTGCTGATGACTGAGTCAGTCTGTTTCAGGTTCGTAGTAGATGAGGAGCGCTTGTCTACGGGTAAGGGTAAATACGCACACAGAGACAGACAGGGAGTGGAATTAGTGTTACAGGGGTTTGCACGTGCTAAGCTATTGTTAATTACACTAATACAAGCTGGTTTATCTACATTTTAAAGACAGGGTAACAACTGCACATAAAAAAAAGAATACTCAACAGATAAACTTGAAATTACGATAGACTTATAGTTCTGTTAAATTCTAATAATATTTTTGAAAATATATTTAATAATTATAAATATATTTAATAGTGTGTATGTATGTATATATATATATATATATATATATATATATATATATATGTATGTATATATATATATATATATATATATATATATATATATATATAATTTTTATTGAGTAATTAATATTTATAAAACTATAAATAATCAGTATTTTGCAAAAGTTGCAACTACAGCAAACTCAGTCTAAAACATCAAGCATAACACTGTTAGTAAACATTCAAATGGTAATTAAATCTGGATAAAAAGTGAAAAAAAAAGTTAAATCTCAAAGCATCATGCATCCCCAGAAACCAGGTAAGTGCTTCGAAGAACACAGTCTTTGTTACAATCCCTGTCAAGTGAAGAAATTTTATTATTTTAAACAACTTAGTGAGTGAACGAGTAACAGCCAGTACAGCCCCAGTCAGATTAGTGCACGTGTGAGCGAAGAGGAGGAGTGGGTAGTTTGTGTCAAGTCACGCCATGGGCAGGCAAACTGTATAAACCACCTTGTGACGTCTGAATCCTGGGTGGCTTGGAGGCTGGAGAAGCAGGGGAGATTACTATAGCAATCGGGGAGGAGGCGGAGCCACTGTCACTTTGTCCTGTGGGAGGGGCAGGGACAGACAGGTCGCTATTGGAAACACTCTCTCCCACAAGAAGGTGAGAGAGGTGGAAAAATGCAGCTGACAACAAGAGATATCCTTCCATCCCTGTGGTGTTGCACACAACCACCAACAAACATTAAACAAAACAGACAGACTTGTTAAAGGTGAAGCGTGTCATTTTTGGGATGTGTGGGAAATAGTACCATAATCATATATAATTACACACTTCACCTTTAACAACAAATCACCGGAATCAGGATTGTCAAAAGATTTTGATTATTCATAGAGTTATAAGTCGTGACACACTTGGACAGGCTGTAGGACAATCAGTGAAAGAGGGCTGTTCAAGTTTTATAAAGAAAAACCATTGAACATATCAGGTGCTTCTGATGTTTTGCAATTTAGAAAAGGCAATCATACCATTTTTGTTGTCAGAATCTGAAAGTCCACCCCAGGACCATCTCTTCTGTCTCTGATCTACTCGCTGGCTGCGCTCCAGGGTACGTCTCATCACGGCCTCATAGTGCTCCTACACACACACACACGCACACACACTTTGTTAGACAAATAGAGCCATGATACTTCCTGTGAGCTGTGCAGCACTGGACCATGGAAAAGGTGTGGGTGTCAATACTAAAACAAAGTCCATGATTCCAGGCTATTTTGCATGTTAGGTACTGAACAGAACACACATGACTCCTGCTGTATGACTGTAAGACTAAAAAAAAATCACCTTTTTCAAATTAAATACATAGCCCATCTCTAAAAGTCAGTGAAGGGACCAGTGAGGTCAGCTGATTGTATGGTCATGCCAAAACACACATTTCCAGAAATAGCCTGGGTGGTGGGTTGTCTAAACAGCTAGTTAAGCTTAAGGGAGTCCTGTATAATTAGGCTGGTTTAGGTTCAGACTTAGCATTTTGCATGGCTTTAAAATATTATATTCGGTGACAAAAGGATTATACAGTCTTTATGTAGGAAAGCATTTTAATATTAAAAAGAATATTTAATATTGCCGAAGGAGGTTAATGTGCACATTCAAAAGTTTTTGTGAAGCTTGTGAAAGTCTCTTATGCTGACAAAGGATACATTTATTAAATCAAACATTCAGTAAATAGTAAAATTGTTAAATATTACAGCAATTTAAAATAACTGTATTCTATTAGGAATTTAGATTTTTAAATACAACTTCTTCCTGTGATGCAAAGCTGAATTTTCATTATTACTTACCACTTCGGTATCACACAATCTTTCAGAAATCATTCTAATATGCTGATCTGCTGCTCAAGAAGCATGTCTTATTAATTTATTAATGTTGAAAACAGATGTGCTGCTTCATATTTTTGTGAAAACCATGACAATTTTTTTTCAGAATTCTTTGATGACTATAAAGTCAAAAAGAAGAGCATTTATTATGCATCAATGAATAAGAGTCACTTTTGACCAAATGAATGAATTCTTGCTGAATAAAATTAATATCTTATTATATAAATATATCTTATTGACCATAACCTTTTGAATGGTAGTTTGCTTCTCTGTGAGTTGGGTGGTAGTGTTTTACAAAGGGTAAGGTCTAAGACCCTATAAAAAACAGTTTACCTTTTCCTCCTCTAATTTCTGTTTCCTTTTCTCCTCCACTGCAGCTCTCCTCTGTTCCTCTTTCTTGCGCTGCTCTTCCAGCTTCTTCTGTCTCTCCTCCATCTGTCTCTCCACCTGCAGCCGGGCCTTGCGCTCTCGCTCCAGGAGCTGAGTCTCACGGGCCGCTGAATGGGCCAAACAGGGTGCGTTAGCAGGTGTGATTGTATGATTTGTTGTAAAGAAAGAAAATTAATTATCTCCAGCTCTGTGCAGGTGTTGGCAAACGTTTTGACACAAAGGGCCTTTTTAATTTTTTTTTTATCACTTTCACTTTGCGTCACATCACCACTCAAAATTAATACAGTATATATTATGGTTTTCAAAGAATGCTGAACTCTTGTTTCCCAGCATCCGCCTAAGCATGAATAAAACATGCAAATGATTGCCTCACTGTTTTGTAAACAGCGTTATTGTTCTCTTTGAGTTACGTGTTATTTCTCTTGTGCTTATCACCTGTGTGCCAATGATTACCCTTCTGCAAGTCAGTGGTCACATGCACATTTAAAGTTGCCAACACCTGATGTGTGAATTTTTTTGCTTTGTCACCATGTTGCTTTTCCTGCTCTTCTCTCCTCTCTTTGGCCACTCGGAGTTTGTCATCTATCCTCAGGGCTGCCCCATCAATAACTGAGGACACATAACAGAACACAACATCACTAACTAGTGTATCAGGTGAAATCTGAACACTTCCTGGGCCTTCAAAAGGCTCTAGACAGATTGCACTAGTATCCGTTGTGCAGATAATCCTTTTGCATGGTCTTACGTATGGCTCAGGTTACAGATTCAGCTATGAGCTCACCACACCTGATACATTATTGACACTGAGTCATGGGTGTGTGTGAGGACTTGCTACAGGAAGTGCTGCAATGGCCCTAATGAGTGTAGAGACGGTCATGTGACAGCATGTTACTCAATTAACCAAAGCAAGACTGTGGGATAAACAAAACAATAAATAATAATAAAACAGGAAAAGGATCGTTTTAGTGCAAACCTGTTTTTTTTTTTTGTTTTTTTTTTAACTGTTACCTTTTGAATCTGTGAAAATCCCTCCTTAATAAATAAAAATATTTACATTTTTAATTTTTTAATTACATTAATAACTAAATTTGTTTCAGTTTAAAATTCTGAACTACTTGCATAACTGGGCCTTCAGAAAAAATAAAAGTCCATGTGGATCCCTGCAGTGACAGACAGACTGAGACCTGAGACCATTGTTTGTTACCTGGCCTGCTCTGGCTCTTCATTGTGCTGGCTGGAGCTGGTGGTGTTGGGCTGTTCCCTGCCTGGCTGCGCCGTTCCTCTGCCTGCGCCTGCGCAGCTGCAGCTGGAAATGAAACAATACAAAATGCACTTAAAAACAGGTATCACTACTGCTTAAACAGTAAAAGAAAAAAGAAAAAAAAAAGGTAGCATAAATAACTACTCTGCTTCTGACTGCTCATCTGGATGGCATGTTATTGTGTGAGTTGTGTACATTTTGCTGAAGTTAAAATAACAGAAAATAATACAGTTGTTCTACTCGCATCTCTGCTCAAAACAATACACCTTTCAAATGCTCTTCAGCGGTCTTGTGGCAGGCAGGAGAGGAGGAAGGAAGGATATAGAAAAAACGCGACCAACAAGTCCGTGTGCCTTTGTAACAGTTCTCTCCCTCCAAACAGAGTGTCAGAGAGAGTGGAAAAGAGAGGGTGTTTGTTGTTCTGGCGATTAAAAAGCATGTGATGTCTGTATGGTGAAAATCAAGATGCTGCTGATAGACCGTCAGCTGAAGAGAGGGCACCACTTGGCACATTTTACTGGATGAGGAAAAAGCGCACTGATTTATGCTCATTAGGAAAGTGTTTTGATTTGTTGGTGATCATGTGGTCCACTGTGAAACTAAGAGACTTTGAATAAGACATCAGGCTTTCTGAAGGCATGTTTGTGCCGAGACGCTGGCATGTGCTGCAGTGTGAGTATCTATAAAAGCCACAGCAGAAAAGCATGATGAAAAGGAACTCCACCGGAAGTCTGACAACAATAAAACAGAGGGGGTTATCAGCTGACCAAGTATGCAGTATAGACTAGAGGGTACAAAAACACTTCATTTAATCAGCAAAGTAAAATTGGGAACACTAAAGACAAACCATCAATGGACATGTTCTTTAAGGACTGATTAGTTGAATAAAAACAAGCTGCAAGCTACAGAGAGAGCCACATATCGGATTCTATAATTTTGAGATTATCAGCATGATAATTTAAGTATATAGATTTTTATTAAATTTTTCAATTGAATTTTGATGAAATATTATTATTGTTATTATCATTTGCTGTTAAACTGTATTATGTATGCTGCCTTCCAATAACAAACTGCAGAAACTATGGTAACGGCTGAGAAATGAGAAACATTTTTATTTAAAATGTTATTGCCTGAATTTCAATTGAAAATGTCTTTTTTTTAATCTTGTCTTTTTTTTAAATCTTTTAATCTTAGCATGAGACAAGCTTCTTTCTTAAAGGGCAAGTCTAAATAGCTTGACTTTCGTCACTTCAGTCAACTGAAAGATGTTTTCTTGTAATTATATTTTTCAGCAACTGTCTTTAATTTCATCACAATCATTTCAAATTCAACAAGTAAACTATGATTTCTTTTGTTGTGGTGACGTAGCACAAAAATCTGTCTAGAAAAATCTCTGTTGTACCATTAGATGAATGTATATGCAGGGAAGAGCCATCCTCTCATATTCATGCCTAAGATGAGATGTTTTCAACAGAGGTCTCAAAAAAGATGATGTATTATGAATATACCTTCATATCCATATAAAAGAGCACAAAACCTGTGGCAGGTCAAGCTCTGCCTAATGAGCACTACAGACAGCTGAATTATGAATGTTCAGGAGAGAGATGTAGGAGGATGTTATGTCTGAGCCGTCAGACTGCAGGCTTCTAAATAAAGAACAGCAATTCACCTCTTGACAACGGAGATAAAAAAAAAAGAAAAGCATGAAACGAGTGAGATTACAAAAACATGTTTCAACGCTTTAATAAAAATGTAAGAGCCTGCCTGAGACGGTTTGATTCCTCCTCTGTGTGGAAATTGCATAGCAACTGTTGCTGAGTGACACTCATAACGGCGCAATCATCAGATGCACGACATAACCTGCATCTGTGTGCTGTATTACTACAATACAACAGTCAGAGCACTTCAATCAATCAGTTACATTAACACATTAGCAATGAAGAAAAATGACTTATGTTTGGAGATCAACTGGTATTAAATTATGACGTGTTCGATACCTGATATGCAACATCGATGTATGTTTTATTAAAATAAAATAATGGTAGAAATAATGGTACAAATCATGAAATAACTGTCTGGCAGACAGATTAGTTCACTAGTTCTTTAATGTTTTTAGCTTTAATTTTTAAATGCATTAACAATATCATCATTAAATCATCTTAATTATTGATATCATAATTGCTATTATATTAATATGCCAATTGACTAGTTGTTTTGACAGCCCACCAAGCAGCCAATTTTTTTTTTTTAAAGTGCAGTTTTGCACATCCCTATATTAAAATAGCTTAAGCTTTTCTCCTGCAGCTACTGACAGATGCAAAATAGCAGCAAACGGGGGAGGCTGGGTAATTCCTGCTGAAGTGAAAATAACATTCACCTGCACAAAATGCTTCATTAAAGGACATGCGTACATTTAAAGAAAGTTGCTGTGAAATGAATTTAGTATTGTCCTTTTTAATGTCTCATCTGAAGCTTGGGATGACCTATGAGCAGGAGAGATGTGTCTGAAGAGCACTCAGGCCATAGTCCGAGTGCTTATTGAATATGCAAACGCCATCTGAGTCATACTCTGAACCTCACACTGTGGGCTCTGTGACACGCGGCATGCAAATGAACACCGGCCCTACAATGGATAAAAACAATGGAGACTTTGTATAGACCTTGCACATACATTCATAAAGTAAAGACAATGAAGCCAAGCCCAAGCTGACCTCATATTGTTCCTCAGTGCAACTCCAATTAGTCTGCATGTTCTTTACAGGCCACTAAACAATAATGTTTTAATGATATAAACAAACATGAACATCTGTGGAATTGCAAGCATCAACTAAGCCTTTATTGGTACCTTACAGGGGAAATAAGACCGGCATCAATGAGAACAAAGCAAACAGTTCATCATCATGGACCACCAATTGCTTTAATGGCTGATTATGTGTTTCATTTGAACAGATTTGGAGCAATTTAGCATTACACTTGCTCACCAATGGATCCTCTGCAGTGAATGGCTGCCTTCAGAATGAGAGTTCAAACAGCTAATAAAATCATCAAAATAATCCACAAGCAATCCACAGTTCATCAGTTAACATCTTGTGAAGTGAAAAGCTGTGCACTTGTAAATAACAGTTCCATTATTAAGGCATTTTTAATTTCAATCCATTGCTTCTGGCTAAAATATGAGTCCTCTATCCATAATATATTCTCATGTGAAAAAGTAATCTCATCTGAATCAGGAGAGAAATATTCACATATTAAGCATGGTTTACAAATGAAACGGTTCTCAACAAACATGTCGATGGATTTTGATGTGAGAGGACAACAGGGGAGACTTTTTACTTGGGGAAGCATAATTATTGATTCATATTTTGGCCTGAAAGCAACAATTTAAAGTTAAAACCCCTTAATGATGGATTTTATTCTCATCATAAGATATTAAGTGATGGACTGGAGTCATGTGGGTTATTGTAATGACTTTAGCAGCTGTTTGGACTCTCATTCTGACGGCATCCATTCATTACCATTGGTGAGCAAGTGATGCGATGCTAATTTTCTTTAAATCTGTTCTGATAAAAAAAAAAATTTAAATAGTAAATAAAAAAAAACTCATCTATATTCTGGATGGCCTGAGACTGAATTTCTAGCAAAAAAATGTTTTTTGGTGAACTATTTCTTTAATCTGTACCAGAAGGAAAATGCATTGTGTCACAATGCTTTGATGAGATTAAAATACTCCAGATTACCGGTTGCCAAAACAAAGCTATCATATCATTGGCTATCAGATCTTTCAATATTACCTTATGTCATGGTCATAGACAAAATCAAAAGCCAATCTGCATTGTTCCCAATATTTAAACAACCGTGACTGCTGATCATTGAGCTTTAAATTGTATATTGAACAAAAACACACACTAAAACCAGACTAGGGTTGCATCACCCCTTCTGACAACAGCTGCCCAGTTCAAACTGTCAGATGACAAGTTGGGCTGTTCAACAAACCCTCATTCACTCAGGCTGACAGAACACAAAGAACAGTTATACAAATAGCAACACTACGCTCTCTATGTCCTGCCATGCACATCCAAGGAGAGGCAGCAGTCAGGGAGAGTCAGTGCTCAGTGGGTCAGTGGGGTCCTGTTACCGCTTACTGTTTGCCTCACTCTCTTTCTCTTTTGGGTTTGTTGTCCCGTTATTGGGACAACAGGAAGTCTCTAGGGCAGATGCCTGGGGAGGAACGTGCCTGCCTTTTCCAATTATTCAGGCCTCAACAGAACGCACAGCTGTAGTTTTACATACACTCACATACTAACACATAATAGCAAAAATACATATTTTTAAAATCAACTAGCTTGCGAGTTGCATGGATAACTAATTGGTCTTAAGTAAGTCATATACAATAGGTTGGTTCAGGGTTTGACTGACCTTTATCGAAAATTTATAAGCACAAAATGCAAGAGTCTTTTTTGACACTAATTTGAAACCATCTTAAAAATACAAGCCTTGTAATGTGATGCTTGAAAAACAGTGCAAGCAACTTATTAAATATCTAAAGAGATCCATGTGAACACGTGTGCCTGTACCAGTGGTGCTTAAAGACTACGAATTTAAAAGATGCATCTTTTCTGAGTGGGTATTTCCAAGCAAACTGTATCAGAGCTATATTATAGCACATTAATTAAAGCAAAAGCACTGCCGCTAAAAATATCAAAACTTTTAAAAGAACTAGTCACCCTCATATTGACTAATTGGTTGACAACCCTATCCACAATGCAGTTCTTGTACAGGATTAGTGGGGACACCTGGACTATGTAAGCTTGGGCTATTTCAAGATGATGATGACATGTAGAAAGCAAAGTATGCTTGCTTCCTGGAGGCTAATAATAGTGTTATCATCAGCACAGGACCTTTAAGCAAGTCTGCATATCTACTATCTACTATTTGCAACGTAGGTAGCTCACCTGGTACATCACTGCACTTGCGATGCAGAGTGCTTGGGTAAGAGTCCCGTTAATCACAAGTCATGATAAAGGGCTCAATAACTTGTAGAACGAGCTAAAATGACATGATTGCTTCAGCAAATGCATTACGTTTTAAGGTGTTTTAACGCTTTTAAGGTTGGACTAAAGTTTTTAGCACCACATATTGGACATCTCATTTCAAAACTGCTGCAATGCAAACAATAACCAACCATATAAAACAACACCAAATTCACATTAATCAAGTTTGGGTAAAACTGAATGCAACACCATTCACTAGACATTTCACTTTGAAAGTGTTGTGAAATATCATTTTGGAGAAATGTAACACAGGTTTATGCAATGATCCTGGGTTGCATATCTGACTGCTGACTTAAACAAATGTCTTTACTACAAAAGCAAAAGCAAAAAAAAGCTCTGCAGGCCAATGTTCATCACCTGCAGGACTGAAATACAAATATAAGCCATTTTGCTTCACAAATTTGTTCCATACACACTTGTGTTTCTAAAAAGCTATTGCCTTTAAAAATAATCACCCGGAGAGGCACTGACTATTTAACAAGGAGACAATTCTGACAGCCAAGAATGATGAGTACACCTGATAAACAAAGGTGCTACCCATTTAATATTCACTTATAACCAGCCTGGTGGATTACAATAACAACAGCTCAATATCACATGACTCTAACTTGCCATGTTATTTTTCATGCTCTTCAATAATAGCTTTAAAAACACAAAGGAATGAATTCCTTGCCAAAAAAACTGAATAGACCTAAAAAGTAAAGTAAAGTGGTATTTGAGCATTCATTCTTGCAGACATAACCAAATATGTGCAGTTTCTGACAACTGGTCTCCACCCTATATTACGTTTGCAGTCAGGCCAGGGTTAACACTGGCAGGATGCAGATCTTGATGTCAACCAACTTTGAGGTTTCTAACCACACTGTGACCCGTTTCGAGCGATTTAATAAATTTAATTAAAGCTCTACAACAACGAACCTTCCAGAATAAAAGCTAAAATGACATACAAAAAGCATAAGTCTTTCAAGACTGTTATGTTTCTTACACAAGAACTTTTACCACTCCGTGAGATTAACCACAGGCTACAGTGACAGCTAAAGGTACTAGTTTATTAGTGGGATAGGCTAAACACAATGCATCAAAAGTGCAACTCATTCTTCATTAGCAAGGCAGAAGAGGATGCAAAGCAAGCAACCCATGCATGTTTTCCTTTGAGGGTGGTACTAGTAAATAGAGTTTGATGGTTTGCAGCACACAGGAACTGCAATGATACTGATAGTGAGAAAATGACCATTTATATTGCTGAAAGATCAGATGGTAAACGACAAAGTTATGGGTCCATCTCCAACTTTAATGAGAGTCATACGTGTAGACATCCTGTTTAGCAATTACTGATCAAGATGGCCAAAAAGACAAAAGCTCACCTCATACACTCAACATAAGATATAAAGAGAAAAATGCTGCTAAACATCCACAGATCAGTAAACACTACTTTAGTGATGCCTGTGTGTAGTTTAGTGATGCCTGTGTGTAGTTTATTGTTGCCTGTGTGTAGTTTATTGTTGCCTATGTGTAGTTTATTGTTGCAGGTGAACTATACACGTTGATGGTTTCACTTATATAGCTCAAAACAATACAAAATACCTCCATCACATGAAGTTCTCCGACTGGTTCTGTAATTTAACTTACAAGTGAACAATTTCAGTGTCTCTTTTGGCCATGTAACGTTACTGTAGATAGGAAGTGTATGTAGAAACCAACGTATGACACTGCACAGTTTATATATACATTTAACAGCATTATATTAAGTGAATATTCAGTATAATAGGGAAAAAATACGTTTAAAACAATAAACGCAAGGATATAGTCTCTGTAGAGGTAAGAGAGACATACAAATATGAGATGATGTGTCGCTGTCAAACCAGACATCACTTATCAAGCCTCCCTACAGACCCAGCATACACAACACTAAATTCATCCTATCTAAACATTAAACTGTACAAGAACATAAACGTGATCAAACACAAACTTGTTGTCTGGTGCTGCAGTAAGTTTAGCAGTTAGCTGGCCGTTATCCGTCCATCTAAGCCCGCTAACTCTCCCCCTCAAACCGCCTCAATGAAAGTAACGGATTTAAGCCCTCAGTCGTCCAAACAAAGCCACAATACTAAAGATTTGCCATATGACTGGTTTACACAACGAAAACTTGTCAAAACTGGTTGTAAATCAGTGAAGTCTTACCCATTTGCGCCCGCAACCCTTTCAGAGACGTTGCACCCTCCGCCATTTTTGCCGAAGTTTTTTTTCCTGCTGTTTGACGCTGACACATTAGAGGCGCGCGGGGACGCCGACTGCAGACGGCGACAGCGACATCTAGCGTTTGGCAGCACGCACTGCAGAACAAAGCAAGAGCGCTCGGTGCTGTTCAAACCGGTGTCCGTGACCGCAAGAGGGTGCTATGGGGTCCGTGGAAATTTGAGAAAAAGTTAAAAAAGGTATATGTGACCCTGGATCACAAAACCAGTCAACAGGGATATACACCATCTGAAAGCTGAATAAATAAGCTTCCCATTGATGCATGGTTGTTAGGATAGGACAATATTTGGCTGACTATTTGACTATATAACTATTTGAAAATCTGGAATCTGAGGGTGCAAAAAAATAAAAAAAATAAAAAAAATTCTAAAAACTGAGAAAATCGCCTTTAATGTTGTCCAAATGAAGTTCTTAACATTGCATATTCCTGATCAAAAATATTAATCGTAATTAATATCTTTATAGAACATGATCTTTACTTATATCCCAATGATTTTGGGCATAATAGAAAAATCAATAATTTCGACCCATGCAGTGTATTTGCGATTGCTACACATATATCTGTGCTTCTTATGACTGGTCCAGAGTCACATATAAGGTAAAGATAATAGATAATATTTTAAAAAAATTGCTTTGACTTTAGTACAATGACAATATAAAATCTATTTAATTGATTTTGGAAATAGCATGTTGTCTTATTAAAATCACAATTAACATTTTTCTCACACATTATAAAAGATGAAAATTGGCTATATTTTATGAATGAATATAATATTTGAAGGGTCCTTAGCATCAAACAGTTTGAAAATCCTTATTATAAACTCTCCACTGTTATTAGCCTATCTTTTATGTATCTATGTATGGATGGAGCCCCCCCGCCTTTTTCCAAAATGAACCAAAAGTGCCCTTCTCTCAACAGTTATCAACAATATATTGTGGTCAGTATTCTGTGTACAAAACAGTAACTAATGGCTCAAAACTCTGAAAATACCTGTTTATTTTTTACTTATATCTTTCAGTTTGAGACGTTTTTGTATTTCTATAGATTGTGTGCATCTTAAACAAGCTCAAATTTCATTGGACAATGTGAATGGAGCAGTATCTTCCCGGTCTTATTCGTAAATCGGTTGAAACCTACACTGTCTTTTTTTTTTAGTTTTGTTTCTTTGTTTAACTAAAATAGCAAAAGTAGAAGAAGTGACATTCATTCTAAGTATTAATTTATTCTTATTTACATCTGCGTATTGATATACCGTTTATTGTTAGATGAAACTTGTTGGCTAAATGAAGCCCCATACACAGGCCTATTATGTGAAGTGTAAGCAGTTCAAGTTCAAGGACTATTATTACAATTTAGATAATTTTACTTTACTTTTATTGTTATTTTTTTTATTTTTTTTTGAGTTATGCTTTTAATTCCAAAAAAATAAAAATTAAATAAAATAAATAAACAAGGGATTTGGTGCACAGGCTTAGCATATTTTCCTTTTACCACTGGAGCTTTGACAATATGTTGAATGAGAAACTGACAGGATCAGCAACGTTGTGGTCAACCCCTCCCTTTAAGAAAACAGCATATTCCCTTTGGCAGTACTGCTTTTCTGGCATCTCAGACTGCTTCCTTTCATTTTAGCCATAGTTTGCAGGCCCCTCATTCATCTTTTATAGAAAGCCGAGCCTTGTATCAGTTACACATATTAAATATTGCACCAGCACTTGTGTTAACACTTACTGTAAGTCAGTAATGGATGTGCCTGTGAGGGAATGTCAGGGCTTTATACAGAGCATAATGAAGCTCTAGCCCATACATCCCACAGCCACAATAACAATAGCTGCTATGACTAATTCATTGACCAGTGCAGGGTAAAACAAAACTTGTGTGACCTGAACTAAAGTTGTAACTGTTGCAGCTGAAGATATGCTATGTTATAAGTGTCTTACACTTTTAGCATTCTGCAAAAGGTAGTATTTTTTGTATTAATATTCACAATGACTGTGCTTTGATCATTATTGTCAAAAAAATAATAAGCAGCACTGAATGTATTTTAATTGAACACTGATGATATCTAAATATAAACTAAAATAACTGATATCTGTCACAGCCTTGACAGTCTTTCCATAAGCGTGAAATCATAATTTTGGTGTCAAATGTTGAAAAAAGCGATGTATAAAAGTATGTGTGAAACCTCTTACACAGGAACACGGTTGTGTAATTTTTCACAGGCTTGTGGTAAATACTTTCAAGCTTCTTGTAGAAATACCCTGAATGGGAAATTTAGAGGAAATTGTGAAGTGGAGGCTGAAACCTTCCTTTCCCCTTGTGTTAAAAGTACAGAGAGACATAAAACCAGAAGTTGATTAATCCCTTTCTTGAAAACGGTTTTAGCAACACTCCCTCTTCTATTTATGAAAAACACACAGTGTAAATCTTTGGAAATATAAGAAAGAAACTAAGAGCAGTCAATGATTTTGCCATATTTTAAAAATGAGCGGCAGGTATGTTCTTGCTCAATTCGTGAGACATTGAACAAGAACTTACCTGCCACTCATTTTTAAAATAGCTTCATTTGCACATTGAAATCAATCAGAGATGGTGGTTGTTAAGAATGTTCTTAACTAAAATGTATTTTGATTTTCAAGATATAGATTAAAATAGCCTATGTACAGAATTTAAGATTAAATAGAAATATGCCTCTAAAATATACAGTATATCTAAAAAACAAGTGCTGTCTTGCTGAGAGAAGAAAGAGGCTCATTGTAATTATGTCTACATTCTTCTTTAATAAGTTTCACAGCTTTGTCCATACTCAATGTCAAGCATTTATAAAATACAATATGGGAAATGCCCACTAAACCAATATTTATTTAGTTAGTTAGTTCATGTCTTGTTAGATAGGTAGAGACAAACCTCCTTATTTTTGGCATGCTGGATTATTCACTTGCAGTTCACTTTTCTAGTAATTTGAAACAGTAAGATTTCTGTAATGGAAATCAGGGCTTTTTATGCTTTTCCAAGCAAGGGCGTAGAATTGGATGCTAGAGACATGCCCCTACCAATATCCAGTGACTAAACTGTCCCTAGCAATAATTTTGATCAAACAAGCCCATGTAATTACTGCTGATGTGTCTACTATTGATATTAGGCCTACTTGACAAGTCAAAGTAAATACGCTAGAAAACCACATGCTTTAATTAACATGCTTGTGTGGAGTAAAAATGTTAAAACATATGTGCACATGTTTGGTTGAATGTTAGGCCTATATTTACCCTCTTTAAAACTGAAGAGTGTGTGGCTTATCTGTGAATAAGATGCACGTGACGGTTGTGTTTGTTACTATAGCAACAGCAGGGTCCCGGCTGAGTTCATGAGAAGCATCTAGCTGCAGCCTACAAGATCCAGGGGGCGTGGTTGATCCAGATCCAACTCCTCCCACCCGCCTATATCTAAACCTACCCATCTCCACCCCCTGATCCCTAAACCCACCCCATCTCCACCCCTAAACCTACCCATCTCCACCCCCTAGATGTGGATCCAACCCTGCCCCCTGGATCTTGTGGACTGCAGCGAGCCCTACTTGGAGTTCATCACCGAGTTCATAGCACTCTGATACTGCTTTAATGTTGTTGTTTTTACATAATCCATAATCAAAATTGTGTAATTATTGTCTGATGAATATGCTAACATAAAAAGCTCTCTTTATTCATTATGAGTAGGCTACCATAAATGTATGTTGGCTACAATAGGAATACACTTTAGATGACATTAAGCTGTGGTTTTACTTCAAATAAAACAAAAACAAAAAAAAACTTGCTAAACTAACCATGGTATTTGTAGTAAAACTCTGGTTACACAAATGATCATCAATGCGCCAAAAAACCCTGGTTACTACACTTTTACTATAATAAACCCATGGTTCATTTTCATAAGGGAAATGCGAAAATGTTGGGGTAGTTGGATGGGGAGGGGGGTGTTATGTCCCCTCCACAGTCAAAATCAAATTTTTGCCCTTGCTGTTTCGTGTTCATCTTCTTCTCCCAGTTTCTCTTTTTACATTGACTATCACTCTACCTATTAGACTAATACAACAATAAGTTCTCAAATATTTATTTCAAAATATAATAATACATTTAATATTCTTCAATGTTAGGCCTATAAAATGACTGGATGTTTTCAACTGATTTCCCATTGATCTGTCCCCAATTGAATTGCAGGATCAGGCTATTTAAATGATAGCAAATTATGCTCAATCATAATGCACAACTAACATATATTTTGAGGTGCAAAATACATGTTTTACTATTTTATTGGTAAACATCATACTTTTCAGCTTATTTTAGTTAATGTTATAAATCTAGCAAGCTAAGCCTTTAATAGTAGGCTACTAATAATTTGTGATAGGCCTAAGTGCTAAATGATAATGCATATAAATTCATCATATGTGTTTTAAAAGACAAGTTGACACTCCCAATCTGAAATGATGAATTGACTCATTTGATTGGGAGATCGGGACTGTAGGGACACATACTGTAGGATGAATAGATGCATTTTCACTGTTTTAGGATTATCAGCGCTTTGAATAGTTTCCATATAGGCTGCTTGTCTAGATTAACTTTGGATAAAGAAAATAATTTTATGTATGAAGTTTAGCTAACAGGAATAATGTAGTTATTGTCTGCTGTTATATCCCCATCAAAATCAAACCCTAGTTTCTAATAGCTTCATATCACATAATATAACGCCCTCATGTGGTATTTGGGAATAAAGACAAAGATGTTCAATAACGCAGAATGTCCACATAAAATCAGCAACTACTCGTCTCTCTAAATGTTTAAAAACATTGGTAATGAAATCTAAAATTACAAGCACTGTTGTTGTTGTTTTAGTTATTTTATTATAATTTAAAAGAAATTACAGGCCATTAATTATAAAACTTGTTCCATGTCATTTAATGTTACAATGGCAGACACACATTGAACTAATAATAATAAAAAGATAAATATGCTATATAATAGAAAATAATCACAAAGTATGTCTCCAAGTGAAACATGCAAATATCTGTCCAAATACGAATTATGAAAGCTCAGAGAGAGCTTTGGGTTGCCACAATAAAATCTAATTAAATTTGTTTGGTGAGAGCTATCTGGAAGAACCAAATCTAATCTGAACACCTGAAGGAACATTACCTGAACTGTTTGCTTAAGATCTGAAACAACTTCCTGTTAAGATGGTAGACTCATACTGGGCACACGAATATATGCATGAAACCATGAACAGTTCTGCATATTTATTGTCATGTGCTATCTTTTGTGACATTATTATAATTAATGCATTTCCAAAAATACAGCATGTGGCTCTTTCATACTTTAGTGATCAATCCCTCCAGCTTCAATCACATGCTGCTCTTATTATCACTAAACTTTTACAGAACAAGCTTACACAAATACATTACCCACCCACCACTGACTCTATATCAGAAATATTCTTCCTATTTAGCAAGAGTCATGCCTTTGCTGCAGTATTTCATCATACAACGTGCACCATTAATCTTTAACCATTTATGAGGTGTGTCTCCTCCCACATTCATGAGTGATAATCATACACAAATTAAAAAAAACAAGCATATATCTCAATCAGAATTACCAGTCTGGGTCTCAGTGGTGTGAAAAAGAAACAGATTCATGAAAGGGTTAATTATCTGGTTCATCATCAGATTAACTGGTTCCGGATACTGTTCCTTATTGACCCATGTACAGATCCTTTTATGTTTATTACTGTCTTTATGATTAATAAATAACTTATCAACAAGAGATTGGGCGTGGATTTTGTCTCCTGAGGAAAGGTCCTGCGCTGGATATATTTAGAGGACAACATACCCTCATATCATTTTCTAACCTGGGTTTCATTCTAGAGAAATGTCATAACACAGTAAGTAGTCATTTAATTAAATTACATAAGATGGTAATGTAATCAATATTTCTCTTTTTAGATGGTTTGCCTTTTCTAACTTTAAACACAGAGGTTTTATTTAAATTCTTTGAATTTTTAAGATTTTTTTTTTTAAGTTAGGACACTGTAGAAATACTTTCTCTTTTTATTTCTTTGTTTTTAGATATATCATGCATACCTTCAATAAATACCTGCTTGTGACTGTTTACATGTGGATTTCTCTCAATTGTGCAGGTATGATTTTTCTATAAACTCCTTCTTACATTTATTTTGTAATTATCTTTTCTCCATGTCCATGTTACTCTATTTCTTGGGAAAATGTCATTAAAAGTTTTTCTATTGCTAAAAAGTAAATCATTTGTTGATTATTATTTTTGAGTGAAGGGAAGCTCTGTTATGTTTGACATTTATAAGTGTCTGTTAATAGTGACAAGAGAATGACAAGTATTATTTTGCTTGTTAACATGTGAGTGATCAGTTTAAGAGGACTGATGCAAACTGTTGCATTAAATGGTTTTGTTTAACCAAAAAATTGCTCTTAGTTGAAAATAGATGCCTAATCTGTAATCTGTGACTTTTAGGCTCAAGCCTATGGGGGATGAAGAAGACTTTTACTATCCGGCCCTGTGTTTGGCAGCTGAATAAAAGAGTTATCATCCCACCTTTAGAGGAACTGAGTGTCTGCATCAACCTCAAGAGAAATCTTAGCACTTCTGGATGGACTGCTTTTGACTACAAAGGTCTAGGTCAACAGCACGTGGAGCTTGGCTTAGCTGGAGATATGGGCAATGTAATAGCCTCTCTTTTCGGAGACAAATGGACAGTTGCTTATGACATGCCCAAAAACAAGTGGCACACAGTTTGTCTGACATGGTCGAGTCATAGTAGGCTTTTCCAGGTGATCATTAATAAAGACATTTTTGAATTTCATCTGAATGAAACGTCACCCAGGTTCCTTGCCGCAAACGGTACCCTGAGTTTGAGTGTGTCACATAATTTTGTTGGAGGTTCTATTGATTTTGAAACTGGGAAGGAATTTCAGGGGGACATGTCCTTGTTCCGTATGTGGGGAGTGCAGATGAGTCCACAACAGCTGGATGCATGCAGATGTGTAGATGGGAATATTGTGACTTGGAGAGAGCAAGATTTGGATTATCAGTGTCCACCCATTCCAGATGACAACTTTATTTGTGGTGAGAAATATAGAATGAATTTTACAATAACTTGTGTTATATGATGAAATGCATTCTAACGAACTGTACCTTCACCAAATTTCAGAATCGTCAAAATATAAAATTCAAATGAACACAACTATTACACAAAATATCAGTAATGATAATACTGAAAATGATATCCAGGAGATTGTTTTAATCTGGGTAAGATAATATGTGTGTGTGTATATATATATATATAAAATATTTAACATTTTCACTTACACTTTAGTATTTATAAACTTTTTCATTTTAATTTCAGCTGAAGCACGTTTTCCCTCAGAAAATATCAGTGCATTCTGTGTCCCTGTCAGATTTAAGGTAATTATTTTATTTTTTAAACTAACTTACCAACGAACATACATAAATATCCAAATATTTGTACAACTTGCATTATTTATGTAAGCATGTGATGTTATATGGTGTCCATGTAATTTTTATGTTATTGTATTGTCTAAGAGAAGTGCCCAAATTTAGCCCTCAAACAGGAGCTGGACAAAATAAGGAGGAAACTCAGGTATAGCATATACTATACATTTTCATGATTAACTGGACATATATAATTTATATCCTTTTAACACTACAAAACACTAAAACTATATCATATAACAATGTTTTATATATAAATGTTACATTATGCTTCTTTGAAGGGCATTGTAAATTCACCAACCAAGAAACAATGGTAAAAATTCTCATACACCTGCAATACACACATATATGTCACAAGTTTATATCAAACCATCTAAAGGAGGATTTGTCATGTTTGTGGTTTTAGGTTTGACTGTGTGGTGTTTGTGAGAGTGATACCTGCAGCTGATGTGAGTAAAACAGTGTCTATGATCCAGGAGCTGTTAATACCCATCTATAACTACAACAACATCCTCCTGAAAACAAACCCAGCATCTATAAACATCCTCTCAGTAGGTACGTAGCTGTATGTAAGGGGTGGGAAGGGGAGGATTCAGCCAACAAAAAAGCTCACTGTTTTGAATTTTACAGCTGCCTTTCCTAACGTGACTTCAAATCCTGCTTTGACCACTGTTCCACCAATCTCAAGTACAAATATTACAATATCAGGTCTGTGCCATTCAGAGCTTCATAACTCACCAATTAAATGCTTTTAATAATGCAGAAGCCTTTTCACCATAATTCATATAACAAATACAAAAAGTTCACATTCCTTTTCAAGAGCTCATATGAAAAACATTTTGTTCTTCAGGAACTCGCACATTATCGCAAACACTGGCGATGGATAATATCTGTTCAATCACTTCAGGCTTAATTTCAAACAGAGGTGAGTTCAACAATGACATAGCACACATTTATGTATGGTTTGTACATTGTGGATATACCAGAATCTCAAACAATTACTATGTAAAACATATTTTAATGCAGGGTTTATGAGGGTAACAAATCTTTGTGCAAAATATAGAATCATATTGAGTTAATTATCCTTATTTTATGTTTCTTTTAAATGAGTGATATTATTTTCTGTCAAATAATGAGTAAATATTTTGAAGTATATTATGTTGTATTTTAAAAAGTTAATTTAATTAGTAACACTTTATTATAAGTGTACTTTGACATGTACTTATAATAACAATAAACTATTCATAATTACATGCAAGTAACCCTAAGACAAACCCTAAACATATAGTAAGTACATGCAGTTAATTAATATTACTCAGTAGTTAAATATATAATTACACTGTAACAAGGACACCTTAAAATGAAGTGTAACCATTTAAATGACTAATGTTTCACCAGATTTTGGAGACATTTTTTATAGAGTTTATCTCAATCTAACAATGAGTGGCAGCATCACAGACCCTCAACACACTATACAGCAATGGGTGAGTAATGACACATATTATAAAAGGTAATTTGGTCCATATGTGACGCTGGACCACAAAACCAGTCATAAGTGTCAATTTTTCGCAATTGAGATATATACATCATCTGAAAACTGAATAAATAAGCTTTCCATTGATGTATGGTTTGTTGGGATAGCACCGAGATACAACTATTTGAAAATCTGGAATCTGAGGGTGCAGAAAAATCTAAATATTGAGAAAATCGCCTTTAAAGTTGTCCAAATTAAGTACTTTTAAGTTTTTTTCAAAAATTAAGTTTTGATATATTTACGGTAGGAAATTTACAAAATATCTTCATGGAATATGATCTTTACTTAATATCCTAATGATTTTTGGCATAAAAGAAAAATTGATAATTTTGACACATACAATGTATTTTTGGCTATTGCTACAAATATAACCCAGCGACTGGTTTTGTGGTCCAGGGTCACATATCTTTGTATTTGATGTGCTTTTTTCTTCAGCTTCAGCAAACACTGGGAAAATGCCACATGGATGTTTGGAATCTTGTGATAAAAGGAGCTCCTAAGTAAGTGTCCCAACATGGAATACATAAAATGGAACACACAAATGCAGATGAAATAGATGCTTTCTTGTTACTCAAATTATTTTTTTTTTTAGGTACATCACTACTTTTCAGGTTCAGGCTATGGCACCAGTGAATATCACAGCAACAGAGAGGCTGATTTTTGAACTTTTGACAAAAGGATACACCAATGCTACCATCAGTATCACTGTCCCA
Organism: Barbus barbus; assembly: GCF_936440315.1. NCBI lineage: Eukaryota > Metazoa > Chordata > Actinopteri > Cypriniformes > Cyprinidae > Barbus > Barbus barbus. The sequence goes on along the minus strand of NC_136761.1, from coordinate 22,383,770 downwards.
TCCGGTGAAGTCAACATCAGCCATATAAGTACAGTGTAATTTTGGCCTTATACTGGAATTAAAGAAATGGAATCAAAATATATGTGTGGTCTCTCAATGCGGTTTTATTGTTACAGATCCAGGCCTTTGTCCAGAGGAGACCATGCTCACAGTGTATGGTATATACATGTGGCCCGAAATGACACCTCAAAGTAAATATAGCATGGGATGTGTAAGAGGGAATGAAATTGCTACAAGGTTCTGGTAAGTACTACACATTGTGCAGTGGTTTTGCAATTAATACACAGGTTGTTAAAATATGAGCATCAGCCAATTAATCTATTGAAGTATTAAAAAACTAATTTCCAATTTGTTTTATGGACGTTATCATTTTTGTAATCACCATTGAATCTATTTTTAAAGTGAAATACTGTTTTGTTTCTATAGATACAATTCATTGGCCCTGGAAAAACATTCAGATAACACTAGTTTGCCATGTTTAGCTTTGCGTCATTTGGCACACAAACTATACAAACAATTCTGTGCGGCCCTGCTGATTAATATGCCTTATCTTTTTCTTGTGGAAAGCAATATCCTTTAATTGAATAATTAGCTTGACAATACTTCTTGGACTCCTGACAATGCCAATATTAATTAATTCCCAGTACAGCAATATAACACCAGTCACCATTGCATAAAACTGATCTTTTCAAGAGTTCTAAGAAACCTCGGGAAAAGCTGTACTACAGTCATTTCTAAAACCTTGTAAATAATATTTTCTTGATGTCAGGAGAATGCATTAAAGGAGTAATTCACTGCTGCCAAAATGGGTTTTAATAAAAAATTAAAACATTTTTAAAAGAAAAACTTGATGCTTTGAATCTTCAGAGAGCATTCAGAGTTAATATTTTCATAAACACTGGCAAAACATTCTTTAAAAAATGTTGTTAGCTGAGGAGCTGTCAAAAGTCCTTTGCTGACAAACAAGGATGAAGAATTTAGTAGTGATGCTAGTGACATGTCCCTACTAGTATCCATCAACTACTAAATTGCCCCTACACTCTAAAAAATGCTGGGTTAAATACAACCCAGAGCTGGGTAAATATTGGACAGAACATTTGCTGGGTTGTTTTCAACCAAGAGTTGGGTTAATTGTATAACCCAACCGATGGGTCTAAACAACCCAATGGCTGGGTTCATCCATATTTTACCCAGTGCTGGGTTGTATTTAACCCAGCATTTTTTAGAGTGTAGCTATATGTATATGTATATGTATATGTATATGTATATATATTTGTATATATATAACTTCGGCTTGTGGATCGTGACTCATTTGATTTAGATCGTGACTTCGGAGAGTGTATCGTGAATCGTTTGATTTAGATCATGACTTCGGAGAGTGTATCGTGACTCATTTGATTTAGATCGTGACTTCGGAGAGTGTATCGTGAATCGTTTGATTTAGATCGTGACTTCGGAGAGTCTATCGTGAATCGTTTGATTTAGATCGTGACTTCGGAGAGTCTATCGTGAATCGTTTGATTTAGATCGTGACTTCGGAGAGTGATTTAGATCGTGACTTCGGAGAGTCTATCGTGAATCGTTTGATTTAGATCGTGACTTCGGAGAGTGCATCGTAAATCGTTTGATTTAGATCGTGATTATTTTTCTTTTTTATTAAACAGTACAAACAACCAACAATTAAGGCAGTACAGTTCTAAAGACAAAACAAGGAAAAAAGAAAAAAAAAAATAACACCTCAAGAGGACACACTATGAAGAGGATGAATAGGCTATAGAAATGCAGTTTTCACTGCTTTAGGATTAACAGAACTTTGGATAGTTTTAATTTAGGCTACTTGTCTAGATCAACTAATAAAGAAAAGAGAGGTTTAGAGACAGATTTTTTTCATGTAGGCTATGTGACATGTATGTCTATTTAGCTATATTCTCTGTTGAGTAATCAAACAATCCAAAGAAAACATATTTTAATAGTATTGTTGGTTTTACATAATCAAAATGTAATTTGTGATTATTGTCTGATGAAGTGCTACCACGTTCTAGCTGACAAATAAATGGAGAATTGTTTCTAGTAAATATATGCATTGTTAATTTACTTGCACTACCAACATTGTAACAATACAAAGCTGTTTGAAAATGAGTGAACAAACCCTTTAATAAATGGCTAAATGAGACTCACAGTTTTTTCTCATTCCATTTAGTAAGTTATACGGGGCAACTGACAGAGCAGTGTGGGATCATCCAGACATGAGCAAGTGTATTCGAACAGTGTCAGATTTTGATGATTTGGAAAATATCACAGTTACAGCTGGTAAGTTATCATTATTGGTCTTTATTTGTCAGAGAAGACCGAAACAATTAATTCAGCCCACTTTAAAATTCTCCATGTTGCATCTGTCTCCAGACAACTCAGCAGACATTGTGGACATGATTGAGGATATTTTAAATAAACAAAACGATCTGAATGATGCTCAGCTGGACATTGTGCTTGAAAAACTGTCCAAGGTCACCGAGGTTGGAACCTTGACCACAGACCTGTCTGGTGACATTACTAAAATTGTTTCAGATATCTTTTATTTCAAAACTAGTCCCACCCAAATCAACAAGTAAGTATGCAAAAAGGTCAGAACACTTTGTGCAGGATTATATTTTGATACAAATAGTATAAGAGATAGCTGAACCAAAAATGGATATTCTATCATTATTTACTCACTCTCACGTTGTTTCAAACACATTTCTTTCATCTCTGGACACAAAAAGAGAAATTAAAATATAATGCCCAAGTTGCTATAATATGGTGTCAGAAGATCCCACACTATTTTAAATGGATAATGCTTTTTTCATGGCTCTTTTCATGGAGCAATAACAGCTGATAAAAACATCAACGTAAAGTTAAAGCATCTTAATGATGGATATATAACAAACACTCAGCTTTTCACTTCACAAGACGTTAATGGACTGGATTACATGAGGATTTTTGTGATGTTTTTATCAACTGTTTGGACTCTCATTCTGACGGCACCCATTCACTGCAGATGATCCATTGTTGAGCAAGTGATTCAATGCTAAATTTCATCAAATTTGTTCTGATGACTGAACAAACTTATCTATATCTTGGATGGCCAAGTCAATTTTCAGCTAATTTTAATTTTTGGGATCAAATATTTCTTGAAACCCAAAGTTTTTTCATTTTCAGGTTGAGCCAAAAAAAAAAAAAAAACATATTCAGTATAGCAGAAAATATGTCCAAAAATATATCTCTGAAATATGTCTGAATATCTAATATATTTTCCTGCTGTAGTCACATTGTGTCTTTCTGTCTTTGTGTGTGGTAGAATTCTTTCTATTACAGACCTTATGGGAGACAGGACGGTGTTTGAGGGAGACTCTCATAACATGACAGCACCTTCATTAGCACTTCAGCTGATCAACCCTGATACCTCTCAGTTCCATGGCCTCACATTCGAGGTGTCCTCTTTACTGAATGATAGCACCCCTGAGGTGAGAGACAAAGAGAAACTGTATATCTAACACTGCATGAGACCAAGATCATTATGGAAACTTTAGACTCTTAGCGAAAATAGAAGTGTGATATTAAATTATCACAGTACCTTTGAGAATGTGTTTTCACACCATTGTGACCACAAGGTTTCTGTGTCCTTGTGTGTGTTGTGTTATTGGATCATGGGACACAAGTGGTTATTTTAGCACCATTTACATGTCAGGTGTGATACTCGCCATGACCACCAAATGACTTTGAAGTAAGAATGATATGAATGTATTGAGCCAGCATTTTTGTATGTATTGAAGCTGAAGTATAATAAGTATAATATCTTTCTATTCCATATTAAAGACATAAGCCATTCATAGGTTAATTTTCTCAAAACACTGTGTAAACACTGCATCTCAGTGGTGTGACTTGTGGACGGGACTATCTGTTTTTTAGATCATCGGCTGATGAGGATGATTGTTTGTTTCGTTCAATGGTGCTTTTGGTGCAGAAAGTTCCATTTATATTTATATCACATATACACTGTAAAAAGTGATAAGTTGACTTAACTTAAAATAAAATTGAGGAAACCCCTTGCCTTAAAATTATCAAGTAAATAATAATTTAAAAAATTAAGTTAAGGGAATTGTCAGGTTCACTTAACTTATTTTTAAAAATTATTATTTACTTGATCATTTTAAGGCAACGAGTTTCCTCAATTTTTTTTTAAGTTAAGTCAACTTATCACTTTTTACAGTGTATGCTCCTAGTACATGAAGATCAAGAACATGTATTTTTACCATGCTGAAGGAAAATTTCTGCTTTGTTCATTTACTCATGCTAGTTTTTGTCCAAATAAAAAAATATGAAGCCAAAGCAGATTCAAGTGTTGAAACTGTAGCAGTGCTACTGAATGAAACAGTATTTTGAATTGGTTAAGTGAATGATTCAGCGACTCATTCATAGTTACATATAATCATAGTCATAGTGCATATCGGCATAACCTGTACTCACAGCCTGGAACAATCAATACAGAGAAAAATGAGAACATGTATGGTAAATGGTTTTTAAAGTATGCTGTAATGTTTTTTCCCCTTTTTCTGTAGATATTTTATGACAAGAACTTTACAGTGCATCCAGACACAGGAACTGCAGCATTCATTTCTTTACCTCATACAATTGAGAGCTTTTTCCCGAACAATGGAGCCAGACCTCGTGTACAGTTTCATTTTTATGGCACAGAAGGTTTCTTTGAGGTAACATACATTGAATTGGTGATCACATTTTTCTTGTGTGATCCTCTCACTTTCTGAAAAATAAAGCTCTTCAAATCGGTTTACGTCAGGGTTCCTCAAATCTTGGCTTGGAGGGCCAATGCACTGCAGAGTTTAATTCCAACCCTGATCAAACCCATCTACCTCTGATTTTCTGATGATCCTGAAGACATTGATTAGCTTGTTCAGGTGTGTTTGATTTGGGTTAGAGCTAAACTCTGCAGCAAAGTGGATCTCGTGGAGCAGATTTGAGGATCCCTGGTTTACGTAAACAACAGCAAAACTATGGAATTAGCAGTTTTCAACTATTTATATGCAGCATTTTCAGTACTTACTTCTGATGGCAGACTTTTAATATCTAGGACCCTATAGCTGACATGAAGCTGAACTCTTATGTAGTATCTGCCAGTGTCACCAATGCCACAGTAAGCGACCTTGAGATCCCAGTGATGGTCACTCTCCGTCATCTCCAAAACAAAGAGGTCTGTATGGATACAATCAGCCAACACCAAAACAAACCACAACTCATTTCAGCATCCTTATTGTCCTGTTGTAACAAACTATAGTAAACAGTTACCATAATAATGTGAGCTACCAAATGTATGCTATCTTTTGTCAACAAATATCTACCTAAGAATACAGTAGCTTCTCATGAAAACGAGGCAGCTCTAATTCATTGACTATGATAGCCCCTGGCATTATCACAGATTTACAGCCTGATCATTATAATAATATTTTACCACACTCTTTTTTTTGCTCTATAGGACTGGGACACTGTCAAGTGTGTCTACTGGGACTTCAACAAAAACAGTAAGCTTTTTGATACACACTTTCAAATTCAAAATGTAGGCTTGTCTACAGTAAAAGTGCACTTAATTTTGGTTAATATCCCCATGATAGTTGTTGACTGAATGTCTCGTAGATGAGAAAGGTGGGTGGAATGATACAGGATGTGAGACAGTGATGTCTAATGCCACTTATACGTCCTGTTCCTGTGATCACCTGACACATTTTGGAGTTCTTCTGGTGAGTTCAGTTTGTCTGCCCAAAATGTAGACAGCCAATTAAAAATGTTATAATGTACACAAAGTTTTACCTAATTTTCATGGTTGTGTAAAACTAAATGGTCAATGAATGACATTATATTTACCAAAGGCAATATAATAATTAACAGTAAAGGTTTTATAAAAACATTTGGAAACTAAAGGTCATTAGTTGTTGGAAGACAAATGCTGGCAATGTTCACAACATTTGCATTTTGATTATTGTAACCACTATGCATGTTTCCCTGAACCCATCTGTGCTCCAGGATATCTCTAAAACCCCAATAAGCATGAAAGACGAAAGGATTCTGACTATCATCTCGTACCTGGGCAGTGGAATATCCTCCATCTTTCTTGGAGTCACACTGTTGACCTATTTGTCCTTTGAGTGAGTTCATAGACACTTTGCAAGTTACCGCTTGAACCAGAATAACAATACAGACTTAGAGACTTAATTGGTTTGTTTACATCCAAACATAGTGTCAATAAACGTTGATTGTGAATAAATGTTGTCTTTTTTGCATGTTTTCTTACCACAGGAAACTGAGGCGAGACTACCCTTCAAAGATCCTTATTAACCTCTCCGTAGCCTTGCTAGGGTTGAACATGCTCTTCCTGGTGAACTCCTGGCTTGCCTCTTTTAACAGCAATGCCATCTGTATTACTGTAGCAGCCTTTCAACATTACTTTTTCCTGGCTACCTTTACTTGGATGGGACTGGGTGCAATCAATATGTATCTGGCCTTGGTCAAGGTCTTTAATTCATATGTGCCGTCTTACATCCTCAAATTCTGTGCACTTGGATGGGGTGAGACAAGCAGTTTTGTGTTTTTTTATCTTCAAATGTTATACTGTGTAATTTCAGTTGAATTAAATGTGTCTAGAGTATTTCTGCATAACAACTAAGAAAATCAAGGAACATTTTTGTGTTTGTTAATTCTTGAACTGTTGTTTGCAGGTATACCTCTGCTGGTTGTAAGTTTAGTGCTTGCCATTGATATAAATTCATATGGCACCAGCCTCTCCAGAGGACTTTACCAAGAATCCACTGCATTGTAGGTGCTATAAGCAAAAGGATTTAAAATACACATTTGCATATATTGGTGAACACCAACAAATATTACTAATCATAGAGCAAGCAATCTGATCTCACAAGAAAACGTATTTTTACTTAGTTGCGATTCTGTAGTTCATGAAGTTGCAATTCCTTACAAATTCATGTGATAAAAATGTACGATTTACGGTGGCCAAGAGAGCTCAGCGCCCTGCAAATAAAAAAAAAACACCTGCAAATTAAGAAAACATCTTCATCAATTTGACAACACATGCACTGCAAATGCTCACAACACAACCAAACAAAGAAACACGCTGCAAAAACAGAAACGTGCTGCAAATACTCACAACACAAACAAACAAAGAAACACGCTGCAAAAACAGAAACGTGCTGCAAATACTCACAACCCAAACAAACAAAGAAACACGCTGCAAAAACAGAAACGTGCTGCAAATACTCACAACACAAACAAACAAAGAAACACGCTGCAAAAACAGAAACGTGCTGCAAATACTCACAACACAAACAAATTCTTAAGCTGGCTAACTTACTTTACAACTTCCCTTACAAAAATTAAACGTAGCCTATGGTTTTACTATTGAAATTAATTAATTAATAAATACAATAAATAAAAACAAAAACTGATTACTATAGTTATACCATGCACAAATTAACCATGGATTTACTACACTAACTATAGTTTTAGTATATTACAACTGTGGTTATACAAATGGTAATAAATACAGCAAAAAAAAAAAAAAAAAAACATGGTTAATTTTCGTTTTTTTGGAGTAATTTTGTTGTGGTCTGTGCTACTTGTGCATTTGTCTATTTGGTTATGTTGTAAGCACTGTATTTGTAGCGTGTTTCTGTGTTTGTGTTGTGAGCATTTGCAGCACATGTGCTGTCAAACTGATGAAGATGTTTCCTTAATTTGCTGGTGCTTTTTCTATTTGCATGTGTTTTCTGAAGTTGCAGAACGTTGAGCTCTCTAGGCCACTGTAACGATTGGCAATTTTCCACATTGGTGATGTCGTACAAAAGCATATTTTGAGATGTGCAAATTTGCCAAACCTAAAATATTTTTGAAGGCGTTGGAGCAATGATGTAGTTAAAATCACTCACAGCAAATTCTGTCCAGCTGATGAGCAATAAAAACTTTTAAAGTGTGTGCAAAACATATCTAAAGGCCACGATCAGAATAAATAGAAAGTTATCGTCTGTTGGTGTTGACGGCAATTTATTTATCTTATGGTTGTCATTATAATGATCTTTTTGGAGTTAATGGACCTTTATGGTTATACTGTTTCTCTTCATCCTCTTCAGTTGCTGGTTAAAGAATGAGGTGTCCTTTTATGTGACGGTGGTTTCCTTCGTGACCCTGGTCATGGTCTGTAACATCTGCGTGTTTGTGGTGGTGCTGGTACAGATCCGTAAAATGCGGATCAATAAGCCTTCCAGCAGCAGAAAAGGGTTCCTGCATGACCTGAGAGTAGTGGCCAGCCTCACCTTCTTGCTGGGACTTACCTGGATACTAACCTTCATCGCCTGGGGCCCAGCCAAAACCCCCCTGCTGTACCTGTTCTCCCTCCTCAACAGTCTTCAAGGTAACAGCAAGGACTGCTTATGTGAGAGAAAGTTAAAATATGTAACACTGTGCATACGGTACAAATACATGCAGTGGTACTCATGATTATAGTAGGTCAATCATACAGATAAGAATGAAATAAGGATGCATTATTTTGTTTAACAACAGATAATATTGTTTTTGGAATGCAGTCATAATGGCGAATGTACGGGATCTTTGGACAAGTGTTATGCTTTTTACTGTATTTCAGGTTTCTTTATCTTCCTGTTTTATTGTCTGATGAAAGACAATGTAAGGAAGCAGTGGAGGATACATCTCTGCTTTGGAAGATTCAGACAGACTGAAAACTCAGGTTTGTCTCATATAAAGAAGTTCAACACATACTTAACCTATGGTAAATAGCTATACCTAGAGATTATAATAATAATATTGTATAATATTTGAATTATACAAAACTGCATATCAAACACCAACCAAAAATAATAATAATAGAAGGTTGAATATAAAGAGAATCCCACTTAAAAAGTTATCAATTAGAGACAAGCTTATTTGAATTTTGACCAGACTGGAGCTGTTCTGTGACACCGGGGGCCAAAGCGAAAGGTGGTCTACAAGTCTCCTCACCGTCCATGAAGTCAGAGACTACCAGTGAAAGGAAGAGCTCTGATACCTCAAACTCAGGGAGCAGCCATAATGGTGTTTTCCTGACACAGGACAGAAAACAATAAAAAAAGAGAGCATATGAATTCTGTGTATTCAATTTCTTTTTGGTGTTTATCTTAAATGACATGTTTGGAAATCTCCAGCAGAAATCCATGAAAGGCTTCATTAAGTTGTTTTTTGTTTGTTTTCTTTTTGTCGACTATATTGTCATTATTCCATTGATTTTTCAATGATCCTTTTATTTCTTCCAGAGAGATGAATTACTGATGTCATCTGTTTAAATGTGTTATGACTTATTGTGTCAATCAAGTGACTGATATCTTACATCTGTATAGCTAAAGGCAGCACTTTTTCTGAATTACTAGGTTAGTCATTTTTGCTTCAGACTATCAGTATTAAAAAAGACAGCTTTTTTCCCTGCCAGGTCTAAATCAATGGTGCAAGAAATCATTCAAAATCCTAGGCTACTTACAGTAACAGGGTTTTTAACATGTGTCTAAACTATATGTTTGTGTTACACTTTGCTTTCATGCATTAAGATAAATTATTGCGACATTAATAATGAAATAAATACTGACAGATAATCTGATCCACAATGTCAACGGGAAAATGAAGTAAAACAACATGTCCTAAAAACATTTTTTTTTTAGGTGACAGTTAAATGGTCTAACTTGTTCAGTCACATTCTACTCCAGCTGGTTCAAGTTCACAGATTAACGCCCCACATGCAAAAAGTGAAGTAGTTTCTAGTAGTCGACGTGCAAAGGGAAGCGATTAAACTTATTTAACTGCAGCGTGTTCAAGTCTCGCGCAACAGCGGATATTTCGCCTTTACTTTATCAATAGTGCAATTGATCGGGTTGCCGCGCCTGATTAAACACGACTGCTGCACGGTGAGCTATTTCCATTACAGCAATATTTCATCATTTTAAAATAGCTTTAGAGTTAAGCGTTAATGCTGAATTCTATAAATCTGGAGACAATCAAGTGCTATACTGAACCTAGTGATTTACATGTTTCCAACCCACAGTTGGCTGTTTAGAGAGGGGACAGACTGTTTTAATAGTACGTATTAAGTATAAAGATTTAATATTTAACAGATATTTATCATAAATAGTATTTAATTATAACTTTTGATAGACCTAAAAAATTTCAGAAAACCTTCAGATAATATCGATCATCAACCTCAGGTGGTCTAACTAAATTATATTATTAAATATTAACTTAAAAATATCAAATGATTTATTTTACATTTATTTTAAATATAATTTGCAGACCTGTTACCAAAATTTGGTACTGTTCAGATAGATAGATAGATAGACAGCAATGCATTCAATACATCAACATTTAATAAACAACATATATTTACTTTACTTTTAGTCATTTAGCAGATGCCTTTATCCAAAGCGACTTACAAATAAGTAACTAAAACTAAAAGTCAAATCTCTGTAAATACTATATACACACACATTTAAGAAAATTAAAAAATTACATAAAATTGACAAATGCATACAACAACATTTCAATACTGAACATTTAAATGAAAACAAAAAAATAAGCTAAAGAATTCAAAATATTAAAACAACAAAAGGTATGAGTATAATAATGCTTCTAACATTAAGCCAAACACCAAAAAAACAACTACATGTGTATGTACAGCCACACACATATACATATACATACATATAAAAAATTAAATTCAATATATATATTATTTCATTTCTATATAGTATGAAGTAATATGTATTTGACATATGATGATATGTTTTGTTCAATGCCGTCCACTTTTAATTTATTAAACATATCTAATAATTCTCATAGGCTAACAAAAATAAATGATCCCTCTAATGCTTTAAAAAAAAGATTTATGTGGAAAGTGCAAGATTGTGTTCTTTAGCAGAATAAGTCGTCAACCAAAAAGTGCATAAAAATTGATTCTGTCTCATGTTGATCTAAATAATATGTCTTATTGCAGCTCTAGAAGAAAAAACCTAAATACTTGAGTGATGCTAAAATAATCTAAATCCACTTAGCAAATACAGAACAGCTTGGCTGTGACATATCTTAATACCAATCAGACAAATCAATACCATAGAAAGAATGCAAATAATGCAATGCTATTGCAATTTTGCATTCGTTTTAGAAGACATGTATAATTAAACACACAATAATCTGCCACCACGGCAGGATAGGTGGATAAATGATGCAATGCACACTTGTTTTTAGATCAGTGATGGAGGAGGCTAAGAAGACTAAAGAGGAGTCTGGTAGTGTCCTTCTCACCTACTTCCAAGGAGACATCAACAGCATGGTGGATGAACATTTCTCCCGTGCTCTGAGTCAAGCAAATAAACCGAAGGAGGAACGCTCCAAAATCAAAAGAAACCGTAAAGTTACTCAAACAAGTAACTGTTCCTCTTAAATTTTGCTTTTACACAAAATATGTGACTTGCTAAATGAATTGAAACATTGAATTCCTGTATTTATTCATTAATTAATTGATTTTTAGATGGAGTTTCAAGTCAATGGGAAGCAGAGTCACAATCCAGGTTTCATCCCTTGTTTCCTCCAGAACATCTCCGGCAAGGAACAAGCAGTGAGTCTCAATCAAACTATCAAATGCCATCAAATCACCCTGCAAACAGTGCTCTGTGGTCAGGGGATTCTAGGCAGGGATTGAGTGTCGTTCTGCCCCCCATGATGTACCCCTCGGCTGTATCCTCTGATGGTTTGATGGTGGCAGAACATCAGTACTCTAATTCTCTGTTAAATTTCCTCCACAACGATCACCCTGACTTGGGTACAGTGGTGCTACCCTCCTCCAAACAAGACCTTACGCCTGGATGGACAAAGCATTCTGGATTTGGCAATCAGATGACTGATATGACTCTTAACTCTGGTAAATGCCATCATTTTCTACCATCCTATTTTAATCACACCTACATAATCATACAGTTATATTTTCAAAAGTTCATAGTGAAATATATAGCCATTACGCTAGTTTTCAGTGTCACATGATCCTTCTTATTCAAGAAACATTTCTTATTATTAACAGTCTTTTTACATTTTATTAGACATTATCAATCTTAAGTATTTAATTAAGTCACTTGTGATTGCCTTTTAGGTGTACAGGTGATTGAGAAAAAGGATCGTTTTTGGTATTAACAATGTTGTTTGAGATTGAAAAGGAAGAACAAAGTAGTCTTTCACTCTGTTCTTTAACTGAACAAGTGACTAATGGACCTCGCAATGCTTCACCTGGAGGCGTCTGTACATCCAACCTGTTCAGAAACAAGCTCTACCACAGCACAGAGGACTGAACAAGAGACTGGCCTCAGGCTTTATGGTTAAAGACGTTTTACACGCACACAAAAACACACACACTAAATCTGTGTTTTTACATAATTTAGAGTGTCAGGTGGAGTTTATTTGATTGTTGTCGTTTTTTAATGCAAACATCTGATATCTTTTTATCTGAAGATATTTGAGTTGTCAGGAGGCTTCTCTGGGTGTAAATAACTGATTTGAAAAATTATTACAAACATAGTACAATGATTACATAAAGAAATGTATAAATATAAATGTACAAAAACTAAAAGTATAAAGAGGTTTTATAAGGGCTTTATTATAGTTTAGTAAAGTGCAGATGTTTCAATTTGTATTTTGCACATACCATATTTAGAGTGGTGAGAACTAGAAGGGCGTAAGTGACATTTTTGGTGAAATAATATATATATATATATATATATATATATATATATATAAAATAAAAGCTCTTAATGAGCTCTTTCTACACTGTAAAAAAAAAAAAAAAAAAAGGTGCCATACTTAAAAGAAACCAGCAACCAGCTTCAGCAGATTTTTGAGGTTTCTCAACTTCTTGTTTTAAGCTTACACAGCAAAAAATTAGAAATTTCCTAAAAAAAAAAATAAGTTGAGAAAACTCAAAAATCTGCTGAAGCTGGTTGCCTTAAACTTTTAAGTTGGCTCAACTTTTTTTTTTTTTTTTACAGTGTACTGGCAAAAGTACTGTCATCCATGAGTGTACACATTTGTATTTTAAACAACTGAAATCGGTACACAAAGTCAGATCAAACTATGGTAAAATTTTTTGTTTTGGCTCTCCTGTAAAGTTGGTGAAATGTCACTTATGCCTTTCTGGTTCTCACACCTTGTTTTATTCTATTTCAGACAATACTAGTTTGATTGGATGCACAGCTTTTGATGTCAACAACAAAAGGAATTTTTCCCCTCTCTTTCAAAAATTAAACTCTTATTTATTTTGCTACCCTAATTATGTACAATTATACAGTTAATCACATTTTATTATTGGCATTAGGCAGTGTTTTCCCCTGCTATCGTTGATAATCAGAACAGAATTGCAAGACAGGTCACAAACCAGCTGAACATCACTTTAGTATTGTGTTATATAAATGTTATTGTACTGCATTTCCATAAATGGTGCGTTACAGCATTTCTTCAGTGCTACTCAAATACATTTAATTTGTATATTACAGTAGGCCTATTTAAGACAAACTTGGTTTAACTGCATCCCAGCTAATGAAAACATCAACACTGCACCCTAGTGGGCAACAACAACACTGCACTCCATCTCGCTGTAAAAATGCATTAATTATAGCAGCATGATGTGAAGTCTGTATGTCTTGGAGCCAATCTTAATCTCACACCATGATGTAGGTATCAAACTCCACTCCCCCACCATGAATCCAATTCATCGACGCAGATGGAGGAACAGCCATCTCTCCACACCCCTGCTTGAGGATTATTGATGTCCTTGCACTATATTTAGCTGTTACCCATCTGGTGGCACACACGTCCCTTTCCAAATAAAAATGACCAAAGCCAAGGCTAAACTCTGCACTCAGACTCACCTCTGGCTAGAAACATTCAGCACAATAATCCATCACTCCACATTTTATTACAGTGGGAACGGAGGACTAAATTCTTTTACTGAGCAGAAAACTTTAGAGTGACAGTTTTATGCTTTATTATTATTATATAGTATTACTTGATTCTACTTCCCTACTAGTATCCGAAAAGCAGTACGGGAAATATGTTCAAATTCCCAGTATTCAGAAAATGGCAGGCAAAATTAAACTGACACTTTTCTATCCCAAGAGGTCACAGGAGGAGCTGTGAATGGCAGGGAAGTGCTGCAACTGACTCCACAGGTCACATAACATTGCTATATTCATACTACACACATTTATCAAAATTATTACCTACTCTGACAATGTGATTTTGGATGCAGCTACTGATAAAAATGAAACTGGCACCATCTTACATCTCAGTTATCAATTAGTGATATCAAACCTCAGAGGACTTCAGCTTTATTATTACTCTAATGTTGTTGCAGTGTTCGTCTTGTTGCTTGGCCAGTTCAGACACTGTAATTGAATATTTTTCTTGACAGAAGATAATATACAGGTGAAATTATAATTTTTTATCATTTTATTTATTTGTTGACTCACTGTGTAATCAGCTGGTTAAATACAGTCCGGCCATTTTTACATTATTCCTTACCCCAGCTAACAGGAAACATTCTCAGAAGTTCTGGCAAGGTTATTATTAATGCATTTTTCAGAGAATGTTTTAGTTGGACTTTCACCTGAAATTTCAAATGTTTGTTTAAATGTTGCTACTTGTTACAATGTTCAGAGAACATTCAAAAGTAACATTTTCATAATGTTTGCAAAATGATAAAGCTCAAAAGTTATGGAGTCTGACTGAGCCATCTTTCTAATGCAGTGCTTCTCACCTTTAACTAGAACAAGTCTGGCTTGTTTAAAAAGGACATTGTGGAAAAAAACCCCAATGTTATTGTGCACAGGGTAGATTGGAAGTATTTTACAACTCCTCTGGCATTTCGGTTTGACTTTATTATCAACACTCTTTCCATTCAAGCCTCCGCTCTCCTCTTTACTCACACTTAATCTGTAATTCTAATATAGTCTGCAGTGACACCTCAGAGAATCCACAGCACACAACTCAATTAGTGCTGACCTACAGAGGTGTCACCTTTAAATAGGACATATTTAATTTTTGGCTTCATGAAATAGTATTATTATCTCTGTTGTCAGTGCTGCATAGCCAATTTTCATGATAATGTGTCATTACAACAATACTGCCTGACAGCAGAGACTAAATAGCTTCTGTTAACTATTATGAGCTAGCTGATAACACTGGCCTATGAGTATCGGTGGATTCTGCCAGCAGCCCTTGCGTTAATGCTGATATGCCTGTGTTATTAACCTTTTTTGTAACTGCAGTTTCCCTCTAACAGCTCTTGTAGCACTGAGTATGATATGACAAGGTGCAGCTGTTTTATGTATGTGAATCATCACAAAGGTGTTGACAAAATGATTCTTAAAGGATTGTTTCATAGGTATAGACTTTCCATGGAGTGAATCAAAACTCACAGCCACACAACCAGTTAAAAAACAGTTACTTTGGATGTGTGATATATGATTACAGCAGTATTGGGAAAAGATTCAAAGAGTGTCAAAATTAAAACAAAAAATTGACTATGGACATATTTAAATAAGCATTTTGGCTGTTGTAAGATAGCGACTTTTGATTACCTGGAATCATATGAAGAAGGCTTGAATGGGATGTGAAATAATAAAAAGCTGGAGGACAGCAGAAAACTGACAAAGAACATCATCAATAACTGTGAAGAATGGCAGCTCTGGTTAGACATCCCAGTGGATAACTGGAGATTGCATACTGTCCAAAGAGTGAATGGAGAAAAATTAATGTGAACATTGTCTATGGAATATAACCATGCATGTGGTGATATCTTTAATACTATATATCAGACAAAGCTTAACAAGTTTGCTTTTGATTCTCAGCATACAGCACTATCTGGTAGATGTTGGCGATTTGAATGATTTAAAGCATGCTTCACATGGTCTGATTTAATAACTTCTAATGGACAAAAAAATAATAATAATAACAAGAAAAAAATCTATACAGATATTACAAATGGCCATCTATAAAAAGAGATATTTTCTTGAATGTAATTTTATCTATAAAAAGAGATATTTTCTTGAATGTAATTTAAGCATAGGCAGTATTTTCTTCCAGCAAATTAAACACTAATTACAGGCAATAGAACCTTTATGCATGGGTAGGGGAGTGGGAAATGTCATGACACAGTGTGGGTTGTAAATCATCGGTTAAATGGTAAACGGCAGAACTGGCAAGATGATCTGAATCAAAAATCATCATTCATTCATTCATTCATTCATTCATTCAAAAAGTGATTCTGAGCTCAAGTTTAAAACCCCGCAATTTATCCATCTCAATTTTGGTTTAAATGTGTAAGTCATTCACTGTAAATTTCAATAGGCTATGTTACTTGACGAAACGGGGAAGTCGTGGCCTAATGGTTAGAGAGTCGGACTTGTAATCCAAAGGTTGCGGGTTCGAGTCTCGGGCCGGCAGGAATTGTAGGTGGGGGGAGTGAATGTCCAGCGCTCTCTCCACCCTCAATACCACGACTGAGGTGCCCTTGAGCAAGGCACCGAACCCCCAACTGCTCCCCGGGTGCCGCAGCATAAATGGCTGCCCACTGCTCCGGGTGTGTGTTCACGGTGTGTGTGTGTTCACTGCTGTGTGTGTGCACGTTGGATGGGTTAAATACAGAGCACGAATTCTAAGTATGGGTCACCATACTTGGCAGTATGTCACTTCACTTCAAATCTTGCAAAATTGCCTCATAAAAGTTTAGTTAAGATTTAGTTAAGACCTTACTACATTTTTTACTACAATAAAACCATGGTTAATTTTCTTAAGGGATTTGAATCTGTTTTCTTTCTTTCTTTCTTTTGTAGAACTGTACTGCCTTAATGGTTTGATGTTTTGCACTGTTCAATAATCCGATCTGAATCAAATTAAGAGTTTTTCTTGATGAGCATTTTTCTTAAACTCCTATGTTCATGTACAGTTATTTCAATTTAATGCAATGAAAAGAACCCATTCATTGCCATTAAAGTGAAATGACTGAACCTTACACAGTGCCTGATAAAAATGCTAATTTTAGAAGAAAATTTCAAACAGCATTAGAGGCTTTTGCGTCTGACCTCTTCAAATGTTTCGCGATCCGCACTCCAAAGTCCCGGTCTAAATCAAATGATTCAAAATCCACACTTCGAAGTTATAATCTGAATTAAAAGATTCACAAAGCTACTCCGAAGTCTCGATCTGAATCTAAATCAAATGAATTGCGATACGCTCCAAAGTTCCGATCTGAGATTCTAAATAAAGATTCACGAACCCGCTCCAAAGTCCCAATCTATAAATAGCCTAAAGATCCATGACACGCGCTCCGAAGTTCCAATCTGAATCAACAGACTTGCCTAGCTGCTTGTTCTTATCTAAATCAAATGATTCGCGATCCGGTTTTTGCAAGTGAATCGCGTTTGAGTTTGAATCAGCCAGTGTAGTTCCAGTGTAAAATGACTCACTCATTTGAACCGGTTTGTCTATTAGGCTACTCCACTGTTTGCGCCTTAGGACACTGTCAGTAGCTACTAGCAGTGTTGGGGAGTAACTAGTTACATGTAACGGAATTACGTAATTACAAAATAAATGTAACTGTAATTACAGTTTGAAAATTACAAAGGGGGGGGGGGGGCTCTCTCTCTCTCTCTCTCTCTCTGTGTGTGTGTGTGCGCGCGTGCGCGCAAATTTATATAATGACACAGGTATGACACAATTTACAAGGTGAAGGTGACTTTTCAGGACATTAACCCATGTCCCCACTTTTCAAAACGCTTATAAATCATACAAAGTGAGTTTTTTGGGGGAAAATTTCAATGCACAGTCTACTGTGAGGGCTAAGTTTAGGCGTAGGACAGTATAAGTATAAAAACCATTACGCCTGTGGAATGTCCCCACTTTTCACAAAAACAAAAGTGTGTGTGTGTGTGTAAATATTCAGATGCAATCCCTTTCTAATTGTTAACATTTTCATAGGTAACTAATAAATATGACAAAATATTAGTCGTCTACTCTGTCGACGTACCGCATACTGAAGCTTACGAGCAGCGCAATGTTGCTATGGTTATATCCTCTGGCAAACTTGATTTAATTAGAATAGAGTTCATTGGAGAGTGTTGAAAGCTATACATATCTGGAAAATACACGCAGTGAGTTCAGCATTTGTCAATACGACAACGATATATAAATGTATAAAAGATAATATATATAGGCTAAAAAATAATATGCAACCCCCTCCCCCCACCCCTCATATTTCTCACCCTGGTCAAAGACGACGCGCCTCTCAGACGCACGGAGGTCAGCAGAAGCAGAGGCAGAGGCTGGGTGTTAATGGTGGGCTACGCGTCAGTGAGGGGGGTGATGAGAACTCTGAATCCATCAGTGAGGAAAGTCATAGTGTCAGCTCTATTTAGCCGTGCAGTCAGGCTGCTATGGTCGTCTACATCTGGAGTTTGAACATTAGCTACAAAGACACTTCTGCGCTCAATCAAAGTGCAAATGTCAGTTCAGGAGACCCCCTAGAGCCCCACGATGCCTCACCTGGCCTGAGCCGGACCGGCCACACGGTGACAGCCGTCTGCCTCGGAATCATTCTGGTGTTTGGATTCCTCAACAACCTGTTTGTCCTGCTCATCTTTGCGAGGTTTCGCTCACTGTGGACACCCATAAACCTCATCCTGCTGAACATCAGTGTGAGTGACATTCTGGTTTGTTTGTTTGGGACTCCCTTCAGTTTCGCTTCCAGTCTCTATGGGAAATGGCTGTTGGGATACCACGGCTGCAAATGGTACGGGTTCGCCAATTCGCTTTTTGGTAAGTTTTACTGAAGTTCATCCAACAGTAAAGTTGTACGTGTAACAGGTTTCAGATGCTATTTCAGAGGATATCTTACAGCTGAACGTTACTTTCTGGCGTACACTAGGTGTATGGATTTTGCTGATCAAAGAGTTACGTTTTAAACACAATACCCATGGTAAATAAATTTAATAACTAATTATTAATAGCGTCTTCAAACCAAAAGATTAATAATGTTCATATTTTAGTAGTTTTGGGGAATCTCAGGGAAAAAATGTATAAGCCAGAAAATTATAGGCTAGGATTAGAGAAGGATGAGGGGGGGGTAATATATATTATTAAAATAATAATATATATTATACCCCCCCCCCCCTCATCCTGTATATATATACATATATTATACCCCCTCCCCCCATCCTTCTCTAATATAGTTAATATATATATATAGGACAAATGGTCTAGATTTTGTAACACTCATTTTATGATTTTTAAAGGTACAAACTGTTAACACAACATGCATTTTATAAAAATGTACACTGCCCTCCAAAAGTTTGGAAACACCCCTGGCAAAGTGTGGTTTTGGACGATATCAGCATACATCCTTATCATTTTTTGGTGCAAATACATTAAAGTAACTTGACATTATCATTGAAGAGCAGCAATAAAACATAATCATGGCAATATATACATGTCAAAGCTGTGATGCCTGGTTACTGGTTTAAACTTGGCCCAGGTTTTTAAAAGATTTTTGGGTCAGCACACCTTAATACTGTAGCTTCAACAATTGATTGCCAATTCAAAGTTAATGTTTGAATAATCTGACAGCTCAGACGCCCAGATTATGCAGAGCTGTAATAGCTGCTAATGGTGGATATTTTGATGAATCGAAAATTTTTATTTTTTTGTATAATGTAATATAATGTATAAACTGTTTATGTAACAAGTTTGTGCTGTCCCTTATCAGTGCAAAATTATCACAAATTAAAAAGGATTCATGCCAATATTGTCCAAAACCCCACTTTTCTAGGGCGTTTCCAAACTTTTGGAGGGCTGTGTATAATTGATTGAAAATGTAGATAATACATAATGTGGAAAGGACATTTTTGTCCTGAAGGAAGTATGTTGCTAACTATCAAATGTTTGTTTGTGTCACTAAAAAGCACAGCGATTCATTCTGAAAAAAGTCCCAAAATTTACATAACCTTAAAATTGTCACCAACAAACTAAAATAATAAATTATAAATAAATAAATGTTCAAGATGTTGCAGTTAAAGTAGTTAAACAACAATAATCAGAATATACATAGCATATGCAAAAAGAATACATATGCATATGCAAAATTTCTCATGGTGTAAGGTCAATCTGTAGACTAAATTAGTAGCATGACCACAATCACAAAGAAACAATAGTTCTGTAGTACCAGTGTTAAAAAATCATATTATTTCATTTTTGTGTAAATATTGTCTAGTTCTCCTTAAGCAAAAAACATGTCACTGTCTAAATAATGCATTAAAAATATAATATATATAGTGCCTTTTACAGAAATTTGTGATTTATTTTAACTTTTTATTTATTTAGGTGTGAACATTGAAAACATTTTCTGAGTTTGGAATTAACATTGAAATCTGAAAGAATGCATGAGCTGATTAAAATTCAATTAATTAATTATATATGTTTAATTATAAAAACATATCCTACTAACCTGTGTGCCTTCATATTTTTTTGACTACATCACTTAAAGCAGACTACTGCGTCAGGTTGTGCTGTAAAAGTTTAGTCGTAGTAAAATATTTATTTATTTATTTTAAAAGGAAACATGGTTCTTGATCATGTCAAGTTCACAGATCATATGCTTCTTTATTTTCGGCCTGTTGAAAATTTTCCACAAATGCTCAAGACAGGCAGAAGCCAGAATCACTCTGATTTTATCTTCTTTGGGGGTTGTCTCAGAAGTCACAGTCTTTCCCCGGTGATCTGACATTTGAATGGAGAGCATGTTTAAGGCTGTTAATTACTCTAGTGGGAGTGTTGTGACACCCTCTGTTTCTCTTCCTGTGATGTGTAGAGGAACTGCAGGGGCAAGTGCAGAGCGCTTTTGTGCAGAACATGTGGACCTGCAGTGCAAACCCACTGAAGGAGAATGAAGCTCACAGTTTTTCTCTGTCGTTACCCAATTGAACAGTAGAAATATATGTTGTCAACAGCTTGTTCTAGCTCCATCATCTTGTGTCAAATCTGCATTGTTTACAGGTTGTTAAATAACGGTATGTCTTCATAACTTTGACATTACCTTCTCTGGAAAACACGATCTGTACCTTAATGAGCTCCTTGAGTCTCAGACAGCATAACAGAAACTTTATTACATTATTCTATATTTCAGTTTAGCTGTAGTCTGTTTCAGCAGTATTTTTGATTGTTACAGTGTACTCTTTACATATTTTATTTTTAGTTATTTTATAATATATTTTATATTTTATTTAGAGTCAAGAGTAAAACTATACCTGCTCACTGTATTAGATGTGTTTTGATTCTTCTGCATTTGTCAAAACCTTTCAATATATAAAAGTAAGGCATTTTTTAATGTTATTTCAGTTAGTTTATAATCACTGTGCATTGATTATTTTAGAGTTCATAAAAATGTTTTTAATCAATAAATAGTTTTGTCTAGTTTTAATAAACAGCAGTTGCAGTCTCATTAACACACTATCTCAATGCCGCAGATCATTTTGGCAGTTTTTATATAACAGATGCAGGTTGTGTGACTGATCCAGGAACAGAACAGAATACACGATCATTGAGAGCATAACTGTTCTTTGCACTTAACCTCAGACTTCTTTCTAGGGACTGTCCCGGATGTTCACAGTAAATTGCTTTGTCAAACTTGGGTTTATTGTCAGTTTTCCCATGCGCTACAGAAAGTTGTCAAAATTGCTGTCATTGCTTTACAGCACTTGGTGTAGACCAGCAATAGATACAGTACAAATATTAACATATATTACAATAAAAATACATGTATAATATTCACTAGTTGGTTGTATTGTGACCTCCATTTTTCCATATCTGTTTTCTTTATCCCAAAACAGGAATTGTGTCACTGATGTCTCTGTCCATACTATCATATGAGCGTTATGCCGCCCTGCTGCGCCCCACCAAGGCAGACGTGTCTGACTTCCGCAGGGCCTGGCTCTGTGTGGCTGGATCCTGGCTCTATTCACTGGTGTGGACTCTGCCACCATTCCTGGGCTGGAGTAGCTATGGACCTGAAGGGCCCGGGACAACATGCTCAGTGCAGTGGCATCAGCGCTCAACCAACAGCATGTCTTACGTGATGTGCCTGTTCATCTTCTGTCTGCTTCTACCCCTAATGCTCATGATCTTCTGCTATGGCAAAATCCTGTGCATTATTAAAGGGGTGAGTGAGAGAGAGGATTCATTCATTATTATTGTTATTATTTATTAAATTAACTACATAACTACATTTTACACCCATCATTAGAGTACTGGAAGAGAAATATAACACCATTGTACAAAAAGGTTCTTTATAGTGGAAAAAGTTTCTTTAGATCATTAAAAAGTTCTTTACACTCTGAAAAATGGTTCTTTTAACTGTTTACTTGAAGCTTCTTTGGGGTTCTTTTATAGCATCACTGTAAAAACACCCTTTTGGAAACTTTATTTTTTAAGATTGTAGAATAAAATAACTGATATTTGGCCAGTTTCTAGAAATCATAACAAAGTAATACTAATATAAAACTATTATTTATAAGCCAAAATATTTCAAAGTCAAAACTTATTTTATATTACTATTGTTTTTTTTCCTCAGTACGATTATCATATTGTCATATTGCTCCATCGTCGGATTGTGAATGATGAGTGATTCAATAACTTATTCTTAAAGACAGTTGTTGAATACTAGCATACTGCTTTCACTATTTTTACCATATTTTTCTAAGGAAGAAATAGTAAGGCTGCATATCATGCAATCGCATGCACTCTGAGTAGGTACTACTTTGCCACTGTTAAAAAGTATGTTCTATGTAGTATGAATGTGTGTAGTATTAATGTAACCCAGATGTACTACATTTGTCATGTTGTCACTGTCATGTGACCTATCAGCATCAATTACAATGCTTCAGTGCCATTCACAAATCCTCTTCCGTGAGAGTGAAGTGTCCATTGGATGTGCACTAAAGAATGTTTCATGAATACTGTGAATTCGAACATACAATTTTTTTCACATACTGTTGTTTGCCTACTATAGGTAGGGACATATGCATACTCGGATGCAGGTTAATAATTAGGCAATTAGGCAAGTTACTTGTTTCATTCATGAATCAATGTTTTTGAACAGATTGGTTCAATGAAAAATTCGGTGATTCGTAAATTCACTTGTTGCCACTTACTGGTACATCGAAAAAACCTGGAGAATAAGTCAATGTAAAACTCCCATCACTAATACAGAGACTGAAAGCACAAACATCAACAAGCAGAGTGATACCAGTGCTGTTGTATAACACCAGTGGCATACGTTCTCCTCTCACCGCGTTAATGTCCCTTCTTTGGAAATAAAGCTGTTGTACCCAGAAATATGGAATGATGTCTCATAGCCAGTGCCCAATTAACATTTGAACCCCGGCGAGCTACAGATAACAGATCCTGCGCTCTTGGATTCTTTATTTATCCATTTGATATTAATTTGTCCAGCTAAGGGAATAAGATCAAAGCACTTTGGGGCATCAGGTTAGACAGTGCTCAGGGTGAAGAAGGCTTTAGGTTTTTGTGACTCATCCATGCAGGTGGATTTCATAAACACATCACTGTATGAAGGAATATGTAATGAGCGTTTCCAGCAGGTAGTAAGGCACAGAGCCTCTATAGTCACCAGAGCGAATCTATGAATGAATCACCCTCTGAGTTATTTTTAGAATGCAGGGCCTGTTACTATTGGTAACAAACTGTTATGTAACAAACTTATTTCCTCCAGGATTTGCTTTGTTCAGTAGCAGGCGCCACATTGTGTATCTGACAAATGGAAAGAACTGCTTCCATTACACGTATGAGTGGGCAAGTCACTACAGCCCTCTGGCTTTTCTTAGAAACACAAACATGGAATTCTGATGGGATTCAAAAGGGGGAATTACAAGAAGAGAGCACTGGGGGTGACATGGCTGAGAAAGTAATTGCATTCCGAAAATAGAGTCACTCCAGACATGCAGTATGAAATCGATTTCCATTGCACTATTCAATGGGAAGCTGAATGAAAATGTATTCAGATACAATTAAGAAGCACTTTTAGGGGTGTTTATGAATGGAGGACACTTTTGTGTGTATTAAATTGTTTGCAGAATCAAAGATGTCCCGGCAGTAGGGTTATTCAATGATGGAAATGGAAAGAATTGTACTGTACTGAAAGGAAGTTTTGTATATGTTGTTTTGTCAGTGTCATATTGATCCTACAAATTGCTGAAGGACACGTCCAGAGGATTACACAGGTGAGAAAACACTTAGCCGAGCTGGAGCTGTCAATACAATCACAATCATCTTGTTTAGGACAAATGGAGCATGTAAAAGGTGCGAATGACGACATGAGCCGGTGCAGGGAGCTCTGCTCCACTCATCAGCTCTCATTTGCCACCATTGCTGATTGGAAGTTCACATTCTGTTACCAACCAGCAGGAGATCTTTATACAGAGAGATTGCTTCATGATGGGAAGGGGATGAGGAAGGTTAACACACTCCAGAGGGTAGAAGTCACGACTCTAATGTTTTAACGCATGATGGAGCCATCTGCCAGTCTTCCTTTGACCGCTTACACACAGCAAGCTAATTCATGAACTGTAGGAGAGTCCATGTTCTCTGCAGCAAGATGGAGGCTTTTAGTTTGATTTAGATGGTTGAAAAGGTCTTTCTGCATCAAAATGCAACTTTTTATGTACGTATACATTGGAGATTAAAATGCACATGCATTAAGTGTTTCTTTTTTCGGCTCAGGTAACTAAAATCAACCTGCTGACTGCACAGAAGAGGGAGAACCACATCCTTCTCATGGTTATCACCATGGTCTCCTGCTATCTGCTGTGCTGGATGCCGTACGGGGTGGTGGCTCTGCTGGCCACCTTTGGCAGGAGGGGACTGATCACTCCCATAACCAGTGTGGTGCCATCAGTCCTGGCCAAGAGCAGCACGGTGGTCAACCCGGTCATATATGTGCTTTTCAACAACCAGGTTAGTCCACAGATGGAATGAATTTTGAATTTTTAGTTGTGGTGTAGAAACACATTAGTGTGTCCTAGTTTATTGATTTGACAATAAAAATTAAGTGCATTTATTATTAGAATTACATATTATTTATCATTTACTTTTTTATTTTAGAATAACCTAAAAGTTAACCTATTTTCAGTTGTAAAAACCCACTATATTCAGACACATACCATAATTTCCATTCACTACTTTTGATGCATATTTTGGAGAATAATTCTAAATCACAGAAATCAAATCTAACCAAATTCTTATCAAATGTTCCGATTTTTCATAATATTGCATCACATAATTAATAATCATAATTCAATTGTCAGAGCTAGTATTTCGATATTTAAATAGTATATATTTTTAGATTTTAATTTATGCATATTGTCAGGAAAACTGTACATTTAAGGCCAATTGGCAAATAATTGAGAATCACAAAATCAAATCAACATATGAACAAATTTTCTGATTTTTAGAAGCAATGCATCACATAATTATTAATCATAATTGATTTGTCAGAGCTAATATTTAGATATTCAAAAATATATTTTTAATATATTAGTGTATCTATACACTGTCAAAAATGTGCAAAAATGGTTTTTGAGTGCTCAGATTACTCAAACATGTGCAAACACAAAAAATGATGTTGTGCACGGTCCACGAGCTTGTCACTTAAAAAGACAACATTCTATCTTATCTACCCCGAAAGGCTATATTAGTGAAATTAAATGCAGCCTGTTTCATTTTCCTTTCAGTTCTACAGGTGTTTCTTAGCATTTCTGAATTGTCAAGGAGGTCCATCTTTTCACAGCCAGAATCCTCAGCACAGCAGCAAAGAAGATCCTCATGCGCTCAAGCCCTGTGACGGGCCCTCATGGCATCGTGGCGTCAAGGGCCCCCAGAAAAAAGAGCAGCACACCCTGGCCTTAGTAGTCCACTACACCCCCTGACACTCTCAAAAACTGCCCAGGCCCTTTACAGATCAGCATTTATAATGAGGTATAATGAAAACTGACAGTGTGATGATTGTTCCGATATCTTAAACCACACCACAAAGATTCATACGACCAGTATATCATAATCCCTGAGCAGGACCAAAACCGAAACTCATGGTACTCTAGGACTTGAAATTAATATGCAGTATCAGTTTAATGAATACTCTAGCGCAAAAGAATACATTTTTAAATATATGTAGATACATACTACACAAATGCTGATTATATAATGAGCTAATGAATAAAGACAACACACTGCTAACCGAGCAGTGAAGCAGTTAGTGTAAGTGTCAGTCTGTGAATGCTGTATGTAGTTACACTTGTCGCCAACAGTAGGAGCCACTGCCCATATCATACTGCGGATACCATATCATTTACCAGAACTCTGCAAAGTTTAGTCCATATCCATATGATGCTTGTGACAGATTTTTTTGAATGCATAATTTATTACTGGCCTTTG
This sequence comes from Barbus barbus, assembly GCF_936440315.1. Classification (NCBI taxonomy): domain Eukaryota; kingdom Metazoa; phylum Chordata; class Actinopteri; order Cypriniformes; family Cyprinidae; genus Barbus; species Barbus barbus. The sequence goes on along the minus strand of NC_136761.1, from coordinate 22,357,139 downwards.
TTAGTGGCATGTTCGTTATATATATATATAGCATAGTATGTAATATCTCCATGTACTTTATTAAGCTTTTTATAATGTATAAAGTGTACATTTTTGTGAGTAATTGTGAGTCATGTTATAACACAGATATGTAATTACATCATTATTCCAACTGAAGTATTTTCAGACTTCAATCCTGCATCATTTGCACATTTTCCAGAAAGTGTGAACATTTTAATGTGCCATTCTCATAGTCAGTTCCATAGTCCCACAGTCTCTTTTTCAGTGAGTCATATATTCTTCCCATCCCTGGAAAAAGAAGCAGTGAATACATGGTTTGCTATATATGTGTTGAATTCTTTCCCTGAAATCATTTTTAAGCATTAAATGTGTTTTTTTTTTCATATTAGACTAATGTTCACTGTAATACTAATGCAACACAGTATAAGTCAGTTTCAAAGTATCAGACATATGGTCATAAAAATAGGTATTTCTTATCATATTATTGTACTGTTGTAACTATAAACACTGGTTTGTTGCTAGTTTTACCATTTACTGCACTTAGTTATTCTAATAGTCATTTACAGAACGGCTAATGCATTGGAAGTCTACCACAATAGCTTTCTTCCTCATTGAAAAATACAGTGAAAATTACATAAAGCAACAACATCATGATTAGCAGTATATTACCTAACTACTGTACAATAACTAATAAAGCCTTGCTTTTTAAGGGATGTCTAAAAGTAAATGTAGAATTTGCTGAATTTTAACATGTTTTGTGTATAGCATTAATTTGTGACTAATTGATAAGTGCCAATATTTTTCACTGTAAATGACCTCACGTTACTCGTGAGCACTGCATATTCAAAAATATATCTCCTTCCACCTACATCCATTCACATGCAGAAAGCACATTGTAAATTATTTTGGTTAATAAAGGTCAGGGTCTGATGTCGTGGCCTTTCATGCCTTGTGGGTGAAGATCATTTCTGCATAAAACGCATAAAGTATGCGTTCGAAATAATACTGATGACTTCGGAAAATGTGAGCCCTGGCAGAGGGAATGTAAAAATAATCAGTGGGGGTGGAACTGAGGTTAGATGCTTCAGTTCATGTGAAACCTGTTGTGTATTTTTCTTTTGCAAAAAATTGATCGATACTAGATAATCAGCAGTTTCTGTTGTTAACATTTAAATGAAAAACTTTTTTGTTTTGATGTAATGCACAGTTTATAACTAACGATACAGTGGTTTTGAAGGTCCGATAATTAAAAAAGAAAATGTTTAAACTCTTTCACATATAAGCATATATGTATAGATGCTTACTCGTTTACGGATACAACAATTCTATAAACAGATGTCAAGAAGGATCAAGTGGAGTTATGAGAGTATGTAGCTGAGACCACCAATTGGTGGTTAAAATGAGGTCAGAAGATGGAAGCTGAATATAGGCCAAAAGCCAAAATGAAGAACCTTTCATAGATTTCCGAGGATCTTTCATAGATGTGGTAAACTAGTAACTTGTCAACCTTGATTATCAAACAAAATAGTTATGGCTCATAAAAAAACAGGTTTCATAATGTGTTTCTCCTGTGTTTATACTCACAACTCAAGTATCTCCATTTTCTGCTGTTTACCACACGTGCTTCGCTGTGGTCAGATTTTTTTGAGAAATATATACATACAACATGTGACCTTATTTCCTGTGGTTTACTGACAAACAGAAGCTCTGCTATAATTGCAATTTACAATGTCACTAATAATTAATGCACAAAAATAAAGAGGCCCTGAAAGTATTAAGACACTTAAGTCACTCTTAAAAATGCATGCATATCATTGCATTTGACTAAATAAAACCAAAAAAGTATTTGGACATTTTGTGGTTGTCAAATATTAGTGGATAATGTTCATAGTCAATGTGATGAACTATGATTCCTCTAATAGGACATGAATGTCTTCTTACACTCACTAAAAATCACTTTGGGATCAGTTGATTAGAATTAATTGCAAAAATGGCTCAGAAAAATTTATTTCTGAGAAAAGATCTAAAATTATTTGTTTGTAAGATGCCATTTGGCTTGAGATTTTTACCGAATGCAATGTTATTAATTGAAGTTTTGATATTAGTTGATTTAAAAAAAATCTTTACAAAAACTTGTTCACAAAATCAGAAAACAGAACATTCAAACTGCAGATTTTGAATCTAAAAAATACAATGACCTTTGTGCACAAATGTGTGACCTCATGGAACCAGGCCTTTCTAGTACCTGGTATGAGGACTCAGGCTTATTTACGCCAAATTGCACACAAACACATACGCCGTAAGTCTCAGCCCATCTTAAAAAAGGTGACATCTTTCAGGAAGTTGCATTCAAATGAGCTTGCTTGCATTGAGAGCAGCTCTTCAGAACTGCATGGGTGCCACTGGAGTACACGTCTCTTCTCTAATCGACTCGTGCTCTGTTCATCATGATAAACACCTTTCACACTAGCTACAATCCTCCGCCGGTGCCTCCACGGGCAGGATACAGCAAACCCCGGCCAGTGGGCAACACATCTTTAGTCAAGTTTTTGTCAGTGATGCTACTGCTGTTAATGATACTGACCTTCGGAGGCTTCCTCTACCTGTTCCAGAAACTCAACATGGTATGGACGGCTCTTCTCTTAGTGGCGCTTGGTGCTCAAGTTTGTATCTACTGCAGGTTTCATGGGAGTACAATTGAAATGAAATTCTGTGCAATATAAGATTAAGTTGGCACAATTTTAAATATCTTTTTTTAATAGAAGTCATTTATTATTTTAATATAAGCTAACAGACTTTTAGATGGCAGATTATTATATGGCTCCATATATTATAGTCATTTTGCTTATGATGATTTTTTTCAATATGCATTATTGACATTATTAACATTTTTGTAGCTAAGCAATCATTGTTAATGGTTTGGTTGTAGAAGCGATGTAAAAGGTGCCTTCATGAGGTTAACAACTTTAACATCAAATATACACTAAAATCGAGAACAATATTTTATGCAATGATTATTTTGTCTCAGGATATACAGAAACTTTTAAACTTAAAAAACTGCGAGGCCTAATCTCATGGGTGTATTTCCTGGGCTGTGTGGTTTTATGAGCAAGGCATGTAGCATGCAGCGCATCAAAGAAACAAAGACAACAAAAACCAGGCTTTCTGTCTCAAGAGGATGTTAAAACCAAACCACCCAACAAATTATGCAATCTCACTCTTTGATTAATATGCCAAAGGAGTGACTCAATAACCATTTTAGGCATGATTATCCCTACATAGTAAGCATTATTGATAATTAAAACCTCATTAGAGTCAAACTGAATAAAAACTCCAAACTTAGCTTTAAACATCAGCAAAAAATGTTTAAATCTATATATACAGCCCTTCTCTTGACAGACATGGATATACAGTTTCGAAATAGATTTTTGTATGCATTTCCATGAATCAACCAGACAGACTGATATAAGAATCAACGAAGTGTTAGTTTCAGTAGGGCTTTCAAATATTTCCGTAATGATAAAGTTAAAAAGCAAGTTAGACTGCATGTTTCACAAATGCGTGAACATAAGTCACATTCACCAGAAGGGTAAATATAGTAACAGTACATTTCATTGCGATCAGTTTCAGGTGAAATGTTGCTAAAGCTAAACATGACTGTTATTACATAGTTATTATTAAGCTTATTAAAGATGTACAAATCACAAATATATGTCAATGTTTTATCATATATAAATGATATATTTTGGACACACTTTATATTAAGTGTCTTTATACATGCACATTTTTACATTGTACTTATATTTGAAAATACCATCCTGTAATTAATTACTGTAGTTACAGCTATAATTACTAAGTACATAGTGTTTAAAGACAACTAATATAAAGTGGGATATATATATATATATATATATATATATGTGTGTGTGTGTGTGTGTATATACACACAAATAATTGATAACATCTAGGTAATTGTACTTGTAGCGCTGTGTGAAATAAACTACGACAGAGAGCATTGTGTACATTTATATAAACATTTTCATTGTATTATACATGAAAAGTCATATAATTCACATTCTGGGTTCTCTGTGATCACGTTTTATCTTTTTTTTGTTAGAGCTCTCTCTAGATATTTACTATACATTCTTTAAGCATTAAGGGAAACATTACTAAATGTCTTTTCCTTCATGTTCAGCAGCTCCAGGGCAGTCATCGTGATGAAGTCAGCCTACAGAGACTACAGGAATGTGCGGATAGCAGTATGGGAGAAGACTCAATGACAGAATGTGGCAAACTGATGGAAAAATATAAAGCTGTTATAGCAAAGGTATATGTTTAAAAAGTCACGCTTAAAAATATTTTGATGCTCCTATGTGTGAATCGTACAAAATAACCATTATATGAAAACATTGTGTATAACTATGACTTTATGTATCATTAATTTTCTTTTACTTCCTCCCTAAGATTTCACAAGCAAATGAAAAATGTAAGTATTGCCAACCTGGCAACCTTATTAACTAAACTATCTAAAACATATGGCACAATTTATTGTTAAATACTTAATGTTTAATGTTAGTGCCTGCATAAAATTAAATGCATAATTTTTATTTTTTTTGCTTTGAATGTTTAGCAAGCAACGTGGTGTCTAACTATTTTTTTTATATCTTTTTGTAACTTTACTGTAACCCTTTATTTTTTTATTGTCTCCTACAGTGTCTAAGTTAACTGGAGGGCCACGCTTTCTTGGACCAGTTGCACACATGACTGCTCTGACTGAGTATAAAGGTGAATGTAATAGAATGTATTAGGATCATTCATTTAGTATTAAATCATGTAATTCAACTTAAGCCCAGCCATTGTGTGGTGATAATGGGTTTCTCCTTGTTTTAAAACCACCAGATAAGACTTCTGCCTTCTTGAAGACAAATAGTCTTCTTTGGGATGAAAATCACTCACTGGTACAGGACGTACGGCTCAGCAACGAACAGGACAAGTTGACCATTCAGTATCCCGGAATCTATTTCATCTATTCCCAGGTCACCTTCTCCAGAAATTATCCTTCATCTTCATTAAAGCAATCCATAAAGATCACAGTACCCAAGAATCATCAAGACAAGGAGATACTCAAGTCTTTTTGCAGTTTGAAACCAAACCCACCAAATTTGTGTACAGCTTCTGTGGCGGGGGTGTTCCATCTAGAGAAAGACCAACAGATCTATGTTACAGTAACAAACACATCCTTGCTAAACCGGGACTCTTGCAATTTTGGATTATTCAAATTGCGGTAAAGAACACTCTGGAACTGAAGCGGTCAAGGGGGAGATGGATGATACGAGACGGTCAGGGATTGAAAGGATCAAGGCACTATAATCAAATGGATAATCATAGTCATGTTATACATCTCAAGGGAAAGACATTGCACCATCTCTTCTCCTTGACACTAATCCACAATCCAAGTTCTGGACAAACAAGGAAGTTATACCCTATAAGAACACCTCTAGTGTTTAAAAACAACAATAAAGATATTTATTTTGGAATAAGCTTGACAATTATAATTGATGGTTGATTCTTATTTATAGTACGTCCCAAGAACAGAACGTGTATGTATATATATATATATATAATTTAAATGTTAATATTAATATATAATATACATTATGTGGTTAGTATAAGTAACTTTGAATAAAAGAGCCAAAACATTTTTTCCCCTCACTATTATACTATTTCTTAATTTTTTATATTATTACTAATGTTTCCAAGTGGTCATGAGGTGTGTAAGTGTTTCCTAACATAGTAGATTGAGGTTCATAGATTGAGAAGTTCTAAACTTAAAGTTTGGAAACTACTGTGTAGGACGAGTCGAAGAGAAAGACGCATAAGCCTACCAGTTCTGTTTTTAACTTCAATTTGATAATACAACCCAAATGTGACTACTGCTGTGCCTATTTTACAGCATTCCATCCTCCTCCATGGAAACAGTGAGTTTTAGGTGATAAATGCGTGCTGGTTTGAGCCATGCGGATGCCTCTGCTTACAGGAAGTTGTCAGCCTACTACACTCACTCTAGCCTGTACATTAACTCCATTCATGCAACAAAAAAGTAACACACGATACTGAAAATGTATCATTTTAACTACCTCCGTATTTCACAACAAGGTGGAATTTCCTCGTATGTGTAAGTAGGATCCAAATAAAGTCAAACGTATAGCTTATTAACATGATGTTATTTTATTAAAAGAAATCCTTATTGAAATGAGGACAAAATAAAAACAGCACTAGGAAACAAAAACAAACAAATTATATATATATAGCATTTATATTGCATAGATAAAACCTGTTTTCTGCAAAAATGAAACCTGTGTTCTGCAGACATGGGCACTTTTAAGAAGAAACTGAAGTGGACATTCTTCAACCCTCGTTTATGATCTCCTGAAAGTGCTATTAATTTTTTTCCCCGGACACATTCATGACATGACAAAGTAAATTTCCTTTCAGTGAGATCAGTAGCCACCTAGAGCAAATAGCATGTAGACATACTAGCATAACCTACTGATCAATTCAATCTCTTCCACACACACACACACACACACACACACACAAACATACCATCAGAAATATCACATTTGCATCATACCACTGCAGATGTCAAAGTTTTTAGAAGTTTTAAAACCTCAGGAGTTTCCATAACAACAACAACAATACAATCAGGGTTAACACTTTAAAATAATATTCAAGGCTGTGTGTAACACATGGCATGCAAGGTTAATTGCTGGAAAAACAAACACGCACACAAACATGAAACAGATTTACACAGTACCACAGTAACAGCATTATATTTGTGCACCTCAGAGCACATCTTATTGCCTAATTTGGAAGAATATATATTGTACAGTATACTCCTTCCAAGAGAAAAACTGGCTCTCGCACAGCAACCAGTCGCATATTGCATTGAATTGCCACAGCAATGCTCCAGAGGTGACCGCTGGTGGGTTTAAAAACATTAAAAAAAAATTTAAATTTTTTTTTTTAAAACTCTCCCCAAGAGTTTTGCTCGTCTTTACAGCTCATTACATGTATTTCTGCACTGCTTAAGATCTCCGATCCACTGCGAATGAAAAGATTAGTCACGGTTATGATCGGTAATGATAAGTTGAAAGGTTTAGCACTCCAGACACAGTGTCATTTGAGTAATTGTCTGTGTAATCATTTGATGTAACTAGTTACTGTTAAAATAGCAAGAGTTCAAGAAAAGAAATATGTACCACGCGTACCATGCACAACTATGGCAGAATACAAATGAGTAAGAAAATGCACCTTCACTGTAATTGACTTTAGTCAGATTAGATGCCATATTAAATTCAAGTCTGTGAGGGATAGACGTACTGTCTTTACCATGCATAAAGCTCCGAATCACATAAGTTTCTTCCGAAAGATGTTTTGTCAGCTGAACAATCTGTATGTTATTAAACTGCAGTACAATCCACTAAATGCACTATACTTCTATCCATCACAGCCTCCATTTCATTCCTGTCAAAAATTAAATATGCCGCAACCCTAAGGTCTACTGCTGATGGGGAGCAGTTTGCCTAAAAAAAAAAAAAACAATCAATAAAGCTGGGTCCTAAACACATTTGTTTGTTACTCTAATATGAGCCTCCAAGATATGGTGAGAAACAAACATCAGTGCCTAAAGTACCGTATGTTTCTACGTACGCTTGGTTTTCGAGTCCTAAAAGGGCTCCAAGTACCAAATATCTACAAACATACTGGATTTTTTCGGTTTAAGATGCATGTGACAGTTTCAAGCCTCTGAAAAAGGATGAAGTTTCCTACTGTATTTGTGTTATCATTAAAAAATATTCCTTTTACCATAATATATACAGATTTATACTGTATATATGATATACATACATTATAAGATGTATCCTATTAGTATAGTATTATAAACCTAACTATTTCTGACAACTATATCCCTGATAGCTTTAAACTAGTGATGATTATCAGAAGCATGATTATGTAGTATTATAATGGCTGTTTTAGAAATACTGATGTGAGTGACTGTCTGGGTAACACACATTTGGAATAAAGTGAATCTAAACCTACAGTCCAATGACGCATTACAGGCATTTAATTCAAAGCCTTCAAACTAAAAGGAAAAACCAAACTCATTTCAAGATGGCAAGTAGGGCATCTCATGTCAACAAGGTGCAAACCACAAATCTCAATTTTGTTCATTTGTGACCTAAAAGCAACAGTTTTCACATTATAAAAGCAGAAATGGGTCTAAAAAGAGCAATACTTGTGGATACAGTGGAAACCTGCAATGTTCAAGCACAAGTATCTTCTCTTACGCCATAAACAGAATATTTTCACTTGTGCAATAGCGGCAATAGAGTCGGAATGCTGTTCATGGGCTGAAAGTCATGGGATTTCTTTTGTTCATGACCAGTAACAGTCATAAAGCGAGGCAGATATTTGTTCAGAAGAAAAACAAAAGATTCCACCATCTTTTCTGTGATGATTCTTGTTGAAGTGGAGTGAACCGGAACAAAAAAATGGACAGGATTCCGACAGTTATCTGAAGTTTTCCAAATCACAAAAAAAGCAGTTCACTTGGTCTTCTAGAACAGTTGCCGGTTTGTTCTCAGAATGTCACATCACAGGAGCGTGAAGCTAACCGCACAGTGATATTCTTCAGTATGGCGAGATAAACACAGTCACTAATCACAGAGTTGATCTTCTTATCGCATCTTGTCCTTAAAAAACATTCGATGAGAAATGGCTGAAAATCCCCAGCATGGTGACTTTCCAAAAGCAACGTTCAGTGTGCAATGTGATGGAAAAAACACATAAAAACACATTTGTGAGGACACACAGACACGGAAACACATACATGAGGCTGGCAAAGGGAAACAGGCGAGCGTCCAGAGTGTTCTTTAGTGACCCCCATCCCAGGAACAGTCATTCTTTTGCTTGGCCAACTTTCTGACTATACGCTCTAGCTCCTTACGGGACTTCTGTTCCTCTTCCAGACATTGCTTCATCCAATTATTCTCCTACATTCACAAACACACGGCATCAGAAGACTTATGGCATAATGCGTGTGAAAGTTAAGGCCAACAAAAGTTACAATAACGTGCAATCTTACCTTTTTTAATTCATGGACTTCATCTTTTAGAGCGTAAACAGCATCAACAAGACTTCTGCAAAGCAATAAAATAAAAACATTCTTTCAAATATTCAAAAGGAACACGGAATATTTCAAGGTGCAACTGTTAAGTAGATTTACAGTAAGAATCAAGAGTCAAGATCGAAAAATCTAGGGTTAAAAGTTTTAGGATTTAAAAAGAAACATGAAGACACAAAATTAAGAAATATTTATGATTTTGTCACTAATCAAAAAAATAAAAATAAATAAAAAGTATGAAAAATTTACAATACTGTGCTTTTTTAATTTTTTTATTTATAGGCAGGCTTGGGAGGGTTACTTTAAAAATGTATTCTATTACAGTTACAAATTACTTAATGAAAAAACCATTCAGTAATGTTATCCAAGCATCAGAATATGAAAGTTATGTAATCTGATTACATTTGGATTTCTTCAAGGTCACATGTAAATAAAGTCAAGTAAAAGCAATATTATCAAAAAGACTTATGTATATGATGCAAAATATAAACTATTTGATGCGCAATATAAAATATTTAAGAAAAGAATGCAAATTAGCATTTTTTTTGTCAAGCAAATATAATAACAGATCCACTGAAGAGGACTTGCTCCATATGGTCTTCAGACATTCTGCTTCGACATCTCACTTCGCTAAATTATTTAATTTTTTTCAAAAGGTCCTTATACAACAGGAAAATAACCAAAACCCTCAATAACAATGACCAAGCAAATAAACATATTAAACAATAGGATTAAAATGACAAATTATTTCCATGATTTTGCCACAAAATTTTATGATGTACCAGCCCGATCTCACGGCAATTCGTACATATTTTACGAGGTGGCTAATTCGTACGAATTCGTACGACCTCACTCGTACAAATTCATACGATTTTTGCTTAATCGTACGTATTTTACGAGTTGCCAATTCGTATGAATTTGTACGAATGACCTACACCTAACCCCGCCCCTAAACCTAACCGTCACTGGGGTTTAGACAAATCGTACTAAATCGTACGAGTGAGGTCGTACGAATTCGTACAAATTAGCCACCTCGTAAAATAAGTACGAATTGCCGTGAGATAGCGTTGGATGTACGGAAAGCATTCTCTTTCTCTCTCAAATGCACACAAACATTCGCACAGAAACATTCATGCGCACAGAAACAAGTTGTCAATGCTGCTCTGACGATTTCATCAGTAAAATAGTTGAGCTGCTAAAGTCTACATGACATTTCTCAGTAGTGATGTAATAATGTCGCTGTTATTGAAGCAGATGAATTTACAGCCTCGCTATTAGAAGAGAACACTGCTGCCGAACACTGTTGAGAGACAGACTTGGGTAATTCACATAATCTCTCACTCTCTCTCTAATTACTGCATTAATAACTACATTACCCTGACTCTCTCTCTCTCTCAGAACTGCATTAGTCTGACACTTCACGAATTACAGATACCAGTGTTTTGCATTATAATTACGGAACGCCATTACATGTATTCCGTTACTCCGCAACCCTGTTTCTAAGTAACTAATCCAACAATTAAAAAAATAATAATAATTCAATAATTATGTATGATTCTGCACTAATTCTAGGTCGCTACTACTAAATTAAAAAGAATAAATATTCACAATTTCTAGGCCACTAATCCAAAAAAGGAAGACATATTTACCATTTTGCACCATTTCTATGTTACTAATAAAACAAACAACAAAATAAGCATTTTTCTTCAATGGACTCTAATCATCAAGTGATTCAATATCAGACAAATGAACATACTTTTCCTCAGTGATTGTCTGGCCATTACTCTTGATATCCTCAACAATAATCTTCTCTTCTTCTGGAAGAAGGACCTGGGGAATGCACTCCTTCCGAACAGCTGTGCAAACAAATCAAATCTTCTAATGAAATCACACTGTTAAACTGTATTAACAATACATTTCCGTTATTCAAAATTCAGTAGCTTAGTTATACAGTACATATGACTGGCAGGTCTACCTGTGGTGGACTGGTGGAGACTGGCTCCGGTGCAATAGGCCTCAATCACTTTGAGTATCTGTGCGTCCTCCACCAGAGCTGCTGTGCCTGCATGTGACAGAAAAAACATTTTCAGAGTGACGAATTTATTATGTATCTGTATTTCTTTTTGATTGCATGTTGGCAAAGCTACTGTTCAAACCCCCACAATTCTACCACTACGGGGACTATTTTTTGCAAGTTCTGGGAACTAAATTAATTTTATTTATCATTTTAATATACCTACTTTTTCTGAGCAGAAGCTCATCATCTGATTGTTTTCTCTCCGTTTTTCTCTTTGGGAGGAACTTGGGTCTGGGTCTGGGGCTTTTACTAGAGTCCTGAGGAAACAGTCTGGTGTTAATGAAGTAACAGCATCTGCTGAGCTCTGAATAAAACCACAAAACCGCAGCTAGAGGACCTTAATTTGCGCTCAAATCCTGGCGAGGATGCTAAGAAATTAGGCCAATAAACGGTAGCTTACATAAGTTATGACGCCATTCAGGATAATTTAACAGAAAATTATCAAGGACTCATGAATGAAAACAATTTGCAGATGAGAGACCCTTGTCTGTTTGTGAACTAATTATTTCAGTCTGAGTCATTTGTTGACTGTTACAGCAGTGACACAGGGCTGCCGCCAACTTTTTTCTTGAATGCTGATACCGCGGAGTGAGTCATCTAAATTGGACTCCTCCAAATCAAGTTATTTTGACCAACTTCATTGAATTGTTTAAATGACAGACTAACCATGGGAGACATAAAAAGTTATGTGGGCAGCTTTATTAAATAAGAGTTAAACACTTTCAAATACACACATTTACACTTGCCATGCTTCCCGCTAAATGGTGTTTTCAGTTTTCATGTTTTACTCATGACATCAAACCGAAAGTAAATGTTAGAAATAACTGAAGTTAAGCATGCACGTTCACAGTTTAGAGAAATGTTTACCACTAATGAATTGCTCATTCGTGAAATGAATGTACTACTGTATAATATCATTTGAATCAACACGAAAAGAGAAGGTGGCAAATATTAGCGCATTGACTAACAGCACAACATTGTGGCCCTGAGATATGAAAAACAATGAATGACGTCTTGGTCTCTTGAAAAATCCTCCAGGTTCGTTAAGACAAACATTTAGCCCGGAAAATGACGTGAAAACTAGCGGAAAGGCCTGGTTTATGAGAAGTCCTCTTAGTTTTTAAACAAAAACTTGCCATTATACTATGCGGTAGTCTTTGCTCAGAATACCGGGACATAAAGCAGAGAATCATGCAGCATGATTGGAAAATAATATTCCTTCTTATGGTGACGTAAGCAGTGCCCTTATACCTCACCCTAACTAGGCACTGTGAGTCATTTTGCCATTTCTACGAACAGCTACTTTTGATCATCTAAATTTAGCTTACCGGTAGACAACATTTAACAGGTTCATTGCGCAGGTATAAGATTATTTTCTGAACTCTGCAAATATAAGATGTGCTATCTGGATCTGAAGATGTGATATCAGCTGTGAAAAAGTGTTTCTAGAATGGCCATATTTGTTGGAAGCAATAAAATGTATAGGCTTGGGAACATTTTTGACTGACATGGTAAAAGTTTTCTAACACTTCAGTAACAGCTAACGTATGCCTTAATCCCTTCAGAATCTCTTGAGACAGTCTGCAAGACAATTCACTATCCCAGTGATTTATTTTATATCCCTGGAACACTGCCGCAGGTTATTAGACTATTGCTGAATATAGAACCAATTACTGCTGTTATGTTTTTCCAATATGAAGAAATCTCTACCTAATGCTCTTGATTTCTTCAATTGATTTATAATTTAATCACAAATCTAGTTAGAAACTAAAATGGGAAATATCTCTTCCTCATAATATAGTTTATACAAGGGCCACATTCTGAACACACCGTATGTGTTTTCTATGATACATTTTCAAACATTATGGTAAAAAAAAAGTTACTTCGTTCATTGTCATTATTGAAGATATGGCTGCATTTACCATTTTCTATTGTTTTCTATAAAACATTATTATTAGTAGCACTTATGGGTGTAAATTTAACACAAATTTAATACAATTATTTTAAAAAAGCATCTAATCATACTTGCTATCAGAGCAACTGAAGCGCCAAGTACCACCAAATGGAAAGCAAGAGCTGATTAAAAAAAAGCTTGAATGTAAGTCAATTTGGATAAAAGCGTCTGCTAAATGCATAAATATAAATATAAAATATATAAATATAAAGCAGGTTTTTGCGAGTCCGGCTACAACACTTGTCGAGAGCAAGCAGCATGAAATGAGTAAAGAGCCGTTTGCAGAAGAACCGTTCTTGCATTTTGAAACAGCTGGACAGAATGTAGGAATGAAACCCAATCCAGGGCTTTTGAGGCACATTTTTTTTAATACAGCTTTTAAAATTAATCTTGAAATGTGGTTCAAATGGCATGGAAGCAGAAGGAACCACCAAAGATGCATATATATCTAGAGAATGTTTACTCGGACCAATAATTACAAAAAACACATTTAATGCAATTTATTTGTTTTGACTGAATTTGATCAAATTGAAGCTCAACATTTCTATGTACTGTCTGCATGTGTACACTTTTGTTTTTTGGTTGGATAAGTATCGCACCATCTTTGTAAGTATCACAGCAGTTTTTTTTCCATGCAGGAAAAGGGTTGGTTGGGTTTGTGGGTATATTGATTAAAGACGATGAGCTTTGAAGGTTGAGAAGCAGGATATGATTCAGTATACATAGATTACTGCCAGCCAACATTTTGCTAATTTATCTGAACTCCCTTCCTTTTAATAAATGAATACAACATAGAAAAGATCCCAAATTACAAATAAATGCATATTAAGTAAAGATCACTGCAGTGGGAGTAGAAGATAAAACTGCAAACAACACCGGAAATGGGCGGCTCTCCACAGAATTAAAGAGAAAAAGACAGATAAGCATGGATCCAGCGTGCAACACCGGTGCTAGCCAAGCACACAGACACGGACACACACACACACACACGTACTCACACAAAACACAGAGACACACGTCTACTCTTACCTTCAGGATATAAGACATCCTCTAAAGAAGCAGAAAATGGAGAGAGAATGAAGATGTGTATGAGAATAAAAGAACAGCCTGACAGGAATATGATGGAAAGATCAGTGAGAGGTGAACATTAATTGTTGCAGAGAAACAGAAAATTTCACATGCATTTCATTTCGCCCTAGGCAAAATCTTGTAGAGAGGTCATGCACATTAATAAGATGTTCAAGTGGGCTTTGGGTAGAGTTAGCTAATCTGCAGCTAACAGACCACTAAACATTCCACTTAAATCTGATATAACAACACCTCCACCGCAACTTGTGGTGAAGACGATGAAGGAGGCTGCTGGCTGAAAAACTTTAGAGTCAGAGTAGCTCTGTGTGCATCGGTTTCCTGTTAGGACCACCAAGAATACGCAGAAGGTAAATTACGCTCCCACTCAAGACCTCTTATGACTGTTTTCCAGAAAGCGTACCTCTTTATAACCTAGTGCAGCGGAGGGCTTGAGGGGCGGTGCTGGTCTCAGACAGCTTAAGGACCATGGCTTGGTGATCTTGGGGGGTTCGAGAGGGCCTCGGTTTGCCACAGGAGTACCGAAACTGTGCAAGTGGTGGGACGACGTACAACCCATGGTTGGCTTTGTAGGCAAAATACACAAGAAAATAATGATTCACTTGTAGACGGTCATCATACTGAGAAATAAGGTGCAAAAAAATAAAAAAAATAAATAAAAAATAAAAGAGAATGTGTTACCTTCAATATTGTTCCGACTGGACTTCCTTCCTTGGTGTATGCATGAAGATGTTCTAACCACTCCAGCTGCTCTTGTGCACTACTACAGAACACCATGGTGCGATCTATCGTCCCTCCTAAAAACACAATCAAAGCATGGTCAGCAAAATGGAAGATACAACAACAACACTGTAACTGTTCAAGCATGTGCTTCCTAACATTAGATACGTTTTATTTGAAATTTGTAAAATAAATAAAACCACACATACAAAAAATACAGAATTAAATGGTTCATCCGTCAAAAACTCTGTCATTTACTCATCCTCGTGTGGTTCAAAAACCTTTATGCCATCACATGGAACATTGGAAGAATTATCAAGCTGCCATTTTTCCATAGCAGACATCCCTGTTAAGCTCCAAAAATGACAACAAATGTATTTATATATTTATTTTTAAATACAAGTCTTTTAAAGTCATGTCATAGCTTTGTGTGAGCAAGCACCAAAATATACAGTTTGCGTGCGGTCAGAAAGATTTTAATGTTTTTGAAAGAAGTCTCTTACGCTCACCAAGGCTGCATATGTTAGATCAAAAATACCATTTTCAATTTAAATGTAATTTAATATGCAATTTTTTCCTGTGATGACAAAGCTGAATTTTTAGCATCAGTACTCCAGTCTTCAGTGACACATGATATTTCAGAAATCATAATATGCTGATTTGCCGCTCAAGAAACATTTCTTATTATTATTATCAATGTTGAAAACAGTTGCACTGCTTAATACCTCTGTGGAAACTGGGATACGTTTTTCAGGATTCTTCAGTAAATATAAAGCTGAAAATAACAGCTTTTAAGTGAAACAGAAATCTTTTGTAACATTGATAAAATGTGACAGTAAAGACATTTGCAATTTAATGCATCCTTGCTGAAAAAGTATCCTCCTACCCCACAAAAAAACGTTTGAGCTGTAGTGTAATCCGTTATTAACTGATAATATTCCCCTCATTCAGTTAACTCAATAATAATCATTGAATGAACCTTTTAGAATATAGTCTAAAATAAAGTGTCTAGTCTAGTAAATAAGTAAATGGCTTCAGAAAACTTGGAATATAGTCACTTTGACTATTATAGTGCTTTATTATGTCCTTTCTGGATCTTATCAGATGTGGTCTTCATGTAAAATATCTGCATGAAAAACTTGCCTCCAAAATTCCTTGCTTTGTGTTCCACAGGGTAAATGAATGACAGTGAGAAAGAAAGTGAGCAAATTGTGACAATTTTCATTTTTGAGTGAACTATTCCTTTAATAAATCACACACACATGCTGTCTACTTGTTAGGTTAAACTCCACTGCTGTCTGCCGCCATACAAAAACAACTCAGGTACTAGCAGCATTGAAAAAAGCCGCATTAATGAGTCAAGTGTACATTATTCTGTGACCTGTAAAACTGTGTTTACATGGACTGAAACAAACCTGTGATTTCAAAAGCATAATGGCCTGTCTCTGCATCCTCTGGCTGTTTGGTTACAGTGGTTCCAGTCAGTGGAAGACGTCCCTATGAAATGAGTGAGAGACAAAAAGGAGAGCACTGAAATTGACATTTTCATAAATAACAAGTGCTCACTGTCATGCACCTAGATGAACATGCGGTCAAAAATGAACTCACCTGGTAAATGAAACCACTCATTCTTGGGCTGGCAGACAGCATGACTACCACATTGGGAAACAGCATGAAGTATCGCTCTTCCTTTTCCTACAAAAAAAAGCACATATGCACATTAAATTCATTACTTCTGCACAAATAATATGAAATACCACTATATAAACATCATGGCACAGATGCAGGTGTATGGCATGACAGCACACCCTTACAAACACAAACATCAAATGTCTCTACTAACACATGATTTTAGATTGGTGCACAACTTTATTTTTAGCTACATTAATTACTCATGATCAACACATATCATACCTTATTTCTAGCAAACCAAGATAAATTTCAGCTAAGCAAAAAAGAGAGAGAAAGGGAATACATTGAACAGAAATGGAGGGAAATCACTCCGAATGAATTTAACAATATAACACTTTCATCAGCCTACTATTTTTCCTTCAGCTAACCCCCCTTCTGATATTATTAGTGGCTCTATCAACCTCTCACACAGCACTGTTTCCATTAACGAGACCATCAGATTCAAAGCGGGCTAAAACGCATTCAGTGACCACAAATGCAAAACTTTGCAAGGGGGTTTGAGCTGTTGACACAAACATTTTCCATTGGTTAGCAAAAACAAGTCACAAAAAAACTAAAAAATGAGTCTGTGCTTCTGGCTGTTATGTTTAAAAGGCCCTGATCAGCACTTTTACACCAATGAGCCTTGTTTTGCACAACATTTCAATTAATTTTGATAAAATAATCACATTATTTTGACACTGTGTCAACATCTAACATGCATTTTGCACAAGAAAAACAGTGATATAACCACGCAGATGTGAAAACAACAGGTCAGGTCGAGTTTAGTTGCCACACTGTTATTTCCTGGTTCTCACTCTCCTCCTCACCTCATTTGAGCTGCTCTGGGTGTGGACCTGTGACATGTAGACCACCTGACCCAGTGACTTCATGCTGTCGCCCTCCCAGCCCCGCACTGGCTCCGACAAGATCTGCAACTCCAGGTTCTTCCTTTTTCGCAGATCTTGACACTGAGTCTGAAATACACAAACAAATCAATTCAGCGAAACAAGAATTAGATTCATTAATGTGTTAATATGCATTTCATAGTATGAGTCAGTGCAAAGACAAACCAATGACACATAAGGATTCGAAACAATATTGTTTTACAGTCAAGTATTAAGATTCATACAGAAGATTCTAAAAAGGGTTAGGTGAGTTTAAACGGTTCTTAACTCTTAAAAATGTCCTGTTATGTGAATTAATTGCTGGACATTCAGAATGCATACCCACACAACTTATTTTTTTAAAGTTTGAGGTTGGTATAATTTTTTAAATGTTTTTGAAAGTCTTATTTTTTGATAAAAATACAGCAACACTTTTCAATTATGAAATCTTATTGGAATTTAAAATGCTATTTTTCTATTTTAATATGTTTTACAATGTTATTTATTCCTGTGATGCAAAGCTGAATTTTCAGCATCATTACTCCAGTTTTCAATGTCACTTGATCCTTCATAAATCATTCTAACATGCTGATTTTCTGATCAAGAAACATTTTTTTTTTGGACTACAAAGTTTAATGCCAAATGCGAATGTCAGACAATCATAAATCGTCAAAATAGCCATATTAAAAAATGGAACGTGTTTTCTAACACAATAACCTGGAACACGAAACGGTCCTTTCGGAGTAGGAGGTCACTTCTCCATATTTCCAGGCATTACATTCATGTTCCTAAATGATGCTTATTTCTCAAAGCGATTTACAATAAAGTGCGCAAATCATCTCATCGGCAAATGCCAATATAGGTAACTGAAAAAAGCATAGGTAAAGGGGGAAGACCAAGTCTACATGACACCTCCACTAGTGAGATCTAAACTATGAAGATGGGACTCTCCCTTACCTGTCATAAAAACAAAAAGAACAAATGAAACTGTTCCACAGAACACAATGAGTAAAGAAATCACCTACAAGTAAAATTTCTTAGCAGAGACATTTGACCTGAGAAGCCATTATATATGGAATGACTCATCTTTCCTCAGTCTTTTTTATGTTATAGAGGCACTCTTGCAAAACCTTAACCTTTACATTTCATGTAACAGCAAAATCTCCTCCAACCTGTAAAGTGCAGTGAACCTGTTGTGCGGTTTAGAGATGAGGGTAAAAAGGAATTAGAGAGAAAAGATTCAAAATGTTTTGCGACATGACAGGAAACATCTCACAGTGGTCAAAACTGAGAAGTCAAAGTCAAAATGATGAATGGATTTTATAGAAAGCTTTAGGTGTCAGACAAGGACCAAGATTAAATGGCAAATATGACGGATAACCATAACATACCACAAGATTTTTAAAAGCAACAGTTGCTTTGAGAATGTCACTGTAGTCTGGATGCGCTTCCTACGAGAATAAAAAAAGAAAGAATCTGTAAATATTATAACTCATGAAAAGACTCACGGGCATTAATGGCCTACTGGATTACTGTTACCTCCACGTGTCGCTCAAGCTCCTGCAGGAGGGTGGGGTATTTGTCGAGCCTCATGAAGGGTCTGCTCAGGCTGGTGGTGAGGGTCAGGATACCAGGAGCACTGGCACCCTGACTCTCCATATACTTGTCCAGCTCCTCACTGTTTAAAGGTAAAGCAAAGTATTGCAATTAGGTGCTTTTTCTAGTCAATTCAAGTCAAATCACATCAGTGTTTAAAAAAGTCCCTTCATGTTAAAATGTATTTTAATTTTAAGAATGGTTTAAAATAGATCAAACCTTATTACACATACATATATAAATATGAATGTACAACTACCATTTAAAATTTGAGTCAGTAAGATTTTTTTTTTTAAATAACAATACTTTTATTTGCCGAGGATGAATTAAAAATACATTTATTTTTCATTTTAATGCTGTTCTTTTTAACTTTCTATTCATCAAAGTCTCTTTAAAAAAAAATGCATAAAATATTATTTCCAATAAAAATATTAAGCTACTTTATTTAACCTTTTTCAACATTGGTAATAATAATAAAAAAAAAAAATTATTGAGTAGCAAATTATCACATTAGAATGATTTCTGAAGGATCATGTGACACTGAAGACTGTAGTAATGATGCTGGAAATTCAGCTTTGCATCACAGGAATAAATTACATTTTAAAATATATTACAACAGAAAACAGCTATTTTAAACTCTAATAATATTTCACAATATGTAATGTATTTTGATCAGATAAATGCAGCCTTTGTTAGCATAAAAGTCTTCTTTTACCAACCCAAATAAATGCACACTAAAACATATTTTGAACATTTTAGGTGCACTTTAAAATGCATGTCTTGGCATTATACTATAAAAATTATAACAATGATAAAAATTGATGAGGCAATCATGTCAACAATGATTTCTCATATAACCATAACAATAGCAAATGTTTTGGAGAAGGTGACAGAACGGGCGTGAAGAGAATACTAGATGCTGAAATGTGACAAACTAAGGTTAGACTAAAGATGAATCATCGAACATATGCCTTGAATACACGATCAAACAATGGAAAAATGCTGCAACAATTCTGCAGAGTGATATGCGAGAGAGCAAACACAATCAAAAGTCTCTCTTCTGCCTCCATCAGCACAACCACAGCTATAGATATCCTGTTGGGTTCGTGCTGTTTCCTGTGTGTATGAGGCATGCCTTTTCACTCTCTCCTTCTGTCGTGGAGCATTCTGAGGTGGAAGGAGAAAACTAACAGAAACCCTGATGTAGTTCATTGTACAGGAAGTGTGTAAAATGTGGCTCAGACATTTATGAATACCTGTGAAGTTTACTAGTACAAACCAAAAAAAAAAATAATAACACCTGGAAATAGGGCAGCAGTGTTATATGTAAAGGCAAGAGGGAGATTTGCTTGTTTAGTCACTCAGCTCAGTGAGACATAAGACAATGAAAGCTTTGTAGTGACACCTGGTGGTTCATCTTTATATTTTAAAAAAAGCAAAGACACTAGTGACAAAAAAAATTGTCACTAGTGTTAAACAAATATTAATATTCAATAATATTCGTAATATTCAAATGACGATTGTTTTCAGCCGCCACATTTATCAACGTACGATCTTTCGCACGATGGGATTGGCGGCATACGAATGTTTCAGAAATCACATGTGAGCTCTGTCCTAAGTTGATTTGTGCACTCGTTTCTATGTTAGATTGATAAATGAATATTAATCAGTAAATTATCTGTCCCTAACAAATAAAACATTAAATAAATTAATTAATAGTTAATCAATGTACATACCCGTACATAAAGCACATAAAATATGTTACATACATAAAATGGAAGCTCAACAGTACTTGCATGACATGATTGAGCATCTGTTTACCATATTTTATGTGCTCTATTTGATGTGCGTTGATCAATGTTTATGTAAATTATCTGCAGTCTTGAATTAAACAGCT
Source organism: Barbus barbus (assembly GCF_936440315.1). Lineage (NCBI taxonomy): Eukaryota > Metazoa > Chordata > Actinopteri > Cypriniformes > Cyprinidae > Barbus > Barbus barbus. Next base: position 22,336,064 of record NC_136761.1, on the reverse strand, counting down.
TGATTCATTTGGATCACTTTTGTAAGTTTTTGTGGAATGAGCTTTTGATGGAGAGTTTCATGAAAAATATCAGATTAACAAAAGCCAACAACATGTCAATGACAATTTTGTGAACACTGACCTGTGATCAGTCAGCACACAGACTGCAGAAGGATGGCTGGAGCAGTAGGACAAGTACAGTGTTCTGATCTGACACATCAGGTTCAGGTAACATCCGCCAATCCGCTGCTGGCCCTCTGGCGCCCTGTAAGGCAAAAACACACAGATCAGCCCTGATACATTATCTGACTTTTAATTTTTTTTTATGTCAAATAACCAGTGTTGGGGAGTAACTAGTTACATGTAAAGGTGTTGCATAATTCAATTACAAAATAAATGTAACTGTAATCTGTTACAGATACTGAGAGAAAATGTGTAATTATATTAGTTACTTATAAACATTTTAATGATTAAAGGGGATTACATCAGAATATTTTCACACACACACATGCATGGACACAAATGCACCAGGAGTTTAGGACACATACTTATTTGATAACTGCTTTATTTCCAATTTGGGTTTATGTATATGCTTTATTTTTTAAGATGAACAGTTTTTTCCCCAAGGCATTGTTAGATGCCAGTGTTTTCTGTCATAGCTATTTGAACAGTATCATATATATTAAACTATTTCTTGTTACGATTTTAAATCTTTATTTAACCTCAGAATGATCTCAAAGGAAAAAGAGGAGCCAAAGTCTGATTTTGTGGTGACTGTGCTTTAAATTTACATTAATATTATCATAATTCAAGTGATGAACTATTTTGAAATTCTGACAGTAATCAGTGTTGAGTACTACTGCAAATTTAACCCTGTCTGGTTTAGATGTTTGGAAATGATTAACAGTTGAAAACATTTGTTAGAAATTTAGCAAATTAATCAAACGTGACCCTGGACCACAAAACCAGTCATACGGGTCAATTTTTTGAAATTGAGATGTATACAGCGTCTGAAAGCTGAATAAATAGGCTTTCCATTGATGTATGGTTTGTTATAATAGGACAACATATGGCTGAGATACAACTATTTGAAAATCTGGAATCTGAGGGTGCAAAAAAAATTTAAAATCTAAATATTGAAAAAAATCACCTTTAAAGTTGTCCAAATGAAATCCTTAGCAATGCATATTACTAATCAAAATTTAAATTGTTATATTTACGGTAGGAATTTTACAAAATATCTTCATGGAACATGATCTGTACCTAATATATCCTAATGATTTTTGGCATAAAAGTAAAATCGATAATTTTGACCCACACAATGTATTGTTGGCTATTGCTACAAATATATCCCAGCGACTTATGACAGGTTTTGTGGTCCAGGGTCACAAATGTAACCAGTTACATTACTTTAATAAAGAAACAGAAACAGTTACACTACTTACTACATTTAAATAGGGTAACTTGTAATCCTTAACCTATTAAATTTCCAAAGTAGCCTTCACAATACTGCAAATAACCTAGGTTTTAAAATGGTACAGCATAGATATAGACATGTTACAAATATGTGACAAAGCCACCACCAGATGACGCTGTAATATCAAAGGGTAAGACTGGCACAAAAAAAAAAAAAAAGAGAATCAAGTAGTCATTTGAGTATATGAAGACTGAAATAAAGACACTGAAATGCAGCTCTTACTTGGAGCACTCCTCTAAGGCAAGACACAGTCCCTGTTGGAAAGAAAGGATGTCCTCTAAATTCCCATTCAGACTGGAGCAGTCCGCACTAGATAGCCTGCAGAGAGAGCCGATAGAAGAGTCATTACGGCCCAGTTCCCCAAAATGTCAGTCGGCTTTGATAGAACGACCAGACACAAGAACAGTTTCTTCCCTCAGGCAATCCATCTCATTGACAATAAACGCGGAACACACAACTATTATACATTATTTATTCAATACACTTATTTTTTCTCATTTCTAATTTGCACATATCAGACCTGTACATACATAATTGTCTACATTATATATTGTGTTTTTGCTGTTTTGTACATTGCCTATTTGGATATTATTCTTTATTATCTGTGTCCTGTCCTGTTGCTGTCTTTGTTGCACGGCGGAGCTTCTGTCACTATAACAAATCTTGCCAATAAAGCTGATTCTGATATCAAAGGCTCCCTGATGCCATGGTAATGTCTGAGTTGTCCTCTTACTTGTCGCTGGCCTGTAGAGGGCGCAGGTAGCCGACCAGTACCGTCTGCAGTTCTTTGATAAACTCTCTCTCATGCTCCAAGACGTCTTGCACCACCTGAGAAACAAATAATGCATTCACATAAGAAGTTAAAATTTCTTTACATGTCCTTTTTGGAATCTGTTCACACGTTTAAAAGAACTTACCGCACTGTAATAATTTTTAGTCAACTGAGGAACGTCAAGTCCTTTTACCGCTTTCGGAGAAATTGGTTTCTCTGGAGAAAAAAGAAAAGTGGCAACCTGATTTATTATGTTTCTAACAATGCAAACATTTTAGACAAGATCTTGGATTGCCCACTCACCACATGGCTTAACCTCTCGGACGTAATTGCTAGGGAACCAGCCGGTTTTGCCGTTAAGGTTTCCCTCCCACCATCCACCTTCCTCCTGGCGTGTGACATGGATGAGCTCGCCCTTGTTGAAAGACAGCTCGTCCTCATTGTTCTGCTTGAAATTAAAGCGTGCCTTGACCACCAGCTGCCCACCACCTCCATTTTCCGACATTTCCTGGACACAACAGCAACAGGTGAAGAACCTCAGTAGGCAGTATTCTTGATGATTTTAATGGTGATCACAACAACACTCTAATGTCTGCATACCAAATATCTACAACAAAAATTGTCATCAAAATACTAAAATCCTGGACAAGCCCCTAATAATGACAATAAAAAGTCAATGGGAAGCTAGTTAAATTATTAGGGCTGAGAAACATAATGTGTTCTTTTTTAAGATTAACATTTGCTGTTTTACATTTATCACAGTATCTGGTGATTTTATCATTTATTCATTTATAGTGAAAATCAATGTGCAAAATTAACTCTCTCAGCTCTTATTTAAAATAATTATTACCAGAGACCGAAATAGAAATACACAATTAAATGTCACATTTATTATAATGGGTTTATGTGAATATTGTTTTAAATTAACTTAAAAGCTGTTATAATATTTCTGTAATTGCATTAAATGATAAATAAAAACATTTGATAATTTGCAGTTTAGGCTGGCTTTCAATTATATACTCTAATGATGAATTTGTATAATTCCAATTATTTAAAATATCAAATATTTAAAATACCACAATAATTTAGAAATTCAACACGAAAATGTTCATGATTACAAATTTCAATATTAGGGTTGATTATTTGTAACTACAAAAACCTGTACATGTTATGAGGTTATAACAATATTGTTATAATAGAGCAGTCATTCTGAACAACTAATTAAAATGACGTAGAATACTGAATAGACTGATGGGGTTATTTGCATACTCAAGTTCCTTAATAGTTTAATGTACGTCTTTACAATATAGCGGAAGTGACACTTTTAAGCCCATCCAAATCCAAATCTTACAAATTTATAAACTGGGTATTAAGTTTATGAGTAATCTGTCATTTTTTTATGTTTTGAAATTAACTGAAAAATGTAAATGACTTTTAAAGAACTTTACAAATGTTGTGTTGTTTTAATACAACAACTGTCATCAGCATTTACAGCAGTGTTCATATTTCTTACCACAGCTTTTGACTGCCTCCGTAAAGACCTGCTGGACTTTAAGTTGGGGACAGCTTGTGAAGGGGCTGACAGGCTAGGAGCAGAGGCACTGGGCTGTGGACATGATCTATTAGGGGTATCTGAATACAATGAGAAAATAAAAGAAGTTTTAAAACTGTATTATGCTGTATGATTTAGTCCAGTCTAACCAAAGCAAGGCCTGAAACCCTAAAACATAATATTTAGTCATAAAAATTCACAAAAACCACATTGCATACTCATGTCAAATCTTAGCAGACGATGATTAGCTCGTATGAATTTGCTAAGAGCAATCTGTCCTTCATAAATAGAGGGAGATAAGGTATAAGGAGGCAAGCAGTATATTCAGTGATAGAAGAAATTAGCTGCCGTTTGCTGCACTCTGGGTCCTGACAGATCTCCAGCGCTGCAGGGGCCTCTGGGGCTCTTCACTGACTCACACTTCGCTCCATCTACACAATAAAAGCTCAGCATGTCTGCTGGATTTCACGGTAGGCTCTTTCCGAACACCCACGGTGTACAAACAGTGTGTGTGAACCTGCTCCAAACGTTCCTCAGCCAACACAACAGAGAACCCAGATAAGGCCATGCGAGGGAACGTCTTCTCTATGCCTTAAGCGCACTTCAGAGTGAAAACCTCACTGTTTCATCATAGAAATCGTTTTAACACAAATCCAGTCGAATCTATCTGCCCCCGCTTAATCTGCACTTATTAGGGTGTCATTCTTAATAACTAACACATCATTATAATCTTACTTTAATATAGAGTTTGCAAAGCTATTTAAAGTTGGATCAAGAGTAAACAAGATTCCATATGAATAATGTAGTAATAAATAAGAGAGGAGTGTTGTTCGGAATGACAAGCAATCCTTGTTGAAGAGTTACTTACTTAAAAATGGAAATTCTTCAAATGTATTCACCATAACATTGATCCAATTAATGACTTTGTGTCATACAAATAGTGATTTTTTTTAAGAATACCCGAATAATAAGAAACACCAATACAAACTATCATTCATAATATTTTGATACATCTATTACGTAAGGATGTATTAATCACAAGTGCCAGCAGACATTTATAAGGTTACAAAAGATTAACCTTAAGATAACCCATTAAAAATACTGTGAAAAATGTATCATGCTTTCCACAAAAATATCGAGCAGAGCAACTGTTTTCAACATTGATAATAAGAATGCTTGAGAACCAAATCAGTATATTAGAATGATTTCTGAAAGATCATCTGACACTGAACTAGAAAACATAGAAAATGTTATTTTAAATTGCACTAAAATTTCAATAAATTACTGTTTTAATACTTTGATCCAATAAAAGCATCCTGTATACTTATATATTTACTTTTATTTATAGAGATATAAATATTGCTGATGTGAAAAACTGTTGTAAAGCAATCCTGTGGGACTTGAGGAAGACTTGTGCAATAACAAGGAGGACACAATCTCCTCTAAAAGCAACAGCCACAAGGAACTGTGGGAAACATGACAACGAAGCAAAACCTGAGAATAACTACATGCCTCATGGATTCCGCGTGCTTATGCAGATGCAGTCAGCCGCCTGAACAGGCCCTACAAAAAGCAACTGTCTGTTGCCTCCAGTAGTAGAGAGCAGCTGCAGCTGAAAGACACAGATGCGGGTACGACCCCAGACAAATCACCTCTTGACGTTCACAGAGCAAATACAAGAGGTCAGTCATCCTCATCCTGAGAAAAATGCGATTTGTATCGCATGTTTACTGCGCATTAAAAGGCCTACTGTGCATTTCTCTGAGAAAAACTTGCATGGGCATGTGATATCCATCCCATCCATATTCGCAGGCTTCAAAAAATTAACTTCAACTAACAATAGAATTAAAAGACATTTACCGAACCACTTCGGAATCGAATCGTTATACCTACTTAGAAAAACAAAACTCATCGATGCTAGCAGGAGGACAGTTGTTGCAACAGGTCCTAAGGGAACACGCAACAGGAAAGATATGGCTCATTTCCACCAAAACCATAACACTGAGTGCCTACGATCCTGCTTGTAAACAGAGACACTCTTTGTAGCTCATAAGTGACCATCAGGAGCTAATTTTCTAAAAATGTCCTGCACACTACAGCATGTGTTAAGACTGTCTGTGTTAACATGACTGCCACTTGGTGTTAACACATTTAGGCTATATGGGACAGAGGAAAACCGGTACCCAGACTCAGTCTGGTTTCTCCTTAGGTTTTGTATTCCGTTTTATTTTCTTCTGCTTTATAGCTCAATCCAGTTTACAAATAATTGATGAATTTTGCAACATTGACACTGTTATTGAACTGAACTGAATCAACATTGAACTGACTCAAGCAGAATAACAACACTACTGTCTTCAGCAGAGCTGCTTATCACAGAACTGAAGTTGTTTTATAATGAATGAACTTCACACAACTATTGAATTGAACTGAACAAAACCTGAACTGTCCGGAGCTGAATAATCACTATCGGCTTTATGGCAGAATTTGGATTTTCCTCATTTTTGATGTTTGCATTAATGATTCTGTTTAATTCCGTGAAGCTGCTTTGAAACTCTCTCTTGTATAAAGCGCAATAAAAAAAGGAAACTCACCAATGACAAAACAAAGCTGATGCCTACAGTACTCAAGGAAAGAAAAGACATGGAATATAAGTGAAGAACACATGACCATAAAATTATGAATTACCTTGAGTGGCGATGTTTACTGCTAAGAGTGTCGACAGAATTTTGTTGAAGTTCTCCCCAGTATATAAGCTTTCTGGATCAAAGCCCTAAGAGACAGACACAAGTCAAACACACAAAAAAGCTGTCCACAGACAGTTCCAGAAGCAGAAGCTGCAGAAGTAGGTCAGAAATCAGAGGAGAGTTGGGCTTTATCTATACATAAAAAAGGTATAAATTGGATTTTCCTCATGATATGATCTGACATAGATTCTCTTAGCCAGCAATATGATATCTGGAACATGATATTCGCAATGAGGTTTTTACATTTTTAATAGAAATGCAAACAAAATGACATGAACATTTAATTGAACTCCCTGAAAACTGGGACATCCACAACAAAAACACACTTTCATTTTTTTAAACAACATAGAAAATGAATCATAAAAGATTTATAGATTTCTGCATGCTCCAACATCTCATTTGATCGATGCCATGATCCATATCAATTTATCATGACTGGTAAAAAATTTCACTGGTTGGGAAAATAAACTTCAGTGTGACCCACATTTTGAGATGCTGGTTTGGCGTCTGGTCTGCAGGCCCTGTCAGACGCTGGGTACAGACAGCTATCCCCTTTCTTGCTTAGGATATGGTTTCATGTTTTAAATAAAACATAATAGTGTTTACACAGCAATGCAAGAAGCATCTGTTTTTTTATTTGCTGAGCACTGTTTCACTAAGGAGGATGCAACTAGACGAATAGTCAGTGCAGTTTTAAGATTACATTCATCATTTGCTTTGGGACATTTGTTATTTGTTGTTTGCATTTCTCTCTCATCAATAATGTAACAAGGCTCATATCAAGCTTTAGCTTGTGTTACAATACTTCTCGTTTTCAGCTCATTTAAAAGCAGAAGTGAAAGTTATGTGACTTGCTTCTCTATCTAGTCACACGACTTGCATCAACCATATGCCCATTGGGCTTTTCAAAGAGAATGAGACAGGAGCTTTCTTAAAAATACATTTCTCTAATTATATTGCTAAATTTTACTTGATAATATATATATATATGAACGATTACGATATATTTATACAGAATATTTTTACCTTTGATATTTCCAAAGTGATGGTAGACCTAATAAAATCAGTTAAATAAAATTTAAATAGAAGACAAAAATTTATAGCAGACAAGTAATGTAGAATAAAAAAAAAAAAAAAAAAAAACTTGCTTAAGTAAAAATGAAATAAAAGTTGTTCAAATGAGTCATCTGTTGGACGACACTGGCACATGGAGATTTTATTTTTTTGTGCAGTTCTTGAAGACAGGACAACTCAATAAAAACATGTGCATTCTTTTATCTAATCAAGTTCCAAAATTACATTTACAAATCAGGTGAACATGAGTTTATGCCGTGGCATAAATTCAGCATCACAGTATATCGCCACCTATTCCCTGCTACTCTCACCATCAGCCCTCCTTGTCAAGATCTTCTTTACATCATCAACACAAATTATAGGGGAGAACAGCAATCATTTGTGCTGCCGAGTGAGACTTAGTCTAGCCAAAGATCACAGCATTACACTTTAATATTAGCGGCTTGAGTTGATCAATTTTCTTTAGCAGATATTCATAGATATTATTAATTCATTAGCATTGGCCGCTACTTGTGCCTCAATGCCAGGTAACAATAATCACTCTGCCTGGTGTTATTCTCAAAATTCAAAGAGCATTGTCCATGCATAGCCCACATTTTCTGATTTATTTTTTCATTTTGAGCAAACGCGGTGTAAAATATATTTGTTTATACTGAAATTTCTGTGCAAATCTTATTTGCTCTCATTTAACCGCATCAGCGCTTATCTGTAACTATATAAAAAAAAATAGATCAGAGGCAAGATGTTCAATTTATACTCTTACAAATGAGTTTCGACCATAAAAAGTGAAGCTTTTTCAATGAAGGTCAAACAAAGACACAATTCTATTCGCAAGCTTACTATTAAGTCAAAGCCAAACATTACATACAAGCAAGTAACATGGCACTAATGAGTTCACCATATATGAACAGTTTCTCACTCTGTAACCAGATTTTGATCATAGATTTAGTCCAAGAATACTGTCATTGCAGAGGGTGTGGCATCATAATTTGTCTGTGTGTAGAGCTTGCAGACTGAAAATGTTTACTGTGATAGTTATAATTCCCGACCATCTTCTTGAGAGGTCTGTAATGCTGCTGCAGCTCAGGACCATAATAACCATAATAAATGAAATGCACAAGCGGAAGAGCTAGTATTATGTGCAATCTTGTTTATTGGCATATGTTAAGATCACATGTGCAAAACCAAAACTAAACCTTGCTATTTATTTGCCTGTCCTCAGGGAGAGCTAAAATAAAATAGATGGGCTTAAGGAAGAAGTACTCTGCATGAATACTTAACATAAATTATTAAGACTATGTTATGCAAATCATTCCTTCATAAAGTCAATGTTTAGAAATACAGCTTTAATCTGAAATGTATTTTTAATGCATGTACACTATAGAACACATTTAGGTTATTTGCGATGCACTTCTACCTAAAAAGAGTGATGTATCTTCAGCCTACGGGCCAAATATTAATACACACTCAGCTGTTTCTCTCAAAGGCATGACCCTTCATTAGCAAATCGTTGCATTTGTGTGATCCCAGCTCACTCATGCACAGAAATGTATAGAAAAATGATCTTACCTCAACCTTTAGAGACTGGCATCCTTTCAGAAACTCTCGAATGTTTGCAATGCAGTCCGCTTCGCATCTGGGTTCAGTTGAATACTGAAAACCAATGGAAGAATGGCGATGTAAATAATCTCAACTTTGTTTCGAGCTCACTGCAACGCACAGAACCACCTGAGATCAACAAGATCTCGTTTTTCAAGTAAATGTCAACCTAGCCTATGAGCCACATTGTACCCTGCCACTGCTGTCCAGTATCGCATGCTAAATGTCTCTGGCGTTGAGTTTAAGTAAGTGTTTCTTTGCGTCAGCCCCGTCCTGTTACACAGACACACAGCCAGTATCTATGCTAGATCTCATAGGGCCCTTTCGCACCAGGAAAATATACTTTGGAGGAAGTGACGATGTTTGCTCAGCAAGATTTTACTTGGACCGTTTACTAGTGATGGCAAGTCCGATTCATTTCCACGAATCGGTTCCTTCAAACAGTTCCATTCAAAAGAACCGGCTCAAAAATAAATTATTTTGCGCATTGACGTCCGTGACGGGACATCCAGGCGTGGTATATCATATGGCATAAATATAACCAAAGACTATAGAATACCGACTTTGACGTTCAAATAAAGCTATAGACGCATAATGTTGATTATTACGTTTTTAAGACCACCAAAAACGTTGTGCACTTTATTCCATGTGTCTGTCTGCAGCAAAAATTCAGCTCGTAACAAAAGTCATTTAGAACTTAAATATAATTTTCATTAATTTACACCTATTGGCGGAACCCACACCCCACAAGAATCGTTCAGCCCCGTTTCGCGAACCGACTAATCCAAATCATTAAAAAGATCCGACTCAAAATAATGATTCGTTCATTAATATAATGTAAATACATTCAACCATATAGCGACGTGTTAAAATCAGTAAAGCGATATGAAACATATAAGCTTAAAAAAAAAAGAAGGAAGACAAGAACCAAGAAAACTTATGAGCCCTTTATAAAACTGAGAAACTTTTACAAGTTGTTGAATTGATCAGCACATTCGTTATAGTTTTCAATGAGCTCTATATTAATCAAAGCACGGAATTAGTGAGTTTAAATTAAAATAATTTCAACAGAATTTTATTCCGAAGAAAATCTAAATGCAAACCTTAGTTATTAATAACGAGTTTATGTGCCAAGAGGGAGCTGGATTGGTTAGCAGACAGACACATTAATCTGAGATCTGACTGACAGAGTTAAACAGCTTTTGCAAACCAGAGAACATTGCTTTACAAATGCTCTTGGTATTTTAATCTAAAGTGAAAATCGACATGCTCTTTTTTTTTTTTTTTTGTAAATGTGAGAATGCGGAACAATGTTACAGGAAGTCAGATCCTCTATCTCGATTAAATTGTGTACTGAATAAACAAACAGATAAACGCTTTCTTTGCTGAAAATTGTTTCAAAATGTAACGTTAATGTGTCTTTTACTAAATGCTATGCATCTCAGTGTTACTCGTAACAGCGAGTAATCCGACATTACGCATCGTGCACCGTTAATTCCGCATGGCTGTATCTGATACTTTTGCATTTCTGAAAATATTCAATTCACTAGACTACGACTATTTAATCAAGGAAACATGCATGATGCATATTATCGATTACCTTTAAGATGGCTCCAGGTAGCACTCGCTCCATAAGCTTACACAGGACGACCCCATCTCTGAGAGATGTTTTCAGAAAGTCCTCCGGATCAGCGATATTCTTTTTGGGTGAATTAAGCACGCCTAATGTTATTAGCCACGTAACCGTCTGCTCCTCGGGGTTCATAGTTTTAGGCTCAATGGGCCTTTCAGATTTAGCTGCACCCTTGGTGCGCCAGCTCTCACTGTGTGTTGAGATGCTACCCACATCCGTCGCGCTTCTGCTTTTTCACTGATGTTACAACGACCATTCAGCCCAGCAACTTAGTTCTCCAGTGGACGTCTGCCATATAACCAACATAAAGGCTCTTTGACATTTCAGTGACACAAAAGGAACTGTGATTGCTTTAAAATGCCGCAACAATTTTCCATATGGCTCAACTGTTTTTAGATTAAATTAGCCTGAGTGAACAGACTTGACCATACAACTACAGCAGCACTTAAGATATACAGACAACCAAGTTCATTTCAATTAAATACATAGTTTATTGAAAAGCCCCCCCAAAAATAAACAATTCATCTGTAGCACTCCAGGACTCCATCTAAACAACTCGTGCCTCAACAGCAGCCTCCAAAGAACCTGAACAGCTTGGACCTAGATGAAAAGAAAAGTAGTTAATTATACGAAAACACCAAACATAGGTTTGAAAAGGTTTAAAGACTTCCACATACCTGCATCTTACTTGAGACCATCATGCATCACCAAATGGCAACAGGTGCTGATCAGCAATGAGGTATTACCATCAAACTCCTTTCCCACCCCATTCAGCCTGCAATGAGAGTCTCCATCAGCAAACTGTTGTAGCTCAGCATAAGGGACAAATATTTTTAAATGCAATTTTACAAAAGAACTCAAATGACCCAAACTGATTGGTTTTCCAGGTTTGTTGATAGGGTGCCGTCTTTCTCCACATGGTCTCCTTTGTTAGAAACGGCATGCTTGAGAGCGTTCTGGCTTTTTGTTAATACTAAGTGAGTTTACTACATTTTCAAAAGGGCTCCACTGGGAGGTTTCAAGAGGTTTTGCAGCTATGTGGTTTACATTTGGCCGTAGATATAGATCCATTGAGGAGACACATCTTAACATCCTTTTTAAAAAAAATCAAATAAAAAAAAAAGGGGGGCCATTTCTCATTTGAAAGGAGTAGGAAAAAAAATAAAAAATTCCAGACATTTTCTCCTTTAGTGCAGTAGAACTGGCTGATATTTCTGAGATTAAGATCTCCTAAACTGAAGTGATCCAGTGGTTGGGGGAAGAGTGATCATAGACTCCTTTGAAGGCAGAAGTGAGGTTGTTAATAAAATGTTGGAAATTATGTTTCAGATTGCATTTGAAAAAGCCAGGGCAACCAAGTCGATGTTTGACTAAATTACACTGCAAAATAACACCACCGAGACTTGACATACCAGAACAAAAGGGTTTGCTTTGCTTACCAGCTGTTGACAGGTTTTATCTGTGGTGCTGATTTGTTTCTTGCATTTTGGTTGTCTTTGGATTGGTCGATGCAAGGCGTCAATGTTTAGGCTTTGTGATGAAGGATCCATTTGCACTGAGGAAAACTACACCCATAGAGTTTGGAAAAAGGTGACATTTGCCCAGTCCCCAACAATGTGAACAATCATGCCTACATGAATATTCTGCATTGCTTCTATATTAAGTGGAATTTGGGGTTGCTCACCATGGAAAACTGAAGAGGTAAATTAATATTTATGCATCATTTCTAATTCTCTTTATTGGTAAATGAAAGCCATATGTTAGGGCATTTGCAGGTTTAACAAGTCACTAGTATACAAAAAGAACACACTTAGATTTGCAACGGTACCATTAAATGGGAAGTGGGCAAGAGAAAAGAAACTATATATTTAAAAATGACAAAAATAAAACCTTCACAAGTTTGAGTACAGCTTGAAACTGAAGCACGAAGTCCAGAGTTTAAAAGGGTGCTCTTTTTTTTTTTTTGGAATCTTAAAGTCTTTTGAACGCTTCGACAATCCATCATTTCTCCTTTTTATTTTTTCCTCCCCAGAGTCCATCTCAGTATCTGTTCCGGGCCATTCCTCTATCTGCCCGACCGCCACCTCGGCCACCACCCCGAGGCGCCCCACGGCTCGAGCTGTTGTATTCACGAGGATAGCCTCTCTCAAGAGGAGGGGGTGGCCCTCGCCCGTGCCTACCCGGACGGTCACCACGACTAGCAGAGTACGGGTCACTCCGACTGCTGGGATAACTGTCTCGACTGCCATATCCATCCCGGGAACTGCTGCCATAGTCGTCATAACGACTTCTTTCGCCACTCCCACTGTAGGACGGAGGGGGACCCCTTGAGGGTGGGGCGCTGCGTGAGTTACCTGCAGGGTCAATGGGTCATGTAATTGGCAAAATTAACTTCAACATTCTTTGCAAGATACTGCGTTGTCAAGTGCCCATTTCCCTAAAATTGTGTCACGACTAGTTCAAAATGTTAGAAACTTTCCAAATGAGGATAGAACAAATTTGGATTTCACGTTACGGGTGGGACTAGTTAAACCTAAGATACCTGGACTACCCAACTGCAGTGTTGACACTCAGAGCCCTTTGGCACGCCACTGTTGAGTAAGTGCACTTTCCTTGGTTTGGACTGAATTCCGTTTAGATTGTAGTTTGGATACTGGATCTGTGTTGGTTGTTTGGACAGAGCTACCAGAACGACCGGAACATTTTGGGGTGCAAAAAACAGCTTGCAAGAGATTCCTTGTTGGTGCATTTTTTGGGGGGTGGAACACTCAGGATGAAAAGACGCCGCATTTGATGTTTCCACTTTTTGGCAATGACACGAGGCAGCCCTTTGCAGGCGCAAAACAGGCAGTTTGAGTGGAGCCCCTTAACCCTTTTCACCACACTAAAGGTTTAGTCTTACCGTAACTATCGTAAGGGTCTCTATAGGAGCCTGAACTGGGCCGATCCATGTAACCCCTGGGCTCTCTTCCTCCACCATAGCCATCACGATCACTAAGAAACAGATGTTAGGCTGGATTCTTAAACTGCCATTTCATACACACACCTGTTGTACGATGTTCACACACACCTGTAAGCTCTGGATCCTGACCCATAATCATCTCTAGAACTGGAATGGCCCGAATACTCCCGGTATGGGTAGTCACGTGGTGGCGGGGCATAGTCTCGACTGTCCCGTGAACTCATGTAGTCGCGGCTGGAGTAGCTGTAAAACAACAGCTTGTGAGTTTCACTGAATACTGCTCGATTATTAGTCTAATGTTAAATCACCTGCATTGTGTTCATTACTTTCGAGTTAGCATTTATAATTTATTTAAATTAAGTTTTAGTAATTTTAATTAGTTTGATATTTCAGCTTTAAAGTGATAGTTCACACAAAAAAAAAAAAAAAAAAATCATCATCCTCATGCCATCCTAGGTGAACATGAATTTCTTCTTTCAGATTAATACATTTGGGATTATATTAAAAAAAAATTGTCCTGACTCTTCCAAGCTTTATAATGCCAGCTAATAGCTGTTGAAAACCATCATAACTGCCTCCTGAAGCAAAGTGATGCGTTTGTGTAAGAAAAATATCCATATTTAAAACTTTAAACTGTAATCTATCTTCTGCGTGCACAAATTAAAAGTACAAAACAAAGATTTGTAAAGAGATGTTAGTGGATTTCGATTTAAGCCAAGAGACGACTGGTTTTACTTTCATAAACAAAACTTGGTTCTCACGAGATCAGCATATTCCCACCAAAGCTAATTCTACGCCTACGTAAACTGCTGGAACGCCACTCTCTCATGAACGTGCGTACGACAGTTAGTGGAGATAACTGTTTCTAAAGTTTTAAATATGGATATTTCTCTTACACAAATGCATTGCTTCACTTCAGAAGGCCTTTATGGAGCCCTTTTATGATGGATGGATTAACTTTATTGGATTTAAACTCAATGCCCACTCATTGCCATTATAAAGCTTGGAAGAGCCAGAGCATTTAATATAACGCCCATTGTATTCATCTGAAAGACCCAGACAAATACACCCAAGATGGCTTGAGGGTCAGTAAATCATGGAGTCATTTTTATTATTGCGTGAACTAATAACCCTTAATAATCAAGGCAACTCTCCCATGTTTTTTGAACCTGATATTTAGATTTCCCATCTTCATTTCTGTATTATGCATGCTTTTTGCTAATCATCCCACCTATCTTTACTGTAGTGGTCATCACGAGGCGGAGGACCATCATCCCGTCGTGACATCAGAGAATCTCTGCGAGGAGGGCCGTATGGGTCCCTGTCTCTGGACATTGGCGCTGTTAAAGACATTGAGAAAATAATGATTTTATGGTTCAGATCATTAACACTATAAATCTGCATGTTCGCCAAACTCACATCTGCCCATTGGCCCCGACGGTGCAGATCTCTTGGGTGGGGGTCCTCCATTCCGCACTGGGGGGCCTCTTTTCAGTGGTGGTGGCCCTCTGGATGACATGCCTTTAAAAAAGGGTTCTACAATACCTACGTTATCTTGGTAATATTTGTTTTGGCAGCATGCACATTAAGCATAGGCTCAGAACTTCTTAGAGGACAATCAGTTCAAACAGATCATCGAAATAGTATCATCATGGCACTAATAATAAAAGTTAAAAAAAGTGGGATAAAGTTACCTCTGCTTGGTGGTCCCCGCATTCCACTTGGTGCTCCCCTGGACCCCCGCAGACCTCTAGAAGGGCCACGACTCCGTGGCGGTGGTGGACCACGGCGTCCTGAAGACTCAAACTGAGGTTTTGTGGCCTGTTCCACTTTAATAGGCTTTCCATCAAGGGGCTTTAACACAAGAAACAGACGTTTAGGAAATTGCTCTTAAATTAGACAGACAAATAGATACAAGCAAATGTGTGCATTCATTATGTAAGCTCAGAACTTCTTAGAGGACAATCGTGGGCTATATCAGTTCAAACATTTCACTGCCACAAATCTTCATCACAGCTCACAAATCTGAAGATCACACCATTACTACTCACCTTTCCATTCATTTCTCTCGCTGCATCTTTTGCGTCACCGGGATTTTCATAAGTAACAAATGCAAAGCCTCTAGATTTATTAGTTTCACGATCCTTCATCAACAGAACTACAAAAGACAAGTTGGAGGAAAACATGATTACGAAACATGCTTCAATACAAACATTTTAGCTCTTGTCTAAAGCAAGTTACAATAACGTATTAAATCTTGCACAACAGAAAGACCAATGTATAAACAAGTAGTATAAATAATAGAAAGCTACAATTACCTTCTGATATTCTGCCAAATTTGCTGAAATATGCTTCAAGGACCTTCTCACTAGTTTCAGTGTTCAGGCCACCGATGAAGAGCTTCCCTGGTCGGTCTGCCTCAGCCATGCTTTCCAATATTGCCACTGCAGGGGAGAGACATTTATGCATGAGAATAATCCAGTGCATTTTAAGTTAAAAATTTAAACCAGCATAAGATGGTCTATCACCCGGTCTAACAAAAAAAAAGTGCCTAAAAGCAGCAAACAGACCAACCTAACCATGTTGGGAGACCAGAGCGCGAGACAATTTTAACAACATTACATGCTTAGGAGCAATGCAAAATACCAGTACATGTTACACGGTTAAGGAAGTTAGAAAAGCTATTTAGTTACAGAAACACGTTTAATTTCATCATTCTCTGGAGCAGATGGTTAACTCTGCCACCATTAGCTGATAGGCCCTGCCTGGCTGCAGTTGATGAACACGTGCGAAGGCTAACTTACGAACATTCACTAATATGGTTACAAAAGACACTAAATATTTCGGTTTACCAGTTTGCATGACATTTACATGTGCATTTTAAAGCATGGTTCACAAAATGGCGGACGCTTAAAATCATAAAGCTACAGGCAGATGCAGCAGCTTGAGACCTCTTCCGGCCGTGTAGCTAACTTACAGCATATGTTTGATTAAGAACGTCATAAATGCACGATAAACACATTTAACACTACTTAGATTAAAGTACATAAGCGAATAACGCCACATGCAAATTCAAAATGGCGATTAAAATGTGCATTTAGAAAAACATCTTGTCGTGCACGAGGCCATTTTCAGTTATCATCACAGCTGCTAAATATACATGGCTAGGAGCTAAGCTAAGGTTTTGCCAGATGAAACGTCCACCTGTTAACCAAAAACCATGATTACATTAGACGAATCTATTTCAATTATCCACTTACTCACCTCAGGATCAACAGACAGAAACAAAAGCGTCTGCTGGTTTATATGTGACTAATGTGTTGACCCGCCCAGTCTTTACTCTACGGCCAGAAGGAGGAACTTGACGGTTTAAAGGTCTCTAGCGCCCCCTCTTGCCATGTTTGCAAACTGTACTCATTTTAGTCAGCTGCACTCTTTAATATTTAATAGTACACAAAATAAATTAATATGTATTTAAACTGTGTACTGGATTAAGATTCCAGTCATATCTGTAGCTAAATAACTGTTTACATGAAGCAGGTCGCCTCAGGCATTATAATGACCAAACAAACTAAATTTCAAATATATATTATACATTTGAGACTTCCCTAATAATATAATAATTTTATTTCTACTATCCCTTGGCCATTAAATATATGACTGTTGACATATCATCATATTACTTTAAGTTAGAATAGGCTTACTGAGCCGAGTGTTTCCATATCAAGTCAAGTCTGGCATTATTATTATTATTATTAAAAGTTTATCTTCACCTGTGGGACTGGTACTGCCATTTCCTTCAGAAAAACATTGTTGAGCATTATGACAAACTTTACATGTAACAAAAAGGGGAAAATAGACTAAAGTATAGCCTAAATATAATAAAATATTTATAATGAAATAAATAAATTTGATTTAATTACTTTAAATATATTAATTGTATAAGTATATTAATTACAAAATAAAACACTTTCTTTTTATTAAAGTAACAGAAATGATACAAACACATTCAGGAGAGCATTAAATAGCATCAATAGAAAGTTTCACATAAATACATACATACACAAAAAGGATAAAGATAATAAAGTAAATTAGAAATGAATTGAATATGAGACGCTGTCATTAATCCAGATGTGTTTTGTGCATCAGTGACGTAGATGAATTGGAGGCGGGGCCAGCGGTGGGCGGAGTTACGTGCACAGTCAGGAAGTGACTCTGATATACAAATCTTTCTTGAGTCAGTAGCAGCTGCGAGCTCGTTGTTTTGGTGATTTCTTGTGTGAACTGTCACAGTTAGTTTTATGGTTTGCTCCAGCAGAGTAAACCGGAATCCTCGCAGGACGCTGCTTTGAAAAAATGAAGCCTTTAAATCCGCGTTTTATATTTTTGCTGAGTTTAACAATAGTCAGCTCAAGCTTTGGATTCTACCTTCCGGGTTTAGCACCAGTCAGTTTTTGCGAGCAAAAGTCGGAAGGAGATGCGAAGGAATGTCAGGTGAGCTTTCCCTGTCCTGTACTTATTATTATACTGCCGTGTACACACAGTTGAGACATAGCAATTAAAATAAATGTTTTAGATATTGAGTTAACAAGCAAATTCTGGATTCTCTGCATTGCAAATTCATGTTCAAAATAAAACCAGACTTAAGCGTTCATCTCTGAGATATGACTTCTAGTCAGCTGTCCCCTTGACCCCACACCCCTCCTGTCAATCCCACAGACTGACATAGAGCTGTTTGTGAATAGACTGGACTCAGTGGAATCAATCCTGCCTTATGAATATGATGCGTAAGTATTCTTGACCTTTACTATATAAGCTTTATTATATCTGCATGCATTTCTATACAAGAACTGATCAGCGAGGGAATACGTTTTGCTTTAGGTTTGATTTTTGCAAAGATAAGAATGAAAGAAGGCCCTCAGAGAACCTTGGGCAGGTGTTATTTGGAGAAAGAATAGAGACGTCACCTTACAAGGTAAGAAATTGTTTTTATTTCACGTTTTTTTTTACATTTAACATTATTGTGGCAGTGATATTTAGAAGATTACACACCTTGTTCATTGAGAGCTGGCATCTCGTTTTTGTAGTTGCAACTGACAGACACAGACACTTCTTCATTTTGTGTGTTTTTTTTTATGTCATATATAATCATATATTTTTGTATAATAAAGTTGATGGTATTTAGGCAGTGTATTCCTAGTTGTTACTATTCTGCATTAATGTGTTATAAATAACTCCAGTGCTTCTCACATAATGCATTGATCCTTCATATACTGATTTTCGAAATTTTCCTTAGTTTTCATTTAAGGCTGACAAGACTTGTGTGAAGGTCTGCACCAAATCCTATGATGCAGGTTCAAGAGAAGACAAGTTAAACTTGGACTTTCTAAAGAAAGGAATGGAGCTGAATTACCAGCACCACTGGTAAGTCTAGATGTGATGCCTATGGTATGTTTGGTACCAATAACAAAATAAAAGTTGTGTCATCTTGCTTTAACAGTTGGAACGATACAATATCAGTTTGCCATTGAAGGGTTTGGCATGGAATTCTTTACATGATCTCTAATGGTTATCCATAAAAATAAGTGGATTTGGTTTATCCTTAAACTTGTTTTACAGGATTGTTGACAACATGCCAGTGACTTGGTGTTACATTGTGGAGGACAATCAGAAAGTCTGCAACCCAGGATTTCCCATTGGATGTTTAGTGAACCAAGAAGGAAAACCAAAGGATGCCTGTGTGATAAATGTGAGACGGACCACTTTTTTCACTACTTTAGTTGTGAGCTGGCAGTCTGTGATGGGATAAATTGATAGAATAAAAAGTTGGGATAAATTAATATTAAATTGAATATCAATTATGTGAATTATGTTAAGATTATGACATTGTTGATTTTAATTTATTGTTGGGATAGGCTGAAATCCCTGCACTGTAAAAAAAAAAAAAAAATCCCATAAAATTTATGGTAAAAAACCAGCAGCTGTGATCGCCAGAATTTTACTGTAAAAAAAAATACGGTAGCAACGTTTTAGGGTTTACGGATTTAACTTAAATATACAATTAAAAACCGTATTTCTTTAACTGATGTAATGTTAATATACCAACCTATGGAAGTTCTGAAATCTGTTTTATATTTGCACTGATAACCATCAAAATCAGGTGGTGATGAGAAAGCCACACAATAAACCAAAGCTTTTCCAGAAGCTGAGAAGTCCAATATATAGAAGGTGCACAATGTCATTCACACAAACACTAAACACCATCATGGTGAGACTCATTAAACTGAAATATGCAATAAACATTAATTTAACCACATTAGATGTAACATACAACCCTAATCAGTGTTGTTACTTTCAAAAAGTTACTAATTACATCATCAATATTGTATTTAAATTACTTTACTAATTACTCTGTCTGAAAAGTAACTTAGTTACTCAACAAGTAACTTATTCAAATCGCTAATTAGGCTACATCTTAAAATCCCTATAAACCTTAATAGAAATTAAACTCTTTTTTTCTTTCAATTTGAGTCAAACATAGAATAGTTTAGCCTTTTAGCTTTAAAACAACTGTAATACTTAAACATTTTTATGTAAAAAAATGTAACCTTCTTTGGTTAACAAATAGAAATATCTGAATAACAAAAAAGCTTAAAAGTTAAACAATACATTTCAGTTTGGCAAGATGTTCAGGAAAAGCCCAACTAGTAAAATCCAGACAGGTTTGTGTCAAAATAACACGTTAACTAATGTAGGTAAGAATAAATGACAGAACTGATCTTCTCTGCTGAATAAATCCATGTCAGATCGCACTGTTCTTATGAGGTAAATTCCTCATAGCAGGTCTTCTTTCAAAAATGATGAAAATTAGATGAATCTTGATTTTTTTTTTTTTTTTTTGAAACACTGTACCTCGCTTTACTTTCATAGGGATTACATAATCAGAAATATTCGTTTTTGATTAGAATTGGTTCAAGTAAGTGTCAAGTAGACACTTCAAGCTTTTTAGATTCTATTGATTTTAGTCTTATATGTATCTGAGTCACGTTGTGTGTGTATGTGTGCAATCGCGTGCAATTGCTTTCTCATGTCGAAATCGATCATGTTCAATAAGAAGGGGAGAGAATGGATAGTGGGGGGCACAGTAACTCAGCCCGCGAAGGACCACCCCTCAGCACCAGCCCTGATCTGAGGAAAATCTGAAAGTGAACGAGCCGGCGCTTGTAGGGTTAAAGTCGCTGCATTTAATTTGATCTTTAGTCGGTAAATTTAGATTTCAAATTCAATATTGATTTTAGAACTGTTGAAATTTTTTACTGTATGTAACGCAAGTACTTTATAAGTAACTGTAATTAAATTACCTAAAAATGAACAGTAATCCCTTACTTTACTTATTTAGTGGATAAGTAATTTAATTACAGTAACACGTTACACCCAACACTGACCCTAATAAATATAACTGATAAGAGAAAACTAAGAATAAACATAGTTATTTCAAAGAAAAAACATCAAATTTGAAATGCAACGCAGGGAATTCTGGGAACATCAATTTACGTTTTTTCCCTGTAAATTTTACATTCATTTTCACTTCCAAAAACGGTATTTTACTGTAAAATTGTCTGAAATGTCTATTACAGTTTTTCACCGTATATATTAGGGGAGCTTACCATTAACCATTTAACAGGTTTACTGTAGCATTTTCACAGTTTTTTACCATTAAATTCATTACAGTGTGTTTTAGGGAGGGCAATACAAACATCTGATGTGTTTAAAATACCTACTTCTCAAGCATGGTTAAGTTTGTGTTAGATATTATGTCTTAAACATATAATACATCAAAAGTCATGAGATTTACAGTATTTGTGGAATGGACTAAAAATTTAACTAACTGTTTTGGTTATTGAATTCTATTTTGGTTTATTACTGACTGGTTGTTCAAATTTAATGGACACTTTTCATACATCACAGAAGAGGAAGTCATAATAATGGGCAAAAGCTTTGGTCCTTTTTGCTCCGCTAGCAAAAGAATACATTCATGATATAATTTCTATGAGTTAAGAGGAAAATATAGAGAGATCGATTGTTAGCTGAAAGAGAGAAAGATGTCAAATTTGCCATCGATCCATCAGCCGTTGTATTAGAAATGCTTTGCTAACAAACTTAGCTACATTTGCTATGTTATTATCTGTGGAAACATGTCATCAGTGAAAAAGGGTCCCTTAAATGCTCATTTTTATGTTTAAAAGCATTAATGGTTAAATCTTTACAGTATTATATATTGATATAAAATGCATTCCCAAAAACAGAACATGCACGTGTTGTCTTTGATTAATAACATTTCAGCTTTTTTTTTTTTCAAAATAAGTCTATATTAGTAACCAAAACATTAAGAGGTAGAAATATGCTTTTTTTGATTCTGACTAGCTTCTGACATGATTTTTATCCACTCTTTTAGGCTGATTTCAACAAGAAGAACACTTACTATGTTTTCAACCATGTGGACATCACCATATTTTACCACAGTGGAGATGAAATGAATGGGATGCATGCTCGACTTGTGGCGGCAACACTGGAACCTCTGAGGTATGATTGTGCAACTTTTTTGACTTGAAATGGTGTACTTAAGCCCTTATTTTAGCTCTTGCTCCACTTTCTGTGGGCCTATATGATTATTTTCAGATTTCATATTTAATTGAAAGTTAGGCATAGTGACACCTGTTTGCAAGCACACTTCAGTAAGAAAACAGTAAATATTTACTGTAATGATTAGATTAGAACATTACTATCTCATCTGTACTATAGTTTGTTACATAAGAGTTATACATATGTTGTCTGCTGGACAGCATAAAGCATCGTAATGACGAAAATCCAACGTGTGAAGGAACTCCCATGGACATACCAGCAGATTTCAAGAGTAATTTCAAAGTCACCTACACTTATTCAGTTACATTTAAGGTACGTTTGTTTATAGAGTCAGTACAATGAGATGGTTGGAAAGAACTATTTGTAATAGAGTTTCATTTTTCTCGTTTTCTAGCAAAATAATGAAATTAGGTGGGCTTCTCGATGGGATTACATTTTAGTTTCCATGCCTCACACCAACATCCAGTGGTTCAGGTGAGCACAAACTGGTTGGAAATATCATACAATCAAGAATAAGAAAGCTCTTTTTTTCCATATCTCCATGGCCCATCTTCATTTTATTTTTTCAGCATCATGAACTCTTTAGTCATTGTCCTCTTCCTGTCTGGCATGGTGGCCATGATCATGCTTCGAACACTGCACAAGGATATTTCCCGGTACAACCAGATGGACAAGGTATCTTGAATTTACTTTGTTCTCATTCCAGCTTTCATCTAGATAACAGAATAAATGAATGACTGTTTAATGTCACCACAGTATCTTGTGTCAACAGAGCTGACGCTCCCACATACGCACAAACTGTTAGAGCAAATTTCCAGTTAATATATTATGTTTGCTTCTTGGGTTATGTAAATCCTAATGCTCAAGCACAGACAGACCGATAGTTTTTCTCTTAGTTTCAGTGTGGTCTTATTTTTCATATTTTAATAACCATTAGAATACCTCCAGTCACTGAATCCTCTGTTGTGACATTCACAGGCAGACTGGGTTAAGATCCCTCCAGCTGCAAACGTTACCTATGTAAGCTTATTAGCTTATGTTGTCAATGGTGATTATATGATATGATGATTGTTTGGCTTTGGGAACTTGGTGAAACGAGTGTAAATATACAATACCATGCTCACCAATCAAGATAAATAAATGAAGGAAGCTGTTTTGCAATGAATAGATAATGTTACTAATAAAGCATGTGTGACACATACCATCAGCTTTTGCTTCACAATTTCAGTTAATTGTTTGACGACTGTTCATAATGATTTACCAGGTCATGTGAGGTCATATTGAGATTTATTGTTATATCTCCTGCAGGAGGAAGCCCAGGAGGAGTCTGGCTGGAAGCAGGTACATGGTGACGTGTTCAGGGCGCCCAAGATGGGCATGCTTCTGTCTGTCTTCCTCGGACAGGGCACTCAGATCTTCATCATGACCTTCATCACCCTTTGTAAGTGCATTCGGAACAAAAATGAATTAAATTTACTGCATATTTTGTATTGTATTGTATTTTGTATCATGCCTGTAATGCCTGATAAAGCAGTCCTGCTTTGTGTACAGCATTACCAGGGAAACCGCTATTTTACTGCTCCAAAAGCGCCACCAAGTGGCAAAGAAAAATTTGCATTTTCATTCAGGCCATCTGGAAAAGAGCAACAAGTGGGTGGGCAATATGCTAATATTTCATGTTGACATCAACATGAAATGGCTTGGGATTCGTTTTAAAAACGACTTTTTCTTTTGAGAGACAATAACTTTATACACAGTGCACTTTCAGATTTAAAACTTTACAGGATGTTTTCATTCACTTAGAGCTGTGTTACACACTGCATGAAAGGTCATTTCCAAAAATCCATAATAGGGGCACTTTAAAATTTGCGTGCATTCCAGAAATCTGAACTTTTCTCCTCTAAGCCTTTATTTTTAATTAGTTTTTTATTAGTAATATACAGTGCCCTCCATAAGTATTAGAACAGTAAAGACAAAATTGCTCTGTTGGCTGTGGAGTCAAGACATTTGCAAATATAATTAAAAGATGAATATTAGACAAAACTACAGAATGTCACATTTTTATTAATAGCCATTTCAACACGTACATGTTTTACCAAATAAAAAGATCAGCACTTTTAGAGTTCATCCCACTCATTGATGTGAGCATAAGTATTGGGACATTTGAACATAAGGCAGATATAAAAGATTAAAAACTATTATTTAGTTGCAGGTCTCATGCGCACAATCACAGCAGTGAGTCTGTGACCCATAGACATCACCAGACTCTTGGTCTCATCCTTTTGAAATACTTTTCCCAGCCTTTAATGCAGCCAATCCCAACTGTTGCTTGTTTTGGGGAGCTTCTACCTTTACTCTCCTCTTCAGCTGATGAAATTCATGTTCAATCAGATTTAAATCTGGAGATTGACTTGGGCAGGGTGTTTTAGGTCATTGTCCTGATGCAATATGAAGCACTTCCCAATGAATCTGGTGGCATTTTCTTGAATATTGGTAGGCAAGATGGTTTTGTACCCTTCCAAATTCATTCTGCTACTGTCATCATACATTAAGTCATCAGTAAAGTTGAGAGGGCCTGTTCCAGAGGCAGCCATGCATGCCCATGCCATGACACCACCTCCACCATGCTTTACAGATGAGGCTGTATGCTTGGGATCATTTGCAGTTCCCTTTTTTTCTCTACATTTTTGCTTTCCCATCACTTAGATAAAGGTTCATCTTTGTCTCATCAGTCCATAAACACAGCTCCAAATCTATTCTGGCTCACCTTTGTGCTTTTTTGCAAACTCTAATCTTGCCTTTCTATTTTTGGTGCTGGTCAGAGGTTTGCATCTTGCTGTGTAGCATCTGTAATTCTGTGTCAAAGTCTCCTGAGGACAGTAGATTGTCAGAGCATCACCCTAGCTTTCTGGAAGTTGTTGGTGATTTTACAGACATGTCTTTTAGGGTTCATAGCTTTTATGATTTGTCTGTCATCAACTACTGTTGTTTTCTCAGCCGATCAGGTAGTTGTTGGTTGCTGGTGTCGCTGGTGGTTTCCAAACTCTTGATTTCTCCATGCCCTTTATTTTTGCTATAGCTCTAATTGACTTCCTCTTTTCTTTTAGCATCCAAATTGCTTGCTTTTCTCTCAAAGTCAGCTCCCTCATCTTATTCCTGGTTTGTGTGTGTCATCATCGAATGCAAGATTCAGAATACTGAAGTAATGGATATAACTGATACGACACATTCCCTGCTTTTAATACCTGAAGAATTAATGCAACAGGACACAGCTGATCACTTAGACAGACCTGTGAGGCAACTGTCCCAATACTTATGCTCACATCAGATAGAGGGAGGAAACTCTAAAAGTGCTGATCTTCTTAGCTGGTAAAACATCTATGTGTTGTGAATCAACATTCTGTTTTTTTGTCTCATATTAATGTTTTAATCATATTTGTAAATGTCTTGACTCCACAGCCAACAGAGCAATTTTGTCTTTACTGTTCCAATACCTTTGGAGGGCACTGTATGTTGTGATCAATTAAAAATGGTTGTACACAGTTTGGTCATTTATTTCTTATTAATGTTATCCTAGCATGGTCTTTTAAGGTCCAGTTCTCACCATTAACAAACCATTAACTACGTCTTTTGCCGCAGTAAACTCCTAATTTGCTGTTTATTAATAGTTAGTAAGGAAGTTAAGTTTAGTTATTGAGTAGGATTAGGGAAGTAGAATATGGTCATGCAGAATAATGTGCTTTATAAGTACTTATAAATAGCCAATATCTTAATAATAGGCATGCTAGTAAGCAACTAGTTAATAGTAAGAACTGGTCCCTATATAAAGTGTTACCAATAGCATTAAATGAACAAAAGTGACAATCCTGCTTTTCTCTTTAGTCTTGGCCTGTCTGGGCTTCCTGTCTCCAGCCAACAGAGGGGCTCTGATGACCTGTGCAGTGGTGTTGTGGGTTCTGCTTGGCACACCTGCTGGATACGTGTCTGCCCGACTCTATAAGAGTAAGGAAATATTGCAAACTGTAGCACTTACTTTACCTTGTTTTCTTCTGGAATCGTTATGAAAGCATTGTAATTTTTCATTTGAAGAGCTATTCATTTTTTTTCTTCTGTTCATTTCCTGCATTTTAATGTGAGAAAAATACAGAGACCATCTTAAATATGTTAAAGATTAATCAGAATGCGTTTTATTGCAAAGGAAGCTTATATAAACAAGGAATCTCGCTGAAAGGAGTTTCCGGTGCTAAGGATAAAGGCAATAATACAGAATGTAACACAATGATAAAAAACAGGAAATAAAATGTAAACATACAGTGACTAAAAATATAGAAAATTCACAATATATAGAATTGTGAATGTACAGATATGTTATTTACAGATGTACAGTTTTGAGAAACCCCGTTGGCAGTTTTAATATTAATTGCTTCCTCAATTTCATCAGCTTTCGGGGGTGAAAACTGGAAAACAAATGTTCTTCTCACTGCCTTTTTGTGTCCTGGGTAAGTTGAATGTCTTTATTGCCAACAGTAATACATTTCCCAACAACAGGAATAAAATGATGTATGCCAGTATGCAGTTTCAGTATGCTATGTTTTTGCAGGATTGTGTTTGTGGATTTCTTCTTGACGAATCTGATCCTGTGGGTAGAGGGCTCCTCCGCTGCTGTTCCCTTTGGTACACTCGTGGCCATCCTGGCACTGTGGTTTGGCATCTCTGTTCCTCTCACTTTTGTGGGTGCATACTTCGGTTTCAAAAAACCAGTAAGTATGCCTTCTTTCAACAGACCAATTTCTTAAGCGTTTTTCAGCAAAGTACATTTTTTAAATCCTGGCATTCTGACAGGTGCTGATTCCACACTTGAAATGACATTTAATAATCAGCTCCCAGATTTTGATACTCTTTCGCATTCCTATTTTTGTATTTCTGAGGATATCTTTGAATCAGCTGTTATTGCGTTTCCCATCTGTGTGAGCTTTTCTTTTGGCACGCTGTCATGCACGATATCATGAATGTGGGTGTGTTTTTGTTTTCCTGTTTTAACAGGGCATCGAGCCACCAGTGCGAACAAACCAGATCCCACGCCAAATTCCTCAGCAGTCCTTCTACACCAAACCCGTGCCGGGTATCATCATGGGTGGTATCCTGCCCTTCGGCTGCATCTTCATCCAACTCTTCTTCATCCTCAACAGCATTTGGTATGATTTAAAGTCATACCATGCTGAAATGAGTTGATTTGAGGACTGATGTTTTGGTCCTAATGGTGCATGCAAATCTTTCTCTGCAGGTCTCATCAGATGTATTACATGTTTGGCTTCCTTTTCCTGGTCTTCATCATCTTGGTCATTACCTGCTCTGAGGCAACTGTTCTGCTCTGCTACTTCCATTTATGTGCAGAGGTGAGATTTAACAAAACTTTTAAACAAAACTAGTTTTAATGTAACATTTGACTTTTTTTCGTGTTTGCTGGTTCTTATGTTCAAAAACAACTAATATGACAATATGCTGACATCCAGTGGTGTAGTCTAGCAGAGCGTTTTTGTCTAGGCCACTGATTTGAACGAGTCTTTATTTCATACGAGCCTACATCATTTGAAATATTTGTCAAAAGTGCTATTATTATTGTTTGTATTATTAATTTTTATTTAAAACCTTCTTATTTGTGTTTGACAGGATTATCACTGGTGGTGGCGATCATTTCTGACCAGCGGTTTCACGGCAGTGTATCTGTTTGTCTACGCAATACATTACTTTTTCTCAAAACTACAAATCATAGGGGCTGCGAGCACCATCCTCTACTTTGGCTACACCTTGATCATGGTGCTCATTTTCTTCATTTTTACAGGTAAGTAAAAGATGGCCTGATTTGATTTAGCTTTAAAAAATATTTTCATTCATATACACTGTGCGATTGGAGTAGGGATTCACAAACTTTTTTTAGTCAACCAGATTCGTTTGATGAAAATATTTACTTGAATTACCGCCTTAGATTTTAATGTTAACATTTCAATCATTTAACATTTGCTCTCTGAAGTTGGTTAACGGTCGCATGACATGCAAGTAAATAAATAAAGTATTTAAACTTTTTTAGTAGTATAATTATTATGTAATTTACGATTATAATGTCATTTTAATATATATATATATATATATATTTTTTTTTTTTTACATTTTTATGATTTAATTTGCAGCCCCCAGTTTGTGAAACCCTAAATTAGAGAATAGATTTGTGTCATGACCTACTTGAGAAAACCAGGTTGAAGTTACATTTTATTCTTTTATCACAGATGAATAGAGCTATACAGTGCTTCCTGCACTTTTTTTATAAAAACAGAGCGAAACTACAGCAAAATAAATAATACTTTTAGTTTTAGCTTGCCGTCTGACTTCGAATTCAGTCTTTCTATTCAGTTGCAGTCTTACTGTTGTTTTGTCTTCATTGGCTGTAATGAAAAACAAGCATACGACACATGTAGTCTGTTCCACAAGCTGTTGACTCAAACTTAATCAGTCCTACACTGAATGACCTTTCACTGAATACTCCTCCTCAATCAAATGACCAGTTTAACCTGGTTTAGAGTAAATTGCTATAGTGACACTGCAGCACAAGAACAGTGTTTAATCGTTGAGATAACAGAACTAAGTGTGTATCATTCACCATGTTTGCTCTACAGGGTAGGGTTTGCATCAGCCGTTCGGAAGTTGTTACTTAAATTGGAACATGAAATGACTAGTTTGTAAGTTAATTATGTCCTTTATTCGGTTGCACCATTTGTTCTTAAGGCAGAATGTAGCCAGTAAGCTCTCTGTAAAGTAATGTGTAGTTGCATGATATGATGTTTACCCTCCATGATCCAATTTCAGCCTTGAAATATGAGATTCTAAATTTTTCGCCTCAAAATTATGCTTCATTTGAAATATGATACTCAGGTCAGTAACATTAATAGGTATTCTTATGTAAATAACATTCAGAAACTGCATTTAAAATGAATAAGGATGAATAAAAAAATACTGATACAAAAAAAAGTTTACATATAGAATTACATTGCAACTAAGTTAAACGGTGCAACACAAACATATTTAATAGTGGCTGAGTTGTAATTTCTGCACAGCTGATGCAACCGCCTCTGCTTACTGTGGTTAGTGTAACATACAAAATGTTTGGCTTATTTTACTTCACCATCAATATAAAATGTTCAGAGTTCCTCATGGATTTGGTGATGCAGTGTCTCCCTTCTGGTCCTTTCGTTTGGCGGGTGACCAGTCCTAGTTGTTTTGTTCCTGCCCAATAGGTCATAATGCTGTGTTTAGGCTGAGGGTAATTGGGACACCTATAAATATTCCTCATCTTTTATTGTTGTTGTTGAAAGACAGCAGCGCTCCCGCCGGCCTTAATCAAATCTCTGTCGCTTCCCTTCATTGATATGCTGAGGCGGAGGTTGTGAGAGATGGCCAGCTGTCTGCCAGCCGTAAACAGCTGTTGGTTTATAACATCTACACATGCTTACTTGTTTCTCTACAAATGACATGTAAATGTATTTTAATTTTTAATTTTATTTTTTTTAGCTTTGCAGCAAGTGTTTTCCTCACCCAGCATGAAGTACAGCGATTTTACAGCTGTACAACTGCGACTGATCGACTGAGTAAAATAGCCCAAGCTCCTCAGCGACATTTCATGTTGAACCTTTACAAAAACCCTCCAGATTACCAGTGTAATTTGGCTTTGCTTTGAATGATGGGAAACCACCGTCATCGGTTTTCTGAGCAGATATTAGCCACAATCTATTTGTTGCCATGGATTCTACTAGATGCATTATGATCCCTGGCTACGGCTGTTATGGCAACTTCCATGCACACTTGAGGGGTGAAAATGTAAGGCACGATTGAAACGAGGCTTACTGGATCGCCATTATGCTCTCAGTCCCACATCTTAAAGCAACGGTTCCCAGAAATGGCTTGTTTTAGCCCAAACTAGCATGACTTTTTAGATCCCGAGAGCCAAGTGAAGATACAGCGAGAGCGTGTGTGTTTAAGGTGAGGGGGCAGGACTGAGAATCGTGTGTATATAAACGCATCTGAAAATAGATTCCGAGCTAAAGATTTCAATCAGACCTATTGTTGATTGGCTGTCACTGCCGCCCCAGCGATGATTAGATTTAATCCTGTGCTTCATTACACTCAGCTCAGTTTGGCTCTGTCAGACAATTTGCTGCATGGAAATGGCACTATTAATAGATGGTTATCTTATAAAATGCCACCCGAATGACTCTAAATGTGGTTTTAATAGAAGCACTGTTTCATAATGTGTACACTATTAGTTAGTCTGGCACATTTTGTGACATCTTCATTTTATGTCTAATATTAATTCTCACACATTTCTCCTTCCGTGCAGGTACTATAGGCTTCTTCGCCTGCTTCTGGTTTGTAAATAAAATCTACAGCGTGCTGAAGGTGGACTAAGGGAGGGACGTTTGGAGAACACAGCATCATCTTTTTACTGATCAGCTTTCATGTGGAAGTCTGAAAAGACATTTAAATGAAGCTTAAAAGAGTGTGTTTGGGTCAACTGTTATTCACTGACCTGCAGTAGGTGTGTGTGTAGGTGTGTGTGTGTGTGTGTGTGTGTGTGTGTGTGTGTGTGTGAACTCCAAAGACCCTTTTTTAGTGCTTTACTCGCCTCGCGTTGCCTGACTTCATTCCAGCTAAACCTACCGCGCTGAGAGCAGAAACCCATATCTTATGAATAATATTGTCTTATTATGCTTTCATACTGATCCAAATGTATGTTTTATTTCATCATCTGTAAAGACAATTTGAGTATTTAGCACAGATATTTCTCTCAATGTTTTAGCCTTTGGACATTTTTGAAAGATCAGATGGGACACAGTTTTGGGTGCAGTCACATTTACCTTTACAGTGAAATTCCGTGGGCTAAAAGCAGTCATCGTAATCTGGAGCTTTGAGTGAGTGACACGTGAAAACATTCCAAACCCTTTTTTACTCGACTTGTGGGAAGTCGTGGCCTAATGGTTAGAGAGTCGGGCTTGTAATCCGAAGGTTGCGGGTTCGAGTCTCCGGCCGGCAGGGATTGTAGGTGGGGGGAGTGAATGTCCAGCGCTCTCTCCACCCTCAATACCACGACTGAGGTGCCCTTGAGCAAGGCACCGAACCCCCAACTGCTCCCCGGGCGCCGCAGCATAAATGGCTGCCCACTGCTCCGGGTGTGTGTTCACGGTGTGTGTGTTCACTGCTGTGTGTGTGCACGTTGGATGGGTTAAATACAGAGCACGAATTCCGAGTATGGGTCACCATACTTGGCAGTATGTCACTTCACTTCACTTCACTTCACTTCAAACACAGATTTCTCGTGGGATTCAAGTGTGTTCATTTTGAGCGCACAAATTCGTAACATTGATCAATATAAAGATGCTTAGAAGTGACCTCTGAGTAAGAGGTGTAGCAACACTATATAATAAGTTTCACTAATGTAACGCACCATTATTTGGTGGAATTTCACAGTGAAATACAGACATTTTGATTGGAATCCACATGTTTGGGAGTTTTGCTTGAAGGCTAAAAAGTTTCCCCACACACCGATTTTGTTGTGTCAAGTTGGTCACGCGAAGTTAAGAACAGAAAATTGTTTAGGAAGTGACTTCATTGTGAGTGGTGCTTTATGCATCGCTACACTATTAACTATTGGAATTTGTTTTTGCCCGTGAAATTTAGTTGATTTTTCGCAAATTAAATCCGGTCATTTAGATAGGAATTGACCCAATCAGGAATTTCAGGTGAGGGTGAAAGTTTTTGCTACGTGTTCAAGACAAGTTTTTTATGGATTTGCCTTGTTTTAAAGTGACATCTGCGTGAGCTCTGCTTTATGCATCTCGCTGTTGACAATATACGAAGAAACTTTTTTGCCCATGAAATTTCACCTAAATTTCATTAAAGTGACCGCACCTCAACGCATGTAAAACCACACCACAGTAACCTCTATAATGTCACCTATTGGTGAATATCAGTAATATTTTTACTTTGTTGTTACTATCATACAACTACTTTGTTTTGTTTTTATAGTTTTATCTAGCTGATGAATTGTTTTTATAGAGTGAAGGAAATCGAATGGTTAAGAAGCACATTTTTTTGCTACAGGACTCTTTTATACAAGTAAAAATATCTAAATAATGGGAGATATTTAGTGATTTTTATACTGTGTAAATTATTTAAATGTGATTACATTAAGAAACTACATGCTTGCACATCTTTTTTCCAATCATTTTAATTTAAAACCCACAGAATGTACTGAGCTTCAAGTCTTATGATGAGGTATACATAAACATTCTTCACCATGTTATAATGAAAGAAAAATAAATCACAAAGTACATCATTACAAAAATGTCTAATTCTAAGCTTTTTTTTTTTTTTAAATATAAAACAGTCGGTTGTTACAGTTGGAGTAAACATGATGACATGTTACAGCTGACTGCTGTTTTTTTTTGTTTTTGAAAGTGACTGTCCACAGTTTTGTAAGAGCTGCAGACATTGCTGGAAACTGGTATACAGAATATCTTTGATACGTATTGCTGCACTCACTCGTTTCATTACAATACTTGCTGTAGTAGAGGAAATTGCAGGTTTGACTCATCATTGATTCAGCTGACTTCTAAACACCTCAGCCAGAAATTAATATTGAAGTACTAGCAGTCCTATTTTGTACAGGGTCAAGCTAAGTGCTCAAGAGCGGTTAACATTCCTGCCTTAATGCAGTGGTTGAACTCCATAGCATAAAGTGCTTCAGCAGTTTCAAAGCCTGCTTGTTTGATCATGTCATCATATCAGTTTGGCAGTGTGAGGGGATTGAACATCTCATTTGACACAGAGATGATGTACAATTCATCTAGGGAGGCACTCTTAAAGAGAGCGGACTCTCCACACCGGTCAAGAGGTACATCATAAATACCCTGAGATCCTGAGCTCATTAGCTGCCCTTGGGTGAATCTCACGAAAGCATGTCCAGGTCACATTACACACACATTTCCATCAATAATAAACAAAACGGTAGTTCAACAAATACTACCATGAAATATAAATACTTAAAATTGATTTAATTTTTTTCTGTTTTTTTACATTAAGGTAATTAGAAATATTTGGATAGGTGGGAACAATGCAAAAACATTAATGGTCCGAAAAGAAGGCTTAATTTTTTTTTTTCTCATTTGGGGGTTAAATATAAACAGACATGACCTTGACCGTTTTCATGTGACTCACCCTCTTCAAAACACTGAAACCCCTCCACATTACACATCTTTTAAATACAAACAGAAATACAGTGACCCATCCCCTAATGCTGATGTGATTCATCGCTTATTGGTGCATGAACAATACATAAATAGAATGTTTTTTTTTTTATTTAGCTTCCTTTTGCTTGAAATTACTCTTACATTTACACTGTTTCTGTAAGAGATTCCAGTGACAATGATTCAGTTGTATAACAAAGTTGATATGTATGCTTAGAAAAATAGACCAAAATTTCTCCACGTATTCTAAATTCATTTAAAACAACATAAGGAATACTTTGTCTTTAAATTGTAAAGTAGCAATACATTTGAAATGGATGTATACAAAGAACATTCATTTTGTTAGACATATTATACACTACTATATGCTGTCTTAAAAAATATTTTTCCAACATTTTACTCCCTAATATTGTAAGTATTATATTAAAACACTAAAAGAAAATCAATATTCTGTATCTGATGGAGCACTTTATACTATGTCTCCAATAGTTAATATTTTAAACCACACATAAAAAGATATTAGATGTCAAGCCTTGTGTATTAAATGATTATTCAGACCTCATTTCTAGTCTGTTTAAATAACCAAGACAAATACTGCAACTGATGGTATATTTTCAGCCACTTTCCCATTCACAGAGTAAACACTACCATTCAAACGTTTAAGGTGATAACATTTTTTTAAATTGTTTTTCAAGTCATCATGGCTGCATTTATTTGATCAACAATACACCAACAGTAATATTATGAAACATTATAATTTAAATACCTCTTTTCTATTTTAATATATTTTAAAATTATATTTATTCTGTGATGGCAAAGCTGAATTTTTAGCAGCCATTACTCCAGCGTCACATGTTCCTGCAGAAATTATTCATATGCTGATTTGATGCTTAAGAAACACTTCTTAATATCAATATCGAAAACAATTATGCTGCTTAATATTTTTGTGAACATCATGATTTCAATGCATTTTAATGCAATTGAACGCATCTTTGCTGAATACAAGTATTAATTTCTTTAAAACATATGTTGAACATATGTTAAAAATGAATAAATGTAACTCTTGACTAAAAGATACTTTAAACAGTCTATTATCCAGCCAAGAAAATATATTTTGTAAATTTCCTACCGTAAATATATCAAAACTTCATTTTTGATTAGTAATATGCATTGCTAAGAACAACTTTAAATGTAATTTTCTCAATATTTAGATTTTTTTTTTTTTTGCACCCTCAGATTCCAGATTTTCAAATAGTTGTATCTCAGCCAAATATTACATTGTACATATTAGTAACTAAATGGCACATATTAGTACCTTTTAAAAAGATACTGCCCCAGTGACAGTTTTTGTACCTTTTTGTCTGAGAGTGTGGTTACAGTGTATTCAGTGAGCTTGTGTTTAAAGGCACAGTATTTGATTCAAAAGTACCAAATTGTGCCCTAAATGGAAACCACAAGAGAAGTATATACCCCAACTCTGACACAAATATGTTCAGAATTTGCCTGTAGGTTTCTCCTCAGGTGGTTTGTTGGTGTTGCTGTGTACAGTGAGCTCCTTCTCTGAGCTCAGACTGATGGAGGTGGTTTCCTTACGGCTGTCTTTGGACCTCCTCTCTGTAGGAGAACAAGACGTGGTGCCTTCCTCCCAGGTTTGGAGAGGACACACTCGGGCAACCTGGCTTGAGAGATGGGTGTGTGCCAGGCGTCCATCCGTCACCGTGAAGCAACTGTCCACGGCGGAGCCCTGACTGATCCGGCCTTGCCCACACAGCGGCCCGCAGAGCAGCGCCAGGAACTCCTTGCGTACGCTGCGGTGCATGTAGCCGTAGATGTAGGGGTGTAAGCAGCACTGCAGGAAGAAGAGAATAAGCGCCATCGAGGCCAACCAGGGTGGCACCGCTGCACTTGAGTAAATAGATATCGTGCTTAGTACGCTGTATGGGCCCATGCTGAGCACGTAGGACGCCATGATGACGAACACAACCCGCGCTGCCTTACAGTGATAGTGGAAGCGTCTATGGCGGGTCCTGATGGGATAAGAGGCCGAAAAGGGGCCTTCCGGTTGGGGATGCCTTTGGGGGCTGGAACAGGATGCTTGGGAATCTGGAGCGGGGTTGGATTGGATGGGGTGAACGAGGGCGTTCTGCCGCCTCGCCGCCCTGAATACCATCCAATAACAGCAAAGCATGATCACCACAGGCAGCCAGAATGAAAGCGCAGACACCAAGGCTGAATACGAGTAGCTTGAGGACCACACAACAGTGCAGGCATTGTGGCGCCGGTCAAATTCGATGGTTCCCCATCCATAAAGCGGCGGAGTGCTCTGAAGTACACTAAGAAGCCATGTGAGAGCGATCAGATTGGTACCCAGGTGAGGTGTCATTCGTGTGGGGTAGGAAAGCGGGTGGATGATGGCCAAATAGCGATCTACGGATACCACAATGATCGTGTTGACACCAGCGAATGCAAATAGGTGCATGAGCACCACAAGCGCCAGGCAGAGTCGGGCGTCCAGCGGCCAGACCTCAGGCACAGTGGCGGCGATGGCAAAAGGCATGACCAGCACCGTCTGCAGTAGGTCGGCCAGGAGCAGGTTAAGCACGAAACGGTTGGCGACGTGGAGAAGTTGCGGCTTGCGCTGGAATACCAGCAGCACCAAAACGTTTCCAAAAAGCGACGTGCATACGATCGCCGATATGAGCACCATCTTCACCATGCTGTTCACCAGAGAATGTGCACCGGGGTCCCAGGGCACTGTGCTGGAGTTACTGCCCAGAGGTGGAAAGGTGGGCATGGTGACAGAGACAAGGTGGGAGATAACGCATTAGGAGCCTTTCGGATTTCACCAACACCAGTCTGAAGGTTTGACAACTGTATTGTCACTTTTCACACCTTGAAAGAAGACATAACACAAGAAGAAGTGTTCAGCACATCTCGATCCCTCTTAGATGAATGTTCACACTTGTCAGTTCTGTATTGATATTTGAGTCACAGTGAAACAGACATCTAAAAGAACTATTGTGTCCAACCTACACATACATTTTACATATTTATTTTTAGTCATTAGCAGAGGCTTTTTAAGGATGCATGATGTATATATAAATATATAATAACCTCCGTATATATCAGTACCATATCTGTAACTCAACAATATTAGAGATCTTTTAATCTGCCAATACTGACTGATAATTGATTATTAATTGTGCTATTTATTGTTTTATTTTTTTTTACATTTAGATGATCTTTGTTGTTATCTACACTTACGAAAAAAAAACTTATGTAAATATTTTGTATACATTTAAAATGAATTTAAAGTTTTTATGTATAATTTTTTAATTTATTTAAAATAGTAATTTTTATTATATTTTATTATATTTTTATTAAAATAGTATTTTAATATGGGTAATATTAAATATGAAATAATTATACATTTATAATATTAATCAGTTACCAGCCAAAACTTCAGATATTAATACAACTAAAAACAAACACATTTTGCCTAATTGCATCGACTACAATTTTGATATTGCTGCATCCCTAATGCTATCACACAACTTGATAAAACAAGAGCCATCAATATTTGCAGTACTCATGTCCAAACTTCAAATTTGTACTGTGCATATAGCTATATATATATATATATATATATATATATATATATATATATATTATAATTTAAAGTACATACTATAATAAACCCTCTTGGATAGCCTACTACATAGTGCTCACTACAGGCTACAATGTATACAGTACATGCATTTCCTGTACCTATATACAAAGGTTCTAGTGCCTGCTATATCACAGTGCATACTACATAGTATTACTGTATGTATGTACAAATCGGTATGCACATTTGCATAATAAATACTAGATAAACAGTGTATCTGTATACAGAGACAATATTAATCCATTTGAATGGTTTAGAAGCTGTGTGCATCGTATCTTACCTTTTCTTGATTCACTGTTGGTAAGCACGGACCAAATTATATGCATCTACCTTTTATGCGAACAGTGAACAGCTGGAAATCACCCCTGTCATAATTCCATTGTTAACCGCGCGCTAAAAGTGGCGCTGGTTTCTCTACGGTGCAAATATTACCAATGAATGGAAGACATTTACCGTGTGACGATCATTGAAAACGAAGCATCCGTTCGGCTCTTTTCGAATGGCTGTCGGTTGTCAGTCGCCTTTGTGTCTGTCTTTTCACTGACAGGGCTCCAGTGATGTTCTCCCATTTTAGTCTCCTCAGTGTCGTCAATGGCAGGCGCGTCCTCTCGCCTCTGCTCGGCTCTGTGTGAGCAGGACTTCATTCAGAGATGGAGAGGCATCAATCAAGCTCTCGCTGATGGTGTCAGAGCAGATTTTGTTTTAATAAACCGCCGTGGCTTTCTGTAACCTGCTTATGAACATGCAGTGGCGCACATACATACAGCAGTGTCACAGCGGTTACATATCATCAGCACCACACCGTTCTGCTCATTAGGTCTGAAACGCCTTTGGTGCTCATGAGTGCACTTAAACACAAACCTACCTACCACAATAAATAATCGTGCTGATCACATCCAGTGGGTATACAATCAACCATGAGTGCGGTTCAAGGCAAAAAAATAAATAAATAAATACATGCCAAAATAAATAAATAATGTGTGTGTGTGTGTGTGTGTGTGTTATTTCTGTTTTGCTGTAGTTTTGCTGTAAATTACCAAACATTCATTTTGCCATTAAATATAATAATCCAGTGAGATTTTTGTTTGCACAAGGAGTCTGACAACAGCCAGTGCTCCATACAGAGATCTGATCTCATCATCATCCAGTCTGTCTGGAATGACATGAAGAAACAGAACAAACTGAGACTAAAACCAGAGGAACTGTGGCAACGTCTCCAAGATGCTTCAAGAGACCTACCTGCAAAGGTGTAATGATTGTTATACTGTACAAACTGTATTTTCTATCACCTTACGCCAAGCATACTCCTAAACCTACCCCTTACAGGAAACTTTCAGCATTTTTAGATTTTCAAAAAACTTAATTCTGTATGATTTATAAGCTTGTTTCCTCACGGGGACCAAAAAATGTCCCCACAAGGACAAGAATATTGCCATCTTTGTGTGGACATTTTGTTCCCATATAATGGAGGGTTTACCTGGAAAACACACACACACACACACACGCACACACACACACATCTCTCCATAGGCGTAATGGTTTTTATACTGAACAAACTGTGTGTGCTATTGCCCTACACCTAAAGTTAGCCCTCACAGGAGACTTTGTGCATCTTTAGATTTTCAAAAAACACCATTTAGTATGTTTTTTAAGCCTTTTGAATCACGGGGACATAGGCAGTGTCCTCATAACCCACCTTCATATTGTAATACATCTGTCATACCCATGTCATTATACAAATTTGTGTCCTCATAAACCACATAAACATGCACACACACACACACACACACACACGCACGCACGCACGCACGCACGCACACACACACACACAACTAAATATAAAAGTATATACTACAACCAGACATATATTAAATGTACTTACTGGGAAATATACTATTCCATACAACAGAACAGAATAGAATATAGTATGCATTGATATACTTCTAGTGGGTACTTGTGGGTAATTATTGGGTAATTAAATAATAATAAAGTTATTGTCTCTCAAAAGTCTCAAATCATTGAAACGAGTCGTTTTTAAAACGAATCCCAAGCCGTTTCACGTTGATGTCAACATGAAACATTAGCATATTGTCCACCCACTTGTTGGTCTGAATGAAAATGCTAATTCATTCTTTGCCACTAAGTGCCGCTTCTGGAGCGGTAAAAATAGCGTTTTTCGCGGTGATGCTGTACACAACAACGCGGCTTTATCCGGCATTACAGGCGAGATGAAATGAAAATGAGACCAATCGACCAATCACCGCAGAATAGCGTCACTCAAAGGAAGGGTTTGGAAAAATGAATCATTAAGCGAATCGTTTGGGAGTCGTTGAGCAAGTAAGGTAAAAATAAATGCATATGATAAGACAATGAAAGTGTTTTCATGACCTTGCATGCATATGTCAACCTGTTGTTGGGGACTCCCAAAACCAAAATATGAACCTTTCATTACCCATAATAGGGGCACTTTAAATTTAGTCCATACTAGTTGGATGGATATTACATTCGTAAAACATTAGTTGTGCAAAACAATGACTGTTTTCAGTGACAAAGTATCAAACTTCCATTCATCTTCCATTGTTTATTCAAACTCACACCATTGATTAAGCCAGTGCCACTTAGTCAGGCAGCCCAAACAAACAGATAGCAAAAATCACAGGCCTGATGTGTTTTACACATTGCTCTAAAGGGCCCCAAATATAACTGGTTTGCATTTTAGTGTACTCTACTGATACACACAACGTTTATTTCCCTCTCTATTAGCTAGCCTATTATTAGTTTTTTACTTGGTTCTGATCGGAGTACTGGTAGCCTAATAGTTTCATTTAGATCAAGACGACTATTGACAGTCGTCTGATAGCAAACTCATATCAATGTGGTGTTGGTGTTTAGCACCATCTAGTGTATTAAGAGACAAACTACAACTGAAGTTTTGCGGACATAGGTGGTCTATCATGCCATCATCATTAAACCAAGCCTGTTCCATCTTATTTACGTAACTCATATCAACTATTATTTCCATCGTCTAGCATGGATCATTGGCATTACTATCTTTCCACGTCCCTGAGCTACAAGTTACATTTTCATAATTCCTTTTATGTAAAATTAAATGACCTAGCCATAATATGGTAATGAAATAAATTTAAATCCCATTTCTCATTTCCTCTAAATCCCTCTCTTTGCTATTCTCAGTGAGATTTATTTACTGAATAATGCAAAGAAAATTTTATTACACATTGCAGGGTTGTGTAAGAATCCACATTGTGAATAATAATTGATGACTGCTTATTATGCTGCATTGTACTAGAAGAGGCCACCTAGTGGCTCTGGTGATCAGGCTGGATTACAGAAACATCTCAACTCAGAATCCTCTCTGTTTGGCCATGATGGTAATTTCACTAAGGAAATACAACTTTTTCAAATGTAAAGTCAGATAGGAACTGTAAATT
The DNA here is from genome assembly GCF_936440315.1 of Barbus barbus. Lineage (NCBI taxonomy): Eukaryota > Metazoa > Chordata > Actinopteri > Cypriniformes > Cyprinidae > Barbus > Barbus barbus. The sequence goes on along the minus strand of NC_136761.1, from coordinate 22,295,219 downwards.
AAAATAAGAAGACAGCTCCTGAATAATCTTTTATTTAACAGAGAAGAATATATTGAGAGCAATCATAAATATTGATTATCTTGTGATAATTTGTGTGATACTACATTTAATTCATTTGGAAAGACGTTTTGGTTGCATATACAGTTGGTTCTTCTTTTTTTAACTCACCACTCTGTCATACCCTGCATGTTTATCACCATCCTAAACTAAATGTGATGGCCACTTCCTGGCCACGTTCTTCTCCAGCGGAGAGCGAGTGGTGACAGAAAGATTCTGGTCCTCACATATAAACAAACAGAAGCCCTACAAGCACTAGCACTTTAGAAAAGCTCCCATTCACATTCCCAGATCACAAAATGCTGTTTGTATGGACACTCAAACAGTTTAGACGTGATTACTTATGTTTTCCCTGGAAGGTGATTACTTTGCCACTCTTGGCAGCCATTGTCACAGTCTGGTGCTTCCCATTCATGCAACCGGACCACCGGCACAAAAGAGCGAAGTGCTCGATTGATGACAGTCCTCAGTGGGCCAAAGGAAGACATTAAAACGACTTGTATGGGGCTCTTTCAGGAGATTAACTTACTATGAGGGCTACCTGCCATGGACCCATTGCTTGTATGCATGAAGCCAGTACAAAGGCCTTTATTTTTTAGCCAAGGCCACAGCTGCATGAAAGCCAAGACTGAATAGGGTAATGACCACAAAAAACAACAAACCTCAAGTGTGTAAAAATAAAGTGTCTTCTTAGATGTAAGCTTCCTTTCAGGGGAAGGTGATTCCGCCATTGAGGATAGCAAATACCGCCGGTCTAATTAATTTCAGAGGAGTGGTCTTGTAAGGAAAGACGGCATAAAGGAACAAAGTAGACTTTAATTAAATCTCCCTATCTGACAGGCGGCCCTGAAACATACACATCACATGGCCCGTCTGGGCCCCAAACATGTACGACCGACCGAGCACAAAGACGGAGACAGAGCGGCGTTACAGAAGATTTACACTGACTCACGAGTCCCACAAGATGAAAAAGAAGGACAACCTGAAAGGAATTTACGAAATTTCTGGCTACATAACATCAAAACCAACCAGTCCACCACACATTTATTTAGCTATTTCCATAAATACTCTTTAAAAAGCCGGTGATAATGATGTTGTAGTTGAGAGCACCAGAAGAAGAGCACCAAAGGGTTGATCAGCAGGATTAGTGCAGGTCACCCTTCTCCCCTTTACACATAAAGACTATGGAGCGCTTTGTGCCGGCACTCAGAAGTCCATCAAAGCCCCATTCGCCGTGTCCATCTCTACCTCCTGGAGGGTGTGTGCGACCACCCTAGCCTCAAAGAAAACACGGCACACACCCCACACACACCACCATTTCGGACAATAGTCATAGTGTCTGTTTGAGAGAGAGAGAAAGGAGGGAGTGCCTCAGAGGCGACCAAGAACGCATGTGTGTGCACATTGAGGTGAAATTACGCCATTATCTCACGGTCATAGCCGAGAAAGCAAGGCGACTGAATAGAGTCTTCTTGAAGACACGCAGCACCACGTAGAGAGTGCACCAGAGGGAGGGCCTGGGCGCTTTGCTCGTGCTTACTGAGTGGAAATGCTCTGACAGGTGTGCCATTGTACGAGTAAGGGTGTGTGAGCGTTAAAAACGTTCCAGGGAAGTCCTGTGTCTGCTGGTAACATGGTTATCGCCAATGATTTTTTTTTGTTGTCTCTCCTCCTCCTGTCTACTTCCGCCATCCCCTCAGGATCTGGTTGAAAAGAGAAAGCCTCTCTTGCACAGTTGGCTGGACCTCTTCTAATGAGTCAGACAGGCAGCACTAGTCACCATTCAGCCACACAGACAGGTCAGAGAATGAGCAGAGAAGGAGGAAAAAATAGAGTGAGAGCAAGAACGAGAGCCTAACGTGACAGAAAGCAGGAAGGGGTAAATAGTGACCACACTATAGGAAGCACTAAAGGAGTTTAGGCCTCAGGCCTCGGCCTTGTTGGATGTAAGCTGGATGAAGCTGTGGGTAAGTGTCTGTTTGCTTCACTGTTTCACTGTCCTGTCATGTACAGATGAAATATATAGCTTTCTGAGTTACACCAAAGCTCCTCATGCAGTTTTCAGACATTGGTCCAATGATACTCTATGGTTAATTCAGCGTTTGAGGCAGTGACTCACAAAATTCAAATTTGAGCAGTTAGAAAAACAAGATAGAGTTAAAGCTACTCTTTTGGTCCTCTACTAAACGTCATATCAATTAAACAAGGTAACGACGCCTGTCAATAACGCTGCAGTTCTACATGTGACCACTGGATGTCAGGGTTCGCTCGCCGCAGAGGCGCGTCAGCTCGCAGCCCCTTGGGGAGTTTTAGCGAGCGCACGTGGTGTGACAGCTTCCCTAGGAAGTTTGGGTGACATTTGCTTCACTTAATGACACAAGCTAATTAATCATTAGCGATCCCAGAGGTATTCCTTTTAGAGAGGCTTTGTCGTGCCTGCTCCCAGCAGGAGGCTGCAGCCCCAACATGTTATCTATGCATATGTTCCACACTGAAGACATTTTAATTTTCTGTTCGGGTTGGACTCGAGTTCTCGATTGCCAAACTCAATATGCCATGTAATATTAAGTGTTTGTTATTTTAACCTTAAAACTGCGGGGGTTGAGAACGTGAACATTTGTCCATTCTTGGCTATGTCATAAATTTGTGAAAGAGTAGCCTACCATTTATGAAGGTCCGATGAAGCTCAGAGCAGCGGTAATATTCAGGGAGAACTGAGTAAGCTATATCAGACAGAAGATGATTTACTAGACTAAACTGCTCTTTGTTGTCATATCAAGGCCTAAACCATGAGAGTGTTTTGCTCTGAGGTTGTGTTTTCAGTGTTTGCTGAGTTGTGGCATCATTACCTTTTAAACTTGAAAGAGGCTGCCAGAGACTCCAATCCAGCAGAAACTTGAAGTGTGAAGTAGTTTGAAATAGTTTGACAGATTTTGGAGCTTCTCTCTTTATGAATTCTGGTGGAGAACTCTGTCTATGAAGATAGGCAGTTGGGTCTTATTATTTCCAATATGTTTCTATTGTTTATAGTATCTCATCAGCAGGCTGTCTGTTAGGGGTTGTCTCAGAAAAAGAGCTGACCTTCTGGGGTTAATGTAGCTTTAAAGCATGGTTCTTGTCCTAGAACAGACAGGTCACTCAAGCACCATGGCGTAGTTTTCTGAGCACTCTGTTTTGTAGGAATCTGTGTTGTGCACTATTCAATAGTGAATTGTAAATGCCTTTTAAATTCCATGTGAATTCCTGAATTTGAATTAAGCTGATCTTTGATACAGATTTGTAATTTAAACATGAATGTATGAAAGTATAAATTGAATTGAACTTTAATTTTTAAGAAAGTTTTTTAAGACAAAGTGAATGTTGACTTTACAAATAAGTTTAAAGCCTTGAAGGTTTGTATCCATAATAGACTATAGAACTATAGATAGACTAATGGAAAATGATAGACTGAACGACAGAATGATGAAGAACTATAGACAGATAGATAGATAGATAGATAGATAGATAGATAGATAGATAGATAGATAGATAGATAGATAAACAGACAGACAGACATGCATTATGTGATATTTCTTCGTCCAATTTAACTTAACTGAAAGGGAGCCAATTCTTCCATTCTGAATTTTGAACATCCCTATAGGCATGAACTTCTTTCAGAGCTCACTTTCTGAACGATTTCCCTGGATAAAATGCCCTTCAAAACATTCTGGTCATCAGACCTTTCTGTCTTTCCCCAAAAGAGGAAAATGCATTTTAAATATGCTCACTCTGCAAAACCGGTTGAGGTGCTCATCAATAAATTCATTTTTAGCGTTGTAAGCAACTCCCCCCACTGATCATGGCACACTATGTCCAGCTGTTACTGGCAGCAGAAGAATGCCAACAAAACAATTAATCAGTCACATATGCTTTGTCTACTCTACACTTTCAAGACTTTGTCAAAGCTCCAAAAAGTTGGTTTCATCCCCTTCATACAGTGTTGCCCTTTGTTGTGTCTGCCATTTTGTGAGCGTAGACTCGAGATGGAGCAGTACACTTATTGTGCTCTCGTTCTATTACGTATGTGCTGCCATAGAGGAGAATGAATTATTCTCTTTCATAGCAGCCTCATCATTAATATGCAAAGGAGAGCTAGGCCTTCCCCACTCTGCCAGGTGCCATTTAACATCGCTTGGATGTACAAGGACTTCTTCATAACCACTTAAATCAGGGGAAGATTTCACTCCAGCACAGACAAAAAGTAATTAAGCCGCTCACTTACAACATGTTTAGGGCATGTTTCGCCAAACAGCTTCTGTGATTGCGGGGGAATTGCATTGTACATTAACAAATCTAATGAACCACTTTTAAACACAAGAAGAATTACTCCATTTATTAGCGATACGCAGACTGGTTGGCATCCCAAAGGACCACTAATACGATAATGCGATTCACAATTCAAAGTGGTCCACTCAGCGAAAAGTCAGAAAGTCGGCACTTGAAAAGTTCTTCATTTTACCATTCTTCACTTCTCATTCATATCTATTCTTTTGGCATAATGGAGCCACGGCACACCTGGTGCCAACAACCTGACATGCCCTAAGTGTCTGTGAGCCCCCCTACGGCGAGCCGGATGGAGGCATTCAGAGAAATCACCATATTCTAGGACCTGGAAGTTCTGCCGCCACTAGCACAGGAACACCTCGTTCCCTGGAGAGCTTCATCTGGAAGCTTTCAGACCCTCCCCGTCTCCTCAGCGAATCATTAGGTCATCTCCAATTACGTGGCATTCAGGCGCAACAAGGTGCAGTGCCTCCAAGTTACCTGCCCCCTCTTGGTTGTTTGTGCCCAGAAACGTATTTAGACATGCACGCTACGTGGGCTTACGTCTCAGCGGGAGGCCACCGTGAGACACATCAAGACGAGTAAGGCTTATCTCGAACAGTGGAGCCTACATGTCCCCGCACGACACACACAGTCAGCGAGCAAAGAGCCTGCTTATCAACGATGAATCAACATCATTGCCTGTCAAAAGTTCAATTTAAACTTGAAAGAGGCTGCCAGAGACTCCGATCCTGCTGATACTAGAAACGTGTGAAGCAGTTATGAAATAGTTTGACACTTTGCGGAGCTTCGCCCCTTTATGAATTCCGGCGGAGGCCTCCATTCACTCGGCGTCTATCAAGCTCGATGCGTGAAATCACCTTTTGGAGTCAGCAAGTGGGGAAATTTGTAATGGAGCCCCGGAGGATAGCTTATTTACTCAGTTGTTTATGGTTAATCAAAGTGCAGCAAACTTTCCCTCTCTCTGGAATCGCCGCCTTTTAGCAGCGGCTCTTTCAAGATATTATGGGGTGGGGCACAGCGTTGGGTGTGATTCTCTATCTTCGGGAACCCCGCAATTACATCTGGCACAACTCTGCATGAAGTAACGCTTCATAAGCCTTTGTGCGACCATGCTTTGAAGCACCCGGGCCCTCTGTAAGTTGGCTTTTTGTCTCCCTCGTATCCCCCTTTCAACCTCCCCCCTTCCCACCCATTGGAGACAGAAGACAGAATGCGATGTGTCGTCTTTGCCCGCCGCACAAAAGCTCAGTGCATTTGACACACCTTGGCCAGTACAAAGGATAAAAAGCGAGGCAAGGCTTGGACACGCAGGACGCCGCTGCTAGGCCCGATAAAGACGCTTCAAAAAGTCGAGCCGTGAGGAGCCATGGCCCTCTTCTTCTCCCTCTCTTTCTTTCTTCCCAAGACCCTGCAGTGCCAGAGAGAGAAAGAAAGAAAGAAAGAAAGAAAGAAAGAAAGAAAGAAAGAAAGAAAGAAAGAAAGAAAAAAAAAGAGATGGAATAAAATTTTGGCCTTCATATATTGGCCATGTATCTGAATGCAAATGGAGCTGAATTGTAGTAAAATGGGATAACATGGGAATTCTGATGCACGTGTGTATTCATGAGAGCAGATGTATGTGTGTGTGTGTGTGTGTGTGTGTGTGTGTTTGTATGTGTGTTTTTACAGGGATTAAATTTCCTAAAATCACCTATATTGGGCCAGTCGGTGGTCTGCATGAGAAAAACCAGGAATATTTCGGCTTCAATAAGACTTAAGATCAACTGACAACACTTGTGGCATGTGTTGTTCAGAATAAAATTAATTTAATCGTTCCGTTTCTTTAAATAAAAGCAGTGAGGCACTTACAGTGGCAGTAAATGTGAAATACTCTCTGATTTTCAGTTTTACTTTATATTTAAATCAGTGTGAAATAAACCATCTATTTTCTAAATACATCTATTAAACTTATTGCAAACAATTAATCTGTGCCTGTTTAATTTCTTAACTAATTTTTACTTGATCGCCCAGTGAAATAACAGACTTCTCTCATGTGATGACTGCTAGACTTTAGTCAGCTTAATCTCCGCCCCCAATCGACTGCAAGCAACGCCCACATCTCAAAACACATCAGCTACTGGTGGATAGAACCAAATGTCTGCGCTAATTTATTCTTTTAGGATAATCCATTATACTTTGATGTATATCGCAAGTTGTACATATCACCACTAATGTCGTAAAATGACCATAAACCCTAAAACAACTGTAAAAATGATTTAAACAGCTGTACAGATCAAATTATACACAGGTTTTAAATAAAGAATTAATGCAAGGACTGCCATAAAAAACATAAACTTCACATTTCTGCCTTTTTAAACTGTGTTTGTACGTGGCTTAACAACGTGTGATTTTTTTATTTATATAATAAATATAGGGATGAGTCGATTTCTTTTCTTGTAGTAATCATCATTACAGGGAATTGAGCTTATCTTGGGCTCAACCTGAAATATTATTTTAATAAATTTAATATTTAATATTCATGCTAAGTGATGTCCTAAAATATAAAAGTGAGGGTCAGGTTTAGGGTTAAAGGATTGATTACAAGTCAATGGAAAGTCACCACCATGATAGAAAAACAAATGTGTGTGTTTTTAATTGAAAAGTAGGGAAATGGGAAAACATGGCAGCCTCTAAAGCTGGGTGAATGGTTAACAGGCTGCCCTTTTGCTAACCTGTAGTCTGGGCTCATAGATTCAGTGAACCCTACGCTACACTGCTCTAGCGGCATCGATTGGTGGGAAAGAGAGCAAACCTCTATTTTACAGTAACTTTCTACCCGATCAATCTGCCCTGGCTTGTCATATCCTCTCTCAGGGGGTCTCATCCAAAGACAGAGTGACATTGCGTGCTATCACAGGCACCATGTGATTAATTATACACTGGAAAGCTCATTTTATCTTTGTGAATGTGCTTGTGTACTTATGCATACATGCTTAGGGGAGGGGACTGCTTTTGTTTGACACACAGACATGCAGTTTATTATTGTCAGTATTTTGTAAGCATAAGTTCAAACAGTAAATTATCTATACATTTCAGACTGTCAGAAAAGAGAAAGGAAAACAAGATGGACTCACGATTTACATATTAAAGTAAGAGTTATATTCTGTTGAATGTATTTTTTTTTTATCGGAGTGTCTATTTACACTAAATGCAAATAGCCCATCTTGTTGGCAAAGGCTATTTACACTAACCCCGCCCACTAACGTGTGATTTAGTTAGTCAACAATAAAAAGTACACTAATTTTGCATCAGTTTCAGTGGTACAGATAATAAGACCCATGCTTTTTAACGCGATCGACCCGAGTTCGAATCCGCCTTTTGCCAAACTTTATTTCATCAACTTTATTTATTTCAAATCTCATATCACATCGGAAAATTTATTTTCAATAAAAATAAAGGAAATAATCAAAAAGTTGAAAATAAAGTATTGGGTAGGGTTAGGGTAGGTGTAGGGAGGGCTTTATTGTCCTTATAAGGTGGCATCCATTTAATAATTTTAATTAAAACTATAATTTACACTCAATACGTTATTATAGGCGGACTGTTTTATAATGTACTACAATACTGAGGTGCAGATAATTGCCACTTAGTGTAAGTAGCATCTACACTGTAAAAAAAATTATGTAAAATTTACGGTAAAAAACTGGCAGCTGTGTTTGCCGGAATTCTACCGTATACGGTAACAACATTTTAGGTTTTAACTTAAATTCACAGTTAAATACCGTATTTTCTTTCACTGATATAATGTTAATATACCAACCTATTAAAGAACTGAAATCTTTTTTGTACCTTTGAAATATACTGATAACCACCAAATGCAGGTGGTGATGAGAAATTCACACGATGAACCAAAGCCCATCACAAGCAGCTTTTAAATAATAGCATGCATAGCAAGTGCAGTGTGATTCACACAAGCACTAAACACCATCATGGTGAGACTCATTAAACTGAAATATGCTACAAACATTAATTTAACAACATTAGATGTAACATACAACCCTAATAAACATAACTGATAAGAAGTAAAACTAAGAAGAATCATAGTTATTTCAAAGAAAAAAGGTCAAATTCAAACAGAATTTGAAATGCCACACAGGGAATTCTGGGAACGTCAGTTTACGTTTTTTCCTTGTAAATTTTACAGGAACTTACCGTTAACCATGTAACATGTTTTTACTGTTTTTATTTTCACAGTTTTTTACCGTTAAAATCACAGTAATCTTTTATAGTGCATCCCTAAAAAAATTATGCATATGATAGCTATCTGTATAAAACAAATTAAGCCTAATTTCTCTTCCTGTCATTCCAATTCAAAATTCTAGTTCAACTGTAGGGCTTAGCCAGTTGAATTCTAAAAACTGAAACGGAAGAAATTCTTGAATTCTAAATTTTGCAGTCTGTCATTTTGAATCATTATTTTGAATAATTTTTTGGCGGAAGGTAAGATCATCAGCTGTGTTCCCCACACTAAGCTTTTGGGTTACACTTTATTTTAAGGTGTCCTTGGTACAGTGTAATTATACATTTAAGTTCTGAGTAATATTAATTAACTACATGTACTTACTATATGCATAGGGTCAGGAGATTAGGGTTTGGCTTGGGGCTACTTGCATGTAATTATGCATAATTAATTGTTATTATAATAGTAAGTACATGTATGTGTAACAAGGACACCTTAAAATACAGTGTTAGCAGCTTTTGTATAACTTTAGAATGTATTTGTTTTCTTAAAAGCTTAAAAGCAGAAAAACAGCATACATGTTTGGTACAACAGAGAGTGACAATGATAGAATTTTAATTTGATAAATTCCTTTTTATTAAATGCAATTTTTAACAATGTGATTTCCTAATTTGAACAAAATGCTAAAAATTAAACCAAATAAGAAATGTACCCTTACTCCCTCTACTTCTATTCTCCTCTCTCCTTCTTTTTGCCTGTCTTTTTCTCTCTCTCCCTCTTCTCTGCTGAAACAGATGGCAATTTATGCTGAGTACAATCAGGACTATTCAGCGTTGGGTAGGCTGGTCCTCCCCACAGGAGTGAGGCCCAATCACAGTCCTAATGAACACATTGAGAGCTGTCTGCTCCAAATGAGTCCCAGTAGGAGCCGGCCCACAGGTACCCCCTGCCCGCTGGCATCACCACACACACACACACACACACACTCGCACACGTACTGGCACAACGCAGCACAGAGCTTCACGAGCAGCACTTAATTCAATCAAGATTCTTATCTCCAGCTGCCAGCATTCCAAAAGTGGAAAAAACAACAATAGGGATATAAGTTACATGCAGCGAGTTGTGGATTGACAGACCGTATTTGTACATGGGATCACAATTTAACGAGTGTGCAAGCAAAAAATTTCATGGGACTCATGAGCGGGGCTATCACATTTTCACATGTGCTTTGTGTCTCAAAGCTGAGTCAGTGATGTGCCACTCTTTTTTTGTCCTGTGTATTAATTTATTTAAAAATACATTATGCAATTGCAATTGCAATGCAATTTATGTATACAATGACTAGAATACACATCTTTTGCATGTTTTTGATTTCTGAATTCAAATTCCTGTATGATATCAGGTATGATTTTTTTTCTGGAGCATAAAGTATTCATTGTAAGGGTGATACTTTTCTTAATAAAACGGAAGAAAAAAGTTTTATTAAAATAACGAAATTATTCAATTTTAGATTTTAAGAATTTAGAATTTAAATTTAAGAAATTTGGTATAATTGTTTTATTATTTGTTCTTAAAAACTAATTTAGATGACCCTTGTAGGCCCTCGTAGCTTTGTTTTGAAGTCAATAGGCATCTAAAAATAGATATTTTGATCTTTTTATGACCTTTTAACACTGTAAAGAAAAATAATTTGTAAGTCGTTTTGGATAAAAGCGTCTGCTAAATGACTAAATGTAAATGTAAAAATATTGTAATTTTAACTGTAAAATACTGTAAAATGTAAAATAAAACTGTAAAATGAAGATAATTTGATATTACGTTGTATGTTATATATTATATGTAATAATAAATTATAGTTATACCATATGAGTTATTCTTTTTTTTTCTTTTTTTTTGAAAATTGCCTAAAAGTCTATTTTAAACCATATAAAACCAACATTTCTGAGAACTTGAATCATGTTTCAAACTAGATTTTCCCATTTCCTTATAGTACATCATTGGCCCATTCACTAGGTTTTTACTCAATCTTAGGATGTTGGCTACACCGGTCTTCCATCTTATTTTCATCAATACTCTATATTCATATGCAAGTACTGTCTGAACTGGAGACTCATGTGGTTGGTCTCTGGTGAGGACACACTTCTCCCATCTGTCAGTCTGGCTGCATGTATGTCTGTTGTGTGTGGGATGCTTTGCCTTTCTTGTGCTCTTTCGACTCGCCAATTCATTTCACCGCATACACAGACTTCAACAAGTAGAAACTCCCTCCAACATGCAGAAACACAAAGACAGAAAAGCAGGTTCCAAACAGAGCGGTCGGGATCCCTCACACATCAATCACCCCCACATTTCTGCTTCTCCTCGTGCGTCCGTCACAGAGGTTGACAGGAGCGCTGCCCCTCGCTCTACCCCAATCTGCACCTGAAGAGCTGGTGGGCAAAGCCCGATTCCTTCTGTCGCATGTCAAAACCCCACTGGGCCTGCAGCACTGAGGAAGTGCAAATATCCTCTAATGGCCTGGATGCAGATGGATGTGTCCATGACAATAGCCCCCGTGCTGGTGCTTTTTGTCAGCGGCCAGTAGAAAGGCCATCACAATGACTCAGCAGAATTATGCATGCAGTGAGGCGCCTTTCTCATGCTAAAGGCCGGCCAAGAATGGACGTCTCATTTCAGAAAGAAGCAGCAGGCCTTTTTCTCTTAACATGTCTAAGAAGACACTTCTGACGGGACAATGGTGTTTTGGTGTAATTGGATAGAAGGGTCAATTTTGGGCCTACTCAACTCATCACCTTCCATCTTGGTTGATGCTGTGGGTTATTTTTCGGAAGATTGACAAGGTGCCACCAAAAAGGTGGACGGGTTGTCAGTTGGCGACTGACGTTGTATTGCACCGTAGCATTCGATAGCTTCCCCTTTGGTCTCCTGAACATGAAGGTTTTGCTCTAAGCAGAGGTTACGTAATGAAAATCACACCTGTCTTTGTGTGGCGTTTCTGTTCAAATAGCGGCGTAAATGGGATCCTCCTGATTCACAGCGGGGTTGCGCGCTTGTGTCTTCAGCCGGCCCAGCTTCACGGTGCCCTGTAGAGTGTTGTCAGCGCGTTCGCGTGTTTTCGCAGTAATCTAAAACCAGGAAGCCTTTGAAACCTAATGAAAGCCTCTGGAGAAGGAGGTTGGCGGTCCTGCGTCACTAGGACACTCGGACTGTTTTGTTCAGACTCCCTGTGGTAGGTCACAGACATGGTCGCTTGGACCTTCTGCAGCTGTGGGGTCTGTACTGGCCTTCATGTGAGCAGGCCACGAGACCAGTGCTTAACGCTCATCCTAACCAAAGCTGCAGGACTGATCGATCTGTCATGTCTGTACACATCATAAATTATCACTGTTGTGTTGGGTTTTATTATGGAAGCCTCTTTTCACCTCAGAGTAAAACAATGGCAATTGCGACTTTGTAATTCATAATACTGACTTTATTTCTCACAACTGCACCTTTATATCTCAGACTTTATATCCTGCAGATGTGACTTTATAACTCACAATTCTGACTTTATTTCTTATAAATGCATTTTCCCCTTCACAATTATGACATTATGTCCCGCAAATGTGACTTTGTTTCTCCTAAATGTGACTTTATCCCCCGGTTTCACAGACAAGGCTTAAGCCTAGTCCGAGACTAAAATGTAAATCTGAGCTGTTTCAACAGAAAGAAACTTGCACTGACTGATCTTAAAACAAGTCAGTGCCTTTGTTTTATCTTAAGATGCACACCAGTAATGCTTTTTTCTAAGGCATGTTTATAAAAATTACTTAAATGTCCTAATTAAACTATGGCCTAATCCTGGTTTAGGCTAAACCCTGTTTATGAAACTGGGCCTATAATTCACAATTCTGACTTAATTTCTCATAAAGGCATTTTTTCTCACAATTATGACTTTATGTCCAGCAAATGTGACTTTATAACTCACAATTCTAACTATATTTCTCATAATCGTGTTTTTTTTAATCTCATAATTGATTTCATAACCTGCAAACGTTGCTTTGTTTCTCATAAGTGCTACTTTATAACTGACAATTCTCATAATTGCAAATGTGACTTTATTTCTCCTGAATTTGACTTTATAGCTCACAATTCTAACTTATTTGTCACAGTGTGACTTATATCCTGCAAATGTCTTTGTTCCTCATAAATGCAACTTTTTATCTCACAGGTCTGAATTTATTTCTCATAATTGCAAATTTAAGTTTAATTTTATATTCAATTTCAATTATGACTTTTTATATCTCACAGTGTTACTTTATATCCTGCAAATGTGGCTTTGAGTTTTGTAGATGAGACTCACAATGTGACTTTATATCTTAAAATGCCACTGTAAATATTCATCACACATTTTTTTATTTTTTTTAGGTGGAAAATGGCTTCTACAGTTTATTAATCCACTGAAAAAGAAAAAGAAAAAAGAAAAAAAAACAAGCTAGGAAAAAAACAAAAAACACTGAGTATAATTTTTCACAGAGTTTCTGGCAATTTTGTAAACACTGTCGCTACATGTGTGAAAGAGGAGCAGCGTGTTCTGGTCTTGATTAGAGGTCCAGCAGTCTAAGCAGAAAGGGAAGATTACAAAACACCCCTCTCACACTTTCAGATAGGCTTAGCGTTTATAAGCTAACAAGATGGTGCAGACTGTGGTAGTCACACACATAATAAGGATGTTGTTGTATTTGTAAAAAAAAAAAAAGTGAGGGCCAATTTTGTCTTCGAACAGTGGAAAATCCAATCTCTTGTGCTATTTTGACACACTTCCAGAGTTTATGGATTTTCCTGTGAGGTAAAATTGGGTATAAAAGATTTTAGTGGCACACCTTGTGTGAAACAAATGTTGCAATGTTTGCACAACGCCGGTGTCCTCTTGTGAGGTCTGGCCTCAGGTGGTAACTTCGGAGAAGTGCATTATTAAGCTACTGTAAATTAAAAGCTCACTGTGTTTTTTCTTGTACCTGTCATAAACATTTTCTTTCCTGTCACTTTGCTATTTAATCATTCTGAAATAATGATTCAGCTAATGAGCAAGCATTTCAAACAGTTAATTTATAACATAACTTTAGCATATCTATCATGTAACAAAATAAGCGACTAATGTCAAAATATTAATTGCAAAAAGTAATTAGATGGTGTCAAATTAATCTATTTGACAGGAAGACAAGTCACCAGTCATTACTTTTCCAAACACCCATTCTAGATCTTTTAATGTTTGTCTTCTAGAAGATTCTCCTGAGTTTTCAAGACATTTTGTCAGATTAAACCGGCTGTCTCCGGTTATTTGAAGACCCACAGGTATCTATGGAGATGATGGCAGTCAGCAGGCCTGATCTCTCCATATCTATGCGAATATTGATGGCAAAAGGCTGCTGGGAAGTCTGGGCACAGCTTTTATCTTATCATCTTATCATACTCTGCATGGGAGCATAGCTGCTATAAGTGCTGCCAGTCTCCTTTATGTTCTCTCTACAGACATCAACAAACTTTATATATCATACATATGGGTTTTTTTAACATGTACGCTTGAATAAAATGTAACAGTTAGCAAATGTGATCTTCAACTATATAAAAATCCAACATGCCATGACCAGGTCTGTAGTCCAGACAGTAAATCTGGGTCAGTCTAACCCTCTCTGACCCCCTGCTTGTTCCTTTAGCCTCTTTGTCTCCATTTAGCTCTCCTACCCCAGCATGATCATTTCTTATCATGTATTTATTTGTTTAATCCCCCACCCCCCAAACCGAACCCAGGGAAGCCCAGAGATGCTGCACAATGGGCGGATGTTTCCTCGCCAGCCTCGGAGTCTCATCCGGGGGTGATTGTGCTCCCTTCATCTCTCTCTCGCACTCTGTCACTCGCAGGCTCAGATGTGGCCATCCTGCCCCAGTCGTGCACACACATTATAAATAATGAATGCATTAGCATGCATGCATGTCTTTTTGGGGATGTGTATGTTGGGGTTGGGGGAGGGTTTATGCCTTAATTCATTATTAATCTACTTCGCGAGCTAAAAGGAATCTGCCTAGGCCTGTAGGCCTCGGCTAAACCCTGCTTTAGGGGGTCTGGCGTGCTGCAGTCCAACCCCCCCCCCCCCCCACCTCTTTTCACTTCACTCATCGTCCAGCTAAACCCCATCCTCATCCCATCGCACTCATTCCACTCGTCTTCCTCTTGTTCTTCAATCTGGTGTTTATCAAGTAGTATTTAAGTAGCTTTTGATGGCCACAGGTAATGGTTGTTTGGGAGACAGCTGGCTGATTTGGCAGAGGAGGGGGTGACGGTCTTACAAATAAAGATTAATAACAATTTATAAGAACAATTTTGGGTTCCCCAAACACCTTTCATTGAACAGTTCTCAAAAGAACCACTTTTTTTCTGCATTGTTTAAAATAAGTGCATTGTTTTAAATAAAGTTTCTTTATTGGCATCTTTGGTTCCATAAAGAACCTTTAACATCCATGGACATTTTTCAGTGTCTAAAAGGTTCTTTAGAGTGGAAAAAAGGTTGATTAGATTATTAAATGCTTTTCACACTTTTGGGAACTGCTCAATGAAAGGTTCTTTGGGGAATCCAAAATTGTTCTTCTATTTCTATATTCTATATTTTAAGAATGTGTGAAGAACATTGTAATAATCTGAAAAAACTTTTTCCACAAAATAAAGGTTCCAAAAGTCCCCTAGAGTTAAACAGTTGAGTTTGACCGTTTTTTAATCCATTCAGCCAATCTCTGGTAGCACTTTTAGTGTAGACAAATTAGCTTAGATTAATTAGATTAGACCATTAGCATTTGGTCATCAAAAAAGAGTTTCGATAATTTTCCTATTTAAAGCTTGACTCTTCTGTAGTTACATTGTGTACTAAGACTGACAGAAAATGAAAAGTTGTGATTTTCTAGGCTGATATGGGTAGGAACTATACTCTCATTCCGGCGTAATAATCAAGGAACTTTGCTGCCGTACCATGGGTGCAGCAGGCGCAATGATATGACGCAGCGTCTGAAAGTAGTCCCCAGCTAGGTAACTAGTTATGATATAGCTGGGGACTACTTTCAGACGCTGCATCATATCATTGCGCCTGCTGCACCCATGGTACTCTAGGGGAGTTGTAAAATGAGCCTATTTCCAAAAAAAAGTGGAGTGTTCCTTTAAAGGTTCTTTATGGAACCATCAATGCCAATAAAGAACCTTTCGTACCAAGATACAGCATTTACCCATACAGCTTTCTACCCATTTTTTTGTTGTTGTTGAAGCTGAACTGATAGCCGGAAGCCTATTGACTTTGAAGTCGCTGTTAGTGCCATTTGGTTTGGATGAGGGGATGGGGGCAGGGTTATCTGAAGGTTAGAGGGCTTACAAACCCTCTGTTTTGATCACAGAAGCATGATGTCCCATATATGAGGGGCACATGAGGATACATGCTATTTTTAGACATGAGATTACAGCACAATTATACACCACATCAGTGCTGGAATAATGAAATGAATGTGCACTAGCCTGCAGCAAGTCATTGTGTGAATTTGTCGAGCGATTGTAATCATAAGGATTAAGGATCAATTGTACATGCACAATCTTAGGTCTACAACTTTTATTTTACAACATTTATTGATGGTTTACAGTGATAATGTATACTGAATAAGCTGCTGTGTTTGTGTGTTTCCGTCCTCACGTGCCACTAGAGTGCACTATGAGCCACGTCCAATTAGAGCGCTCCATTACAAATCCATAGTTAGAGGGATAGAACATGTGCAGTCACACACATCCAGTCACTTTCTAGGATGTACAGAATTTCTCTTCATGCAAACATGCACCCCCACCCCATGCACGCAGAAAACGGATATCAGCTTTCCTTTGTCACCTAAAATGAACATATACATAATCACGTTTCCCTAAAACACCATGATACTCATAAATATAACTGACCCAGATAACAATGTCAAAATGAGACACATATCACAGTGTGAGCTATGCCTTCATTCTTGCATGTATTTTTGTCTTTCTCTTTGCTCTTTCTCGCTCTCTCTGAATGTTTGCCATATGGGCTTTGGGAGAGAGCGCTATACTGAAGGGAAAAGATTCCAAAGTGAAGCGTTGCTTCCTTGAAAAGCAATGCTGCATATCTTTCTTTTGTGCAGGGGATTCTCTTTCAACTTTGTTGCCTAATGTGTCACTCTCTCACTCACACGTAAGAACATCCTTTGATCTTTTACAGTTTTTGTTGAGTTAGCATGGTTGCACTACTGCCAGACTGCTTACTGCATTATCACTTTAATGTAAATTGTGTGATCAAATACTCTGTAACCTAATCCTATAGATTAATGACAAAATAGAAAGGTGCATCATCATAAAAAGTGACTTAAAATATCAAATATAGATGTTACGCTTTATATGAGCATAACATTTTTTATAAGCATTAAAAAATGGCATGTAACATATGTATTAGAATTGGTGTATTATCGAATTTACTGAGTGACTGATTTTAAACTATAAACAGCTTTTAAAATATTTCTAATCCATCTTTAGACAGAGTGAATGCAGCTAAAAAGAATATAAACTGATTTAGATAATATTAGGTGGCATATTTTGAGGCAAAATCTTGAATGAAAAATAATAACTTCCCAAGTAGGATAAAATTATTTTTTTACACAGTAAACATACACTACTAATGTTCAGAACAAACTTTGGACACATATGGCATTTTTCCCTCATGATTTTAAAAACCTTTTAATCTTAAGGCTAAAAATTACTTTGTTAGACAAATATAAATTGTGCATATTTCATCAAACTAAAATAAACAATTTATTATTTTATTTTTTTAAATGAAGAGTTTAACCAGACAGCGAAGGAAAAGGATCCCACAAGTTTATGCATGTGAACCATATAAGTTATAAATTAAAATGAATGAATTAATAAATAAATACATAAATACATACATACATACATTTATTTAAGCGTAAGATGAGACAATGTCAAATGTGAGGTGAATTAAATTTGAATTCAAATAAGAGATAAAATCATTTGTGGGTCCAGTTTTAAACTCCTACAATCCTTTCACTGTAGTTTTTAAAACTTTTCAAAATCGTGGAAAATAGCAATAAAAAATAAGTATATATCCAACACTTTTGACTTGTATACAGGTTTCTTTGAACAGTATTAGGTGTAGCAGCAGCCCACTCCATTACCATTGAGAGCCAGGTTGCTTTTGCTGAGCCTTTGGAATGTGCTTGGTGCTATGTTTGGGTCTGGGGGTCTTCGCTACGGGTGCCGGGGGCAGCAGCAGGAACCACACTGTGCCTATGAACTCTATTCAAACTCTGAAATGCCTCTGCCTTGGCAGGAAATTGAAATATTGGGCTGTATGTGCAGGCCAATGACCATCTATCATGGCATGTTGGCTCAAGGAGAGCAACTCCATAGATCAGAGATAGGCTGCCGAGTCTACAGGTTAAGAGGTAAAAAGACAAGAAGAGAGCGCCTTGCAGGGGTCCAGTTTTAAACTCCTAGAATCCTTTCACCTTAAAGAAAAAAAAAACAAACAAACTGGGCCCCTCTTTCACTCATCCAGCAGTGGAGGGAGCATTAGTCAGTGATAGAAAATCTTTAGTATTTCTTTTCTTAACTCAGAAGTGGTACTGTATAGGCAAGACGACTATAGGCTAGCAACGCCAAGGTCATGGGTTCGATTCCCAGGGAAAGCAAGAGCAGATAAAAATGTAAAAACTGTAACTTGAATACAATGTAAGTCGCTTTGGATAAAAGCGTCTGCTAAATGCATAAATGTAAATAAATGTAAATAGGCCAACTACAAACATAGGCAACACCAATGTGAACTACAAACACTCCTACAAAATCTAAATGCCTGATCAACACATGACCGTAATAAACACTGTAGTCTGTTCAAATACTATGGCTATAATGGCAATGGATCAACACTAAATGTATGCAAGGAGAGCAGGAATTTGCAACTCCCTCCATCATTTAAAAAAACCATACCACATGCCACCTAACGGTACAGTAGAAGTTGACAGTATACATTTCTGTATAAACATTTAAAGAATACAAAGCAATTGATATAAAAAGTAAAATAAAAAACTTTTATATACAAATACACAGCCTATATTTAATTAATGTGGTGTTTTCATTCAATTCAATTAGCCTATTTTTATTTTCATTAAAATATTTCTTTACCATTTTGAATAAAAAAATAAAATAAAAAATGGGGGGTGCATAATAATATTTTAAACAAACATTAATTTTTAACAGCCCTCTGCGTAATTGATATTAATTCACACAATTACTTTAATTTGTAGCAGACATCTATGCTAATAAAACATCAAAGTTTAAATAAATAAATACCAAAAACAACAACAAAACTCACTTTTCAGGCGTTTAAATGAAATCTGTAATCGCATAGATTAAAAAAAATGTAAAATGTTTTTGTCAACAAACTTTGTAGAAGAACATTTGAGAAAGGCCTTCAGGCAGTTTGATAAAGGTCACTCACATAAAACATTTCCTGCAAACGCATTTGACTCGATAAAGTGCGACTGAATCATTCTGCGATTATATAAAGTAAATGCGCCACAGTCGGCGGACGCGCGAAGCAGGATGTTGAATATCACTTTAAATTTTTCAAAACACTAAACCCGACAGATTTGTTTATGCATTTCTTTGTGATAACCGCTCGCTTGACCCTATAGACCAGCGCGGTCAAGCGAGCTGAAAAATTGCTCCCAATTAGTGGTTTTGAATCGACTCAAGGTATGTGGCACTCATACAGGAAATGACATCAACGGGTCAAAACTAAAAATATGTCGCAGGGCGGACGGTGATTGTGGGACGCCCTGAACCTGCTCTGTACTGGAGGCTTCGAGACAGGTTTCTATAGTTTTGGGAGGTGGATGCTGAGGACCTGAGCTGAGTGAGCGCTTCTCAACCATCACTTTCATCCTCTGCAAGTTCAGCGCAGACGACACACTTTCTCTGTGACGCCGGTACGCAGCAATGCCAGTTTGCACAGATATCATGTCGCACTCTGTAGTCTGGGCATATGTAGACTTGTAACATTGTCTTCAACTAAATATATGCGTTAATGTTGGGGATTTGCTTTAGAACAGAGCCGGTGGGCTGTCGCAGGTGCAGCTGACAAACACCACAGACAGTGAAAGCTGAAGTGTTGACAGTTGATGGAAACGTAGTTATATGTGGGTATGATTGTGTACAGCACATTTTATTGTGAGCCCACTTTATGTAGCGAGATAATGCGAAGATGCACCTGCAACGATTCGCGCTATGAAGTGTTAATGAGGCGCATCCATGTTTGAGCTCCTTGCATCACTGTGACGAGAGCGAATCAGGTGCCAAGGCGTATGTGGTCATGTGTTTTTTGTTGTTGTTGGGATTACACGTCGGTCTGGAACGTGCCTTTGACAATTTTGTCCCGCTGGTGTACACATTTCTAAATCATGCTTCATGCATGATTGCGTTCTTGAGGATTATTGGCTATGTTTTGCGCTACATATTGTGCATTACGCACGCACTGGCACCACGTTTCTTTATGTAAACTTAGTTTCTGTTAGATATGAACATCGAGTTAATATAATAGTTAAGACTTTAATGGCACATATTAGGATCAATATAGAGGAGACTGGGGCTATGGGCTAATTTTTTGTACAAGCACATACTTTAGTATATATATATATATATATATATATATATATATATATATACATATTTAAATATTTTCCCCCCATAATTTGCACACCTTTTGTCTCTGTAGAGAGGCACGTTGTCACAATATATGAGGTAAGTTTGCATAAATAATAACAATCTGACATTACAACCTAATACAGTGTTTTCCAAAAAATATAAACAGTGACACAATTGTGAAACGCAAAACTGTTCGCAAAATAATGAAAAAATACATAATATAGGTTACATACCAGAATAATAAACTGTACATTTTAATAAACAGTATTTATAATAACGTGTTTTACACAAACATGTGACAACGTGACCCAGATGTGTGTGATAGATATATTGTGATCAATTAATATCTGCATATGTTTTATATTTGCCTTCATAATTGTAAATCAAAATGTGTGATCAACTTGACCTTGTAGTGAAAATGACAGACCTCTTTCTGGATACGTGTCATGTATCATGTAGTCTGCTTAAACCAGTCCCTGCAAGCTCTGATTCGTCAGCCTCCACTTTTGAATGCAACGCCCACGTCTCAAAATCCAAACAGCTGATGGATAGAACCAAGTCCCCACCCTACATGTATTTTTTTCTTTCTCATTAAGCCATTACATTACACTGTATGTCAAAATACAGAAGAATTTGTTGTGTTTCAACAGGACTTTATTATTAAAGATTTGACTCTTGCCTTAAAGTGTCTTATTGTGATTATGTTACGTGTAATGGTTTCACACAAGAACAATCGCAAAAATATTTGCTGATTGGAGAATCCAATTCACAAAAAAAAAAAGAAAACAGAATTGGGTATTGAATCCCACATCTAAAACTACTGCTAAAGAAAACACATTTGTGTAATGAGACTTTTGACTCAGTACACCATATTCACTGAGACATAGGCATGTGACAACTAGCCCCAGTCTCCCCTAATCTTGATTTATTTTTTTGCAGATGCTTCATGTACATAATCTCTTGCAGAGAGTGTGTATTTAGATGCAGTGTCCTGCCAGGGCTTCAGTGCTGAGCTGCAGTTTAAACCTGCCGTCTGTGTTGCCTGTCTGTCTGGAGTGATAACTGTATTATTCATGCTCTCGTGTAGACCGCTCCGTTAATCTCCTGCCACGCAATAGTGCTTCCATCAGCCGTGCTCCTCACGAGCGACCCACATGTGTAAGTGCATGCACGCGCGTGTTTGTGTGTGAGAGGGTGTATATAAGATGCATAGGTCAGAGCTGGCTGGTTTGGTGTCATAGTGGTGCGTGCAGCAGATCCAGGCCTTTGAGGTCTCAGTAATTAGCTGGGTGGGGGCATTCAGCATGGCCATATATTCACCATGCTGAAAGGGTGCGGGCAGGGGGTCTATTGACGGCTGACAGGTGCAGCAGCGGAAGGCGTCAGGAGTTTGGGCAATCGAAACCAGAGCTGCAGTATAGTAGAACCGTCTCCAGCCCCTAGGTTACCCCTCGCCCCCCTCCTGGGGGTCAAAATTGAAAGCAAGTTCAAGACCCTTTTCCTGCCCTATTTTGCTGTGCACAAGGTCTGCTGTGTGTTTTGTGACTGAATGTGGAGGGTGGACACAAAGAAAGCATGATTGACGCTGTTATCTTATTTTTGCTCTTGTTTAGGTCCTGACATGTCTACATTTTAATTTTTTTTGTCTTTATTCTTTGTGTGTGTGTGTGTTTGTTTTTATATACCGGTGGATACCTGAATATATATACCTGAATACACACAGATTTACGGGGAGTTGTGTCATAGTGGGGACCTAAATTGAGGTCCCCACGGGTAAACAAGCTTATAAATCACACAGAATGAAGGTTTTTGAAAATCTAAAAAAGTCTCCTGTGAGGGCTAAGTTTAGCTGTAAGGTTGGTGTAGGACAATAGAATATACGGTCTGTACAGTAGAAAAACCATTACGCCTATGGAAGTCCCCACAAGGATAGCAAAACAAGTGTGTGTGTGTGTGTGTGTGTGTATGTGTGGTTTACACATTTACATGCTTTACAATATGTGTGTGTGTGTGTATGTATGTATGTATGTATATATATATATATATATATATGTATGTATGTCTGTCTGGATACATTTTACGGATTTATTTATTTTGTATTATTTTTTTATTGATTATTTTTATGAAAAAACAGTCTTATTGAATGATTTTTAAATGATTAATGTTTTTTATTTATGTGTTATGTTATACTTATGCAATATATAATATTGTGCACATTCCTACTGTGAAGTGTGTACCAGTGCATTTACATTTATTTTTTTTTACACAGCCGGTCCAGCCTGAACTGCTTAATCTTAGTTACAGCCATTACAAATCCTGCAGTCTTGGTGTGAGAGCCAGGCAGAAGGCTTTCTCTGAAAGCTTTAGTTTTATTTAGCATTCCTCAGAGGTTTATGGGCAGGTGTTTAAAATTAAGAGCAGGATATTTATTGGAAACTTTCTGAAGGCACAAACCTTTTTTTTGCTTACCTCTCAATTAGACACATACTCAACAGACATCCAAAACACACATGGACCCCCTTACCCTGGCACATTGTAGAACAACTGAACAAGCAGATAAAATACAAACCCCTGTCGTTGCTCCCACACTTTAACCATTAGCTCAGGTCAGTGTGTTCTGTGGGAGGAGGCCAGAAGTTTATTTTTGACCTGTAATTATCAGGGCTTAACTCTACCATTGGTACTTTGCAGAAATAAAGGTGCCGCACTGCAGCTCTAGAGTCCTGCGCCAGGTCCTGATTAGAAGTTACTGGGCCAGGGATATCAAATGCGAGAGGAGAAATGTGAAATCCCAGATAAAACCCGGAGCCTTAAGGAGCCATGAAGTGCATGTAATGAGGAAAGTGATGGGGTTTGGGTGTGCTGAGCACACAGTCACATGGAGGATGTCTTTGAGTGAGAGTCTCTGTGACATTTGTCCTCCCTAATCCAGGATTTATAGAGGACTCACAAAATTTAACAAGGTTAAATCAGTAGGCAGGTTAGCAAAGCATAACGGAAGCACGGCCTGACAAAAATTAGTAGGCACTAGACAACCTGTGAATGGCTTGTCTTGCCTTGATGGACAATATTACATGTTCATCAAGTGAAACCAACACAGACTTATTCGTATTCATAACTATTTCACGGTTTGGTGAGTTAATGAGTTTGTATGGATTCATACAATCTCATTTGTATATTTTAGTTTGATCTGCTTACACTTCATTGAAGGTTGGATTGGTTAGGTAGGGTTAGATGTGGACTTTCATGCTTAATTTTTTGAATTAAAATCATATAAATTTGCAACCAATTGGGTTGAGTGAAACAGAACATTGATACTGTCCTACATGGTTCCAGAGATTACGCACTTCTCTTTGTTTTTATGCCCTGTTAGGGTTTTGTACAACTCCTAAGCTAATGACCGTATTTTTGCAGAGCCTAATAAGTCAAAAATGCATCTGCCCTGGAAAAGCTGAATAATGCCAGATATTAATGGAGCTGGGCCCTGAATGATTCCTGGGTTGTCGTGGCAGTTAAACGCATTCCAGGTTTTGTGGAGGCCATTATTCCTGCTCCTTAATCACCACCTCTGCTTTTATTACCCCCAAAGCCTCACTGTGTGGCTCGGGGAAACCACATGTGGGCACAGGCCAGGAAATGTCGAGCAGACAAGAAAATGTCTTCCTTTCCCCTTAAAAGTAATAGCCTTAACCAAACACCAAAGGCAGGCTGTTCTTAACCAGATTTTGCTGTCTGTAATGTTTATGGGATATTGGCTGCTGTAGTGGAGGAATTGTTGGATACTGGTTTTCAGAAAGTTTTGTTGAAGATTTATAATAGTTTTGCAGTTAAAATGATGCTAGGAAGTTTAGACGTTATATAGTTTTCATGTGTCACTTGAGGTTGTGTTGAGAAAGCTGATCTTCCATGCATCCTGAAGTCAGTACTTCCCAACTCCTGTCCTTGGGACCCACTTCTGAGGATGTTTTAGATGTCTCCCTATTTAACACACTAACAAGCAGATGAGTTGAATCAGGTGTTTTAAATAGTAAAATGATTTAAATCTAAAATTCACAAAGAATTTAGTTTGAGTAATGGGCTTTTAATCAAGGCTAGAGAAGTATTTGGCTATGGATGCTCACCATAATCATTGCAGCAGGCGGCAACATTTATTTCTTCTTAATGGGGAATCATGTTGCATTGCTAGAAACATGATGATTTTTTTCAAGTTAAGACACTATGTTTGAAATTGGCTGACATTAACAGGTTTGTTAAAAAAACATCAGTATTAGATATTTAATTTGTTTGATTATTTTTATTTAGATTACATTTGCTCTCCTCTAACTCTCACTGAAAGTTTAAAACGCCAATAATTAAATAAAACTGTTCAGTGTAATCTTCTGCAAATCTCAATATGAACATCCAATTTTTATACTGTATTTTATCATTTCAAACTCTATAATATAACATTGTGATGTTGCCTAAATTCACTTGTAACATTTAAAAAGTTTTATTTTGGTGTTTTAATTTTAGTTTACACAAAATAGTAAAGAATTTTAATATCAGGCATTATCATTAAAATAGTTATTGCTTATTGGTCAGCTAGAATTTTAATATCACTTCTTTCGTACTTGCAGTTTTTTTTGGTGCTTAGAGTAATGTGAAGTTGTGGGAACATATTTGTAATATAACTCTTGATCTTGTGCACTGTTTGTCACAAATTTACAAATCTTTATTTAATCCCATTTTTATAGGGATGAAATGTTTATTATTTTAATAATAATAACTATACATGCATCCATACATACTTTCACGGCCAGTCAGACATATCTGCAGTGGATAAAGTTTCTTAATTCACCTGCCATTGGCAGGTGTGGCAGAAAGTTAATTTTGGATCTTAGCTGCACATTATCACAGCTCACATCCGCAGGAGAGGAGCAGTGCTTCAGTCCTGGATTAATGAGGGAGGTCTCATCCCTGACACGGTCCATCTATCAGTTCCCTCCAAGGCCTTCTCCTTACGGGACAACAGAGTGGGGGGTATAGATGATGAAGAGGACTAATTAAGCCGCCATGATGTTTTGTTTTATTATGGGCTCAGTTTGAAATTTTCAATAAATCTTATTAGCATAGGAGGTGCTTGGAGACATCTGACTGAAGGTGTGAAGTGGGTCTGCTGTTTACACTGAGGCTAACAGCTGCACACTTGCGAGGGCTGTAAAAAACATACGCTGCGCTGGTGTCGCTGTCGACACACTGTCGGCTGATGCCATAATTCATGTGTGTCATCCACGGGATGCTGTGTGAGGGGAGGGGAGTAGGTGAGTTTTTTAAGTTCCTCCTGTTTACCCACTGCCTGATGGCCCCCTGTAGAGAGCAACAGCAATTATCACCTTGGAGGAATGTGGGAGCCTTGTGTTAAATTCCCTTTGACCCTTTAGTAGAGGAGGTCAGGAGGTGGTGATCCCCCTAGGGAGCGGCAGGCAGTGAGGGGTGGTGGGGGGACGCCATGGATGGGTGCGTTTGGGGCTGTTTCTCATGGTCAGGGAAACTTGAGTCTGACATTGCTTTACAGCTGCAAGCCAACAAAGTCGGTTGGTTCTCCTTTTCCAGTCCTCAAATAGGATTTTTTATGGTGCATTTGCAATGTAAGTGGCTGCTTTGCTGTCTTAGTTTGATTGCATCAGGACTAGCTTCACACTTTGAAGACAGGCAGTCTGGTTAGCGCATTCACCAGGATGAACTTGGAAACTTGTGTTCTTACACACTCAAGACCCCTGAAGACAAGACTTTAAATCACAGCAGTCAAAGTCAATCTTCTCACTTTCTAGACTACTCATTACTGAAAATGAACCCTTAGTTAAAGGGTTATAGGAATAATTCACCCAAAAATTTAAAATTCTGTAATTTCTCACCTTCATGTCATTCCAAACCAAAGATAATTTAAAGAATGGTTTAAATGTTTTGTTCATATAATTAATAAAAGTCTAAATGTCCAAAACCGCATTAAATCATACTGATTTTCCTTCCATGGAAAAAGAAGCACTGAGACTTTTTTTAATTTTTTTATATCCTTTTTTCTGTTTGAAACAACATATGGGTGAGTACATTTTGATGTAATTTTCATTTTGGAATGAACTATAATTTTTTAAACAATTTAACATGATGATACACTGATGTAGTAAGTCTTTAATGTAGTTTTAAATTCAGAGACCCTCCCTTTGAAATATGATCCAGCAAGAGGTCACATATGAGACACATGTACACTCCTGGAAGAAAAAAAGCTACAAAAGCTGTCACTGTGCCGGTTCCCTATACTACTTAAAAGGATAGTTCACCCAAAAATTCAAATTCTGTCATCATTTACTCACCCTTATGTTGTTCCAAACCTATATGAATTTCTTTCTTCTGATTCTACTTGGTAATTTTGGTAACAGTTGCTGGTAGCTAATGACTTCCATTGTAATTTTTTTTTCCCTTATGGATGTCAGTGGCTACCAGAAACTGTTTGGTTACCAACACACTTCAAATATCTTCTTTTGTGTTCAACATAAAGAAATTCATACAGGTTTGGAACAACTTGAGGGTGAGTAAATGATGATAACAGAGTTTTAGTATACTTTGACCGCCTCAGTGACAGCTTTTGTACCTTTTTATCGTGGGAGTGTAAATACCTGGTATAAACAGTAATATTTCTCAGTTGTCCGCTGTGATCAGATCAACCGAAACTGATGTTAATACCAGGTGCAACTGGAGCCTATGATGTCTGTTTGTGTCGAGCAGTGTTGTGATTGCATTTATAAATCACAGCTTAACAAGTAAGGCACACCACATCATGAGGACTAACAGCATTGGATGCTGACTCTGACTGGATGGGCTTTGAGTGTTATTTGTGTGTACTTCATCATGTGACCCAAAACTGATTATGTATGGTCGTTTAGAGCTGTAGTGACTAAGGCCAGCTGCAGACCCTTGACAGCTGTAATACAGCTTTCATTTTCAATCTGAACTTTTAGCCTCTCATAATTCACACCTGATATCTCCTGACCTGTGTTCATGTTGAAACAAACAAAGCAGTGGTTGTTTAATAGTGATGAGAGCTCCTAATAAGACATCACTCAGTAGTGATTTCCTAATCAGCCCCCAGAGACAAGACAAGGGCAAAGACTGGGCCCCAACCATTTTAGACTGGGGCCCAGTCACTTACAAGACCTTCCTCTTCATAGAGTTTCTAATAGGTTCTTTCTTACATGAATGTTAATAAAATGATATTTCCCGTTGTATCAACATGTTGATTTCTGAAATGAATGTATTTAGTAGCCTTTATGGTTCTTTTGGCATAGCATATTTATTTCATGGTACATTCAGGGCTTAAATTGGCCCAAAACATTTGGATATGGAGCTAATTAAATACTAAATACTATATAAAAATGTTTATTTTAAAAATGCTTTAATACTTTAAAATATTTATTTTATTTTATTAAAAAAGGTCACATGTAAATGATCAAAAAAATGAATGAACAAAAAAATAAATACATGCACAAGCTACATGCATAACAACTGTAATTTTATTTTTTATAAAATACTACTTAAGCTCACAAAATATATCTTGGTATTATATTATACTTATTATTATTATTATTATTATTATTATTATTTTAAATTACTTAATTTACTTGAAGGAAATATATAATTATTAATCTAAAAAAATAAAAGAAACAAGTAAAAACTGTATAAAAAATATTATGTAAGTCCATGCTGTAATATAATATATAATATAATGTAAATTAGTTTTATTTTTAAAAATAATTACTTAAGCTCACCAAATATGTCTTGAAATTATATTATGTTATATTATATTATATTTTATATATATATATATATATATATATATATATATATATATATATATATATATATATATATATATTAAATTGATTAATTTTGAAAAGGAAGCTATATATAAATTATCTAAATCTAAAACAATCTAAAAAAAAAAATTTTAAAAACTGTATAATAATATTATGTAAGTCCTTGGTATAATATAATATAATTTTGTTTTATTTTAAAAGAAAAACGATCAAACACATAATTAACAATAAAAAATAAAATGTAATTGTAAAACTATAAAAATATTACTTAAGTCCACTCTGAATGTTTTGTTGTAGTGTGTATACTATATGGGTCTCCAAAATATTCATTTAGCCCCTGGACACACTCCTTATTCTTTGAATATAGGCGAGAAGCCATTGATTCGGGAAGTCCTCTGATGCTTGCCTTAAAAATATTTGCCTTTGGAAGGATAAACAGAATTTTTAAAAAAGATTTAAATATTGACCTTGTTACTGTCTTTGTCGCAGGTGGCATGGGGTGTTTGTCTTTGATGGAATTTAGATTCTGTTCCATTCATGAGTGGTATTCTAAGGGGAGTAGCCTTTTCCTATTGTTGAAGAGGCGCATCATTTACAATCATTGTCAGATGTTGAAAGCTGACTTTCTTTTTGTTATCTTTTGAGTGTGACTCACTGCACTTGCTTGCACAAGACATATCAAGTGTGTCAGAGTTGTGAGAGAGGTTAGAGACGGTATTGATCTGCTGTATTGATGGACTCTATTCTCAAGTCTCTTAGTCATAACAGATATTTGTTTCTATTTTCTGAGTTTGCTGTGATTTATATTGGTGCAGAAGACTGAATGGCTTCTCTGTTAAATTAATTTTCCCATGTCGGCCCAGCTTATAGACTCACAGTTCAGATTGCAAGGCTTAAGGTGGCTCTCTGACCTTTAAGGCCATCAATTAGGTCCTGTCCTCAGCAATTTGTGTTAAACTGTACCTTAATTAACTCCACTGTGAAAGCAGCCATCCTTAAATACAAGGACCCTTATACATTGTGACAAAGCGGAGAAGCCCCACAGTTTTGTCAGATTACCTCGCTGTGTCAAATTAGTGCCAGTCTAAGGCCAACCCCTTCTAGACATTAGGGGTCCTGTCCTGAGCACTTTACAGCCCTGTTCCTCAGGAGCCTGTGTCCATGATTTATTTAATATTACGGGGCCAGTCTTGAGCCAGCAAAACACCCCAACAAAGGGTCTATCCGTGCTGTATGGATGGAACCCTCCAGAGCTCTGCTACTTTCTCCAGTACATGGTGGGACTTGAACTTCAGTGTTGCCATAGAAACCTAATCCCCCCTCAAATCCCCACCCACCGCCTTCCCCCTCTTGTTCACAGCCCTTTAATGACTGTAGTTTCAGTTTTTACTGCTTTGAGAAGCATTAAAACCTAAGGTCAGCCCATGTCACTTTGCAAAAGATAGTTTAAGAAATAAGGTGGAATTAATTTATTTAAAATTGTATATATATGTGTGTGTGTATATATATATATATATATATATATATATATATATATATATATATATATATATATATATATATATATATATATATATATATATATATATATATATATATATATGAAATTTAAGGTGAAATTAAAATTATATATACATACATATATATATGTGTGTGTGTGTGTATGTGAATTTTTTTTTTCCAAGCAGTTTCTCAAGAAATTATACGTATAATCAAATAATAGCTCTACCAGATGTCTTGACTAATTAACTAAATTAATAAATAAGTTCTTTAAAAAAAAAGGCTAAAAAGACTGTTTGATTTGTTTGTTTTAGCAGTTTATCAGAAATAAAATGGACCGATTTATTTAATTTTATCTGATTGTATCGCAGGATGATCACATCTACAAGAAGTCAAATGACTAATCACTAAAGATTAATAACTAAAATGCTTCAAATTGTACAGGTTGGAAAAGTAAAAAGTGTAGTCTAACAGCATTTAATAGAATACATTTAAATTCACTTCATACTTGGAGATTAAGCAGTGTTCTGAATAATTTGAGGGCACTAACACTAATGGTGTACTATGGCATTTTTAGGACAAATGTAGTAATAGGTGTCACATTTCATTTTGTGTGTTCACGTGGAAAGTAATGTGTGGAGAATTCATTGGTATAATCAGATTCAGAGACGGTCTTTTAACTCTCCACTGAGATTTGTTCAAGATACTGTCTGTGTCGACTGCTTCTCTTATACTCATATACACACACATTCATACTCGAGCACGTACGTGTGACACAGCCTGGCACTCACTGCCTATATACACACACACACACTTACACATACATAATACAGGCCTCTGGGAAAATGCAGTGTGTAAAGGAAGGAGGGAGAGTGAGCGTGATTTCTGAGTGAATGAATTTAGAGTACGGATGAATGTCACACTCATGCCTGTCATGTTTCATGTCTCCTGCCGTGTGTGAGGTAGACTCAGATGTGAGATTCCCCTCATCTATTATTAGTCCTATGGTCTGCTGCCTCAGCACAAAAAGTAGACCATGCAGCCAATTCTTTGTACTCCTTTTAAATGAAACTTCCAGCAAATTTGGACTCAATGGGACACAATTTCCATTGTGTACACTTGAGAAAGTGCAGTGCAAACAGGGCTATGTCCTCTTTGACCAGACTCCTTATTCAATCTGAGGAGAGAATGAGGAAAAGAGAGTGTAATCACTTGAGTGAAGTTGGGAAAACTTGAGTCAGGTTGCGTTTAACGCAATACAAGTAATGCGAGTCACGTAATCAGATTACTTTTTGAAGTAACTAGTAAAGTAACACATTTTTAATTTACAAGAAAGTATCAGAGTTACTTTTTCAAATAAGTAATGCAAGTTTTCCCATTTATTGACTGCCCAGTCTCCTGTCCTCATGTTGAGAGAAATCTGGAGTAAGTGCAGAGGTGTTGTGTGTGCCGTGCAAACATGATGTTACTGTAGTTCTAGACTAAATGGGAGCATTTTCTCATTTCACTCACAAAAACACAGATTTAGTATTCCTCAAAATGCATAAAAACAGGGAAATGCAAACTCAGAATGATGCAAACCTGCACTAATTAAATATTAAATAACACAAATATGCTTTGTCTATTTAATAGCATTTTATTAGCCAGTGTCTTTGCTGCTGACCTTCGATGATTCAATTAAACCATACTAATAAACAAAAATTACTTTAGATAAACTAACATTTGTGCTCCATTTTTTTGTTATTGATGAAGAGTGTTGAACTTTCTTCTACTGCGTTCTACTGTACAGATGCTAATTTACTTTTTCCTCAGACTGAGGCTTATTTATTTCGCTTTTGGTGTGAAAGGGCTCATACATTTGCTAAAAATAGAACTTTTTATATAAAAATCAAACATGCCCAGTTTTAAAAAGTAACGTAACGCATTACCTTCCTTAAAAAGTAACTAAGTACCATAATTTTTTACTCTCTTTTTGAGTAACACAATATTGTAATGCATTACTTTAAAAAGTAACTTTTTGTTACTTAGATCCAAGTAACAAAAACACTTACTGTTTTCAGACTGGTTTTCCTTCACAGCACTCCCGCTGTCTGTCACAAACCGATGTTTGTAATGTTGCACAGGCACATTAAAAGGGGTAGTTCACCCTCATTTTGTTCCAAACTTGTATGACTTTCTTTCTTCTATGGAAAACAAAAGAAGATATTTTGAAAACAAATTTCCTTACTGTGAATGTCAGTGGGATCCAATGTTGTTCGGACCACAGCAGTCTTCAAATTGTCTTCTTTTGTGTTCTGCAGAAGACATACAGATTTTGAACAGCATGAATGCGAGTAAATCTTGATCACAATTTTCCTTTTTGTCTAAACTAGAGCCCTGCACGGGCCTCAAATCTAGGCCCTAGCCCGGCCCATGTCCAACAGTTTATCAGAATTACCGACCCGGTAATTTTTTTTCCTTCTCCCAAAATGGCTCATGTCATCACGACTTGCCTAAAATAAAATCTATAGATATACTAAAACAGTTCAAGCGTATATCAATATTTAAACGTTAAACTTGGATAAATGTGCGCTATATCCAATCGTTTGTGCGGCGAGTGGAAGCTGAAGCGCAGGACATGGAGGCTCCAGCGCAATCAATTGCATTTTTTCAATGGAAACAACTTAAAATACGCCGTCATTTTTGCTCATAAGTTAAGAGTAATGCATCATTTGGAACTGTAAAGGGTCTACATTTATTTGTGTGCACTCACAATATCAACAAAACATCTGCTTTTATAAAATAAAGAAAATAATGCGCTTTCTGCCGTCTCGTCTTGAGGAGCGCTTCACAAAAATGAACCGAAAATCAGCGAATACAAGCCTCACAGACATGATAAATATATCTATAGAACGCTTTAAATTACTACTTAACGAAATAAACTCAAAACAAAAACTCTTTCATTATAATCATAATCCGTGAAGATGCACTTCTCTCTAAAAGAGTGTCTAATGAGGAGATCGAGTCGGGATCAGCATTTTCATTGACACTGACACAGAAAACACTAGTTTATTAATAAATAATTCAGATATCTCCTTACTATTTCCCCCGGACACATTCATGGTAATTACTTTTGCCGTGGCTTTATGGCAAGTTTTATTGCGTGTATTTGAATGCAAAACTCTTCAACTGTGCTGACGGCTCGCTCGCTGCTTCTGGCAGAGACACTAAACACCATTGAGCCGCTCTTCACAGTCGCGGTAGCACTGACTCATGTTGTTTCCACCAGCGCGGCAATTTTTTTCAACGCTAATTGATGGATGTCTAAAATATAAAAATAAGGAGAAGCCTAAAACAGGCCCGCGTCTGAACTATGACATGAAAATTGGCCCGAAGCCTGGCCCTAGGGGCGTAAAAATGTCGGGGCCCGTCGGGCCCGGCCCAAAATGCAGGGCTGTAGTCTAAACAATCTCTTGGGATAAATGGGATGGCAGCTATTTGTTTTTGCATCAAAATTAAAGGCAGCTATTTTGTTTGTGCTTGTTGTTTGTGATTAACACGCTTATGCTAGAGTGAAACTGGGCAGCAGAAGTACATAGCTTAGCCTATATATTTGCTACAATTTTAGAGCAAGAACAAATTGCTTTCCACTGAAGCCAACCAGACACTCTAACATCACCCCTTTGATGTGATGGACCAAATGTGAGGTAGATCCAGAGAAATCCAATCCCTCCCTTTTCCAATCTCATCTCCACTCCTCCCCACCTCATCCCTCTCTTCGTAGGCATCTCCCCAGGAGAATGGGAAGAAGTGGAGGAGGACGTAAAGACCCATCTTCGACATGTTTGATGGGGGCCCTGTTGGACAAAGCCCTCTTTCCTGTTTGTTCATGTGGAAAATTATAGCGGAGGAGGAGGGAGACAATTAGTGGGATCTGCTAATCACCCGGGCAACACTCATTTAATTGACATGTGAAATTTTGTTTAATCTAACATGTCGATAGGCAATATGACAAAGGCCTGGAAGCCAAGGACTAGACCGCTTAGTATTGGAGGACGGTCTTTGTAAGGCCGGGTGTGTGGAACGAGTCTGGTTGGGGGTTGACGTGAGGATTAAATGCCATTATCCTCACAATACGTTCGGACAAATAGCGATGCACACTCTCACTTAGGTGTTTTTATGTTTGTTGTTTCTTGGAGCATTATTATTTTCCTGATTACAGCTTTGAAGGTTTTACGGGAGAAAGAGGCTGCAGTTCAATGAAACTTGCGAACATAAGAGTTTGGTGTATGAGTGGCCACTTTTGTGTTGGCAGAAATCAATATGCTATTGAAGGTCACTGAAAAGGGAGCACTCACACCTCACACTGTTGGATTGACTGAAGAGTGAGAGCTTTATAAGCACAGACATTTGCTTATTATGGTTTGCAGAAATTCAGCAATGGCATAACAGAGTATATTGAAAACACATCTTAACCAGTCACGAGGAAATACCACCACTCAAAAATGCTTGTCCTTTAGTGAGTAAAATGTTACCTAAAAATGAAATCAAGTCATGTAAACACCCAGACCTCCTGAAATGATTCGGTTTTAATGTTTAGACATAACAAACGAATGCAGTTGGCTTTGGATTCACTGTTGTAACATGTTTTCTTCCCATTTGTCTTTTAGTGGGCCAGTTGTCTCTTTGAAGTCGTGTAACCAGGGAGTTAACAAGTTAATATCGGAAGACAGGTAGGCCTAACCAGTCTTAATGTTCTTCTGCAGCAAAGTTTTGTTAGTGTGTTTTTGTGCTTGTGACGTGGTGAAAACATTTGGGAATGGTTGTTTTGATTGATTTCATGATTACTACATTGTATTTTCGTTTTAAAATGAAATTATTTTAATGCATTTAAAATGCAGGGAAAAATCATCTAGTTATAAATTGCCATTAAGTAAGATTTTTCTTAATCTTTTTGGAGTTTTTCTCCAGTTTTGATGTTAAAACGCTAATGATGTGCATGCTGAATAAGCTGCTAAAGGTGTTTACTTGCATAATGAAATTGGGGTTGTGGGCAAAAATCTGGGTTTTGTTTAAACCGTTTATGACTTTTTGCCTATAAAAGAACGCTGTTTAAGATGTTTACATGTAACCATAATGGCTGAGAGATGTAAACGCACTCAATGACAGCTATGTAAATGATAGAGCTGATAAAATGTAAAAACTGTAACTTGAATGCAGTGTAAGTCGCTTTGGATAAAAGCGTCTGCTAAATGCATAAATGTAAATGATGTCAATATTCAAAACTGAGTCACAGGCATCACAGCTGTAGATGAAACCATTTCTCTGTGTAGTCCAAATGCTTGGTGAAATCATAGCTACTGTATTTGTTTCAGAGATTTCCATTTCGTTTGCCAGACAGTTTGGCAGTTTGCCCGAACTCACAGCTGGATTGGCCAGGCTTTTAATGCGAGCGTTGGGGGTTGGAATATGGGTGTCTGAGATGGGGGTTTGAAAAAGGCGAGGGTGGCATGGCTAGGGCACAGGGAGATTTATAATTTTTTTTCTCTCTTAAAAGACTGGTGCTCGAGAGTGATTGAATTGCATTTAATATATGACCGTGTTTTTTATATTCATTTTTGGTGTTTTCCCTTTATTTATACACGACAGTACTGAAGGCAGACAGGAAGTAGGAGAGAGAGGTGGGGGGATGGGATCAGGAAGGACCCGAGCCAAAACTCAAACTCGGTTTACCCAAAACAGAAGCGTGATATATATTGGAGTGCTGCCGCTTCCATTTTTTGGAAGTCTTCATTTCACATCGAGCGAGTGAACAAAAAATGCTCACTATTTTACCATGTGATCACCAGTGCATGTAACTTGCATAGACAGTGAATTAAATATTAATGGCATATTTGATTTCCCTTGGAATCAATTCAGTGAGCTCCATGCATCAGCTGTGCATGTGAGCTCAACATTATTTTTTCCCTTACTGCCAGGTTTACTTTCCTTCATTTCCTCCTCTAATGTAGCCATATCTGTATCATTGTGCCACTTAACACTCGATATTGTCTAAAATACTAGGTTGACTCCTATTGACAACTTCCTGTTAAATTGGTTGTGCACAGGTCTTTGCTTTGTGCCGAAGAGAAGACAACAGCATCAATGAGCAGGTCTACCCCAATTTCCTATGAGTCCTTCACTATTGTGACAATAATAACATGGGCTCTTTATTCAGTAGCTATTACTGCCCTGAGCAGCAGGAGATCTTGCCAAGACCGAGGCGGCGGGGATGAGAGCATGCGGAGGGGGTTTACTTGATTCTGCGCAAGCTTCCCCGCCACTTTCCCTCCCTTCCTCCTCCTCGAAGAGGGCCGTTCCTGCTTTGCCACTTTGCCCTGACAACTGACTGCTTAAACGAGTGCATGAAAATAGGTGCCTTGCTGGTCTCCATGACAGACCGCACATAATCAGTGTTGAGGTATGTAATTACAGCTGTCAGGCCCATCCGCTGTAATTGATGCAAGTGCAAGCAGTGCTTGCTGCCAGGACAGCCTCTTACTGCACACATGGCAGCGACACTGGCCTCTCCTCATGAGAGAAAAGAAGAAAAACATTACCTGCATGTTAACAGACGCCAAGCAACTCGCTACTCTTTTTCTGCTATGAGTGACGGTGGGTTTTTTTTCACAGAGGATAGTACCCTGGACGGGTTTGTCTCCTGGCTTTCGATCCTCAGACTCGGTTTGATGTTGCCGGGCACATTCACAGATGGTGAAGGGGGGTAGGGGGTGTGATGAAAATGCTGTCAAAGCCACAGACGCTTAAGTGTCTCCAAGGCGAGGTGGTCTGTCTGCGGGGTGTCTGTGCTTGGCTTATCGCTGTTGGCTTTTTAAATGTTTCAATTCCTGCCATCCAGTAGAACACACGGTGCACCATTTGAAGAGAAATCACTTGAATCAGACTTCTTATGCTGCTTCATGCGCGAAGAGAGGGGCATCTAGGTGAATAGGCTAGAAATGTAGTGGCTTGAGCATCTAGGCTGAAGGCTGGGGTAAATAAGTCCTCTAGAGAACATATAAAGACCTATCTGGCTACAAAGCAGGAGTCTCAGGTGCCTGCCCTTCGCCTCTCTGTTGTAATATTGATCAGAGGAAGGTGTGCTTCCCTCTTTTAGCTCTGCTGAGGATTGATGGTGGAAACCAACACAAGAGGATATTTATTGATTTGGCTTGGGAAGTTACGGGCAAAATAACTTGACAACTGCACCCAAATGCAGTGATAGAGAAGCTTTGTTTAATTCTTATGTTTGTTTTGCCATTACTGATTTTATAATTTTTTTATCAGCTGTTACTAAAACTGTTCATTTGCTGTGACATCAGGGTTCCCATTTGTTAGCATGTTTCGCATTTACATTTTTGTCTCTGTACCAGGAACAAAAGCAATTGCTCGCTATGTTTCACTTGTTCAAAATGCTTACCAGAATTTTTCATAGTGATTTGAAATCATGCGTCCTATTTTTTTTATTTGAAAAGAAAGAAATGTACCTGCATTTAAAAAGGTATTATTTTCAGTGAATCAATTATCAGCTAGTTTGGCTCATAGCACCCAAAGCTGGAATATCATATTTTGACTGTAACTGGAAGGATGCTTTACAACCCGTTCCCTGTGGTTATTGCCAACATATACATGGCTATCTGTAAAGTAGTAAGATGGCTGACCTTATCACCAAACACCAATGACTTGTATAGACACTATAAGGACAAAAGTGTTGGGACACCCCCTTCTTTAGAACAAAAAAAGGCACTAACAAAACTGTGGCAACAAAGATGGAAACACAATTCATGCATTTAAAAATTGTATTTCCATCTCTGTTGCATCAGTTTTGGATGTGTCTAAAACAACAGTACCCTTATGTACAAGTCATTGGTGTTTAGTTTTTGGCTCAAGGTCTGCATTTAAAGTCAGCTGGGATCAGGACTTGGCTTTCTGCAGACCAGTCAAGTTCTTCCACACTGACTGAATCAATCATGTCTTTTTGAACCGTGTCTTATACACAGAGGCACTGTAATGTTAGAATAGAGGGTCCTGTCCAAACTGTTGCTATAAAATTAGAAGCACACAATTCCCTAGAATATCATTATATGCCTAAACATTAATATTTGTACTCACAGAAATGACTAAAGTAGTCAAACATGTTCATTAGAAGGGGATGACCCAATACTTTTGGCAATATAGTGTATTTATATTTAAATATTAATTTTATGTACT
The DNA here is from genome assembly GCF_936440315.1 of Barbus barbus. Taxonomy (NCBI): domain Eukaryota; kingdom Metazoa; phylum Chordata; class Actinopteri; order Cypriniformes; family Cyprinidae; genus Barbus; species Barbus barbus. The sequence continues at coordinate 22,257,292 of NC_136761.1, read as the reverse complement.
GTAAGTGTATTTAAAGTATAATTTTATGTATTTAATTTATTTAAATATTGTTTAAAAATGAATTAACATTTTAAATTATTTTTATTAAATTTTAGACAAATATTCATGGATTCCTTGCTGTTGAACTTCCTTCAAGATATGTTGAATACATGCAAATGTTTAATGAATGTTGATAATGGTATAAAAGGAGCAGAGTTTATTTAATAATCTTAGTTGCGCATGTTTCAGTGCTCAGACTTCGTTGTTTCTTAGACTTGTTTTGACTGTATTCGAAATTTACCAATTTATTTTTCAGTTCAGTAGTCTAAAAATATCACTTGCCTCCAAGCATTTGTGTGTATGACAAACCTCAATATCACTCCAATAGACAAATACTAAAGTAATGTTCATTTCACAGAAGCATGCTAACCTTTCACTTTGTCTGGAGCTCAATAAACACTAGACTACTGTAGTGGAGGATTCATTGTCCACTAATATGTTTATGTGGTCTGCCAGCACCTTGCCTGACAGGAAGCATTGGATTCAATTGGATTAGCACTAACTAAATATATCTCCACACGTAGAATCCACAACGTGAAGGTGCCGTTTTGAACAAGTCTGGCTCTGGCCAGTCTGCATAGCTGTTGCCAGACCTGTTCACCGCAGACTATAGGAACACAAGGTGAAGTGTGAAAGTTTGAAGTGGGTAAAGCTAATCATTGTGTAATTACGGCTGCCAAAAGGGAGCCATTAGCTAAGTGCTATCCACTAACGGTCGTCTCTGTCGCTTTGCGTGCGGACTGAGAGTGAAATTGTTGACAATGGTTGAATAGTCCTCTAAGGCCCCGTGATTTGGCCAGGCAGCCGCTGAGTTCCATTGCTACTCATTAGTGGCTATGTTTGGTGCAGTGCCTTGACAAATCATACCCCAATGTTATTAAACATGTCGAAACATTGTTTGACAATTTCCCTGCTCGCCTTGTAATTGGTGCGCTCTGTGAATAGGCTATATAAATATATTTATGAGCCGAGAAATTTAGTGCTATCAAATCAAGGCAGGGCCTAATGCATTTTTCAGTGCTGTAAATTCGGAGATAGTTGATGACTTTATGAGGATGTTTATGGGGATTGGCACTGTTTATTTTCATAAACAGCTCAGCAGATGCTGGCGAGAACAGCTGCGGTGGTTTGTATTCTTATGGAAATGACAGGGCCAGCTGTTGTGCTGTACTTACTGTAGTTTAGCGCTTGCAAGTTTGCAAGAAGAATTAATCTTACAATTAATCTTAGAATGGGGCTCGAAAGACCTACGGACAAAGATTACAGCAGCGTAGCTATAAATCTTTTGCTGTAAGTTTGCTCAACTTTTCCTAGCATATTCTAGATTCATGAGAGCTGTAGATGAAGCACAGGGAACAATCCGTTCTGCAAATTGTCTTCATCATCAAAGTACACAGGCAATATGTGTGTTTGTTGCTGTGGGATGAAAACGATACTAAGTACATACCCGATCGCTCTGCGAAAAGAGGAGGGTTTAAACTCTGATTGAGCCCTCTAGACACCGCCATCAGAATGAGGTTCACCTAAAATACCTTCGACTACAATCGTGCTCTCAGCTGAAATCTTCCTCTGTTTCATTCCCCCTGGATGAGCGTCTATAAGATGGAAAGGAAGATGGAAAAGAGGCTGTATATAAGTGGGCGACTAGTGTCAGGGAGTGTGTGCATGGGATGCCGAAGACATATGAATGAACACCTTGATGTTTGTGTAACAGCATAAGCTATACTGCATAAACACACATGCCTGCATACAATTCCTTGCGTGTTCTGTTACTACACTAAAGAGCAGCTTTATTTCCCCTCCCAGCATGTGCGCCGGTTGATGCCAGTCTGTCTGACATCAGACTCTTTCTGACACTAATGCGCGTGCCAGTAAATTCAAGACCAGACTTTTGACTCGTCGATGAAAGATCATAATCTCGCCGACGGTCCTGCCATGTGGCACAGGAGTGACTCTTCAGCTCTTTAGTGACTCTTGGCTGTCACCACACACTCCGTGAAGAGCAGCGGGCACGTCTCCAGTCAGTTAACTGCTAAATGAGGGATTGGCCAGACAAGCAGACGCACACGGGTGATGGAGAGCACCGTGGTTGGATTGCTTTGGATGGGACGGCTGGCCTATCGCCTCCTCTACGCCCAGGTCTTTGTCTCCTTTGCTAATTGAGTGACCTGAATGACCTTAGAGTAACATGTCACCACAGAGGGTTCAGATCCCTGGTGTCTTGTGACATGGAGCCTGTGACCTGATGTGAAGGGAAGGGCCAATGTCGCCAATTCAACTATGATCTTTTTTTTTTTTTTATTGCATTTTACAAACCAAACAAATCACCTTGATATGATTCTAAATCCATGTAGACACATTATAAAATTGTCCTGTGTCTGTTTAAACCTTTATAAAATAATTATTCATTTTGGCTGTTACAAATAGCTACCTGATACACTGCCAAAAGGGCTTTTGAAAAGACAAAACCCAAACAGTCAGCTCAAAAGGGATTTTTCCTGCTATTCCACAACAAACAAAAAGACTGATTAGTATGTGCCATTTGTTTTTCATGTGCATTATTTAAAAAAAAAAAAAAAAAGCTCTCTTATTGATTGCAGTCCAACAATAGCTCTTTTTATTCAGGCAGGACGTTCATGCTATGTTGCCTAGTGACATAATGACATCCATCAGGAAGTCAAATGTCAGTCCTTTCTTGCTCTGACATTTAGTTTCGGGTACGTATGGAGTCATTGTTTTGCATTTGATTTGGCTGATGTTGGAAAGGCATCAAATGGGTTATTTCGTGCTATTTTAAAATGACCGTTGAAGTGCTTTGGCCATCATAAGAGACTGGAGATGAATCCGAATCGGTTGCAAAGACAAAAGGCTCAGCCTTGAATCTTGATCCTCTAATCCCTGAAGCATTGTCAGATATTACAAGACGGTCTGCGTCAAAATATCTATGAATGAGTTTGTAATGTATGGGATTGTGCAAGAGGGACATCTTCCATCACTCAAACCCCAGGCATTTCTGTCGGGACTGTGAGAAGACTGACAGGTCTATTTACCCCTTTCCAGTCAATCAAGCAGCCTCCTTAATGTCTGCAGGCCTGTTGGCTTCAGGTTCGGGTTGCAACAGAAATCTTTTGTGATGATGAAATCACAGAGTTTCCTGTCCGTTTTCCACTTTGAAGGAACTGAGGGCCTTTGTGGTGTTGTAGAAAGATACCTGCTGTGTTCGAATGGATTTGATGAATATGTTTTGTTGCAATGATAGTCTTCTGTAGATGTCAAACCACCTTGTGTTCTGCTCTGATGATTGGAGGTGCTACTCTATATGTTAAATGAACACCTATGAGCTTCAGAAAAAACTTTGAAGAGACACTTGTTCATGTTCTTACAATATACCCATCAAAATACATGTATGTGGAACCTGAAACCCTATCTTTGAACCCTATCTCTTCGTTTCGTTCTATTCACTGAAGATTTCTTATTTCTGCAAATGGATTGGTCTATCTAAGCAATTATGAGGGCCTCGGCTAAGAAGTGCCAAACTAGTTTTGGGGGTATCTGTGAAAAGGTTCCCCTTAATCCATTTTATTTGCTCTGCTACCTCAAAACCATTTGTCCACACAGCCCAATGTCCCCCGCTGGCCCTTTCCTCCCACTTCTTCCAAGGATTGAGAGTGGAGGTGCAAGACACAGACTGTTAAAAAAAAGCCATCTGGCCAGAGGAAGAGAGAGGGGAGGGGGGGAGGGGGGGTTGCTGAGGGTGGAGGGAGTCATGCTGGGCAATCAAAATGACAGACAGCAGTGAAAAGTGTTTTGTGGGCTCCCACATATATGTGAAGTAGGCTGACTTGTGAGCTTTCACAGCTCCCTTTGGTCTTCAGGTAAACACTGACTTAGTCACGGTGTATCTCATTCTCTCGCGCTTTCTGTCGTACACTCTTTCTTACTGGCCTGTCTCGTACTGACACACCCGTACGCTGGGTTTCCAACAATTGCACGAGCATTTTGCACAATCGGTACAACTGAAACTAGGTGACATGATTGTTTCCTCCAGAAAACGCAAATCAGGTATGCAAAAATTCAGCAACTGAGGTGAGAGTCGCACAATCAAAGTCTTCCTTTTCTCCAAATATTATAATCTCTTGTTCTTATGCATTCATTTTCACCACCACCCCCCATTGTGGCCCCCTTTTTTCCCCCCTTCCAAAAAAAAAAAAAAAACTAAATGTGTGGAGGCTTCATTTTTCACTCTCCCCAAGCGGCTCTGTTGTCAGAGAGGAACCCTTAGGAAGTCTTTATTTCTGCCAGGCAGGGCCTCTCGCGTTCTTCCGGCTTCTCCGGCCGTTCTCATGGCTGTCCCCCCACCTGCTGGGACCCTGATCCCAGGCCGAGCTGCGCTTCAGCAGGGGACAATTACTATCCCGCTCTGCCTTTGATCATCTGACCACATGGAAGCACAACAGCTGACCACATGTTTCAACAGACAAGGAGGAGGAGAGGGGAGAAGAACAGGGTGAAGAAAGAGGAGAAGAGGGAAAAGCATTTGCCTTTCATTCTCCCTTGCACACTGCACACTAGAAAAAGGCCTGTTCTAGGAGCGGTTGTAGTGATTGTATAATTCTCATGATCTTTGGTGTGTGGTAAACGCCTGGGCTTTTATTGTCATGATTATGTCTTTTGGATCGGAGGAGAAGGCTTATTACAGACATGGGGTGGCCGCATGTAAAGTTTCTTTTTGAATTCGCCTCGTCTCATTTACTGAAGCTAGCGCGGAGTGCTAGAGAAGTAATTTGAGGCTGAGCTTGTAAAAGTGAGTGCTAATTCTTCTGTCATTGTCAGCCAAATTGTCTCTGAGCCAGCTGGTCCTCTGCATAAATGCTTGCTGTGGTCAATATTGAAAGCGCTTCCACACAAAGTCAAAGCCACAGCCGCGGCGCTCTCGATATACTAACATACACGCCTCTCCAGTTGTAGCTCCTGAATGGCAGAAAGCCAAATTAATGAAATTGGCATTTTAGGTGTTTGTGGAAATTTGGGTCAAGTACATGCAAGAGTGTCCACAATAATAGTAAATAGCTCTTTAAAAAAATCCCCCTTTGCCGAGTTTCTATAGAAACGTATTCTGTATAAAGAAAGGTTTAAAGTTAATGACTCTAAAAATGTAAAAAATATACATTTCCTAACGCCTAACTTTCCTAATATATAATCATTGTTTTCAAAAAGTTAGCACTGTATATTTTTTTGCTTTTGATTGAGTCACACAGCATGTCACTCTATAACCTTAACTAACCTTGCCATGTCATAAAAGGTTCAAAATGCTTGATATTTTAGGAGACTCAGTGACCTGTCAGTCATGAGGGTCTGCAGAGGTCCACTATATGATATCATTTCCTGTTTCATTATTTTTCTGCATATTGGTTGAACCATTTGATTTTGTTGGTCTCACACATGGCTTTGATTTTGCAGACAAAAGTGTTTCAATTAGCAGTGTTGCAGTTTTGTTATTTTTGTTAGAAATCATTAGAAAAGATTAAGCCAAAATAATTTTTAATCTTTTTCAAGTTTTTTTTTTTCCTTTAATGAGGCATTTTTCTTCATTGTGATTTCAGAACTGTTGCTTGTTTTGATACCCCAAATGAGGGTGTGAGCTCAGCATATTTTTTCGGCGTATGTGTGGTTGCATGTGGTATGCGTGTTATTTGTCGCAGCATGTGTTCGTGTTTTATTTGTTTGTGGATGTTATTTGTGTACATATCCAATAACTGTGTGTGCATGGGATGTGTACAGTATCTTTGAGTGTATTTCTGTTTGCATGCCCACTGAAGCAGACCTGAGAGGTGCTGGGATGTGTTCAGGGGGCCGGGGGTGAGGCAGCCAGACCTAGGGGAGCTGTTTGTTTTGGCCTGTTTGCTGGGGATGGCCTCCTTGAGTGTCCCTATTGTGCAGCAGATCACTTTACCACATTAAGGGCGCATGAAAAGAAGCTCTTCACTGGCACTTGGGCCCTGGCTGGAAAAACAGGCAGTGTTTTGACTGGCTGCCACCTTCTATTCTGACCGCTCTGCCGCCCAGCAGACGGCTCCCGTCTCAAAGAAGCCTGGGAGGAGAAATGCACAGACAGATAGTCACAAGACTCTTACTCAGCAAACAAACCGTTTTGTTAGGTTATGTCAGTCTCATAGTCTTATCTTAATTTTTTTTTTCATTTTCAGCTCATATTCGATGTTTGTGTAATTTTTAGAATGAAAAGATTCTAAACTAATTTTTACTTTTTAAAAAAAAATTATGAATAAGCTTAACTTGTACATTTGTTCACGACTGTCGTGTTTTTGACAAAAAATCATTGCGTGTCTCACCCCCTTACAGGCCCTTTGTGCATTTTTACCTAGTTCATAATCATTTTATCCGGCAGTTAAAAATAATTAACAAGTCATGCTCTTTTGTCGTCCGCCATTATGAGTCCTCTGTCTAGCAATGAAAGGCTTCACCATAAGCACAGTCACATAATAGTGTCAAAATCTATTTTAAAGTGCAGTAATTCAAGGGTTTACAAGGCTCCATAAAACCTCAACATGCCCCAGTAATGAGAAGCATGAATGGAAACTGGGAGAGTTCTTCGTGGCCTCAGCAAAGGCGGGAGACCAAATGCAGGACACACTGCACAAAGCACTGGGGCTGTAACAAAGAAAGGCAGGACAGACCGAGCTCTCGCTGAGTGAAGACAAGCACACATGTTGCAAATATTGGACCGACCTTGTTGCATGGTTGAAGTGATGCAAGCGGTAGACTATCTTGGTGTACAGCTTGCAATTTGAGCTTCAGCGTATTTTTTTTTTACTTTGCTCCAATGATGTGTATATAGTCTAAAAACAACTTTTAAGGTCAGTAAGATATTTTTTGAACTCCCCCCCACCTCCCACCCCCTCCAATTTTTTTTTATATATATATTTCAAATAAACACTGTTCTTTAGAAAGAATAATCATCAAAAAAAAAATGTTTTGCAAAAATATTAAACTGCACAACTTTTGCAAAACATTCATAAAGAAATATTTCTTGAGCACTACATCAGCATATTAAAATGATTTCTGAAGGATCATGTGAGTCTAAAGAGTGGAGTAAAGAGTGGCTGCTTAAAATTCACCTTTGCCAACACAGGAATAATTACATTTGAAAATATATTCAAATGTATTATATATATTACTACAATATTACTGTTTTTTTAAGTATATATTAATTTATATCCATTTATATAAAAAATATTTTTTCATGTATTTTACATTCACACTTTTCACATAAGTTTTAGTTCCTCTTTAGGATTAGCAAATCACTTTTCCAGGCATTATGAAATGAGTGCATGTAACTGTAGAGAAGTTCTCTGCACTCATACAGTCGTATTTCAGACTCCTTGCTGAGTTTACACTTGCTAGAGATCTCATAACTCCACATGTGGTCGGGGCAAGGTTAAAAAAAACTGTGATATCATGTAAACTTCAGATTGTACACACCTCTCTACTGTTCCCAGGACCCGTACAAGAGCAGGTCAGATGGAAATGTGTGAACAGTTATGCTCTGCATGCTCTTGTGAATCAGTCCTCTCTTGTAGTTAAAATTCTAACAAATCTATTAGGCGCTCTCAAAGTTTACACGCACACAGTGCACTCTCTTTAAAAATAAATGGGGGTGTCATGATCTATGCACTGAGAGTGCTGACACATGAGGTAGGCCCGCACTCCAGCTCCTGTCTCCAGGATGTCCCCCATAATGTCTCCATGAGACAGATGCCATGAGACATAATTGTGTGGGAAGTCTGGATGCTGCGCTCATGTAGTTACAGCAAAGTATCTGTAGGCTGCTATTGAGTTGCTGTGTACTGTAGATGTGTAGGAATTTTAAATTCAGCCAGTGCAAATCATAACTGACGTTAAGCAGGTTATGTTGGTGAAAACAGTCTTTGACTACAAGCTAGCAAGTGTGTGGGTATGGCCTGTATTTGATTTACAGGCTGAAGACTGAAATCCATTGTAAATCACCAGAGAGAAATTGCTTTCAAAATGTTATTACAGGAACATTTAATGTTGTTATTATTGGAGGTCATAAATGTTTCACTTTTAGAGCATCTTGGCAGCCATTAGTGCATTTTTGGCCGTTTGCCTCCTACTACAAAGTTTTTGATGGCTAGATCCACTAAGACAGATCCAGAATACATTACACAATGTGACTTTGAATGTGTTTTATATACATCCATTTCTTAAGTTCTCTTAATTTTGAGAAACTAATTTCATATTGTGCATTTTTTCCTCTAAGAAAAGATTGGTGAAAGAGGCTGCTTTAACCAAATATTCTTCCTGATTCAGCAGAATGTAAAAAGCTCTCTTCAACAGACTTAAGGTATTGCTGGGTAGTTATAGAGCTTATTGTGTTTGTTCAGTTAATGGCTACTATAGGCAATAAATTATTTACTCTCTGTACAAGTGAGAGTAGTAATTACGCAGCTGTCCCTGCCTCTTCTTCAGGTCCCAAGGTAGTCTCGATGGACACGCATCATTCCATATTAATTAAAAGCACATCAAGTCACTCGTTTTGTGGTTTGCTGTCAAACTTTCCACACTGAAAGGATGTTATGCAGGATGCAATTTAATATCTATGGCGTTAAGTTTTGGAGTTTGTGTGGACAGCTTTAATTTTTCAACCCACCCCGTCCATTTGGTATGCAACAACTTGCCGTTGAGTTGACATTAAAAAAAAAAAAAAAAAAAATATTTAACAATTTCTTTGTTCTGCCAATCCTCTGGCCATAAAAAAATCATCTGATATAGAGGAAATCACTTAAAAAAATATATATAAATAAAGCATGAAAATAGCCAGGCTTTTTACTCATCAGCCTTTGATTACTTTTAATTGGAGAGCAATTTTCTATGCAAAAAAAAGAGTATGTGTGTGCAGTAAAGGAGATGACAGGTCTAATGGTTAATTGAAAAGAAAATGTGTCAGGCAGGAATAGAAAGTTATGAATGCATGTCAGAATGACTGAAACGTGCACAATAAGAGGCAACCATGTCAGTGTAGAGGCTCTTCAATCTTGTCCGTCCGGTGTGTAACATCTTGAACCTAATGCTAGTTTCCATCTCATCTTAAAGCACTAAACATTTTTACCTCTAAATGTTTTACGTTCATACCATATCTACTTACTCCCACAGCCCCAAGTAACATTTCAAGTAACCCAAGGATGAATATAGTATTACTTCTATAGATAAAGATATATAATCAGTCACTATTTCGACATTTGGAACGCCTGTGAGAGTCTGGTTGTTGCCTAGTGCATGTGACATGCAGACCAGTGTGAACTGAAGCTACTCAGACTGCAGCTGCTGTTAATGTATGTTATTAAAGGGTATAGTCATTTTTCCTGTAGTCTTGCAGTTGGGGGTGATGGGTATCTCTTAATGTTTCTTATTAAGAGACCATCGGGAGAGAAAATGTTTCTGCATAGCCAACTGCGGAATTGTAAAATCCATCAGGAAGAAATTAGGCTTTATCAAACAAATGCATCTTTCTGTTTTTGAATGCAGTGCATGCAAGAATTAAACATTTGATATTTAATTTTTGTATTTATTTATTTTACAGAATTGGTTCGGTTGAGGTAATCCATAAAGACTGTGCGTGGCTGTTTGTGACACTGTACAGTGCATGTTCTGCACCCTTTTTTCCATAGATGTACCCTAGCAAAAAGTATTTTGACTCCTCACTTGAAGTTTAATTTGTTGATGTTGGATTTATTTATTTATTTTGATGAGTGGTCTGATGTATGTGTAGTGGACAAGAGGATGTACATCCGCTTTCCTTCAGCTGGATCTTACAATGAATGTTCTGAGGTTTTTTTAATAGGGTCCCACTCCCACTCTCAGGGGGAAGCTGGAATTAAACATGGATTAATAATTGACATGGATTAATCCTTAATCTACATGTTCTGTCTGTCTGTCTATGTTTAGACAGTAGTCTGCTGAACTGTCCATGACTCAGTATTAAAAAACCCACCAGTGTATTAGGTGTTTATACAGTGTATAAGCTTTTACATATTAGAGATAAAACATGTTTTGGTTCCAAGAACTCCTTCTGAATATGCCTCTCAGTATTGATTATGATTGGTTAAGTTATAATTTTATAAGCTATTTATTAAATTGTGGGCATTTAAACAGTCTAAATTAAACTTGGTCTGTTTGCTTAAAATGTTGTGTTAATGATATCTTCTGAAACATTGTGACATTCAGGGTTTTAAGAGGATGGAGAAGAAACGCTGAAGTTTCTGTTAAAGCAGAGGGCAGTGTTGTCACTTCAAAAAAGTATAGAGACTTGCAGATCACGTATTCAAAAATGAAATGCATCTCTGAGAGGCTGCAAAGCGCCTCAGTACTTCAAACCTGGTACACAGCCTTGCATTGCTTTATGATTGTAAGCTGTATCGATATGAGCATAAGTGTGTGACAAATGCAGATAATTATTAGGAATTTCAAACGGGACTATAAAGTGCAAATGAATTAAAAAAGCACTAAGCACAAAATAAATAATCGTATACATATATAGCCCTTTTTAATTTAGCAATTATAAAAATGTTCTGTGAGCATGAACATTAGCCCCCTTCTGTGCTATTATGCTGGCTGTCTGGTGTTGCAATTTTACACTTCACCGACTCCGACAACCAGTCAACTTGAGCCCAAATGCCCCAGATTTCACCTTATTTAGGTGATGTAGCTACCTAAATCATTCGGGGCGCAGGCACATTTGGCAAAATTAAACAAAACACGCAGACATCGTTTCTGAGAAGGAATAACATTTTCTCCCAAAACATGCTGATATCTGAAAGCAAAATATAGGCCTGTATGACGAATTTCGCGGACAACTTGTATTTTATTTCTTGTTATTGTTCAGTTTTTTCCCTCAAACTTAAAGCTGACTTCATGTATATTAACTGATATATTTCAAATAAAGTGAGCTTCATAGAAATATCTAAATATTCAGAATGTATTAGTCGGAAAACATACAACATTGCTTCGTTTTCTTACTTTAGCATGTTTTACTTGATGAGTTTTACTTCACGGTCCTGTTCATTTATGATGCAATCAGGCGGCGAATGCATGAATGGAGGCATATTAAATGAAACAACCAGACTGGCGCATAATGTATTATTAATAACCTGAGGAAAAACACTTCTGGTAACTTAGTGTTTATATATCATGCGGCAGAACTTCCCGTTTTTAAGAGTTGAATTGTAAATGTTTAAGTGTCCTAATCTCGGCATATGACCTAATGTAAGAAAGACAAACATCAAAACGCTCGCAGGTAAATTAACGTTTGTTTTGGCCATGATTAAACTCTATGACGACTAGCTATAAACTTTTCATCTGAAAGCTTTAAACGAATACATTTTACTCCTTCCTCACCAAAAAAAGCAGAACACTTTCTTGATTTCTGAGACAGGGAAATTGCAGCAATCTGACCCATAGTGCATGATTGAAGTTTCTTTGACATTCATTTCGAGTCAGTTCCTCAAGGACTTGCCAAGTGAATTGTTAATAACTCTATGCTCTGACTTTTCTTTTTGTTAGAATTACAGGGTTAAGGCAGACTGCCTGTGACATTTATGACAAACATTGACAAAGTATGGCGTGACTTAAAAACTATTTAGTTATACAGAAAAAGAGTGCATCTAATGCTGCATAAAATGTAGATGCGTGTGTGATTGTTATTGTTGTTAGCGCTGCATTCGCACGCCTGTTAAATTACTCGGTTTGTTTAAAACGTTAAATCGCATTATTTGTGAATTCAACTCACTCGCATTTTAGTGCAGGTATTTAAGTCTTTCAGCGTAATGACGGTCGCTTGCTACCTATTTTGCATTGTAATATAGCGATTATGTTGTTTTGCTTATGTTTATTAGATATTAAACATATAGGATAATATTCTTGCTAAAAATGTTTTTAAGTAGCCTATTGCTTTGAAAAATTGCGGCTGCAGTCTTCACCAGCCTCTGTTACATGATAAACTTTTGTTCTCTCCTCGTTGAACTTGGAAATTAACTGATTTTCACTGATGCATTATTTGTCTTTCAGATACACTAACTTGATTTTAATTTGACAGCCAATGAACTTACCTTACTGATAATCGTCATATATATATATATATATATATACTAAATAAGAAAACGTCAATTTGAACTGCAGTTTGGAATCTGTAGATTTATATGAAACATCATTGCAGTGTCATGCATGTGCCCTAAAGAAAAAAAGTGATAATGTTGGTATTGTGATTGCAATTAGTGTTTGTGTGCCACAAAGGCAGCATAAACACATTAATTAACAGGAACTCTGTTCCTTTGTCCTCAATCGCTTTTTTTCTCTAAAACCAAAGTATGTGATACGTTTTCTGTAATAGCCCCCAAAATGTACAGATGAAACTGGAAAAACAATTACACAGGAGATTGGCCCTGGGGTATTGAGAGGTAAGCAGCATGAGGGGTTGGACTGACTCTGGTGCACCTTTGGCCCTTGCATTATCCTGGCATGAGGTCTCTTTGGCAATAGCCAAGCAATTTCCAACAGCACCTGGCTGCCCACCCTCTGATAGCCTCTATACCTGTGCGTACCCACACATGCACACACTTTAAATTGTGCATAATGACTTTCTGTGAAACCAAAAAAAGGGAGTACACAACGAGGATTTGGAAGTCACCTCAGGAAATAAATCATTACCTGCATGAGCTACAGTGTGAAGCTTCAGTATAGAGCTGCCTGTATGTTCAGTTACTAATATATAAACAGTAAATAATGAAAAATAAAAAATTTATTACTTGACCAATTAACAGTTGACATCTTCAATTTTGTTTTGATTTAAGGGCTATTTAAAAAAAAAAAAAAAGTCATGTTATGTATGCAGAAGCAGAAGTGATACTTTCTGTCCCAATGATTGTGCCTTTTGTATATTGTTGCTAAAGTCTTAGAATTTATTTAGGCTTCCAAATCACTAGCACCTGCTCTCTCGCCCCCTGTAGCCCCTGACCCTTGTTTGCAAGTGTTACTGATGCAATGATGGCCATCTTAGCTCTCTGAGTCCTCTATTAATTTGTTAAGTGACTCACAATGATGTCAAACCAGTGGATACCAACCTCTAGTAATCAATATTATTTATATTATCTAATATTTTTGATATGGTCATTGGTGATGTGAACATCATTATGTAAATACAGAACATTTTCCAAAGCTCCAGCTGAACTGAACAATTATTATTATTTTTTTTGCAGACAGATTCACGTGGTTTTACGTCTTTCCTCTTTAAAGCAAATACAATTCCCTTGAAGTTTAGTTAAAGTACCTTATGTATGATATTGATCACTTCTGAACTTCTCTTTCAATTTGTCTTCACAATCTTGATTTTTTTTTTTTTTTTTTAAGTGCTGAACATGTCTACATAAACTAAATGTACAAATATTTAAAATCCACGAATGAATGCAATGAAACCGAAAATTACACCATGGCAAGGATCAGGGGTATATTATCCAAAGCCGGACATTAATGCACCCCTATGGGTTGGCCAAAAAAAAAGAGAGGAAAAAGCGTACGAAATTATGGAAACAGTTGTGCGTTGACACAGCCGTGTCCCTGGTCACCTATAATTTTAAATATATATACTTCTTGTAAAGTTTGCAGATAAAAACGCTGGAAAGAGGAGTGCTTTCAATGTGACAGAGAACGTGTGGTGTTACAAACAAATATTGGGTACTCGTTCTCTTTTAAGGTGCAAATTGATTCGCAGCATTCTTATTTAAACATCCACGTAGACCCGCAAATAGTACTTTAAGCTATTTCTGGAGTGTGAAAAGTACTTGGGTCTAGGAATTCATCCTACCCTGTCTTTTTACTTCGCACGTTATGAGAATACAGTTTATGACGTCTCGGTATAATAACTTCTTATCGGCATCATAGAGGTTTGTCCTTAAAGCCCCCATAACTCTTTTTGTATGTAATAAAGTGTTACACCTAAATTTCCCCTGTGTGTTACAGTCTACCCGACGTAGTCTAAAACATAATCGCATGGGTATGCATTTAAATGAAGGCGTTTAAAACATAAGCAGTTTTTATATGCGCCGACTTTGATGACGTTTATTTTTATTAGGTCATTAGGTGTCTTTATGGTTCCTTGTTAAAATGGGCCTGTGCTCACTGAAATTAAAAATAATAACTTTCCCTCTTTGGGTTTACTCTGCCTTTTTCAGCAAATTAATAATTTCCAGTACAGGCTAATAAAATGTTTATACTAATAAAAAGAGAAAATCTATCTATCTATCTATCTATCTATCTATCTATCTATCTATCTATCTATCTATCTATCTATCTATCTATCTATCTATCACAAGCCGTTAATATGACGCAAATTGTAATTTTTAGATACTATTTTTCATCTGTGCTAACAACCTGCTGTCCACTAACATAACAAAAACCACGAGGAAGGAACAAGTTACAGACTTGATTCTAATTAAAAAACAAGCTGTTGACACTTGTTGGACTTCTGGCAATAAAATCGTCTTGTCTTATTTAAAGTACCAGAAAAAAAAAACCCTTAGTTCATTCCAGTAGTGAAGGGTAAATCAATTTAAACGCAAACTTTACGAATCATCAAGGTAAATGATGGCCCCAATTGCCTTTCTTTAACATTACAATAGGCTTGCAGCACATGCAAAGTAGATTTTGAAAGGACACATCCTGGATTAAAAGTCATATTGAGTACTTTTGCATATTCATCGTTTTTCCTACAGGTGAATAAGCATCGGTAGAGCGCGCTGAAAAGGGTTAATTGACGTGCAAATTGTCCCTATACCTTCCACCTCACTCTGGTATTGTTTGGTAAATAGCGATTTAAAGACAAATACAGTCAAATGCACTTATCTTATAGCGTATTGTAGCTACATACGCGTTGTAGTTTTCTGTATAAATACAATTATAGAGTCAGAATTTTATCTATTATTTTATCTACAAGTAGCCATAACTTCTAGTCTACAGTGGTTTATTTTACAATATCGGGGAATCAAACGAGTAGCCTAAATATTCGGTACATTTTTTTAACAATACAGCAGAAAGAGTTTACTACAGGATCCCCTATAAAGTATCCCCGACGGCATTGAATTGACTTCTGCATCACAGAGCTGGTACAAGTGTGTTATGTGTGGTGATGACGTATGTGGGTGTTTCTAATGTTTGAAAAGTAAAGTATAACGCGGAGAAATAATAGCTAGTGGTAACATATATAGTGCTTACTGCATCCCGCCACATTCAAGGTAACTCCTGGGTTTATTATGATCGCGCACGCACTTGCGTGACCAAAAAGCGTCCGGAACCTGCTCGTGTCGGTTTATCCTCTTAGACAGTGCCACCCCGCTTAGCCGGCAAAGCTATGAGATTGAGTGTGGCTTCAGGGAGGACTAGGGAAAGGACCCTAAATTAGTATTAGCCAGAGCGCTCATCCAACCCATAAACAGTTGAATACTTCTACTTAATGCTCATCTCAGTGTGTTTATTATATTAAGTAAAATGTATGTAGGCTACGCCTATTTGATTACATTTCTGTTAGACTACAGATTAATTAAACAAAACCCTACCTCACATTTCTCATATCTGCTTGTCCGGCATTTTATTGACAACAGATCTTAAATTCACTGTTTTACTTCATGCAGCTAACAACCGCCACTTTTCAAACTCCTTCCACGTGACTGCAGCACCGACGTGTATTCTAATCGTTTTCAGACTTCGTTATAAACAGCCTGTTATTCTTCAGACAGGTATTGTTCAAGGACCAAACCTTCTTTTATATTAACGCTACTATAGGTTTAGTCGTTCGCAATAGCTTTAAATATTAGGCAGGACGAAAAAAAGTCGAGGTTGCTAGTTTAGACAAGCTCAGCTGGTGCTTCGAGGCGCCTCAGCAAAACAGCCAGCGCCATGTTGTGACGTCACCGCATTTGTCAGAAAGACTAGCCGATGGCATGAGAAGAAAAATGTTGTGTGAGATAACTGCGCTTGCGCAGAAATCAGAAAAGATTCAGTTTAAGTGAATTTGTAAAACTGTTTATATTTGAAGATATGGGGGGGGGGTTGATATGAGGGTGGAGTCTATGGGGGTTGGGCTAAAATACTGCATACCAAGCGAGGAGAAAAGAGCCCGGCAGGTCCCCCAAAAATAATATAGCCTTTAAATCGTGAACTTGACTCAGTGGAAAAAATATTTTGTGTGTTCACCACTTATGCTATTATTGATTCGTGTTTCTAAATGGCGGGTTATTTTTTTAGGCTATTATTTTTTTATAAATATACGATAGTTAGATATATTTTGTATACATTTTCTGTAATTTATTTTAAATTCTGCAGCAATGTCTGAATTAGTGCTGCACTGTTAGGCTATATATTTAAAATATAATAAGTCTTTCTGTAATGTTGTTGAATAATAAAAATGTACGTTCTGCCACTGGTGCAATCTCTCTTGTTCACGTTTTGAATGAATGTCTGCCAAGCCCAGCCTACATAATTGAAATCGAGAGAATGGCTTAGTGGCTTAGCCTATCTCGGCAGAAAGTTTTCAAACTTAAAATTATCAGGGTTCTTGCGTGTGTACTCCCCAAGGTCCCAAGATACGTCCTGAAATAATCATGTACTAAAGACGGCTGTTAAGCTGCGTTAACGCTACCTAATTCTGAACTTTTTCATCCCTCAAAGAAACATGATGCTAAGATGGCGGCTTCTTACTGTCAAGTTCAAGTGTGTTGCTGCTTCGTACCGTTGAAGTAGGGCGTATATGCTATAAATTCACGGTTAGGACCAGAGAAAAACAGCAAAAGAATTAAATGAAAAAGAAAAACTGAGGTCTTCATTTGTGACATTTCAGAATTTGTTTTAATTCCAGTCAAAAACTTCACATTTTGTCATAAATAGTTTGTTAAACAAACCAACAAACAATAACCCTACTTCGAAAGAAAGTACAATATTTTGTTGATTTTTGAATAGGTATATTGAAGTAACATCGTTTGCCTCGAAAATGGCACAGTGACACAGTTCATCAGTTAAACATGTGCTTTTCAGGAATAACTTGATGCGTGACCCATTTCCACGAGAAAATGCCACAGAATCACATTCAAGCTCCATTTGTACATCAGATCTGTATGAGATCAGGGCTTAATATACATCGAAGGTGGCTGAAATAAATCTTTCTTTTTAACTTAACGTATAGAAAATAGTATAGAAAACATATATTCATTAAATTATTTAAATAAACGTATTTATATATCACGTTACTTAAGAGGTACTGTATTTTTTTTTTAAACGTTTGTTTTCAAAAGTAGTGCTGGTGGTTTGAAATCATGTTCATAAGCACAATATAGCTATTTATATGCATAATTTTAGTCTTAAAAAATATGTAACAATGCAACGCTGTAACTCTTGGTGTCACTGAACACATATTTTCCCTCACTTTTCCACCTTAAAAAAGTTCTAGTACTCTTAATACTAAATTTCATTCACACATACAGTTCCACATGTGGAAAAGTTATTCACATAAAACAAGCAAATGTGTAATCAAAGTTTTCTATATGCTATACCACAGTATTCATAACAAACAACACGCTATATTCACAGAAGAACTACATTTAAAACAATGCAAACTGACAGACAAAAAGTTTTATTTTGAGATTACTGTTGTGACAGATCATTGCTCCTCTTTGACACATTAAACACAGACTTGCATCCACAAAGACAGTTCTGGAACCATCAAAAATGGAATAGCATACTGATTCAAATGGCTGTACCTCAGACCCCTAGAATATAATGTCTTTAACACTGTCACACGAGTTCAAAGTCGATGCATGAATGAAAGCTATACTATTGCATGGTGTATCTGATCAAAAAGTGGCGTGTTGATGAAAACACTGGTCAGTGGGCCTCTCGAATTTGTAAGTGTTCATTATAGAGATGTAGTCTATACTCTGATGCTAAGAGTAAATGGAAAAAAAGTCATTTTGATAAGAACCAGAAAGTATCGATATTACTTCCTTGCACGGCTGATTTTAAGGAGAAGAAAAAAAAAGTTTTTATTTATTTTTATACCGGTCCTCACATGAACTTGCGTTGGAAAATGCATACTTGAAACTATAGATCATGTCATGTCATAATATTCATATAATTAACACTTTACGACCCAGATAAGACACATATATTGGTTAAAAAAAAGATACAATCGTATCGTGGGAACTTTAGAACTGACTCCCTTTTCATCGTTAAAACTGGTTATTGACTCAAAACTGTACAGTCTTGTTAGAAAACATTTCCATAAATATCATTTAAGATTCGGCTCTTTCGCCGATAATTAAATTACAAATCGATAAATATGGCATCATGGATATGTATTTACATCAGTATTAGCAAAGGCAACGTTATATTCAAATGTAACAATCGTAAGCTAAAACCACATTTCTCCACCTGAAAACTGACTTGGACAACAGATTTGACTCCATCAAACAAGGAAATACATTCACGAGTAGGCTATATACTTATTTATGATTTATTATTTTTTGTTCAAGTTCAAGACAAAGACTTTGGCACGTTTCTTAAGACTGTCTGAAGTTTTAACAATCAATCAAAGGGATGTGAGTGTCACCCTAATATAAAACACCGTGAAATATTCTTTCTTTGCCATTATTTTTAAATATTTTTTTCAGAAAATACATAAAATGAAAAATAAAATAATCATCTGAAATCTGAAAACTAAAGGAAAACCATTTATTCTTAGAAAGTGTTATTTTGTTATTTTATGCCTTGCTAGTTTTCTTCGAACTCGGAATAAAGTCAAATTTCGAATCCTGAGAATGGACGAGGCCTGTTGGCGAACTCTCATCTTTTCCTGTTGTTTCAATGCCATTTTGAACGCCACAGCGTAAATAGTTTTTTTAAAGGTTACTTCAACCTTTTGGTCCACCATTTGAGCAACCCGTTGGGAATTTTATCGTCATAATAAGGTTGCCATTATTGCATATATGTAGGGGTGTGATTTTTGAATGTAAACAGTAAAAATAGTGACTTACCCAACCCCTGCCCCTAAACCTACCATCTGTGAAGAAAACGCAAGATATAGGAGGCAGATGCAAGTACTGGCAAAATTTATTTAAAAATGATTAATATACGCTAAGTGTTTCCTATTTAAAAAAATTACCTTCCCTTCACGTCGAAAAGTGACGCTAAAGGGGTACCTTGAGCGTCAAAAAGCGACGCAAAAACCAAGCGTCAATATGTGACGAGTTGGGATGAGACTGTGTTAATTTGAGAGTCTGCTTGGAGCTTCAAACGTACCATTCGTTAAAATTAGGTGGTAGTCCATCGCTGTGCGCTGATGTATTTTGCACTGCAGACGTGGGTGTTTTTGTCGGGTCTTCAGTGTTCGCAGAAACCAGCACTGGCGGCGTGGAGGACTCGTATCCAGAGCTAGCAGCTGGAGACGACTCTGAGCCTTGTGAGTCGTGTACCTTAAATTACAACGTTCATAGATGTATGACATACAGGCAGGCTTGTACACGGTTAAACTTTATGCTATGTCTAGGATTTCTGATCTCTGTTATACATTTGTGAACCAAAATACAGAACAATATCAGGCCTGCTTAAAATGAATGTAAACGCATTGTTCGTGTAATTCACATTACGTTTATCTAAGGGGTTACAACATTTTTATTTGATCAGAAAATGTCCCTTACCTTCATGTGTTTCCTGAGAGAGCTGGGGTGTGTATAGGACTTGTCACACACTTTGCAGATATATGGCTTGTCAGATGTGTGCACGTGCATGTGCTTTTTCCTGTCGCTGCTGTTCGCAAAGCGCCTGTCGCAGCCGTCGAACTCACATTTAAATGGCTTCTCACCTGCAAGTGAGAGCAAACACTGAAGTTTTAGTAATGTAACTTTTTTTAATAGAGCGGATGTTCAGTACAACTTTCAGTTATGTAATATGCCTTTCGATATTAACAGGCCGTGTTGCGCTCAGATGGTTTGGCTATACTCACATCTCATGCTCCTTGAGAGACTTGGCTGTTATCCTTTATTTTACTTCCCAATAATTTTTATATTCGTTTTAGCAAATCAACACGCCATGCATTGTCGTGAACTGTGTAGCAATTGGTGAACAGTTTTTGCACACGTTTCTTGTCTGCCAAGTGTAACCATATAGACTGTTCAACAGCTTGCTTTGCATTTCATTTGGACCTCGAAAGGGGTCAATTATTTAGGCATAAATCCAGCCATCAGACTAAATGCACTTCGACCACTTCCTACTTTCCGAGACCAATTTGTAGCATTGTATTCATACAATACACAAATCCCATGCTATTTCTAACTTTATAGCCACAAGCATCATAGCTTCACGAATGCAAGAGGACAGCCCATTCACAAATTCACTCCACAACAACGCATGCAGCTCTGCATTTGAATTTTTCTGTTATTCATCTCCTCAAAGAGACCGTTCAAATAACTTGATTTTAATAAAATCATATTTTGCTCAACCGGGAAAAACAAGAGAATAAGAAACTAAATTTCTTAATAACGGCCATGTGATCAAAATAAGTTAATCTTCCCAAACATTTGACAAATGTATTTAATTCCCCCAAACCTAAAGTGTAGTTAAAGTTGTTGTGGCAATTCTCCTCCATGTTAAACTATTTAATTTAATTTATTACATTTACTTTCAAATTAATTCAAAAGAAAATGCACTTTTTTTCTTTAACGTATAAATAACCCCGCTGGAATATTAATAAATGAATATTTATTTTTCCAAAACCAGTGGGTAAGCAAAACGGGGGAAATACGAATGCCTTACCAGTGTGAGTTCTTTTGTGAATTTTAAGATTTTCTGATCTTGCAAAGATTTTCCCACAACCGGGGAACGGACAAGGGAACGGTTTCTCTCCAGTGTGCACTCGGATGTGGTTCACGAGTTTGTATTTGGCCTTAAAGGATTTCCCCCCTCTAGGGCAATCCTCCCAGAAGCAAATATGATTACTCTGTTCTGGGCCGCCAACGTGTTCCATTGAAACATGTGTCACCATTTCATGCATTGTGCTGAAAGTTCTGTCACAAGTCTTTTTAGGTCTGTTCATCTGATTCTCATCTATCCATTTACAAGACATTTCTTGCTTAATAGGCTGCCGCATGTATCTGAAGAAGGCCCCCGGACCATGGTGAGTGGGTACGTTCATCCCCATGTTCATATTAATGGGATGGTTGTAGTTATGGAGCTGAGCGGTGCCGTAAGGGTCCGTACGAGGGCTGGCCACAGGTCGGTACGGATCTGGACGGCCAAAAATGTCCCCGCGTAAACCCAGGTGCATTTGACCATTTACAACATGTCCTCCCGGTGAAGTGTGGCTCACGCTCTGGTCGTGAAGTCCGGGAAACAACAGATGTCCCGGGTTGTCCGAAATTCCGGGGGGCCCGTGTAGACTCCCAGCAGAAGCGGCAAAGATTCCATGCTGGGCACTCGGCGGTGCGGTCTCTCCTATGCATGCGCCCCTGTTTCTAAAGAGAAAGTCCCTGGTCGAATTGAATGCTCCACCGGCGTAAGAACCAACTTGTCCCCCGTGGTGGTGTCCGAGCGCGGCTGCGTATCCAGTAGCTTGCGGGGTGAACGCTGATGACTGGCTGGAGGCGATATCGTGAGTAACGGGACTTATCTTGAAGGCAGCCGAGTGAGATGAATCTGCGAATGGACTGAGCCCCAGCCCAGGGTCTCTGTTTCCCAACTCATGGTGTCTAGGCGTTCCGAACCCCCCTACTCCTAGTGAAGGGAACTGAGGAGCGCTATCAAGAAGCATAGTCATTGGGCTCAATCGAGAAAAAGCAAGTGAAAAAAAAAAAAAAAGAGAAACCCCAGTTTAGTGGAGTGAAGTGGGTGACGGTAAACTGAGCACAATTTCACGTAGGCTTCAATAAACAAATCTTGAATTGAAAAACGAAAGGATAATCCCGGGTCTCAGTAAACGCGTAACTGGGATCCGTGAGAAAGAGGATCAAACTTCCCCCCCTTTCCAGGCGAATGATGTCCTTGGACTGATAAAGTCAATCACTCACTCCTTGCACATAAATGAGCTCGGGAGGCAGCTCTAAGCTGACCAATGAAAGCACAGCGCTTTCTTTGTCACGTGACAGCTAGGAAGGGCGCTAATTGGCTGCGCGTTCGTTGATTGGCATGGTTTAGTATTGAAAATGGCAGTTCGTTTCAGTGAGTAAATTTGATTGGTTGCTGTTGGCATTATTTGCAGGTAGAGCAACGGGACTTTATTTCGGTTCAGTAAGAAAGGCTTGTTTATTTCCCGTGCACGTCAGCTGTTCCCAAAGTTACATAAACTTGCAGGAGTTGCTTGACTATTAATTTCTCAAAATACACTTTTGCCGAGCCACTTAAAAAAAAAAAAAAGCGAAATGAAGAAAATGGCAAAAGTGACTTAATAAAAAAGTAGCAATTTCTTATTTTTTTTTGGAAACGAAGATAATCTATCTATCTATCTATCTATCTATCTATCTATCTATCTATCTATCTATCTATCTATCTATCTATCTATCTATCTATCTATCTAATGTACATAGCCTATATGAATCCATCAGGTTTTTCTTTTTTCTTTTATTTGTTTTTTTTTTTCTGAAATCAATTTTAGAGTTCTAAATTTCCAGGAGCCGTAAAATGGTGAAACATATATCGCACTGTAGAGTGTAGAACTCA
The DNA here is from genome assembly GCF_936440315.1 of Barbus barbus. Classification (NCBI taxonomy): domain Eukaryota; kingdom Metazoa; phylum Chordata; class Actinopteri; order Cypriniformes; family Cyprinidae; genus Barbus; species Barbus barbus. The sequence continues at coordinate 22,234,468 of NC_136761.1, read as the reverse complement.
AAAACAAGAGTGAAAGAAATCTGATGCTAATTATAATAACCCTATGACTTTTTTTTTTTTTTTCAAGGTGACAAAAATTCTTGCTATTGAGGAAGTTTCACAGGGCTGCTGGGCTGCTGGTGACTCGCTGCAGGACACATAAAATCTGATCAAGTTCAGAGACGCGTTGAGTGTCTCAAGCAGCGCTTTTTATACCTCCAAGCCATTTCACGTTCCCTCTCCCCCTCAATCCCTCCTCGAAAGGAGCTCCCTTTTATATTTTAGAGATTAAAAAACTAAAATCTTTAAATCAGACCTTCATTCCGGTCTAGTCCTCAGCTATCACGCTTTCACTTTCAGCACATTTTCTACGAGGAAAAAAGCATATAGGGACCTAGTCTAATAGTTTTAAGGTGAGTAGCGTAATCTATTTTTCATTTTCATTGACAAAGAATAGCGTATGCATCATTTCGCGCGCGCGCGCGTGTGTGTGTGTGTATATATATATATATATATATATATATATATATATATATATATATATATATATATATATATATATATATATATATATATATGCTATAGTGTAGTGCGTATATATAAACACCTATTTAAAAAAAGTCACAAGTTTAGCTTCTGTTAGCAATATATATATATATATATATCCAGTTATTCTCCTAATCTTTCTGCAAGCTTCACCCCCCCCCCCCCCCCCCTCCTTTCTGCTGTGTTTCTTTCTTTCTGACCCTCTCTCTCTTATACTCTCACTTTCGTACAAGAACACACATGTGAGTATGTTGTAGCCTACCGTCGAAAAGATTTACGGAGATTTTTTTTAGGTTTCACAGTCGGCAGTGAGATAGTTAGGGTTTCTTATCCACTCTGGATGTAGGCCTAGTTTGTCTGTTTAAATGTGGACGCGCTTAATATATTATGTGACATATTCATTTCCAGGCGTGGCTAGGAAATAAGTTCTTAAGGACGTTCTTTGCTTTCTCTGTGCAGGGAATTGTTCAGTTATTTGACTTCAATTCTTTACTGCACTGCAACTCTAATGTCGACCAAAGGGCAAATGAGGGCAAGAGACGTTTTTTAACTCAAGGGGGCCTCGTACGTTATTTTAGGTTGGACCACGGAAAACTGGAAGGACCTAAAGGCCTGTAATTGCATAGACCAGATCTATATTTCGACCGATTGTTTGAAGTAGTCAAATAATGTTTCGTCAGAATAATGCGATGAGCTCCAGCTCCCGCCCCCTTTAGTCTAAGTCTTCATATTTTTAGTCAGAGCAGAATTACCTGGAAACTGCTGAACGTTGAACTCTTAAAGATGAGTCGGACTAATACACAATTATCAAGCTCAGTATAGCATCGTTCATAGATGGAGTCTTGATAATTATCGATGTATAGATAAAGTTCTGTTTATTCTTTTATTCCAGTTGTCAATCTCACATTAAATTAATTTAATTCATACCTAAATACACATAATAAAAATGAAATCTTTCGCTGCTTAGCAACAACAGATGGAAATGTCTCCGATTACCTATTCGTCATCCTTTTAGGGAGATTATATTACGGGTAGTTTTTTAATCTTTAATTTTATTTTGAGGTAGGCCTATTACTTGTATCTTCTCTTTCTGTACATGTATGTAGACACATGGCTTTATATCTGTGAACGTATCCCTTAAACATTCTAAATTCTATTTATCCTGTTTTCTACTAGCTTTGTTGAGGAGTGGGTCTATTTATCATATTTAATCAGTATTGAGTAATGAGATAACTGTGGTACCTTCAATTAAAGTGTCTATATCAAATTTGTTAACTATGTTTAGCATAAATGACTGGAAATTAAATTTGTCGAGGCGTTACGCATCTGCTTATTAGTGAATGCAAACTGCTGTTGCCAGGATAGACTATTGTGCCCTGCTGAGTCCTAAAAATGAGAGAAAAATGGCGTTAAAAGTGTGGAGTCCGTGTGTTTGGTGCTTTTTCCTACTTATATCTCACTTAGTTTGTCTCTATTTTCCACTTAGTTTGCCCATGTAAATTTACCGACATTTAGCCCATAACTTGTAAAGCTGAACACCCGCTACGTTCATTGAAACGAAGAACACTTTTTCTGTAGGTTTCAACCTAATAGTATGTTAGACCGAATATATTCAGACTGCGTTTATTACCACGTTTTACTATTATTTAATTTTTTCAATTTTATTTATTTTTGAATTCTTACAAGCAATGTATGGCTTTGTTGATGTCTTGATATGGAAATGAAGATAAGGCTACATTTGTAATTGTACAAAAATATATCTAATACAGGTATGCAAGGAAGAGAGGTACTTCACATTTCGGCAAAAACATTATTTAGATTTGTAGAGTATATAATTTAATGTTTCATAATACTCACCTTTCAGTTGCGTTATCTTCTTTAAACCACTGTGATAATACTTAGTTTAGGTAGCCTACTGTTATATTTAGTTTGGGTAGCCTACTGTAGGTCCCAAAGACAAGTCTGTGACCTTCGTGAACTATAGATATGTGTCATTAGGTCTATTTAGTGACCACAAAAATACAATATTCAATATACCTAATAACTTTTCTCTTATGTTCATTCATGCTCTCTCTCTTTCTCTCTCCATATGTATTTAAATATGATTGTAGCCTACTAACTAATTTATTGGAAATCTTAATATTGCAAGTTGTATATTAACAGAATATGTGTAGAAATGCCTTTTGTCTTTTCCAGTAATGAAGAAATAACGAAGAAAGAAATTTATCAGGAAGAGTTGCTGTGTGGTGTGGGAAAAAATCTGCCACTGATTGTTCTCTATGCTCTGTTATGTTGTTGGATATCATGATTTATCTAAAAACTGCATTGCGACTCACTACATATAAAAGTATATATTATTGGCCTTTTCTGGTCTCTCTTGTCTTATATTAAGTTTGATATGACCTGATATGTAAAGAGAATGCTGTTTTTGACTGTTAATTATGACTTGATTGTGAATATACAGTTCCTGTAACCTCAGTAAATATTGTCTTGTAATGTTTATTCTATCCAAGAACTTGATGTGTGGGAAGAATTATATTATTAAATAACCAAGTTTGTGCCTACTCAATGGGGGGTGGGGGGGCAGTCTTCAGAAGAAATATATGAATTACTTTCTTAAATTCAAAATGTTGTAAGGTAAGTGAGCAGTGTCCCTGGTATAAAAGTTGTGTAAGTTGTTCTTTAGATTCCAACGATTCACATAATTAAATTCTGTTCTTAGTAGGTCAACATTTTGTGTGGTTATTTAAATATCTTTGAGTTGGCCCTTTAAAAAAAAAATAATAATAATTTGACGGTTGCACACTATGATGCTGTCACACTTTTTACAGTAACAGTGAGTACACCACAAACGTGTTTTCATTTGTGTCCGTTTAATATTGACAAATGCAAAACATTCAAAATAAGCGAATACATTTCCTTTTAAAATGACAACAGGTCATCTTGGGGTTGTAAAAGCTGTCATTCTTGTAACCTCGAAAGTTAAAAGTCTATTAACCCTTGCATATTGCACGAACAATTATCGTTATATTTAGCTATTAGCCTATGCATACTGACGTAACCCTAGTTTTACTGTGGCTCATTTTTGTGCATTTATTATTATTTATTAACTAGATATATTATTTATGAATGCATTTAATTCACCTATTAATTTTTGTAAATGAATAAAACAATTCTGTTATTTTTTTGCAACTCGGGAAAAATATTCGATAAAAATGCACGCCTAAGTACATCCAATAAAATTAAAATCAGCTTCACTAAACAAACTAATAGACCTACACATGCGGAAAGATGCTTTTTACAATATGAGATATTTTTATGTGCATTATAATCAAGTAGTGCCTCCCGAATTTCCATGTTATTAAGTGTTATAATAGCAAATATTATGTAATTTTACATAAATAACAAATAATATTTCTTAACTTTTTGCTTGAGAACAGTAAAGTTTCTGTCACATTTACCTTTAGCTAAATAAGCTATATATATATATATATATATATATATATATATATATATATATATATATATATATATATAATAAATAAATAACTAAAAAAATAATAATAATAATAAAACGAATACCAGTATTATAGCTACTGGACCGAGTAACACCAAAGAATAAACAATTTAATTAAAGTTAAAATTAAATATTAAATATTAAAACCGAAATTGTGGCTTGAAAGATAATTTTGATTTCGTTGCTTAACTCCGGTTATTTTTATTCGATGTTGAAATCACACTGTTGCACAGCATTCGTAGCACAGGCTTTCTAATAATTCATACATGTGTGTATGTATATGGCGTTTAAACATTTCGATATCTTAGCCAACAATATCGCATTCGGCACTCTCAAGTCACAGAACAGCCAATATCTGGCAGTGCGCGAGCGGCACATATCAAAGCATTTTCTCTGAGATATTTGAAAACGGAGTCGTGTGGTGAACGCCTGCGTGTCCCTTTTAAAACAAATCCAGGGACTGTCAATCATCGCGCATTCCGACCAATCCCAAAGCACCGATTTTTAAAAGCTGGTTTGCCTGCTGTGCTTTTATATTGCAGTATGGCCTGGTTCGGAGCATTTTACTACCACGGTTATTGCCACAAATCAAGAGGGCAAAGTGAACGGCATGGGACTCGCACCAATCGTAACGAACCTGGGTCCGATTCCTGCGTTTGAGAGGTTTACAGGCAATAACTGCACATGCAGATGATACAGCGGGGGAAAGGGGGAAGAGTTTTGTAGGTAAATCGTAAACGTTAGAGGTTGGTTGATTTGCCAAACCCTCAGCCAAGCTTGCAACAAAACATGACAAGCCTGTCGCGGTTTAGTGGCTGCCCTCTTTCTTGCGTCAACCCTGGGGAGAGCAATACTGAACCCAGCGTGGTGCTGCCACCTTTGGCAGAGGAGCACATGGGGCACCCCACTGGCAGTTCCTTAAAACTCTGCCCCTCACAAAATTTGCGAGACTACCACGAGACGAGGGCCAGTGCATATGTTGACCACTCGGTTACCCATTTTCCAGACACTGGATACACCAGTCATCGCTTAGAACCCAGTCCTAGGGGCATTATCATTGGGACAAATCTGTCAGCAGCAGGCATGCCACCAGTAACTGATCAGCTGGCTCCGAGACCTAACCAACATGGCAATATTGGAAGGTACCGCGACCTCCACAGCTATAGGGATGGCAGGAGCCACGCGTTCTTCAACACGTATCAAGAGCAGGCCCATGGCTCGTCAGACGCTACTCGAGATCTCAGCAGCCAAATGATGTTGGGTCTTCCAGGGGATCTTCTCTCACGAACGCACCCTTACGGGCAGTCGGTCAGTGGCCCCAGGGCCAACAGCCAGGAGCTAGTCACCCAGTTCCTGGAGTTCTATAAGCCTCTGAATATGGCCATGCAGCGAGGAGGGGGTGACGCCTTTCTCAGGTGCTCCAGGCAGAACCCAAAGCACGAGCTGGTGTGCAAGTGGAGTGACGGCCAAGAAGGCACTGGCAAGCCGCCCTGCGCCAGGAGTTTTGGGACCATGTATGAACTCGTCACCCATGTGACGATTGAGCATGTCGGAGGACCGGAGCACTCTGACTACGTTTGTCACTGGGAGAACTGTTCAAGAGACAGAAAGCCTTTCAAAGCCAAATACAAGCTCATCAACCACGTCAGAGTGCACACTGGAGAAAAGCCCTTTCCCTGCCCTTTTCATGGATGTGAAAAAGTTTTTGCCAGATCCGAGAACCTCAAGATACACAAGAGAACGCATACAGGTTAGTTAATAATAATAATAATAATTAGAATGACAGGATTCAAACTTATGGAATTGTTTCTAAAACTTCTTTCGGAGTGTTTTGCTTAACATTGTTTCAACACAAAATTAATTCATGAAGAATTGCCAGGACAGAAAAACTCGACAAAACGTAGTCTACTGATTGATTATTTGTTCCCAAAGTAACACTATAAAATATTCTACCCGTAATATTTTTTAATGTCTTTTTTTTTGCTGTTCACGAACACTGCTTTTGACAATGGGTTGTCAAAACACATGATTAATTCATTTTCAAAATGTTTCGCCATATAAATTAATGTTGAATTTTGTACACAATAGAACTGAATTTTCTACAGCCTGTGCCAGACTTTAATTTGAGCTGCGATTAAAGGATGCATTTATATCAAATGAAGCCTATTGTTTGTTCTAACGTTTGTTACTCATATAAGAGGGAGGATTTTTTTTATTTCGTTTTCAGAAACTTCCGAGCTGGTGAAAATCAGTCCACAGACCAGTTTATTTTTTTGGGGGGGGTGCCTCTCATTCATGCAGTGAAAATAAATAAATAAATGCTGGGGTACCGGAGAGCTGTGACGTAGCATTTACGCAAGGCACAGCTGAATCCTCTGCTCTCTGATATAGTAGAGTGCACCCGCTCCAGCTAAACTCTGCAAGCTTCGAGTCCACTACACTGGAAACTGACGTCACATTAATCCTTAGAATGTTATGATCGGTGTACATGGCCACTTCATTTTTTTAAAATGTTTTACCATAAGATATGATTTATAAATAATAATACAAAAAAAAATAATCGATATGACTGTAATTATTAAAGCCACTTTTTTTCTCTCTAGAAATGAATTAATCAATCTTTGGCTCAGGATGCATATAAAATATGAATTCGGTCGATTAACAGAATATCTGCGAATATTAGGAAATATAATTTTTGACTGAAAACACAGAAATTGAAAATGAATCACCGACACAATTCCATAAAATTATTTATAAGTGGTTTATTATGGGTTAATAAAACTGTTGAAATTAAACTTAGCCTATATGTTCTTAATAAAAAAAAAAAATTAAAACTGAAATCAATTTGAGTTAGCCTAAGCTATGCATTTGCGGTTCAATAATAAGCTAAATCTGATTTAGCTCGTGTGAACCATGATTTCGAAAGTAGTAGCAATTGCATCAAAACAACTGACTGGAAAACATCGCTAGTTTTATGAACGATGGGAAAAGATTTATCACGATTTGCATGCACGAGTGTTATCTTAACAAAGTTCTGTCCTCGCCTGCTATAGCCTACTGTTGAATGTGTGGAGCAGCACACTTTCTTTTTGGTACAACATACTGCATAACAAATTTAATGACTCAATGCACTCAGAACTAATGAGCCATGGTTGACTGTACATCCCACCCGTAACTCGCGTTTCCCCTCCTCTGCCCGTTTAGGTGAGAAACCGTTTAAATGTGACTTTGAGGGCTGCAATCGGAGATTTGCAAACAGCAGTGACCGGAAGAAGCATTCTCACGTTCACTCCAGCGATAAACCCTACACGTGCAAGGTCAGAGGCTGTGAAAAATGTTACACACATCCCAGCTCCTTGCGCAAACACATGAAACTCCACTGCAAGGCCTACAACGCCAAAATCGGCGAAGACGACGAGCACCTGGTAGAGGCCAGGTCTCCTGAGGTGGTGGAACAGCAAGACACGCCCGCCTCTACCACAGTGACGCGAACGATGACTACCCTGTCTCCAGAGACACGAAATGAGTCGACTATGAGGTCACGTTTCCATCACACCTTTGATAACAGTTTGGACTATATGGCGCACAGACCACAATCCCTTTTGGACCCTCTGTTGCTACAACGGGGCAGCTACAGACCAGAGTCTGTACAATACTCGTGCAGCCAACCAAGCCATACATACGCAGCTAGCCATAGAACTTTTGCGTCCAACTCACCTTTTCAAAAGAGTCTGGTAAATGGCTGGTACACATGTCATAGCGCCGTGGACACTTTTTCACCCAAACACTGTAACGGTGATATATAATGTCTGTAATTCGGGCTTGTACTCTGCGTGTTAAAGCATTGACGGATGACAGCTGAAGGGTTCCTCTTCATGTAATATTATATCCTACAGGATAGTGCAATTTGTTACTGTGAGCTTTATCTGTTGTACATTATGTTCTTGTATTGGTGAGGCGTCGGTGACTAAACTGTAAATAGCTTACTGTAAAAGTAAAGAAAAAAAAGGTTGCCAAAATGTAATTCATATATAAAATATCTACAAAACAGATGGCCACAAATGGAGTAGAATATATAGGTCGAAAAAATAAAGTAAGTTATTCCTGCACAGGAAAAATAAATAAATGGTGTATTATTATGAGGTTCTGTAGAGGCAGGGCCTCCATCTATGTGATGTAGAATGGAAATAAGAGGTTTATCTCTTGAAACGTGATTAATAAAAGTTAGTGACGTGAATATTTTTTTCTGTACATTCCAAGTTGGATTTTACATGCGTTTTCTGTCAGTTTAAATGTAGTTCTAAGATTATTAGAATGAAAAATATTGTTTTCTTGATGTGTGTAAAGGTAAATCTTCACACTACACTGCCAATGAGTGCATTTTATACCTTAATACTTTTGTGGCAATTATCATAGACATCGGTCCCCCTTCATTGAGAACATGTTTAATTAAGATTCTACTGTATATACTGTACAATTAATTATGCATTCGAAGTTTCATTAAAGTATCTCTATTCTCTTTGATCAGGCGTGTGATTTAAACTCCATGCTTCTCAAAGTGTGTGAGTTCACTGTAACAGTTTTGGATTTTATCTGTATTACGTGCCCCTTTATTTAACGGATACCTATGTGTATTTAGGTTTTTTGGAATGAAATTGCAAAACGAGAAACTTTAGAAACCTACTTTTTGTGACTTTCAGACTTTTGTGTAGCCTAGTGTCTAAAACAATTGATTTAAAGAAGTTAAAACTCTGATAAAGTAATTGTTTGCGGTGAAGGTGATTTTACAGCCGAAGTTGCCTCACCTCGAATGAACTCCTGCACATTCCAAATTGATCGTTATCTTCTTTTCAGTTTAAACTTATATGCAAACTATGTTATCATAATTTTGTTTGCTATTAACTTTATTGCTATTAAACTGCAGCAGAGTATGACACAGCATAAACAAAAGCGCAAGCGAGGATATAGGCCTTAAACGCTAACCTGCACTCACTTACGTTGCTTAATATATGAATATGTAGGTTTTCATTTGGTTTCGGTAGACTTCTCACTCGTTTTCAGTGTGCTAGAGCATTGTATGATCGTACACGGACTCAAATCTTGTTCCGTCAAATACAAGTCGGCTGTAATCTCACTTCTGTTATCAAGAACCAAATGGCAGCCTACAATTGAAACCTTTGGTGGTGATGAATGAAATGTTAGGTTAATGCAGAAGGTACCACACAATGAATACCAAATTGCAAGCCTGAGGTTCACAACTCTTTCAGTACACTGGTTGCATAATGAAATTACTATTGCATATTTTCAGATTTGTCTTCAGTCTCAGTAGTTTAATTGATTCCATATTTTGACAAATCTGAACACTAACCTGATTGTAAATACTGAAAAATTATATTTGGGGCCTTTGGTAGTGGCCCACTGTTCAATCAACAGTTATAGTCAGAGAGTTTGCACTTAGATATTTTGTACTCCAGTTTTGCCAAGATTTCTTTTGATGTGTGTGTGTGTGTGTGTGTGTGTGTGTGGTGTTGTGAAGTGGTAGGGCATTGTAGAGTAGTGTGAGGGACTTGCCTTTCTAACACACTGTGCTGTGAAGCAGCTAACACTAATTACCAGGATGCATAGCATTTTAAAAGATTTATTTCCTTCCTGGTTGGTTATTACAATAATGCATTTCATTCATAATTTAAGAGTCCAGTTCACACTGTCAAGGATGGTGCCTTAGGCACCAATCATGACAACCAACTTATAGAGAGAAACTGGCGAAAAAACGGTGACCAAAGAATAGAGTGGGCCTCTGTATTTTTTCTTTCTTTATTTTTTTGATTATTTGAGGCTTGAGAAAGAGACTGTAGGTTTAACTGAAAAAGAGGCTACCAAGGCTTTTTGACCCTGTGGGCCTTCTAACATGTCTTTCAGTTCATTCGTTTAGCTATCGTGAATAACCTTAGAAAGGTCATATGGCAAAAGTAAAAAAACAAACCTACCACCATCAATGCTGGACTGATGCGGTGTGTTCAAAGGAAGTTGTTGTAAATGTGAAGTTTAAGAAATTCTTAATTTCTGTTTTAAACACTGCTATCATTGAGCAGCAGGAAATTGAAAAAAAAGAGCACAGGAAGTTTATTTTGTGACAGTCTGACGCTAGGCAAGGACGTTTGTAGCTTGTTTTGAGGAAATATTTAGAAATTTGCCATGTTTCTGTTCTTTGGTGGAAAGTTGAACTGTTTCTTTTATATATAATTGTATAATCAGTAGATAGGATGCTTAACACTGATACTTGCATTAGTGTGGTGTGTATCTCAAATGCTAAAAACGTAAAAACGCATTTGTCATAATTCATCCAAACTGATCTTGTCTTATTTGTTAAGGTATCTCAAAAATATGATACCACTCACAACGCAAATGTGTTAAATCTTGTTGTGAGTAAATTGCAATGGAAAGAAAATATTTTCCATGCTTGCCTTGTTTGAAATCTTACTTTCCAGCACAAATAATGTGTAGTGTGTATGATTTTAAAATATATACAATATTATCATTAACAAAATGCCAACAAAATTAGACAAGAAATTAAACTGAAAACAATAGAAAAGAACATTAAAATATATGCTTCAGTTGTTTTCTAGTGTTGTACATATGGTTACATATATAAAACAATAGAACAACTTAACATTTATCACATTAAAACAGTTTTTTATTGTTTCTGTCAGAATTATTTTATTTAGGTCTAGTGTTGCAGGTAATAGAAAATTAGAATATTACATATTGGACTCTCTAATTTGGCTGTCTTGATATCTTTTTTCCTCAAACTATCCTGTGATTGAAATCAAATGACAAAATAATACGTGAAGACTCATTGGATACTATCGTACAATTTCTTGGTAACCTTGTAGTATTAGCAGATACTGACCTCCTTTAGAAGTCCTGTGATTGTACAGTGCTTAAGATACTGTTTTTGTGGAGTTTTAATGTGCATTTTTTAGGTTGAAATCCTATGTTGGTAATGTGATTGCATGTACAACAATATTTGTTGTGGACTGTGGTAAAGCTATTACGTAGCTTAATTTTTACATTCATGCAATCCTATAAGCATACATACAATCTACTTTATAAATTTAAAGTCTTTTTAAATGCTTACATCTTAAAACCTAATTTAGTTTTACTGTATTGTTGCAATAAGACCAGCAAGTTTACATGTATGTTTTTTTTGTTTGTTTTTCCAAGGAGTTTTTCTGTAAACTCCTTGGTTTTCGTTTTACTGCATCATAGATTTACTCTCTGAAATCAACCTTCAGGAGGATTTATATATAAAGATGTCCTTGAATAGGTGTCTGTGTTTAGTCCATTCCATATTCAGTCCGTATTTTTTGCAAGTGCAGTGGTGGTGTGCATTTTGATCAGCCGGAATTTAGATCTCTTTCCTAAACCTTTTAATGCCTGTTGTTTTATCTTTGTGGGAAATATTAAGACTTCGCTTTGCCAATAGTAGAAAAATGGCATTTCTTCATGAAAATCTGGATGAGCACACACTTTAGCTTATTTTTAATATGGTTATTTTACTGTGAATGAGATGATACCTCGCTGTCTCTTTAATTCTTGTTACAGAGTATTTTCTGCCTAGCAACAAGGATGTATGGTGAAGGTTAGTTTGCATTTTTGTCTATAATATTCGACAACCTATTACGCATTCAACTTTTTTTTATGCATTTACACACTTAATCTATACTTTATTTGTACAGATAGTGTATCATAGACTTTTTCGCCATTGCATCCTCAAAGTGTGACCAGGGCTATATGATCTCAGTGTCTGCTGCGTTCCACCTGCTCAAAATGACACATCTAGCCGCAGCAGTGTGAAGTTGCGTCAGCCTGGTGAGGGGGTGGTGGCTGTGCAGGCCGATGGGGTGTGATTTTAATTGGAGTCCTGCCTTTTCCAGTCGTCCCCAGGTCAAGCCAGTGGTGTTAGTGCTCCCTGACTTGGGCTTCTTTTAATCCCAACCCCCTCTTGTATATAGTAGCCCACTTTTCCACTCTCTCATCTACTGCTCTGCCTGTGCTCCTGGCTACCCTCTTCTCTCATGACTCCCTTATACCGGCCCCTTAATCTGTGCAGCAGTGTGGTCCTGTGGCAGGTGGGTGCCACAATGTTTCATGAACCTCAAATCACAAAACTCACCATATTTGATCTTCCATCCTACAGATCGTTTACAGAGCTGCCATCGTCCACTCATACTCACCGCCTTTTTCGGCCATCCTGTGTTTTCTTCTTAGTCTTGCTTTCATTTATCTCTTTCCAAACTGGGTGTGCTAGGCTTTGAGGGTTTTGGCGTGCACACACATGCGCACGCGCTCTTCCTGCTTACCCAGTGTGTAATGAGAGTGATGCTACAGACACAGACAAATTGATTTTAGAGGTGAGGCTGTAATGAGGCTATCAAAAACATGAAACGTGAGAGTTGTACAAGACGCAGAACTCAGAGATAGTGTCGTGTTTTCAGTTGTCAAGCTTCCTGTGAATCTCTGTGAGATAATTTGTCTCATTTGTTTCATTTAGATATGCTTAAGCGCTAACTTGACAATTAACACATGTTAAGAAAATACTTTAAAGGGTTAGTTCACCCAAAAATGAAAATTGTCATCATGGACTTGTGTCCTCATGTCATTTCAAGCTGGTATTTCATGGAACACAAAATAAGATATTTTAAACAATGTTCCATCTCTTTTTTTTTTTTTTCTCCATTCATTGAAAGTCATTGACTTTCATTACATGGACAAAAAAACACTAAGATATTTTCATTTTTGGTTGAACTATTCTTTTAATTGTGGGAGAATCCTTATGTAAAATATGGTCAATTTTGATAAAAATTTTTGCAGTAAAATAATCACATTTGAGCTTTTATATTTGCCCCGCTAGCGGTGCAGTCAGTTGATCGGTTGGTATTCTTTCCATCTTCATCCGCAGTGCGTAGTATTCTCGAGTCAGTGGTGGTGGTGCCAGCCCCCTGTGTAGCTCAGCTGGTACCACAGCTTATTAAATACCCATCTATTCACTTGCCGGACATTCCGTTCTCTTGTCAAACCTCAGCAAGTCCACCAAAAGGAGGCTAGTGCAGGGCTTTTGCTATGGGGCTTTTCCATTCAGCACAGCTGCGGTTTGGGAGAGGGAGGAAACACCGCTCAGCCCAATATCTGATGCATTTCTGTCTTTTGATGCATTTTTAGGATTGCAATTCACCCCAATGGACATTTCTTTAACAAGTCTTTTTTGCACCCTCTTTTTCATCCATTATCCATGCCTTACATAAGACATTTCTCTGATGATGATGTCTTAGGGCAGCAGGGAAGACAGTAAAGGTCTTTGCTCAGCCAATCGGCTTGCAGGTGTGGCTTGCGTTGGGTTATCTCGTGGCAGTACGCAATAGTAGCTCATGTCTTGGCCGACGTGGTCACAGCGACCCGTGTGTTCCAGAGGGGGAAGAACAAAGAGAACAATTCTCTTACCTTTAGTTGCTAAATTCACTTTAGCAAGTGTTGTGGATTTGCCCCTTTTGAAAGGGGGCGAATTTGAGGATGCCCCTGACTCTGGGCACCAGTGCTATGCTTTCAGAAGGGTGACCGTGGCCATCACCCAATTCCTCTGATCTTGCTTCCAGATCCTTTTTGGTAACGATCAACTTGGAGAGCATGTACTGTGTCCTCCACGTCTTGGCAAGGGCATTTTTGGCAGCCTTCGTGTATGTGAGAGGCCAGCTGAACATGCTTAAAAAGACCCACTGGATCTTATTCATCCACTCTTGCAGTGTCATAAGCCTTAACAAAGAGAGTTTTAATTTCCATTACATTTTTAAAATCCAAATTAGTTTTTGTTTTTGTACTACTTCCACCCACAATACAGAATCCATCTTGAACGCTAGCAAAAAGTGGCTTTGATCTGAACTGGTTGAGCAGCAGCTTCCTTTGGACTGAAGAGACCCACAGACCTAGAGTGAACGTTGTTTTTTTGGTTCCCTCAGCACCATCACTTTTCATTAGTGGACTGTCTCAAAATATCACATTTGAATTTTTAATGAAAAGCATTGTCTTTTATAGTGTGCTTTTGAATCTGGAATCACATTGATCAGGGTCCAGGGTGTTTCAAAGTAGTGTGTAATAGTGGGTGTTTAATTTCATCTGTAGAAAGATGCATCACAAGGGGTCCGTGTAATCAATCCTGTGAACTCAACATCTAAAGGAGAGATGAGCCTTCTGATCACTTCTCCAACTGAAGTTCAGCCATCCTCTGAGCTTGCAACTATCAACGCTTTCAAACTAGCACAAGAACTAAACCCGAGGTATACCTGACACAGCTTCCATCACTACATGTATTTTTAGCTGATGTGTATGTCACATATGTGCATGCTTGGTCCTTTGGGCCAGGTAAAGGGAAACGAGCACGTGCACGTCTTTAAGTTGATCTCACTGTTAACCTTACAGCATTACACCAGCACCTTGAGGCCATAGTGAACAGTGATGGATGGTGGAGTGGATAAAGCAGGCTCAGGGGGTCAACCGGGGCTCAGCGTTTCTCCCCAAGCTATTTCAATTACAGATTGAGCAAGCGTACTCTCTGTGATGATATGTAGCTTAAAGGCCGTGACATTAATGGTTGGGACAAATCGGATTTGGTTTGGTGCTGACCCGTCACTCTAGGGTGCAGAACTAGATGGAAGAAAAAAAAAAAAAAATAGCTTTACTTCAACCTACCTCTGCTACAAAATATGCTTGGTACAATAGCATTACTAAGGAAGCCATAGATATTGTAAACCAAAATGTTTGACTGATCAGTCTGCAAGGGGTTTTAGACTGTCTACCATACATTTAGCTTACCAAAACAGATAAATATGTATGGCATTTTAATACCTCATTAGCTCTAGTGCCTGGATCAGTTAAGCTTATCGTATTGGCTTTGCAGGACTTGTGTCTTTGATTTTAGTGTTGGTCAGATGATGTTTTTCCCTTTTCAACATGCACAAATTGCACTGACAGCTTTATGTATGAAGGTCATTTTGCATCGTGCCTTGAATCTTGGACTATTTTAAAGCAAATGTAGAGTTACTATCAATCACTGGATAAAGCTAAATAAATCCTGGTTTAGATGTATTGATTGGCTTGAGGAACAAAAAATCTGTGCACATGAAAGGATGGAATGTATTACTTAGAATTCTTTAGCCCTACATTAGAGAGGAATAGAAACGAGGTAATTACCACATCCATCACTGCTTATCCTCCATATCTCCTGCATTAGCATAAACGTGCGTTACAACTATTGTAAATGTAACAATTTTATTTATTTTCCAGTTACGTAAGTGTAAGTTATGTAATTTAATTTTATATCTAAAGGGGTTCAACATATTTTCAGTCTGCTAAAAGAATGGAAAAAAGTCATGTCTCATGAAAATGTATGCCGTGATGTGGAGGCTGCACAAATCCCCTTTGGCTTGTAAGATATCAGGTCACTGCAGTCTCACACTGAGATTGGTGGAGCAGTTTCTGGAGGGAGGGGCCCAGAGTGAATAAAGGTGGGCTTTGGTGAACCCTTACCCATGTGAGTATTTAAGTGCTGCATGATTTTTGCTGCATGGCTTTTATCGCTACAATTACTGCTAGTTAGGACTCCATACCCACCACCTTAGCAACTCCAGTGAGTTAAAGGTCAAGAGATATTTTAAGCCAATTTAACTGTTAACCATGTAGCCATTATGCAAAATGTAAATACGTTTTATATATCCATAAAATTTTCTTTTATGTGTTCCAACCAGATAACATTATTATGATGATCTTTCTGATTAAAATACCCAGTGATTTTGGATACTAAGTATATTGATAAACTCCATAATAGGTTTGTTTATAATTTTACTCTGCCTCCTGAACAAGTCAGTGGCATTTTTGTTTACAATGCCTAATAAGACAAATAAGAGCTGGATATAATTAGGCCTGCTTGTGTGGGGCCATATTCCCTTTCAATCAGTGGAAACTAACTCTGTTAATTAATCTTCAGAGCAATTATTTTCCCCATATAATTTCCTTAATAGTAACTGGGATCCTTAGATCTTTACTCAGCACTGCATATTTTCTCTTTATTTTTATTTCCAGTTTTGTTTGTTTTCCCCCCTCTCTGAAATCCTAGTGACCCACATATTAGATCAACAATTTTTTAAGGAAGGCTGCAACACATACTGTACTAGACACTATTATTAGTTTCACATGAGGTGCTCTTATTTTAGACCTGGCCTGTGTATTTCCCAAATGAAAACATTAGCATCTCATTTTGCTTATCTCATATTTTTATCACCGATAGGCCTAGTTGCCCTTGGAGTGCTGATAACAAAACAAGAGAAAGCAAAGATCCATGATGTATGCATGGAGATCACATTGTGAAATCATGCATTTACAAGTGACGTTTAAGAGAAACAGAATTTGATTTATGCTAAATGCCATTTATCATTTTACATCCTAAAAAAACATCCTTTCTGAATCTACCACCCGCTGGTAAGAAGGATCTGGTTGGGAGCTTTACGCTGTCCTTCAGGTTTCTCAGACATGTCAGCTATCCTCTAAGCTATGTGAGGAACCTTGTACCTTGAGAAGCTGATTGGAATCAATAACCATTAGCAAGCCGCTGATATTCAAACTAAGAAATGAATGTGCAATGAACATATTATTCTGTGTTGATTAGAAGGCAAGAGCGTATGATGAGGTATCAAAACACGCAATACTATTTGGATTAAATTTCAGCCTTTAATTGGATAGATGAAAGAAGCAATTAGTTGAGCTCAAGTCAAGAATGTTTTCCTTCTTTCATATGTCAAACCATCCTTCCATAACGGTTAAGTAAAAATGTATGCCTCTAATATGCTTTGATTTTTTTTTTTTTCTTTGCACTCGTTGAAATGTAGTTATATTCATTTATATGCACTTCACTTTCTTTTGATCTTGGATTTCTTGTTGTGTATTTGTATGTAAATGTCAATGAAAATATAATTGTACTGTTGGACTTATGATAAATCAGCTAATGATAAACAGTGCCACTTTCTCTAGAAACACGTTTGCATATAAATCTATACACACCCACAGTACATGAAGGTTTGAAATGAAGCAATCTTCATTGTAAATGGCAGTAATGATGATAAACTGTCATTTTTTGATGTGGAGTCATAATGTAAGTGAAGTCAAGTGATTATCTCATGGATATTACCAGCCTGCAAAGGCACTTTTCCAAAAATATTAATTTGGAGGAAATTAATGACCATTTGTCCTGCCCAGTGTGGAAAATATTAAATATATGAATGCTGTAAAAATAAACTCTAAAATTGTTTATTAACCAGTATATTCCAGTCTAGGTTTGGGTTGTTTATTCGGAGAGGATACTTCAGGTCTGCATACTCTTTATTAAAAGTGTACCCACAAACCCTAAAATATTTTTATAGGCTAAAACTTGCTGAATATGTTTTACAAAAAAAAACAACAACAACATTTGGCTAAGATATTGTATAAAAGGATTTTGATTACGGACAGGAAAATGTGGTATGAATTTATAAATTCAAAGTGGAAATTAAACACAATACAGTTACCCATATACACACACAGAGTCATTCAGAGCTGAATGATATGTTTAATTCAAACTTGTAGGGATGTAGGCCCCCTGTTGGCCCCCCACTCAAATGCCTCGATACTGTCCTCTCAACATGCTGTACTCCAAGCTGAGAGAGAGACAGCTAAACTTAGTTAAGTGGATACATTTACTAAGGGAAGTGCACTTTGATGTGGGTCAACGGGCAAATGAACAGCGTCAAATGATATCATGACAGGGATGCAAGGTGTGATAGCTTTAAAGAGGATTCGGTGAGGACAGTGACCTGTAATTCTATCGCGATATCAACCTTTGCCTCACTCTGCAGTCTATTTCAGAGTCAAATGGCCTGTTTCTGTAGTTTACACACACAAACTTCAGTTGCTATTGACAGCTTTGAGATGAAAGCAAACCTGACTCAAGCTCTATTGATTGTTTTGCTGTGTTTTATATCTTTTATGCATTTTCATACAGGCCTACATTCTGACGAAAAGTCCTCATCTTTTATAAGTATTGATTAATTATTGGATTGTCCTGCTTGCACAGTTCATGCATATAAATTCTTGAAGACCAAACTTTTGTAAAACTTGTTGCTTTAGTATTGTCACACCTCCCCATTCCAACTTGAATGTGACCAGTGCTTTGTGTTTGACTACAAAAGAATGCTAAATCTTCCATACATGTTTATGAACTTCTCGACCATTGTGGCGACTCCTCTATTTATTTAATACAATTGTACTGTGAACAGAAGCAAAAATAAACAGACTGACTAAACATACTAGTCGTCGTCTTTTTGCGAGTGAAAACTCTGTGTACAGACACAAAAGGGGGACGTTTTCACCGCCGGAAAGTGAATTCTTTTGAAGTGGAACTAATCATCTGAGGGATGGTTCTCGTTGTCCTAACAACGCAGCTGAATTGGAATGAGCCTCCCTTTTTGTTGTATATATGTTTTCTTTCTTTCATTCAGAACTGATGATGATAGTACTTTCACGCCCTGTCCACCCACATTGTCGGCCAGAACTTTTTTTTTTTTGTAGATAAGTCCTTACTTAGAGACGCGTAGCCTACACACGGCGGGTGACCCTCAGGCTGTGACGTCAGCCGCACTCTTGTGTCCACAAAAGCTTTACGCCTCTTAATATCCTTATATTAAGAAGAAAACAATCTCTCATATCAGAACTGATTAGAGGTCAAAGGACCGAAGAAAAAAAAACTTGGCTACTTCTACATATAGGCTACCTAGGCTACTTTTTAAAATTAATTTATTTATTGACCATGCCAAGATCGTTAGTTAGCAAACTTTATTGTTACAAACATTGCTGTCTATATCATCCACGCAATGAGAGTTATCGCCATCGTTACCTCGTTTAATAAAACATTCACACGACGTTTATTTTTTCTGCTTTCATATAGCCCACAGGTCATGCAGGCTCCAATGATTAACCCACGACGGTGAAGTAACTCTGGCCTCAGTGACCTTTCAGTCAAGAATCCCATCTCTTAATTAGCATTACTAAATCTTTCTCTCTTCCACTACCTTTTGCCTCGCAACGTTATAAACGTTTGAGCTTTTATGGAATTCCGAAGAACCGAAACATTTTATTGTCTCCACGGGGTTCAGGGTTCAGACAGCGGTCACATGCTGGAAAAATAAACCAGTTGTGCTCGGTATCAAAGGAAAAACACTAAAGTTTTTCTCTCTAATTATTACTAATTAAACAGCACTTCGTCCTTAAATTACACGCACTTGTGTTCTTTCAATTTAATCAGTTTATCATACGGCCCGTTGCATTGGTATGTAATGGAAGGGTCTGCTGTAAATACGCCTATCTTATTCAGGCTACTGATTAAGAAAAATAATTCTTTAGTTGATATAATGTACTAGTTTTCTGTAAAAAGGTGTTTTCTATGTCATGTGGGTAGTTGCATATAAAAACAAATTAACTTTGAAAGAAAAAGAAGAAAAAACAAAACCATTAACATTAGCTTTGGGTTCCAATTTATGAACATTTTACATTGAAAGCAGACAGTTTATGCCATATAAAATGGTCAAGCTTTCTTACGTTTTTTACCGTATTGGTTTCTTAATAGCTTGGTTTACTCATTTTTTTTTATCCTTTTGCGAGACCATTTTAAAATATATCCCCCTCTTAGCGAAATTAATCTACATTTGCAAATTAATTCTAAAATAATTGTATAGTGTAGAATGCCATGTTCTCTAATGTATTTGCAAATAAACAACCCCTTGAATAGAATAGTTCGATTTACAGAAAAAAATAATAATTTTGCTCTCATTTTGTCATTCTGAATGATTTAATGTATTGTTACCAGGGTACCAGTGCTTTCTGAACGTTTCTTGGCAGGTATTCCATGTGAGTGATGTTGCTGTTGAGAGATGGCACTAGAAACCCTTAAAGTACAACAGATGATGTCACACTGGGGAGGATCCAGACTAAAGTGCGTGAAGCAGAACAGGCTCTATCCTATTGAGACTAAACTCTGTGTAGAAAGAGACAGCCATGAAATGACGCTGAGAAAAAAAAAAAAAGTAGTAAACAAACGGAGCATAGCTTTTGCTTTTCAGTAAGATGTTCTCCACTGAGACTTCAGCGCCGGTGGCAACAGCACACAAGTCGGACAACAGTTGCAGCATATTAAACAACTTCTGCAGTTCACATACAAATGTTCTGGACTTTGTAAGCTGATCTGAAATCAGTACACATCTACTCACACGCTCATTACATTGGTTTGTTGTAAAATCAAAGATCAACAGAAATCTCTCAGATCAAAAGCTTACACCGTTACCTAAAGGTTAGAAACAATTATGTTAAACAAGAGTGGACGGCTCTCGGTAATCGCGTGATGTTTGCCTGGACAGAATAAAATCCCTTGGCGTGAAAGTATTTTTGTCATCTTTGCACGCCATGCGGTAACTGGTTGTCATTGTCGCTGCGGCAGACGGAGAGCTGGGAGAGAACACTCGGCCTGTGCCAGTTGGCTCAAGCTCTTCAAAACAAGAGGCAGACGCTGCACGATTCTAATCTTAATCGTTCCAGACATGAAGGTCACTCTCGGCTGGACTCTCATGGCGCTCACACTGTTGTTTCTTCCATTAAGTAAAACGTCGATTCTACAACCTTAATACATCAACTGCGCTCATGTGAACAATAACAGATAAAACTGCAAGCAGCAGTACAAGTACAATAATCCCTTTAGCCCTTAATCATTAATGCATTCATTAAACAATACAACTGTTCTGTTTTATTTATATTTAGCCTACATATGCATTACATTAAAATGTAATTTATTGTAGGTGTTTTACTATTATGTCGCCACCTTCTGGACGGAATCTGTTCTTTTTTTTTTAGACACTTGGGCTGCTGAAATCTGATTGGCTGAAGGGGGCCATTTAAAAATATGCAAATGTACGCACATGGTTACTGTAAAGCTGCTTGAAACAATGTGTATTGTAAAGGCTAAACAAAAAAAATCATCATCATCAACAAAAAAAAAAAGAAGTAATTTCAATATTTTAGCGCCACCAACTGTTTCCTCATGGTGGCGCTCTACATAGTCTATATGTAGCATCTTTAATCAAACTTATTTATTACACCTATAGTTTATAGCCTTTTTAGTAAAGTAACCCCAATATTATTAATTGGTACAGATTTGGTTAAATTTTTGAAAATAAATGGGTATTAGGGATCTGGAGTGCATGAGCCAAGGAAACTGTAATTATGATTATGATTAATCTGTGGTTATGAAACACTCATTTCACATGGTTCATGAAACATAGCTAAAAACAAGTGCATATACATATATTACATATGGTCCAAGTGACATGCTACATTTTGGGCATTTGGTCCATATTTCACATTTCTCCAATAATTTTTTTTATTTTTTGGACTAAGTTTGAATCTGTAAATATCTCCTTGGATCCATAAATATGCCTTCAGCACATATGTATGGGAATTGATATTGATAAAATGCATCGTTTGTGTGTGTTATTATTGTGCGTTACCTGACAGCATAAGGCCATCAGTATTAATACGGGTGATTTCTAGTGAGCAAAGTAAGTTCAAGTTCAGTTGGGTGGGGCGTGATGTTGTGCAAGAGGATTGGTGAGCTGTGTCTCAAGTACACTGCCTCACTCAAGGGCATGGATGTGGTCCAGAGACAGAATTGAATTCCTTCCCGCTTGTGCGAGTCTGGGCTCAGCACACTCATATATTGTATTCAGGTTAAGTAACTGCAAGGATTTAGATGCATACGCTTACTTGGCTATTTATTCTTCTTGAGCCAATCTAGTTATTTCAATGGGCCTTGAGTACTTAGCGTGCCACACTCAAGATGGCGTCAGACTGAACCTGCACAGCTTTAATTACTCCACGTACAGTAAATATAAAAGGAGTTTATGATCACCACACTGCAGTTCACATTTTCCTTTATCAGATATGACACACATTTCTAAATGAGCAGTCTTGATAATACCCAGGGCCTATTACCAGCAGCTCTTGCTCAGCACATTCTGACATTTATTTGAGTGTTAGACTAATAATGGCTAATGAGCTCCCAGTAACACGCACTCAAGACCCATTAATGGAATTGTTGCTTAAGTGGAGGAAATATACATGCTCTGATGATTAATCTCTCCCTCTCACGACTTGCTTTCTCTCTTGCACACAAAAGCCCACATAAAACTATATTGTATGCTCTGTAGGCATTCATGTATATTGTAGTTCAGGGCAGCTTACGTACATATGGAAACAAAAGCAAACTGATCTGCCAAGTGTCACTTTTCCAGCTTTTTCTCTTATTAAAAAGGGAGAAAAGAGAATGGCTGCTGCTTCTTCTAATGGTCACTGATCAACGTTATTTAGTTAAATCAGTATTTATTGTGCTTGTTGAATGGCGTAGTAAATTGCAATGCTCAGTCTCAAACATGACAGTCTTAAAATATATATTTGAAATGTTTTTGATCCTGTAGCTTTCTGAAAACACTTTGGACTGTCTCGAAGTCTCCTAGCAACAGCAAACAAAGGCAGGGCACATTTCAAGTTTCCCGCGGTGCGGCCAGTCCAGCGCTGTCTTTGATCTTGACTGGGAAAATAGCTGAGTGGGCACTACTGGCATTTTCCTTTCATTTCCCCCTCCTCCTATCGCCCTCCCTGTTCCCAAAGCCCTCGAAATACCCCAATTTTCATCTGCCCCGAAAAGCTAGTACCCCATGTCCAAGCGTTTCATTGAATCAGCACATTGTTTTTTGGTCAGGTTTGACAATATGCTTTAAAAAGTGTTCGCTTGAATGAAGTGCACAAAGAAATGATTTTATTGCTTTGGATACACAGCATAGTATATTTTACCCTACAACTAAACATGGTGTTATTGGGGTTACTTGCAAGTGTACCGTCTCCTTTTATCCTGTTTTTCTACCTCATTTCTCTGTCTTAGTCAGTTTGATTTGCGCAAATCTCCTCAATTTGCTTTTTTTCCTTGTCCTTCTCTGACACATTAAGCTTTGTATTTTTTTGATAGAGCTAGGACTGCTTATCTCCTAAGAAACTCGGGACGCCCGCAGCTCGCTAGACAAATAATAGAGCTGCAGTGGATTTTCAGGGTCATGGGGCACCCACAGAGCTGTCTTATTTAGAATTTTACATAAAGTGAAATGTGTATTGAAAACATTTTTGAAGTTAATGCTCACAGAGAAATAATGCTTTGCTGGTATGTCCTGTGGTGTGAAAAAAAAAAAGTGTTTCGACAACGTAAGTAAACAAAAGCAGGGATATCAAGAACAATATCTGTAGGCTATAGAATATTATAACATCCCACAGAGTTAAGTTTACAAGGAAAATAAAAATAAAGGAATAGCAATATATGAGACGAAGAGGAAAAAATCAAAACAAACTCTTCATTGTTTTGATGTAATTTGCTTTAACTGATGTTTCTATTTATGACAGACAGTCATTTAGGTCGCTTTAATGTCGCTCTTGGTCTTTGCGGTTAGTGTGATGCCTGAATCTGTTACTATTTATTGTCTGAAAATTCAATTTTTCTTTTTAGGTCTTTGTTTTTGACAAAGCCATACGGACTTGATAAACCCTTTGCATTTGAGGGAGTCACATTTCTCATTCTCTCAGTGAATGGTACTGCTTTTTATTTTCTTCTCGTGTTGTTTGAGGAGATGTGCTTTGGGGTTGTGCGAGGCCATCCTGAGTCCTATAATTTTTCATAAACAAATATTCGAGAGGTCATTGGCAGTGTTTTATGTACGTGATAGCGTTCATGACATTTTAGAAAAGAGAAAACAATTATGATACAGAAGGCATGGGGGTGGGAAGGCCTTCGTCAATTCTCTAATTGGGGTTCAAAGTGGGATTAAATATGACCATTTTTGTCCCTATGCCGCACATTTTATTTATATAACTGTGAAGTCTGTTCAGGGACCCAACATTTTTTAACCATGAAGTGTGTCATTTGCCAGGGGAAACAAACGTGAGACAGAATTCCCACCCCCAATCCGTCTGTAAGCATCTTGTTTCCAAGAGGCAAGGTGGGAACATTTAGTATTGTTAACCAGCAGTTGAGTCCTATTGGAAGAATGACCCTATACTCCAGGGCGTTGTCTGTGCCGAAAAGCGCTAGTAGGCTAATCAGCTGCACCACCTCCTTGACATGGCTTTTCATCAGCCTCATTTGCTTATCATTTCACATTTCTGCCCGTAATTCTCAGCAGCTAAATAAGCCTGATTATCCTCAGTGATTAAGACATCCTCTGTCAGAACAGCATGCGGTGCTGTAGCATCCCAGAGCCTTTCTATTCTGCTAAGACTGAGGCTAAGGCAGAGGTTTGATTTTGGGTGGTTAATGATTTTGGCTGTGGATGTTTAAAAAAATGCAATATATGCCTGTTAACAGCTAAAAATCCTTAATGATCTCCTCAGGCTTACATTCTCCTCATAAACTACCATTCAGCTTCTCCTTGGTCCATACAACTATTTCCCAAAGGGAAAGCATCCTCAGAAAAAGAAAAAGAAAATTCTATCAACAACAACACTGGAACCTCCAAGTGTGGTCAGGTCTTGTTTATGTAGTGAAACCCCATCATCGAGCTCCAAACATCCTCACTCACGAATGCTTTGAAGAGCTTGTGAGGTCAGGTTTTAAATTATGGCGTGTTCCTACACAGCGTCTTCACTCTTCACTAGTGCAAATCCATTTGCCACGCAATGCATTTCAAATCAAAGCTGCATCACCATAAGACGCCTTAGGAGACATTAAGCCATACTATGTTACTTTCATGTACGATAGCATGGCTCCTGTATGCTTTGAAGTGCTCTCTTTTTTTAATGCCTTATTAATAATACCACACAGGCTACCTCTGACTCTTTGGATGCTGTTTTCTCTCACTCTCTTCTCAGTCTTTAATGCAGGTCTTCGGGGCTGTGTTTATGGACTGGTGATTAGAGGGCATATAGACTAGATGATGGGCAAAAAGGGGCTCAAGAACGCAGGTGACATGTCTTGTGCTATCACTCACCTTTTTTTTTTTAAATCTGCTTTTTCTCAATGTTATAGCAGCACCAGAGGGAATGGTATGATTTTACACCCTGTTCAGAATATGTGATTATGAACTGGTGTGTGTGTAAACATGGATGTAGCAAACACAGACTTGCATTGCATGGGGTGATATATTTGCATGCATTTTTGTTACTTTCTTTAAAGTTTCTTTTTCTTTAGATAGCTGTTTTGTCTCTGTTTTTTTCATGTGTGTCTCAATGCATATGTATCTTTTGTAATTATATGTGAAAGGATAAACTTTCTATTTAAACATATAAAATCGCATTGCATGTGGATAATGCAAATGGATAGTTTACCCCAAAATTAAAAATCTCATCATTTCCAAACCTGTATGTGTGAGCACAAAAGAAGATATTTTGAAAAATGCTAGTATTGACTTTTATACTATGGAAACAAAGCCATTGACTTCCACAGTGTGGGAAAAAAAAAAATACTATGGAAGTTGATGACTTCTGTCAACTGTTTGGTTACCAACATTCTTCAAAATACCCCCCCCCCCCCCCTCCACCACCGAAAAAAAAAATCCCAAAATGTACTTATCGCATGATGTTCCAAACTTATGTGTCTTTCTTTATCATGTAGAACACAAAAGAAGAATGTTTTGAAGAATACAAATTTGGAACAACATGAGTAAATTTATGTGAGTAAATGAAGACAGAGGTTTCATTTTGGGGTGAACTTAACCCTTTAAATGACAATAATAAAGTTCATTGACTTATCTTTAATACCTGTGTAACATGAGTATAACATAAAATTGCAGAGCAGCAGCACTAGTTGCAGTAGAGATTAATCGCTTTACCCCTCTTGATCCACCAGCTCTTCCGTGTCCGTTTGCCATGAGGCAGGCGTTCCAGTTTGGCTGCTGAAAGCTGGCCTCGCTGAACCGCGGGGTCAGCGCACCTCCAGCGCTACTCTAACTTGTGCTTCATCCTCTACCGCACCAGGGGCACCTGGCACCCCTCCCTACCATGGCAGGCCAGATCAATGGTAAGATCCATTCGAGCAGAATGACCGGAGGTCGGCATCAAAGGCCCCCTGCTTGTCTCGCTGCCACCTGGAGCTCATCGAGGGTCATGGGCCGCCTGGGCCACCACTGCCTCCTCTTCCCTTCAGCTGGCTGGGTATGCTGACTGGGACCCGGGCAGGGTATGAGCTGGCTCTGCCCCGGCCCAGCAGCCCACATGGGGAGAGGGCCAGAGGTCAAGCCCATCAGAGCACTTTGCTTCAGCTGATGAGAGGATCTGGTCTGGTTTTAATGAGGCAACACTGATTCCACATCTCTTTACGCATGTGAGCAGACCTAATGTGTGGATTGTACTAGACGTAATGCTGTTATTTTGCTTCCAGTCACTGGATGCAGAGGAAGCATCTTAGCTCTTTATAGGTATATTTTAATACCAAAAGTAAAATCTTGTCAAATGCATGTTGCATATTCACATTGTTTTCACTTTAAAGGGGTCTCTTAAGAGGTTTAAAATGCAGTAATTCATCAAATAAAATGGACAGTTCACTCGAAAATTAAAATTCTGTTGTTATTATTATTAGTTTCTTCTGCTGAACACAAAAGAAGATATTTAGATTTTTTTAATGTCATAAAAGTCAATGGCTTCCAAAAACAATTCTTCAAAACATTCCTCAAAATACCTTCATTATTATTATTTTTTTTCTTACAGTTTTGGAACCTGATGGGAGAATTGTCATTTTTGGGTGAACTATTCCTTTAATTCAAATGACTATAATTCTCAAAAAAAAAATTTAATGATTCATTTCAGCAGAAAGTAGATAGCCAATTATTGTGGAACATATATTTATTCATACAACGTTTCCCATATGAACACTGTGGCTCCCTTCAGCAAAATGTTGGTCATATGGTGAAAGAACAGGCAATTATTTTCATGCAGCTGTCAATACTCTGAACAGGCTAATACAGTCTAATTAAATGTCATTTCTTGGGCCACTAATGAAAATGAACAACTCAGAGGGGTTTTTAATATCGCGGTGAAGCGCTTCAACTGCCGGAGCCCTGCAGTCGACGACTTGATCCTTCTATGTCCCTTACTTGTGTGATGAGGGATGAAAGGGGATGCAATGAGAGAGACAGAGAGAAAGAGAGAAAAAAGGCAAGTTTGGCAAGTGGAGGAGTGAAGGGGGAGACAGATGGCGTGAAGTCTGCATCTCTTTGGCGTTGGGCTCATGGCGCTAAAATCCTCCCTCTCACACATTCCAACAAATCCAACCAGGAGGCTCAGGAGTATGTTCCACTGCTCTCGAAATGAAGCATCTGACCAGGATAGAGCCACGCTCACACACACTTTCTCACTGTCTCTCTCCCTCTTTCACACACGCGCACACATACATTCACACACTGTCAGTCACCCGTAACCTATCCAGAAGTTTACATTTTTATTAGTATGTCACCCGTTCCGGAGTTTATTGGCTTGTTAAAATAGGACGCTTTGGGACTTGGGGAAGACAGAACATGGGGCCATGACTGGAAATATTGCAGTGGAGAAAAGGAGACCAAGTGCCATTCAAGTGTAAAATCTCATTGAGTAAACATGGGGCCAAGGCATGGGAACAGAGTGCGTACAATCCATTCGCTGCAGAAGAAATGAGCTTTGCAGTTAGTCACGCTAGCCACCACATTAGCCTGTGCTCCTGATAAGTTTCCTGCCAGTCAGGCCCGCCAGTTTGGACCGAAGTTGTATGTCTTTTTAATTGGCGCCTCTGAAATTAAAGTATATAAAGTTGATCTGCTTGGCATATACAGTAAAATCTATGCGTCCCGTGTGATCTCTCTGTCAACCGAGCTTCTGTTCTGTGCCTCAATGTGGTTTTATGAAGCAGCGAAGCTTTATTTTAACCTATCGCTATATTTTATTTGTCATTTAGCTGAAATGTACCGCTAATAGCTGTTGACATATAAAACGACCATGTGTTCCTCCTGTCAGCCAGATGCAAAAGGCACAGATGGGCTTCTTTTTTTTTTTCCAAATGGAGCTCTTGATAGCAGACAATTAATGTGCCTTTGATTACGCTCTACAGTACTCTCCCATTGATTCTGGAAAATGTATTCATTGAAGGCATATGATCAGCCACGGATGAATCTTGTCAGATGTGCCAAATCACAAATGAAACGCTTTAGTGCCTCTCCCTCCAACCTCCAGGGCTAAGAGCTCTTGCATGACATGCACGCACACACACACGCACACCACTCTTTTCCTCTCTCGCTGCTTCTCTATCTCTCTCGCTCACGCTCTAGATGGATGGCTGAGTTCTGCCTTCTGTTTGCGCTGCCATACTAATGAATGAGTCAGCTGGGAATATGTAATACTGTGAAAAGGTCACCGGAGGCATGTGCATCACATTACTGTTAATGATAATGATAATAAAAAGAACAATCTGTGCAAATCTATCTTTGAAGTCATTTTTATTCCTTCCTACTGTGAGTGATTTTATCTGTCATTACTCTTCTCCTTTCTGTTGTGGATATGCAGGGAAAATGTACTGTAAAAATGATCACAGGATTTATCTCTCATCGAATCTGTTTCACTGATCCACAGTTATTAGCCGAGCATTGTAAGGAATATGAGGATCATCGCCTTCAAAGCAACATTATGCAAAATAAAATAAATAATAATAATTTACTCACCCTCATGTTATTCCAAACCTGTATGACATCTGCAAAACATTCTTATGGATGTGTGTACCAGAAGAAAGGAAGTCATCACGACATCAGTTTCGCAACATCTGATTTAATTAATTTAATCCAAATCATTCATTCAGACCAGGAGATCTTTTTCATGACTGCATCTTCAAATATGTCCAGAGGTAATTGCTGTGCATCCTCTTTGAACCAGCTGTAATAAATGTGTAATACATGTGTAATAATATATAAATGGATCCTGCATTCTGAAATAATAAAGCTTATGTCACTGTATTTTGCTCTTTTCTGATTGAAATTCTGCAGCTACAAACCCTCCACACATCCATCAGTCACAGCTTGCGTTCACAGACTACAGCGCAAATCTCTTTAACGCTCATTATTATTTAATCTCTCATAATGGAGGAAGATATATGTGGTGAGCAGTGGTAAGCTTTCTTGAGCTATTACAGTTTATGGTGGTCAGGGTATTGCGTTACTGATTTCCTTTACGTTTTAGGTGGTAGCAGAACTGTAATTGTGTTAAATTACTCGACTGGAGGTGGCTTTTGATCTCCAGCTAGATGTGGAGTGCCACGTTGCATATAAGTCATACATTAAGCAGTTGGTCAGTGATTGAAAGATAATTGTAGTGCTACACACCACATTCTGTACTCATACGGTGAAGGCCGGGGCTGATAAAAGGGTTTGCATCTGCATATGTTATTTGAGCTCTCTCTCACTTTAACCCTTCTGTTTTTCACTCACACTCCTCCTATATCGCTCTCATTCACTCTCTCTCTCTCTCTCGCTCTGTCTCTCAATCTAATCTACCCCCTTCCCCCTTCCATCTTTTTCATCTCTCACCATCTCTCTCTCCCCCACTGTCCCTCTCTATGAAACATACATCCACACACACACATAAAGATGACTGTCTCTGTACTCTTTCAGATTATGGAGGGTTTTTTCCCCCTGCCACGGTGACCTCATCCTGGGAAATTGAGCACTTTCTGATTGAAAATAGTGTCTGTAATTAAGAGCATTCACTATTTGTTACCACTTGGCATTACATTAGTATGCAAAGCTGGCAGCCGCCTAATCTGGGGAAAAACGTTTGTTTCCTTAATTGCCCTCTTAGGACAAATGTGTGGGAGGGGAAATGAAACACTAACGTGCCATAGGAGGAATGAGGCCTGGTGTGAGTAGAGGATGTGGCTCCCTGACATAGAGGTTAAACCTTTAAACCCAACTAATGGGGCCAGAGACAACACACATATACATATATAAGAATAGAAGGGAAGCTGGATACATTTTACCGTTTTCTTTCAAGCAAGCATTAGAACTTAACATGAAAATAAAGCTAGTAACTTTATTTATGACCGGAAAAGAGCAAGACACAAGTGCTTCATTACATTTTGAAATGCATAATCTTAAATTGGGGTTAGAGATTTCTGTTGCCATCTCTTTTGGTCACATTTGAGTGTTAAAAATAATAGTGACCTTGACCCTTCACCACAAAAATATTTTTTTCATTTACTCACCCTCACATTGTTCCAAATCTGTATGATTTATATAACACAAAAGGAGACATTTTGAAGATTTCTTTTTACTCATGAAAACGCAATAATTGGTGATTTGGACCTTAATCTTGAACTTCAACAAGGACACAAAAGCACCATATAGTATCATAGTCCATTCACACTATATTCCAAATCTTCTGAATCCATATGATATCTGTGTGCAAACAGTACACAAAAAGTTTGTTATTTATAATTAATCGTTCCCCTCTGGAGGAGTTTGTTCTTAACTGGAGTTGGTGAGTGGAACAAGTCAGGTGGATTTGTCAATGTCTCAGTCAGCTTTGCAAATCATATGGTTCAATTCATTGAAAACATCTCACTTAAAAGAATGATTCAGGGATATGAAAGAGGATATGGGGGAGATGTTGAGATTTTCAGTCAGCAGTGACTTCTTTTTTACTTTATCAAGAAACAGGACACACTGAGGAAGGAGAGGATTGGGAAAGGACCCCGAGCCAGGACTGCACCATAACCCAAAGCACTGCCCACAAGGCTATTGTCAGTCCTCTGTCGTGTGTGTCGTGTTCCTGCCTCTTGTGTCCATATTTGGTTTGTTTCCTGTCCTCGTCTAGTGTGATCATTAGTTAATCCTTGTCCAGCTGTGTTTGTCTCGTTATATGATTATTCTGTGTATTTATAGGCCTGTCTGTTCAGTTTGATTTGGTCTGGTCTACTCGTTACTCCCCGGTGTTCCTGTCTGTGCCTTGCCTTGCCTTGCCTTGCCCTGCCCTGCCCTGCCCCTGCCCCTGCCCCTGCCCTGCCCCTGGCCCTGCCCCTGCCCTGCCCCTGCCCTGCCCTTGGCCCTGCCCTGCCCTGCCCTGCCCTGCCCTGCCCCTGCCCTGCCCCTGCCCTGCCCTTGGCCCTGCCCTGCCCTGCCCTGCCCTGCCCTGCCCTGCCCTGCCCCTGCCCTGCCCTGCCCTTGGCCCTGCCCTGCCCTGCCCTGCCCTGCCCTGCCCTGCCCCTGCCCTGCCCCTGCCCTGCCCTTGGCCCTGCCCTGCCCTGCCCTGCCCCTGCCCCTGCCCCTGCCCTGCCCTTGGCCCTGCCCTGCCCTGCCCTGCCTTGCCTTGCCTTGATGTCATCAGTAAAGACTATTATTTGAAGTTATATCCTCGCCTGCGTGTTCCTGTGTCCTCCTTGTGTGTGCAGTGCACCGTGACAGCTATGAGTAGCAATCATTTTTTATTTAATCTTTAAATTAAATACAAAATTATATGTCTGTCTGTCTAATCACACAGTTAATGTATGGCTTCAGATGACTAATACATACTAATACATAATACTTTTTTCCTTAATTGAAAGTTTTTCTTTTCTTTCTAATAAAAGTACTGTCTGCATTTTGTCAGGTTGTACTGGCAATTATTTAATCCTTAAATATTTATTATTTGAGTATTTTGCACCAGAA
Source organism: Barbus barbus (assembly GCF_936440315.1). Taxonomy (NCBI): domain Eukaryota; kingdom Metazoa; phylum Chordata; class Actinopteri; order Cypriniformes; family Cyprinidae; genus Barbus; species Barbus barbus. Next base: position 22,202,608 of record NC_136761.1, on the reverse strand, counting down.
TTGTTGTTGCTGTAACCTCAGCACTTAAGGAAAAAAATCTGACAACCAGAGAGAAAAAAAATAGAAAAATACACAGAATGCTGCAACATCTGTACTGAATATTGTGCAGGTACATTGATAACACAACAAATTACTTTTGTTTGTTTGTAGCTCACAGCGGGCAGTTTACTTTCCAGCTCGTATATTCGTTACAACACATCTTTTATGAGCTCTCTTGGGTATGTCCTCAGTTCTGAATCAACTTTTTGATGAATTCTTAATGTTTTCACTCTGACAATAACACTTACTCTTTATGAGAATGAGTCCAACATGAAAAATCTTATCCAAAACATCCAGAAAACAGCAGAGACTTCAAACAATGACAATGATAACAGAAACATCTGGGAAGAGGAACAGCATATGAGAACAACGCAGTTCTACAGCGAAGGGAAACTGTAATCTATATCCATGCTCAGAGGTAAGTTAATTACATATATAGTTTTATATCCGAAGTGTGCTAAAATCCTGTAAATTATAGAGTCAAGGCCTGTATGAAACTAACATTGAGAACATCCTGTCACAATCCTCTTAAAGCAGCACATGACGAACTCTTTGAAAATATATATTTATGGACCTAGGAGCAACTATGCAGGCTCTAGTAAACATACACCACAATGTAATGCATGCTCTACTTCAAAGTTGTAAATACACTTCAGACAGCTTACAGACTTTTACCAAAAACTGAAAATTATGGCTAAGAGAGGAACTGAAAGTCCTTGCAAATAATGAGCAGAGACAACAAACACACTGTGTCATGGGCTTTTTTATTCATCTTTTGTTAATAAAAATTCCAATTTCATCGCTCTGGATCTCAAACCTGTACAAAATACATACTCCCAGTAAACATCACACTGATTTTTCAGGAAAGGTCCACATCTATGAATCTGAATGATGATTCAGGGGCACAAACACTGGTCAATAATGCAATACTATCATTTCAGTGGGTTGTGATGTAGGCATGTTCCTGCGTTAAGCAATTAAAGGACAGTCTTGTTGTGCCCGTTTCAAATGTTCCCCGAATTGATGCAGGCCCACATCTACACATACAAAACAGACATTTGGCAACGCAGAACGTGTAAATCCTCCAGAGAGACAGGCTACTAATTAGCAGACCTTCTTGGACTTCACTCGAGTGTTTATGGCGGACCCTGACAGATCCGTGCACGTCCCCTTCAAGTTGTGTTCAGTACCCTGTCTAATTCAGGAACAACACCTGCAGACTGAATTCTCATTCATTTACTTAATTTAAACATTTCATTGACCATATCAAACCAGAATTATTTACAAAGCGGAGTAGAATTAGATATAGCTATATCCTCCTGAGACCCCCCCCCCCCCCAAAAGAAAAGCTTTGTGAATTTAGTATTTTTTCATGTCATTACATTGTTTAGAGCATTAGAAAAAAATTGAAAATTAACATTTTTGAAAAATTCTATTTTATTCATATTTTATTCTATATGTCCTAACACTAGGACTAAGTTTTTATAAAAATAAAATGGCATGAATAGACATCAAAAAGTCAAAAACAATGGGATTTTTTTTAAATCAATAAATTTTTAGGTTTCAGGATTTTTTTCTTCTAAACTTTAAGGATGATTCTCAACTATGTTATAAAAAATATAACAAAACGATTTGATATACCATTTTGTTTTATGAAATATGTGTGTAAAAATGTCCATAAACTGGTTTTCCCATTAAACACAGTGTATCTATACTGTATCTATTTTGCATATTAATGGTTTGCTGTTGGGACAGCATGTTGAAAAAATAATTGTCAGAATGGGAGTAATAATTGGCCAGATTTTCATTATAATATCTAATATTTCATAACAAAATAGATATATAATTTATTTTCCTGTTTAATTGTTATGTCTCCCAAAATGCATAATAAACATGCTTTTAGTCCTGGTGTCCTCTACAGTGGACATGTATGAAATGATGTCTTGTTTCATAACAGGAAGTCATATTTGAATTTGAAAACCCATAACATTTTCTTGAGCTGTTGCTTTATGACAAACAATTTGAAAATTATTTAGATTTAAATGACAATTACAAAATATAATCATATTTCCATAAGGATGTAAAAATGTTCACTAAATTAAATTTAGCCATTTTTATAGACCTAGGAGAGGGAGTGGTCATGACTTCCAATCATTTAGTATCTCTCTAAAGCTCTGAATGTGCTCTGTACAGGACATCCAGACTTACATCTGTGACATGTGAGGTCTCAGAGAAATTCACTGAAATAGAATGTCCACTACAGAGGCAAAAACTCCATACCTGGGTCTCAGGAGGATATATAAATCCTCATTATTTCCTATTATTTCGTTCGTTTGTGGACTGACAGGAATTGACTCTCAAACAGGTGTTTTGGAAGTGCATGCAATGTCCAGCTATACCCTATAATACTGCAGTGAACTTGAACTATTATTTGTATTCATTGATGACACGGCTATTCGATTTCTTAAAGGAAAAAATAATTCGAACAGACACACCTTTGGCGCACATTTGTGTTTTTAAACATCAACAAACCCCAGTATACTTTTTTTTTTTTTTTTTTTTTACCGGATCTCTGAAACAACTTAAAATCCTCGTCATAAAACTTATTTCGTATTTCGTTTAAATGTGTCTTAAATAACTTTTTTTTATGCTACTGGCTTCTTGTGATTATGCTTTTGCGCCAGACAAACAGTCATCGAAATTATTCCTCAGATGGTGATTGATTTCAAACTAACAGTGAAGTAACACAGTAAGACCGAATTTGACAAACCCATGAAGATGTATTTGATTATCAGAAGAGATTTGGCATCATACCCGGATTTCGGTTGCTGGAGCCCGAGGGAAATTTAAATAAACAACGTGAAACTTTTGAGCTGTTCAATTCTTACAGCAAATATTTGTCAGTGTGCTATCAGAGTAAACAACTTTACTGTGCTTTTCAGTAGCTTAGTAACAATGCCACTGGGGTAAATACAAATGAAATAAATATTATGTGAAATAATCTTGAATGATACGCAGGAAGGGATGTTGTGGATGTAGAAAAGATTAATAAAGTAAAACATTTACTTAACAAAACTGCTAATTTACTGCAGACTGCCACAAACAAATAATCAAGTAAGTCTTTTTCGTCTGTTTCAGTGTTGTCTGAGTAATGAATGGGAGTGACATGTCCTTAAATTTGGTGTTAGAAGTTAAGCTCGAGTGGCCTGCATGGGAGAAGACTTGAATAAAGTCTTGTGTGTATATTGAGGGTCCACTGTTCTGCTCACAAAGGCGAGATAATCCAAGTAATTTACACAATGCATAGGGCTGTGTTGACATGGTGTAAAGGAGGGCCTTGCCTTTTATCTCCTAACGAATTGGAGCATCTTATTAAATCGAAACGGTCAATTATACGTTGACAGAAGACTTTTTTTGGGTTTGCTCTTAAGCAGTGCCATTGACTGTCCTCTGACCTGATCAGCATCACCTTTCACTGTGTGCCAACGGCGATTTGAAAAGTAATTCATGTAAAAAAAAAAAAATAGCCTAGTTTAGTGGCGGGGGAAATTGAAGGATATTAAATAACCAAATATGCTGCATAACGTCCTACCTGATCTGTGACTAGAATAAAAGCAAGCACATTTCACACACGATTATTTTGTAACTATATAATTTAATTGTCATCACTATTATATCTTTAAACTCTGAGTATTTATAATATTTTGCAGAAATTTAATTTATCAAATCACTGTAGGCTATTGGTTCTCATGTTCGGTGTCAGGAAATTATTAGCCTTGTCCGACTGAAACTGTATTTTATATTAAAGCCTAAAACGAATTAGTTAAAGTTATCTTATTTATGTATTTCCCCCTTTATTTTACTACCTCTTCTTTCCAGGAGCCAAATAACATTAAAAACGAAACTTTATTTTATAACAATATTTTCACCATGGACCATATTTGACTATTTGCCTTGTTTCAAAAGCAGTTCGAGCAGTTTTACACTTTTACAAAACAGACCAACAAAACTATTACGTTTTTAGAAACTGACAAGCAATTTCATAAGAAACAATTCAGATGCACTCACAAAGCCCGTATTTAAATAAAACTAAAGATGTGCATTGTTTTATATGTATTAGTAGGCCATTGACATAAATTCTAAACACGACCCTAGGTTTATTTACTTTCCAAAACCTAATTGCATCAAACATAACAATTTAAAAAAGAAATAAATCTTATATTGATTAAAAACAAACAACTAAAAGCATTTTTTGTTTGTTTTATAAAGACATTAATTTAAATTGATAAAATATATTAAACAAAAGCAAATATTTACAAATACAGGTAAAAGATTTTTTTAACAATTTTATGTTTTTTTAAAAATAAATCTCATAAGGTTATCATACTATATCATAATTTACATTGCTTTTCCACACATCTGTCATTACTATGTCATATAAACAGCCCCCCCCCCCCCCCCCCCAGTTTAGTTAGCTTATTATTGTGTTTCTGTCATCTATGTCCAAATGAAATGTCCTCATTAAATCTGCACTAATGCAGGTGTCCAGGAGAGTGGTAAGACGCACAGGTGAGCTGCGCTGCGGGAGAGCGCAAGACACGCTTCTTGTTGATACAATAACAAAAGATGACATGATTATTTTCCACAGGCCTTTCATATATTAGAGACGCATATTTTAACTAAATCAACAACTCGCTGTACTCACATTTCACAATAAAGATAACGTTTCTGTAATGCTACCATGGCAAAAAAGGATAAGAAAGGACATTTTTTATATATTTATTCACACCAGATTTTCTCGCATACAATTAGAACGAATAATGAAATAATATAATCACTTAGCCAAAAATTGCTGCATGATTCAGTTGTTGGCACATCTGGATGGCAGGCTAATAGAAACAATCACAGCGTAATTTTATTTTAATTATGTAATTATATCAACAAATCAAATATACCTATAGCCTATATGTGAGCTTTAGCAAAAACGACTATTTTTAGATATATTTAGAGATTATTATATTATATTTTTATATATATAGATATCTATAAAATAAAACTGAAACAAAACAATACAGTATAAAAACTTCTTATGAAGCCGAGCAGGGAAATAAGATGTTACAAAGGGAGTTCATTATGAGGAATGGGGTTCTTCACTATAGGCAGAGGGGTTAGGTGGAGCAGAATGCTGAAACCTGCTCTCTGGGGGCCTTTACATCAAAGCGGGTGAAATCACACTCCCAGAGAACTTTTAAGCGCTACATTGACAACGGAACTCTTAATGCCCGAATTTCATTTTTGTCAACCCAAACCGAGTACGGAAAGCTGCGACTTTAAAAGACCTGAGCGCAGTGTGGCAGAGCAGGCGCGATACCCTGTCGCATTTACGCATACTCGACGAACAGTAGGTGACACACCACATCAGTGTCACCTGCTAAAGACTCGGATTCGGATAACGTAACGCAGGTAGATCAAGCGTCAGTCCTGCATCCGCGCACTTGAAATGGGGAGGTATAAGGACACAGTGAGGAGAAAGAGATTAAGGAAAGCAAAAGCTGAGCATCTTGGTTAAGCGGTAGCTCAAAAATGCCCTTTTAACAGTAGGACATCTCGGTGTGCTTAGTAAGAAATGGGAGCATTTGATCTTTTAAAACTGTGAATCTCCAATCCAAAGTTAAAGGACTTCACGAGTTCATGTTTCAAGCAGTATTAAAGTTTTGGAAATAGCTTACAGTCCCCTAGAGTAAAGTTCAACAGGTTCTATTAAATACTCTCAGTAACTTTTCCATGGCGCAATCTGATAGCCTACCCAAAATACTTCTCCTCCTTCACATTTGGATCCTGTTGAGCGATGCGATCTCAGTGCTGTCAGTCTCAAGATCAAACTCTGTGATTGATTTTTTTTTTTACACTCCTGGCATTTTTGTTTTAACGGAGAGGAAACAAACATGTTGGCTGAGAAAAAAGTAGAGAACAGATAAAATACAGTTGCTTTAAAGATCGACGCCAAGAAGAATCATAAAAACACAATGCATTTTACATTAAGGTTCAATTAAAAGTTAAAATGTTGTTATTTTAAGTCAACATTTTTTTTTGTAAATGATATCTAAAAACGAAGTCTACAAACTCCTAAGAGGAGTGAGTGAACTGTGGCATCATCACCAATTAGAAATGAACTACACAGAGCACCACCCTCCTGAAGTGACAGTGCATGATGAGACTGTGTGAAAATAGAATGGATTTAGGAAAGAAAACGAATGTTGAAGCAATTAATTGTATTTTCTTATGTTTATTATTTGATTTGCAATCATAATGGATGTTAAACTTCAGAACTGGTATCATCTGAATTGGCGGGCTATTATGTTGAATTTGATACATAATATCCACACAAACTATTCATGTAAATAAATACATAACTAATTCAATAAATATAAATATTATGGCTACAATGAGGGTATAGCCTAACTTTGCAGGAACTTTTGTCGGACTCACAGTGCATAGGCCACATTTGCGAGAAAAAATGTAACACACACACACACACACACACACACACACACGCCAAAATAACTATTCTGAAGGCAGGATAATTATTTTTAAAATAAATTAAATTATTTTTAAACGAACATTTGAAGCACCCATATCTTATTAGTGTAGCAGCACCGTTGTGCTCGGCATTATTTTCCACAAAGTTTAGATGTGTTTTAAATTTTGAAACTTTAGTTGTTATTTTAATTAAACATTATACAAAAGTTTGAGACACCCAGCATTAAAACATCTCTGATTTACAAAACGTGTTTAAAACGTCCTTAAAATGTATTTTCGTTGCACATGCAGTCATCTATTTTTATATTTTCATCTATTATTTTTTCTCTTCTAATCAGATAAAAAAAAAATAAGATGAACATTGATTACTATGCTGACGTATGCTTCTAATAATTACTTTTTAAAACATTTTGGGTCATTTCCTGTTGTGGTGAGGCAAGCATGCCTGGTTGTTCGCGTCTCCTTTCCTGTCTTTCTCAAATAGTTAAGGTAAGTCACCGGAAATGTCTCGTAAGTTATTTAATTTTTGCTTGTGCGACTGGGTTTACTTGGTTATAATATGGCTTTTGCTCTTATTAGGACAGTATGCGCCTCATCTGTACATATCTGTAAATTAGCGGGTGTGCTTTTCTCAAAAAGACTGTTAACATTTTGGCCAACGAGAGAAATTTCAATTCCAACTGGTGTATAAACTAACAGATGGGCGTGGAGACCTGCACTTGGAGATGTGACAAGGGATTTTTGAATTCGCTGACATGATGAATTGAAAAAAGAGATCTCAATAAACTTGTCACTCAGTCTTACAAAGGTCCGGTCAGATTCGAGGTGTTTTCCAAAATTTTAAGGCCACATTTCTGATCCTCACTGGGTCTGCGGTATTTGTCTTTGCACTCTAGTCACTCAGGGTCGCAAACCTGCAGGAAATATGGGCTACCATAGCAACAGAAAGATGGCCTCTGAAGGCTTAACATTATTCCGCCCTAATAGAAAAATAACAGCGCCAAATCCCGTCCTTAGTGAGGAAGCTTATTTGGTAGAGGCAGGCTCCCACCTGTGAGCCATAGTTACCACACCACTGTGCAAAGACCAAAGGGAAAAAGCCCTTTTTAAAAGGCTCGGGTCGAGGTGGGGTGTGAGCCTGGTTTCTAACCAAGACACAATCTCTGCAGCTGCAAACAGCATTGCTTCAAAATCACTTAGCTGGCCTGTAAACAAATACAAGATGCCATTTTCAGTGACAGCAAGAACCTTGTTAACAGCTACTGGTTGTTTTATTTAATTTACCTTAGCTGAATTATGACGGAGAATCCAGCCATTGCATAGAGTAACATAGAACCAAGTGCTATGAATCAGTTGCACTGCAGTGTCTTTGTAGTGTCTTTTAAAATGTTCTGGTCTTGTTGAAAAGGCTGTTGTATTATTGTTGGGTAAAGGGATATTGCCATGATATGAGGCATCCCTATATTTTGTGTATGTTAATTAAACACATTTTTGAAGCTCATAGACCGAAACAAGCTGTAGAATATGTTGTTCTGTCATTGAAATCCTTTGCTATTTGTCCTTGTGCTGATTCTGTTCATTCAAAATTTGAAAGATTAGCAAAGGCGCAACTGCAGTGGAAAACAATATTGTTTTCACAGAACATTCGTAGCATTTCCTTTTGTTGTTGTTTTCTGAAGCCTCTTTGATTTTTCGGGCTGTGATCACCATGCTCGGTTCTTATTGTGGCTTGATGGTTTTGAATATGCTATGACAGTCATAATGGGCAGCATCAAGGATTTCTATGGACCACGCACTTCATTCTCGGTGTAATTAAATCTGTACAGTATACGCAGTTGACCAACGAGAGGGCAGCCTCCCCTGCTGATCACCGAAGGGAATCCTACTGAATATCTCCCAAAGCCTCCTGTTTCAGAGCCTTAAACTGGGCACCTTTCTACATCAAAGCACTCCTGAGCGCTTGCTTCTCAAGGACTCACGTCTTCGGGAAAGAATGGCCTCTACTTAGAAACGAACACCGCTGGTCTAATTTGCCTTGCATGGCCCTCCCCATCCCCCTAGTGTATGTGCAGCCTGGGCCTGATCTGACACAGCCGTGGCTATCTGACGAGATCACATGGAGAGGTGCGGGAACTTAAAGGCGAGGAGTTACTCTGCATCCTACCAGGAGCCTCAAAAGGACTGTATTAAAATGCGGTCGATATGCCGGTATGGGCTTTCAAAGTGCTGCGCACCCTCTAGCCCCGGCAAACTCAAAGGGCATCTGTGAACCCATGGTAAGGGGAATAAGACCCCTATTAATTTAATGAATCCAGGGTATTAGTATGCCTAACCAGCCTCCCATATTTAATCTTTAGTCAAGCTCAGTGCAGCAGTCTACTTGGGAGTGACAAAGACACGTGGATGTTCGATGAATTTTGAGCTACATATACAACTTTTTACATGAGAATCTTGTACGGAAAATATTTCACTAAGTGTTTTTGAAACTAACATCATGCGTATACATGCGTACTGTTCACGTCTTCTGGCTATACTGTTAAAGAAGTGGATATTTTCATGTTTACAAATGGGCCCTATTCACTTCAGTTGTACTGTAAGTGCTTAACTTGTAACAATTTTTATTTTTCGTAGATTGAGGTTAATGATAAGGATAATGTTTAAGAAATTGGGCCATCAAATTTGCCAAAAGATGATAGACGGGAAGCATATATTTGCATAATTTCACACCCGCTTGGCTGTAAGCTGGGAACATGCTGGTCGTAGTGATAGAACTGTGAATCTTAACCATGTCTCACTGCAACTGGGCTGTGTTAGCTCAGCCTCTGTGCATCAGACTTGTTTGTGCCAAACAGAGGGAAGCAGGACACGGCGGCTCCTCCCTGGACGTCGCTCACCTGAGAGTGGCGGCTGATTTTTTTGTGTTTGTGATGGCCACCTGCAAGAGATTAGGCAGATAGTGGAGTTTCAGACCAGGAAGAGGCAGCTGCTGGACCTGATTAAAAGCACAGTAACAGAAACTCTCGTAGCCGCACATCAAAGGTCTCGGACGACGTCCGTCCGCAAGCTCATCTCTGGGGTGTGAGGACCCGATGTGACCGAGACCAGTTGCATGCTGGGCCACAAGCCTGACCCCTGGTCCAGCAGCTCTGTCGGGGCCAGGCTTACCTGTGCTGTGCTGGCGAAAGGTGATGCACTTCATCTGTGTTTGCGCGGCGACTCCGACCTGGAGTGCAGAGAGACAGAAAGCAGAGGTGAGAGGTCAGCAGGAGAGGGCAAACTTAAGAGAATCACACATGGGGCACATTTACCAAACACTGTCTGGAGGTAACATGCATTTTCAACTGATATCGCTCCTCAGGAGCACATGAAATGTTCACAGTGCCTTTGTACTTGCCCCCCTGACCTCAGTTAAAAGACAGAAAAAACTGCTGCTTTGATTGACTGCTTGCTGATTTGCCATGATAGTTAATTATCCAGTTCAGTCATTACCAAGACAGAGGGGTTTTAAAATTTCAAAGCCAAAGTATTGTTCACTTGATCTGGAAAATGCACCGAAAGAACATTTTAACCCCACTGTTGCTGGAGCGACACTGCATTTTTCTTTTTATTTTGAAATTAATTAAAGCAGACAGTGAAAGAAGGATGTTCAAAACTAAACAATTAAAATCTCTCTCTCACACCTTTTAATGTATCCATCGTTCATTGGAACCTCATGTGTGCCTGTCAGGGGAACCATAAACCTGTTATGCAGTTATCCATCACTTCAGCCTTATTCTGTAGTGATGCTATCCGAATCAAAGGTGCCGTAAGTCGGCGTTCACTCATAGTGATGTAAATAGTTTGACATTGTCTGCAGCACTGCCTACTTCTGCTTTATTCTTGTCAGACATCAAGTGTGGTTTTCCCAAGATTCTTTGTCATTCTGATTTTTATCCAGCTTCTTTGATTTTCCATCATGTTGAGTTACTTTCATTCAGCTAATAATGTAGTTTGTTACAGCCTTACACTCTGCTGGCCTTTCATTTAAAAAAAATTTGAAATGAAAATGTAAAAAAAAGAAAGAAAGAAAAATAGTAACCTTAATGTGATTTTATTCTTGTTAACTAAATCTCTAACATTTTTGTTATATATAATTTTTTTGTTTGTTTGTTTGTTTTGTCCCTACTATCACTGAAATGGATGTCCTGAGAAATCACACCTGTTTCTATGACAGCCCTAGACCCTGTGAATGGCAAAAATAGAGTCAGGGAAATAGCCCATGTTTTTTTATTCTTGCAGAGACATTTCACAATCATTGTGTGCATTCAAAGTTTCTGACATTGGGTTTGCTGAAAGGGTTGGAATGTCAGACTTTGAGAGAGGGTATGTGTGGTTGAAGAAAATTGACATTGCCTGGTTTTGCGGTGTCTTTCTCTCTGGTGTATTTCTCTTTGTCACATATTTTTTGTTTGTATAGACTTGTATATATAAAGATGATGATGTTCAATGATACTGAGATAATTTAAATTGCAATATCACTAGAGACTGGGGCAAAGTATGATTAAATTGTAATTCTTATCATTTTGGGTGAACATTTGCATTGGATCATCACGTTACTTCATTGTCAGTGGACATGGGACTTACAGCCCTGTCCGATGACCTTTGTTATGCTGCTTGTTTCATAATATGTTTTTGTTGCGAGATTATGTCTACTGTGAATCTTATTTTGCAATTATTTCAGCGTGCAGCTGTTTTTCTCTACAGATCCATTCGGCTAACTAAAATACCTGTTCATGTCAGGGCAACTGTGCATCACCCGCTTACCTCTAGGAACATGAACGTTCCTTTTGACCAAAAGCTGTAGAAAATGGATAGAATGATCTGTCCTGTATTATTTGGAAAGAAAAGCAGCCTATGGCATAGTAGTTTTTGCCTGTTGAGTGGGAATAGAAATAACATGTCAGCTGGATTTCATTTTATAATGGTATCTGCCACCCTGGCCGTCCAGGCCACGTCTTGTAGAATAGTGTAAGGGCATTTTTGTGGTGGTTGTTCAGCTTTGTGGCACCCTGCTTGGCAGCAGGTTGTGTGGGAGCCTGCTTCAGGCTCCTTCAGCAAGCAGTCATGTGGTTCAATCTCGTTAAAGCGATTCTCCACCAGTCTCTGGTTGAGCAGGCCTCCCCAAAGTGTGTCATCAGCAGATGTCTTTATAGAGTGGACTAGTGCCGAATGGAGAGGAGAGACTTCTTTGGCAATTTTGGTTTGGCAGTGCCTTTTCCCCCTCAGTCTATCGATCCCAGCAGTCATTTCAATTTGGTTTTTCAGTCTCCGCTGAAGTCAGAAATACTGCTTGCCTCAGCAAGACAGACAGAAGAATGTAGTCCAAGAGCGACATTCACTTTGCCTTGTATTTCAGGCCCGCACCTCTCATGTGGATTAAAAATGAATAATTCATCAGGGTCCTTAACTCCATGCAAAAGGGCTGCTTTAGTCTCTAAAGATGGTATCCAAGTCATGGTGATGTCTAAATTTTGCTTTTAGTGCAATTAACCTCACATTGGGAAATTATCATTGATTAGAAACAGCAATGATTTAATGTTTAACCTCAATAGAACAGGAACATGGGCCGACCCACATTACAGTGAAGCTCCACGGCCTTTATTTCACTTCTGGCTAGAATATCACATGTAAATGGTTAGTGTGGCTTGTCTACACCACAAAATGTCTCTGTAAATGATATTTTGCACGATGTGACAAGCTGTGTAATTTACAATGCTTTGTTGTTTAAAGCACCCAACGGGTAAAAAGGTTTGGCAAGTAGATGCACTTCATATATTTTTGCATTTATTGCCCCCCCACACAAATAACTGAATTTCCTTTCCCGTGCATAATTTTCCGTGCATTTTAGGGGGCAACTCTCAGACATTATTGGAACAATTGTGTGTTTTCTGTCTGTCGGTTATACTCTTTTCTGTTTCGGCTGGAAATAATGAATTGCGCATTCACTGCTTATTTTTACAGCATAAATTACAGCTGTCTAAGCTTAGGTGAGATGCAGTGAGTAATAATAACGAAGCACCAAAGTCAAGCTAGCCGTAGCTTTTTTTTCCTCATTGTGTCTCATTTACTATATATAAATTGTAAGATCTTCATCATAATAAAATAAAAAATCACATAAGATATAAAGATATAAATGTGCTGAGGGAAGGCTGTCTTTCAGCTTCACAACTCTTATTTTGAGTCTTAATTGTGGGAATACACTTTTTAAAAGCTCAGTTTTTTTGCATGTTATTCTGAAGTAGGTAATTTTAGCCATCTAGAGAATCTGCAAGTCACAGTGCTTGTTACGTAAAGTCCTGTCTCAAAGTTTATTATACAACGAACAGACAAAAATATTCAAATTCAACTTTTTTAAACAAATATCAAAAGTCTCCCATATAAATAATGAAATAAAAGTGAGATAGAAGTGACCTAAAACAGCATGCCTCTTTATGCTCAAGAGACCCACAGTACAGATATTTTTTTCTGGAAAATATTAAAATAAACATGGAATACAAAAATGCAAAGCTAAAAAGAACACTGCGTTAACAGGAACATCACCAAACTCTCCACGGTGAATACTGTATTTGGGTCGCCACATTCACAATGAGGGAAAGTGATAATAACCCAAAACAACCTTTTTATTATGGAGGTGCCTTCACACCTCTACTGAAACACCTTGATGTGGCACTTTGCATTGTGCTTCACACTACACAGTAATGGCGGCTTCCCCCGGCATTGTGCGTAATGAAGCCGTCGCTCGTGACTTTGCGGTGTGAGCAGAGGTCATAGCTGACTCTTCTTTGTTGTCGGGCATGGGTGGGTAGGGGCCGTATCTATTTGATATCAGTGGTACGGGCTCCCAATGCTCATTCAATGTTAATCTTGCATTAACGTGCCGAGCCACTGTAAGGTAGTGCTAACCCTTCCCCCCTCATCAGCCATGTTTGTTTTTGCTGGCACTTCATTATCAAAAGGCTAACTGCTTTACAGCGCCTCCTGCTGCTCCCCCCGGAGGAAACTTGGGCACATTTGGAATTCAGCCCTCAGATTAAAAGGTAATCAGAATGGCCGGTCTCAGCATGTCGAAAAAATTTAACAAAATGGACCGCGGTCAGTCTTCCCTGTGATTTTTGTACATAAACATTCAGCGCTTTATGAATTTGCTGAGATTCCTGCTCAAACTCGTGCAACTTGTAATCCGAATGTGTTCCTGATGCTTTTTTTTTGTTGAGAAGTTACAACATCCTGTTTTTGAAAATGCAAGCGTTTCTTGCTTTGCCATTTTGGATAGTTTGTGGAGTTTTGCCAGGAATGTTCAGACTTTAGATAGGAATCTCCTTTCCTGTAAGTAAATCCTGTTAGTTTGTCTGCATTTCTTTCCAGCCGGTTTTGAGTTTGTCCATGTCGCTCCCAATTAAAGCTGTGTCCGCAGACGAGCGTAGTGGTTTTGGTGGGAGGCTGTCAGCTTCGGGCAGGCTGGAGGTGTTAGGTGAACGGGTGGCTTTAGGGGTCCTGGCCACGGCTTCTAGTAGCATGAGGTGAATGAACAGAATGCCTGTGCCCACCATGTGTGACCACTAATGAAGACGCTCTCAGACAGGACCCTATCACTCTGGTAACAAGATGTCTCCATAAACAAGCCGCAGGACGTTGGCAGGCCACTTCCTGGTTGTATAATGTGACCTGCTTTTCTGCAAAGGCAGATCACAAACCTGACTCAGGGGATGTGAGCAAATTTAGGAGCCGTAGAAAAAACGTAGAAATAATATAACCCACTTTTGTTGTCCTTAAATGTAGTTTGCCCAAATATCCCACCTTCTTTTACATTGCCCATTACTTTTCCTCTGACGTCAGCCCTTGTCCTCATTTGCTATTGTCTTTGATTGCTTTATACGTCGCTTTAACCTGTTTTCTGAAAGAGCCGTAAACCTGCATGTCAGTGGTCCACATGCCTCTTCCTGCAAGGGGGCTTTAACGTCTTCCCCTCAGCCAGTTTACACTCAGACTTGTCACCTGCTAAACACAAAGTGCTTGACAACAGTGAACCATGGGAGATGCGTTTTTGACAAATCTAACAGATAAATCATAGCATCTGCTGTGAGGAAATATGGTAATAGAGTTAAGATGGCTGAATAGTCTGTGGTGTTGCTAACACATTTTGCCTTTTATTGACACTTGCAAAAAATATATATGATCATATATTATCGGAAATATTGACTTAAGTTGACTGTTTAATTGTTGTTTAATGTTTCTTTAGTTTAGCTTTCAGTATGCAAGTATATGTACTATCCATAGAGAGAAGTCTAAGGATGTCATATTCTTATTTTTTGTTTGATTTAGTGTAATACCATTTTAACAGAAATACAGCAATGTTTGTTTTTCAGTGATATAAAACATGAAAACATGACTTTTTTTGATTGAACGGCACAATACTTTTAATCTCTAGCTATTTTTTTTTAAATTGATATCTTGTATTCTTAAGTCATATTGGAACAAAAAAAGTCGCACACAATTGCATCAAATGATTATGTATTGAACCGTGATTGAGCATTTTTTGTTATTTTTAAGCCGTTCAAGCTCTGTTCCTTGAAACAGTGCTCACATTTTTAATGATTGATTTTATGAAAATTGTGTAAACAGTCAGTTAACATTATATATTTGTTGAATGCCTACAATATATTAGTTTTGTTTTTAAAACTAACAAATATACCTTTTTCTTTCAAAATAGAAAAAACACAAAACATAATATACCATGTTTTATTATATTAAAAATCATATGAAATGCATAAACACCGCATATTAATGTAAAGGATACACAATGTACAGAATTATGAAGTCGCACCGGCATCATAACATTTATTTGTTTTTGTCTTTAACGAAAAGTTTTTGTAAAAATCATATTCAAAGAGAATGTATTAATTTATTCTGTAAATGTCATTAGTTAATTGATGGTGTGTTATTTGCACTGATGCAAATGTTAAACATGCCGACGAGGTCATAAAAATGTTTTTATAATAATCATTTAATAATGATTTGAATCAGTCTTGATTTACAAGCAAGATTTAACAGATCTTTTTCGGAAAATGTTAGTGTTCATGTTAAGTTGCCTTTTTATTTTTCTTATTGTATAATGCACCATTATTTTAATATTCATTTACATAGGAAATTGCTATAAGTTTATCGGCTATTGAGGAAAAACAAATCATTTGTTAAATGTTGTCAAATATTTGAAAGTTTCAAAGACAGTTCCATTTAAAAGATTACTGCATATTAATATAATACAATTGTAAACAGCACTAATTGCATTATAATGTGGAAAAAAGCAGGTGGTCTTTTTTTTTTTTTGTAAAAAGAGACGATTAATTAACTTGCTGTAAAGCGCATAATATACACACTCTTTCCCCCCTGAATTAATAAAATAAATTCTAATAAAGTTCTTCAGGGAGACTGCACGACATGGGTTTATAGTCAACCCAATTCTATTTACTTTTTAACATAATTTTTTTTTAAACCGTTTCATGTTGTTCAATATTTGAATGTTATATTCTATATATTTAAAAATGTAATTCTAATATTTAAAAAGTTTTACAATGCATGCCTTGAAAGTTTTCTTTGTATGTTTTCTCATTTTTAATTAGTGCAAAGTTTGTTTGTATTACAGACAGTTGAAACTATAGATGCATAAAAGTGTTTGATTAAACAATGAGTGTTTGAAAACCAACAAAAAAGCCGGTAATGCGTTCTCAGCTTATTTTGCATTTTTGATTTCTCCATCTGTTTCAGAGGACTTTTTTGTTGCATTTCTTGTATTGTTTATTTTGCTGGTAAAATTTACCCGCAGCATCAAAAGCTGGCTTGGTTCATTAGGTATTTCATGACAGAATCTAATTGGCAAAACTTTTTCTTTTCCAGTGAGGCTTTCTACTTCTTCAAGGAGAGTGGTCATGAATGGTTTATACTGAGTCATAAACTAATCATACTTAATGATAGGAGGGAATCGACAGAGGCACAGGCCTGATCAAAACTGCTCTCTTATTCAGATGGCTCCTCTGTGTGAGAGGGGAAACACTAGGAGAATGCTGAATGAAAGCATACCATCTGTTTTTCACATGTTCCTCAGTGTTGGAGACATCAGACTCTGTCATCAGCTCATTTTACACTTCTTCACTGAGTGCCACTCGAACTCCATCTCTTTTAATTGATATTTATAGTCATCTGTTCATTTGCATCATTTTATGGCACACCAGTAGATTTGCTCTATTTAGCGATATGCTAAACTCTCATCTGCTAAAAGTACAAAGTGTGTTTGTGAATTTGTAATTATTAAGCTTAAGCACTGTGTGAGCTGAAGTATGTGTATTTATAGATAATGATTTATATTTATTTATGAAATATATCTATGTAGATAGTGCACACTTAAAAGTTTTTAAAGATAAAAGAGTTGTTGGGGGAAAAAAGTCAATATGATGCATTTTAAATATTTGAGTAATGCGACTTTATCCATCGTGTTTTTGATTCTTCATTAAATTTCTCTTTCAGTCCATAAATTCCTGTCAGGAGAATATAAGATTTCAACAAATTATTGATAACGCAATTTAATTAACTTGTCAATTCTGCAGTTTTTACTTATGGTTTTATTTGAAGTAAACTGTAGTATATTTATTTCCTAAAAGAACATCTTGCAAAACAAAAAAATGTTAAATGCGGTGTTTTCATACAGACACTTGTAGACTTATTACTAACCTCAATAACAACATTCGACAAACGTTACGTAAAAAATGCACTCTGAATATCACCGCACAATAAATAAACATCAGTGATGACAAAAACAACAACAATAGCAATAGCATAAAGTCAGAAAACAACAATCCTATAATTTATCCTTGCTGCAGTGCATGCCGGGAGCTTGTGAACCTTTAAGAAATCAGTTGCGTTCTATGTTATGAAATATTATAAAAATCTGTTTAAATAGTTGGGATATTTGACGGGATATTTATGTGGCTTAATGTAGGCTTAGGCCTATCTGTCACTCAGAAAGACCTTTTATACTGAATAAAATGCTTTTTTCCAGTATATATCGAATGAAATAGAATGAAAGAATGTGAGAACTACACTTCCATATTAAGTCCACATGCTGTTTGTAGTGTTTGGAATGGGTCCCTGCTCTGTCCGCTCATGAAAAAGTCCAAAAGCAAACAGTGAGTTCTTACTGTGCTGCCGTTCCCATTTCTCCAGTCAAACTCTCCGGACCTGGGAGATTTGGAAAGTGGAGGAGAGAAACCTTTCTCTTTCTTCACATTGCAAATTTAGAAAAAAAACTACAACCTCTCACTTGATCACTTGAGCCCAACGTTAACCTTACATACAGAGAAAAAGACAGAGGGAGGAGATAGGATAAAGAGGCTTTTTCTCTTCTTTTTATAAAAGCTTCAAAGAAAAAAAGAGTCAAAGAGACTCGTATATGAGGCTGTCATATTTTACAAACTAATAGGTCTTAATGAAAGTTACTTTTTTAGTGTAAAATATTGATTTACTCCACAATGTCCCTCTAGCCTTGAAGACAGGCTCCATATAATGTGCTTTTCTCAAAGACCGCGTCTGAGTGATGCAACAGCATATGTTTATGGTTTAAATCAACTCTCATATTTTCATCCCTTTTTGGTGTGATTTATCCCCACAAAGGTGGAGAAACTAAATTCATATGGATCTCTTTAGAGGCGCGCGAGAAGAAAAGGAAATAGTTGCATAAACATAAAACTGAGTTGCGTTAAGAAAGAGGGCAAAGTTTTAGTTTTAAAATGGGGCAAGTTAATTCGTAGGAGTGTTACATCACCAATTTTTTTTCCCCTCAACAAAAGGTACCCAAACTGTGGGTGGGGTATGTGGGTATGTGTGTCTGCGGGAAATAACATCCTGGCTGTGGATAAATCAAGAAAGAAATGATAGATCTTCATGTCATTATGTAGAAAAACACAATCTATTCATATTTGTGTGCGATTACTCATGCGATGGGAAATGCGATTTGCGCTGCATTACTACAAATGTCATATCACTTACAGCTCTCGCTCACTACCGCACAAAGAGGCAGCCATTTTGTCTGGCTCTCTCTGAATGTGCCTCCATTCTCATTGAATGACACCTAAACCCTCATTTTATGCAACATTCATGATGCCACATCAAACACCCGTGTCACACGTTCTCGTTTTGTCCGGCCCTGACAGAAAATGCACATTTTGAGGTAGTGCCTATGATTCTTATCTTCTGCTCAGAATGTTCAGGACACTATTGAGTAATAGCTACGCCACATGCCTCCCTTCTTTTCTTTCTTTTTCACGCACACACATACACACAAATGCACCAAAGCGCCCAACATGGGACAAGATGAGGCTCATTGAAGAGCCAATCTCACACCTGCTCCCCCACCCACCGTGTCCACGCACACACACTCACTTGCGCTCACTCTCACACTGAGCTTGTTTTCCAGAGGTGACTTTATCCTGAATTGACAAAGTCAGCCAGAAGAGAAAATCTAGTTTGGACAGAAAAGGTAAAGTGAATAACTAGCAAGTGACACTGCAGATGATGTATTAATCAAATATAATTAATATAATATAGATTACGTATATATAATCTTTCTTTGCTTAATTAGGCGTTTCAATCAAGTACAAATTTACTTAATTTCATCCAATCTGAAGATGGCAAACAGCTCAGGAATTCTGTGTGAGCACCCGCATGGTTTTAAATACTCTGAAAGAGCGGTTTAACTTAATTTGATACTTTTGCAATTAAAGGCTTTAGAACTCTTTGAAGATGTATAATGTCCTTAATTAATAAAAGATCTCTCAAATCACATAGCCTTTTTAACATCTCCACATCTCAGGAATATTTTAACGGAATCAATACATTTTTAATTTTTTCATGACAGGCCGGGTCAGCGCTGAAGTTTTGTAAGTATGTTTTCAGCGGAGAACACAAGATCTGTATGACCAACTATTTTCTGCCAACACAGCAACATGAAAATCCATCATCTGCAACTCATGATCACCCTGGAATAGGGTGAGTAATGTAATCCCCCTCAAGAAACACTTCTTTCAAGCTGAGCTGTGGATATTGTTGAGCGCAGTAGGCTTTATTTTAAACACAGATGTATTTATTTGAACTTTTTATTTAGCCTTAGCCCATTTTCAGCACTCACCAGATTACAAACAATATCAACTCACAATTAGGGAGTACATACGTGTACCCACCCACTCAAATTACCCGATCTATCAATCACAACACAGCTAAGCCTATTAAAGATTTATATGACTACAAGAACACTTATACACCTTACTGCGCAAGGACATGTATATAAACACTCACCTTATTCATTTTCCTTATACACCTCCTGCATAATTGACGGTTTATGATGTGTAGCTTGGAGCTTGCTGGACCAGATGTATTTTCTTCTTAATCTCGTGCAACTTCTAGCAGTATGACTCAAAGTCTCAGCCCAACTACGAGAGTAAAGCATGGAGCTGAACTCCATAAATCTGCACAGGCCAGGCCTTCACTGGTCAGGAACGCCATGGGAGTGTCAGGCTGCTCTCCGCTGGGGTTTTGGGGCAGGATTATGGATTGAGACACACAGCTGAGAGGCTAAATTTATACTTTTCATTCCAGCTTCAAGGGGGTCTTGATACTTCCTAGAAGCCAGATTCCAGACCTTTCATTTTGCCCCCCCAATGAATGGACCATTAAGTACTGTTTTTTTTTTTTCTGTGTCGTTTATGTGCAGTTGAAAATTAAATTCGCCCTGAGAAATAAAACTAAAAATAACAATGGCTGCTTTTTTTGAGAAAAATTGTGTAGTGCAAGGCGATAGAAGGAAGGAGGCACACATGGCATGCTTAAAACCCCTTATACGCCTATGTAAAGAGAGAGCAGTATGCCCCCTTCTGGCTCTCTTCTTTTCTCTGTTGTCCTTTCTTCTTGTTCTTTTTTTTTTTTTTCCCCCTTCCGTATTTTGAAATGTGAGTTATCTTTTGATCTGCTCTGACTGAGCAAGGGTCTTAGGATTTGTGAGAGTGACTGCCGACTGATTTGGAAGGACAAAAAATCTCCATAATAAGGTGTTGGCAGCAAATGGGGGTCCAATAAACACTCTGTGTCTTCTGGTGTCCCTCGCTCCCACAAAACGCTCTAGATCCTCTGCACTGCTCTGCAATCTTTGTGAACTGTCTTCTCCTTTGCCTTTATAGAGCTGTGGAAATGTGACAGTACATCATAAGAGGGCCACCTCAATATTGATATGGCTCACTTATTTTCCAGCTGAATGGAAAGGAAGACTTTCTCTGAGGAGCTGTTTGATCTTGCTGTAAATCTGGGGCACAAAGAATATTCTCAGTCACAGTGTTTGCGTTTTTTACTACTGCTGTGCCAAAAGTGTGCTACCAGAGATGCTCAACATCTGCGTCTGACATTTGTTACATGTGTGGATACTAGAGTTGGCCTGTGATTGTCATCCAAATTGTGAAAAGCGACACCATTTCCGATTGGTTCCTACGGGGGCACACCGTCGCTTTCAGTCATTTCTGTGAGACAAACTATTACCTGATTAGCTGTGCCAAATAAACCCATCATCCTGGGATTGTGCATGTAGAGGAGGACATTTGTAAGGCCACCTTCTCCCTTGCCCAGCACCCGGTGCCACAGACTTGAGCCGGCATTGGCACCGACACACCAGTCTGTGGTCCACGGTGCCAATACTGGTGAGGAACCGGGATGAAGAAAGAGACAGAAAGACGACTGGTGGCTTCAGCATGCCCAGGCCGGGTGTGGGTAATTACGGCGGGGAGAAGCCGATTAGCCTAGACCCGAGCAGCACAGCGAGGGGGACGGGCCCACACCCAGCAGGGAGGGGAGTCTTGCCACGACGAAGACCAATCAAGTGTAAAGCCCAGTGCAGACCCCCGGCCCTCAATTCAGTGGGAAAAGGCTTGGCTGGCGGTTCAGAGCACCGCAACTTTCACGGATTAGTTGAGACTCTATTCTGGCGGCTGAAAGGGGAACACAGCACGAGAGCGGGGCTTCAATGTGCGCGCTTGGGCTTGCACAAACACACACACGCGCACACACACACACACACACACACACACACACACAAAACCTCCCAACAGCTGGGGAGAGGGCTGCAGCCTGCACCATGTCACCATGGCAACGGCATATCTCACATTCGAGTCAAAATAAAGACACTTTGGGCTGGAATTGGAATATTTATTCCCCACCTCTAATGTAGCGCGTTTGCTCTCCTCATTTACGCTGAGAGTGTCATGCCTCCGACTAGCAAACAAGGTTTGGAAAACAGGTTTTTTTTCTGCTTTTTTTTTTTTTTCCCCAAGGATAAATTTAAACTTTATGCTCAAATCCCCAGAAGATTTCTGTGCATCTAAAAACAACTGTCGTAAAGTATAATAATTTTAATCGCAAAACACTATCGTTCATCTTTTTCACAGTTGTTTTGTCAAAAGCCATGAAGGCGGATAAGGCATTTACACTCGCAGAAATAATACTAGCTGCTCAATGATTACAAGTTACAGCCTTTTGTCAGCTTTCCAGGTCATTTTATTTCATATTAGCCTCTCACTATCTATTGGATACCTATCATTTCACTATGTTGGAGAAAAAACTCAGACAGCTTGCCACTTTGGTAAGTAGTCCAAAAAAGCGCATTCTTTTTCTGTAACAATATCACTGCTTGATAATGGATGGAAGACACACGCTTGCTCACAGACACACACACTCAAACATGTCCAGTTTATCACACAATACCCATAATCATTCCATTACCCATCTGCCAGGCACAAATTGAAGCGGTGCACTTGTTATTATTCGCATTTATTTATTTATTTTCTTTTAGCTGAAATTGGTGACAGTGCATTTTGTTGGAACAATTTACATTCTATTCCGAGTTATTTTACTGGCTGAATGGCTATCAATCTGCCACTTTTAATAGCACCAAGATGCAGAGGTGTAATGGACATATGTGTAGAGATGGAAAGATAACACCATTATCAGAGCAGCTCCTCTCATTCCCAGCCAAGATAATACCTAATTGGACTTATTATCTAGATTCGCTCAAGTTGTTTGTACCTGTTATCACAGAACGTGACACACAATTACATTTTCAGCTACTACAGTGCCATCGATGCAGAATAAAGCATTTTATACATTTTAAAAAAGCGTGTTTGAGTTTGTAACCGGTGGTTTTTACTTGCCGCTTTTTTTCAAATGCCTGTTTTAAAGCACAGTTTGGGGCTCATTTTATTTTTGGGGCCGGGTGGATTTGGTAAGTTTATTTATGAGTGCTTGAGCTCTCTCTTCCTCATTCTGTGTAATGGCCGCTCTTCAGATTGAAATCTGGTATTCTGTGAGATGATATGATATGAGGAGAGGCCCCCACAAGCTTCCAGGGGGCTCTTCTTGCTCTCTGTCCTATCATGTGCACTACTCTCTGTGTGCACTGCTTTTGCATATGTACTTTGAAGTCTCGCTGTTCTCTCTCTGCCCCTGTCTCTTTATCTCTCTCTCCCTTTCTCTTTTCTCTTTCCCTCTTTTCTCTCCGCTCTGGGTTGCTTTTGATGCATTTGCGTTCTATGAATGGTTTTCTTTAACGCCTGCTTCCCCATGCCTCTCTTTTCTCTCTCTAAAACAGTGAGTCTTTTTCCTTTCAAACAACGTTGATAAATTACAACTTGTCAAGTGTCATTTCCCTTGTTTACTGCCATTTTGGGCATATTTTCCCTCCTGGTCCTCCCAGCGTTTCACATTTAATTGCGCCAGTAATACTCGCAGAGTTCACCAGTGTGGCACGTTCGGCGCTCGGCTGTTATGGAGGGGGGACGGAAACTATTAAAATATTTTCCAGGCTTCAGGAGTTTTATGTGTGTAATTTGTGTGTACATACCCCACTGTGTTAATACCAACTACGACAGATATAACATAGTTAATGTAAAAAAAAAAAAAGACGGTGTGCATGAAAAAAGTACCACAAAGGTGTTTCTTAGGAGCCCCTGTTGTAGCTCTCCCATGCAAACGGCCTAATTTATTACATGTCAGCAAAAGCCAACAACCTTTTATTACCCAACAGTAATTTCCCATATGTTGAGTGTTTATCACCACTCAGGGAACAGAGTAGTAGGAAGTGTAGAACTGGTGGTTCACTGCAGATATGAGGTCTTAAATAAAGCTAAAGCTTCACATAGAGAGATGGTCTGAATTACCATGCAACTCTCTGTATCAGTATGTACTGTATTTGGATTTTTAGTCAATATCAGCCCTAGAAAGATGCTGAGCTGTATATTTGACCGTTGTTCCTGGCAGTCAGTCTCCTACTCTGTGTTAGTTCTGTGTTTCTTGGTCTCTGTCTTATCAAATAATTTTAACATCAAATTAGTATTACATGAGCATGTATTCACTTGTTTGATAAGTAGCTGTGGGGTAATGTACAGTCAGTCATTAGTGCAAAATAAATCCCCTTAGGATGATACAAAAAGACACTTCATGACATGGGCCTCCTGACCAGCCTGTTGTGGAGTTAATTTTGTGTTATTATTAGTGATGCATAATATATCAGTTCTATATTGGCCATTGCCCAGTATTTATTAATGCTGTTCAATATTTAATTATGCATGCTTATTTTTCCTACTTTTACATTCAGGTGACCATTCGCTTAAATTGAGCTCTCAATTAACGTAAAAAGTATTTAAAAACGCACTCAAAAAAATTAAGTTAAATGTAATTTTTAGCAAACCTCAAAGTGAATATCCATTTTTGTACAGTGCTTTCTCGTGTTGTGATGTGTAAAATCTTTTGATTTTAGTTTTTACTGTTTTATTTTTAGTTTATTTATGCACCGTAATGTAGTAATCTTAATTAATGGCCAGTACAATTATTTCTATTGGCCATATGTTTAATATCTGGATTTCAACCAAACATAATCGTCTTATGCTATGACATTTCACAGAGAATCTTGCTCTTAACAGGGTCACACCATCTGTGTTCCCTCGTTTGATTGATTCAACAGTTGTAGATAAGGGATACGAATTAAAATTCATGAAGACATTTGTGACACTCTGAGATTTTCTTAGTCCAGAACTATGATATGTGTGCGAAATCTACTTAAAGCCACAGTGCTGGAATGACTAAAGTGTTATGTGGGTGGTACGAACTGAGAAGCATTTGAGTCAGCCTCTGTTTGGTGGAACACAGGTCTAACCGAAGCACTATAAACATGTCCATGATATACTGTCCGTAGTAGAGGATTTGAGAATGGAGTTAAGGGGGTATGAAAGCGCGTGATGCAAGCTGAGGAGAACAGAAAGCCCTCCTCGGCTATTGTTGGAGAATCCCACAGAGGTAATCGATCAGCCAGCCACAGGTAGGCAGTCTGTAGATCATCTATGTGAACTGCCAAACGTCGACTGACTGCAAAACACCTTGCCAGAACAACACATTCACACGCACACACTGAACGCAGATATAAATTCATAAACACACGCACACACTCCTGTATTAACCTTACTGTTTACCAGAGAGAGAAATGCTTATAGAAAAAGACATTCTGTTCGACTCAGAAAATAGTTTTTGAAAGGAATAAAAAAAAGCGCAGGGCATTTCTTTTCCCTGCCGGAGTTGATTTGCTACCTCATAAGGCCACAAAATGGTATCAGATCCGTCCATCATGCTCGCAGCACCCAGCAGCGGTTGATCTCAGAGACTCCACAGTCCATTTCATTCAAATACCCCCTCTCGCTGAACAACATGTTCTCGCTCTGTCTTTCGGTCTCTGGCCATGTACAGTAACTGCAGCTGAGCGTGTGCCAACTGTGTTTGATCAGATGTCACAAAGCATGACTGAAACGCATGGGAACAAAGTCATTAAGACTCCAGCTCTCATATGCCAGGGCGAGTGGAAGTCTGAATCATCAGGTTCTGCTTTGAGCTCTGTTGCGATACTGCAGCTCCTTATTCATAAAGAAATAGGTTAAGCCTTGATGTTTAAGTCAGAGGCGGCAAGTAAATCTCTTAACATCTTTTTATGCTTGTTAGACAAAAGGATCTAGCTTTGGGAACACATCTTTTAGTTTGTCATAGCAGAGTCTAAAGTCCAGTGATGATTATTTTTTTTCCAGTTTTTTTTTTTTTATTCTCGCTTAATAATTCTGTTTATATAATTTCTGGTAGCTTTACTGACATAAGGCATATATTAGTGAAATTCAAACTGAATGCCTGTGGTGTGATGTCAAAAGGATTTTGTTCCCTAATGAGTGTCTATTGTTCTTCCTCAAACCTAAAGGCAAATGATCAGTCCTTACATGTGAGTAAATATTTTTTTTCCATAATCACTCATGCAGCCTTCTGTTATAGATGATTGGGCTTGTATATTGTATGTTCATAGGCAGCCAGTGTGTTTTGCAGTACTGTAGGCGATCAGGTTTGTATTAGTTAGGTGTGGAGAGGAGTCACAGTCTGACCAGCAGCATGGGGGAGTTTTACTGGACCTCCAAAATGAAACAAACAGGCTTTATTTGCTCTTTCCTACTGAGACACAGGGAAATTATTAGCCACAAAGTGGTGCAATAAAGAATTGATTTTCCAGGCCTGATGAATTCAGCATGTTCCAGCTGAGGCTGCTTCTCCTGGGCAGTAGCGACCCATTTTATGGGCATTGAGAGCAGGAGGAACTGGAAATTGGATCCTTAAAAAAGCCCTAGCTTTCACTGCTGGCTTCATGACTATCATATTGTCATATATTGATGTCAACTGTTTCCAAAGCAGACATGAAGATCTCAGGCTTTTTGGGTAAGTGTTTATTTAGCTTGAGAAGATGTTGAGAGAGGGTAATGCACCTGTCCTGGGACTGCTGAATGGTTAAGTCTTGTTTCAGTAATAAGAGCTTCGTAATTATACTATTTTCCTGAGATATTATTGCAGACTCCTTTCATGTCTTAATTGCAACACAGTGAGATCTGAAAGCTTAGTTGAAGCTTTTTCACGAGACCAAAACAGAGTAAAATATTTTTAACTTTGTTTTTACAGTTGTGCATATTAATATGGATTTCCTGAATTTCTCAAACATATTTACTTCTGTACAGTATTCTTTAGCTTGGCTCTCTGAAGCTGAAATTTGTAGGCTTACCAAACAGAACTGCAAATATCAGACAGGCTCCACAAATGCTCTTTCTGTTGGCCACTGATCGGACAAATAGCTCCACCCAAAGTGCTGTTGGTTAAGCCAAATTTGGTGTGTCAGGATGGTGAATTACACACTTTAACTTTAAGAGGGTTATGTATGATTAGGAATACATAATATATCAGTTAATGACAGATATTAGATTTTTTTATTTTAATTTTTCTGTTTTTTTTTTAATTGTTAATTTCCATTACTCTTACATTTAGACATAGGCCTAAATCTTATTTAATTTTTTTTGTCTTGATCAAATCTCAAAATAAATATAGATTTTTCATACATTTTAATATTGCAATACCTTAATTCTCTTGTTTTTAGATTTTAGTGTTTTATTTATTTATTGTTTATTTAGAGAAGATATTATAGAATTTATATAGTTTAATCTCTTTTTCTGCATCATGAAAATAATTATCAGTTTTTACCAGTAACAGCCATCATATCTAATTCTAGTTCAATATTTAGTAACCCCTTTTAACACTTTTTGATGTCAGTCACATTATCTTGTACTGGAACCCAATGACTTATTTACTCAAACATATCAAAAATACTTTCAATAATTTTTCAATTTGTGCTTGTGCTGTATTTACAGTACTAAAAGTACTGGAAACTCATGTTTGGAAGATTCCTGAAGGAAGAAGAGAGGGAAAAACCGATGAGGAATCTAAATATATGTGACCCTGGACCACAAAACCAGCTTTAAGTCGCTGGGGTATATTTGTAGCAATAGCCAAAAATACATTGTATGTGTCAAAATTATCTATTTTTTTTAATGCCAAAAATCATTAGGATATTAAGTAAAAAATCATGTTCCATGAAGATATTTTGTCAATTTCTTACCATAAATATATCAAAACTTCATTTTTGATTAGTAATATGCATTGCTAAGAACTTAATTTGGACAACTTTAAAGGCGATTTTCTCAATATTTTGATTTTTTTGCACCCTCAGATTCCAGATTTTCAAATAATTGTATCTCGTCTGATCCTAACAAACCATACATCAATGGAAAACTTATTTATTCAGCTTTCAGATGATGTATAAATCTCAATTTCGAAAAAATGACGCTTAAGACTGGTTTTGTGGTCCAGGGTCACATATGTTACTGTTACTGTCAGAAAAAAAGTTAAAGGAATCTTCATGTTAAAATAACCATATTTGATGCATCATGATAGGCACAATAATGTGTGTGAAAATTGTTTAAATTGTGATTGCAAATTGTTTACATTTGAACAGTTTGGCATTTTGAAATTCTACAGCCAGCCCTGTAAGACAATACGATGCGAAGAGAGCATTCGTCTTCTGAAAGAACACGGTTTTCATTCTTTTCACCCAGTGCTGTTCTGTAAACAGGCGGGTTTAGTCAATTCTCAATCCAAACAAGTTAGTGTTCCAAGCCGTCATTGTTTCAATGGCCCTTACCACACTCTGACTTACAACAAAAAGGCAGTCAGTGACTTTAAGGACATATGCTCGCTCAAGCTAACTGTTCATCCACTGGCTAATTAAGTGCTCTGAAAGAGGGCACATCAAAAGGAGCCGTGCATTTGGAATCGCTCGCACCGCCCCTCGGGTGCAGAGGTCAGCCCTCTTGGAGAGAGAAGTTAGGATATCCCAGCTCCAGACCTCTGCCTGGTAACCCCTCACCCCACCGGAGATATCAAAGCTCGGGGAGCAGTGGGATGCGCAGCCATCCCAGAACAAAAACAGGAACACTTCAAAGCGCCAGCTGGAAAAAGACAAGAGAGAAGGGAAGAGGAGGAGAGAAAATAACACAGGACAGCCGATATTAAATTCCCTCTTATTCTGAGCATATTCCAGAAAATGAATATAATTCATATCTCTGAGTTGTCATGCGTCTAAAGTGCTCTCGCTGTGCCGCGGCCTCGCTAGAAGAGAATTATATGATTTAACAGACCTGAGCGTTCTGGACTATGGAAGAGAGAAGAAAAGCCCTTTTCCCTCATAATACCCCTAATGAAGTGGCTGCCGCTCCTCCAGTCCTGGCCGTGGCCTTCAGCAGCCTGCTCACAATCTGTTTAATGATGGAACAGGGCCGGCAAGTGCACCAACACTTCCCAGTGAGCCACAAAGGGAGATCACAACCCTCATTCTGGACAGGCAGAGGGGCTTAGTGCTCATCGACCTTATGAATCTGATCCCTGGTTGGAGAGAGAAGCTCCTTTCTGTAAGAGTCACACTTAACTCTGTACCCGGTCAAAGAAAGAACATCCTTATCGGTCTCTGCAGTGCTTTATTTATTTTTTTTATTTTTTTATTTCTCTCTTAAAAAGATAGCTCACCCAGAAACCACCCTCATGTTGTTCCAGACTTGTATGGCTTTCTTTCTTTGAAATAAAAAGAAGATATCTTAGAGTCTTTCAGATGTTTTTGTCCATATTACGAATGTCAATGGGAGCTAAAGTTCCAAAAAGGGAGATATATATCTATATATGTGTGTCCTTTTTAGAACTTTAGCTCCCACTGACTTTCATAATAGGGACAAAAACAGCTGAAAACACCAGCAGTGTTTTATGGATTAATTTCAATTTCAAAGTCTTTTGAAAATACACAATCACGTATGATAAAAAAGATTGGAATTTAAGCCTTTATTCACTGAAATCAATGCACACATGCTTAGACTACATCAAATATGGTGACATACACCTTAGACATCATGATATTTGGTCACGTGGCATATAACAACCAATGAGGTTTGTTGTTAGTTGACACTTGAGGTTTGTAATGCCATATGCATGCATTGAG
This sequence comes from Barbus barbus, assembly GCF_936440315.1. Taxonomy (NCBI): domain Eukaryota; kingdom Metazoa; phylum Chordata; class Actinopteri; order Cypriniformes; family Cyprinidae; genus Barbus; species Barbus barbus. The sequence continues at coordinate 22,173,015 of NC_136761.1, read as the reverse complement.
TTGTGTGTGTGTATATATAGCTATCATACTACCTTGATGTCCCTTTTGGAACTTGAAAATTTTGGGTCCCGTTGACTTTTATAATAAGGACAAAAAAAGAGTCAATTATGAGATTTGTGAGTTTTAATATAGTGTATTTAATACGATAAAGGTTTGCTTGCGTTCTCAAAGCAGCCAGCTCAGTGTTTTCAGGCTTGGACTAAATGCATTCAAATTATTGACCACAATGCTATGCACAGCTGCACCCGCGCAGCCCACCTCTTTCATGTGTAACCCTTGATCCCATCACCACACCATGTCATCTTAACCCTGACATTGTCATCCCAAAAAAGCCATGCCCTCTTTGCCGCCACGTCCAGAAGTACTGATGCTACATTTAAGCCTTGCTGTTGCTTTAACAAAATCCGCCAGCCCGTTCAGTGCAGCCTTGCGGTGTTTGGAGTGCTGGAGGAGAAGGCAAAAGCAAACAGTCCGTTTCATTCCTCTTCTTTTGGGCCTATTCTGTTTATTGTGAGCCGAGTGTGTAATGTGGCGGCGAGGGGCGGGGGGAGAGCGGGAAGCAGTAAGGGGGTAAAGAACCTGATTGCTTTAATCTCAGTGTTGTGCGGCTTTGGCCTTTCATGGGGCACTGAGGCTGTGTGATTCAGAGCTCTGGCCCCAGCTCCTCTCACCCACTCATTGTTCTCTACAGAAAATCAATTCTCTTGAAGACCCCTCCTTAATCCCGTTTTTCGCCGGCCACAAAGGCCACTTGTGTGCGACCCCGCTGGACTATGGACTGGGATGATGTGGATGTCTGCTCGGATTCCAGCCCTTTCAGGTGCTGCCGGCTCGCCTCACTTTATAGTGCCAAGCGCAGGACTCGACAGGAAGACATTTGCGATCATAATTTCCTGTGGAGTGCTGGCCGGCCCCTCCCCCTCGGCTCACCCCACGCCCCCAGAATAGTTTTAATTAGGCCCGACAACCACAGAGAGGAGGGATCAGTCAGCAACAATGACTGTCCCTTTGAACAGAGGATACACTGACCAGAGCCTTTACTCTGCAGAGAAGCAGAGAATCAAATTATTATGCATCTCATAACAGTCATGCATAGAGAAGAAATAAATGAAGAACAAACTACTCGGGATTCAGAGGTATATGGGTCAGTGTTGTATAATGCGTTCACTATAAAGAAAAGGAAAATGAAAAAAAATCTAGTTTTAAACTCATGTGCTCTTAAAAATGCACTTGTATTCATATTAGTCTTCTGTGGTTATATTTTCTTTAAAATTAGTGAAGTTAAGTAAGATTTTCCTTACACCTTGAACATTCGAGTGTACACACATTTTTTTAATTCATATGTTTTTACATGTTTATCAAGGTATAAAGTGTTTTTACAGACATCACACATGAATAATTCATAAATATCTTTATCGTTGCACCACATGACATTTTACATTCTTTTCATCAAAAGGTCAAACTTTCTGATAAGACTTATTGAACTTGACACAGGCTGCAGGGCTCATTTCTATGATATAATTTCCTGATGCTGTTTTTTTTCTGCAGGTTTTTGCATGTTAGTTGGACCACATTTTTCAAATATTTTTCAGTTTTGTTAAAATATTTATTTCTAAAATAAGAATAATACAATTCCAGACTATTTTAGAATTTCTTTTTAAGAATGCCATTTTTAAGTTTACCATTTTGATGCAGAAATAAAAGTATTTCTCTATACTGATGTGGTCTATTCAGTTATGTGCATTTTTTGAATACATACAACAAAAAAAGCGAGTGTTATGTCATTGATGCTCACAGCAAAAATAGCACACATTTTTCACATAGCACAATGTATAGTGCTCACCATGGTTTGAGGATGTCAATACATCCTTTTTTGATTAAATAGCTAGAATTCAGTTCTTTCTATATATTCCCAGCGTGTCCAGGGATCAAAACCCCCGTTTGACTGCTGGGAAAACAGAAGCCAAACATCCAAACAGCTACCAACAAACCCCCAGGCCCTCGTGGTGCAGCTTGTTCATGTTTCAGGTAGAATTTTAGATGTCCTCGTGCCTGTTTGCTTCATGTTGGATGAGAGCATTCTTCACCTGTCAGGTACGGCCTTTGGACAGGGCCTGACATCTGCTGATCTTTATATCGAATTCATACATCAAAACCTCTGTGACCGCTGGACTTCATCAGTCGGCTTTGAAGAGGCATTTCTAGCACTCTCCAAAGACTGAGAGCTGGCAAAGAACACATCATCACAGCACCGATCTCTCCTAATTACAGTCAGTTATATCTCTAAAAGAAAAAGCTAAATAAACCTGATCAAGAAGACAAAGGAGTAAGTCTGTGGAGGAGGTTTCATTACCCTTCCCTCTCTTTACCTTTCTCTGTGTTTCTCGCTGAAAGGGAACAAAGACGGAACCCTACCGATTGAAAACTAGCAGAACAGTGAAACAACAGGACACAACTGATCACTCATGCATGGTTGGGATTAGGATAAAAGTATAAAGAGTGTGGAGAAGAAAGAGCACAACAAAAGGAACAGGGGACTGACTAACTTTTTTCTCTTTCTTTTGAGTTGAAAGGAATAAAAAAGGAAGGTCTGGCCATATGAAAAGATAGAGAAAGAGATTAACAAATAGAAGCAGTCCTTTTTAGCCTCGGTACGCTTCCACTTCTACTCCTTTTAACCACAAACTAGCAACCGAACCCTCGGAAGAAGTTGTTACCCAACTTTTCTACTCGCAGCATCATATTTAACTTGCGCCATGCATTTGCGCCAATCAACCTCCATGGGAATTTTGTCATGGCACAAGCAGCGTTTATTGTGATTCCGGTTGACCAACTGGCTTGTGAAGTCTTCGGTGAGACACCAGCTAACAAGACAGCCGTCCTTTCAGCCCCCGTCTGTACTAAGTGGAAATAATCCAGAAATACTTTGCACATCTAGTCTGCCTTGGTCTTCATCCAAATTGCACTCTATTCTTTTTAATCTCCCTTAATAAAAAGGAGGGGATAAGAGAGAGATTAACATCTGTGCCTTTTTTCCTCTGCCACGTTTGAGTGGACAAATGTGAATGAGGGGAGGTAATGACAAGCCCCTCATTGACGTTGGCATCATTGAAGGGTCTGCAAGGCGTCTCCGCTCGGGGAACTTCACAGATAGGTGCTCCAAAGGGAAAGTGGTGGAGCGTTTGGGTTGTTGAGAGCTCTCTAAAATATTGCCTATTAAACGTTGTGCTTGTACTTGCGGTTTATTGATCTACAGCTCTGTAAGAAGCAGTTGCTAATAGCGCAGTTTCACAGATGCTCCTTGCGATGCAATACACTTGTGGGCTCTGCTAAATGCTCTGATATGATGCAGCTGTTTCGTTTTACTGCTGGGATTTGTGTGACTTTCTCAGTGGCAGACAGTGTTTCTAACTACGCCCGAAGCTACGTGCTCATTAGCGTCTCTGTGTCATAGTGGACTCGCAGCCATTATTCAGTAGTAGACACACATTCTGTTCTGTGCTGAGGCCAAATGCAATAATACATGCACACCGCTCGTCAGCAACAAGGACCGCAGCATGAATTTTTAAACTACACACACTAAGTTTTACTACGAATTACAAATACATACGTTTCATCCAGTACTTTGTAGACTTGGCTCACTGCCTGGCACAAAAAGAATCATTCAGAATCATTTCCACCTCAGAGTAAGAAATGAGAATGGTAATTTCTTAGATAATGTATCTCAAATTGTAACTTCGTTTCTTCTACAGTTGGTATTCTGAGAAGTGAAATTGCATTTGCAAGATATGAAGTCACATTGTGAAAAGTTATGAGAAACAAAGCTGCAGTTGAAAAATATAACACATTGTGACATATAAAGCAGTTATACACAAATTTTAGTATCAATATTAGTGAAGGGAATTTTTTAATCTATATTATATGTGAGCAATTCTTTAAGACGCTAATAATGTAGGTTAATTGCGATCTTGTGCAAATCTCAAATATTAGTTTTCATGTGATTATGTTGTGATGCCTAAAAACCATGCATTTTAGTGTTTATAGTACAGTGTTTATATCAGTGCTGTTCATCAATCATGGTCTTGGAAGGCCACTGTTCTGCAGATTTTAGCTCCAACTTCAATTAAACACAGCTGAACCAAAGTAATCAAGGTTTCCAGAATTACTGCAATCTGCAGGACATTGGCCCTCCATGGCCAGGATTGGACATCCCTGATTTCTGTATTATATAATTAAATATACTAATAAACTTTTTATATAAAAATTGAATATCATCCTGTTATCCACCACTATTTATAAAACCAGTCACAGTGTGAGATATACAAGTCCCACATATGCAAAATTAAATCTCAATTGTGAGATTTAAGGGATAGTTTGCCCAAAAATGAAAATTCTGTCATCATTTACTCACCCTCAAGTAGTTCCAAACCCGTATGAATGTCTTTTTGTTCTGCCAAACACAAAGGAAGATATTTTGAAGAAAGTTTGTTACCAGGCTGTTTTGAGGCACCATTGACTTCCATAGTAGGAAAAAATAAATACTATGGAAGTCAATGGTGCCCCAGAGTTGCTCTGTTTCCCACTTTCTTCAGAATATCTTCCTTTGTGTTCAGCAGAACAAAGAAATTCATACAGGTTTGGAACTACTTGAGGGTGAGTAAATGATGACAGAATTTTCATTTTTTGGGTGAACTATCCCTTTAACTTTACTGTATTGGTGTCATGTGTTTGTGTAATTCACAGGATGCACTTATAATGTAGCAGTTGGTCTCCATTCGGTTTGCTGTGCAGTGACATACTGCATACCTCAAACACATCATTCCTGGGGGTCTAGGCCAAAACAGCCAGCGCCTGATTAACCCCGTCAACCTGTGAAAGGTACTTCTGAGAAAATGAGAGGGAGAAGGGCCAGGTTAAAGAGGCATCTAATGAAGTTACTGTCACGCATGGGCCTGGGGCTGCCACATGGGTGGAAAATTGCGGGAAAAGAAGCTGAGTGCTCTGGGCACTGGGGTCTCGGCTACAGGGGGTCACTCCTCAGGGGCCATTGTGTGGGAGGGGCTTTTGGCAAAAGCTGTCGTATACAAGTTGTGCTTTGTTCTACACACAGCAAGATTTTAGCCACTCAGGGACTGCAGACTTAAACAGCTTTAATGACATTACAAAGAGGTGCTGTTACCACTAGTGATGGAAAACCCCATTATTTTACTGCCTTGCAGTTTTCTAAGTGTTTAGGTGAGCTTTGAGTAGGTGAAAAGTGGTTTGAATGCTTATTCTTGTCTAGATCAGTTGTTCTGAGCTGGTTTTATTTCAGGATCCATATTTTACATTGGGCAATGAGTTGTGAATACAGCACTGTTTATTATATGAAATGTATAACTTTGAAGTGGCCTAACAATACAGACTGTGTGATTAACATGACATGCAGTGATTACTGAATATTAAACTAATAAAAGTTTGTGGTTGGTAATATTTTACTCATAAGAAGTCTTTTATACTTACCAAAAATGCATTTAATTGGTCAAAAATACAGTAAAATAGAAGCATTGTGAAATATTATTCCAATTTCAAATAACTGTTTTCTATTTTAATATATTTTAAAATGTGATAACAAAGCAAAATTTTCATCAGTCATTACTTCAGTGTCACATAATTCTTCAGAAATCTTATTAATTAATATCATCATCTTATGTTGAAAAGAGTTACACTTAATATTTTTGTGTGAACCTTGATAGTTTTTCATGATTCTAATGAATAGAAAGTTCAAAACAACAACATTTATTTTAAAATATCTTATGTCGTTACTTTAACTTTTGATCAATTTAATGACCTCTTTCTTTCTTTCTTTCTTTCTTTCTTTCTTTCTTTCTTTCTTTCTTGCTTTCTTTCTTGCTTTCTTTCTTGCTTTCTTTCTTTCTTTCTTTCTTTCTTTCTTTCTTTCTTTCTTTCTTTCTTTCTTTCTTTCTTTCTTTCTTTCTTTCTTTCTTTCAAAACAACTTACTGATATCAAACTTTTTGGTAGTGTATATAAACTTTTAGCAGCCTATATTGTATTACATATAGTAGATAGGTTTGTGTCAAAATACTGTTTGTTGATTGGATGACAACCTTTGAAAAGCTGTAAGAAACATTTCCTCTCCTATTTTTAAAGCTCCTCCCTCTTTGGTGTTCTTGTAGCTCTAACAGTAGAGCAAGGTGCTAGCCATGGGTTGGATTCCCAGAATGCAATGTAATGAGGAAATTTGTCCTGTTGATGAGGAAATTATTTTTTTTGTCCTAACTTATTATCAACATCATTGTTTTTCCTGTCCGTGAACCAATTAGAACTGTGAGCCACCAGTTGGGAATTGCTGATCTAGATCATCAGTGCTAATGTTATAATACATAAGTGTAGTTTGTAGTTAAGTTGTCGTGTCTAAATAGCTGCAATGATTCATCAAAGCTAAATACGTTTTAACATATCTATTTATACACAATTACTATTGTTATTCTAAGTTGTATAACACACACGCCCTCTGAAGCTTAGTAGCCAGTGCACTACAGCTCTTCCTCTCTGGGGTGCAGTTAATCAGCTCTAAGCAAATATGTCTGCTGAAGCGTGAAAGCCCCATCGCTCACCCACTTCACAACAACCCCTGTCTCTTCAACACATCTACCGTCACATCGGCCACCCGACTAGCATGTAGTACACAGTGACGGTTACTTTACTGTGACACAGTGCGTCTGGAGTGTAAAATAGCATAGAGTGTACAGGTATCCTCGTTTGAGTGACTGAATCTGAGCGTTCAAGCTATTTCAGCTTTCAGTCACGTCAAGGTAGTATCACTTCGAGTTGTCATGATTAATGCTATGACATATTTTAGCATTGGTGTGTCCACCCCCCTTGGGTCTCCAAGTGTACTAAGCTTTCTAATTCAAAATCATTTAGGGGGTGTAATCTACCTAGCATTGTTATAGGGACAGCGATCTGTAACCTCCTACCTAGTAAAGTTTATCTTTCACTCGACTCTCCCAGACAAACAAAAACAAGGGCACAAAAGGGAGAGGGTGTGTGCGAGGGTGTTGTGGGCAGATGGGTCACATGCAGTCCATTGAGAGTCTCCCCTATCAACCCTATTCACAAGGCCCTATAAAACTGACAGCCTGCTTAAATACCTGACACAAGAAAAGAGGAAAAAACAAAGACGAGAAGAGGCGAGAACAACGGTAAAAATAAATAAGACAGCCCTCGGTGACTGATGTGTAAAGGCTATGGCTGACATCTTAGTGACCATTAATAAATGTGGCTGTGGTCACAAAGGGCGAGACTAAAAAGGGAGAAAAGAGGCAAAAAAGAAAACAGTGAACGTTGCCTCCAGCTCTAAATTCCAAAGCTTATTCATCAGGGTGGATGGAGCTTGCTTGGCCCATTTTTGTTTTTTAATGCCGCTCGCTCTTGGACCCCCTTTAGTGTCATTGTTTGTCTTTGGAGTCCATGAGAAAAGTCAATTATATTTCAACAACCATGCTTAGTTAACATCACCATGCAAATCTTAAAGGGCGCCATTACTCTTAATCATGGGTTGGAGGGGGCGAGAAGTTGCTCTGAATTGCTGCTGTTCTTCGGGCCTTTAAAGCGAGTAAAACGTTACGCACATTATATAGAGAGAGACGCATGGAAAAATAAACGCTGGTAGGCGATTAAAAATCCATATTTATGCAACGCCAGTTTTCCATGCCTGAGAATTCCACACATGCCTCCATTTGATCTGAGCAGAGAGACCACAAAAAGGGCAAAAACAAATGTTGAAACCTCAAAACTTGTAATCACAGTCTAAAGCGTTCGCTAAAGTCATGAATTATACTGTAAACTGCAGAGAGAGAGAGAGAGGAGTGGAGAAATATTTTAAAAGCAAAATGATGTAAAAAACACAAGATGAACAGGTTGCACTGTCTTAATACATTTCTTATTACATGGTGTCATTATGATGTCTTGTGTAGTTTAAAGCAACACACTATTCACGTGAGCATAATTACATAACCTCAAACTATATGTACCACACACCAACTATTAGAAGTGATCTGCACAACTGATTGTAGTAAACGTCGCAGAATTGTTCATATTAGGTTACAATTACAAGTTGCTTGATTAAAAGCTTCTGACAGATGCTTAAAGGAATAGTTCACCCAAAATTGAGAAGTCTAGAATTATTTACTCGCCTTCATGTTTTTTTTTTCCAAACTTCTTTCTTCTGTGGAACATAAAATAAAGATATTTTGAGATACGTTTCAGTGTTCATTTTGTCCATTCATTGAAAATCAATGGTAGCAAAAACTATTTGGTAAACATTCTTCAAATTTTCTTCTTTTGTGTTTTCAGAACAAGGAAAGTCATTTTAGAAGAGGGTGAGTAAATGATGAAAGAATTGACCATTTTTCACTTTGAATGCCATAGAAGCAGCATTTTTGGTTCCCCAAGAACCTTTTAGTAAACTGTTCTTAAAAGAAATTTTTTTTTCTAATGTGAAGAACATTTTATTAATCTAAATAACCATTCTCCACTATAAAGAACCTTTTGTGGAATGGATATGTTCCGTGGATATTAAAGGTTCCTCATGGAACTATAGATGACAATAAAGAACCTTTGTTGTTAAGAGTCTATCCCTTAAAGTGTAACTGAACGAGTAAGAATGAAAATGAAAATATTAAAGAGAATTGCTATAATCAGAATCTGAATTGTTCAAATAAATTTTATGCTTGGTAGTGAAAGGCTCCTGTGTAAAAACTTGAGTCCCAATCCGAACAGAGACATCTTAAAGTAGAGTCAAATATAAATGGAGTGCCACTCCCTTTGCGAGCGTGCTATAAATCAGACTGAAGCCATACGGCCCTGTGGAGAGCTCCTCGGTCGGGCGTCAGGGTAAACTGTGCTGAATCCATCTGTGCAATCTCATCGTCATTATGTCCCTGCTGTTATCGGAGCCGTAAATCATCCAAACAAACTTTAAAGTCTGCACATCCGCTGTCTGCTTACAGAAACACATGCTCTAGACGTTTCCAGCGTGTCTCTCAGAAGCACTTGTCAAGTGCATCTGTTTACAGGTCTGTGAGTCTGAGGTGCAAGTTTTAGTTGTGACTGACTCTCTGGCATTGATTACACAATTACACCGTGTAATCTCACCGTCATTGATTCAACCGGTGTTGTTGTGTTGAATCAATATAAACAAACACAGGTAAGTCAGCCACACTTTAATTTGCCCAGAAATTAAAGTTGTTCAAACAAATTTCTCACACCGTGATGATGGCAGAATAACATTTACCTGCTGCTTAGCTACACTGGTACTGTATGTGGCGAGTGCTGGTGTAATCTTCACCCTATAATGTATTTGGGAAATGATGTGTGTTAATCTGGCTGATAGATTGTGCTTTTCTGTGATTCTGTGCTGAGATATGCCTGGCATCTTCTTTGATCTGGTGCGCTCACCAGGAAGAAGTAGATTACAGGGTTTGTGAAATCAAAATACATCACAAATAGATTCTAGGTGCAAATGCTCAGGTTGAAAATGAATGCAAAATGACTGAAAAAGTGCATATCACTAGTCATTTAGGTAAACCTAGCCTTCGTAATTAAAGGTTCAGCTGAACATTGTTTTAACAGTTGAAGTATAGAATGATAGTTGCATCAGTGGATATAAACGAAACCTCAAATACCGAGCAAAGATGTTCAAACTAGAAAAAGTGTCACTTTTTTTGTTTGTTTGATTATCATCTAATTGACGATGCACTTTGTGCTTGACTAGCATTGCTTTTGTATAATTTGAATTATTTTATTTTTTCTCATTCAATGATGTCCATACGCAGTTAAATATGAGTCATTTTTGTTTTCTTGAATGCATTCTTTTGGGAATCCAACGTTTATTTAATGCTTGTATCTACAGCAAAAGTGCATTAGAGCAGTCTCACATCATCTCAAGCAGCCACATGTTAAGATGTGGAGGAAGTCTCAAAGCGCAGGTGTCTGTAGTGCACCAGACAGACGCGAGGGGTCAAAGTTTGCTAGGAACACAGGGAACCCTGCGGAGAACAAGCATGTGCTATTGTCCCATGACCCAGGACGTGCGTGTGGGAGAGATGTGGTCTCTGTGTCTGGTCTCGCACTCATGGCTGCTGTAGTTCAGAGAAGAGAAGAGCCTTTAGAGTAGACTGACTGACAAGTTGTGCTGTTTCTCAGTGGCTGGTTGCGCCCTCTTTTGGTTTGTACAAATTATGGTAGAAAAGTATTGCGTCGATTCATTCTCCTGTGGATTTTTCCTTGTTTTTCTGCTTTAAAGATGACAACTTTTTTTTTCTTACACTGAAATTTAAATGTGTTCAGAATTCACAAAGTTTTTTTATGTATCTTCACAAGAAGATTAAATACTGATCGCTTCATTACAATGCTGTTAAGAAAATGAAAGCGTGTTTGAGTGAAGGATTTGTTCACTGACTCTGATGATTTGGCAGCTTGTTTTATCCATAATGTAGGCAGTGACAAACTGACATGAAAATGGATTGACGTGTCTCTCGTACCCTTAAGTCATGTGAATTTGGGTCAGGCCTACTGAGTGTTTCTGTCTTTTTGGGGGGCTTAAAATACAGTATTTTGTAGTCATCATAATTGTACAGGTGTCATTGTATTGCACGCATATTTCAATACAACAGTATCATGGGTATAAACGAGAGCATCAGAATATTAACAAGCTGTTGATGCTTTGCTTATTTATTGTTTAAAATTGTTTACATTTATGTATGTTTAGTTCATATGTTTTTTTGTTTTGTTTTGCTGGTTCACCCAATAATGTGCTCCTTGAGCACTGGCTATTGTTGTGGTTTTTGTTATTAACTCAGTCACTTTTGTATGACATGGTTGGTCATGTGATCTCAAAATGGTGACACCATAATGGTCAAAATCACTGATCTATAATAGAGAACATTATATATACATCAGTGGTCAATATGTAGAATAAAATGGCTTTTTCTAAGAGAAAATCTTCAACTTGTTTGAGTATAAATCATTTTAATATTTCATAAAAGTGCTCTTTTTTTTGGCATAAAACTTTAAAACCTTTTAACACAGACTCCAGCAGGAATGTTGAAGAATCATCAGGATTAGACAACGACATGCTGAAAGTTTGCATCTCCATTAACCGAAACACTCCAGCAGGGGGTAAAATTTCTAGATATAAATCACATTCCTGCTTTAATGAAATGTTATTAACTCTAGTGACATTTTATTCTGCATTGGGCCCAGAATAAAAGCGTGCTAAGTGAACCCGTGCTTCTATAAACAGTTTGTAGCAAGAAAACAACAGGTTACATTTATCATTATAAGTCGGCATCGTGTGATGCACCAGCTCCAAGCATACGTGTTACCGTATTTTAAGAATAAAAGTTTAATGTGAAGACAGAGATATTATTCAAATCTAATGCCCTTCTTCGCTCAGGATAAGAGCCTGATTTTAAACCTGACAGGTTAGAGAGGAGGTGGAGGTGCTTTGTTCCCCGTTTCCACTCTGCACACGAGGCTTTCGGAGCTTAGTCTATTTCAACATGCAACGTTTTAAGGCTGCTATCAATCAGCATGGGGTCCCAGAGTGAGCAAAATGAGAGAGCGGGAGGGAGAGAATGAGAGAGGCTGATATAGAAGGAAAGAAGTTATCGCACTGTTTATTCAAAGCTGACATGAGACAAACTTGTTACTGTTTCGTGCCTGTTCATGCATGTCAGGAGCGCTGTGAGGAGTGGAGGGAGAGATGTAAGAGGGAGTGGAAACCAGCGCAGGTTTCAGGCGACTTTGACACCCCAGCTAAAAATGAGAGCCTTCGTTCGAGCCCCTTAGCTGTCTTACTCTCATCAGGAGTGCAGAGGTGTGACAGACACGCTGTTTTCCTCTAAACTCAGAGCTCATTTTAAGTTAAAGACGACAAAACCTGCTGGCACCGCTGGAGTGTGTTTACTCCGGTGAGCTCCGTATTCCAAGCAGATGGTCATCTGGATTCATTTACTCCATTTATTCATCTCATCAGGAGTCTCCAGCTCATAAGATGTGTGTGCCAGACATCTTGCCCTCTTTATGTTAACGTTCACATGGAGGGCGTCAGTTTGAATGATTCCCTTATATTCCTGTTAGTTGAGTAGATAGACACAGGCATGCCATATTTTGCCTAAATTTAATATACACTATATTGCCAAAAGTATTGAGTCACCCACTTCTAATGAACAGGTTTGACTCCTTTAGTAATTTCTATGAGAACAAATCTTAATGTTTAAGCATATAATGATATTCTAGGGAATTGTGTGCTTCTAATTTTATAGCAACAGTGTGGACAGAACCCTTTTCTATTCTAACATGACAGTGCCTCTGTGTATAAGACACGGTTCAAAAAGACATGATTGATTCAGTCAGTGTGGAAGAACTTGACTGGTCTGCAGAAAGCCAAGTCCTGATCCCAGCAGAACACCTCTGGTGTGACTTTATATGCAGACCTTGAGCCAAAAACTCATCACCAAACACCAATGACTTGTATAGACACTATAAGGACTAAAGTGTTGGGTGCCTTCTTTAGAACAGAAATTGGCAATATAGCGTATATTAAATTTAGGCAAAATATGGCATGCCTGTGTCTATCTACTCAACTAAACAGGAATATAAGGGAATCATTCAAACTGACGCTCTCCGTGTGAATGTTAACCTAAAGAGGGCAAGATGTCTTTGAATTAAATGACTGGCATATAATGAATATAATAAGCATATAATGAATTCCCTAGAATATCATTATATGCTTAAACATTAAGATTTGTACTCAGAAATTACTAAAGTAGTCAAACCTGTTCATTAGAAGGGGGTGACCCAATACTTTTGGCAATATAGTGTATTACTGTCAACCTTAGCTTTCAGCCTTTTGCTTTACCCATAGTTTCTGACCACTGAATACAGCTGTCGTTGCAACTGTTATTGACATGGAATCTCAGTTGATTATCTGTCACAATTTCTTGACTCTCCACATTGCAACAGTTTGTTAACAGATGCTTAGGAAAGCAATCTAACGTTTTTTGTTACCATGTTGAAAATTACACCCAAGTAGCTTTTAGCTCAACAAAACAAATAAAACAAAACCGTTTAAAGCTGCCAAAAATGCCAAAGGTCATAATGGTTCTTTAAATACAAGGCAAATTTAATCCATAGCCTATTACGCATTCAACTTTTAATGTGGAGCACATCAAAATTTTTTAGTAAATCAAATAAATTGCTTTTATGTGCATTAAAAATATTTTTGGGTAACATTACAAAGCCTGGTTCCAGCACTACATTAAGTCTGAATCTAAAATATTTATTTTTCTTTTCATCCCTCATATTAATGAATTCATATTAAAAATAGTCCTATTATATGCCAAACTACCACTAAATTAGTATTGCTTTTAAGGCATGCAATGAAAGTGTGATTAGTTAAAATGGTGAACTTTCCTTTTCTTGTATGTGTGTGTGTGTGTGTGTGTGTGTGTGTGTATTATGTATGTACAGTATGTATGCATTGCACATAGACTTGACTTTGTCATCCCACTGATGAACAGCACAAAATTGCAAGTATAATCAATAATTCATATAACTCAATAAGTAATATATACATACAATAATACTGCAATCATTCAAACACAAAAATGTGATAATTAGTTAAAATGCACAACTTGATATTTTAATGGCACATTGACTATTGACTCAATGTCCCCTCACGGATGAACACTAGAGGGCGCCAAGAGAACACTTCTTTCACAAGATTTCGTCCTTGCGTTGAACATGTTGAAGATGCTTTAGATTGCATAAGGTCGGGCACACTTGTGCTTTCCGTAAATGAGGACTGACAGTCATAGCATGAGATACAGCTCTGAGCTGACTTTAGAAGATCACCTTGTTCTGAGGTCATTACTCAAAAGATGGATGGAATGTTGAAAACTTCTAAAGGAATGTTAATGTATTGCTAATGGAATTTCTATGAGGAAATGCATATCAAAAGAACCACACAGAAATATTCTATAAACTGAAATTCTGAGAAAAAAGTGAGGTTTTCAGATTAACCATTTAAATTGTGTTTGATTTCCACAGGATTCTTGTTTGATTTATTTAGGATTATTTCAAAATTCCAATTAGAAATTAGCACTAGCTAGACATTTTGTACAAAACTAATTAATTCAGTGCTTGCACACAGATCTGTGTGATATGTTCCCTCTTAGGGCAAATAAGACTCAGTGTTCTTGTTTTCATGTGTTTCACTTCAGTCCTGCGTTTTCAGCAGTGATGACGGCAGTAGATTGTGAATCACGGCCTGTCTGCACAAGTGTAATGCAAGCGTACGCAGCCTCTCAGACACGCATTTATGTTCCAATCAAGGGTATTTGATTCCACTTTGAAGAATATGTTCTGTGAGACATCTGTAATGTTCAGACCCAAGAACGGATCTGAATGCACACACAGTCTCAAATCTGCTGAAGCTCTACCCTTATGCCACCTATATTACATCTAGATGAAATAAGTTCAGTGAATCATTGTATGGTGTAGATATATTCCACAGACGTCAATGCAAAAATTGCTTTGGATTTAACAGCGTGTTCTCCATCAGTGTTCATTTGAATCTGAGCATGTGTTTAGTGGTATAATAGAGCAGCAGTAGTGCTGGGCTCAGTGAGGAGGGGAGTCAGTTAATCTCATGCACTCTTATTAATTACCCCTCCGTAAGCCTCTGGGCTTTCACACATATCAGGGAGCACACCCGTTCAGATTTAATTGAATGTACGCTAATGGGATGGGATCAGAATCAGGACTATTAAAGCTGATCAGAGTTAACAGGACAACTAGGCTTGTCTGAGACGTGTCTAGTCTTGGTATGAGATCTTGTTTTGTGGATTTTAAAACCACTGTTTGCTAAACAGTTGTGTGGTTTTATGGCCTAGACTGCTGAAGTTGATCTCGCAATTTGAGAAGCTCAGAGAAAAGGCAATAAGGACTCTGTTTTTAGCCCGCAGTGCTTCAGTGTTGTCATCAGGGATTTTAAGAGATGTACGCTGGTGCACTTGTGCACTCCTTTAATTTGGTTTAATAACAGACCTGCAGTGTATGGAAGAGGGTTTTACAAGAGGGTTTTTAATACAAGTAAGATGGATTATAGGGAGGCCAATGGGGATGTAAAACTGCAGATGTAATAAATTACAAAAAAAAGAAAAAAAGAATGCCTATAAGAAGGGGGCCACAATTAGGTCTTTGGGGGCCAAAAAAGTTTTGGGGGAAAAATACAATTTTGATTTATTTTTAGAGCTGTCGACTAAGATATTATTTAAATTATTAATTATCATTTTTATTGCAATTATTTTTAACGTTACATTTTTATGTACTAAATATTTACTTTTGACTCTCATAGTTTTTAAGAGCAAGCTGTTTGCTTTAATTTAAGATTTATCTTACATTATTCTAATTGTGGGTAGAAAAAAAGTCATCTTTATACATTTGTGTTCTCCAGATAGTATAATTAATAATATAATAAACAATTCTTTTGGCTGTAGTGCAATGATGATAATTTATAATTAATTGTAAATTAGGTAACCTTATAAATAATTATATCAACTTTATGTGTATAATTATTTAGTTGCCTTACTACTACTACTACTACTACTACTACTATAGAATTGATTGTGGGGTTAAACCAAACCATCTAGGTATAAGGCTTCGGTGTTCTCCATTCTGCTGAGCACTGCCTCTCCTTGTTCTTTTAAACCTGCACTCTTCCAAACCTATTTGGTGTACAATATCTCCCCTGAGCCTCCCTGCCAATGGCTGCACTCCTCCATTTATATGCTTGTGTTCCCCTGCTGTCCTGCCCTGCTGTAGTGCTGAATGTCTCTTACTCTGCTGCTGTTCAGCCTTTCTGCAGCACTGCCCCACTAATGTTATTTTCCATGGCTAAAAAAGCCTTCAAACCATAAAAGCAACCCTAAGTACTTCAGTGGTGACCATATGCAAACAAAAGCGTATTGATTGTGTGGAATGCATCCATGCACTCTTTTACCTACAGAAACAACCAGTTCTTCACAAACACTTTATATAATTGTGTCCATGTTATTTGTATAGTTTAGTATGTGTATACTTACGTGTACAGATAAACAGCAACAAGCCATGCTAAAAGCTTATTCATCAGTTTTAGTAACTTAGCTCAGATTTAAATACAATGTAAGTGCTTTAATGTAAAGTGTGACCTTGTTTTTCTCCATGTTTATGTAAATGGCTGCAGTTTTGTTGAGCTCATAGAAAGCTACTGTTGATTTTAGATACGTCATATCAGATTTTCACATTTAACACTGTTTCTAATTTTATGTAATTGTCCCATTTTATCTTCAACTTTAGCATCATAGGTGAAGAAGATCAATTTGCACCTTATGTTGCACTCTTAAAATTAGCCCTAAAATAGCAGCTTTCGCATCCCCCAAAGTGTCCAGCTTCCCCAGAGTCTTGCCTATTAAAAACCTTGTTTGTTCTGGCAGACGGGAACTGGCTCTCTGCTTGATCTTAAAAATGCATCTAAAAGCCTCCAAAATGTCCATATCAACACTCTCCAATCTGCCACCATCCCAGTGAGATCAACGCTCATGTGAATGTAATCCATGTACCTATACACACATTATGCATATATGCACACACACTAAAGACGTTTACTTCATCCTTCCAGTCATCGAATCGATCTCTGTATAAATTAACATCTGCACTGGCCTGTTTCCTGACTACTTGTTCCTTTATCATAATAGCCATATTATTAATTGTTGACTCTTCTGGTTTGATACAAGGCCAGCAGTCTACTTTACATCAGCATGTCGAGCAGACATCATTTGACCAAGAGGTGGCAGTGTAGCTCTCAGGATCCCACATGGCAAACCCTCATGTGTCACTGTAAGGGATCCAAAAATCTATAACATGTCAGATCAGTTATAATTGCATTTATCTGTCTGACTGATATATTTATACCTACAGGATCTTCTCCTTTGTGTCTCGGAGAGATTTTCGATTTTCGAATGATTTGATTAAAGAAGGCTCTTTGGCGTTAAAGTAGGGTTTTTTTTCTCCTTTCATCTGTGTAATGCCATGCCTGGACTTGACTGTCAACATTAGCTTTATTGAAAGAGTGAAAAAATAATTTTCAGTTATTCTGAGCTTACTGTATATACAGGTTGACTTCAATGAAATGTTTGTTACGTAACCAAGATATAGAGGACTATAGAAATATAGAAACTGACAGTTCCTTATTCTCTCTGATGCACAAAGACAGATATTGATGGCAGATGGTACCATCATTTTTATATTTCCATATCGTTATTGTTTTGCTAAATATATTTATTTTTCAAGGTCTTTCCAAGATTTAATTTGAGAATCTTTCAAGTTGTCCTAAAATAAATGACACTTTGAAAACCAGTGAAGCTTTATAATAGCTACAGAGTGTTTTAGCAGGACCAGGACACTTTCAGCTCTATCTGCTGTGGTACAGCTGTGACCCCTCTGTGTATAATGCATCTGCCTATCAGCCCTTCGACTGCTGGGAATGTGCCAAGTTATGGCCTGTGGCAGGGGTTTCTTTTCTGGTGATGCTGGAGTTTGTGAGCAGTTTTATATTAGCCAGCCTGCTATTATGCACATGTTTGGCTGTTCATGGCTTACAGCAGCCCATTTCTTTACAGCATTTATTAATGTAGGCCTAAGTTGATTTATAAATATGATATTGTTCATTGTTAGTTTATGTTTGTTCATGATACATGATGTTCATATTTATTTTTCAGGATATTTTAGAAAGTTAAAAAGAACAGTATTTATACAAAATAGAAATATATATTTTGCAATGTTATAAATGTCTTTGTCACTTTTGCTCAATTTAATGCATCCTTGCTGTACTGTACTGTTCACAAACTTTACTGAACAGTTGGTAGATTATAACATTAACCCATATAATAAATGCTGTAAAAGTATTTTGCTGTAAGAACTACATATGTTACTAACCATGGCAGATTAACTTAAAAAGGAAGCTTTGGCAAACATGCTGTTTATAGTTGTCATCAGCTGACATACAAAATTACCGTTTTATGTCTCCTTTTCTTGCTCTCGTGAGCCCTCAGCTGTACTCGCCTGTTATGCACATCATCATATATATATAAATAAATAAAGCCAGCAGGTGATTTAGTGTGTCTGCTTATTTTCAGGAGAGCCTTTGAAGATGAAACAACTGCATTCAAAGTCCCAGTCTCCCTCCCTGGAGACATGCTTTCCAAAATGCTACAGCCACAGCACAAAGCCATCCTTGACATTTGCATAAATCCATCAGCGTCACCACGACAGCGCTGACTCCTAGGTCGCATCCACTGTTAAATTTAGAAAAAAAATCTAGGCAGGAATGGTGAAATGGCAAGCTTTTGCATTGCTATGCTGCAGTCAGATGATTACACTGACAGGTCTCAGATGAGCGCTTTTCAGGCACAAGCTATACAAAAAACAGCCATGGCTTTTGTTATTGCCTGGAGTTTTACAACATGACATGTAAGTGTGCATGAGATTGTTTATGTGTGAGAGAGTGCTGCTTGACGGAGTAGGCAGTGCATATGAATTCGTCTGTGCAAGATTCACAAGTAAATGCTGTGGACAAGGCCATTGGCCTCATCTGGCAGTCGATTGTCTTAATTTCACCGGTGTCACTTTCAATTTATCCGGTGGCTGAGATGAGAGAGAACTCTGGAGGCTGCTCCCACACCGCTCCACCTGCTGCTCTGTGGAGCTACAAGTCTGCAGGCCCCATCAGCAGTGGCTTACAGACAGGAAGTAGACAACTGTGTGAGAAGAGCTCATCATTAGACTGAATGGTTATTGTAGCTGGATCTGTAATGATCCTCCCTTTTTTACACAATTACGTTTTGTTTTTTTCCATAGAGGTGCTGTGAAATCAGAATTGTATTGTAAGAAATCAAATACATTGCTTGTTACCTATGTCTCAGGCTTTCTCCAAATTATGTTCACCTGTTAACCAAATATGTGACTCTGGACCACAAAACTAGTCATATTTGTAGCAATAGCCAACAATACATTGTATGGGTCAAAATGATCGATTTTTCTTTTATGCCAAAAATCATTAGGACATTAAGTAAAGATCATGTTCCATGAAGATATTTTGTAAATTTCCTTAACTTAATTTCTGATTATTATTAATATGCCTTGCTAAGGACTGCATTTGGACAACTTTAAAGGGAATTTCCTCAATATTTGGATTTTTTTGCACCCTCAGAGTCCAGGTTTTCAAATAGTTGTATCTCGGCCAAATATTGTCCTATCCTAACAAACCATACATCGATAGAAAGCTTATTTATTTATTTATTATTGATGTATAAATCTCAATTTCCCAAAAATTGAAACGTTTTGTGGTCCAGTGTCACACATCAGCTAGTTTAGTTAGCTACCTAGCAATGCCAGGGTTACCCTAGCAACTGACAACATCACGAAAGCTGTTCCACCATCATGGCACTTCTGTTTGGTTAGCCTACCATGCTGAGAAATCTGTGCATGGAATGATTTGTAATTGTACAATACTGAATCTTACTAATGGAAATGCTACTGATGTTGTTTCTCAGTTCTCAAAAGCGTTCTGTGCTTTATGATGCGATAGGTATATAAATACTGTGTATAAATTGCGCTCATATACAGTAAGTTTACATACCTCAACAAAAAATTGCATTCTTTTGTTATTCTTTACAGTGCGTGTATATTGTTGAGATCCAGCTTTGCCATTTAGGACAGTTGATGGCCTTATGCAGAATCACAAAATGATGCAAACAACATCTGATGCTTGAGGAGGCAAGACAATATTAAAGGTATGTAAACTTTTAAACAGGACAAAAAGAAGTTTAACTGTGGAATAAAGTTAAATATTGGTTATACATCTACTACAAGGAGAAACAATAAAAATATATGATCTTTTAAAATTTTTCTCTTTTTCAAAAACAAAAAAATAACAATTCTGATAGATTCTGATAAAAATAGATTTTTTTAATGGGAATGCAAACTTATGATCCAAACTGTAGCCAGTTTATACCCATCCATTTTTTTCTTATTAAAATCACTGTATTTTTACTGTATGAGTGGGCTCAGCTATCTTGAATGTGCTAGGCTTCCGGCATCAGCCATTGTCAAGTTATTTTAGCTCTACAAAAACAGTCCGTTATGCTGCTTGACATTGCATATTTGTCATCATAATATTTCGTTACACTTTACAATAGGTCTCATTACTTAACATTAGTTAATTAGTTAACTAAAATTAAAGGGATCGTTGAAAATCAAAAATGAAAATTGTCATTTACTTATCCTAATGTTGTTCCATACCTGTATGAATTTCTTTCTTCTGCTGAATACAAAATAAGATATTTTGAAGAATGTGGATAATCAAACAGTTTTTGGTCCCTATTGATTTCCATTGAGTTTTCACCATACTATGGAAGTCAATGGCTACCAGCAACTGTTTGGTTACCAGCAATTTTCTAAATATCTTTACAAAAGTAAACAAATGGAACCTTATTATAAAGTGTTAACTATTATTTTCAATAATTATTATTAGTTATTACTATTAGTTCAAATACTTTTACTATTTATTGTACTTTGTTATTGTTCTAATTATTTATATCTGCTAATAAATCTGTTATCTAGCACATTCCCAGAAAATAGCTTGTTTTTGCATCAAAACATAAGGTGGATAGCCAGCATGGATATTTCCTTGAATACAGACCATGAAAATGGATCAGAACTCTGTGTAATTGTGTGGGAGTGACTCAGTATTACCGAGAAAATTAGCTCTGTTTGAGAAGAGATCTCTGCTGATAACGCACATCACATGTATCTGAAACAAGAGGTGAAAGCCAGGTTTGGATGTGACTGAGAGTTCACTAGCGGTCCTTCTGATGTTGGAGCTCAGTATCTGCAGTCTGGAACATCACGCCTCTCTCAGTTCTCATAAAACAGACTTCAGTTATGAAATCTCTCTCTCTTGCACTCGCTCTCGCACTCGCACTCACACTCACACACACAAGACAGGAGCCCTGTAATGCAACTGTCAAGATCATCTATTATAAATGAGCGACACTAATTTTATATATTAAAAATAATAGGATTCATAAAAGGATCTTCCTCTCTTTTTCATCCTGCCCACTACAGAGTGTATTCTGTTATGGACCACATGGGAGAGAAGAGGAGATGGGTTAAAGGAAGGATTAAGGTCAGGGTATAGGGAAAGCCGTGCATCAAATGGCAATAAATTAGTGGAAAGATGTGAAAGCCATGTGCAAGTGAAGTGAAGTGACATACTGCCAAGTATGGTGACCCATACTCGGAATTCGTGCTCTGCATTTAACCCATCCAACGTGCACACACACAGCAGTGAACACACACACCATGAACACACACCGGGGAGCAGTTGGGGGTTCGGTGCCTTGCTCAAGGGCACCTCAGTCGTGGTATTGAGGGTGGAGAGAGCGCTGGACATTCACTCCCCCCACCCACAATCCCTGCCGGCCCGAGACTCGAACCCGCAACCTTTGGATTACAAGTCTGAGACTCTAACCATTAGGCCACGACTTCCCCCAGGAATGAGAAGTCATTGAGGCATTTTATACAATATCAGGTTGATTGGGAAAAGGAGGAGTCTCTGCAGCCGACGACATGCCTATGGACCGCCTACAAGCCATGTTTGGACAATTTACATGTCAATCAGATGGTCTTTTACTGTCTAAATGGATTATTCTTAGCCAGGATAAGCTACAATGACTAGGCTTTGTGCCGGAAGTCAAATGTCTGGCTTCTTGACATTAAGTGGATCCTGACCTTCTTGCCATTATTATTTCCTAAGAGGAACAGGGGGATTCTCGAATTCAAATGGGCGGCATCTGACAAAGGACTAGGTAAAATAACATTTATTTAAGGTAAAGTTATCAAGAAATCTATAAACATTCATAGATAATGCTGTTCAACGTTGAAGGTAACTAAGAATTTTGTAACATTTGTGAAATAATTTTTATGCTTACTGCATACAGCTGCATTTATTTGATCATAAATACAGTACATACTGTGAAATATTACAATTTTAGTTTTTTATTTAATATATAAAATGTAGCTTCTTATAAAATGCCATTATTCCAGTCTTCATAGTCGTATGATCCTTCATAAATCATTTTAATATGCTGATTTGCTGCACAAGAAACATTTCTAGTTATCAATGTTGAAACCAGCTGTGCTGCTTAATATTTTTGTGGAAACTGTGATACAATTTTACTGGAATCTTTGAGTGGAAAGAGAATCTTTGAGAAGACTGGAATCTTTGAGTTCAAAATAATTTTTTATTTGAAATATAATTATTTCATAACCTTATAAATAAATAGCATTGCTGTATTTTTTTTATTACATCCTTTCTGAAATAAAAAAAAACTGACCCAAACTTTGAACAGTAGTGTAATTTCACTCCATGTGATTGTATTAAATTCTAAAATTATTACTGTATATGATATTAAAATATAATGGATTATTAAAGTGATACAGACAAATTATTCAACTAAAAATGACAAAGCAGAATATTAACTTGCTTATTGCTGTTTTCCCACTAACTCTCAAGAAGAGTCATGACTACTAAACAGAGCTCTGACAATTGGCCAAAGTTTTCTGTTTGCCTGGCAGCCGTTCCAATTAAAAACACAAAGGTCAGTCATGTCCCTTCAGTCTGGCAATCAGAGACTATACTGAAGACAGACATTGTGTGCCATGCTCACATCCTCAGGAGTGTGGAGACCAAACATCAGCAGTTAAGAGGAACAGTCTGTTCTTCCCCCTGTTCTAAGATGCCAATTTTATATTAGTCATTTATTGTCGCAAAGTTATCAGAAAAAAAAAAACAAAACGGTACAAAAAGTGCCTCATTAGAACTCATTAATCTAACTTCTACATCCAACAGAGGAAAAATGTTTTTTTTTTTTTTTTTTTTGCATTTAAAATAATTGCATACTGTAAGTAGAGGAGCACTGCACACATTTTCAGTACAAAAGAGCACTTTGGTGTGTGTGATGACAGGGAGGGAGGAAGTTTTGGCACGACTCTCAGACTGCAGGGGCACATTAGAGAGTTTATTCTCCCATGTCAACCACATCATGTTTGAACGAAAGTAATGCAATAAAAAACCCACTGCAGTAACAGAAAAAAAGGCTTTCACACAAATGGAGCTAAAATCTCAGAGGAAACAGGGCTATTTGGGGCAGCATAAAGTAATGTCAATACTTCAGAGCATTTCCCTAATAATGTATGAATTACGTGACTCTATTTTTGAGTTTGTATTGATGTCACTGAAAACATCATCATCATCATCATCTTTCCATTTCTACCTCTGCGCAGCCTCGCAGGGTGTCGCTGTCAACAGTGACGTGGTGGGGTTCCTGCAGCATGCTGTGGATGTGATATAGTAAATAAATAAATAAGGAGTAAAATAAATAAATGATAAGGACCTGAGCTTCAGAGGCATTAAAGCTGTGCCATTATATAAGCATATAGTCTTTTTTTTTTCTTTGTTTAATGGATCAGCATGTGGTCAACCCCTACTCAAAATGCATTTTACGTAATAGTGAAGATCATATACTGTAATAATGTTAGGTACTGTTTTTAAACATACAGAAATGCTTTCTGTATTAACCTCTAATACAAGAAATATGTTTGAATCAACATTCTGAGTAAAACTATGACAAGTTCACTTGTTTCAGGACTGCTGATTAGCTAAGGCTCTGGAAATCACAAAAAGCTAAATGGCAGCTTATGTGTCCCAGGTGAGAAGGAGGGCAAACGGTAATCATAATTAGGCTTCCAGAAATTAGTGATGACACAGATGTCTTCCCCATTATGAATATTCTGGTCATTAGTGAAGAGCAGAAGGCAGCTGTTAGAGGTTTATGGCACCAGCCTCACTCACAGAAAAAGCAGCCTGTCTGGAGCCCAGCAGCGATGTGTAGATTATTAGTCATCAACGTGTGCATCACAGCTCAAGTATGTGAGATAAAGCTCTTAAGATGTTAAACTAAGGATGTTTTTTCTGGGGAAGTTGTTTGTGGTTGAATGTTCGGTAATGCTTATAGTCACTGCATTTGTGAAACTGGAACAAGCATGAAGTAAAGGTTTTTAAACCAGGATCCAGTGGGGTGCAAGTGGGTGAATAATTTAAAACGTTTATTTGAGATATTAATGAAACATAGTTACATTTATATTCACCAAATTTGATTACTTTATTTTTCTTTCTAATGAATGGTGAAAAATCATGAAATTAATTGAGATTACTTTTTCTCTTGACTTTATTCTCAAAACATTGGCATATAGTTAAAAAAAGAAAAGTAGCCATTTTCCAAGTAATATTTCACAACTTGCATTGGTACAATGATTAAAAGGCAAATATTTATTATAAACATTATACATACTAATGCCATAGAAACTCTAGATGGCGCAGGCTGATGGGTCTTAACATAAGTGTTAAACGACTTTGCACAAGCTGATTGGTTCATATTGACCAATCGCATTTCTTGCCATTTATAAGCCCATTATTCCTGAATTAGAATTTCAATTTCCAGGTGAATTGGGACTAACTATACTAATGAATTTATGGTAAATTTATGACTGGCTTTGTTACAGCACTATATCCTAAGGACACCATCCAGACACAGCCTTGCTAGCCAGGCAGACTAAACCCACATCAGTCTGCCAGGACAACAGGTCCTGTGCCTGTAGCATCAGTAAATTACTGTATGGTGCATCATTTTGTCAGTAATGTACCAAAATTGCATTTGTCAGAGTATGCTGACTGTTCTAAATGCGTGTCATGTCTTTTTCCTAATCTCTCCTCTCCACTTGAGAAGTAGACTGAACGGGACAGTTGCACTTTTGATTAAGTTGCACTTAAACACTTGGTGTTGATAAGTCATATCAATCTCTTTTAATGGACTCTAAATGGTCTCTCGGCTTGGCAATAGGCACTGCAGGACTGTATTTTTTCTCATGTTCGTGTAATTAGATATGATAGAATGATAGATAGAGGCAGGTGTGCTCTCGTGTGTCAGTAAGCAAATTTAGAAGACCCTAAACGAATGAGAAGAAAATATGAAGGAGATTGTAGGCTCACTTTTGAATTTGCATGTGATTTAGCAGAACCAGCTTGAAAGATTATGAGTTTAAAAAGTAAAATTCATGATTCCATTGTTTTTACATTTTATTCATGATTCATATTATTGATACTTATTTGGCTTTTCTTCATGCCTGCATTATATTTTACTTGCCTTAAAGGGATATTGGAGGGATTCTGCTGTATTAGACCTATGGATGCTGAAACATCTTGACTTCCAGTAAGATGGGAGGGTTGTGTCTGAAGTAAAAAAAATAATAAAAATACTGCTAGAAGTGTAAATGTTTTAATTTAAAAAAAATTAAAAAATCAACTCTCGGGACTTAAACTGGCTAAAGTTGAGAAAAAACACTCAGATATTGAAGTAATGTTTCACTTGCGAAAATCTACGAGGAAAATAACTGCAGGGGTTTCTCTGATAGTGCTGCTGCTGTGGTTATGGGAAGACAAACAGCATTGTCTGCTTATCATTTACACACGCTGCAGCTCAAGACAGTGACTCATTCTCTGTCTCTCTCGCTCTTCCTCTTGTAATGTTTCGATAGAGAAATTCAAACAGGTACAGAACAATAAAACTCGCTGGAGAGAGCAGCTATCACACTGTAAGCATTGTTATACAGGAGTTTAATGAAGTCGGCTTGTTTTTCAAAAGCTGCACAGAATTTAGGTTCACCTCATTTGAATACATTTGTTCAACAGCTTGAGCACAATGACTCATTCACACGTCTTTTCTCTCTCCCCACATTTTTCTTTTCCTTTCACACTTGTATATCCTGTATTCCTCCAATACATTCCCTAGTGTGATCATTAAAGCGAAATCAAGAAGTGAACTGCGAGTAAGGTTGCCATAGGAACTGATTGGTTGGCCATGATTTGGACTCTATTCATATACTAGGCATTAGGAGGATTTTGCAGCCCGTTGCCTGGTTTCATTAGAGGCTAATATCGGTCGGGATGAGTCTGCTGCTCGGCCAGAGGAGACGGTTGCTAGGCGGACATGTGTTCTGTGTGGGAGTGCTGTATGCTGCCTTGAGACCACCAATATACAATCCGTTATCTCAGATGAAGCCTTTTCTTCCCTAAAAAAGTAGCTTTTCTTTTGTTCTAGATGTGGCTTCGCTTTGCAGCTAAAACAGACAATGAGTTATGAGCACTGGGACCTGCCCACACCGAAGTAACAAAGATTTATCTTAAGTGATCCAAACATGTAAAGAAGCTAAGCTGAGCCCAGAATGATTCATCACATTTTTGTTGATTGCATCCCGCAGCTCTTGTGTGTCTTTCTACTTACAGTAACAATCGCTCCTCTGAGCATCCACATCCCTCATCGACAGACTCGAGGGCCTCATCTGTTTCTGCTGAGAGAGGGAGGATGGAAACAGTTCAGACAGTGGAATTATTCCCATTAGAGCATCTCATTTACTATGGAAGGGCAAATCAGAATGGATGACGGATATTAATATTGAGGTTTCTGTAGTGCTAAAAACAGCATCTGCTTGACAGAGACCGAAGAGCCGGCTGTTCATCACGCGTGGGGCTCGTATTGCCTCTAGACTCTTCAAAAGGGCCTCTGCTACCCCTCTACCTACGATTTTATGCATTATTTACATTTTTAAACATGCAATGTTCATGCAGGCCACATAGATGCATCTCAGATTGTCCTGTAGATGCAAACAGGAGCAGATTGAGTAATATCTGTATGAATAGATAACTGAAGCCTGTTTCTACTGCCTTTAATCATAGTGACAAATTTTGGTACTGTGATTACAGATTTTGCATCTTTTAAAGTTAAAATTGTTATTCTAAACTATTCTGTGTAGCTACTGCTGCTTTCATCATTTCAGATCTACAAAAACTCCATCTATTTCATTTTGTAATGATTTTGCCTCAATACAGGAGTTTTGTCTCATTCTACTCTTTTTTCCATTTTTCATAACCTGAGAGAGATTGACGGTCCTAATGTTAGTGATTGACAGCAAAGAATAATCTGCAGCATGCGCCTTATGGCATATTATATGTCGGTGACATAAACTTTTGCAGTTGTGTTCCTGCAGAACATATCAACCAAACTCGCACTAAACATTCAGTTGTGATTTTTAGGCAGTCAGTTTGGTTATATCATGAGCTTGTCAGTCCCTTTTATTAAACTGTGCACAAACAGAGCCATATTTTGTGCTCCAAATAGAACTGACAACTGTGTTTTGTTTCCGTGTGAAGAGCCATAGATTTTCACAGTCTATCCTTTAGACCCAATTTGTTCTTTCATTATTGATGGCTTCTTTCTCCCAATCTATCATTAAATATTTCAGACTTTATCTTTATTGCATGTTCCTCCTGGGGGTTTATGGGTTGGCAGAAGCATTGTGGTTTCTTCTAAGAGCTCTGCAATGTTTGCCCGGGATCAAGGCTTCTGATGTTGTTGTTAGTGCACAATGGGTTGGATTATTGAAGAAGTTTATTGAGGACTGGTTCTTGATCAGTGGTGGGGAGGGTGAAGAGTTGGTGGAGAGCTGATGTGTTCCTATGTTTGACTGAAACCATCAGCTCTCTCTGTTTCTCTGTCTCTGAAAGTGAGTGAGGAAGGTAGAGAGACAGTGTTCTTTTATTTGTACAAAAGTTTCAAAGTACTATATTGAAAAGTATCCATGTTGATGATAAGAAACTGCGACAGGTCAAATGGTACCAGTGAAAAATAGAATAAAATGCATTTGGAAAAAAAAAATATTGTGTTATTGTTAAGTGTTAGTGCATGATTTTCACCCATATTGTTGATGGTTTTATTTAAAACATACTTTAATAAAATTAATGATAATGATAAAAACGATTCAGTATGAGCAAAGAACGTTACAAAGTCTTACATACATTAACATGACAAGTTTAAAATTGTTTTAGTTAGAAATTAATATTTTACATTTATGGGAAGAAATAGTAAAGACATTTGTTACAAATTTCAGTTTCCTAAATTATGTTCTTTTGAACTTTCTATTCATTAAAAATATAAGCAAGACATTTTTTAAAATTGATATTAATAACTGCAAAATCATCCTATTAGAATGATTTCTGAAGGATCACGTGATACTGAAGACTGGAGGAATGATGCTGAAAATTCAGCTTAGCCATCACAGGAGTAAATTACATTTTAAAATATATTAAACTTTATATTTTAAATTGTATGTTTTCAGTAATACTTCACATTATTACTATCTTTACTGTATTTTTGATTAAATAAATGCAGTCTTGCTGAGCATAAGAGGCTCATAAAACATTTCCTCAAACTTTTGAATGGTAGCAAGTGAACGACAAGCATGTACACAAGAAGCGATTAGAAAGTGAGATTGAAGGTGCGTGGCTGTTTAAGTGTATGGTGTTTAAGTGCTTGTGAGTACTCAGCTCTTAGAGTAATGAATGGTGTTGTAGGTCTCCTTTAGGAATGTGCCCGTTGTGTGTGTAAGTGAGTGTTTAGTGTATGCATTAGTGCTTAAGTGCTTGAGATAAGTGCCTGCGCTCACTGTAAAAGAACAGTGATTGGCGAAGCAGCAGCGAGCCCCCTGCTGGCTCTCAGCAGGGGTGATTGTAAAGGTGAGAATCTCGGGTGCGGCGGTACAATACGGGACCCCTGGTGCGGGTAATCACCATGAGGCCGAGAGCATGCCACAATGCAACAAAGACCCCCTGTAACACACATGTGCCCTCCTTTGTGCAGTTAACTGCACACTCGGCCCTCTCCGGGGGTCCTGAGTGCCTCGGTGGGGGGCCGATTAAGGAATTAGGCACAGGGGAAAACTAGTGGTGTTGACTAACACTAAGTGGAGGCCCATCTTCAGTCAGAAAGCAGTGACTGAGGACGAGAGGCGGGGGGATACAGACAGAGTGCTGTGTGCATGTGCATGTGTTTGTGACCTCTGGGGAATCAGACTTTCTCTCTCATGCTGTGAGGAGTTCATTGCCCTCCTCCAGGGAGTCTGCGTGTACTCATACACCTCCAGCACAGAGGAAACATGATGTCAAGACCCAATAAATAAATAATCTCACTGCTAAACCATGCGCACACGGGGTCTTTAATGCAAAATTACATGGAGCAAATAAATAGCCATTACACCTTTTGCTTGTTGCTGGACTTGCATTTTTTGACAGTAGAGGAAAACTGAAGTTCGTATAATGTCAGGAACTACCTATATTTTTCAATCATTCAAAATAAAAACATTAAGCAGATCAACAAAAAAACAACAACAACCTTGCAGCTGTAATGTACTCTCTTAAAAATAGGGCTTATTCATTGGCATCTGTGGTTCCATTAAGAATCTTTAAAGGATTAGTTCACTTCCAGAATAAACATTTCCTGATCATTTTACTCACCCCCATTCTAAAAAAAAAATCACCAATCTATATACTTTTTAACCACAAATCCTTGTCTTGCACTAGCTCTTCGATGCGCATGCGTGACTTCACGCATTGCGTAATCACATTGGAAATTGTCTGTACTTTGGTTCAAAAAGGTAGGGTAGGGTGAAAAACTTTCTCTTCCAACTTAAAAATCGCCTGACATTGTTTTTGAAAAGGGCGTTTGACTTTTCTTTGCACATTCGCTTTGTAAACACTGGATCGGTACTTCCACCTGCGTCACGTGTGACCTTTCCAACGTGACTATGTAATGCATGACGTCAAGCTAGTGCAAGACGAGCATTTATGGCTAAAAAGTATATAAAGTGTTATATTTTATTAGAAAGGTAAGACCCTTATTCCTCGGCTGGGATCATGTAGAGACCTTTGAAGCGGCATTGGAACTGCTATTTGCACCTTCAACCTGTTAGCCACCACTGAAGTCTACTATATGGAGAAAAATCCTGGAATGCTTTCCTCAAAAACCTTCATTTCATTTCAACTGAAGAAAGAATGACATGAACATCTTGGATGATATAGGGGTGAGTAAATTATCAAGAAATTTTTATTCTGGACGTCAACTGGTCCTTTAACATCCATGGAACATAGGGTGACCATACAGTATGTCCTCTTTTTCCCAGCCATGTCCCAGCTGGGAATTTTTATTTATTTTTTTCTTCAAATTTTCTGAAGTGTCCAGGGTTTGGCCAGGTTTTTTAGGTAATATTGTTGTCTTACTTTCTGAACATAATGATTGAAAAGTAGTTTGACCAATAGTGTGCAGGTGTTGTACATAATCGAGTGCGAGAACGTGGATTCTACAGAGAATGGACAAAGCATTGCAAATACATGTACATACTGTATAATGTATGAGAGCACATCAATAGGAAAACAAAGCCAAAACCCGGACACTTTAGGCAGTTTAGAAATATCATTCAGGAAAAAGAGGACGTATGGTCACCCTAATTAAAACTTTCCAAATCTTTAGATTCTTAAAATGTTCTATTTACCAAGGAAAAAAAAGTTAAGTTGTTTTATTTTATTGTTAACTACTCACTGAAAGTTCTTAAGGGAACCATTTTTAGCATCAAAGTAAAAGTGAGTGTGTGAAAGCTGTTGCATAAGAAAACTGCTAATGACATAAGTTGCTTGTTATGAAAGCGTTAAAGCAATTATGTTAAGGACAGTACTTCAAAACCAGAGAATATTAGTTGTGCAACTGCTATGACAAATGCCTAGTAAAGTTTGATAAACTGCATGAAGAATAAAGGATAGAAGAAAAACTTTAATGTTGTGGGTTTATTCTAGTCCATCTTTAATAAGAGCTTATTCAGTAATAGCAGAGTGGGCACAACCCAATCTCACAGGGAAACTATAATGCATGTATGAACACCCACCCCTAAACAACCGTCACTGGGGTGCAAAACTAATTCATGAAAACTTAGTTTTGAAATGGTATGGGATCATGTTGGCGTGTAGTAGTAGCTTCTTACCACTGTACCCTTGAAATCCCTGTACTTATGAAATGCTCTAATGATGTTCAGACATAAATGGGGGAACATGTAGATTCTCTACATTGTGCTTATTCACCTTTACCTTTACACAAATCCTCCTTCTAATGAACGCTCACTGTGACTCCACGGCTAATGGCAGAGAAGCTGTTGTGGCAGCAGTATGCTGATGAATCGAGGAAGTGCTCCCTGAGGGAGCGAGTAAACACTGAAAGAGAAGCCTTACCGCTGAGATCACGCGCAACATCAAGTAAAGGAGCGCTGCCATCACCTTACATGCCCTGTCCTGAGGGGAGAGGGCTACACTTACCACTGCCTTATAGTCAGAGCACAGGAGTGAGAGGAAAACGGAGAGACGACATGAATACAAATACACAGACACTGTTTCTGTGCACTACACATACTAAAACCACTGAAAATATGCTGATGAAACACACATACTGCGAAATACAGGGGAATTTAGGTGAACCAAGCATTCGATTTGAAGTTGACTGTCAAAGCACATTTCATTAAATACACTTATTTCAATGCAGCTATTAGCATATTAATGACTCCTGTGCATTGTATGAAGCAGAGAAAGTGTGAAAATAGGAGAAAATGAGATGCTGATAAGAGACTTACTCCCATGTTTCTTATATTCATTTCTAGTGTTGCTCTTCCTTGATATTTTCTTCTCTTTAGCCTTTATTTCTAAATATATTTTATTCTGTAATGTTATTTTATCACTTGTTTTTTCAATTAGTCTTCATATTCTGTCTTTTGATCATTTATGTGCATTGTTTTGCAAGGTTTTTGCTTTATTTTCTTTGTATGCAGCTAAAGTGCAAATGCTTTGGTAATACAAATGTGCAATTAGTAAAGCACATTAAAACAGAGAGAGAGAGAAAGCAGAAACGGATCCTTACCTTTAAAAGGAACTGAAAAGCCACTACATAAATCACAATTAGCTGTTTTACACAATTCATTTGTATAGGTTTTGTTGGTTTAACAAAGCACAATCTTTTGAATTACCACTTGAACCTGCTTAAAGGAATAGTTCACCTGAATAGTTCAAACACCTGTTTTCTTAATAAATGTTTAAGTGTAATTTTTAAATGTCTTAATGGAATTGTTTATTGTAGACATCGCCTCACAAGATGTTAATTGATGTACTGGCATTGGATTACCTATTAATTATTGTGATATGTTTCTCAGCTCTTTGGACTCATTCTGACGGCACCCATTCACTGCAGAGGATCCATTGGTGAGCAAGTGAGGTAATTCAAAATTTCTCCAGATCTGTTCTGATGAAGAAACAAACTTATCTACATCTTGGATGAGTAAATTTTCAGCAAATTTGTATTTTTTAGGTGAACTATTCCTTTAAGTATATCTGGAGTAAACCTACTACAGCTTGGGAATCATTTAAAAGTGTTTAAAATGTTTTGACTCTTTGATTATGTTAAGTATGAAGGTCTGACTAATTTAAGAAAATTAATTTAAATCACAAATTAGTAAGCAAATTAGTAGCAAGCAATGAGCAGCTAACATAAATCTATATTCTGATACCTTTATGCGTGATTTGCATCGAGCGTGTCCTTGAACCGGGGTCTGGCTATACTGACCACAATGCATGACTGTGATTTTTATACGTGCTGATTCTCTGCTGTGATCAAAGTCTGGTGTATCACCTCAACCCCTCAACCCCTGCTGGGTTACTGTGCCATCCATTTTACATACAAACATTTTGCATTTGAACGAGAGAGATAAACAGAATAACTTTTTTTCCCATTGAATTAGTGGTACATAACAAGCAGGGCCTGCAAAACTGTACTAGGCGGTCCATGAAAACTTGAAAATTTCTAAATGTGTCTGTCCTTACTATCATAGTAAACATGTTACCTAATTAATATTAATAAAATATGTTTACCATTACCATTCTTTGATACTACTATTTCATTCCGCTTTTTTAAATCACAAGATTATTTTTGATTGGTTTGTTCAACTAATATCGTATAGTTTTGTGAAAAAACTAAATTAAAATATATAATAAAGTTGATGTCAGATACACCATCAGCTTTTTAAAAAAAATTTAATTAGCCATATATAATGTTGCTCTCAGGCAAAGCCAATAAATTAAGTGCAATTTTGTATGTGGTATTGGATTTTTGGAAGGGGGCCATTGACAAGGAGATCATTATATTCTGTGGTTCCTTGGCATCAGAAATTGTGAAAACCACTGTATTAGAGTGTTACACTGAAACCATACAAAATTCTCTGACTCACACCTGAATAATTACACTGTGCACTGCTGCCCTGAAGGATGTACAGAGGTTAGATATGTCTCTAACAGATGGCGAAGCCCTCCTGTTTAGAATACTAATGTTGGTACATCTTACAAAACCAACTCTGTCATACAACAGCAGTATCACTGTGTGTATGAACCGGTCTTGCTTTACAGAGACCCATATTAGGAAACCAGATTCTTACAGAGCCCTGACGGCTTCATCTTTTGTTCTTAATTAACAGAGCTGTAAGTCGACTCAAGTCTCCTGAGACTTTTTAATTGGGTAAAGCATTGATGTTTGACTTTACTTTTCCAAGAAAATGACCAAGCCACAAAAACAAACGAGGTTGTTTTTACGAAGAGTTACTTGAGTGCTTAGTTTGCTCTTTCACTGCCCACCTACTTACATTTTCTTTTTGCTTGTACAATTTATATTCATGTTATTGCATGTACAAGCCAAAAAAAAATTAATAAAAATATATATATACTTTAATTGCCAGATGTAATTCATATGCTCCAGATGGGAGGGTGTTTGTACATCAGCTGAGTTGTTGACATTTCTTGGAAATCTTGGAATCTCCATCCAGCTAGGGAAGAGGTAGCGTGTGGTTCTCTCCTGACAGAAGAAACTGATGTGCAGTGACACCATGGCAACGAGAGGCTCACCCCCTGCCTGACCCCCGTCGTCCTACACACTCACTTTGTGTTCAGCTCTAGAGGCTACACACACGGGCTTAATTAATCAGATGAACCGATTTGTACTTGGAACATCCGGATATCAATAAGCAGCTCTCTGAATCATTCTGGTTTATGTATACTTATACACAGAAACACAAAGCAAAGAGACATTTATTCCCAGTTGTGATGGGTTGAAATTGGCAAACATTGGTATTCTGGAGTAAAGGGTAACATTACTTCA
The DNA here is from genome assembly GCF_936440315.1 of Barbus barbus. Classification (NCBI taxonomy): domain Eukaryota; kingdom Metazoa; phylum Chordata; class Actinopteri; order Cypriniformes; family Cyprinidae; genus Barbus; species Barbus barbus. Next base: position 22,138,719 of record NC_136761.1, on the reverse strand, counting down.
AACCTGAAGTACCTGAACATTACTTACACAGTACTTCAAACCTGAAATATATATACTGTAAGAGGAAAGAAAGAACTTCTCAATGCAGCAGATCTGGCTCAACCAATGGGATTGTCTGTTTGACTGACCAATGGCAGATTAGAGTTTGGGAAGCCTGTTAAAAATCATTGAAGTTCACTGTATTCTTTAATGCAGCATAAATCACACACTTCACCAGTGTTTGAAATGTGTTTGTTCATTTTTTCTTGAAGTTACAAAACTGCATACACTGCCACTGCCAGTACTCTCACAGCACTTCTTTTTCACATCTTGTCATGTTGCTCATTAAATGGCTGAAAAACTCTTCTCGCACTCTTGTTCTACTGGAAGCACAAAATTGTCTATCTGCTACAGGAGCCCTTCAAGTGTTTCCCTCTCTCTTTTTCCCTCTAGCTGTCTCACCAGATGCTTTCATCATTTGAATGTGCTCGAATTTAAACCATAACCTGCATCGCTTTACATTTGACACCTTTTTATCTCAACATGTGACTAAACAGATCCAAATCAAGTTTTAGTTCATCCTGGAAAACTGTAGAATACTGAAAAAAAAACCATGCCTAAACTAGAAACATGTACAGTGCATTTATACTCTGTGTAGAGAAGAACTACAGTTGACTCAGAGGTGGATATGAAGTCTGTGAGCATGATTCCTCCTTGTATGGCTAAATGGACAGTTAAAATACCTGAAGATGTTTCCTTTGCTGAGGTCTTTATAAAGCACATGTCCTGATTAAACCCGCAGTCAAAATGCTCTTCATACTAATGTAGTACTGTATGTAGAATTTGCCTCATTTGTTTACTTTGCATTGTGTTCAAACCTATCCCAGACTCCCTTTATGAAGTTCAGTAGAGTTTAGAGTTGTAGTAAATTACATTTGTAAATGTCAGATCTATGAATCATAATGTTTATCAGTGATTTACATTGATCTCTGCAGTCTCATGACAACCTGTTGAAACACTGTGAAATGCATATTCTAGTGTTTAAAAAAAAATCATTGCATTGACTGCAAATTAGACTTTAATAAAAAAAAAACCTGAAATGTCATTAGTGGACTGATCCTGTTGATGATGGATTGAGTTCATGGGTGAATTTTGCTAGTGAATGAACACATGTAATTAATGTTACTCACAGTGTATGTAGTCTTTCCAAAGTGATATATCACCAGAAATGTATACAAAAGCAAATATACTAACAATATTGCAACTTTTTAAAACAAGGCTATAGTAGGCCTAATAATAAAAAGGAGAGTAAAAGAGCGTCAGTTCATCCCATTGGTGAGTTCAAACTGGACAGCCTCATTGATGAAGATCACGATCACCAAGATGCTTCCTAACATGCCAATGGGTTTATCAGAGAACCACTTTGAAAAGCTGACAGTAAAGCCAGAGGGATCTCTGGACTCATTACTGGACTTATTGATCTACCTATAGTGAATGTTACATCAGGAAACTTATTGGCAAACTCACACATCCTCACCTTTGAGCTCATTACCTAATCAATTAAACAATATTTATTATCAAACTAATTGATGAACTTGGTGGAGATGCAGTCACTCTTAAATATAAAAGTAGTTTTTTTTTCTCCCCATTTAAGATCCATTTGGGCTTCTCGAAGAACCTTTCAGTGAACAGTTCTTGTACTGTGATGAAAATCTCATGGTAAAAAAAAATGACGAGCCTTATGACAATGGGATAATGACAAATTAATAAACATTATTTGTAGGCACTGGGAGCACCACAAGTGTAATAAGGATGGTGGTGGGGAATCCCAAAAAATAACAAAAATTATAATTATTAAAAATTATAAAGTTATTCTACGCTGTGTGAGCAAAGTCAAGCGTTAGTCCAATAGGATAACATTAGCATTTTCATGAAAAAGAAAATCCTCTTTGGAGTTTTTCCATAGAACTTTTTTATAATCTACCTTTTTCCACTATAAAGAAATTTTTGTGCAATGGAAATGTTCCATAGACATTAACGGTTATTCATAGAACCATAAAGGCCAGTAAATAATCTTTATTTTTAAGAGTGTGGGTTAAAGCAGCTGAAGAACGAGGGAAAAAGTAGCTTGGGGAGCGAGAGACGAGGTGTGTAAATTCTTCATGGTCAGTGTGGCTGTTTTCCTGGCAGTACCATGGAAGTGTCAGGAATAGGAATGCAGTTTTGATGCAGAGAGCCTCATGAATAGTGCATGACCGGCGGAGAGAGAGCAGAGAGGAGAGGCCTGTCTGCTTCTCTTATGTAATCACATCCCTCCCACTGCAGCAGCACATGCAGTCCGGGATTCCCTCCTGCACCTGCTCACAAAAGGGAAGAGATAGGCGAGGCGGAGGAGAAAAGGACTGTAGAATCATGAGGGATGGAAAGAAATAAGGTTAAAGAAATGATAAAACATAGGGATATTACAAATCAGCAAGCTTGAAGGTGTTACGTAATTGCAAATTCAACCGTAATATGCAGCTCATTTATTTCATTCTAGAATTGAAAGTATTACACATACTTTTCTCAGGGCAAAACACAGGAGTCAGAGTGCAGATGATTAATGCATTCAAAGAGGATTGTGTTTTCTGCCCTGGGTTATATCTATAAATTAAACACACATAGTCTAGTGCTCCATATGTGATACAGCATTTGAAAGAGAATTGTGTCATCACATCAAGAGCTTCATCAATGTCCTTCAGTGAACTCAGCGCTGTACATATGTGTGTGTTCCTCTGAGCCTATAGAGCTATTATCTGAGCACATAAACAGCTCTTGCGTAACGTCTCCCTCGCACATGCGCTTCAGACATCCCCAATCAGGCTCATTTGCTCCAGTACTCTCACAGAGATCAAAACACTTTCTCAAGTCACATATAAAGACCTTTAGTAAGGCATGACTAGAATTGGTCTAATGGTTAGAGAGTCGGACTCGTAATCGAAAGGTTGTGGGTTCGAGTCTCGGGCCGGCAGGAATTGTAGGTGGGGGGAGTGAATGTACAGCGCTCTCTCCACCCTCAATACCACGACTGAGGTGCCCTTGAGCAAGGCACCGAACCCCCAACTGCTCCCCGGGCGCTGCAGCATGGCTGCCCACTGCTCCGGGTGTGTGTTCACGGTGTGTGTGTGTGTGTGCGTGCATTTGTTCACTACTCACTGCTGTGTGTGTGCACTTGGATGGGTTAAACGCAGAGCACCAATTTCGAGTATGGGTTACCATACTTGACAATACGTCACGACTTTAGAGAAGTGTGCTTTGGGCTTCAACATAACAGGCTATTATACAGAATGTCTGATAATGTCATATTATATTTTACCTTGACATAGTTCACGTTGACTTTCAGCCCAGTCCAGCAGACAGATATACTTCATTGCTAGGATCAGTGTTAGTGTGAGTCAGAAAGTTGACATCTATGATAAAAGATGATATAGTGAAATGTAATTGGTGAATGATGTAAAAATGTAAGTGGCTTGATATCATTCGAATGGAGCAGGAATCGTTCTCCACACAGGCAGATGATACATACAGAAGCTTAACAAAGAGATGAATCTAAAAGAAACGGCACATAAAGAAAGCTGAAGATGTTATTGCTATCCGAATTGCTGTCCGTGGTGCTGAAACTTTGGAAAGCTAGTAAATGACTGAAATACATTAAATAGAGATTCATTATATATTTGTACCATATCAAATAAGTGACAGTATGTATGTTTAATGTGACAGTATGTATGCTGTGTACGGTTAGATGAGGAAAGATGCCAGCCTTAAGAACAATGTGCATTGACTTTAAAATTGTAGCATATTTAAGTTTAGCATGTGCACGATGATGAGGCATCAGCCAAGGGAAATTAATACATTAGCTAATTTAGTTGTTACGGTACAAAATTATTCAAAGATGCACATATTGTCATTGAAGATCCATCATAATAGCATAATATTTGTAATATTTTTTTTACTAAATATTTATATATAATATATTCATAATATTTTTACTGAAGAACTATACTTTTTACTGCACAAATCTAAAAACATTGATGTTTCCACAAATCCCCCATGAAGAACTGAACAAATGAAATGACAAAATTAAAAAAATTACAGCCATTCATCATGATGAGCTGAGATTTTTTTGTGCTATGTTCAAAAGCAAAAAAGAAAAATGATAATCTTTCTTCAGGGGGCATCATACTTTGTCTTACCCGATATGTTTTTTTTTTTTTTTTTAAATCTAACATCATCTAATGCTTGATGTTAATCTTTTAAATAACTGAAAATCTCAAAATAAACATTTTTGTACATTAGTTTTGTGATGCCTAAATTAATTTGTAACATTTATTACTGATTTTTGTTTTTAGTGTTTTATTTTGAGTTAGACAAAATAGTATTTTTGACCATAATATGAACATATTGGTGCATTTCTTAAAATACATATATAAAAAGATATCTTTAACTATTTTATAAATATGTAAATGGAGACTTTACTGTTCATTTGCTGCTTTCACTTTTTGTTCATAAGATTTGCAAATGTCTGCAAGTTGTGTTTGGTGTGTGAGGTCTCTATAGTGAGTTACTCGGGTCCCCTGAGGGTTTGTCTTCATTATACTGGATGCTCTGTGAGCTGCTGTCTGTCCAGTTGGCTTCAGCCTGCAGTGCTACAGAACTGTGTTAATGAATTAGAGTGTGCTGGCTAATGAACAAGAAGAAAGGGCCACAGAGAGGAAATAATGGGAGTGCATAGAGCAGCAGCATAAGAGATGAAATGTGTCGTACCTGCTGCTGTGGAACAGACTTCTCATTAGTTCATTTCTGCTTACAGAGCTAACACAGAGACCACTTAATTGCTGTATATACATACTGCACTGTAACCAAAGACATTCTTACTATTTCTGCCATTGTTAGCGATCCTTATAATCCCTCTCACACGCACATATATAGACATCACACATATATATTCATCAAAAGTTATATACATTTTATATGCAGGGATTTACTAATATTAAAATTGTATACAATTTTAAGGCTATACTAATTTGTGGAAATTAAAAATAAAACAAAAAATATTGTTTTAAATGTTATAAGTGAATTTTGATATCAATGTACTGTATGACACCATTTGATTCATTTACATTGTTATTAAATTAATAGTATATTTAAAGATGAGCCTTAGATGGTGGCAAAACTAATCACGCTAAAAAGAAAATGTGTAAGCACCATTTTATACCATTGAAAAGTTTGGTGTTATTAAAGATTTCTTTTTACAATAAAAGTTATTTTGGAACTTTTTCAAATAGCAAAGATTATTTTTCAAAAATATATAAATAAATGATTTCCACAAAAATATTAAGCAGCAGAACTGTTAACTGTTATACACTGCTAATAATGTTTCTTGAGCAGCAAATTAGCATATTAGAATGATTTCAGAAGGATCATGTGACACTAAGGACTGGAGTAATGATGCTGAAAATTCAGCTTTGCATAAGGAATAAATTGCATTTGAAAAATCTGTTCAGAAAAAAATGTTAATTTAAATTGTAATAATATTTAGCAATATTACTGTTTTTACTTTCTTTTTGATCAAATAAATACAGCCTTGGTGAGCCTAATAGACATTCAAAATCATTAAAAAACTCTTACCAACCCCAAAAGTTTAAACAACGTTATCAAATATCGACATATAATATTCATAGCACAATATCATAAAGGATCAAGAGTATCGATTCCCATATTATGAACTGTATGGATCTACTGCTCTATAATAAGATTTTCTAATATAAACACGTTATATTATTCTAGGGAACTCAGTCTTAGTCACAGAGCTGTCTACCACCATATTGATTCATTACATGGAACTACTTCACAAGGTAGAAGCCATGTAGTAGTCTTGACTCTGCAGGCAATTAAGGAGCAGATTTTTTGAGGGGTAATTCATCTCAGTCCAGAGGAAGTGGATATAGTTGGCTATATCACTGGCTCAAATACATGCCAGCACCAGCCAGGGAACCATCAAAAACACCATCCATTCCTCAGTGCAGTGCTATTTGTCACTTTCTTACAACACGGTCCTCTGTTAAGTGCTGTTTTACTTTTGTTCATGCTGGAAACAACACAAAAGTGCTCCAACAACCGCAATAAAGTGTAACAGTTTTTTTGGATTCCCACAGTGGTATCAATCTGATCCCTCTTTCGCTTCAGCATTTGATTTTGTTGGCACAATATGAGTATTTAATATCCCAATTCCAGAATTAAGTAGACTAAAATAAGATGTAAGAGGCCATTAGAACAAACCGAATTGGCAAGGAGAAAGACGAGAGCAGTTGCCCAGTGAACAGCCTGTAGAATGATAATACAATTACAGGAAATAAAGCACAAAGACACATTTTAAAAGTATATCTTAATATAAACATTTTATTCAGTGCATTGTATGTACACAACAAATAAGAAACAACTTGAAGGTACGTGGCAGAGTGCCAGTCAGTACATACATGTTGTTTGTCAGTTTTATCCTGGTAGTTTGGAACATATGATGCAGGGAGGAGTTAATACACATAGCCTACATCATGCAGCTCTATTCCTCACCTCCCTGCAGTCTCCCATGCAACAGATACTGTATGTTCATCTAAAAGAAGAAAGAAACCTAGAAAGAAACAGAAGAGAGAACCCCCGTGTAGCATGTATGACGTTATGTTGCCCGAGGGGAAGGATATATACTGTACTGCAGGCCACAAAAAGGGTCCTTATTGTACACAACCTGATTTGTACATGCCCTGTACAAGATTTTTTTTGTTTTTTGTATTGCCCCCCCAATTTTTTCACTTTTACAAATTAGACATACCCTAAAAAATTCAACCAACTTAAGTTCCACAGTATCATTTTTTGTTTGCTCATTTAAATAGAAAATTGTCACCACCATAAATTACTTACACACAAAACGCAGTCCAGGTGGGAGTCCTGCCATGTCTGGGAAAATCACCGGCAACGGTGACCAGCATTGACCAAAGGAGAGTCGACATGTGCGGGAAAGGCAAAAACACAAGCGCACACAGACTAAAGGAACTCAGAAAAAAGGACAACGGGACGCAAAAGAGACGAAAGGGGTGACATCTAACAGCCCTCTTGAACCACACATCCATCTCCTCGAATACTTCTCATTAATCAGAAAAAGCTTCCTGTCATGCGTAAATATGTAACGTTGTGGTCTGACGGCTCGAGGGGAAACTCTCACAGTTCTGTCTTTGGTGCGCTGGATCTCCAGTCGCAGTTAAACCTCGAAAAACACTGATTTGGGGAAGAACAAGTGGAAGAGAAAGTAAAAGCTCACAGCTAATTCAAACAATTAGCAAGCCGTGGCCTCTTGCTTCGGAAAGGCTCAGCTTGGCTCTTCATGTGAGCAGAACGCAGGCTTTATATTCCCATGCTAGAGAGCGAAGCTCTCTGAGCGAGTGCACAAGAACGCAGGCGCCCCCCACGCCCCGGGATAGGCGCTTCTCTATCGCTTCACTCTCAGGAAGCATGGAGGACAGGGGTGCCTTCCTTCCACCGCACCCATGCAGCTAAACTCTCACTGACTGCCCTGAACTCTTAAAAAATGCATTCCTTGATCAGGACCTGCGATGCTAGGAAATTAACCTTGATGACTGACGTTCAACTGCAACGCAACGTCCCATTGTAAGAAAGGCTACAATTTCTGTGTTTCACATGGAAAAGGCTATTATAGTGGTGATCGAGAAAGAAAAAAAAAGCAAGCTAAACAGAACCAAAAAATGAGCTAACTATAAAGAAGTCCAATCAAATGTTACTGTAGTTTGCAAGTGGTTATGTGTCATGTTGTCCTGAACCGCTGAGAGCTTTTTGGAGAGAAGTCTGTGTGAAGTCACAAGCATTCAGAGGTTTTGGTGAAGGCGTAAGGTAGCGGGCCGGGCCAGGTAAACCGGGCTACGTTGACTCATTCTGACTCACAGCTTTGCCCCCGTTCAGCACAGCGGAGGCACTCCGGCTCTTGGTGGGTGTGCCGCTACCAGAACGTGAGAACTCGGTCAGGTCGTGCAGAGAGGGTTCCCTGTACATGGCCACTGAAAAACAGGAAACAAAAGAAAGAGCGTGCGGTTAGTAAAAGCATCCCACATTTCATGTTAGATGTGCACAGAGGAAATGCTAATGGGATGCAAATGTGCTTGTTTACTTCATGAAAGCCACTGATTAAATTGAACAGGCTGAACGTTGTCCATCAGTTTTAGTAAACAGTGTTCACTATACAGTTTTTTGTTTTTTGTATTGTGTTTGTGCATTTGCCCATTTGCACATTAGACATTTTCTCATTAAATATGCACAGAAAATGTCAACCTTCAATGTGATCAATAACTAGTGGTGGGTAATTGTCTAAGCCTTTTATTCATCAAAAACAGCAAAATCTGAAATCAGGGCTCTATACCTATTATAAAATGTGACATACTACGTTTGCAATATGACAAATACATACACTACTGTTCAAAAGTTTGGGGTCAGTAAGTTTTTTTTAAAGGAAATTAATAGTTTTATTCAGCAATGATGCATTTGTTCAAAAGTGACAGTAAAAGACGTCTGAAGGATCATGTGACACAAAAGACTGAAAATTCAGTGTTACCATCACAGGAATAAATTAGATTTTAAAATAAATTCGAAAACAGTTATTTTAAATAACAAAATATTTGTTTTTGATCAAACAAATGCAGTCTTGGTGAGCATAATATACTTATTTCAAAAATCATAGACATACGCACTTTTGAATAGTAGTGTACATGTTTCAAGAATATTACTCTATACAGTAAATAAAGTCAAAATTGTTAAATTACCACAAACAGGGCAAAACCACTGCAGTACATATACAGTGCAGCACAACAGACTGTGAAAAGCGATTATGAGAGAATGTGAGTCGAGCAGAAAAGGTTCCGAGGGGCACCCTTTCACTCCATGTCTTGCTTTTCCAACAGAAACAGGGGAGCTAATATCTCTTTCTTGCTGTATAGAAAACACAACTCCTGCTATCCGACACAAACATCAGACTCAAGCACTTCACATCAACACTCCAGAAGTCCACTAAGTAGCCAATGTGCTAAAATTCATCCTTTCTGATCATCTTAACGATGGTGTGCAGTGCAGGGAACATCACAAAGACTTCCTTTAACCTCACAAAAAGCTTCTTCTGCCTGCAACATGCAATCGATACAGCACTTAAGTGGAAAGCTCTACGAATCGATAGTTGACGTATTGGTTGTGCAAGCGAGTGTCGAGCTTCTCAGAGACCGGTGGCCAGGTCATTATTAGTGCACTCTGTAGAGCTTTCTCTGGGCTGTCACATACCTGCTCATCAAATCGTCTGGACCAGTGTGCTTCAATGTATGACTGCGTCAATATGGCAATACATGGTTGAAGAGTTAAGCACTTTTAAATATTTAAAACATTTAAAGTAATTGAACATGAATGAGACCTCAAGCTCAGGGAATATGAATGTAGATACATCAGCTGTATGCTGCCTTGCTCTTCGGCAATGGTAAAGATCGTACAGGCTTTATATGCATGTGTGCACTCTGGACACAGGCTACAGTACTTTGTAAGCCGAGAGCTGGCAGCTGAAGCCATGTTCACAGCGAGAAGACAGTTCCTTAATTGGTCCTCTGGAAGAACACTGCTGGAGAATCTTTATAAGGCAGCGAGCAAAATTCCAATTCCCTCTCTCTCTTCAAATTACATAACTGTCCTCGACAACAACTAAACTCATAACTGACAAGCGTCGATTTTCTGAATGAAAGATTATGGTAAAACTTTGCAATAACCCACAGTGGTATCAAGGTTGACAATTAACTTTTCCCAGCATTATTATTCTAGGTTAATCTTAATTCTTTATGTACGTATTGATCACTGTTAGTTTATTTTCATCTGTAATACATTAATTTATGTACATTCATTTAACATAGCTTGAAATATTAATATATTTTATATACTACAGTTTAAAAGAGACAGTAAGATTTTTTAATAATACTTTTTTTTATCAGCAAGGATGCATTAAATAAATCAAAAGTAAAGACTTTCATAATGTTCAAAAATATTTCTATTTCAAAGAAATGCTGTTTATACATGAAATGATTCTGAAAAAAGTATCACACAAAAATATGGAGCAAGTTTCAATATTGATAAGAAGAATTGTTTCTTAAGCAGCAAATCAGCATGTTAGAGTGATTTCTGAAGGATCATGTGACACTGTAATTGAAGTAAAAAAACAAAAACTAATTGTAATAATGTATCATAATATTGCTGTTTTACTGTATTTTTTAAAATCAACCTAGACTAGACTAATAAATGCTGTAAAAGTATTGATATTTTATATTAAACTACTGCTATAAACGTATGTTAATTGTTAATTAATGTATCATAAAATGTAACCAATATTTTCATGTATTTACTAGGGGTGTAAATCGGATGGTTCGTCACAATATGATATGATATTGATTCTCATACCCAGCGATACGATATTTGCCGATACCTCAAAAAATTCTACGATACAATTACGATTTGATTCAATACAGGAGTATATCGATCGATATATCGATATTATGATTAGGGCCGGGACTTTAACGCGTTAATTTAGATTAATTAATTACACAAAAATAACGCGTTAACATTTTTTAACGCATTTTAATCGCACTTATTTTTGCACCGTGGAACGTTTCTCACTGGATGAGTTCCGGCGGACCAATTATACTGGAGCACCAACTAGCGTTCAGACAAACAAACCACAGTGAACATGGACAAAGAAGCTGATGAGACCGCTTTGGTTGGCCCTGTGGATGGGAAATTTAAAAATCCATATGAAAAAACTTACTTCTCACTGTTCTCAGGTCAAATATTTATATGCGATTAATTTCGATTAATTAATTACAAAGACTCTAATTAATTAGATTATTTTTTTTAATCGAGTCCCGGCCCTAATTATGATATTATATACCTATTTAAATGCTATTTTAACTCAGAAATGCAACCAAAATATAACATAAACATTTATCTGAACTTTTTATGTAATTTTGTCTGTATCTCTTCATCCATGCAAAAAAAAAAAGCGGAAGAGAGCTAAATTTTTGTCTGTGTGTGTGCGCTTCAGGTGAGTGCGCAGAAAACTTCTCACACAACGCTCGACTCTTTCCGCCAACTATCCCGAGCGTCTTTTATGCTGGCCTTGTGCCTTCGGGCAGTCCTTATACGTGAGTTTGAACAAGAATGCACGCCTTGGTGGTAATGCATAGACGGACATTATGTGAAAATGTGGACAGTGCCAAAATAAAGTGCCTATTTATACTACAGATATCGATATTTTATACGTGGCATCGATGCATCGTATCGCCAGACATCGTATCGATCCATATCGATGAATCGTTACACCCCTAGTATTTACACACGTTTTAAAACACCTGATTAAATTTAGGTGAAGCATCTAAATTACTGAACGTGTGACTATTTTAGTCTTACTACTTAGCTACTATAAAAGGAAAAAAATGTCTGGCTTCCCAGAAAACATATGTAAACATCCTTAAAACAAGACAGCATTTTACATTAGAAGCAACTTGCTTGGGACTTTTATTCAGAGAACATAGGTGTATTTTACATTGCTATTTCACCTTTTTAAAGCATAAATCTCACTCAATGGCTGTGCACTGACCTCTGAAATCAGCTCTAGTAAAGCATCTCCGCGGTGAATGCAGTGTGGAGCCAGTTAGCACCAGACTGTCCTTCCAAGCTAATGCATTACTCCTGCTGTCTCTTTCATTACTCACCATTATCCTCTCACCACACTACAAACCTCTTTAGAAAAAGGAAATGCATTTTCAAGGGCTAAGGCATTTTCTCTGAGAACAAAATGTTTCTCAGCTGCTAAGCCTCCATTTTTAATTATAATCAAATAAAAGACCGTGTTTTAATTCTTTAAGCAATGAAAAGCGTTATTGATTTCTCCAAGTAGCTGAATTGCGTGACATTATCAGACATTATGTTCAAAAACTCATTTGTGCAGCACGAGTCATTTGATAAGTTACTGCTTAACGTAAAAACAAAGCAGCTCATAGTTTGGAGAACCGTCTCATCTTCATTAAGAGAAAAATCCTAATTATGCGTCTTTACTAAATGCAAGGCATTAAAAGTCAATCTAAAAGCAATAAAACTAAATGTTTACCTTGAAACTGGCACATGCTCTGGAACAAATGTAATATTTATGCGTAGAGTCTCTTAATGTTTTAAAATGTAAGCTTTCATTCATCCTTTTTCCAAAACAACAAAAAACTTCCACAGAGTTCAGATTTGTGCTTAGAGCGCACTCTCTCTGTGTTCGCTGACAAGAAAGTATGCAGCCGGCAGATGAAAGCCACAAGGAACTTTGACAATTGCACAAAGCTCTGTTGTGTTCTGTTCTGAGATGGCTGCCTTGGCCTGGATGGAAGGGTACAGCGCTGTTTGCTGTCAAAAGCCGCTTTATCATTCTGGAGCCTTCTACCACAGACAACGCTTTAAACTGTCTGATTATGCTGGCGTCTACAGCGCTTCTTACGAACTCCACTATCCACACCTCATCACCTCAGCAAAGAGCCTGAGATCAGTGTTCCCCTCAGGCGCGTGGAGAGAACAGCGGTGGAGGGACAATGCAAGGGCAGATTGTGTGCTCACAGGTCCGGAGCCTGTAGTTTAGAGCATTCACTGGGGCACAAATCATGGAATTCCATTTTGACACTGAAAAAAGGTACAATATACAATAAAAGGTGTCTTGTGTTTTATTTCCTGTCTGATAGATGAATCATCAGGGTTCCCACAAACTAACAAGTGACTTTTTCCAGGCATTCATGATTATGAGAAGCTTTTTATAGAGATTGCACTCGTTTTTAGTCGATTAAATGTTTTCAAGCTTTGAAAAATAATTTCATACAGCAACTTAACTGCGTCAATAGAAATAAAAGTCACTACGTAGTGTGTTGAGGTAGCGACTTACCTTTCAAAGGCTTGGGGAGGAAGTGTGCAGCGGGCTTGTTCTTTTTCACATGGTTGCCTTTCATGATCTCTCCTTCCTTGTTCAGGCCTAGGTACCAGCCCCTGCCCGACTGCTGCTGTCTATAGATCATGGAGGAGTACGTCACGTAGTAGTTCTCAAACACTGACTCCTTAAACTTGCACTCTGGTGTGAAGTGTTCCTGAAGGGCAAAGGAGGGAGGAGAAAAAAAGATGCAAGATGAGGTTTGAAATTTCAAATCCTTCACGTGACACAGTGGATAGTAAGAAGTAATATGGTGATACAAATATACACAAAAGCAGTGTCTAAAGAGGAACTGTAAAATAATTGTATTTCTCAGGTTATTATGCAATGAAAACTATAAGCCATTTTATAGACTGAGATCCCTGCAAAAGTATAAAACATAAAAACACCAACCAATGGCATGAGTTTTGGGGTGTGACTATCTGTCTCAGATGAGGGGGAAAGGAGGAAAATCTGTTTGGGTTATTATAGTTAACTAAAACTAAAACTAAAAAAAATTGTTCAAATAAAAAAAATATATCTATATAAAAATATTTTATTGCAGGTAGAATGAAAGAAAACCGTCACTTGTTTTCATTTAGTTTAACTTAATGTACTAAAATAAATAGAATTGAGATAAAACAAGAAAAAAACTAAAATTGAGATAAAATCAAAAACTATATAGGCAAATAAAAAAAATGACAATAACACAAAACATTAATACTTTACATTTAAAATATAAATGGAAAATGTCTATTTACATTTGTATAATACAAAATTTGACTGATTAAGAATTAAAAACATTTATTTGTATTAAATGTTTTCTTAAATGTTGTTTAAATATGCAAATAAGGAGTTATCGAATTAAATATGCACTAATTTGCATACACGTCTGGAACAAAAAAATTCTCAAAAAAAAAAACAACTCAAAAAATTCTCAAAATTGCCAGGTGCATAAAAAACTGTTTTTGCCAGCAGTGTCTCGCCTTAATAATAATAAAAAAAAACAACAACTGTTAAAAACGTATGTATTTTTGTCCCTCTGCCATCCTCCTCAGATCACTACTTCCCCTTTTATCTGCTCCCCCCCCCCCCCTAATAATCCTAACTCTTTCCTACTTTGTCTGTTGTATGAGTTCTCTCATTAGCACTTCCAAAAGCAATCTATGTTGTAGTGTTGCATAAACATGCTAATGGAGTTTGGGGATGGATCGCTCTTCAGCTCCGTCTATGGATCCAGCCGTATTGAATGTGTGCGAGTACACCGTGTGCACTTCATTGAGTCATTATAAACGCTCACCTCCCACTAGGCTTGATCCTGTATTGACTATGTGCTTCGTTAGGATATTGCAAACGGTGTAAGAGGGTGAAAAGATCAGAGACAGTGCATGGAGCAACAGCAAATTACGTTATTCTGCATGTTATCTGGCTAACTAATTGCTTTTCAAGAGGTGTCTAACTCATTTGCCCAATAAAGAATTTGAAATAAATCAATGCCTATGCAAAGCCACAACACACCCATTGCTCATGGATCCGCACTTCCTGTTTATTAAATACCAGCTAGTCCAGGCATGGTGAACCATGCAAAACTTAACTGGCTGAAACGTAACATATTTCTTACATCACTATGAAGAAGTGCTTCTACAATCCTTGTAAAAAATGCATTTTAAACTCATATTGATAATATTATACACATATGGATTTATAAAGCTTGATTTTTCAAATCCATGTGCTCGTACCACATCCGTCACTTTAAATGCAGGAGCAAAGTAAATTCAAACAGAAAGTCATTAGAAGAGGGTAGATTAATATCCACGCCGAGCCTTTGGGCTGCTGTTGCAGTAACTGAACGGCTCTGTTAAAATGGATTACAGAACCTCAGGGTCTTGTGGCTCTAATCTTTACTGTTTGAGTGTGGCAAATGATGTGGAAATATTACAGAGAGAGCTGTAAATCAAATGATGTTTTTCATCAGAGCCAAGGGAAGAAAGAAACGGTAAATAATCTTTGCGTCACTCTGCAAACATCACTAAGGGAAAGTGTTCAGTGTTTCAGCTCTGAGAGCTTAATGCACTTAAAAGGAAAATCTACAGCAGGTTTGAGATTTATACAGGAGACAGCAAATTAAATAACAGCAAACTGCGTTATTTCATCTCGCTTCCTCCATGAATTACATAAGTGTGCCTGCATATGAATATTGTGGCTACAATTTCAATATCTGTGACAATCAAGCATATGCTAACCAGATATGAGACGCTAAAATCTGAGTTTGTTAATCAAGACATTTTAAAAACTGATTGAGGTCTCCAGCACTGTGCTGAACAGCTCCAGTAAAAGCTAGTGCAACATAACTCTATTAAACATGAAATATCTTCTGTTTGGCTGTGATTGTTTTTAAACATGATTTGGGAACTTCATGATAAAATTATTAATTTGAAAAATATTCCGAAAAAATGTAAAAGATTTCATAATTTTGGAGATTTCAGCCTTATATAGATACTTTTAATGTAAAAAGAGAAAATAAATTTAAATCTCATGCTCAAGGGTGATATTGTGAAATATTATTGCAATTAAAAATGTTTTATTTTATTTTAATATATGAAAAAATGTAATTTATTCCTGTGATGGCAAAGCTGAATTTTCTGAATTTTCCATTACTTCAGTAAATCATACTAATATGTGGATTTGGTGCATAGAAAACATTTAATTATCATCAAAACCATTATTATCAAATTATCATTTATATTAAAAACGGTTGTTTTGATTCATAATTTTGTGGAAACCTTGATACATTTTTTCAAGATTCTTTGAGGTTTGATCAAACTTTATATTTGATGAATATAAAATTAAAAGGAACAGAATTTGTTTTAATGAAGCAATCTTTTTTTTAACATTATAAAGCTCTATATTTTCCCTTTTGATCAATTTAATAAATGTTGCTGAATAAAATTAATTTCTTTCCCAAAAAAAAAAAAAAAATCAGACTATCCCCAAACGTTTCAACAATAGTGTACGTGTGTACATTATGTACTTAGCAAATAGCTGTTCAGGTGTGTTACCAAGACAGCCACAGGGTGCACTGACTGCCTTAAAGGGAATTTGTAACAAACATAGATATACAGCTATTGCAGCAGCAATGCTGAGAATGTCTCTTCATCATGTATCCATTAAAGTCTTGAACTCTCACTCTCATCACAGGACGCTCTGTTTCCCAGCCGGGCTGGTGCCAACAGGGGCGCTCCAATGTTCAACGTACAAGCCGGAGTCGTCCTTCTGCTCCGGGTGACTCACACAGACACTGAGCACCCACACACGCTGACAGGAACACTCCTGATGTCACAGACCGGCCGTGACATCGCACCTCCTCTGGGAGAGGCTGTCAGCTCAGCTCTGAGCTACATCCCGTAAACATCCCGAAAACAGAAAGCGGACGGGATGTGTGGACGTTAAAAGGATTTGCACTCTGAGGGGCTGCAGTCAGCCTGATGAGAAAGTTTGATTACGTGTGAGATCCTACGAGCAGACATGCAGGGACGGATCTGGGATCAATACTTCACTTGAAATAAACGTCGTCAAGATGTTAGATGTATTATCTTTGGTCAGCTATCAGCACTGTGGTAAGGACACTGTTGGGTTCAGTCAGGGTGAGAACTTTAAGTAAGGATGCATCTCATCTCATTCATGCTTCCAGTCAGAAGAAACGCTTCCTCACAGACATCCTGTATCTCTCAGTTCAAATAAATTACTGCTATATTTTGTGCCTCAAATACAGCTATTCTGTTAATAATTCTGCTAATGTCTCAGCTGAAGGTCATAATAATTAGCTACGACCAAATGGAGCACAAAAACATTATGTAGAGCAGCTCTCAATAATGACTGGATTGCATCCAATCTTATCAGGAATAATTCATCACAATTATCATAATAAACAAAAACAAAAGAGTGAAATGTTGAGAGGATGAGGGCAGGAAACGGGGATGACTGTAAATGGGACATGCTAACCACTGAATCCATAAAACACAAAAACATGATGCTTCTAAATGCCTCTCTAAATGTCCTTCCCAGCAAAGGTTTGAACAAATAAAGATCCTAAAATAGTCAATGTTATATGGTTATGAAATTAAATAAGCAATGTGAGCTTTGACAAATTTCATTTTAAATGTTCAAGTTGGCAGCCAAAATACTTTTCAAACCCAACAAAGACAAAATAGTCAAAACTACTGATTATATACAATTAAAAACAACTCAATTTAATTCAATTTACCGTATGAAAACGTTTGGTGTCAGTAAGATTATGCCCACTAAGGTTATGTTTATTTGATCAAAAAGCATGTAAAAACAATATTATTGTGAAATATTACCACAATTTCAAATGTTCTATTTTAATATATTTAATGAGTTTGTTTGCCCATATAATCATTAGGAAATAGAATAAACGTATTTGGCTTGCTGCCCACTGATGAGGGGCTCGATGAAGCAGCTTCAGCTCGAGCTCTGATATACCCCCCCAGGGACTTGATATAAGGTGATTACAAAGGGCAAGGTACCTAAGAAGAAGGTGGAGGTTGGGGAGGTGGAGGGATGCTGGAATAGCTGAGACTGGAGAGAGGCAAGCAAATATACACTGTTTTTAATAAGAGGAAAAAAACTCGCAGACCCCAACTGAATGTAAGTGTTTTTGAATAGCACATATCATAATTGCTCCAAAGCAGCTTAAAAACAAAAACACACACACACACAAACCAAAAGTTTGTGCCAAAGAAAAATAAAATAAATAAAAATGAAGGTAATATTTATAAAAATGAATGAATATATAATAATCTCTAATTTCCAATAAAAAGGAAAAAAGCATCAGACTATTGTAACTAGTGTCTAATGTCATGTTAATAATATCTCTTACTCTCTCCATGTGGAGAAAGAAAAACACTGTTTATAATTATGCTAATGTATGAAAAATTATTTGTGTTCTGAGTGAAACCAATCTTAGGCTCGCATCTGGACTGTGGTTCACTAAGGGCCTGTTTACACCTGGTCACGTCATGCGTTTTCTCCGATCGGATATCTATCTGATTTTTAAAAACATTTCCATTTACACTTGGCCGCATAAATGTGTCGTCGCAAAATGGATATAAATCCGTTCTTCAATTCCCATGCCATATGCAAATTCGAGTTCACGTCAATGAAAGCAATAGATATGCGCTGCATTTTATTAATTATTAGCTCATTTCAATATCAGAGACTGCAACAGGAGAGAGTGAGGCATCAGCACTGGAAAGACAGGTTAGTTTCACTACTTTTAATGAAGATGATTGCATGTTGAGCGTCTGCGACTTACTTTCAGTTTCATTCGTGGCGTGTCGGCTTGCTGAAGAGATACTCAGGTACTCGTCTGCCATGATGCTTGTTGCATTAACGTGTTGCATCTGACTATACATGCCATATAGCCTATAAAACGCTATCACATGTTTATTATTTTAATATTTTGGGAGGAGTAAAATTAGCATATTTGGTTTCAACAACCAGATGCATTTACACTTGTCCAGTTTCGTCTGGAATGCGGCCCAGACCACCTCCTGAAGTGATTTGAGCGATCGGATTTATATCCGTCTCGAATGCGTTTTGGAGGGCATTTACACCTGGTCTTTTCAGGATCGGATAGCTATCGGATCAGAAAAAAACGCATGAAGTGACCAGGTGTAAACAGCCCCTAATTGGTGACCGCTGCTTTAAGGGCTGGTCCTGGAACAATTCACTGACACAACTGACTTAAAGAGTAATGAATCATATTCATCTATTAATGCTGAAATTCAACACAATCTTCCTTCTCTGCTTTTTAAGATAAATAAATAATGTCCTATGGTTTGTCAGAACCTTGAGACTAACGCCATTCAGCATCAATAAAGAGGCACAATGCATTAACACAAGTGCACAACAGTACTGATTTAATAACCAAGGTGCAGTTCGATTTCAGAGACAAAGCCTCTATTTTGCCTGAAATTGTGGTATACTAGGTCCAAACATGTGATGTGGGTGTAAATAACATACTGTACTCTTTCTCTAAATGGACAAATCGACACAGAATGCACAGTACAAATGCTCTTGTACCTCCGTGCACACAGAGAAGGAGAAGAGTTGTTAAATCTCCGAGGCATCACCACATACTGTAACACGGCTTCCAGATGGAGCGTGTTAGATGAGAGGTGCACTGTGCAGAAACAACAAACACATTTTCCTAATTGTCCATGACATTTTATCACCAACACTGATGAAAATTGCAGCAAGCAGTGGCATAATTTAAAAGAGCTGGAGAACAGATATATACATAGAAACACAGCAGATATTTTTGGGAACCCGCTGATGTCTTGTATCGAATTACCACATATATATATACAGCAGTGCTGAGAATGAGGAGTGAAACAAAGAAAAGTCAGATAATGTGCGCTCTGATTGGGGGAAGTACATTAATCTCTCATTTAGCTCTACAGTATCCCCCTGTTTATTTATTGTTGCTTCGGTGACTTAATAAAATGAATATTCCAACGCCACATGGGAAAAAAACGAAAATTTTGGCAACTGAAAATATTCAACCATTCAAATAGCAAAATAAATAAATGGAATTTTCAGCCAAAATAATTTTGGAGGGCCAAAATAATTGACTGAAACAGTTTGAGAGGTGACTCATTGCCTGAAGAACTGTACTAGGGCCCTATGAAATCAGTTTTATTTCTTTCCAAATTCCGTTTTTCCATTTAAATTGTTCTAGACTGTTTTAATGGTTAAGTAAAACTAATAATCAAAAGCATCTCTAATTAATTGATTTTATAAAATTATTATTATTTTTTTTACTGAAACACTCCGTTGCGTATTTACATTTTTCTGCTACATAATTTATTGTAAATATTTTTATGGTAAATATTCCTTTAAAACAAATGTTTTAATAATAATTATATTTTTAGTAGCAGTACTATCATTACATTAAGTAATATTTCTGTCACGGTTTCATCAAGTTAAACCAAACTTTTATTTTGACGAGTTATTGTGAAGACCTTTAGGTTTCTGTTTGTATATGACAATAGTTTTACTCAAAAGAAAAGTGACTCTTAGAGCAGTTCTAGAGATTATGTTCATGTGTTCATTTACTCATATATCGAGGCAGCAGAGGCTGAAAACACAGCGAGCGTCACACGCACTTCAGTATGTGTGTAGTAAATGAAACTGTGCATCTGCACCATTCATTCACACAGAGACATGCAGGATTTTTTGCAAGTTGATGTGATGGACCCATTCAAAATTTGATAAATTCCGTGACATTCTGGGTTATACTATGAATTCTGATTTTATGACTGGATTCCACAATTACTTCTGCGTTTCCACATGTAATTGAATTACCAAAACTTTATTTTCTGTTTCAGTTTTCAGTGAAACCGAATCAAATCTTTGATTTCAATGTTTTGGTAATAAATTCATTTTGGTGAATTATTCATTTCATTTAAATTTAGTTTAAATGATGTATTTATGTTGTAGTTCATAATAAACCGACCAATTAACTGAAGTATGAAATACTCACTTTTCAAAGACAATTTTTTTTTTGCATTAGACATTGAGAAACCTTAATTTTGGCGAGTGACTTGACCTGGGCTCCTGCTGTTTCTCTGTACTGTCCCTAACCACATGACTAATCTAGCCTCCTAACAGCTGAGTAAAAGGGAGCAGATATTGAGGTGTTGTAGTGCTTTGTGTTCGAGCTGATTCTATCTCCAAGTGTAATTATATCAGGAGCTGCAGTCATGCTGTTGCCAGCTCACTGATTCGTATCTAATATCTTTTCCTCTGACAGGGGAAATCCCGCATTGCCCCTCCCTGCCTTCTCCCAAAGAGTTTCCCCCTCCCAGACGGAAAAGCACAAGGAGATGTTTGTGTGCGCTAGAAACAGACAGTGTTTCTACTTGGTCTTCATATATGTCTTAAGTGCTCTATCTTCTGCCATCTGCTCAGCTCTTTCCCTCCATCTGATATTTTCTTTTCCATCCTATTTTTCCCTTATTGCTTTTCTCTCTTGATCCATCCTCCATCAGATCCTCCCTCTGTCTTTCAATATCTTTTTCAAAAACTAACCTTATTTATTTACGCCTCTCCCACCATCTTCTTCCTTTTTCAGCTCCTGTTCAGTATGCCTACCTCCCCCCATTCCCTCTCTCAATCCATCTCATTACTTTACCCACTCTCCCTCTTCCAACTCCAATCCCATTTATGGAAAAGAAGTAAATGGGGAAACTGACAGAATCTATTCCAGCCAGAGGCTGTTCCTTCCTGCTCGGTGCAGTGATGCCTGGTAACCAGGTCTCTCCACCTGTACCTCATTCTTCCCTCTGCCTCAACCACCCATCTGAATAATTGAATTATCATTGAAGCTCAAGATGCCTCAAACGAGAGAGTCGTACTGCGGATGGCACTAACTTTACTGCGAAGAATACGACAGGACTATGGTTTTCCTTTTTCAGATTCTTGTCAAGTTAATGTGAACTGCTGTTCAAAACCTACTTTACTTCTGTAATGTGACACATTTCAATGTGAAACAGGATATTGAATAAGAAAGGACAGGACTTGATTTTATTTAATCAGCATTTGATTGGACTGTGGGTGTTATATACCAGAATGGCGCCAGACTGAATGAGAGTTTTCCAGAACAATGCATAAAAAGCTATTCCCAATAGCCTGGGAAGCCTACAAATGACATTAGTGGTAAAGTTGTTTTAGAGGAGCATAAAACATTTCACAAAAATACATTTTACAATCCTATTTCATACATTTGGTGAATACATTTGCACGCAGACATACAGACTCACTTATGCATGCATTCTCTTTCTATATTCTTCTCTACCTTCTGATCACAAACACACAGATTGCAAAAACACACAATGGGGTAATTTTTTTAGCATGTTGCTATGCGGTTTCTAGGGTTCTCTGAGTGCTCACTGACAGCATAAAAATTCAGATTCGAGTTGTAATGTTCTTGTGCATGTAAACCTGGTTAGAGAGCTCCATATGAGAGAACATTTGGAAAGAATTAAAATTTTACAACAACATGCAATGGGGTCAGCTGAGGTTAAACGCCCTCACTATACTTTCAAGTGAAAAATAATTCATTCATGGACTGCCAGATCTCAAAAGAGGAAAAGTTAAAGTTCTTTAAAGTGAACTGCACTGGTGAGTCAGCATGACTTAATTCTGTACTGCTGATTGACTGTGTTGTAGTAAAAGTGCTGAGTTGTAGGATACTGCTTTATGACATATTATGGTTGATTTGGCTTGTAGTAGACCAAATGAACTGAACATCATTCACTGTATTCTATTTGCCATTGGTTTATTTATAATTTGGTCACACTTATTATATTTGCATGGCCTTGGACACTCAATGTGGGCATTTGTCATTTTTAAATAAAAAAAGATGTGAGATGGGCTAAATAATGCTGTTTTTGAACATTTATTGCTTTGTATAAATTTAAATTATTTTTATTCTTAAACTTAAAATATGTTTCTTACAGTTTTTATTTTACTTCTTGCATTAATAAATTAGATTTGACTTGACCGCAAATAGATGACGCAAATTACAGAGCAAATCCGTAAATATCAAGACACGTTATGAATCAAATTTCCCCTAATACCCCCCAAAAATGTGCTGAAACACTAATTCTAATATACTGATTTGGTGCTCCAATAATATGTTGAAAACAGTTGTGCTGCTTCACAATTTTGTGGTAACTGTGATGACTAGAACGACATGTATTTGTGAGAGAGATAGAAACCCCAGAAGTGTGCGCGCACATTAAAAGAACACAGAGAGACTTCAGAATTACAGCACACTAAATCATTAAAAGACCTTATAATACTGTTTAGATTACTGTAATGCCACACACTCAGTATCCTTCACCCATAATCACCAACCACTTATGCCAGCTGAAAGCTCTCCACCACTGTGTAAGCGCTGGATTACTTCACAGAGCTGCAGTATACTCAATAACATCAGCACATTCTGCTCTCATTCACCCAAAAATCGTGTCCATATTATTGAACATTTCACAAAATTGTATATTCAATATTGGACAATTACAATGGAATGCAACTGCAGGAAAAGCTTTTAAAATGGAAATGAATACAGGGAGCAAATGGAGATGAATGTTAAAAGACCTATGTGTATTATCACTCTCCAGGCTAACGGTTACAGACGGAATAAAATATTAACACCTACAGAACCTTGCTGTGCTGTCACTCAGAGAAACGTTAAATATAGCCTCCGTCCTTCTGACGTTTACCAGGATGCCACACGGTGACACAGCGTTACTGTAGTTAAGAACAGAGCTTTAATTTAATGAGCACTCCGGCGCATATGTTTTCATTACAGATGCTGAAGCACACATCATTAAAGTCACTGAGTGGGAACAGAGAACCGCCGTGAGTTACAGTGTGCTTGAGGTTGGGATGTGCAGTAGCTATATGTATGTGTGTGTGTGTGTGTATATGTGTTTAGATCCCATTGCTTCTCTATCATCCCCAAAGGCTCCTGCTGGAAATGTTACAGCTGTATCACACCTAACGTTATGATCAGATTACATGCTTTTGTCAGACTTCATGTGAGAGTCTCTTGTCTGCTGCCTTGTTTGTCTTTCTCCCGCCTGCTGTGCGCGAGTTCAGCCCAAAGCATCCTGAAAACAGCAATTTTGTGAACGGGAATTCCTCTTTTGCTGTGTTATAAGCCAGGCTTCATGCGCTTTCACTTCGATTGAATTTGCGATCTTGGCGTCACGTTTTACAAGAAAAGATAATTATCTGTTTTGCTCATATCTATACACCTTCTAAAGACTAAAGCAAAATATGGATTCATTGTTATTCTTAATTAAAAAGCACAACAGCAAGAAAACAGTAGGCTACAATGACATGATATCTTACATAACATTTAAAAGATGAGGCATGGCATAGGCCTACACCACATGCTGTATTATATACCGACTAATAAATTACAGAATGTTTAGCAAACACTGAGGAATAAAATTTTTTTTTAAATTTAAAAGAAATCCTCCATAGCGTAACGTGAGGTAAATAGCAAAGACAACAAGCTTTACAAACAAAAAGTGAAACTAAACTTTCTGTTGGTGACAGTGCTTGCATGTTTTTTCCAACAAGAATACCAGCATGTTCACCTTCTCTGGTTTAAGAAGTGGTCTTTTACTTTACTTTAGCTTGAAAACCAAATCCTCCATCTGCCATCATTTCCTTGATATTCGCATAATTTTTGCCGCGCAAAATAATTTTGACTCGCACATTCTCAAAAAATTGTCGCAAATCTGACCATTTTGGTCGCAGTCTAGAGCCCTGAATATTATACAAGTAATACATCTTCCAATAATCTACATGTCAAAATTAGTGAGGGCCACATATGTTTTTATTATTATTGTTACTATTTACTTTTTCATTTTCAATATACACTATTATTTTTTAACAAAATGAATACATTTATTTTGCAAGGATGCATTCAACTGAGCAGCCAATATGCTAGTAATGCTCATGCTAATAAGCAACTAGTTAATAGTGAGAACTGGTCCCTATACTAAGGTGTTACCATATTTCATAATATTATTATTTTTACTGTACATAAAGTAAATGCATCTTTGGTGAGCACAAAAGACTTCCTTCAAAAATGACTGACTTTAAACTTTAAACTTTTTGTGTGTCTATGTAAAATCTAGAGAAAATGGTCAACTTTACTAATATTGTTAACTAGTTGGTCGATGGAGTCAATTAGTTGATTCATTACAATCTCGGACCAGGCCGGCTTTCTCAGGCAACATCTGCTTCCTGTGTTTTGCTAAGTTTCCTCAATGATCCTTTTCCAAAGCTTAGTGTCCAATCATTCCACTGTTATTCATAATTTGGAGGATTTCTGTCAGCCTCGAGATTGAGGTTGAGTGAGAGAGTGTGTGCCGTGTTGTTGAGACTGTGTATTCGTTTGCGCCCACTCTCTCCTGTCAGACAACACGAGCTCCAGTAATGCCAACCACATAGTGAAATTCTGACATTTGTCTTGCAGCAGAAGTTTGGCAGGTAGGTTACTACATTATTCATGTCTTCATGCAGTCAATGTTGGGATGTAGGCTGCCTGTTCAGCATATTTTCACAAGTTTCTAAATGTTTCAGCATTTCGATATTAGTCATCTTTACAATGAAAGCCATGTTACTCAATTCATGCACTGGGAAAACTCACCAGTCCTCCTATTTCAGAGAAAGGCGGAAAAAAAACTCTCCACAAGGGACTAAAACATCTTCTGGGCAACAACTATGTTTCAATAATGGTAATTACTCACTGCAACAGTCAACAACCAAATCATCTTGACAACTGAATTGATGATTCATAGTATTTTACATGTACTTTTAAACATTAAGCGCAATCACAAGCAGTCCTCCATATGTATTTTGCTAATTAAGGATGATTTCACGTGTGCTTATGAAAGCAGAGAGTCTCATCTATCTTTCGCTGAAGCTGAACAAAATGATTGGGACTGGTGTACATTTCCACAACCCACATACTGCCTTGCCTGCATCACCATAGTAACCAAGACGAATGCCAGAGCACTGACATTTTGTCTGATAGAGGCAGGCAGAAGGTCAGGACTGTGAGGGGGTGAGGGGGGCAAAGTTCGGCCCGACCACAGCCGGTAAACAAACATCTCTAAGACATCCATCCTGTAATCACGCCACTTAGCGTACGGGGCTGCGCATAATCTAAACTACGAGTGTAGAGCTGAGGTTATGAAAACATCTTGAGATATTTGTCACAGCTGTAACTTAACTCATTTTCTGACAGCATGCCATATGGAGAGAGGGTGTGAGACTAGCGCACAGTGGAGGCTTCATCTGTTTATATGGATAAATCTGTGAAACGCTGTGCCGTGCTCTTAGGAGTGACAGTTTTTTCAGCACAGTAAGGGGTTCGGGAGCAGGAACGTATCTTAAAGGCTATGCGAGCATTTGATCTCGGGTCACAAGGAGGTCTGTTTATCTGGAGTGTCTGATATCATGATTTGGCAGGAGATAAGAGTTGGGTAAGCTGGTGGAGTGAGTGATAATGACAGAGCTCAGGTGTTGGTCTGAGAGCAGCATGTTTGGTGTGACTTTCCCTCTTGATTTAAAACAGCTGAAGGAGTGAAGTATAGTACACATAAACAAATGTCTACATTAGAAAGTTGTAGATACTTACTGATGTATACAGGTAGCCCTCGCTGTTCATGGCCAGATAGAGTTTGGTCTGAACTCCTTGGATGGCCACCACTCGCAAGCCCACCGGGATGAGGTTGAACATGGCTGTATAGGAAACAGAGAAAAGTCATAATTATATTTGCATTTATGCATAAGTACAGCTAATTGATTAGGATATCACTATCACAGTCACTTATATATATATAAAATATATATATATTTGATGTTAGGGGAAGTGAAAATAAAGCAAGCCTGGAGCATTTTACATTCCCAAAATGCACCACATGGTCTGAGTTCATCTGAAGTGTTCAAATACAAGGCAAAATCTTGCACTAATAAAGTGTCATCCAGAGACAGGCATAACACAGAATATGCAAGCAGCATGAGTCTAGGAATGCAGATGTGCACACTTACGTTTCTCATCAGCATCATATCAGCCACGCTGACATTCTGTCCACTCATAAACAATTCATCAACAAAGCGCCCGACTCATCAAAATCCGCAAAGACTAAGACTCCAGAATAAAACGATAGAAATGCTTTAGAAACTCTCTAGAATGCAACCAGCTAGCATCTATCTGACAGTCTTTGTCTATTTCTGTAACAACTGTATGGACTGTAAAAGCTTCAAGCCAACATCAAAGTTTAGCTTTCAGTAGAAAGTTTTTTTCGCTATAAGATTTTGAAACTTTTTTCCATTGTCCATTAGTCCATTGTTCTGATAAAATGTCACTTTTGAAAGATGTTTTTTTAAATATTTAATTTAACATTACAAAGACAGCGTTGCTACTGTAAACTACAACAAATATTTATTTATGTATTTATTTATTTTTTGATTGAAATAAAGCTGAAATAAAATGACAATGTAGAAATGTTGCTCGACAACTAACTGAAATAAAATAAGTTGTAGTATTAAAAGCTCTAATACTAAATTAACTAAAACTTAAACTGAAATAATAAATATAGCTGAATTTAACTGAAAATTCAAAACTAAAATCTCATTCAAAATAATAAATACTATAATTGTATATAAAAACACTAAAGTAACATTGTAAAGAAATTTTAAAATTACTTTTTTAATGAAAATGTTTTTTTACACATTTGACTGCATTTTTAATCTTGATTTTTGCAAGTGTTTTAAAGTTAAATGAACACTCCACTTTTTTTTGAAAATAGGCTCATTTTACAACTCCCCTGGAGTAAACAGTTGAGTTTTACCGTTTTTGAATCCATTCAGCCGATCTCCGGTTCTGGCGGTAATCTTTTTTTTTTTTTACATTTAGCTGACGCTTTTATCCAAAGCGACTTACAATTGCTATATATGTCAGAGGTCGCACGCCTCTGGAGCAACTAGGGGGTTAAGTGTCTTGCTCAGGGACACATTGGTGTCTCACAGTGGATTCGAACCCAGGTCTCTCACACCAAAGGCATGTGTCTTATCCACTGCGCCATCACCACCCCAATGCGCCATCACCACCCCAATAGCACTTTTAGCTTAGCTTAGCATAGATCATTGAATCGGATTAGACCATTAGCATCTCGTTCAAAAATGACCAAAGAGCTTCGATATTTTTCCTATTTAAAGCTTGACTCTTTTGTAGTTACATCGCGTACTAAGACTGACGGAAAATGAAAAGTTGTGATTTTCTACGCCGAAATGGCTCGGAACTATACTCTCATTCCGGCGTAATAATCAAGGAACTTTGCTGCCGGGGTATGGGTGCAGCAGGCGCAATGATATGACGCAGCGCCTGAAAGTAGTCCCCAGCTATATCATAACTAGTTACCTAGCTGGGGACTACTTTCAGGCGCTGCGTAATATCACTGCGCCTGCTGTACCCATGGTACGGCAGCAAAGTTCCTTGATTATTATGAGAGTATAGTTCACAAATTTTCATTTTCCGTCAGTCTTAGTACACAATGTAACTACAGAAGAGTCAAGCTTTAAATAGGAAAATTATCGAAACTCTTTTGTCATTTTTGATGACCAAATGCTAATGGTCTAATCTGATTAAATGATCGATGCTAAGCTAAGCTAGAAGTGCTACCGCCAGACCCAGAGATCGGCTGAATGGATTCAAAAACGGTAAAACTCAACTGTTTAACTCTAGGGGAGTTGTAAAATGAGCCTATTTTCAAAAAAAGTGGAGTGTTCCTTTTAATCCAGTGCACTTTAACCTGACTTATTCTGATCTACATGTGGCAGCATGTCATCTCTCTCCCTGGCACTTGTGTGTTACGTTTTCTCTGAACTGCCACCTCTTTAACATAGTTCCTCTTTTTCCCTTTCACACGCGCTCTTTTTCTCTCTGTCTGTTTCACACTCTTCCTTCCGTCTCTTTCACACATTCTCTCTCTGTTGAGCAGAGTTAGTGAGCTGTGCGGGGCTCTGTCTTCCTGGTACCACTGGTTGTGCCAACTCTCCTCACACCTTTGTCCCCCCTGTCACCACGTAAGCCACAAAGCTGACAATCTCTCCCATCCACACAGCCTCTTTCTGCCAGTGGGAAAAGTGAAGCAGCCAGCCAGCCACCCCTGACACTGAGAGTATCTGAGGAACATAAGCTTGGGAAGAAAAAATCACAAGCTTTTTGAAAGGGAAAAAAAACATATGAGATATTTCACTGGTTATGTAACTTAGCTTGATTAAAAAAAAAACAAGAAGGAAACAAACTTGTAAAATAAAAGGATGCTTTCCTTCAGTCAGTGTGTGTGTCTTAACAGAGAACAAAGCACACTGATCTAGATTAGCACAATTTATATGGCCTTCATGTGACAACCATACAAGATATCAAAGTACAATATTTTGTGTTTTAGGAATATATACTCAAACATCATCTAAAATATTATCCCTCCTTTATCTCTTAAAGGCTTAGTTAGTTACCCCCAAATATGAAAATTCTGTCAGTAACTCACACTCATGCACTTTTTCTTCTAAAGTTATATGACAGTTTTGTGATGAACTGACAAAAATTTGTCAAAATCTGATCAATTAAAAATTTAACTATTAAGTGATCTATTTTTTAAGGTTTACTTCACCAAAAAAAAAAAAAAATAATAATAATAAATACATTTTAAAAATCCTAACCCTCAAACCTATAAGACTTTTGTTCATCTTCAAACTACAAATGAAAATATATTTTTTAACAAAACCTGATAAATAACTGTCCCTCCATTAAAAGTCCATTCCACCCCAAATTTGACACTTCACAAAGTTCATAAAGAAACTGTATAAGAAAGCCATATCAATCAAGCTAAATTAGTCCAAGTCTTCTGAAGAGTTATAATCACTTTATATCTTGAACTGAGCTTTTATTCACATAAAACATCAATGCTCATACAATAGAGCACATGAAATATGGTAAATGGGAAAACTCAAACATGCATGCTTGAAAATGGACAAAATTCTTATAGGTCTGGAGCAAAATGGTGAGTGCATTAATACAGAATTTTTACTTTTGGGTGAACTATCTCAATAACTCAATCTACGTTCCTGCATCCTCACCCTCCAGAGAGAACATAACCAGAAACCCCTTCTGCCTTTCATCATAAACATGAGAGCTCTTGATTAATATTTCTTATTTCCTGCAGAGCTCAATCGATGGCCATGTTGCCATTTTACACAACAGTCCGGAGTGCTCTCTATCCCCTCTAATCCCACATCAAGGTCCTTCCTCTCCCCTCTGACACTGGCCAGGTCCACCTGTAGAGATCTGCTCTCTTCCTGCTCTGTGGACTATGGCCACTGACTCATATGAAGCGTTTTAAATGCCAAGTGCAGATGCTTTAATGAGCTATTGATTATATTTGTATGATAGGAACATAATATGTTTTTCGTATCTTCATCTTTTGTGACATAGACACATACAGGCAGTTACGAGCGGACCTCATTTCAGAGGAATTACCAGAGCTTGGTCGCTGGGGGTTGTGGAGAGGAAACTCAATTACTCACACCTAATAGAGCACCTGAGCACAGAGATCTGGGAAGATCATGAGGGCACGATAATCATCTCTACAAAAAGGCCAATATAACAACCATCAGAATTCAGTAAAGAGTCTCTCCTACAGCACCAGTCACTGAAAACATGGGTGTGAAGACTTCCTGTTCACTTAGTATAACATATACTAAGTGAACAGGATTAGTTTGGCCTCATCAAAACGTGCATTTACTCTAGATGCAATTCAATGCAGTCACAAATAATGGGGACTAGAGTTTTCGAGCTTTAAAAAGGACACAAAACACAATAAAAGTGTCACAGAAGTAGTCCACATAAATCGTTTTCTTCTTAAGTTTCATAGCACTTTTTAATTCTAAAGTTACATGACAGCTCTGTGACAAAAACTGAAGTCAAAATTTAGCACACTGATCAACAAATTTAAATATTATGTAATCTATTTATTTATTTCTAAAGGGTTGGTTCACCCAAAAATAAAAAAAACTATCTGATGCTTCAAAAAGTTTATAAAGCAATGTATGAATTGAGCAGTTTAATTCAAGTGCTCAGAAGATGCACAATAGCTGTAAATTTAATTTACACTTTTATTCATATATAAATATCAGCACACAAACATAGACCTCATCCAATATGGTAAATGGAAGTTCAAATGTGCTTGTTTGATGTTTTTTTGTGCATAAATCATGTTGTCATGCTTGAGCTGTGAGGTGTCATTAAAAATGCCTTTACTTGTGTCTCAAAGATGAAAAAAGTCTTATGGTTTTGGAACGACATGAGGGTGAGTAAATGGCAGCATTTTCATTCCCTTTAAATATTACTAAAGGATCTAAGCCATTTTAATTCTGATGTTTAATTCTGGATGCCTGGCTAAAATTGTATTGCTTGTTTCGAGAAACGTTAAGGCATTTCATTCAGATGTTAGTTTTTCAGTTTATTATATCCAGAGATAAATCAGACTGATTAGAATACGCCACAACTGACTGAAAAACACATCAGCCCACTCTTCAGACGAAAGGCAAGTTAGCAGAGATAAAACCTAATGTTGACGGAGAGAAAGGCCTCCTGCCAAGACACATTGATTAGGAATTGAATTAAGCTCTAAAACTCTGCACAAAGAGACATAATCCAATAGAGCAGCCATACCTGACATTTACTGCCCAGAATGAGCTTTTGTCTTGGTCCTCCAAGAGCTCATCACAGTCAGACTTGAGAGATGGAAAGGCTGATTTTCAATAAGGTCTTTATTTTTAATCCGCTTCTCAACCCCCTTGATCTGCCCAATTCATCTAATAAAATCCATTTGAGTCTATCATTATCATTCTGGCTGTCATCCTCACACAGTTAGAAATAACCAATAAAACATAATAATTGATAGATTTTTGAGTGTTTTGCCTAAATTTTCTTGTCAAGCCAACAATCTTTGAGAGTAAGAAGATATTTATCATTTATTTATTTATAGCACCGTGGCATGACTTTAGGGCAAAAAAAATACTATTTAGCTGAGATATCCAATAAAAACCTAAAAACTGGTACTAATGTCATATTTATGGGATTTAAGTGAAATAATGACATAATATTTTAAACTTAACATGCTCAGATCACAATCAGAAGCGCAATGAGCATCAGTTAAGATAAGAGACGCACATCTAGAGTAAAGAGAGCTTTGGAGCAGACCCTCATCCCTATTAAACACTCACACACACACACACACACACCAAGAGGAGAGCCAAGAGGACTACACTGCCGTCGCTATGGAGACAAGGGCACCAAGCTCCTAACAATTCTATTTTTGTAGCGTGAGAGATAGAAGCTCCCTGTTTTCCCACTTCTCCTCTCCAGCAACAGCTTTTCATTCTCTCCACAAAATAAGGGAGTGTGGTGGGAAAAGCAGGTCAGCTATTATGTAATCTCACCCCTATATAACTCATTTTACCTCAGTCAATCACGCAGGGGAAGAACACAAACAAGAAAATAAACAAGCACGCAGCAAGAGACGGGCAGGCCAGCTGCACCAGTGGCGCAGATTCAACTCAAGGGTGAATTAAACACGAATGCTTGAGTCAAACAACCACTATTTAAATTCAAGTAGAGTCTGTTATTTCAATTAGCACGGCTCTTCATGTTAAACATTGTTTATGTGCACTAGACACACATTTATGTTAATCAAGATGAGAATGATGGATGAGAGGATTTGGAAACTCGAGTGATCACAGTTCCAAATGACCTCGTTCACCACAAACTCATTTGCTCGACATGAGCGTCATCTTCACCCAATGACTAATTGAATTGAGTCAAGCTAATTTACAGGACCCAGAATGCCACAGACACTTAGCGTCAGTGAGATATAGCACATATTAAATTAGAGTCCAGCCAACCAGCCAGCCGGCTCCATCCTCGCTCATAGACGCAGCATTGCTCAAACACTGACTGGGCGATGCCGCACTTGCCTACGGAATAAATAATTCACACTCGCAGGTGCCCGGCAAAATGACTTCAAATGACACAAAATCATCTTTGGTCGTAAGGGACAAAAAAGTTGTTTTTTAGGCACTATGGACATCTGCCTAAAAATGTGTCTCTTGTACTTGGGGTTTCCAGCTACACTGACTGTGTTCTCTAAAGAATTGTATTCTGAAAAACAGTGAACGCTCTGGCTACATTTTCCATTTCAGGTTAATACAGAACTGAGCCTCTTGACTCTTGTGACCAATAAAGGAACAGTAAGGCCGTGTTCACACTTGGCGTCATTTTCAAAGCTGCCGGCGTCTGTTTTACATTATAATTTTTAAAATGCCACCGCCGGCGTCTTTTTCTGCAGCTCAGAGCGTTTTTTCGAGTTGAAAAAAGTTCAACTTTTCTGAAAAAAACGCCCTACGTCAAGCGCCTTTTTGACAGCTGACCAATGACAAGCGAGTAGCAAGATCTGTCGTTTCCATAACAACAAGAAGAAAAATGGAGAAGGTGCCGCAAACCGTGCATCATCCAACCGGAGCTCCTGGACTAAATTGTTGTAAGCACCATATTGGTTTCTTCCTCGTATAATGTCGTGCACCCACAAACGTTGTTGTGAATCGACATTTTCTTTCCCGTTAACTTCAAAAGTCAACGCAAGAGCCAACTTTTTACTCTTTCTTGACATTTCTGCAGTACACAGCGCTAGGCTACTGTTGCAGCTGTTGCTATGGCAACAAAAGACGCTCTCGGCTGCTATTTGTAACAGACGCTGCCAGCTTTGTTTTTCATTAAAAAAACGCTCTTGTCAACTTTTTCTAGTCAAAAATGACGCAAAGTGTGAACACGGCGTAAAGGTATTAAAAAGTGAAAAGCAAAGCTTAAGCTGTCTTTAAGTGCCAGTATGAGACAGAAATGCAGTCTGAAGGAGCAGTACAGCTGCCAAGGAAACAATAACAACAGCAGCTGTCACTGAAATGTGAGTAGACATACAGTGTCCCAGAAAAAGCATTTGGACACTGAAGTCGACTTAAAACTGTCTGGATGTCATCGCATTAGATGCAACATATAAAACCAAGTGGCATCTGCAAATGATGCAAGACTAGAACTAACTTCACTGTTCTAAGGCATTTTTGCAATTGCTTTTTACCGGCTGGTCTTGAGGAGATTTTTAAGGAAAGTATACAGTCAGTTCCCTTCACTGTCCTAGTTGAGTAACTATGGGCATGTTCCACTAATGTTTGGCAAGCATAAAGTATCCAAATACTTTTTTATTCTTTATTATAAACTGTATATTTATTGCTGAATCATGTGAGGCCTAAAAACATGTTTGGGACAAATCCAGCAATTAGGTTGTTTTGACCCAGAAGGTTGGGTATTTAACCCAGCATTTTTTAGAGTGTATATTTCTTAAATTGAACACCACTCAATGTTTTGTTATACAACACAAAACATTCATACATCAAAGTGTCCATATATTTTTAGGGGCAACTGTATCAGTGTATTAATCTAGTACTTCCTTGTTTTTAACTCGGAACTTGTGTCTTGACAGGTGAAAATTTGAGAACATATTCTAAAAGAGGTCAGCTGACTTACTGAAACCACTGTCCTCCTCTTTAGTGCCATCAATGGTTCCATCTGCTTGGAGCTGCAAATGAAAGCCCTGTCGACTGTACAGCTTCGTTACGATCCCCTTCAGCTGGGGCTCTGCAAAGAGACAGAGGGTAGAGAGAGAGAGAATGAGAAAAAGACAAGGTTAAACAGGCATTGCCACAGTGAAAGTGTCAGGGGCTTTAAAGCTCCTGGCTTAGGAAGAGCTTTCCATGGTCTACAGATTTGAGTCTGCATTACAAACAAGAGGTCAGACCACAGTGACAGAAGAACAGGAACAAAAAAAATCCACATGTGGGAATAGTCCCCAGAGCCACCACACAGAAAATTGGTGAGAGCTGCAATTTGCAAGGAAACTGCAATCTTCTGGGCATGATAAGAATTCATGTGAATATGTAGACGCAGAGAGCTGTAACACCTTACTTGGGTCTGATCTGCATGACTGGAACTAAGAAGCACAACTATACAGGACACAGCTCTCCTGTGCAAAATACCAGATTGCATCACCAGATCTGCAGTTAATAAGGCTTAGAGAGTCAGTGGATCATGCTATTAACACTGATTAACTTTCATTAATCATAGGAGATTAAAAAAATGTGGATATTAGGTTACCGGTAATTAAAACTATTTATATATAATTTAAACTATTTAAATTGCAAATATCCCTAAATTTCAGTCATGAGAATACAAAGAGAATTGTAATATTTAATATAAGCTTATTAGATGTAAATCCAGAATAAACCAAAATGCATTACAATACACATACTATAGTGCGGTGCATTACAACTGGTTGGATAAATGTCTGAATGAACATACTAAATTTCATTTCGAAAGGCATCACTTCTCAACTTATTAAACTTGGATATTTAAATATGCTTATGTTCATGCGCATGTTGGTCCATGTGCATCTGTAAACAAGATTGTTAGGCATGAGACTGTTTAATAAAGACCGGATCACTGCTGCAAACAACTGCCACTCTACAAACACAAACTTCCACAATTCTGCTTAGGTGTCACATAAGGGTTATGTAAGATGCTGTCTGGGGAGGGAGGCAAGGTAATTGGGACTATGACAAGCTTGTAAGTAAACAGTTGTGTGCTGAATATGTGTGTGGGATAGATAGATAGATAGATAGATAGATAGATAGATAGATAGATAGATAGATAGATAGATAGATAGATAGAATGTAATTCACAATTAAAGAAAATTTCTACTGCTTTCTGAGCAGAATGTGATCTGTCTTGCTACTTATGGACGGAGTTGTAAACTATCATCCACACAAAGTCTGACCACACTCAGATCATCATAATATCAATCATGAATTGTTACTTAATCATTCGACTTGAAGTCACTTTCTGTAAGGGAATAGTAGTTAAAAAAACAAAAAATCATTCAAAAGGGTAACAGCAGATTTTGCTGCAGAATATCCATATGGTCCAGATTGTGAGACTAAAATCACCAGAGACTCATCCATCTTGCTAGATAGCTGTTGTCCAAACATGTGCCAAACAATAACCTGCTTAGTTAGCTTTCTATTGTCCCTGTGTCTCTGAAGGGTTGAAACACACTAGAGAGCTGACACTGAATCAGTATCAACATCATTGCAACACAAAATCTGCAGAATAAAAAAAGTTGTACACAATTCTGTCTTTCCCCTTACAAATGATTTGGTCAAAATGCCTGAAAAGTTCAGTAAGTTCGTGTATCTGAGCTTGAATGAGATCTCACTCTAAAGTGTGAAAGTACATTCAGGCGACTTTTGAAAGTGCCCTGCTTTATAGGAATGGCAAGTAGCCTACTTTTTAAAAATGCAACGTTTTAAAATCCATTATTTTTAAAAGTACAGACACAAATGCATTGATAATGACAGAGGTGCTGTTACACATATAATAGCCATATTATAATAGTAACATCAGACCTGGTCGCCTCCTCCTGCGCTTTTTGGAGCTGAAAAGCTTGACTCTGGAGAAGACACTGAGTCGACTGGGTTTCTCGCATGGTCCTTTGGTTTTGTTCGGACTGCTCACGCAGCGGCAGGCGTTTGATTTCTCACGCTCCCTCGCCTGCCTCTTCTGCCGAATAAGAGAGCTGGCGATCGCCGCAGCCATGGCCAGTTTGACGGTGCGACACCCAAAACTTTAAGAGGAGACAATCCGTTTCCCCACCTCCTCCACGACACGATTTATTTTGGGAAATCTTCACTGAATAGCTCCCATCCAGGTATTCATACACCAGTCACCGCCATCGTTCGTTAATGAGAATGACAGATCGGCGGAAATGAGTTGTAAACTAAAACAGCTTTAACACAAAACGCAGTTATGTAGGAGACAGTACGCGCATTTCTCCAAAGCTCATTTTCTTCAGAGATAAAGTCCTCAAACGGCTCTACATTCAGTTGGCTGCAGTCTTACCGCATCCGTCTCCAGATAATGTCACTATCTGGCTATTTCGAGTAATAACAGAGAAGATGTTCCTCCAGACACCGAGCATCCCACAAAGCAGTCAGTCACAGCAGAGCCATGTGAGAGAAACACCTGTTAGCGAGCGCGACTCACTCTGGGGCGCGCGCTTTGTGTGTGGGTGTGTGTGAGCGAGAGTTCACTTAATCGTCTGAATCCCTTTGTAATGTAGAAACAGACGACTACAACATGAGCGACAGAAAAGTAAACCATTCAACGTGAGGACAAATCAGTTTTTTTCGGGTATATGAATTACAATTGCTGAAGGTATTTCTGCGAATCGGTTCTTTCGAGCAGCTCATTTCAAAGAACCGGTTCCAATGATTCAGAAATTATTTTACGTCATGGCGTAATTAAAGTTATATCAGTGCGGGTGTTTATCGTTAAAACGAAATTATGTATTAAATAGAAATTTAGTTTTTGTTAAATGTAAACATTTCCAGTAGGTTTTATTAGCACCATTTTGCAAGAGTAAACACAAATGAATTAATCTAAACTACAAATTTTCTTCACTCATCAGAAACTAGGCCGTAATCCCATTGATATTAAAATGCTATACTATATTAGTGTTATTCGATTAAATTCCCGAGGCATATATTAATATATTTGTGTTAATATGTTATTCTAGCTGCGCATCTAACACGTCCGAAAGAGGGCGTGTCTTGGTTCAATGGACCAGTGGTTAACCGAACATCGCTGTGACCGATTCAATCGATTCAATCGATTCACTGAAATGATCAAACTTGGACGATTCGAACATCGCTAGTTCGCGAACGTTTCCTTCTACAGAGCCGTTCTGGGGTGGTGCACGAAGAGTGAGGAACAACAAAACAGTATTTTTATGTTGTACTGAAGTGCGTAAAGATTAGTCGTAAAAACTAGATCCTGAATATCTGAGATTCATTCAGTGTGAACAGCGAGCTGGGTAAAGAGCGCCAGTGTCCCGTTAGAGACTCGCGGGGAGACGGTGACACACACAAATGTGACAGCTGCACTTGAAGCTTTATAATGTTTCAAGACAGTTACACAGTCGAACATAATGTGCCAGGCATGTGTTATATTTCTTTCCCAAACAAAACGGATCGCGTGGAAACAACAGATTTGCGATGTCCTGATTGGAGGAGTGTTGGTTGCCATGGCAGTGAGTTTCCTGCGTGCGTGGCAAAAGCACAGTTGTCTTCTGGCCCACTCATAATAACATGCATTAATATGCATATTCATATTTGCATAATAAATAATAAATAAAATACTGTTGTAACATTGCTTCCATTCGAGATGTACAAAAATCGCATTACCTGCATTACTGGAAACATTAAGAAAAGTCCAAATCAAATAAAATCACGTAGGACGCCTTACACTCAACATCCTCAGCAACTATTATCGATCTCAACCTTTCAGACTCCTGCCCTGATCATCAGTTATATATGCTCACCAACAGCGCCATCTACTGTCCAATCACATTATAAGACGCAATACGACTCAACAACACGTTTGAACGGAAGAAAAACATCAAATAATATTATTTTGATTAAGTAATGCAAAGTTACTCTGAAAATAAAATGCTAGAAAATACTTTCAGCCCTTCTCATGTCAATAACAGGCATTTTTAGTTGAGTTAAATAACTGTGGATTCTCTGAGGTGCGCAAATATGATTCAGTCCACATAAAAAAATAGATTTTAATATTTAATTAGGGTAAATATTATGAGAAATGTTCTTAAAATTAAAACCTGTAATCTTTATAAATACACGCTGCTAATAAACTAATAATACAATATAGGATTAACACAGACAAATAAAACTGAGAACGAAGAGTGAATTAGTCAAATAAATATGCCATAAAGAAAGAAGACTAATGAAACATTAGGACAAAACGCAGCTTTATCTGCAGTTCAGCACCTCGGACAGCTCCACAAACTGACATCCCAGAGAAGATGTAGACAAAATAGACATAACTTGAACCTGAAACCAATAAAGCCCTCTAAAAGTAATAAACAGTGAATCATTTTCAATACTGACTATACAATTCTACAAATACCTTAGAACCAAAAAAGTGAAGAAAAACCTTACCCGATGTTGATTTTCTGAGAGGAAATGTCATATTTAGCTATGAAATAGTGGAAAGAACAAAGCAGGAAGACAGTGGTGATTCACTGCAAGCAGGAGGATGTTTTCAAAGTTTTAACCATACTAAAAGAAATCCTAATGGAACAGTCGAGAGGCCATCAAGGCGGGGCCAGCTGCAGTCAGAAATCATTAATGGACATTAGTGACTAGCCATTACGACTTCTAAAGCGGTCATTAAAGATTCATTGGGAAGCGCTGTTGATCCGGCAAACACAGGGCGTGTGTTCACTAAACTGCAGTGCTGTGGGTCAAAATTGCAGGGAGAAAATCGAATATTGTACTTCCTACTAGAGCAGAGCTTTCGTTCCTCTCACGTTACAAAGAAACGGCTGTAAAGTGATCCTTTAATGCATCGCGTAAACCAGTTATACCAGACCTTCCATTCTCCACTCAGAAGCATCAACGAGCATCTGCAGATATATGGCAAAAATTAGCTGTGCTTTTCTTCTGTCTGACAGATTTAACAGTGATCTAAGCATCCAGATAAAAAGAGATTCAACACAATTCTTTTAATAAAAACATCTGTAAAAGCTGCCGGTAGTCCAGTAAACTTTCACAATCTTGACAAAACTATTTGAAATACTGAAATAGCAGGATGAACTTTAATATCAATTCCATTCCATTAATAGCAGTCTGAAGATTTAAACCACCCGAGGTTTGCATATTTATAAGCATGCGCAAATTAATGTAGTTAGACTGATTGAGCAAAATAATCAGCCACTGAATGTCACAAAACAGCTCAATATAACAGTCACAATAAATATGTTTATGACTGAAGTAGAACATGTTAAACGAGGCAGATCTCAGGTTATTCTCTATAAACAATAATAAACAATCGTTTCTGACCTTCAACTGCACCTTAATTTCAAGTGTATTAATAAAGGCATCAGTGTCTGTTATAACAAAGGTAAATGCAAAAGTAAGGATATAAAAACATTGTGAAATGTAACAAGAGATCCACTGTTCAGATGAACACAAAATGCTTTTCCACAACAATCAGATGATATTCTTTAAACTAAGGATTCGGTGGGAGGGATCTACAGCATCAGACACTTACTATAGTAAATAACATTCACTCCCAGTAAGACAAGTTCACTTTATTGCATCTACTGACACACACCATTATGGTTAACGCCCCCCCAACGTGGATCACTGCCTCAAAAGTGTTTATTAAAGGTTTGTCCACTAGATGGCGAAAGCAAATCATATTTATGAAGCTGTGCAGTGCATCCATTACTTCATAAAGCCACTTATGCTTGTCTGATACATTATGTAACTGTTAATACCTAACTCTTAATGATATTTAAGATAGATTAATATAAGATAAATTACAATTACCTATTTAATAATTTAATCCAGTTATTTGCATATTTATAGAACTACTCTTACTTTACTCTTCAGGTCAAAATGACCTCTTTTTTTACAACATAGATTGAAAGAAAAAAAAGTGCTACACAAATTTTTGTGGGGCCAAAACCTGACAATGGCTTTGCATTTTAGCATTTCCAGTTTCAGAAACCTGAAGCCAATGGGCTTTTTGCTAAATGCCTGAAATATGGTTTGTGGTTAAGCTCAAGATATTTTCACTTATACTTGTCATGAAAAAGGCAGTCACTAACAAGTGGTTAAACAAGATTACCGAGGTAAGAGATATTAAATGCCAACACGTTAAACACTAGTCCACTTTTACAACCTCACTCTGTTAATGACCGTGCTCTTAATGTCAGGTGCTTAATGGTGGTGACGCTTAGGTCATGCAACTGTTGTGTAGTTCGTTTAAACCTTATAGTCTATATTTAGCTTTTTACTTCTGATTGTAATTAGAAAGATCATAAAAACTGTTTATCTGTGAAGATATTATGATATTATGATAAACTAAACGTACAAATGTAAGTTTTGTTGGTCACAGAGCTTATTTCCTGCAATAATTTAAAATGATGCAAATGCAAAAAAAATCTATTAGTTTTTGTCAAGGGAACTAGGGTGATGCAAACGTCTCAGTTGCTTTACAAAAATACGTCATTGCTGCAGCACTCTATAAGAAACTACGCTGACAAGGACAAACAAATATAGAATTATTCATGACTTCATGACTTCAGTTATTCTCTTATTCATGAGTCAATGTCACTTGTTATTGATCTTACAATATTTTTGGAGTTGTAGTTTGAGCTGTATGATAAATGGTGCAGAGGGTCATTTAACACTAATGACATAGATCAAGCAACAAATTCATTTGTTTGGCATTTCAGGTTCTTGAAGATCGATTACAAACATAAAACGATAGAAAAGAAATTGCTATTTAACATCAACCACAAAGTGAAGACAAAAGGCACAGATTAAGCCACGGCTGATCAGAAGGCGCAAACAGCTTGATGATTATGATTATGGATTATAGGAGCTTTGATGAAAGACACTGCTGCACAATTAATGTGCTATCCACTAACTACTAACAGACAATATACACAGAGCATCAGCTACCTTTACAATACCTATGCTGGTTTTACAACATCCTCAGGTGGTTCAAAATTCACGAACCTCCCCCCACTAAAGAAGTGCAAACCAGCAGTGTTCACTGTTTGTTCTGCTTGTTTGAACTGCAGAAACGTTTCATACAAAGGCACATCAGAGGGTTCACAAAAACGGACTCATAATATACAGCAAATGCCTTGCAGACGAGGAAAGGGTCACAATAGAGCACCTGTTTTATTACATTCACTGCGCTATTACAGTTGACACACATACACTGATAATTGTGCCAGTTCCTGCTGACACACACAGGCACACAGATGGCCATACTGATCCTCTCTCAACGCCTGGGAACGCTCAGATATCAGCAACATACAGCCTTCTCTTCACCAAGCACAGCCAGAAAGAATGACATCATCCCTCAAAGATGCGCAGACATCATGGCTGTGAGCGCATTCAGTGGCCACTAGATGGAGCTGTTGTTAACAGACTTTGAGATGCATAGGCAGCTACAGAAAACAAAGAGCCTTTTGACCTCTGCATCTTATTTTCTAACCTCAGTGGAAGGTAGAAGGTGTGTAATATTTAAAACGCATTCATTTTTCAGTTGTGTCAATGATTATAGGTTACTGTGAGTATTCAAAAGGTGATCACAGACACAGATGATCAATTTAGTGTCATGTTTTACCTTTAAAACAGCAAGTGAAACGATCAGAGATTAAGCTAAAAATGGTGGGGAAAGAAAAAAGAGTGAAAATGAAATATGTGTTGTCCTAATGTGGCCCAGGAGCCCATGAGGGTTCACAGCATCTTACTGCTGCTAAAACAGGAGGGTAAGCACTGGCCACTAGTGCTGTGGCAATGGCAGGCGTTGTCATGGAGACAGTGTCTATATCACAGTATGTGTGTGTGTGTGTAGTAGTAGATGGGGGAAGGGAAATATCATCCTCATCCCTCTACTGCCCCCCATTCCCCCTTTTTTCTCTTTCTCTTCACACACTC
The DNA here is from genome assembly GCF_936440315.1 of Barbus barbus. Lineage (NCBI taxonomy): Eukaryota > Metazoa > Chordata > Actinopteri > Cypriniformes > Cyprinidae > Barbus > Barbus barbus. The sequence continues at coordinate 22,096,361 of NC_136761.1, read as the reverse complement.
TCTTAAACAGCAAAATGGGATTTTCAAATCATGTCCACAACCAGGTTACCCGTCACATGCGGTGTGCTTTGAGCCGCTGATGTAATAAGTGTTAGATGGTGAGAAATAAAATAAAGTGTAATTGAAAGAGGTGAAAGAGAGAGATTGGGAAAATGAAATAATAGGGTGGGTGCAACAGAATGAGAGGGATGGGGCAAATTTGTCATCATCCAAGGTTATAATAAGGAGAAGATGAATGCAGAGATTGTGAGTGACAGAAAATAAGAAAGAGCAGCAAAAAGCATAAATAAGATGAGACTGTGATAAAAAAAAAAAGAAAAGAAAAAAAAATTCCACCAGTCTAAATAAATTAACCTCCATGTTCTGCTGAAATTGATTTGGAGTTTTTTATGTTCAGGATCTATACATGTATTTTATTTCTAAAAAGAAGATTTTTAATTGTTTTTGACATCTTATGCTCATCAATGCTGCATTTATTTGATCAAAAATACAGTAAAAATAGAAATACTTTGAAATATTATTACTATTACAAATGACTGTTTTATATTTTAATATATTTTAAAATGGAATTTATTCTTTTGATGGCAAAGCTAAATTTACTCCTGTCTTCACTGTCTCATAATCTTTCAGAAACCATTCCAATATTCTGATTTGGTGCTCAATAAACATTTCTTATAATTATCAAAATAAATACAGAGATCTCTTGTAACATTATAAATGTCTTCACTGTCATTTTAATCAATGTAATACTTCCTTGCAAAAAACAGATAACTAAAAATAATAAATGAATGAATGAATAAATTTAAAAGGGAAAAAAGTATGAATGTGTGAAAATTTGTATGTATGTATGTATATACTGTGTGTGTGTGTGTGCGTGCGTGTGTGTATATATATATATATATTATATATATATATGTATGTATGCATACACACACACACACACACACACACACACACACACACACACAAATAGTCTCTTATGCTCATCCAGGCTGTATATATTTGATCAAAGACACAGAAAAACAGTAATAATGTGAAATATTATTGCAATTTCTAATATTGGTTTCCTAATTTAATTTACTTTAAAATATTATTTATTTTTGTAACGCAACGCTGAATTTTCATCATCCATTACTTCAGCCTTCAGTGTCACATGATCTTTCAGAAATCATTCTAATATGTTGATTTATTATCAGTGTTGAAACTGTTCTGCTGCTTAATATTTTTTGGGAACCTGTGATACTTTTTCTTTGATTCTCTCATGAATAAAAAGTTTAAAAGCATTTAAACAGCATTTATTTATTATTTATTTATTTCTATAATTTATTAATTCTGTGTATTTTTGATCAAATAGATACAGCCTTGATGACCATAAGAAACTTCTTTAAAAAACATTAAAAATCTTACTGATCCCAACCTGATCCCGGCAGTGTTTACACACAAACACAAACACAAACATAAACACAATCACACACACACACATATGTATATATGTGAGATCTCTGAGATAATGTAATGTTTTTTCATGAAGGATGTTTGAAGCATGATAAATAATAAATTTTTTTAAGATTAAGCTTAAATGTTATACTTGAATGTGAAGTATGTTTTTAAACTAGTCCATGACCCCAACCAGATCATTATTGTAATTTTAATATTTAATTATATATTTGCACTTAAATCCTTACACAAAACAGCACAAACAGTCTGTAGCGCTATGTAGGAGAGGAGCATCAGAGTGAGAAAAATAACAGGGTTGAGCAGTTACATACATCATAAAGTCAACACTGCCCCAATTATCAGGCTGTTGTGTCCTCATTAGACCATCAGCTGCATTAGCAGGGGTGAGCAAGAGTCCATCACAAACCAGACGGATGGCTATTCTGCAACAATCAAGTACACAACTATGGCTAATTTCATTCTGGGCCTCCAGGGTCTCCCATTTAGCTTGAAGGAAAATTCAGTTCAGAGACTCATCTCCAGCGCTCTCGGAAAAACGCTGTGTACAGCTACTGTGTGTCCCGACTCAAAGGAATAAAGTGTATGCATCAATAGTAAGGAAGTAGTAAGGAAGGTAATTACAGATGCAGCAGTGTCTGCTCTGGCCACTTCAGTGTGAGGACACTTTAATTGAGTGAGGTCAGAACAGATAAAGGAGTCATTCTGACAAGTACTTGAAATCATCAGCTGACATGTGGGTCATGCGAAAAGATGTGCTTTTAAAGCCAGAGTGTGCTATTAGCTTCAGCAAAAAAATTAAATTAAAAAATAAAAATATTTGCAAAATTAAAGAAATAATTGACCCAAAATCAAACTTTGCTGAAAATTTACTTACACTCAGGCCATCTAACAAGTAGATGAGTTTGTTTCTTCATCAGAACAGTTTTGGAGAAATTTTGCATTGCATCACTTGCTCACCAATGGATCCTCTGCAGTGAATGGGTGCCGTCAGAATGAGAGTCCAAACAGATGATAAAAACACAATATTCCACAACGTGACTCCAGTCCATCAATTAACATCTTATGAAAAGCTGCATGTTTGTAAGAAACAAATCCATCAATAAGGCATTTTTAACTTCAAATCACTTCCAGTGAAAAAGTCCATCCCCTGCTGTCATGACTTTTTCACTAGAAAGAGCAATATTATGAATAGAGGACTTGTATTTTAGTCGGAAACCGCAATTTGAAGTTAAAAAGGTCTTGATGTATTTGTTTGTGGCAAACATGCAGTTTTTCACTTGATGGATTGGAGTATTGTGGATTACTTGTGGATTATGGTGATGTTTTTATCAGCTGTTTGAACTCTCATTCTGACGGCACCCATTCACTGCAGAGGATCTATCGGTGAGCAAGTGATGTAATGCTAAATCTCTAAATCTGTTCCAATGAAAAAAACAAACTCAGCTACATCTTGGAGGGACTGAGGGTGAGTACATTTTCAAGAAGTATAACGTCATGCAACCACAAATTATGGTAAGTAAAGTGTTTACTGTGTAGAACAGAATCCAATCTGTTATGTTATGAACAAGGTGCCCATTTCCTGTGTTGAGCATGAGTTCATAAACCCAGCCTCAATCCTGGTCTGAGAGCTTGCACTCTTTGATGAGTGGGAGAAGTCTCAATCTGCAGAGCCAAAGGAGCTGTGAAACGGCACACAGCAGTGAGGCTCCGTGCTCGGGCCCATCTGACCTGAATGAGTAATCTGAGTGCTAGTTTCATTTGTATGAGCTCCATAGAGCCTAAGAGCGAGAGAGAGAGAGAGAGAGAGAGAGAGAGCTGCCCCAGGTGATGCTGCGAGCCGAAGACAGCTGCAAACCCTGTTACACATCCTTACTGTCTCAATTCTGAGAGGATACAACCACAGTCATGCTCATTCAAATGTTCCCCCTTAGTTTCTGAGGCATTTTGATTTTGAATGCAACAAAAAAAATAAAAATAAAAATATAAATACACCACTGATTAAAAGTTTGGGGTCAGATTTAATTTTTGTTTAAAGAAATTGATTATTATATTCAGCAAGGATGCATTAAATTGAACAAAAGTGACTGTAAAGATTTCTATTTTAAATAAATACTGTACTTTCTATTAATCAAAGAATCCAGAAAAATGTATCTAAGTTTCCACATAAATATTAAGCACCAATATTAATAATAATAAGAAATTATTCTTGAGCAGCAAATAAGCATATTAGAAGGATCATGTGACACTGAAGACTGGAGTAATGAATCAGCTTTGCCATCCCAGGAATAAATTAACTTTTTTAATATATTAATATATGCATGTTTGGTGAGCATAAGAGAATTTCAAACACACTGAGAATTTTTTCAGACCCCAAATTATTGAACAGTATAGCAAATAAATAAATCAAACAATCAATCAATCATGTTGCTAAAACTCATGGATAGACATTCAATTTTTATACTGAGTGACAAAAAAAATCATAAATGAATGGTGGCTACTAGGTTGACACCACTTCTAAACAACAAAGTAAGCTAAATCACAGTGCACATAATCATGATACCCTCACAGTCTTCTAAGACCAGATTTCAGCCAGCAAGTGGCTAGTTTCTCAGAAAGAGGCCATGCAGGCACTGCACGATGAGGCTAGCCCAGATTACTGCTGTTTCTGGGTTGCTGAAATATTGTACCCTACTTAACCATCATGGGACTGAGTGAGTGGAGATCAGAAGAAGACAGACATCGTATATACAACAGGTGGCCCAGTTAAAGAACGTTTTAAGCAATTACAATGCTAACTTGTACCTGTAGAGTTACACATGCACATAGCTTATGTTATTCCAGCAGTAAAAAATCTTACAATTTTACTGGCCTTGACACTGGGACACTTAAAAGGAAGGATCTGGATGTCATTGCTTCAGATAGCAAGTGACATTCACAAACAAACAATGGCTTTCCTCAGAACTCACTCCACTTTTCTGAGCAATTCCAAGTCACTTTTCTGAAACCCTAAACTTTTTTGTGTGAAATGTCTTGACTAAAAATAATGTTGGTGTTTTCACTTATTTTATGTTTTGTCATATAATTCAGACATGCATTCATTAAGTGTAGCTTAAGAGTCCACTAAGTATTTTTTTTCTGTTAATTCATTGCGGTGTGACCCAAATAGGTCTGTATTTACTGCTATAATGAGCTCAATAAAGTTTATAGACCACTTCGGTTCTCTGTAAAACTCATTCACAGCTTATTAAAACACTGATATGCTGCCAAACCTCAGTTCACCGGGCAAGACTGCGTCCAATTAAATGGAGAATGAAGCATTCATCTATTTGACACAAAGCACTATTTTGAAGCTTTCTTGATTGTTAGTAATTTCACGAAACTTCCCAGCATGGAATCGCGAAAAGGCAGATCTACAGTAAAAAATTTAAATTTTAGATGTTGGCTTATAATGTGCTGCATGAGAGGGGCTAAGAAAGCGCTCATTGCTTTTATATGACATGCTTTCATTTCCTCAATGGCTCTGAGCCCACAACCCGCTCCAGCTAATCACCAAGGTGAGAATGAAAATCATTTAATGTCTGCAAACTCACACACGTTTTCCGCCAGGATTCCCTCTGTAATAATCATGAGCTCCTGAATTACACACTACCTAAGCATATTAATAACTCATTTTCTATTTTCATCCTGGCAGCGGGGCCCGAGGCACAGGCTGCGTGAAGGGCCGCTGACCTATCTCGAATCCCAGTCAGACAGATATAAATGGAAATGGTTGGAAATGAGGGGCAGATGACCCTGCTAATACTAATTCAACAGAGTGAAAATGAGATACAAGATAAAAGAGAGAAAGGGACAAAGGAATCTCATCTGGCAGGATGGGCGAGCAAATAGCACCGTCTCCCACCTCAGCTCGGAGGTGACAGCTGTATCACAGCTGACTGTCAGAACTCTTCGCATCAGTCTGACCCATTCTAGAACATGTGATGTTAAGCTCAAAAATAACCCTAATCATCTCCACTTTGCTTCTGGTGCACAGAAATAGATATGGTGCAAGCTGCCTGATTACTTTGCTAAGTTTCCTGCGGAAGATCATACGCAAAATCCATTTAGCGTGGCAGGTGGTTTTCATTTCCCATGCTAATACCGTGCTTTCTCCAGGAGATATCTGATGTCTTCTGCCTTGCTTGGCGACATTGCGTAAAGGCCTGGCATAGCTGTACGGTGACAGCTGAGTGTGGATCAGTGGAGCAGGCTGAGGTAGAGTCAGCCGGAAGAAACTGACTTCATCACACTTCTGCAGAAAAGTCACTGCATGAGTCAACACAGAGCCCTTACTAATCAGACCACAGCAACATGCAGGTTGTTAGTTTCTAACAATAATAACAATTTAATGTGATTAATTATTAAATCAATTTTGTGTGCGTGTTTGTGTGATTTACTCATTTACAGGCTAAACTTGTGATCAAAATTTAGTTTAGTTTGGTTACCAGTAGGAAAACACAGAGGCTTCTTTTGCATATAAAACTGCTGACAAGTAACATCACATTGAATTAACTATTTTATATATTATTAAAGGGACAGTCCACCCAAAAAAATTGATTTACTCTCGTTGTTTCAAAAAGCATGATTTTGTTCGTCTGCGGAGTGAAAAGACCAAAAAAAAAAAATAAATAAATAAGAATGCTGGAAACCAAGAAGTTTTGGTTCTCACCGACTTCCATATGTTTTTTTTACCATTATTGTTCAAAATATCTTGTTTTATGTTCCACAGAACAAAGAAAGTCATACAGGTTTGAAACGACATGAGTGTGAGTAAAGTATGACAGAATTTTTATTTTTTGTGTGGACTATCCCTTTAAGTAGCCTGCAAAGTCTTGGTCAAAGGTAGAAATGCCTCAAGGGAAGACATCTCTGTTAAAAATGCCTGTTTGCAGTTTCATGACTTTAAATCCAGAAGACTGAATTCCTTTTATGAATCTGAGCTGCAGCCAGCTTTGATTTGCACAGTACAGTCAGAGTAGATCTGACCTTCTGCATTATTGATGGCCCTCTTTTTTTTCCACCATGCTGTTCCCCCCCAGAAACAAGTATCCAGGAGAGGTCCCAGGCAAGGCAACACTTCACAGCCTTCTGGAATCCCTGCTTGGCATGCTGATAATCTCAAAACTTTCTTCATTTGGTTTGTCTTTGCTCTCTCCCACAGACCTCAGCTCCAAACACACCACCTGTTCTAAAACCTTGGGGAGCAGCCACCGCTGTACTGCAGTGCATGAATAAATTGTTGCCTCTTTTTCTTCTCATAACTCATTTTACCATTAAAATGGTGAGGAAGGTGCATGGCGGAGAGATTCAGATAGATATGCAGTTTGTTGCTTTACTTTGTCTAGTTCGGAAACAGTGCATGATTTAAAAAGATAGTTCACCCAAAAATGAAGCTTCTGTCATCATGTATTCACCTTAATGTTATTCCAAACCTGTATGTTTTCTGGACCCCATTGACCTTTATGATTGTTTTGCTGCACATACAGTATGAAAGAAAGTCATACAGGTTTGAAATGACATGATGGTGAGTAAATAATAACAGAACTTTCCCTTTAAGTTGGAGTTTATATGCATCTACTGTATCTCTCTTTGGACAACCAAGCTTCAAGTCGCTTCCATGTGCACAGAAAATGCATTATACAAAGTTTCCGGGTGTGTTTTATTCGTCTGAGGCCTTCTCTTTTCATCTTTTTACATTCTTTCCTTTTTTCCAGCCTGCATAGTTTGTGATCTAAGCAGACGCTCATGCAGTGTGAGCTGTCTGAATAGGAGGTCGAAGAGTAAACAGCAATTGAAATTCCTTTGATTCTGCCACGCTCTTCTCTGCTGCCTCATGAAAACGCAGCAGTCCTTTAGCTGCAGGTGCTCTCATTTCTGAAAGCCAGTGGAATAATAATAATTCTGACATTAATGAAGCAGGAAGAGTGAGGGCTAAGAACAAAGCTTTGTGCCAAAACTCTTTTTACAGAGTCCAGTTGTCTTGGTTGAGACCTCAGACAATGAGTTTTTCTTAATTTTTGTTGTCTGTGTCTCTTTCTCACTTTGCTAAAATCAGTTGCAATCTTTACACAGCTTAACAGTCATAATACGCAAATATCTGTCTGCAAGACGCCACAACTGACCAATCAGAATCAAGCATTTTGGAACGCCATGTAATAAGTCTGAATATGATTCTGAGATTACGCTGAGCTCCTGCAATGACCGAGGGACAAGTTTAAGCGATTATAGCCTGTTCCCAAGCATTACATTACCATGATTTACTTCCGTAACCAGGGTGGATTGGGCATCCTTTTGGATTGGAAGCAGCCATTTGATACCATTTAAAAACATCTGCCATAACAAGCACACAGTGAGGCTTAAGTGCAGATCATCACACAAAGCTTACAGAGTTATCCAGCGGTCCCCGCTAATCAGCTGATAAAGCGTGCGGCCACTGCCAGAGGGATAGCATTAATCAGGCCTTTATCAGTGTTAGCGCTGAGATTAGCACTAGCTGGCATCATCAGCGCTGCCTTTTGCATGCTGGGTCCTACGACGACGACGATGCTTGATTGCTGCAATAAGACAGTTTCATGTCTGACGGAGGGGGTAGGAGGGAAGAGAGCGCACACGCATGGCCCACATTGTTAGACACAGACTACGTAATGTAGTCTGTTAAAATACTGTCAAGCCGGGTGCAAAATTAAAGGGATAGGTCAGCCAAACATGATACATTTTTATATCATTTATTCACTGTCATGTTGTCCCAAAATCATTTTTTTCTTCTGTGGCACATAAAAGGAGAAATTCTGAATGAAATGAAAAAGCTGTCCAAACCTGCCTGACCCTACGTAAAAAAGTAATTGCCTCTAAATCTAATAACTGGTTATTACATATATATATATATAGAAATCGAATAGAGAAAGCTACTGTAGTATTAGGGAGTCAAGTTTCTATTAACATTTTACATATTATATATACTCTAGTTTCTTTAACTATATAAAACTATGTAAAACTAATAAATATTTAATACATTTAAATACAATAAAGTTATTTATTTTTAAAGAAAACAGAACAGAAATAGAATGCTAATGTTAGGGTATATGTGTGTGTATTTATATTAAAACTAATAAATAATTAGTAAATTTAACTACAATAAAGTTATTGACAGAGTTATTACAGATGTTTTTTCATTTGTATTTCTTTTACAATATGATAACTCTGCATGAGAACAGAGCCTTTCTAAGAAGAGTACTATCTACTGTAGCATTGTTAAAATGCATGCTTGACATTTCCGGTTCACATCTAAAATTACTAGCACATGCACAGATATACTGTAAACAAATATTATATTACGGCGGATATTAATGACATAAAATCGTGAAATAAGAGGACAATCGGATACAAGACTGCAGACTTGGGTCAGATGACCAGATATTGGATAAGTATCAAACAACATATGAAAGTGGCTTAAATCGGATGTTTACAAATGTGATTTGCTCAGTGTTTTTGCCATTTATACGCATGCAACAAGATCTGATCAGATATCGCTGCAGCAAACATCGGTGACAGTATGAACAGAGCATGCATGCATGTGTGTGGGTGTCTATACATATGAGCATTGCTGACTCAGCCTCAGGCGTGTTACAGCATTATCATCACTCACATCACAGGCACGTAGCTACTCTCTCCCATGCTCCGGTTTGGCCTTTGCATCCTAGCAGTTAAATTATTCTTCCCTTGCCCTCCTCAATCTTTCACCCACAAATCTGATTTGGTTCTGTGATAACAACTTCCTTCCTGCGTTCCCGTGTCCTGCATTCTGATTCAAGTGACTGCTAGCGCAACCAACACATCAAGATGGAAACACGGTGCCATCCTGGACTAAATTATCCCAAACTGTTTCATCTTCTTCATGTATTTTACTCTAAACAAACATGATATGTGAAGGTATGGTGTATCTTTCAATTTCTATGCCGATGATACCCAGATCTATCTGCCTATAAAAAGAAACGATCCTTCAGCTATTAAATCCCTATTTACATGTCTTGATGAGGTAAAGCATTGGTTGGCTAGTAACATTTTAACCTTAAATGACTCAAAGACTGAGGTTATTGTCTTTGGCCCATCAGACAATTCAAAATTTTACAACTCGACCTTGGATAGCTTGTCAGTTGTTGAATCAAAGTATGTTAGGAACCTTGGTGTTCTCTTAGACAGTCGGCTCACTCTAGAGAAACATGTCTCCTCGGTTGTTGTTTCTAGCTTTTTTCAGCTCCACTTGCTTTCTAAAATCAAACATTTTCTGCCTGAAAAACCTCTTGAGACAGCTGTTCACGCGTTTATTTCCTCTCGATTGGATTATTGCTACTCTTTGTATTGTGGCATCTCAAAGGCCCAAGTAGCTCGTTACAACTGGTCCAAAACGCAGCAGCCAAATTTCTTAAGAAAGGCCGCAAATATGATCTTTTTGCAAGCTCTTCATTGGCTCCCTGTTCATTTTAGGATAAATTTTAAAATCCTCCTATTTGTTTAAACCTTGCCCCGCATTACTTATCGGAATTGCTGCATCCTTACAACCCTACCAGAGATTTAAGATCTGGTAATCAAAACCTACTTATGGTTCCTTCCACAAGGCTAGATTGTGGAGCAGCCTGCCAGCACACCTCAGAGCTGCTCCATCTTTATTATCTTTTTAGAAAACTCACTTGTTTTCTTTAGCTTTTGCAAATTGATGTTGTTTGAATGTGTTTTATCTTTGATCATTATGTTGTACAGCACTTTGGTCAGTCTTGTAACTGTTTTAAATGTGCTTTATAAATAAAAGAACTAGATGCTTGGACCAAAACCTGGGTATATTTGTAGCAATAGAACAACAATACATTGTATGGGTCAAAATGATAGATTTTTCTTTTATGCAAAAAAAAGGACATTAAGTAAAGATCATGTTCCATGAAGATATTTTGTAAATTTCCTACCGTAAATATATCAAAACTTAATTTTTGATTAGTAATATGCATAGCTAAGGACTTCATTTGGACAACTTTAAAGGCAATTTTCTCAATATTTTTTTTTTTTGCACCCTCAGATTACAGATTTTCAAATAGTTGTATCTCGGCCAAATACTGTCCTATCCTAACAAACCATACATCAATGGAAAGCTCCTATTTATTCAGCTTTATTCTGCTTTTTCAGGTGATGTATAAATCTTGATTTTAAAAAATTGACGTTTGTGACTGGTTTTGTGGTCCTGGGTGACATATGGACATATAGTTCCATTATAAATAATCAAATGAGTAACTTAAAGACAGGTTCTGCTTGCATATCTCAATGAAAATGAATCAAGAAGGTAACTAGGTAACTTTCCGAGCAGCTGTCTGTGCTTTACTTTGAGCTGCTATCTGTCTGCACCATAGAGATAACAGTAACGTAAAAGTACAGTCAAATAAAAATAAAAAACCTCAAATTATAAATCACTAATAGAAAGATGATGACCTTTTCAAAAGATACATGTTTGTGCCTTATTTACACTTTTTAGTACCATAATGGAACATATTACCTAAAGCATACATATTAGTACCTATAATGGCATACGTTAGTACCTTTTGAATTTTGTACATTTCTGTACCTTCTGTAAATATTTATTTAACATTTTGTATGTTTTATAGTAATGCATATGTCTAACAGTCCTTCAGAAGGTGATTCATTTAGCATTAGTGACCCTTTAAGTAATTCATTACATGGCCCAATGGTACAGTCCCGGAACAATAAATATTTAAGGCAACACATGACATCGACTGCATTTCAAAGTAAACAAGTCATGAAGCCCATGGAGAAAACATGTGGTTCAGGATAGTAGGTCAGTATCCTGCTAGCACACATGTATTAGAGATGCTTTGCAATGGTCTCTTTCCATCCTGTTTTGCTTGCATCTTCCCTGAATGCGTGTCCCAGCACAGTGTCTTAGCCCCTGCTCCCTGTCACTTCAGGATTAGCTATAAATAGCTTCTCGCCTTGAGTGGTTGAATACACTGAATCTCACCCTCACTGTAAAGACATTACTGGTCCATTGAGACTATTACTTTAACCTACAGCAGTGCATAAACTACAGCACCGAAAGGGAATGGCACTACATTCAGGTGCAGACTGTTTAGAGCGCTTCAGTTGTCAAAAAGAGACTAAATATATCCTTGCATTAACAATAGGCTATATAGTCTGTCTGACAGTATCTCTGAACCACAAAACTGATAAAAGCTATGAGAAAAGTTTCTTTGTATAAAAATGAGGACAGTGAAGTGTCTCAACTGAGAAATGGGATCATACGTTGTACTTTGTGTCACAAAAAACAGGAAGAGACTTATGTTGCATGTCTAAGGAGATGGTAAAAGACAAAGCACATCAAACATCCCTATTCAAAAACTGTTTTAACTTCAGTGTCTAACATACATACATAGGCCTGTTTTTTATTAGTCATCTCGCTTCAGTCCACAAGTTGTAGTAACACAAGCCCTTCACTGACTGATGCATGCTGCACACAAAAAATGGCAAACACTTTTCTGATCTGGAAAGATCTGGACTGACTGTCTGGCTTTACAACTTCCAAAACCAAAAAAAGTAATAATACGCTACCGTTTAAAAGTTTGGGGTCAGTAAGATTTTTATTATTCTTAAAAATGACATTAAAATTAATTACGTTAAAACATTTTTTACAAATAAATGCTGTTTTTTGAACTTTCTATTCATCAGAGAATCCTAAAATACATGTATCACAGTTTCCACAAAAATATAAGGCAGCAGAACTGTGTTCAACATTGATAATAATACGAAATGTTTGTTGAGCACCAAATCAGCCAATTAGAATGATTTCTGAAGGATCATGTGACACTGAAGTAATGATCCTGAAAATTCAGCTTTGCATTAAAGGAATAAATTAAATTTTAAAATATATTAAAATAGAAAACCATTACTTAAAATGTATTAATATTTCACAATATTAAAGTTTTTACTGTATTTTTTTTTTTTTGATCAAATGAATGAAGCCATGTTAGTATATATTGGAAAGAGTGTTTACATTTTTTCATTTTTTATTTATTGATGTTAGTCAATATTTAATTGTTCATGCTGGTTCCCACTATTTTTTACATTTAGATTACAGTACCTTTGCCATTATCTAATGTCTACTTAAAAATTCAACACTAATCAGTTAATAATACTGACCTCTAAGTAACCTCTAAGTAAATCTCAAAATTAATACCAATTTTTCATTCTGCACAATGCACACTGTCATGTTCTGAAGCCTAAATTCACATGTATCATTTAAAGCAACTGATTTTTGTGGTATCCTATTTTTTTTCTATTTACATAAAATAATATACAATAAGACTTTAATATCAGCCATGAAATAATGATAAACCACAATGTTAAAATAATTATCTGTATCATCCAAAAATGTTTAAATTAGAGACTACATTTGTGATCATTCTTTTAGTAGTGTGGTTTGAGGTGGCTGAGTCTCCACAAGGAGCTTGGAGCTTTATCACCACTGTGCCTTTGAGAAATGCACTTTATCCAAGGTTGCTCCAATGGGATCGTCCCTCATGTGACTGATCCACAGTATCACATTTTTATCACAAAAAAAAAACCCACTATCCCTTGTAAGCCAATAAATAAGTATTACACATATGGCTAAACCGGCTGTTACGATATTGAACCTTCAACATCGTACAATTAGTATTTGAGCTGTTTCCCAACAGAATCATTTAAACACAAAACACCTCTATCTATATATTGGTATGCTGGTGGGTGAGGAAGAGAGAGTGCTGGCAGACATTAATTCTGCCTCTTCTGTCCAGCCCAACACTCTCAGATCCTTCACCAGGGTTGGCAGGAGAGACGATGCTCCAAATTGGGTGTCTGTGTAAATCAATGCCGACAAGGCCTTAGCCTGCCTCAAGCCCTTTGGGAGAAGTCGCTCTGGATTTTTATGTAATTGCGCTATTCCACTGCATCCCCCTGGTCCACGGGACAGGACCATTTCGCAGAATGAGGGCTTGGGGTTCAACTATCACCTCCGTTCACATTCGCACTATTGGAACAGACAGAGATCACAACTTTCCCAGTAAACATTTCGACAAAAATGAGGGCACAGCTGTAAAGTGGCACAGCTTAGACAAGAGCACAAATGAGTTTTAAATGGAGCTGTAGAGTGTTTGCCTATTGATTTCCTCTCTGACAGGGTGGAATATTTCCATTCACGGTGGCGCCGCTACAGTATCCCACTTTAGTTTCCGCAGAGCTGTTCAGCGAGGGAGCGGAGGAGAGAAGTTACCTACTGTACACCTCTCAGTTCAGCTCTCCAGGAGCGCGAGGGATTGAAGAGGTGTGAAACAGGTTGATGAAAGAGGAGAATAGGCGAGAGCATGTGGGGAGATGACTCATGACTACCCGTCTAAACAGGCATCTGGAATACTCTGGCGTGGGCGAGAGGAAAAGACCAAGCGTGTGTGTTTGTGTGCGTTTTATGTGAGTGTTTAAGGAAAGAGGGGGAGTCAGGCAGGATTGAAAGCATGCAGTGAGCCGGTACACTCCTGCTCTCTTCCTCCCATTCACATATTTTGCTGTTCTTTATCATACATTCACACTAAATTTGTACCTCATTCCATCAGAGCCTGATCTGCACTCTCACAAACACTGACACTAAACTTTCACTGGGGTGGTCCCCTTTCAAAAGATACTAATATGTACACTTTAGGTACTAATACATACTTTTAAAGTACTAATATGTAACTTAAGGTAATAATATGTACCATTTAAGGGTTAAATAAGGTCCAAAGACCACAAATAGGTCACAATATTCAACTCTTTCTATTCGTTTAGCAATCAACTGTTAAATGAGGTCAATTAAATTAAGAATTTTTTTCTTATATTTTTAGTTTTAGAAGCAGAGCCTTATTTAATAGAAGTGGCACATAAAAATAAAAATATAATTAATGGTTAAAAATGTAATGTAAAAAATAAACAAATTTATAAACTATTTACAAATTGCTTTAAATCAAAGCTGATTCTAACTATGTAGATTCCTCCTACATTTGAGCCAACCAGTTTCATAAAGCACTTTGAAACTGTAACTAATTTATAAAAATACAAATGAAATCAATTTATTGTTGTTACATATAACTACATACCATTTATCTGTCCATTTGAAAATTAACTTATTTTTATTATAGTATTAATAAATTAATAACTGATTCCATCATCTTCCATCACTCCTAAGGCTCCATAAATTAAAGCACTGCTGCTAAAAATATAAAAACTAAAAAATCTAGATCTAAAGCATTTATAAGTCAGTGTTTCAATTTCAAGACAACCGCATTCTGCTCTATTACATTATACTACATTCAATATTTTTTCTAAGTCTAAAATCTTCCTAAGAAACGTGTATTCTTGATGATATGCATGTGCAGTAGGCTGTCATTGTGTGATTCGTACAGCATAAACAGCTTGCAGACTAAAATGTTGTTTACACATTAGCTAATGTACATATATCTTCAGACTGAGTGAGTCAATGGCAGTCACAAACTGCTATTCAACTGAAATCTGGCATGGCATGTTACTGGATTTGACTGAAGTGACAGCAGGTGATATTTGGCATGGCAGGTTTTTTTTACATCTTCACTCCAGGAGATCCACAGGAGGTCTGTGAGGCTGTGTGGAGACTTGTAAAAAAGAAGTGGTGTTAAAGCAGCCGCTCTGAAATCATGTGGCCTAACGGTTCAAGAAAGCTTTAAGATAAGTTGTGCTTCAGGACTAAGACAGGGTCTTGATTATTATGGTGCACTGGTAACCAGGGTAATTTGGTTCCAGGAAGAGTGTATCTCCAATGAGTTATATTTAATGACTACAATAGTTATTTCCAGAAAAAAAAAAAAAGGATCTGTAAAGAAATATAGACAGTGAATAATAAGTGGGGGAATAAGAGAAACTGTACATTTAGGAATTAGTCAACTGTAAAATAAACAAAATACTTGTAAAACAATATACTTGATTTGACATTTTGGTGTCTAAAGTGATGACATTTTCAAGTGCAGTTAAAGTGTCCGAATACTTAATAAGTGACAATATAAGTAGTAAAATGTGTATATACAGTATATATATATATAATACATTTATTTCATCCTAAGTATAATTCATATCTATTAACATTTACTGACATCTTGCTGGAGACTTACTGATATTAAAAAATATATAATTTATAATTATAAAAAATTATAAAAAAAATTATAATTTTAAACTTTATTTGCAGTACTACTTGTGCACAATGCACATTTCTTAATATTAAGCCTAAACTGTGTTTTAATGTCACTATTGATGAGGACTGTATGATCTTTGAACAATATCAGTCTTGAAATGCAAGATTTTTAAAGGTACCTAAAGTATACTTGCAATAGTTTCACTTTAGCACAATCAAATCAGCATATCTTTAGTTGGACTTCAGCACTACTTCCACACGATTAAAGTGCATTAAGCACAAAATTAGTTTTTAGACTTTAAGTATCCCAGTTTAGTATACCAAAAGTGCAGTTGCAGGGTATTTATTTTTCACTAGGGACATCTCTATTAACCCAGCTCAGTTTAAGATGACAGCAGCATGGCGCACTGGAGGCCCTCCATCACACTGTTGGTATTTCACAGCAGTTAAAAGGCTGACTGTATATCCTGGAGCAAGATGATGGCAGTACTGCCACCTGAATGACCAGTCAGATGAGCTGCATTCCCCCTGCTATCCCTGCTCTCACCTTTTACACATCAAATGTATAAATATGAAATGCACTGTTAAAAACACCTTGCAAATAGAGTGCAGTGCAGAT
Organism: Barbus barbus; assembly: GCF_936440315.1. Classification (NCBI taxonomy): domain Eukaryota; kingdom Metazoa; phylum Chordata; class Actinopteri; order Cypriniformes; family Cyprinidae; genus Barbus; species Barbus barbus. The sequence continues at coordinate 22,080,018 of NC_136761.1, read as the reverse complement.
GGTCCTTCACTCTGCTCCACCCATCTGAATCCCCCCTGCCCACATCTATTATCATAACCATTACTTATTCATGCTTTCTCTGTTTGCGCAAACATTTGCATAAATAGCTCCAGCCTGATCCCGTGAGCGTGATGCAACAAAATGAGGAAACAAACAAACAAAAACTCCATTATTAGAGTCTAGCTAGACTTGTGCGGTTAGTGGTAACAGTGTTGAGTCATGCAGCTGAAATGAGAAGTGGGGGTCAGTCGTAATGTAATTTCAGAGCTCATCAGTCGCACTGATGCCGTTTACACAGGTGGGAGAGTGGATGAATGTGCCAAGCACTTATACACATGGTTTGTGAAATGAGCAAGCCTGCCATTATTTTGGATTCTGCAAAATATGGCTATGGACGTAGTCGTGATTTATAACTGCAATATGTTATGTGTTTGATGAATGCCATATAAATGGACAACAATAGACATCATTTGAGAAACTATGACTGCCAGACCATGCAAATGGAATCTATTAGGGTTGGGTGCTATGAGTTGGAACACTGCCTTTTACATTTACATTAGATTGTTAGAACATCTGAAATCTGAAAAATGCAAAGGATTACTTGGATTATCTAAATAAATAATAATAATTATTATTATTATTATTACCACCACCAAATTAGTTTTTAACGTATAAATAACATAATACATAAATAATTAGGTTATATCTTCCCAGCATTAAATATACATTAATGTTCAAAAGTTTGTTGATAAATAATTTGATAATACAAAAAAAAAAATATTCAGCAAGGATGCATTCAATTTATCAAAAGTGAAATTTATATTAGAAATATATATTGATATTATATCTATTAATTTATATCTAAAATGAATGCTTTTCTTTTGGACTTTCTTTAAACAATCCTGAAAAAAGAATAACATGCATCAGCACTGATATCATGAGTCAACATTAATGTCAAAAATATTGCTATTTTTACTGTATTTTCCTCAAATAAATGCTACCTACGCGAGCACAAAAGATTTTGAGCGTCTGTCTGACCACAAACTTTTCAATGTTCTTTTTCAAAGTGCATGCAACTTTCTATCATAGTAATGGTAGCAGGAAATTCAAGGGAAAAAATGTTAATATACACACCCACACATATCACAGTGTGATATATAGTTTCCGGAGAAGACAGGGACATATTAAACTTGTGGGTTATGAAGAACTTTGGCCTGTAAATAACAAATGTTAGCGCGTACCGAGGTTTGAGTATGTGCTTTCGATGATAAGCAATGAAAGTACAACTTGTTCTCAGTTATTGATTAAATATGATAAAACAGGCCTTTGGGACACACTGTAAGAATGAGAAAGACAGAAAAGAAGAAATGAGATACAGAAAGAGGTTAGGATAGAGAAGAGAAAGAAATCAGGCAGATATTGATTGGGGGATGAATTTGGAGCTGTCAAGAGAGAGCAAAAGAGATAAAGGATGTTGAGGGTAAGTAGTGTAACAGAACAGGAGACAGAGAGGAGAAGTTAAGGAGGGAGAGAGCGACAGAGTCTGCTGCACTTGTGGAGCGACAGGGATTTGGATTATAGGCTCCACTGCTGATCTGAGTCTCCATCCAATGTGTGTGTGTGTGTGCGCAATAATATTTGTGGTGTAAGAAATCAGCAACAGATTTTCAGATTACAGGAGCAGCACCTGCACCCATTGCTCCCTCCATCACTGAAACATGTCCAAACTAACTCTGAGTCTCTGTGACACACAATCTGATTCCAGAACAGCATGTCTTCCTCCTACACAGATGCCCTTCCTCTCTTAAAGAGAGAGTTCACCTAAAAATGTCAATTCTGTCATTATTTACTCACCCTCGTGTCATTCCAAACCTTTATCTTTCCATGGTTTACAAAAGGAACGGTTTAGCAGGATGTTCATGCTGCTCTTTTGCATACAATGAAAGCATATAGTGACAAGGTACTGAAGGTTTGAAGCTCCAAGAAGCATTTTAAAAGTAGTGTGTACTACACGTATGCTATATTCCACATCTTTTGAAGACATATGATATAGCTTTCTGTGACAAACAGACCACATTTTAATTTATGATGTGAGATTTGAGAAGGTAGGCTGGAGTATTTTGCTACGGTTTTTAAGAAAGATATGATTCAGAATATAGTCATACACTGAAAAAGAAAATTGATGTAGAAACAAGTTTCACTCAGAAATTGATAGTAATTACGAAAAAAAAAAAAAAAAAAAAACTAAGTAATATACTGCCTGAAATAAAACAAATGTGAAATTCTGAAATGAAAAAACTAAAAAACTAAAATAGTATCCCAATTTTTTTTTAAATATATTTATTTCTTTTATATGGGCAGTTATTGGTACTTCTATGGTACTTTTGTGTCATTTTAGAAGATTTAAAGGATAGTTCACCCAAAAATGAAAATTTTGTCATTAATTACATACCTTCATGTCGTTCCAAACCAGCAAGACCTTTGTTCATTTACAGAACACAAAAATATATTTTTGATGAAATCCGAGAGCTTTCTGATCCTGCATAGGCAGCAACGGAACTGACATGTTCAAGGCCCAGAAAGATAGTAAGAACATTGTTAAAATAGTCCATGTGAAAGGGCCAGAAAGCTCTTGGATTTCATCAAAACATTTGTGTTCCGAAGATAAACGAAGGTTTTGTGTTTGGAATGACATGAGGGCGAGTAATTAATGACAGAATTTTCATTTTTGGACTATCCATTTAACAGTCTCTGTTCCCCATCACTTTCACTGTATGGAAAAGAGCAATGTGAACTTTCTGCTTAACATCTCCTTTTTTGTTCCACTGAGGAAAGAAAGCATTCAGAACATCATGAGGGTGAGTAAATGATGACAGAATTTTAATTTTAAGGTGAATGATTCCCTTCACCCTTGACGGAATGCTGCTTATGAACACGTTTCATAAGAAACCAATGACTTTCTTTGCAAATTCAGTCACGTCCAAGGAGAGCTTCAGTCAGACTGAATAATAGATCTGCAGTACTCCAGTCTGTCTCTTTATAAGCCTTCCCCCCTCCTTCCCTCTCACCCGTGTCCTCTGGTTTGCAGCATGATCCAGATAGATAAAAATTTACCACAAACAGACATGGAAAAGATTCCCTGCACCCAACACTCTCTCGCTCCTCAGAGACTGTCTACAACTCTATAAGACGCAGAAATGAGGTAGTAATGACCGTGAATAAAAACCATTACTGAATAATTGATTAGGCACATGTTTGTCAGCAGCAATGGCACTGTATCTATGACAACTAAATTATCCATCAATCTAGAGCTGCATTCCAGCGATGCGTGAACAATTCATATGTCATCCAGCACAGCGGCGGAGATGAGCGCATTTGTGTTTAACTTTATTTATTTAGGCTTGAGGTGACTGCTGACGGCTTACCCAGTGATCTGAGAGTCTGAAAAGAAAAACACTTCACAATCACATTTACAACATGTTTGGACAATCTTAGTACTCTACAAGATTCCCTCAACATAAAGACAATACAGCATTCAGCCGCATGCAGGACCCCATAACAACCTGTGTACAAACGAAATCAGCAACCTCATGCATCTGAAAACACCTGACAGGAGGAGCCAGATTGATGGGAAAGAAAGACAAAGAGATGGTCCAAGCAAGCCCTTAGAAAGATTATAATTTGTGAAACAAATGGGCAGCAGTTAAACAGATATTCATCTAATGTAGACCTGATGTGTGAGGAGAGGGATGTCTGAAAATGAGTGGAGGGCTAAATAGAAGAGAAGAAAGAGATACAGAGGTAAGAGGCAGTAAGAGATGAGCAGTATTATAAAGAGGAGGGGCTTATGGTAAATGGGTGGAGTTTGATCTATAGAAGGAAGTAGGGCATGCTTGTCAATCATCATCATCATCATCATCATCATCATCATCGTCCACTCACTCAATCAAATGAAAGGGTTAGTGATCAAGGGGCTGCAATATAAGGCTGACTTTATTGTGTGGAGGTTTTGTATTTACAGGGCTCTACATTAAAGTATGTCATTTAAAAACTAGTGTCAATTTAAAAATGAATCTAGTCGAACAAGTACACCTGATCAGAACTCATGTTTTAAAAGTGCCTTTAAGACTACCATATTATTGCACTTGTCTAGATGTTGTTTTCTTCCTATGTCAAAGTGTACATACAGGTCACATTTTTATAGTATAGAAATAAGGTACAGTATATTACAGTAATTAGCCATGCAGACATCATGACTTTGCAACTGACTTTCATGACTAAAGTATGGATTTCAAGTAATTTCATTTGTAATTTACAGCATTTAGACACTCAAGAAAAATGTGAAATAACTTTCATTAAAAACATTTACAAAATAATATACAATATTGCAATACATAACATCATTAGTTAAAACCCATTCAAATTTCTATTAATTTAAAAAAGTTTAAAAAGTTTGTTTAACTCATTTGTAAGTATAATTCATGGCTAATTGAAGTTATTATACAGTATTATTAATAATTGTTTGTTTTTAAGGGCTGCTGTTGTTTAATGTTGCCAGGAAAACATTAATGGAAAAGTGTCTAATGCCCTTGTTATGTTATTCATTTTAATACATATATTTAATAAAATCTTAACTTGGATATGAATGTTCCTGAAAAAATATGTGAGTGTAGAGTGTAGAGATTTGTGTCTCTGAATGTAAGTATGGAGCCTCAGCTGAGGCAGTGTGACATCATCGGGTAATCACTGGTGAATATAGATCTGAAGAATCATGAGCACAGGTCTGCATTCAGCACATACACACACACACACACACACACAGAAAAGGGGAGTGTGTCCTTAGGGCATTCAACATCGCAAGCTTCAAGCAGTATCTACAAGACACACATACGGCTCAGGAACAGAAAATGCACAAGCTAGATGCTTTTAAGAAAAGGTAAAAAACAAAAGTAAGTTCAAATGAAACTTAAACTTAAGTAAAAGATACAAAAGCATCAGCAAAGTAAAGAAAAACACAGATGTGTTGCACACAAACCTTCAGACTCTGAGCTTTCTTTGAGGACGACTTGCTTCAGTGTGCAGCAGAAGATTTCATGACACTTAGCACGAAAAGGGGACCCTTTACCCCTTATATCCGCAGAATGGATGGAATCCTGCCGCAACATAATGTACTCCTGGGTACCTGGGGCAGCATCATCCTGGACTGCGGTCGGGCCATAACAAAATGAACGCAGGGTTAGAAAGGGAGAGAGCGCTCAGAGCAGCAGAACTAATTCAACACAATGAGAGAAATACGCAAAGAAAAGAGACAAAGTATAAATGACAACAACAAGGTCATAATAATAATAAGCAACAACAGTAACAAGATTAGCAGAACACGTATTAGCTTGATATACAGAAGAAAGAGAAGAAGAGAAGGTAAGAGACAAACAAAAGCATAATACACAGTAGGACTGGGCGATACATCAAATATTTACAATAATACTGTATAAAATTGTTTAATTACATTAATGTGCATATCATGATCATTTTAATGGACACTTAAAAAAAATTATATATATATATATCATCAGAATAATTTCACAATTCTTCCTTGTCGCACATTGTGTTAATAATTAATAGTGACAGATTTAAAGAGTTGGAAAGTTGAATTTAAGTAAATTGGTTCAAATAGTCTACTTCAAATAATTCATGTGTTCATGTGTGTTATCACTCAAAAATATTCTCAGTGGCAATTTTGTGCATGAAAATGTTTTGGTAAAAATATATGTAGGTAAATGTTGCTGTCTGTATGACTATGTTAATTAAAATAATTAAATATCATTATTTCTGATATTATTTTATTTTACATCTTGTATTAAATATTTTGAATCTAGCTTAATGCAAAAAAAAAAAAATACAACAAAAATGCAGTTAAAATTACTCTTTTATTGAAATGATTTTTTCTGTTTAAAAAGGGGGGAAAACGCTTTAAAGCAAAGATCAAGAAACACATTAAAATACAGTAAAAAAAATTTGAAAAATAATGAAAAGATAACATCAGTTATATCGCCCAGACCTAATACACACTATGTCACAATGATTGAAACAATATGACAGCAGTTAGTTAAGCACTGGGATCTAGGATAAGGTGGTAAATCAGAGCAGGCAGGGGATTTGGAGCTCTTCGGGCTCTCATTAACTTAAAGTGTTGTATGGTTGTTCTGGTGCAACTTCAGGTGCATGAAGATACATGAAAGGAAAACAAAAATCTCTGAAATCCAATATTTCAGAAGGGTGATGAGCAGGGTCAAGAGTATATAAATGGACAGAGCCCCCATGCAAACTTACTGCGCTGGATCAAGACATATCAAGAGACTGTTTCTAAAGTGTTTTCTTCAGTACTAGAGAAAGTCAATCCAGTGAAAGCATGCATCATCTTCCAGCACAGGCATCTTCTGCATCACACATGCACAGAGGAAGCACCTCAATCTGTATATGAGACATTATTTAAATATAATGTTCACACATGAACAGCTGTCATTGTTCCAGGACTAATAATGAACTGATGTAGCTGGACTCTCATACAAGTTAAAAATAGACCAACTAAATCCTTTGTAAAAAGCAATGATTAAACAGTTTGTGAACTTTTTCTATAATTCTTGTTTTAAATATTCATTTTGACTATGTCCATAAGAGCTTAAAGGCGGCTAAAAACAACCCAGGGTCAGGGTTTGGCTGGTTAGGATTCTGAGGGAAAAGCATCTTTCTGCATGGACTGTCATTAAAAAATAGTGTGTAATTCTTATGTTATTTGACCTTGACTTCTGAATCTCTCTTGACACAAGCAGGCTAATGCTCACTACTAATTCAGGCACATGCTGTGAGAGGTTAATAGAGTGTTTCATTTCCTGGTGCTTGTACAGTCTACCTCGCCCTGAAATGAAATGTACTAATAAAGTTCACACTGCTGTTTTATAGCATCTCCTTTTTCCATTGTCATGATTTGAGGCCAAACACAACTACTGCCAGAGTGTTTAACAGCAGGGGTATTAAAACTCTTCCCCGTGCCTTGCTCCTTCTCTCTCTCTCTCTCTCTCTCTCTCTCTCTCTCTCTCTCTCTCTTCAAACATGTTATTAAAGACAAAAACATGAATGGTGGTTAAGAGAGGACCTGTCATCTTTTCCTGGTATGGTCTTCACTGGTAGGTTAAAGTACACACAGAAACACTTGAGGACCAATTTACTTAGGTATGAAGTGCTGGTGCTCTGACAGCCACCTTCTATTTTAAGCCGGGAAATCTATTATACTGGAGAATGAAGTCTAGATTTCCTTTTGGTGAAGGAAGTCAGTTATGTGGCCTTTTTTTAACCTAACTTCACGATAAGTTGAACAATGCTGACTTTGCAATTGTCAATATTTACAGTATTTACCCATCTTAGGTTAGTCATATTGTAGCCAAAATTACAAAAAAAAAAAAAATTATATTATATTAAATGATTACTGGCACAAGACAAATTTCATTATGGATACACTCTAAAAAACATGGTGCTATATAGCACTAAAAGTGGCTCGTAATCATAGGGTGCATAGGTACTTTTGGTGCTATATAGCACCATATCTTCAAAGGTGCTATACAGCACCTTTGTCAAATGTAGAACCATAAGAGGTGCCATATTGCACTGTATTTCTTCAACAAAAATGGTGCTAAACAGCACCAACAGTGGTTCTTTGGCTCATAAACCTTAATCACCCCAAAGAACCACTGAAGAACCAGTAAAGAACCATACAGGAGCTTAACAGGTTCTGTATATGGTAGCGGTGCTATATAGCCCCTCAGTCATGCCAAAGAACCGGTGAAGAACCGCTGAAGAATCACTGAAGCACCCAGATTTGGTGCTATACAGCACCAAAAGTGGTTCCCCTATGATTACAAGCCAAAGAATCACTTTTATTTTTTTTAGAGTGTAAGTGAAAAACAATTTAGTCAACATTATTTACAATATCTTTTAAACATTTCAAAATGTAAAAGATTTTCATTGTCAAATAGTTGATCAATCTTACAGAATTAATATAAAAAAAATTGTAAACGAACAACACAAGACATTTTTAAAAAGTGTAAAAGTTTTTTGTATGATAATTCTGTAAAATTGTTTAAAAAATAAAATAAATATATTGTTTTTGTATGAGAATATGAAAATAAAATACTTCTAATAATAATAATAATAATATGAATTCTTAATATAACATTTATTAATATAATATAAATCTTCTTCTTCTTCTTATTAAATAATTTTAAAATGATAATTAAATAAAAACAATAAAATAAAACAACTAAAAATATAATAAACAAATGATTTATATATATATATATATAATCCTTTACCTCATCATTTACATCCCTTATATATATGTATTTGTGTTTGTGTGTGTGTGTACAATTTATAATAATAATAATAGTATATTTAATATATAATTTTTTATTTAATAAATTCAGTGTGTATGCAATATACAGTGTGTATGTAGAAAGATTGTTACTTCAAGGGTACATTCTGCCAGGTTCTCATAATTATGCACTGCCTCTAGGATTTAGGTTCTTTCCATTTACACAACCTGAAGGGGAACAGTCCATTATTCCCTCCAGAATGCAGTCTCCTTTTGTCTCCAATGCACTTTGAAGGTCTTAGTCCATCAATGGTTATTAATAGCCATGTTAACAGCAGCCCCATAAACCTCAATTAAAATGAGAGGCATATTTAGGACTGGACCGTGCTAAAAGAGCTCTTTATGACTTGCTAAACCGTAATAGAGAGTGCACGGAGGGGTCGCAGGACGCCTGATGGATATGCAGCCTGTCATAGGTCTGCCCTTCCTATCAGCTGGGCCTTCAAAATGAGCTGTCAGCCCGTGGGGTGATGGGATATGATCTACAGCTCATGCATGGGTCTGCCACCACATCAGCCCTGCGCTGATGTATGTCCCTGTCCATGGTGCTGAAAGCCAGTCGCTCACACTCCAGAGAGGAACTTGATAGGAGAAATGATTTAATGACACAGAGTGCATAACCTTCCACTGTTTACATCACCTTGCCCTCCTGAGTTGAAGGTATCATGTGTCACAAGTTGGATGCAAAATGACCTTTAATCAAGGGAGGCAATAAAAGTCAAAAACCAAATGATTGGTGATGGCTTAATCCATAATAGCCCAGAAGTGTACATGGGTTACAGTTACCCTGCATGTCAAAGATCAGAACAGTTAATTTACAAGGGCCTCGCTGCACAAAGGCTTCAAGGACAGGACTGACGCTATCAACTGCTCTGAATTATGACCATCCCACGGTTTGAGCATTTAGGCCGAGAGCTCGCTGCAGATTGAGGTCACGAAGTTTAGCAGCGAGAAAGATTTAGAGGTGGACTGTCTCAGTTTATACAACTGAGGGAAAGTCAGAAGCCATTTCAATCACTCTCATTTTGCATGAAATGCCAGTTAACCGTCTGATGGAAACGAACATCGCCATCAGCTGCTCCAGCAGCCCTGGGGGAGCGTGCGCTTAAAATACCAGCACTTTAAATATCGTCCATCTGAGTCAAGACTGCTTTCCGGTCTCTTGGGATCTTCTTCTAAGTTCCGCAGCCTTGAAGAAATGGATTTAATTTTTATTGCAGTGTCATTCTGAAGCTCTGTAAGCTGTGGTGAAATCGAGCTTTTCTTTACATCAGTAAACCTCTTTTATTCTCTACTTAAAGACAGAATCCATATTTTGCACAGCTTCAAATGCCTGAGAACAGTCAACAGTCTGCAGAAGGAGAAAAAGGCTACTTTCAAAGTAGGGGTTCTTTCTAATGATTTGACTGAGCTGAACATTTTTTAACTCAATTTAAATCTGATTTTTTTTTTTTTCATCTGAGACTTGGTAAATAGTTCTTAGAAAATCCTATGTCTTAAATAACTGTTTGAGATTCATTAAGAATGCCAGATGCCAGCTTCACAATACAAGCTGTAATTTCAACGTGAGCTCATTATCATTCAAATAGATTTTAATTTCAAGTTTGTATAGACACTGAAATGTAGAAGATCAATGTGTTAAAAACATCTAAACAACTTTAGATGTGTAAAAATGGTTTACAAATAATAAAACATATTTTTGTATTTATTTAAATTTTATTGTGGTTATAACAGCACAATACAAACAGTGCAAATTACGTTACTTTTAATAATTTATATAACTGATATATTTTAACATTTTTCCTGGTTTATAAGTTAAAGCATTTAGCATTATATAAGGGCTGTTAAAATCACACAAGTTTCTATAATTACTGTAATCATTAATGACATAACATTAAATAAATGACATAACATTCAAATTATAATCTTAAATCTTTCCACTCTTAATTAATGTAATAATTCATCTTAATGAAACTATTATCAGATTGTTTTTATTAATAACAACAAAGAATTAAAAAATATTCAAAAACTTTTTTAAGTCAACTTAAAATATTTGCATTATAATAAATGCACATTTCTACAGCTCTAAAGTTGCACATATATAAAAAGAGTTCAAATTTAAGATGTTGTCAAATATCTAATGACCATATTGAGCCAAGCAACATGCTGATTATAAATGCTGTCAGAAGATTTATGCTTTAATAATCATCAATAACTCTTTTAACTAACCCCACAAAGCACTTTCTTGTCACGCGTCCTCATCCGAGCAACACCCCACACCCTTTAACTCAGGAACACATGAGAGTGTAACAGTCATCTCACACCCTTCATCATCACCCCCACCTTCCTGTCATATCAGCTCATTTAACACAACACAGACCACCTGATGCCTCCCTCCCACAGGAACACACAGCTATGACGCACATGCCATGCCTGATTCTCCCAGCGCCTCTGTCAAACGTACACAGACAGGCTCAGCTCCTCCCGGCCCATTCAGCCAGTGACTAACAGCTAATCAGAGGGCACCCAGAAATGGCCCTGAACGGGCTTCTATGACCCCTGTCATCTCCAAAGACAAATTTGCTGGAAATAGCCAAGTGAACTTACGTCACAGGTCCATAAAAGCAGGATGGATGGGGTGAAATGAGTCACAGTCCTGTCACTAAAGCCTTTTTTTTTTTTCCATGACATGTACAAACATGTTGATTAAAAACTAAATTTGTATATTTTTTTGTTGCCGAACAATTAATAGAACTGCAAAATTGGTCTGTCACACCTACATGACTCATGCGGAGGAAAAGTTACACCTCCAGGTTCAATTTAAAATAGAAGCAAGCGTGAAGATGATTGCAACAGCAAACATGTAATAAGAACACCAGCTGTCACGAGGAGCAGAGCAACATCAGTTTGAAGCGGTTCAAAAGATTCATTGAAAGAACTCAACTCAAAAAGAATTTTTACTCCACACTAAATCAGTATCTAAGTAGAGAGTAATTTTGTATACATGCACACATACTAAAATATATATTCAGTAATTATTATAGCAATATCTGTATGACTGTAGACTTAATTTTTTATATTTATTAAATATGCACTACTGTTCAAAGGTTTGGGGTCAATAAGACTTTTTAAAAAGACATTATTACTTTTATTCATATAGGGCACATTAGGCTGTTTAAAAGTGGCATTAAAACATTTATATTGTTACAAAAGATTTCTATTTCGAATAAATGCTGTTTTTGTTTTTTTTTACTTTCTATTCATCAAAAAAATCCTGTATCACAGTTTCCACAAAAAAATGAAGCAGCAGAACTTTTTTCAACACTGAAAATAATAAAAAAAAATGTTTCCTGAGTAGCAAATTAGCATATTAGAATGATTTCTGAAGGATCATGTGACACTGAAGACTGGAATAATGATGCTGAAAATTCAGCTTTGCCATCACAGGAGTAAATTACCGTACCATTTTAAAATACATTAAATAGAAAAGTTATTTTCAATTGTAATTTAATATTTACAGCATTTTTGATCAAACAAATGCAGCTTTGATGAGCATAAGAGACTTTTTTTCAAAAACTAAAAAAATGCTCCAAAAAAAAAAACCAATATCATAACCCAAAACAGTACACAAATACTTTTCCAATCAACTTTGCAACGAAGGATAAATTTATATTCAAGGACACAATAAATTAAAATATTATAATGCCAGTTCACCGCCGGCAAGCCATGAATTTAATTCACTGCCACTGCTGTGAACACACAAATTAATCACAACAAATATTCAATCAGCAGAGCAAGAGAACATCAGACACATCCCATTTGTGACTTAATAATGGTCTGGTGTTGGATCTCTGGACCACCTCACTTTTCTTCAGAGGCTTTAAAATTAATTTAGATGTGGAGATACTCCCAATTTAAACGTAAAGGTGCTGATATGAAGGGTGACCTTATGCCTGCCCACATTCATTTATCATCATGAGTCACCTTGGCGTACAAGCTTTAATATAAATACACTCACTTAGGTCTTAATGAAAGCAGGGTGGCAAGTTTGCTTACATTTGTATTTAGAGAGTTTAAGCACGAGATGCTGTTTAATACAACAGAACAAAATCATGTTCTTTGTTGAAAGCACAAAGACAGGTCACAGTAGGGTTGATTACATTATTAAGAGCCACAAAGTCTAATTAGTTCTTGAGGTATTTATGCTCTCGTTATACAGCAACTCAGAAACACAATCCTCTTAGCTCTCGTAGGACTCGCTGAAGGTGGACTGGATTGAATGCTGAGGTGGACTGAATCTCTCTATCGCCTGGAGGCCCTGTGGCTGTGTAGCGTGACATCTTACTGTGATTCTCATACTCTGAACACTGCAGAAACTAAAAGTACACATCCTCACACATACACCATCTGATAAGACCAGCTTAGACCAGCATGCGCTTCCAAGTGGTTAGCGCTTGTTTAGATAAACTGGTGGACCAGCACAGCTTATATGGAGAAGTTGGGTGATCAAAAAGCTGGAAAAATTATGATAATACTATATTATTATTAATAATACATTTCAGTTTCTAAATAAGATCACTTATCACTTTAAAAAACTTTGTATGTGTATTAGGGGTGGACGATATGACCAAAAAGTTTGTATTATGAGTAACTTTATTTCATGATGGTCACAATATATTTTTGCTTTAAATAGGGTCTTTATGACATCAAAATTTTGATACCATAGAAATTTCCTAATTCTTGTCACCAGTTTCCATATCACAAAAAACTAAAACTAGACCAAATTTAAAAAAAAACAACAACTCAATCTCACAAAAGACAAGTAAACTGTCAGCGATTAAATATGAATAAGAAACCGGGCCTAATCACAAGGAAGAGGACAAAAACCTACAGTAGAACAAACAAATAAGAAATGCCACATACATTGTATAGTAGTGAGAGATTTTCTTTCTTTTGTTGTTTGATTAACATGAATGACAGACAGCAGGAATATTAGACTGCTGTCATTTTAAGAGCTGCCTGGATCCAATATACTGATATACATGTTTTCTTTCTCAGCTGTTTGCTTTCACTTAAGACCTAACTTACTGTGTTCATGAGAATACTTGCAAAGACGAGCATTTTGACATGTACAAGTGTGTGTATTTAATCGTTCAAGGCCTATAAAGCAGCAAAATAGCTCTTGAATATGTTCAATACACACTCTATGTGCACCGTTTTCATGTGCTCGCGCCTCTCTGACAGCTCTCTCAGCGTGCACATATAGAGAAATTATGACTTATTTTTAAACTGCAATGCTTAAAAGCATGTGCAAATTACACATTTTTGTGACCACGTGGCACAGTAACGTCAAGTGAGTGTCTTCCTCTACCTGTTCCCTACCGGTTGACAAATTTCTACCTGTTAATCATGTCTACCAGTATATCGCCCACCCCTAATGCGCATTATTTGTTTACTTACTTATCCATTCATTCCTAATAATATCTAAATGTGCTACTGAACATCTTATCTTATTCCCCTCTGGATGGAAACCTGCTGACCTGCCCTTGGATTTAAGGTAACAACATAAACACAGGACTCTGTGTGCATGGCTGAACACATTTAATACTACAGGCCTGCACAGCTGCGCTTCTGTGTAATTATGAGGTTTGCAACACAACAGCCAACTGACTGCCATCACTTCATATTAATGATAGATAGATAGATAGATAGATAGATAGATAGATAGATAGATAGATAGATAGATAGATAGATAGATAGATAGATAGATAGATAGATAGATAGATAGATAGATAGATAGATAGATAGATAGATAGATAGATAGATAGATAGATAGATAGATAGATAGATAGATTTATATAACCATTAATTTGCAGTGTAAAACACATTCTAGTTGGCACAATTACATCGTCTGGGTCCTGTTTTCTACCTTGCACAATTTTGTGCATGGTTTTTGAGTATGAGGCCTTGTCACGCAACCTGTCCATGTTGGCATCTGTTTAATTTGGCTGCTTACACCAAGTGACAGATGAATTTGCATCAAAACACTGTTAAGTTGATTAGACGCACAGCCTTCAATAAAATATACAAGAAGCATTTTCTCCTCCATTTTGTTGACAAGCCTTCCATCCTAACTCTTCACAATTAGATGGTGAGTTGCATTTTATTATGTGCATTTAGCATTTATATTTTTTAGCGGCTGAGAAGCACTGCACATATCAATATGCATTTAAAGAATTAGCTTATTTGTGCAGTTCAAGCAACCAAAAAAACTCCCTGATATGAAATTATTACTGTTATACTGTATTTAGAAAAGAGCAAATGGACCGAACTGAACAGCTGGTGACTGTACTATAGCTCCCAAAAGAGTTTCCTAGTTACTGATACAGTAACATCAAACATTAAGTTCCAAGTAAACACATCTTGAAACTGTAATGAGTGTGTCTTTTATCCATAAAGACTCTGTGTTCTCAGTATGTGCTTTCTGCTCAGCGCAGAGCTGATGCGATTCCTCTGTGGTTTCTCGCAGTCAGAGCTGACTCATACGCACTAATGAAACTTCACTGCGGCCTCTTTTCTCAACCTGAGAGGAAAGCCTTCATAGATGACGTGTGAATCACAACGCCTCTCCAGACTGTTTTGACACTGCTCTCTCTCTGACAGGACCCTCAGAGCTGTTGACTGAGCTGCTCTTGATGGTTTCTGAATGCACCAGCCTACATATTTGAAGACACTGAAGTCAATCTTTCCTCTCAGGTAAATAAGACCGTATCTATACCACACATACACACACTGCAAGTCATCTGCAGTGAAGCTGAAAGCAAACAGATGTAAGAATTAAGTGGGATTAATGTTTTGGACCACATTTACTGCAGTCGACAGCTGATAGAAGCTAATGAGATTCAGTACAATACTGGGCTTGTTAGAGGCTGATTAAATCATTCATTATGCCAATTAAAGAGATTAAAATATGACAACATTCAGTACAGGCCATGGTAAATATATTATGTAGAAAGTTTTACTATCAGCCTTGTGGAAATGATTGTATTCGGGATCTTGTGTTCACACTCAACTGTGTAAAGCATCAATAACTACTTAAAATAGCTTAAATCTGCAGCTGAATACAGTTGTCACTCCTCTTATGAGTGTTTAATACCATTCACACTGGTTTATTAAAAAATTGTTGAACAATAATTAATCTACAAAGTTAGTTTGAACAAAAAGAGTAAACACCAAATAAGTAAAACTGACCTTCTTTTTGCTAAGGTCTCTTATTCTGAAGTTGTTCTCCTCAGAAAAAAAGAAGAAGAAAAAAACTTGATTAATTTATTATTAACTTATAATTCATTTATAATTAATCATTTATTTCCACTTTTTGGCAAAATAACAAAATGGCATAAGAATAAAAATATAAACATTGTGAAGATTTTCTATTGTTATTTGTTATTTTCATAGTTCATTTCTGATTTGACAATATTGATGATCATTATACAAAAATAAAAACAACACATTTTTAAAATTTTTTAAACATAATATAATAATAATAATAATAAAGAACAATGATCTAAATAAATAAATATATACATACTGTATATAAAATTCTTCAAAGAGAAAATGATCTGAGAAACCACTTTTCATTTAGCTCAATAAACACGTCAATAATTGTATTATTTTTTTTTATTATTTCTCCAAAGAAGTTCATTGTAAAAAATGTTTACTTCAACTTAAAAAATTAAGTTTGGATGCTGCCCAAAATTTATTTAAATTTTGTAATTTTGTAACTTTAAGTAAAATCTAAGTTTAAATTAGTTAATGCGTATTAATAAGTATTAATAAGTTCAAGTAATGGAAAAACTGCATGTTGACATGACTTATTAACCGTATCATGATTATAGTGAGAAATATTTACGACAAACTTAATACTTGAAACTTAAATGAAGAATAAAGATTTCCTCCGGGGGTATGAGCAGGTTTATTCCACACACAACACAACTACAATAAATAAATAAACAATACTTTGCAGTGCCTTAAGTTATCTTCCACTAAATTCATCATATGTCAGTAGGACACATGCTTGGGGCTCTTCACAGAGCATTTAGCAATATGTTATTCAGTACCACTCACTTCCTTCCTCTCTCCCTCTATCTATCTGTCTGCTAACTGCTTTCACTCCTCTTACACTTAGGAGGCTTCCCTCAGAGCTCATGTGTCTCAGAGCTGTAAGAGTGGGATTTCACACAACCCCAACTCACAGTGAGACGCCACCTCTCCACACCAAACACCAGCTCCCCAAACGGCCTGCGGAGGAAACCTCCATTCGTTCATGTACGAGCACATTTAAAAGCCAGATACTACAACTGTGTCATCATTCAACCCTCTGAAAACCCTCTCACAGTGAAAACTGAAGCTGTTTTAAAGTTTAGTAAAACCAAAAAAAGTTTAGACCATTCTCAGCTTCAGACAGCATGCCCACAGACATCCCACAGGCCATGCGCAGTCAGTCTGATGCATATTGCTAGCAAATTTAGAAACTTGTTCTTTAAATTCTAGAGGCCAGTTTTACTAACAGCTTACGCCAGTGCAAAACGTCTTTAGGCGTTAAAATACTACTGTCAGGATTTACTAAAGACGCGCAGTGAAGAATTAGCAGTGAAAAGGTGTGGACAGTTATTTTTGCACCTGACCTTATTGAATATGCATTTGTAGGAGTTTTCCTTTTCAGACGCAAAAATTATAGGAGGAGAATATTAAAATGTATCATGCAAGGAAATGTTCGTCAAATTACTGGTATTTGCGTCATTATTTAACACCCCAAAAAAGCATGTCTTAAAGCATACGGTAATTTGCACTGATCTTGGTTGATTGTGCTTGTCATTATGGAAATGATCTGTCTGCGCCTGTGTTCTGTAATGTGTGCACTGCCAGTAAATCACATGCAGAATTTTCCCCTCCCATCAGCGCTTTTATGGAATTGTGCTCTAACGCTAATTTGCCGTGTTTAGTAAATCTGGCCCTAGATCTGGTAAACTCTTAATCTGAAAGGCCTTGATGCCACTTCCAACAAACAAACAGAAAAAAAGTTCACTTGCAAACAAAGTCATTTTAATAGATAACAGGTTAAAATAATGTTTTGAAGATTTAAAAAAAAAGATTTGCAATAGATTTGTTTTTTCAGGTTCTCATCAAAATAAAATAAAATAAAAATTAATAATAAAATAACAAAAAAAATTAATAATTTATGTTAAAGTTTGGTCAGATTGCCTCTTTCTTTCTAAGTGGGCAGTTTTGAGGATAGCATGTATAGCCATACGGGCCTCTTTTGAAATAAATTTTATATGAACTCTAACACACTGAAAGGGCTTGCTATTTCTGGATCTCTATCAATATATTGCTTTTATGAGTTGTGCTCTTAAAAGGATAGTTCACCCAAAAATGTAAAGTCTATCTTTACTTGCTCTTCAAGTTCTAAACCTTTCATGAGGTTGAGTAAATGATGATAGAATTCTCATTTTTAGATTAACTATCCCTTTAAATCTTCAATATCTTCTGTTAGCTATTTTTAGCAATGGCAGCATCGTTAAAGCTAAACCACCCTATCTCTGCTCTTGGTCTCACAGTACAAGGTGTTTGTGCTTCTTAATGTCAGTTCTGTTTACTCTTCCATCTGTGAGTGTGTGGAGCCTGAAAACAGAGACCGGAGTTAAGGAGACTTGAGACTCCCTTGTGTCAATGTCGAGCTAACAGAGAGTAAATGGATAGTGAAAAGTACAAAGTGGAGGTTAGGAAGTAATTGATTTTTTTTCTTCAGAAGACGCGGCGAGTTAACGTCTCCTATTGTCGCCTCAGATCCACATTCAACAAACTTCTCCAAAGAACACAGGCTCAAAAATTTCCTGATCCTACCCACTGGACCGAAAGCAATTGAGCTGTTACACGTCGGCTCTGTCTGGAGGCGCTGTCCGTACACATAGTGACAGCAGCACTTCACACGCGGGCGGTCATCTCTTCCCAGAGGCTACGACATGTTGCAAGCTCAAAGTTTTGGCTTATTGTGCCAGGGGACAAGCTCTCATTGAGGTATCAGTTTCTAAAGGCCTCTGATCTGATCCCACTGGTCTGTCTCTCAGTCTTCATCCACAGCCTTTACACATACATTTCCATAGTGGATATCTTGGTTCTTAGTTCACCCAAAAATGAACAGTTCATCATCATTTAGTTAGGGTTAGGGTTTAGTCACCCAAATAACTAAATGAAACATGTATGACTGACTTTCATACAGAACACAAAAGTAGGTATTCTGAGAAATGAATGTCAGTCCTCGTCGCATTAAAGACTGACACGGAAGAGAAGAAATTGTTGAATAAAGTCGCTATTTTTGTTTTCTTTGCACCCAAAAAAAAGTGTTCTCACAGCTTCATAAAATTACAGTTAAATTGTCACGTATACTATTTTAACAATGTCCTTACTAATATCTGGGCCTGGGAATGTTTCGTTGCATTACTGTCATTGGGTGTCAGAAAACTCTCGGATTTCATCAAAAATATCTTAATTTGTGTTCCGAAGATGAACAAAGGTCTTATGGGTTTGGAATGACATGAGGGTGACTAATTAACGACAGAATTTTTATTTTTGGGTGAACTAACCCTTTAAAGTGATTTACCTAAATAGCATATGCTCCTGTATCAACATCCTTGTTAGTCCTGGAATACATTCCAATCAACTAATCAGATTTTCAAACCATCACTTGGCATAAACTGCTGTTTCTGTGCGGCTGAAGAGTCGCTCGCTTTCATTGCTAAACCCACAAAATGAATCAACCAGAGGACAACAGAGTTTTCAAAAGCTGTGGGAAGAGCCAAGTACTGAGAAATACACACAGCTGCCTCAGCTGGCCTTGTGTTACTGCCTGCCTGTCATGCCAGAACTCCTTCAAACAGCGCCTTCCGCTTCTTTTCCTGCTCCACAGGAGATGTGAATCCATGCACGTAGGTCATTTCGCTTCAAGGGCCACATTCATTCTTTATCTGTGTAAGGGATATGGTGTTTTTCACAATGATTTAAGCAGCTTCATTAATGTTCTATTCCAGACAGCTAGTTTGAAGAAACACAACAAATGACACTTTCCCTCAAACCAAAAGAGCGACACATAGGTGACCGATCATGTACCACAGTTCTCTCTTTTTCACACACGTGTATGTGTGTGTCTGGGCCGTGCATTTAATGCGCTTACGCAATGGCACAGAGTACAACGCCGGCTGCCTGTGAACTCAAGCTGATCATTCGCCCGACGGCCCCAGGACCTCATGAGAACTACAGTGATCACACAGCTCAGTCTACAAATCATAATGATTTTCAAGCAATTTCTATAGGAACTTTTTAAGAAGCAATCGTTACAGTTCATCTCACACAAGTCAAGCTGTCTCTAGGTTAAAACTGTAAACTTAGCCAAACGTTAGCATTCCATTAAAGGAAAAACTAACATTCTGTCAACATGTACTCTTCTTCGTGTCGTTCCATAACTTGTATAACCTTCTTTCTTCTGTGCAACATAATAGAAGATATTCCGAAGAATGTAACTACTGATCAAAACAATGTTTTGACTTTGGCTTTTCTTGTATTTTGAGTGAACTATCCCTTCATCTAGGGATGCACTGAGAGAAATGTCAGATATTTATGTCAATGTTAGGGATAATAACCGATAAATGGTCAACATAAAAAAATTGATACTATTTTGCATAAATAAATGTAAATAAGTACACTCTAAAAATGCTGGGTTAAAAACAATCCAGCGCTGAGTGAAATATGGACAAACCCAGGGATTGGGTTGTTTTGATTCAGCGACTGACCCAGATACCTTCTGGGTAGTTTTATTTAACTCAACTATTGCTTAAAATGACTATTTCTTGCATAAAATGAACCCAAAATAAGTTGGGTAATAGGTTGAATAAATGAACATTTATTAACAAGTTAAATAAAAAATAATATATTTTTTAAAAATTGCTTAATAAATGTTTACCTTTTAATTATTGCTGATGCCTCTAGTGTGTGTCTGATTTTTAATTTACAACCCATTTTAAGCCAGCCATGAACATTGTTAAACAACAGTTTTTTAGAGTGTAATAAATAAATTGATACATGCGTATGCAAGTAAATAAATGCATGCAAATAAATCAATATTATCTATAGGTAAGTAAATGAGAAGATAAATAAAAATTCATCTTTTAAACACTTGTCACGGTGCACACAGCAAGGAGGATCAAGGACACGCAGACGAGGACATAAACTCAAACAATAGACTTTAATGTCGACATCAGGACAGGGCAGGACAAGGCAGACACAGACACAGACACAGACACAGACACAGACACAGACACAGACACAGACACAGACACAGACACAGACACAGACACAGGGGAGTAACGAGTAGACCAGACCAAATAACACTGAACAGACAGGACTATAAATACACAGGATAATGAGATGGACACGGCTGGACAAGAATAAACTAATTACATTTAACAAGGACAGGAAACAAACCAAATATGGGCATGCAAACACAGGGAGCACGTGGAAACACAAGACACACACAACAATCGGTTAGCCTCGGGTAGCAACAGGATGTGCTGTTGTCTTTCTATTCAACTCTTTCATTAGTGGCACTATGATGAAGCTTCCAGGAAATTTGTGCTCTTTATGTGTTTGTATCCAAAGCCATCTCTGATTTTTGCAGTTGCCAGCACTATCTATATTGTGTCCATATAAGAAACAGCTGTGGAGCACTAGTGGTCAAAGCTCTCAGTGCATCACTACAGTCCTGAATCTCTGATTTATCTCCCGCTGGGTATGTCGACGTGACTGGCATCACTGAACGCCTTCCTGCTGGCCAGACCTAACTTTGCATAATAGTGCCTGACGTACAGAAGAGTGAATATTGTATCAAACACACTTGCCAGTCCAAATCCATAACGTCTAGACTTGTCATCCCAGCTGGTCTAGAACAACTCAAACCCTCGATACTGCACAACCTGCAATTGAGCCTCTAAATCACCTCAGGGTAACCAACTTTTTTTCCCATTTGCAAGATTTGGTAATGGGTTTTGCAGCAGGTATTGATTAGCTGTCCGGGTGGCATTAATCTAGAACAACAGGAATATAAATGAAACATACGGCCTTGTCTTGTATACAACTCTTGAGGTGAACAACCCCCATTACAACTGGGGTTCTAGAGTAATAAACAAATGAGATAATGATCCCTGTCCTACACCGTCCGACTTTCACAAACCTAATAGTTTCAGGAGTTTATAAAAAAGATCACACAGATCCGAATCACGAAACAGATTGCATAACAGCAAAAGCGCTCATCCATTTGGAAGACACATCGGAAGATAAGTGAAGCCAATTAAAGTTAAATTTTGGAGATGAAAAGGCAAAATTAGCTATTTTTGTCAGTAATTTGAAGACACCTGAAATGACCCAAAATAAATCCACAAAACTCTGTACTCATCACAGCAACCCCATTCTGTCAGATACTACTTCTTTATAATAAAGGGAGGTGGCCCAGACAAACACAAGAACACTTACTCCGTCTGCAAAGCGCTGAGCTCTACACAGACAAACATCAGCCATTTAACAATTTCAAATGGCTTTTATTTTAGAAACTAATAAAAATGAACAAATACTGCCTTTGACGAAAAAACAAGAAGTAACAGCACATCTATATAAAAACATGAACATTTTTCTGAAGAAAGTATCTTTGTATTTTGAGAACACACATACTTTCTTTGTAAACAAAGACGGTAGTAAGATCGGAACCGTAATTGGTACTGTAGGTAGTGTTTGATTAAACAAGAAGTACATACTGTTCTAAAACCTGCAGCTCTGCAGTACAGATAAAAGAACAAAGACACATTTGTCCACCAATGTCCTTTAACTCCTTCAGATCTGACCTTCAGGTCCAGCGTCAGCTTGTGTTCTGCTACGGTGGGGGCTGATGGCTGGAATAGCTTCATGAATAATTTGTGTTGACAGAGAAGGTGGCCTGGGAGAAGAGCGCTGCTTCGGTTCAGTGTGGCAGAGATTACTAGACACAACTGCTGTTCAATACAGGACAATAATGATTGCAGGCTCCCAAATCAGCAAGCCAGAGCGCAATATACAGAGAAAGAAAAGAGGCATGTATAGGAAGATACATAAAGCACAGCTCTCAGTAAGGATGCTGGATCTGTGTCTTCTGTTATGAATGCTGAACACATCGGTGCTGCAGGAGAACTATCCCACTGAGAAGAAGAGATCTGCCACAGACCCTTATAAACACACACATACTGGAAGGATCTAGAGGACAGAAATAATCTGATAAGAGAACATCACACAGTTGAGTTAGGAGTGTGATAACTGTCTTTCTTCGCACCAGCGATTGTTAGATACTGACATAGAATAGAATAGAATAGAATAGAATAGAATAGAATAGAATAGAATAATTAGCTTTGGCATTTTTGGTATTATTTTTGTTGAGAGTGTAAAAAAACATATAAACAAAATGGCCAAATTCTGTCAGAAAGTTACTCAATAATGGAACTGTTGTCTAAAAGCAGTATCATACAAGCGAGAGTGCTGTTGGTCTTATTATTAGCACAGTTCATCATTTGAACAACACTACTGCAAACATAACATTTCTATTGGAATTTCTAATACCAGATTATTTTTATTGATTTTTTTGCATTTAGTTAGGTTTCTGGTGTGTCTGCCAGCTCAGAATAGCTGAAAAGAAAATACACAGCCAGTTTGTTATGGGCTGTCTGAATCTGAAACCAAGGAGCTGTGACAAGGTTAATAGGGTGTCGTTTTACACAACCATTGGGGGCAGTCTGGTTCTGGTTATGGTTAGAGAGTCAGACTTGTAACCTGAAGGTTGCGGGTTCGAGTCTCAGGTCCGGCAGGGATTGTAGGTTTGATTGTTCCACCCTCAATACCATGACTAAGGTGAGACCCTTGAGCAAGGCACCGAACCCCCAACTGTTCCCCGGGTGTCACAACATTGGCTGCCCACTGTTCCGGGTGTTTGTTCACGGTGTGTGTTTGTTCACTTCTCACTGCTGTGTGTGCGACTTGGATGGGCTAAATGCAGAGCACAAATTCCAAGTATGGGACACCATACTTGGCCACACGTCACTTCCTTTCCTTTCCCTTTCCTTTCCTTTCCTGAAAATTAAACCAAAGTATGTTACAGACATTTCATGAAGACCCTACTTGTGGAAAATGGGCATTCGATGTCCCCTTTAATATACCAGTTATTTATATTTTAGACAATATTGCCTAAGTCGGTGTAAAATCTCCACCACAAATATGGAACACGCAAACTCACACATGCAGAGTAATTAAAAAAAGAGAGAAAAATGCTAATCACAAAACATTTTTTCTGGACATCTATTTGGAAGCATAAACTCTAGTCCTAAGCTTAGTTATATCTCAAACCACAGCACATTCTTTCATTTGATAAACTGCTCTTTACAGTATCTTAAATTGCACTTTACGACCTTGAGTGCTCAAAGCATCACCATGGGAACAGTTGGCAAGACATATTTGACAGGAACATAAAGAACAACTCCCTAAGACTCACTTCTCAAAGCTTCTACAAATATAGCCAGCTGCCTTTTACATAATCCAGTTGTTGCTTTAAAGCCAAAGCTGTTTAAGACAGACAGATTGCATTTCGTTCAAAAAAGTTGTGTGGCCAAAGGATTTATGTCAGGGATATCAGAGATGTCAAGTGGAAAATCTGTGTCTTTGTGTGTGTGTGTGTGTGTGTATGTGTGTGTGTGTGTATGTGTGTGTGTGTATGTGTAAGTGAAAGTAAACACCTGCTGGCAGAAGCCACGGGAAGCCTGCGTCTCTAATAACCGCTAACATCACTCCTGTACTCTCCAAAACGCTCCTGAACTCTCTAGAACTCTCCTACAAGTAACACCAGTTCTGTAGTGAAATTACTTTTTCAAGTAACTAGTAAAGTAACATTACTTTTTAATTTACAAGAAAAATATCTAAGTTACTTTTTCAAACAAGCAACAAAAATAGAACTTTTAATATTAAAAACTAACAATAATGTAATGCATTACTTTCCATAAAAATTAACTAAGTAATGCAATATTGTAATGCATTACTTTAAAAACTAACTTTCCTCAACACTTCTGAAAAATATTGGTAACCAAATGGTTGACAGTAACCACTGACTTCCATAGTATTTCTTTCATACCATGGAACTCAATGGCTCCCATCAACTGGATAACTTAAGTTTGAGTAAATTATGACATAATTTTAATTTTTGGGTGAACCCTTAAGACAGAGCAGAATTCATATGGTTTAAGACTTGTCAAAGTTCTGTGTTTCAAAACCTGCCTAATAAATCAATAAATATTTTCATGTTTTGTCTGATAAGCAATAAAAGGACAATGTAAAAATTCTATAATATAAAAAAACTATAAAATCTATAATTTTAAATCCTACAAGTGAATTTTAGCATTACAACACGATAATGTATGAGAAATTGATATTCGTTTTGAGATTTGTTAAAGATTACATTTAACAGTGTTATTAAAAATGTTTTTAAAGATTAGCTTAAAAACTGTAATAACAGCCAATAACTGGTTACTGTTATAAAAATATGTACCAATAAATTGAGTGATGTGTTACGATGACATCACAGACAGCAGCTACTCTTTGGTCTGTCTCACTCAAGCGGTCGATATTCATTTAATGGGGAACAATTACATTAATTCTTTAATAAATTGCTACATTACGTTTATTTGGCAGAGCGTCCGGAAGCAGAGTCTAAAGCAGGCTCCAGTGAGCAGGTTACGTTTATATCACAAGCCAACGGTCAGAAGAGAAAAAAAATTAAAAGTCTGTTCTGAATCATAACCCCACATCTGTCAACATTTAATAAAAAAAATACTATTTGTAATGGCAGAATTCAAGTGAAAAACTCATACAGCTTACTGAAGCCACATGATCACATAAACACATATTTTAAAGGTGCTGACAGTTCTGTTAATTGCAGATTTTTAGGGTCGAAATGAAAGATAGGATGCTGTAGTCAATTAAATAGGGTCTTGCTTATTCTCATGAGCATATTTAAATCCAGTTCATACACAAACCCAGAGTTAAAGCCTGTTATCGCTACAGTATAAAAGACACTGAAACAGCATCTCAGCTACAGTAGTTATTCTATGATCAATTGTCTGATTCAACCCACAGTACCTCAGAGGTCTGCTTCCCTAGATGTAACCTATTATAACCTATAAACCTATATATTGTTCCGAAATCAAAGGGTTGCGGTGGGCATCATTACAGCCCCCCTGTGAAGACACATCTATTGTCATTTCAGACTGTTACAAAGTAATGACTTGCTGCACTGGGAGAAAACTGAATCAAGAGGAAAGCACATACAGTAACTCATCTTTCATACGGCTGCGTTACTCACCAAGACCGGTGAAATCACTCAGTGATTCAGCTTCAGTCACATCCTACAGTTCAGGGTTAGCCATTAGCATCAGCTCTCCAGCAATAATATCCCTGTCCTTTTGTGTACAGAACATTAAGAGAAACATTAGGTAAAATGCAAGCAGTGTCATTTTGAATCAAATGTCAATGCAAAGAATACATGTTGCATTCACACAACTGATGGAGCATTAGATCTTTTTAAAGGCGATGCGTTTAATTTCCGCACTACGAACGGGGAAAAAAAACAGAACTAAAAGTAATGACTGTACTGACTGTTTAAAAGGTTTTCAGTAGTGATGTCCAGATTGTGAACAAATCATTCTTTTGAGCCTGTCAGGTGTGGGTGAAGGGAGAAGAGCAAGGACTCAATTGCAGGAGGAAAAGTGCTTTTATTAATACAAAATTTAAAGGACAGGACAGGACAGGACAGGACAGGACAGGACAGGACAGGACAGGACAGGACAGGACAGGACAGGACAGGACAGGACAGGACAGGACAGGACAGGACAGGACAGGACAGGACAGGACAGGACAGGACAGGACAGGACAGGACAGGAACCAGAGTAACATCGACCACAGGACTGCAAACACAAGGAGATTATAAAGGGAGCAAATTAGGAGGGTAACGGGATAACACAGGTGGGGCAAATTAACCAATAATCAGGAAACAAGGTGGGTGGGGTCAAGACAATTGACATGAGGGCACATGGCACAGAGAACCAAACAAGACAAGCCATGTGCTCACACAAAACACAAGCACATGGCCAGCAAAACAAAATCACTAGCCATGTGCAAAACAGGACACGAACACGCAGCTAATGAGGAGACTCATAAGCCGTGTGTTCACACAAAACATGACAAACACGAAAGCATGCAGCCAGTGAAAAAACACAAGCTGCGTGCCACACAGAACGAGACAAAACAAGAGAAAGCGAGCAGCCGAAAAACGAGCTGCGTGCAACAAAACGAGACAACGAAAAAGCACGCAGCCGAACTCAAACCGCGTGCCGAACAAAACACAACGCACATGGACAGATGAGCGCACGGCCCGAGCGAACTCGAGACCGCACGCTCCCACAGGAAGAACAAACTTGGAGTGTGAGTTTCCGAACCCTCACATGAAAACCAGAACAGAGCCTGAACAAGACAAGAGTGCCGGGATCCGAACACCACACTCCAACATGAAACAGAGCACGTAGACAAGAGATCTCACCAGAAAACAAGACAAGAAGAGAGTGTCACAAAACTATGAATAAACTAGACAGAAGTGACAGAACCCTGTCAGAACCACTTCTTTTTAGTGAACTGGATTAATCATCTGAAACAGATCATGGCTCGATTCAACAGTGATCCACAATTTACTCAATCAAAAATATTCAGACATGCCTAACAGTTGCTCCAACTCAAATTTAGCCAATATCTTGGAAAATATGACCCTATGATGCGGGTTTTTTTAACCAACAAAGTTGCACTGATTGAGTTAAGACTAGTTTATTCACTTTATGTTCTTTAAATATGTAAAACATCTGCATTTGCACATCATTGCCTTGCTTTAGTTGCAAAATGAATGTAAACTTTAACATGAAAAACTGATGGGAAAATTTTGAATAAAAAGGGTTTCATTTGAATGTGTTTGAACATTTTTATCTGCCGGAGTAAATAGCAAATGCGTATTACTGACATCACTGTATGATTACATGAAGTGTTAAATCTTTTTTTTTTTTTAACTGGCTTATTGAAACAAACTTACCAAAAGAACCGATTTGTGAAAATCAATCCACAAATGGATTTCCCATTACTCATTTCCAGTGTGTCATAAGCTCAAAGTATATTTCAGTATATTGACAGTGTGTATGAGAACAATATGACTATGTACATCTGCTTTAAAATAATATGTACTGGGAAAAGCGCTATACAAAATTTTGACTTGACTTTGGACTTTAAACTTCTTCACATGCCAAAAGCTTCAGTCTGTCTTTAAATAAACAACTGTATTTTATTTACACCTTACATTCTACAAGTTTAACTCTGATCTTCCACCGAATAACAAGCCAGTCAAAACAAGTGTGAATGTTGGTGTGAGCAAACACTTGGCCATTAATCAAAACCCCTCCAGCTGCTGTCCTGAAAGATACGCGCGGATGGTCTCTCACAGTTTTGGGCAGAACTGAGAGAGTAGTGGGAAAGTAGGAGGAGAACAGCGAGCTCTTTTCATTTGACTGCAGCCTCTGGCGCAGCGGGAGCAAGGAAGCATTAAATTGTTTTTCAGAGGGTTGTTTCCCTGCCTCTCCCTGCAGATGTATGTCAAGGTTTTACATCACTACCCTTATTAATGTCAGCGCTCTGAACCTGAGGTCACCTGAGGAGGACATGCTCTGAGAGCAGTCGAGGTTATTGTGTATGCTATTCATGGCCTAAACCACAGAGGGATTTCAACTCACTGAGATGATATCTGTAAACAAAACAAGACTGATGCAGTTATGTAATGAGAATGCACAATTCATTCATGTCTGAATCAAATCAATGTGATTTTAATACCACATCAAACAACAGTGAAGTAGCTGACCAGATACTGAAATATTTTGGTTTTAATTACGATTTTTGTTTATAATTAACAACAGCTAGGACTATTTCTATCTCACAAAGGTTTTTGGTATAGCTAAGATAAATAAAACAAATGTAAAATGCTTTTCTGTTTGATACCTCTCTCTTCACAAAGAAGATAAGTGCAGCTTGAGGAGACACTTAAAAATCCCAACCAGTGACCTTTTGAGGACAAAGACTGATGGTATCTGTACAGCAGCTGTCATATTATTGACCAAAACATTACCCGGGGAAGCTTGTCATAGTGAAATGATATCATTTAAACAAATGGTTCCACCTAAAACAACCTTGTACCATCATCTTGAAACAAATGACAAATGTAGCTAGCATTGATTTAATTTAGAAAGGGTTTTTTGTACATTTTAATTAAAATATAATTTAGACATTACAAATCGCAAATGCATAGTCATTTGCAAACATCAATGCAACATGCAATTAAATGTGCTATTTAGCCTTAATGCAAGCAATTACCAACATACCACTAGTTTTTAAAATACTACTGTTCAAAAGTTTGTAAAATTTCAGCATTTTTTTTCTTCAAAGAATCCTGAAAATTTTCACCAAAATGAAGCAGCACAAATGTTTTCAACAAGAAAAAAAAAAATGTATCTTGATGAGCATCAAATCAGTTCATGATCAGATCAGTTCATGCGAAACTGAAGACAGGAGCTGAAAATTCAGCTTTGCCATCACAGAAATAAATTATATTTTAAAATGTATTTAAAAAGAACAGTCAGTTTAAATTGTGAAACTAAGATTACTGTTATTAAAAGGATAGTTCAAACAAAAATTCTGTCATTACTTACTCACTCATATGTCGTTCCAAACTCATAAGACCTCCGTTCATCTTCGGAATACAAATTAAGTTGTTTTTGATGAAATCCAAGAGCTTTCTGATCCTCCATAGACAGTAACCCAAATTACACGTTCATTGCAGACTATATACATTCACCACATGGGTCATGGTACTGTCGTAAACATGCATCAAAGACTGACATGGAACAGAAGAAATTGTTGAATAAAGTCATTATTTTTGTTTTCTTTGTACACAAAAAATATACTCGTAGCTTCAAAAAATTAAGGCTGAGCCACTGATGTCACATGGACTATTAAAACAATGTCCTTACTAACTTGAACAAAGGTAGTTGTGCCTTGAACGTGGTAGTTATGTTGCTGTCTATGGAGAGTCAGAAGGCTCTCGAATTTCATTAAAAAATCTTAATTTGTGTTCTGAAGACTAAAACTGTCTTACAGGTTTGAAACGACATGAGGTTCAGTAATTTGGTGAACTATCCCTTTAAGATTTACTGTATTTTTGATTAACCAAATGCAGACTTCTTTCAAAAACTTTTAAAATTATCAGTGGTGTATAATTTTAAGGGTCAAATAAGTCAAAACGGAGTCATGTTGCACGTAAGTACCATCAGTAATAAATAAATGGTCATATAGACCTTGTGTAGCTCCGCCCCTATTCAGCAATGCGCTCGTTGTCTTCTGTCTTCTGTTTGTATTTCCACACCGTGAAGGTAAGGTCATAAAAATTTATGAATGAACCACTTCTACTGTCATTTATGATATCTGGTTCAAACATTACAATGCACATGATACAGTAACTTTCATTAACTCGACAATAAGCAAATCCATTTCACCAGCAGCAGCTAATTACTCTTCAATTACTGATGATACTACAGAGCTATCGCAAAAATGAAAGTTCAAAGACAGAATTCTAAAAATGGCTGTGCACTTGTTTCTCTGATACGAGATGGTCAAAAACAAAGATGATATCTACACTAGCCCTCATAGTACACATCTGATCTTTTACTCACACTGTCCATTGGCAGCCTGTGTATCTGTGGGGCTGTGTAGTCTCGAGTCAGCACTGATCAATGGCCACAGGCCCATAAAAAGAGTGATGGGAGGATGAGAGCTGAGGTTGTGCGGCTTCAGCGAGCACATCACTTCAGCAGCAGGCTATAAGGCACCTCAGTTTGTCTCATCATTTCTCAGCTGTCAGCCAGCAACGGCAGAAAGCAGGAACAGGCGGCGAGAAAAAGCAGCGACCATCTCAACAGCTATCAGCACTCTTTAAAATCTGGTGCCTCCTCATTCCTACCGTAACTCTCAAACCTTGAACTTTGACCCCAATGCATAGCAACATGCATGTGCTACATTCCTTGAGACCTGTTGACCCACAGCTCATAGTGATGTTCACACTTTAAATCATTTCACACACTGACCTACCCAACCTAAGGCCGCATACCTTTAACAAGTTTCAGTGTAACTTTACACTGTACATAACAGCTTGTAATTTGCACATACATGCAGCCTATGACGCTTATAAGTGGAATGACAGTTTCCTCTGCACTTAATCTTTTAGCTATGTGCTGAAGATATACCAGAGAACTGAGAAATGCAAATTGCCCGGCATGGAAAAAAGAAAAAAGCATTGAAATGAAGGTGCCAGTGAGTGCTATATCATGGTTGTCATCCACTTTCAGGCTGCTGTGTCTTTGATTTACATGCAGACATGTTTATCTGCAATGGTGGATGTGTGTTTTTTTTTACAAGGTAGTTCACTATAGGTAGTTCTCTGCTTTTATACCGTACCTCACAAACAAACTGTCAGGCTTTACAGATTCATATGTTATGGCTGATATGATGGGTAACATTATGGAGCTAGACTTTTCTTTTTAAAGATGCACTACCATTTTTCTTACCATCTTTTTTTTCAGCAAGGACACACAAATCAGCAAGTGCATGATGCCTAGTCTTCGAAAATCTGTTCAGTTTTTAAAAGTCCTGTAGTCTCTTCCAAACATAATGCAGACTCTGTGTCAGGTATGCACTTGGTATGCAGCTCACTAGGTTTAGGAAGAGAGTATCTTTCCGAATTAGCGTCAGTGCTTGTCACAAAGTTTATTCTCACCGTCCAGCATGGGGACAAATGGTGATGATGTAATATGCAGACAGAACGCTTAGAAGATATGCAAACGTCATGTCTTGTTTCTGGTTTTTTTTCATATTACGATTTACTATAGTGTTATGATTAATCTGAGACACGCATACAGCAAAGATATTATGTTCGAAATCACAAAAAAGGACAAGCTTATAGAATGAAACAAAGCATGTCCATGGACTCCTCTACATCAAGGCTGAAATATCATACTGGCACATTGGAGGAAGGTTCACCACTTAGTGTCTGACAGGTTGATCAATCTTACAGACTGGAAAGGGTGGGAGATGTAGGGTCAGGCATTTAGCTGGGCGATGGGCTATCAAACAGACATGAATCATTACTTAAAATTCAATTTTCAGACTTCAAAACTTCAAAAATGTTCCTCAAAAAATGACAAAGTGATGTAAATAATTTTTGGTGTGAATAATTCACAAATATTTTATATTTGTCTGTCATTTACTTGCATAGGATTGTGAAAGCATGCTTTACAGACATATGCTTTACCATCAAAGTTAAAATGGAATGTTTATTAAACCGTCAGATAAGAATTTTTTTTTTTTAAATGTGCATGTGTTTTTGTTGAGTATCTTATTTGATATATCAGACACATCAGACTTGTGGAATTTTAAAATATGATATAGGAGAATGTGGATTCAGAGGCTCAAACTGAATAAAAATAAGGAATTTGTTGCAATTGCTGATATTTATATGGCCAAAAAGGAAGATGAAATTCTGATAGCTTGTAATGTAAATCAGTGAGATCTTTATAACAGTATAGCTAATTTCATAAAATGCATATTAATTTCAGTTGTCACTCTATATTTCCCAATAATATGCCTTAGTAAAAGTATTTAAATGCTTGCTTTTATGATCAAAGCCCTGTAGATTTTCCTTGTGTTGTAAACATACTGTTTAATGCAATGCAATACAGTGATGAGTGACAGACATACAAAACCATTTCACTTGTTTTACTCACATTTTGACACATTTTCTAAACAATTATGTATTGATGATTGATAGTGTCTTTTAGAAAACGCTGCAAGGCTCACTCTAATGAAGTTTGTTCAGACGTTCTCAATCAAAGTCTAGTAAACCTGCTACCCGATTCATTCTTGCCACGCCAATTCATGCCATTACATCCATTTGCTCTAGACGGAACTGGTGAAAAGAACAACACCTAATTGCTGATTCAAAATGAAGGAAGGGAGCAAGAGGGATCGGGGGAGAGAGCCCGTCCAGCTGTAGAGAGAGATACCCACAGGGTCTTTGTGATTCTTAGAGCAGCCATGACAACCTTGTAACTGCAATAATCAACTTAGGGCTCCTCAGAGATGAGACGAGCGATGATGTCAGGGTACAACAACAAACACAACCTCAAAAGAACTGCAGATGCTTTTGTGTACAGCAGAGCACTGCAGTGTGTCTGTGAACCTCTGGAGGTCAACAAGAGTACACGTGCAGCAAGAAAAAAACATTTGAGCTACACTGAGTGAGAGAGCAAATAGGACAAAATGTGGTGAACAGATGGAGAAATGGTTCTGAGTTTTGACTTATGCAACAACCTCTACCACATATTTCCACCAAAAAGTACGCTCTTTTTCTGGCCAAGAACTGCCCACTTAAACAGGAAGAGACAAATCTGACAGACATGCAAAAGACCAAATTGCAGATTGTTTTGTTGTATATCCTTTTTAGGGGCAGTTTTATTGACATGATAAAACCATAATAAATAGGCATGGAAAAAATCATATTAGGTATTTAAATAGTGACACAGTCTATGTTTTATGTTTTATTTTACAGAAAACACCATGAAAATAATGAATAAATAAACTCACAGACATACAGTAACTTACAAGATACCGATATAACTCACAGAATGCAGATCTACTCATGGATATCTACATAAAATAGTAGAAATTATTTTAATAGTAGTATTTTAGCATTATTAATATGCCATCATAGTATTCATTAATATTTTGATTAGCTATTATTTTTTATATTTTAGTTTTCATTTAAATTTTAGTTTAAGCATTTACTGATTTTGTTATGTGCTTGTAATTTTTATTAGTTTAATATATTTGTTTCTATATAGCATTCATTTATTTTTATTTCAGTTTACAATTTTACAACTTTAACTTAGTTCAGTTCGTTGTCAAGGCAACATTTCAAATTTTTGTTTAGGGTTTTCGGCTAATATTTATTTTTGTTTTATTTCAGTTTTTTTAGTTAACAATAACAACACTGATGACAGTAAAAATCTCTGATGCCACTAACCTTTCAAACTTTCAACAAATCTAGTGATTTCCTCCTCAAAATGAGAACTGCATGAACCACACAGCCTTGACATTGTTTTTTGTATTAAAAAAAAAAAAGTTGCATAAATCGGATGTGCCATATCAAGCAGAGACTAGTCAAATGCAACAAACACTCGTCAAATGAATCTGAGCAAATAAATAGTTACTCGAGATGTTTAAAGTAGGCAGTTGATACTCAAAATGAGACGTCTATGTATGTGAAAGTTTTGAGTTCAAATTTTTAAGGCACTTTTTATCTTTTTCTGTCGCCTAGTGAAGGTGACATGAGCGCAGATGTTAGCAACATGTTTTGTAAATCAGCAATGCTCTCACGCTCCAGTCCTCCATCAGCATGCCATCATAGCTCTCTCTCGTTCTCTATCTGTTTCTGTGAGTAGGTGTGATGTCTGCCACCTCGAGGTTCAGGCCTGCCACTGTATTACGGCCCATCAACCGTTTGCTGCCTCATAAACTGACATGACTCTTTAATGGTGACCTTAACATTACCTCACATCCTCTGCTCACAAGTCATTGCACCTGACGGTCTTCGATGCAAATATCTGTCTTGACTGGTCTGCCATAAAATCCTGTCAGTGAGAGAAACCAAATATTCCAACACCAGCATTTCACACAGACTTTAACGGCATTCAGAAAAATGTGTGTTTTGGTTCATATTAAAGCATTTTAAAGAGTTAGTTAATGGTTTTGGCAGCTGCATTGTGTATACAGAGTTATCAGAAAATACACTCATCAGGACAGGGCTGGAAGCTGAACTACTCTTTTATGAAACACTGAAGGCAGATGCAAGGACTGCAGCTTGCACTCTCTCCTATCTCTCTCTCCTTCTGCCTTTCGCACACACGCACACAATAATGATTAAGAGTCCACAAATCACTCTGAGAACAGCTCCCCCACATGTTCAGCCACGTTCACGCAGGCAGTTATGCAAAATACTGACAGACGGTCAGTACCTGCGCTGAACACTGGCTTCCAACACTAGGCTACATCCACCAAACTAGCAGTTGTGGACTGATACTGACATCAAAGTAAAGAGAAACAGAAATTGGGGGACAAAGAATGACAGTTTTGTGAATAGACTTTCAGTATTTGTTGGCGAAGTGTCAGAGGCTGCAACACAACTAGAAACCTCGAAGTCAGCTGAATGCTGATGTTTTGAGAAACGCTGAGGAGGAGTAGCAGAAGAGGCTTAAGGTCAACTCTTGAGGATATGTCTTCACTAAGCTCTCCCAGTTTTGACACGACACCCTCCATATAATCCATCAGAAGCATCCTCATAAAAGCCTCCATTACAGTCACAACGACAGCTCTGTTCACTCATAAAAATTACGAAATGTCAGCTTTAAAAATGAATAGCCAGGAATTAACTCCCCATTTAAAGGTATAGTTCACTCAGAAATTAAAATTCTGTCATCATTTACTAACTCATGTCATTACAAAACTGTATGAAGATGCATACCATAATAAATAAAAAGCATTCATGACTTATTACAAATCTAAAACTCAAACTATATCAATGCAAAAATAATCTGAAAACAAAGAAAAGAACTAAAATAATGTATTAACGTCTCTAGCGAGTTTAACAACTATCTGCAGACAACTAAAAATGCATTTGCATAACAACTTAACTTGCATTAATGTTTTGTTTATTGATTGCTCAACTCCAAAATGAATCTGTGTAATTTAATAGTGTTGCCACAGAAAGGAATAATTAGTAGAATGTCCTGGGTTGTCATCTAGCTAGTACGGAGTCGAAGCAGCATGACTTTCTTTCTTATGTGGAAATTTAAAAAGATGTGCTGATCGCTTTTTTTTTATGCAAATACAATGATTCGAGTCTGAAGCTTTTAAAGGCATAGTTCTCCCAAAAATGAAAACTGTCATCATCATTTACTCACCCTCATGTCGTTCCAAACCTGTAAAAGTTTATTTCCTACGTTGAGCACAAAAGAAGATATTTTGAATAATTTCAAAGAACCAAACAGTTGTTGGTCCCCATTGACTTCCATAGTAGGGAAAGGAATACTATGGAAGTCAATGGGGACCTTCAACTGTTTGGTTACTAGCATTCTTCAAAATATCTTCTTCTATGTTCAGCATAAGAAAGAAACTCATACAGGTCTAGAACGACATGAGGGTGAGTAAATGATGACAACATTTTCATTTTTGGGTGAAATATTCCTTTAAGGTTTAAAAAATACCATACTACATACACTCACATAAAAGATTGAAATTTATGTCAATATAGTTTAAAGTCCACCACAATCTTGATATGCATTCATCAAAGACATTTAATTGGTGAAAAATTGGACAATTTCTATAGTATTTTGCATCATTTATGAAAACACAAAGCTTCAGTATTCTCTGTAATTTTACAAAAAAAGTACATCCTTTACCATTTCTCCTGTTGTGTCCCACTGAAAAATGAAAATCATACAATTTCAGGGAGGTGAGTAAATGATGGTCACATTTCCATGTTTTGATGAACTGCCTCTTTTAATGCTTTAGATGCTCCCTGACTTGATGCTCAACATTTTACTGTCCTCAGTCTGAGGCAGCGATGTGTTCACTGCTCCTTGCATAGAGTCTGATGCACTGTGAATCATACAGTCATTACTTTATACTCATTCATACAAACATTCCTCCCCCACAACACTTTAACCCTGCCGCTAGTGCTAAACCTCATTCACAAAGAGATCAAAGATCCAGCCCACACAAGGTGACCTCAGCTGGACCACTCATGTTCAAGTCCCATCTCTAGTGCTCTTCCAGAGCAGCCGTGTGAAGGCGCAACAGCTCATTAACACGTGGAAGTGGGTGGAGATAATGTGTTTCAAAAGACAAACAACATAATTAGCTTTAGCAGCCTTTAACGTCATCTCTGAATAGTTTAGAAATGCTGCTTAATACATAATAGCAGCAATCCTATAATCACGGCCTGCTCACGTTTCAGCACAAGCTTGTTCTTTAGGAAGAAATAATTAAACTCTCTTTAAAAAATCTAGTGGCTACAAATGGTTACAAGTCTTGAGGTCACTACTGTAAGCCATCATGGTATAGATCATCAGGACTATTTAAAGGGCAGCGAGTCATTTAAACTGTGCGTAAATTACAGGATGTGCAAATGACATGGCATTACTAGATGGATAAAGGAAAGGAGATCTAGAATAGCTTATAGTAAATCATGTTGTGCATTTTAATACTTTTAATGAGCGAGGATGCATTAAGCTGATCAAAAGTGATAAAACTATTACAAAACAGTTACATTTCATATAAATGTTGTACTTTTTAACTTTCTATTCAACAAAGAATCCTGAAAAATGTTTCTTACACAAAAATAATAAGCAGCACAACTATTTCAAACATTGATAATAAAAAAGAATGTTCAAATCAGCATGTTAGAATGATTTCTGAAGGATCATGTGACACTTAAGACGAGTAAAGGTGCTGAAAACCCAGCTTTGCATCACAGGAATAAATAACATATTTAAGTATAAATTTAATGTAAATAGAAATTTGTTCTTTTAAATTGTTCAGATATTTCTCAATACTGCTGTTTTTACTATATTTGATCAAATAAATTCAGCCTTGAATATATATTGTCTGAAATATGTAAAACATGTACACAAATTCTCTATTTGCACTCCATTTAATCATATCCTTGTCTAGGAAAAACAATTGAGATATTAAAGAGATTTTTCAAATGGGTGATGTACAGTGCCTTGCTAAAGTATTCATACCCTTCAATTTTTTTTTCACGTTTTGTTGTTGCAGCCTTGTTAAACTGCTTTAAATTACTTTTTTTCCCACATAAATTTACACTCCATACACCATAATGACAAAGCAAAAAACAGATTTGTGACAACTTTGCAAATTTATTACAAATAAAACACTGACATAAGTACATTGCGTAAGTATTCATGCCCTTAACTCAGTACTTAGCTGAAGCACCTTTACAGCCTATTGGGGATGGTACTCCGCAGGTGATGAGCAGCTTGGAAATGAGGTTCATCAGACCACAGAATCTTTTTTCTCACAGTCTGAGGGACCTTTAGGTGCTTTTTTGCAAATTCCAAGTGGGTTTTCATGTGTCTTCACTGAGGAAAGGATTGAGTTTGGCCACACTGCCATAAAGACTGGATTGGGGGAGTGTTGCGGTGATGTTTGTCCATCTGTAAGTTTCTTCCATCTGCATATATGATCGTGGAGCTCAAGAGTGACCATCAGCTTCTTGGTCATCAGTCTAACCAAGGCCCTTCTCCATCAAATGCTCAGTTTGACCAGTAGGCCAGCCCTAGAAAGAGTCCTAGTTGTTCCAAGTTTCTTCCATTATGGATAATGGACGCTACATGCTTCTGTAAACCTTCAATGCAGCAGAATTTTTTTCTGAACTCTTCCCCAGAGCTGTCCCTTGACACATAACTGTTTCTGAGTTATACAGGCAGTTTTTTTTACCTCAGGACTTTTTGCTCTGATATGCATTTTCAGCTGTTAGACCTTTTCTGAGAGGTGTGTGCCTTTCCAAATCATGTCCATTCAAATGAATTTGCCACAGTTTAACTCCACTCAAGGTTTAGCAACATCTACAAGCAATATGAGTGCTCATGAGCTAAATTTCAAGTGTCGCAGAAAAGGGTATGAATACTTATGCAATGGAATCATTTCAGTTTTTTATTTGTAATAAATTTGCAAAGTTGATACAAACCTGTTTTGTGCTTGGTCATTATGGTGTATGGAGTGTAGATTTATGTGGGAAAAAAAGTAATTTAAAGCAGATTAACAAAGCTGCAATATAACAAAACGTGAAAAAAATGAAGGTGTATAAATACTTTCGCAAGGCACTGTAAGAGCATCAGGATATAAATATACAACGCTATGGCATGCACAGACAAATACAAGCTTAGATTGGATGCTGCTCCTGTGAAGAAAGTCGAGATCGAAGCAAATACAGACACATCCACACCACATGCAGTCTGAACTGCTGCCACGTCCTCTGTTTACAGGCGCACATACAGGAAGAGCAAGATGTTGTGAAACAGAAACATGAGGATGTGAGCTGCATGCTATCACTCGTTTCACCCTCTCTCACTCTCAGCTGCTCTCTCTATCACACGTGGCGTGCTGTGGTGCGGTGCAGCACTCTCAGAGCCAGAGGTTTCATTGACTGCAGTGTGCAGTGAGCGTGTGCAGAAAGTGATCAGTTTCTCCGCAGGCTGGGAAAATAACCTTTCCTGCACATTCGTGTCCTGCGCCTCAGCCTCTGAATAAATCATAAGCCCTTCGTCTCAGCATAAGTGATCCTGTAATGCTTCACTACATCTACATGTCACACGTTGACGTTCACGCCAAGCTGAAGTCCTGTTCTAGGGCTCAGGAGAAAGTGTGACAGAATTACGTGGAGAACGTGGTAGAATAGCAGCGTCCGGTGTGCTAATATAGGTCAGGTCACCTGGAGCCCTGGAAGTGGCTTGTAGGCAGTGTAGTAAGCCATAGGCGAAATTAAGAGCTTGAAACGGTGATAAATATAGGAGTGGGGCATCGGTGCCAAAGAGTGTTACTCTTTCTGTGTGCCAGGACAGGATGAGAACATAGAGATGGGATACAGGACAGCAGCAGGATGGCAGAAGGGCCATCTGTCCCTTCAGCAAAGCAAACAGCGCTCTGAGCTACATGTGCAGAGATCATGAGACTCTTAAACCAGATTCAGAACTATTCTGATGAGCCAGTTGAATAACGGCGGGTCCAATATAGCAATGCTATTATTTCTGAATTTTTTGTTCAATCACAGGTGTTCTTTCAAGGTTTCTTAATAAATATGTAATAATGGGCAATTCCTATACAGTACAATTTTTGTGCAAATTTTTGGAGAAAATGTCTACTAATGTGTCTAAATGCATTACTGAACTAGCTGAAATAAATAATTATCGGTCATTCACACCATTAGGAACCAGAGGCGAAACAACTCACCCCAACCCCTGTCCATTAAAAAAAGTTAATTTTTACTATAGGTAAATTACTTCAAATTATATTTAAAATACAAACAACACGAATAACTTTGTTGCGCATACACACACACACACACACACACACACACACAATTCACACACAACAAGCATTTAAACCAGTGGATCTTAACCAGTGAACCAGGATCAACTAGGAGGGCTCAAGATTACTTATTCTGATTATCAGGATTATCTAATTATTTATACACTAAACGACTGTTTTCTTTGAAAAGCAGGCTTCTTATGGTCTTGAAAAACCTGCATACAGTATATGATATAACCCAAAGTTAAAGTGTGATTTCTAGACCTGAAAAAGTAATGTAAATTAATTAAATAAATAAATAATCTAGTTCTGCTATGCTCTAAAATTTTATTTTATTATCAGTGGTTGAAAACTGTACATAAACCTATACAGATATTCAAAAACAGAGATAGGATGCAAGCTCCTGTTATTATTAACAAAACAGTCTACAATGCAGAAAAGTAGATAGATGCATGCATATAGATGCAACATCATTTTGGTGTTTTAAATGCATTCTAAATTAATCAATGCGTTGAACAGAGAATCAGTATATTATCGGAGTACCAGACCCACAGTTTTTTTGGCACATATGTACTAACAAATTAGTGCCCTATGCAGTTACCTAATGGATTAATTAGGTAATACTAATAAAGTTTAATATAGAATAATTTCTTAAATATATGGCGTGTTGATATTGATGATACAGGTAATTGTATGTGGATTTCTTAAATATAGGGACTTCATTGAGGATATAAGCATGGGTGTGTGTGTGTGTGTGTGTGTGTGTGTGTTGAGCTGGTGGTAAGCTAATGAGGAGCTCCAGTGGTGTCAAGCGGTGTCATGTGGTGTGGTCTTTTTTCTAAAGGTGCTCTCCAGTCATTAAACGCCCAACAGATATCCACCAACATGCCATTTTAAATACAGAGCAATAGCATAAACAACAATTATTATCTTTTATATAGCACATGCTGAATCTTTTAACAAGAACACGACGTGGCTGACAAGAGAAAAAGTGTAAGGCTGCATTATTACTAAGAGGTCCTGATGGAGATAACACAAGGAGGCGTGAGGGAATTGGACATTCAGGTTTGGATTCAAGCCAATAGTTTTATTGCATATCACATTATGTACAAATATGTATCAATGCCTCCACCTTGACAACATGTGGTAGAACGATCTAAAGTAGAGATGCACAAAGCAGGTATCTTGCCTTTGCACTCACCAGGGATCATCCCACACGCTCCAGGATAAGGAGACAGAAATGAGAATAGGGAGGGACAGAGATGCTGAACACAGCAAATGCGCAATTATGTGGATGCCTGGGAGGTTAACACATTGCTTTGTGAAGCTTCATTGCTTTTGTGACCTCAGCTGTCTGACTCTCTAGTACTCAGTGTATACACATGACTATATCACGAATCATCTTTACACATTCTTCTAACTAAAGACTATGGTTCACACTGCCTCAACATTGGATCAGTGTGTTAACCCTGCTGTTTCAAGTCAATCACCTGAGTTATGAATGCCAAGTGACTAGTCATTTGGAGCCACAAGAAAATTACATCATGGTTGACTGATTACCCGATGGCACCACAAGAAGTTATCTACTATAAAAATGCAAATATTTCATTATGTGGTACCGACAAAAACGTTTTTTTTTCCAGATGCCTTTGCATGGCCACCATTGGATTGGACAGTGAACCAGCCTTATAGAGACAGTCCATGCATCGTTTCCTACTCACCCTCATATCGTTCTAAACTTGTATTACTTACTTTCTTATGTGAAATACAAAAGAACATACAGGGAAAGTCAATGGGGTCAAATGTTCTTTTGAACTCTTTGACATTTTCTTGTATGTACAAAAACAGTTTAAACATTCTTTTGAATTATGCAGAAGAAAGTCTTACAGGTTTCAAAAAATTTGAGGGTGAGTTAGTGAATTTTCATTTTAGGGTGTGTGATCCCTTTAAGAGAGAAAGACATTTAGAGCAGTGGCACACTGCTAGAATGGTGCCAGACACTGCTTTTAGACATCTGCAACATTCAGCTGATAGTCCAGAAGGATGAAGGTAATGGATTATATGAAATACATAAACAAAGACATGCTACGTTTGCTGACAAGACTTGAAGAAAATGACAAAATTGTAGACACACATCCTCTCGCACTAAGGCAGTCAGAGACATCCTAATGCATTAAATTGCTTTTACTTTGTCAGGAACATTTGAACTAGACTTTCTGAGGTTTCTGAGCATCTGACTTCGTCATATGTGAATGCGATCAGGAATGGCAGGAGCACACTATAAGACTAAAGCTCACCAGCCTGTGCTCATGTAAAACACAGTTTCATGTTTTCTCATGTTTGTGCACAAAACTAACTGCAAACCATTTGTTTCGAGATCATCAAGAAACATAATTTGAAACACAACACATTAATTAAAGAGCAGAAATTTCAGATATTATATAACATTATATATAGGCTATGTGAGGGACCGAGCAGTCAAAGGCAAGAAAAGCAGGATTTCAAAAAAAATTTATTCAATACAAACAAAGTCACAAATTAAATCACTTAGAAACTAAATGGAAATCAAGCAAATAAAAGACAGGTCTGGGCCCATAAAAATGGTCAACTGAACAGAACCAAACTTAATGATCAAAAGGTAACCAAACAAACAGACAAAGAAAACCGTGACCTCTCAAGCGACGCACGGGGGAAACGTTTATACACAAAGGACTAGTCCATTGCACACACACTCATACATACACACAGAGGATATTACAAACATCACGAAACACCATCAAATAGTTAACTTAAAATAAAGAAATAGATCATAAACAACAAATGAATATACACAAATAATTATAGTAAACAAAAATAGGTTAATGAACAAATAACCCCCAGCTAGTTTACAGGATGGATTGATCCAGTGGAATAAAATGACGGCAACTGACGCCAGCCGGTCCTTTATG
The DNA here is from genome assembly GCF_936440315.1 of Barbus barbus. Taxonomy (NCBI): domain Eukaryota; kingdom Metazoa; phylum Chordata; class Actinopteri; order Cypriniformes; family Cyprinidae; genus Barbus; species Barbus barbus. The sequence continues at coordinate 22,037,232 of NC_136761.1, read as the reverse complement.
AGCACGGACCACCACCGGAAGACAGCGCAGCGCCCAGACTCCGCTCTCCGCTCGTAGGTAACTTAAACTCAAAGAAAATAAATGTTAAAGTATACCGTCAATAACTAGAAAGTGTGCACCCAAACTAGTCATCTCTGGTTGGAAATGAATACAAATTGAAAATAAAACCGTAAAGATGAACCAAATCTGTGTCTGTTGTTATTATGAAATGTAAAAAGTGTGATCTGTAACCAATGTTAAATCAAATACTAATAAGCAAATCAAATTAACATGTACTGAAAAAACAACCAAAAAGGGAAAAAGTATATTATACATATACACATGTGCGTGGATGCGTGTCAGCTACCGGTTTACTGTGTGGCCACTTAATCGGCCATCACAGGTTATTTCACACTAAAACACCATCTACAATGGGTGCATGTGTATCAGCTACGTTCTGAGACTTCTTGTCCCAGACTTAAACCATCAAAGGGCAACAAGCTTCAGTCTTGTAGTGTGGCTTGGCTTAAAGCACAAGCCTGTCAGCCTTTCAAATGCTGCACTTCATTACAAGCAAATGGGCCTGACTTAATGAAATCAGCTGCTTCTGTTTCTGTCACTGGGTATTTACTGACGGTCACGACCGTCACAGCTCTCCAAAGAGAGGCTATTCAGTGTGCATGTTTTTTTTTTTTTTTGCTAACCAACAGCTAAAAAAAAATAATTTTACAAGTTACTTTTAACAAAAAATAAATATCCTATTGTGTAATCTATATTGTTAAAAATATAATGTTCGATTTATTGTAAAAAAAAAAGAAAAAAAAAAAAGGCAAGTTTCGGTATCATGGAGCAGCGTATTAGTGCCTGAATATTTTACAACTTACTTCATACAAAGAGAAAACAACATCAGTGTAACACACATGGCACTAAAACAATGCAATAAATAAAATGTAGTGACAGCAAAAATAAGAACATAGCTTTTTTTTTTTAATACATGCTGAGCATTGTGTCATGCAGTGACTTCTGGAAATGTCCTTTAACTCTTTTTGAATTATTATTTGGCAATTAATAGTTTTTGTTTCCAAAAACCATGCATTTTATAGTAAAATAAAAAACATATATAACTGTTTTTTTTTTACTGTATATGGTAAAGTATTTTAACCAATTAACAAAAACAGTAATTTTTTACTATAAGATTTTGACACAATTTTTTGTAAAAATTACAAACAGTGTTCCTGAAACATTTCGAGTGATACATTTGAATTTACCGGTGTAGTTTAGGTATACAGTGGTGAGACTGTAACAGATGACAGAGATGTGCAGCGACAGCCCTCATCCCACAAAGCTTTGATCCATTAAAACTCCCCTACTGATAGGAGCGAAGGGTAAAAAAGTCACTAATACGGAATACTTTTCTCAAGCTACTTTAATATTTCTAAATCGAGGCATACATTTTCATTCATAGAGAAACCAGGAGATGAGAAGCAATATGTGATGATTCTGGGCTGACAAACACAAAAAAATGAAACATCACACAAACCTAATGCAAGGCTTCAGAAGACATGGAATATATTGTGTAAGTCATATGGACAGACCCCATTCACTTTGTCACTGCATGGAAAAGTGCAGCCAGAACATTCTTCAAAACATCTCCTTTTGTGTTCGATGAAGAAAAAAAACGGTACTAGTTTAGGACATGAGGGAGAGTAAATCTAAAAATATTGTGTGTGTGTGTGTGTACTATATCTTTAGACATCTATCCTTTCCTCTCCTCATGTTACATTGCAAGACAGCTAAGAGAGTTTGTGACTGTTTGCTCACCACTTATTTCTGATTTGTTGTCTTGGCTGTCTCTTAATGTAAATGATTCCTTCTTGTGTATGTGCTCCTCCTAACACTGAACCACACACACACACACACACACACACACACAAACACCTTATAATCGTCACTCCAGAGTGTGTGAAATCGGCTTCAGAGAACAAGGGTGCAGCTATTTTCAGCAGCTGTCATCCTCACAATGGTTTATTTTCATTCTTCTCCATGAATCTATCATGGATAAGACTGAGCTTGGAGACACAGAAGCGAATATCAGTGTACACAAAACACTATAAGTATATATATATATATCCAAAGACCTGTGTATCTACGACATCTTTTGACATCAGACGTTTGAGAAACGATGTAAACAGCAACCCCTGAGCACTTGAGAGCTCATCACTCATCTAAATGTCATTACAGCACAATAATGAGGTAGATGGAGATTCATTGCATTTTCTTCAAATCTGGTGGACTCTAAATCATTCTGAGAGGTGCTGAAATGTGATGAATCCACATGGGTGAAATTCTCAGGTTTAACCTGAAATAAACTACTAGAAAGAAGTGCTAGGAGTCAAATGAGAAGTAGAAGAAGTGCTGACATGGCACCCAGCCTGTAGAAGGATCCCTGGCCTTATATAATATTCATCTGATATCAAGCCATGTGCCTTCAGAGGAGTCCACCTCTCTACAGGGTTTCAGTATTTGAATGCAACAGCTATGTTGACCATGTGACCCCAGAGATCAATGTGGTCAATAGTGTTAAAATCAAAAATGCAACGAGCACATGACATGAACTAATCCTGTGACAAATGACCAGCTACAGTAATCTAAACCATTTCACAGACCATCTTCTACAGATTCCAAACAAAAATGGCGACCACTGGATGAAATCACCAATTCCAATCTGACTAGATAGAATAAGCATATAGTGGCATCAGTTTTAAATAAACCCACCTCTAAATAGTACAGGCTTGGTGGTTACACTTCAATCAGATCCTGATTTGTCTTGACTGCGTGGGCAGTTAGTGGCTAAAATAAGCTTCAAATTGGATCACACTTTATGCTGATATTTATGGCTCTGCAGGTGACCAACTACTTGAAGCTACTGCTTTAAGACTTCAAGTTAGAAATCCAACCAGAAAAGTGCATAGTATTTAGTTCCACAGAAGTGCTTAATTAGGCTTGTCTTGTAGAGTAGCTAGAAGTGGTGCCAGACACTAACAGTTTAAATTTAGGTAATTTTTGCTCTGGCCAGAATGCTGTCAAACTGTGGACTAATGGAGTCTTTATAGAGGCACTCAGGCCTTTCTAATCATTCCTGCTGAACAATTTGCAAAGAGTGGCACTGGGAAATTCAACACACTTTGTGGTGAAAAAATGGCTGCCTGGCTGTCAATCAAATCCTCATCTATGTAATCAAAAAACCACCCACATATTGCTTGATCTAAAATGTGCCCTGGTTTGCGCCGAACAGACCCTAACCCAAGCCATTTTGAAGCACAACGTTCTGCACATATCATAAACAACCTACAGTGAAAGACCTTTATTCTCCCTCTACTGACCCAGAATGCAATGTGTATCCTCTCAAGCCTTATTAGGCTTTATTACCCCACTGTCGTAATTTGGCCAGCTTTAATTTGTTCATGATCAGACCAATGACTAACCCTCGGCACAGTAAGAGCGCCTACCAGGAAACTGGCTATTAACATGTGACACACACATGCACACACAGAGTCATAATCATAGCTATTTCCTTTAACAACCATCTCACTAAACTACTTAAATAGCAGGACTACACAGACTGGATGGGTGACATCTTCTCAGGCTACACATTGTAGTGAAAGGACAACTGCACCTTTAAAGGTGCAAGACCCCGGGTCACCTGATTATTAGTTGTGTAATCTCGGTTTGCACTATATGCTTTCAGATATTCCTTACACTGTCAACGATCGAGAAGGGTGAAAAAAAAAATCAGCTGGACCCCAATGACCAATAGAAATGATCATTTAAAGAATAGAGTTTAATTATTAACCTCTTTATTGAACTATAGCAGAGCAGGCAGTTAGACGCCCATAGGAATTGACGGCAGGGACAGAAGCGGAGGACTGAGATGGTAGTTTAGGAATTCCAATCACCTGATGCAAGAACGACTTGTCGTCTCAAATGACCTTCTTGTCACGTACATCATGTCAACACTGCCTTCCTTTAACGACTGGGCTTAGCAAACGTAAGGTTTAAAAAACTCTCCCTATACGGAGAGTATTCAAAATGTCCTATACTTCTGCTGGCTGGCTATTAGGGCTGCATATTTTAGGGAAAAAAAACAGCATTGCAATTTTTCGGATAAAAAGTGTGGTTACAATTTAAAATATGATTTTTACAAATGTTTGGTGTGCAAAAATGTGATTATATTAATGACTTAATGATTATATGATAACTTATAATTATTAATTATTATGATTAAAACTACAATTATTAACAAAAATTATGATAATAATTATTGTTGTTTTGTTGTTGATGTTGTTGAATAAAAATAATAAATCTTGCAATATTTCACAGTAAAATAAAATAAAAAGAAATGTATTTTACAGTACAGCTGTAAATTTATAATACTAATATTTATAACTTTCCAAAAATTAATTTTTGAAACGTTAAACCATCAAGCTTTTATTTCGGTAGAAATTAATAGACTTTGTTGTGAAAGCTCCTATTTGACAACAACTGGTTTGTAAGTGCTTCTCATGACAAGTTTTAGAGTTTATGTGGAGCAGTGTTTACTGTGAACTGGGACGCGCTGAGACATCGCAAACACTAAATCATGAACCGCTCCAAGAGCAGTGTTTAAAGAACAGTGTCACGTTTCCCTCGGAAGCACGCAACACATATATTTAATTTAAATCACAGTCTTTGTGATTTGATAATCGCACTAAGCCATATCGTGATTTTGGTTTTATTTTGTGCAGCCCTACTTGGTAAACTTCAAGCATAATAAAGGGCAGCTTGTTAATTCCTACCTCTTACCAGAGAGAATCAAAACAAGGTCATTCTCTTAATCTGATAACAATGAAATACTTGTCAATCACTAAGTAAGAAACTTGAATGCTAATTGACTAACAACTTGTCTTCCTTTGGCTTTGCAGCAGAAAATGAAATCCCATTAAGTGATGCCACGTTCAGGCCCAGGGGAAGTGTAATTAAACAAAACACAATATCCACAGCAGGCTCTGGGACGGAGCAGCCAGCGCAGGGTGTCACTGACACAGGTACATAAATCAACAAAGTGCAGTGATGGTTTCAGAACTGAACTCCTGCAGAGGCAAAATATTTGTCAGGGCAGCTGACACGGATCACTGAACATTGCGTAGCAAACCGCGTCGCAGTAATTATGCTCTTGGTAGTGTTTCTGTAGCTGCGAGGTTTATACTTGCTCTTGAGAGCAATAATAAAACTAAACTGCAGGAGTCTGAGGAAAGTTTCACTCCCCCATGTCTGAGATGTGTTATGAATCTATGACCTTGTTAGAAGCAGCTGAAGCCTGTCTAATGTCTGAGAACTCAAATATGTTTTTAAACTAAAAACAATATTCTCCTTTTCAGTCACAAGCTTTTGATTTGCTGAGTCAAACAGCCGAAAGTCATGGCAAAGCAATTCAATACAAACCTACAGACACAGGGACTGTGTGTCTGTCTTCATAGTGTGTGTCTTCATTGTTTATCTCAGACATGTTCACACTCTGTCCAAACCCAGTCTTTTGAAATGAGCCCAAGTAAAATCTCTTTGTTTTCTATGCCACAGGTTACTGTAGCTATATAAAGAACAAATCAAAGAACAAATCATTTTTTGCTTATATTTTAAAAATGCATTTTCAATACATGCAAGAGATTTGCGTTGTCAATGGAGTGAATGATCAACCTAAAAATACACATTTTTAGACATGCTTTTACTCTCTGTAAATTCCAAAGAGTGCACAAAGATCCAAAATTCAAAGAAAATATCCCTCTTGCAAGGATTAAAGGATGCTGTTCAGAAATCTCAAATTTGGAGACTAACATTTTGTCATTTAAAAGAATAATTCACCCAAAAATGTAAAACTTCAGTCATCATTTGCTCATCCTCAATGTTGGTAACTTGGTAATGATTTTAGTGACCAGTAACTTCCATTGCATGGACAAATAAACACCTTTTCACAATTTCTCAAGGCGTGAGTAATGATGGTGAGTAAATGATGGCAGTTTTCATTTTTGGATGAACTATTGCTTTAATTTCAACTGGAGTCAGAGTTTCAGACATACGTTTCCATCTCTGGTTAGTGCATACAAAACAGGGTGAAAATTAAACAACAGAACACACTGACACCAGTTTGAAGATAAATCTTGATGCTAAAATGTGATGTTATGGTGAATTTCCCTACTGTACTTCAAAAGTGCCTCTGTCCATAAATGTCACCAAATGGAGCAGCATATCTTTACAACAACAAATGGCATGGAAATGCATTTCTAAATCCCAAACAATTCCATTCAGACCTGTAATCTAAAATCCTGAACATCCACGTAATCCCACACCTACAAAAACTACGTCCCCTGAATCGAACCATTAGTGTAATGAAAGAATCCAACAAATAAGTAGATCAGTAACACTGGTTATGAACGTGATTAATACAAAGATTATGACTCACCTGAAAATAATACCCAACATACTGTTCTTCAAGTACTTTACAACACGGTGAATACAGATAGGAAAATATTATTACAGATAGGAATATCCTCAGTATTAAAGGCTTCGTTATAACAAAATGGACTAGAGGAACTCACTGAAGAATGCAGAGATGATGAATATTCCAGATTTAGAGAATGTGTGGTAGTGGCCTACATGCACAACACTGAGAGACTGATTGGGTTTTAATCCCCATAAATGCATTGCTGCATAAATCCCATTACAGCCATCACTAGGCCACTGCTGTCATCAGTCATAATATGAAAACTCCAGCACAATGGACCATTTAGGGTCACTCACTCTCCCTCTCTGCCATTTCTTTCTTATCAATTGTTCTTCCTCTTATAATTGAACTTCTTTGTGACCTCAGCATTGATGTAACATTGTAACAAAATGACTAAATTATTCAAATGGCAAATTAACAGTAAAAAGTCAAAGATATCAAAGGTTCAGGGTGAAAACCTTTAGACAAAAATATTGGATTATTGGAACAGCCCACCACTTGCAATATGGAATGTTCTACATATCACACTGTTAAGATGCATCTTAAACAGTAGCTTAAGACAAATCTGACCAGTAATCAGCTTTAAGTAATATGTTGCACAATGTTGTATATTTGTAACTGTATCGTCACTAGCAATCAGTGTTGCCAAGTCTGCGGTTTTCCCACGGAATTGGGAATGGTTTATTTAGTCCGCAGGTTAAAGTGTTCTCATACATGGAATGCGATTTTGATGGAGAGAAATTCTGACAGAATCACAATCAGGCTAGTTTTGAGGTACTTTGGTTCGTAGACCTGGCAACCCTGCTAGTAATATTCTTTATTTGTAGGAACTGCAGAAGCAAAATAACAGTTTCTGTTACTGTTACTGATGTTCATTAATGTGCACTGTCCATTTTAAATTAATGAATACAAAATGTGTTAAATGTTATTTAGGGAAGATTTATCCTAAAATAGGATGTAATAATAATTGAGCTTTACGTTGTATCCTTGAAACTATGAATTTTACAAGGCAGACTGATAAAATCCTGTGTGCCCTTACTTCCAGAAGTTGCACAAAATCAGCCAATCAGATAAGACCAAATAAGATTAAAAAAACACTGTCCAGTTTCGTGAGCAATATGCATCAGGTCCATGTGCCGCTGTCTGAGGCTGAGACTGAGAACTGTGTGGTTGTGACCTTCTGAGCGGATCAATGTGACCTATAATTTATAAATTGCCATCTGAAGCAAAGCTGATTTCCACAGGAACTACGATCTTAGCTTGGATTAATTCCAGCATGAATATGTATCCCACTATAGCTAAAAAAAAAACAGGTAACTATTACACTAGGTTCAGGCAAATTGCCAAAGCGAGGAGAGGCACTTGAAATTTTATGACTGTCCTCCAAAACAAACAAAAACAAGATTTGCATTATTCTTCTCTTTCTTTTCAGGCATGTTTTAAAGCTGCTGTTATGACAAGCACCGGGGTTTTGCGAGGAGCTGGAGATCAAGCTAAAGCGAGAAAGGGACAGCCAATCAGAGAGCACTAATCGTGCTGCTTTCACCAGCCCGGCCGTCATTGACGAGGTGGAGGGCACAGCTATAGAGACAGGCCCGCGACATTCCCAAACATTTCAGAGAGCAAGGCGGAGATGTAGAGTGAAAGCTCTCTAATGCAGATGGAGTCTTGCTCTAGGGCTGCATGCTGAGATTTCTGTCAACGCTGAGGAAACAGTAGCACTGTCCTGAATCACACTGTCCTTACACAGCCTTTACAAACCACTGACTATACAATGCTTCTGGAAGGGCATTGTACAACATCATTTTCTTACTAAATTACATTTTATTTAATATAACAACACTGGTTTTAATCTGAGTACTTAGAGTATACAAGTGGAAATGAACTACTTTTGTTAATGGCTCTTTTTTTTGTAAAAAAAATTATTTTATTCAGCTAATATATATTAAACTGATCAAAAGTGACACTAATAACATGTATAATGTTACAAAAAATATCCATTACAAATAAACTTATTTCTTTTGAACATTCTATTCAAAGAATCCTGAAAAAAAAACAAATCATGATTTCCACAAAAATATTAAGAAGCATGACTGTTTTCGTCTTTGATAAAAAGAAGAGTTTCTTGTGCACCAAATCTTGTCATTTTAGTACTATTTCTGAAGGATTATGTGACTGATGTAATGGTAGATGAAAGTTCAGCTTTGCCATTACAGGAGTAAATTACATTTTAAAAATATATTCTAATAGAAAAGTTATTTTAAATTGTAATAATATTTCACAATATTACTGTATTTGGATTAAAATAAGAGCAGTCTTGTTATTTTCGGTGAACATAAGAGACTTCTTTCAAAAACATTTAAAAATTCTACAGACCCCAAACTTTTGAACGGTATCATATATTTTTTGTACTAAATATCATATTGATACTCAGAACAATAGCACTTTTGCTTCTGTAAAATTGCTTAATTATGTAATACTGTGATACTTATGTAACTAATGTAATATTAATTCAGGAACATAAGGAAATAACTTTTACCTTTTATGTCAAAGTTTCCATTTCCACTCACTTTGTGTGTGAAATGCGGTTGGTAACATCCAAACAACAGGTTCAAACTCTTCTCTTTTATGTTACTGGCACGGTTTAACCTACAGTGCTGAAACATGGCACTGTACATAACATCCCTTTATCCACAAGTCATATTCAGCTATTTAATTTATTTGGGTCCGACAGATCAAGACAGACTTGTTTTTTTCCACCTCCAGTCACAGCATCAGTGGATTTGGATGCTGCAGCAGTCAGGGTGCCGCTATGCCAAGAAGATTAGAGCAGGTGTCAGAGCAGGGCACAAAAAAGCCTTCTGCTGCTTTGTGATTAATGAAGCCTCTCTAAATTATGCTCTGGATGCCTATTGATTTGGCACTGCATCTGGCCTGGAGATAAATTCATCTGCAAGAAAATATGAAAGACTCGCAAGCCCCGCTCAGCCGGTCCAGAGCCTGTGGCATTCATCCTCCGGCTAATTAGCCTGTGCTGTAGTCATGTGCCCTTGGGCATTCAGCGCCACTGGCCTAAATTGTAGTGCAATGGAGGACTGATATTTATCAATCCCTAAATAAGACACATTCGACTGGAAATTCACAACACAGTCAATGTTTCGAAAATATAGCTTGCAATCTTAAGTTTATGTTTTGCCTGTTTTATTAGAGAGATACTGATGATAAACTGGAAATTATTAGAGAGAGAGAGAAGAGGGACGTGATGTGTGTAAATTTCAGGACAGATTCAAACTTGCATCATATTTAGCATGGCTCCAGTGTGTTAAAAGCTTGCACACTTTTGCTGATTTTTTCTAATAGCTACACCAATATAATGCTATCAAAACTGCGATAGTAGTTCTGTAACTTAATGACGAACATCTACAAGTCAAGATTATTATTTAACATGACTGAATCAACTTGACGTCATTGGGGTTAGATCAAGTAAAAATAAACCTTTATGCAACAACTGCACAAATCCACTTTTAACAGTGTAGCTGCTAAGCACACAAAGTGTAAATGACTTAGCATAGTTTCTATGAAAACACAGATGAGCTCAATGACAGCACTGCTCATGCTTATACAGAGAACAGAAAAGCTAAACTTTCACACATTAAATCCAGAGTAACTAACAAGCTAACAAGTGATGGTGAGAATACCAAATTGAATGGAAAGTTTTAATGATGTAGAGGCAGCCACTGCAATGTGTTTCATAATAGCTCAAAACAAATAAGATGAAAGCCAGCATGCTGAGTGAATGAGTCAAGTACAATGCTTTGACAAAGTGTTGCCTAAAAGAAAAAGAAAAATGAATTCCTGTCGGTATTCAATAAAGTCTGCTGTACATTTACTATAAACACTAATAATAAAAAATACATGAGGATATGCTGGAATTATATAATATAATGCTGAGATAGCTGTCTGTCTGTTCATTCTGTGCCTAAAAAGGGGCGAGGAATGGATTTCTTGTTTGCCTCAAGAACAAGGTTTTTCTTTAAGAAGTGAAGAAGAGTTTTTTTTATTACTAATAACTAATGAACAATTTTTTATTTTTCAAAATAAAACAGCAATCACTCATATTTATTTCTGATCAGCACTGCATTATATTAGTAAGTCAATGGAAAAATTAAGTTAACTTGACAAAAAGAATCAAAGAGAACAGATTCTTTGAAAGAATCCAATTGTATGGTAAACTATAACAATATCTATTAGACGTTGCTTTTATTATTTTGCATTTACTTTTATGCAAAACAAATTATTATTAATTTATAGGCTACAAAAGAGGAACAAAAGCAATTTGTCCGTGTGCCAGCAATATTGGTAATATGCCAGGGTTATTTTAGAGGTAATCAGGCTATACTACACTGTGGGATTTCATCAGTTGGAACAAAGGAGCATATTCATGTCGTTGTAAACTGAAATGAAAACCCCTCAGCAGACAGCATGCACATCAATTAATCGAGCGGAGGTTTCTTTGGCAACCCTGTAGCCCCTTTGTCTCCATGGCAATGGTTGGCCAGTTTACATCCCGTTGAAGCGCGGCTGTTTCGGAGACACGCAGAAGCTCATTTTTACGCAATAGGTCATTTGCGCAGTAGCTCCCCCAAACAAACGATTACGCGTCATCACACAGCGCAGATCGTAGCAAATGTGATAAATATTTGAACAGTTACTCAGATCTACCTTAATGGGCAATGAAGGAAAAAGGGAATTTGAATGGGATATTCATTGGTTTTATTGCAGGTTACGTTAAAGCGACAGCCCATAATTCATCTCCGCAGAACAGACTGAATGAAAATCAGGTGGCAGTTTTTTTTGTTTTTGTTTGTTTTTTTGTTATTCAGCAGAGCTGCTAATCATTATGTATGCATTCTCATAAACGCTTTACATTTATCTTTGCCAATTTCCAATATTGCTTTTACGTTTTCACAATTGAACAACAATGCAACGAGTGGGAGATGAATGAGATCACAGTCGCTTTAAACCTGTGAGATGTACTGTGAGTAATCGACACGTTTCAAGACTCTACTTACCCTTTGAAGCATCCTTTTCTTCTTTAGGTTTAGCCACTTTTCCGCTCATAGATCCCAGTTTGGATGAATATATCCCGATTTAGATTAAAACTCGAAATCCTTCAGTCGAGTACACCCACTGTTGCTTTAGGAAATCCTTGGCAAATCCAAAACAAAGGTGCCAGGTGAGGAGATAAGAGCTCTGCAAGAAACGCATTGTAAATAAACAAAAGTGCATGGATTTTTTTTTTTTAATGGATTTTTTTTTTTTAAACATCAAAGGGAAAGTGATGATTCTCGTACCTTCTATCGACATTTATCAACCGCCGTCAATGCAGTTAAACATACAGACTACAGAAGTCGAGTTTACAAAGCGCGTGGTAGTAACAAGTCCGCCAATGTCACAATCAAACGCAGACCTTCGAGCAGTGCTCTTTGTTATCAACAAGGTTATCTCACCTCATCTCTTCCACGGTGTCTCCTACATTAATACACATTGATATAGACAAACGGCTCCCGCATGAAGCTCGAGGTGATGAAAATAAGACGAACCCTCTCGAATGAAGCAAACCGGAGAACAAAAAGCGCGAGGGAAGGAGATCGAGGGGCTTCCACCGAGTGTCAGTCGACGTCAGCTGTGACACACTGGACGCAAGCGCTGATATAACCTGAGGAACCACCTTTTGATAGCTACTGTAACAAGAGATATTCACAAATGTACTAGCCTGTTGCCAGAAACTGGGTCTGATGTAAAACACGCCATGCTAGTGTGAGCAACAGATATTGTGAGTCAAATCCAACATAGCGGTCTACATCGCATGTACAGTATAGATGGAATAAACCACTGCTATCCATAATAAGGGATATTTATAAGATATATAGGCTACACAATAAGATATTTTCAAGAAAATAGGCTACGCTTGGCAATTTTTTTTTATTATTCTATCGATGCTAAAAATTCCAACAATCCCCAACCTCCAAAGCGCATTTTATATTGAATATTGATTGCCCTTATTAGCCTAAAGCTCGAACCCCCATGGAGTCAAAACGAAAGATTGGGGGCTCTTAAAAAGTAGTAGGCTATGGCCTTCATTTTAGGCCAAATAGCATACCCTAATTCGCTATTATCATTCTATAAAATGTAATCTAAAATTGTGTGCTGTTGAAAATAATTGTTAAAATTGCAGATTTAAGCACCATATTTTTTCTCGAAATTTATCACGCTGGAAAAAAAACGCAAGTTATTAATAACAAATCACTCTGAGCACAAATCACTTTTGAGTCCTGATATTGGCCATTAAAAATTCCTTAATAGTTATGTATAGGTCTACATACTTTTTCATTATAAAAGTAGTTTTGTACAGGTAAAAATAAGTTTGCATGTCTTCCTCGATCTATCTTCCACATTCTTTTCAAGTGTGTAGGTCAACAAACTATTTGTGCTCACAAGAGAAACGCATGCTTTTCTCTCTCCATGTGGTACCAATGATAGCCACTAGAGGCATCTGTTTGAAGCGTCCCCGCCTCCACCTCCGCTCCCCAGTTGAACCCCCCGGATAGCCTTCGTATAAGTGGCACCCTGTTTAATGACTAAATTCCTTCTGAAGACACAGTCATGAAACATTAATGTAGCTCTGTTCCGGCTATCCGCCCAAAATACCCTTGATCAAATACACTGGTAATCTTTCTGCAGATTATGACGCGCATATGATATTTGCAGACTTCATTAATAAAGTCCCCGGAGTGGACAATGCACAGTCTTGTCCTAACAATATCCACAAAGGGATAGGCTACTAATGAAGCTCGGGAGTTTACTTTCTAATGTGCAAAAAGTTGGATATCTGCACAATATCTCGAGAAAAACATTAAGATGTTGAAGTTAATTAATTTAAAAACATTAGGCTACACATGTACACGTTACGCTTGTAATATATGCATTTTGAATGTGGAAATATGCTTCCGTGTTGCTATCTAACATGCAAAAAAAAAAAAAAAAAAGGTTTAGGGCACATGTTTGAAGTCCCGTGAAAACGCATCTTCCAGGAATGTTACCGGAGTCGACAAACGAAATAGTCTAATGCCAAGGCGAATATGATTTCGTATTGTCTTAAATGTAGTCCTGAAACAGTCTCTCATTTAAAAGATACTTTAACTTACCTGTTTAAGCGATGAAGGGAGGCATAAACCGATGAATTGCCCTCGTTCGGTCTTCCACTCTAGGTAACTCAACCACGCTTAAATTCTCCACGTATAGGTTAAGCACTTTGTCCGCTTTTAACACCTATTGAACCACAAATGTTTCCCTTTGAAACACTGGTTTTCTCTGCTAATTAGGAGTTGACAGTAAAGCGACATCAGACTGGGTATTTATCACCTGACGGACTGTACTCCTTTGCGGCACTGAGTGGAAGGAAACAGAAGGCGATGGTTTCAAGATCCATACTTGCTATTTTTAGGGACAGTTGGACGCCTTTCAAAGTTTCATTGACCAGACTTTCTTAAGACGCTGTCCAGGGCTTTAAACTGACAGTACTGGGTTTGTAAGGAACCAAATTATACAATAAACAAGGGTTTTAAAAGATTATTTAAATATTCTGAACACTTTAGATCCCACCAGCATGTAACTTTCTGACCTCCCACAAAATATTTAGTCATTTAAAACTAAAACGCATTTCTTAAAACTTCTCTTTTCTTTCAAATGTGCAAATAAATCCTACAAAAGGGGAATTTTACTGAAGGGAGCTAAATAGGAATATTATTTTTGGCAGCTGGATTTCCAGCAGAAGGGAGTTTGTCTCCACAAATAATGATGGCATTTTGAGGTTGCAATCTACAAAGTCACTTTGGAGAATTTAAGAAGATGGCAGGCAAGAAAAGAGGTCATCCAAGAAGCGCTGTTTAAAGTGGTTTATCTGAGTACAGTGTATCTTCTGGGTTTATAGTTTGTCAGGCAAGAGCTCACATCCCAGCATGAGGGAGCTGTAGGCTATTCTAACCTCCCTTTGCCCTTCACTGTTTCTCTGTTGATGCTCAAACATCTTGTTAACATGCAGAGTCTGTCAAATACAGAGCCCAAACAAAAAGCTCTCTCCACATTAGATCTGAGTTGACAGCTAATGCTTGTTTAAACATTTGTTAAAATGGTGATTTATGGTGGACAACGATGTTGACAGTAATGGGTTTTATTGGAGCTGAATGCTTGAATTAGTGCAAAGCGACAGTTATTTACAAAACAGTTAGTGTTGGAAGTCTCTTGTTCTCGCATGGTAATTATTTCCTTTCAAGTCTGTCATCGTCCTCGCTGCTAGTACCACCAGCATTAATGCTGAACACAGCGTGCCTTTTTTTAATAATATGGAACAATCTGGTTTTAATGTACTGAAGAACTACATTTACTAGACAGAAACATTTTTCACTTTGACTCTTTAATATACAGTTTGGACAGTTGGTGGATTTTGGGTTGAGGTGAACAGTATATTGTTTTGGCAGCTCCTTATCTTGACAAGATCCACATGATGTGTGTACTGTACAATAGTGACATGCGTACAGTAATTTTCATGTACATTGTAGCAAGACAGGACTTCAGTGCAGATGAATGGCCTCACATTTATATTCATGAGAACCGAGAGATGCATAAGAAATTTCTGTGCTGGTCTGAAAGCAATAAAGAGAGGTACAGCTTTCCAAATGGTGAATCAATATTTGCCATGTCCAATCGGATGCAAAAGGTCATGTAGGCCATGTGCTACTGATCAATGAAGAATGGGGTCACCAGCTGGATGACATGATGAAAACATCCATCTGAAAAATCTCACTATTCTGCAACTTGCTGTCAGTTAAGAGAAATGTACAAGTCCAGTAATGTTACCAAAAGTTGTTTTGGTAAAGTACCAAATGTTCCACTTCATCATTTTGAATTTCTACTCTGATCATATAACATCATGCATTAAATCAACAGATCACTTATATAACCTTGGTTTGTTGCTATATTTAATGTCCTTAATGATTTGTTAGGGCTGTATTGATTAGTGGTTGACTAATATTGATTTTTCAATGACTGATTATTCAGAGAGCAGATCAATTTAATAATGGTAAATAAGATAACGGACCTAAAATTCCAGACTCACCATACTTTATATAATATTTACTTAGATTGTTCAAATTAAAAATTGTTACTTAAAACAGTTTCTTCTCATATACAGTAAGGTAGATTTACAGAATTCTGAGTGTCCTATGTGTTCAGTCAGGAAGTGCCCTCTACCACATTTCCCAATAGCTCAATCCTAATAGGTCACAAGATTAAGTCAACATAGGTTACATTAGGTGTTTACCTAATTTTAGCTCCGTTGTGACTCTCCAACAGTGTCCATTGAGCCACTCAATCAACCCCTGTAAAATAACAGTAGTTAAGATTCAAGACTATGAATTATTTCACAGTGCTAAGTCAGGGGTGTTGATTTCCAGAGGTGTCCTTGAAATGCTTTTACTGATGAATGGTTGGAACGATAGTATTATGTGGGCAACAATTATCTAAATGTTCATGAAGAAAGGCTCAGCTGTGAACACTCAGTTATGGGCTGACATTAATGGCAGCTTTACTTACAAAGCCAGGACACAGTCATGGTGATTTTCTCTCACTTGTTTTGTGAGGAGGCACACACTTCAAAGTGACTTTGTAGAACACAAGAGTAACTTTTGTAGAAGTTTTTATTTTTTATCAAAGACGTCAAACACACACTTTTTATCATTGTCTTATTTAATATCAGTATTTATAAGTTTACTGCTTTAAATAAATCTATGATCTCAAATCTACAAGCCTGTCAAGGTGGTCGATCAAATAGAAAACTTTTTACAGACCAAATGATGGATGAGAAAATATGCCATTTTCAGGACCTTTTGGGATTGTTCCTAAAATAATTTTCTGGGACAGAGAGAAAAGTGTTTTAGGAATAAAGAGCAAGTGATTTATGGACCGCTGTTATGCTGAGGTTTTAGTTAGAAGGCTTATTTTGTAAATATTGATATGTCCAGTGCTCTGGGCAAGGCTGATTAGGGAGTAATTAATTTCCTGTTATGATAAGTATTCTGCTACTACAATATACAATATACAATACACACCTGAGGGTCATATGGCTGACTTTGCAGTATAAATAATTGCCTACCACCTACAAAGGTATTTATTAAATCCCTAAGAGAAGATATTTCTCATTTCCACTCTCTTTGCTGCATCAGCACTTCCTCTTTCATTGCTGTATAGTGCACATATGCTAGCAATGACAGGTCCCAATGGGGTCAGCCAACTGTTAGAATTGAGGTCAAAAGCTTTGACCTGACACCACAATTCTGTCATTTCCTCCATCTAAAATTGGCACAATTGACGGTGCTGGGTTTATGGCTGAATTTTCTACCCAAAGTGTCATCTCTCACAAACCTTTGGAGAACTACTGCTTTCTAGCAGTCAATGGGTGTGATCAAACCATGGTTTATGTATATTTACCGCAACGTCTATGATAATTAATGAGAGTATAGCTTGAAATAGCACAGAATATTAATCCATGTATCCG
Organism: Barbus barbus; assembly: GCF_936440315.1. Classification (NCBI taxonomy): domain Eukaryota; kingdom Metazoa; phylum Chordata; class Actinopteri; order Cypriniformes; family Cyprinidae; genus Barbus; species Barbus barbus. The sequence goes on along the minus strand of NC_136761.1, from coordinate 22,020,100 downwards.
ACACTTTGGTGAAAATGCTTTGTAGCATATCAGAGCGAATCGGACAATCTAAGATTCAATCAGAACAGTGTTGAAACCACACAAAGCGGCCCAGGATAACAAGAAATCATAAATCTGCCCACGATACCAGAGTCTGAAGCAAGTCCACCAACTAGCAGCTTTGAACAGTGTGCAACATTAACACAAAAGAAAACTTATTGTTAATCCCATCTCAGGAAAGAGATTGTCAATTTTGGGGCAAGAAACCAAGATTAATGATTGAAGATACAACGCATCATGACAATCATGAGTAAAACCCTTAGTTGAGACTTCCTTGGGTTTCCCCCTGCTCAGGACAAAGACCAGGTTCCTTCTAGACCTTTTGTTCCTCACAGAACACAGCCTCACATTCACAGAACTACACAGAGAATATCTTTTACATATGTAGATGCACCAAAATAATTTTGAAAGGACTTCTAAATGAATATCAGTCCATTGCATAACTCTATACCATGTATATAACCCACACATTTGTCTATCATGTTGTAATCACTCATTGTGTAATCTTTTAATAATATTTAATAGTTTAGAGGTTTATATTTGTGTTTGGTATGCATGTGTGTGAAAAGTCATACTTGAAATGTTCCTATCAATCAATGCTTTGTAAAATGTATTATATTCTTGTTACAGAAACCAGTCCAAATGATACTCTGCAAGAGCAGGAAAATTTGGACCATGTGACTAATAAGATAACATGTTGATTTATGTATTGGGAGGAGGAACATAGCAACACCCTGAGCTAAGACAATGTCTAATTGGTCAGGACACCATTTGGGATGTGTCCAACAGCTGAGTTTAAAAACTCGGGACACCAACAAATTTGGGGTATTTTGCCTTTTCAGCTTTTTGCCACCACCATGGCTTGTGTCACTTCTTTTTGCCTTTAAGTTTTTCCATTCTTTGAGTGCTCCCTGGCCTGCATGCCTTCTGCTTCTCTAAAAACCATGAGATACACCATGTATTCTCATCAAACTTTTCTTTCCATTGAGAGTTTTGCGTTCTAAGTTTTGCCGCAAAGCCATGTCTTAGATGTTGTCTGTGCTCAAAACTTCAGCCAGTGCACACGACTCTGCACCATCCTTCAGCTAATGATGTCACGTCGAACGACTATTAGACCTTATGCCAGTTAACCTTGGGAACCCGTTTCTGCAATGATGACAATAAATGGAATCCCCTAAAACAGACAACGCAAGTACCTTCAGATTCTAGCTGAACTGGTGCATTTTAATAGCCTCATTAAGAATCTCAATGCAAGGGATAATTAATTGATTGATGGTTGTTCAAGTCTAAGAAATTGCATATATTTATATAAACTTGGGATTTCACATTTTCACTCTCTTAAATTCATTCTTTCCTCACTTTCTCTCATTTTGCAACTTGTGTGAATGTGTGTGTGTGTTTATGTGTTAGATTAGTTTATATGTCTTAGATATATCCAATAAAGTCTTATTTATATTGAAAAGAGAAGTATATTGTCTTTTGTGATAACAACTGAATGTCTTAAAGGGTTACTCCACCCCAAAATGAAAATTTAGTCATTAATCACTTACCCCCATGTCGTTCCAAGCCCGTAAAAGCTTCGTTCGTCTTCGGAACGCAATTTAAGATATTTTGGATGAAAAGCGGGAGGCTTGTGACTGCCTCATTGACTGCCAAACAATTTGCACTGTCAAGGCCCAGAAAAGTATGAAAGACATTGTCAGAATAGTCCATCTGCTATTTCAATCTGAATTTTATGAAGCGACGACAATACTTTTTGTATGCAAAAAAAAATAAAAAAAAGAATAACGACTTTATTCAACAATTCGTCTCCTCTGCGTCAGCATAGTGCCATTTTGGAGTATAGTGTATTAATATGCATTGTAGAGCTGATGTTATACGACTCATTCAATGAGTCGCTGGCCAACTCAGTGATCAGACGTAAAAACAGCGATTCTGTCCAAATTCCCTATAAATATCATAATTAATTGTCATTAATTATATCATGAATAATCTACAATAAAGGGTCAATTAAAAATGAGTATTCATTTCGAAATGTCTCAGTATTTGGTTTGACAGCAGCACTCCAGTTTCATGAACATTTGTCAAATCTGATGATTACGTTCTCCAGTATGACTTGAGATGATCCAAACACTGAGATGATTCACTGAAGGCAAAAATATCCGTCTGTACAATGAATCACTTGAACAATGTCCCAAATTTATTTATGTGATTAGTGACCTAGAAATAGTTCAAGCTTCCTGTTTATTTCCAGGTTTAAATTAGGTTTTGACTCCAAGATTGTTAATGTGGTCCCAGACTGATAAGCACTGACAATCTGCCATAGTTGTTGGTCAATTTCACTCACTATTTACATTGTTATCCAAAAAAGGGATACATATAAGAAGAATTTTAGAAATAAGAAAAGGCCAAGGCAGAAACCCATTGATTTAACCTGAGCTTGACACAAGAAATATCCCCCAGCATGACTTCCTACCTTTCTCTATCTCCCGCTTGTCTCTTCCTTTGTACTCCTCCATCTCTGCTGAAGAGCCTTGAGCAGAGTTCTGTTTAACATTCCATGGGTAAACATTGGGCTTTATTGTAGCACTGTCCTAGAGTGTTCAGAGCTGAGGAGCTCTGGCCTGACTGATCCCCAGAAGACTAGTCCAAACATCAGAGCTGCAGAGGGCTGGGGAAAAACAACTCTAGACTAGGGGAAAAAAACGAGTCTGGAAGTTTTGTGATATTTTGTTAGACACAATGTGAACTTTTCTTCATGATAATGAATATACAAAATATGTGTGATTGTCTTGTTTTGGCATTTGATGAATCCTGGTGGTCTGAGCTTAGCTGGAGGAGATTTTATATATAATATGATAAGGATATAATCTGCAGTAGTCCATTGCAAAATTTAGTCCTGCATTTAAAAATGTTTGGAAACTTTTACAAACCATCACAGAATTACATGGGAGCACTGACAATGTTTCTAGGCATTTGAACTTCCACTGTAATCACCAGCTGCTGATTGTGGTGGTGGGATAATGGTAGTGTAATGGCAATGTTACTGGATTTGGCTGGAGTTTTTTTTACATTTTTTTTTTTAGACAGGGTCAACAAATGAACTGGAGAAATTAAAAAATACTTTTCCATCCCTCTTGTTTATTATTCCCTGGACCATACATCTTACTCCATACTACTGTACTTCAGGGGGACTGTCTCGGTTAATCCCGTGGCAGAAACAGATAAACAAATAGAGACATAATTAGCGTAGGTGCTGTTCCATCTAAGCAAAAATGATTTGTTCAACCCAAGCTAAAGAATAATAATAATGTACATTTGATCAGATATAACTGCAGTACAAGATTATAAGACGCATTATGTGAATGCTTGGCTAAAGAGATGTGTCTTTAATCTAGATTTAAACGGATAGAGTGTGTCTGAACACCGAACATTATCAGGAAGGCTATTCCAGAGTTTGAGAGCCAAATGTGAAAAAGCTCTACCTCCTTTAGTGGACTTTGCTATCCTAGATACTACCAAAAGTCCAGAGTTTTGCGACCTTAGGGAGCGGGTTGGATTGTAGCGTGGTAGAAGACAAGTTAGGTACGCAGGAGCTAAACCATTTATGGCCTTATAGGCAAGTAATAATATTTTGTAAATGATACGGAACTTAATAGGTAGCCAGTGCAGAGACTGTAAAATTGGGGTAATATGATCATATTTTCTTGACCTGGTAAGAACTCTAGCCGCTGCATTTTGGACGATCTGTAGATTGTTTATTGAAGATGCAGGACAACCACCTAGCAGTGCATTACAATAGTCCAGTCTAGAGGTCATGAATGCATGAACTAGCTTTTCTGCATCAGAAACAGGTAGCATGTTTTGAAGCTTGGCGATGTTTCTAAGATGGAAGAATGCTGCTTTTGTAACATGGGAAATATGATTTTCAAAGGACAAGTTGCTGTCTAATATAACACCCAGATTTTTGATTTTAGAGGACGTAACAGTGCATCCGTCTAGTTGCAAATTGTAATCCAAGAGATTCTGTGTAATGTTTTTTGGTCCAATAAGTAATATCTCTGTCTTATCTGAATTTAATAGGAGGAAATTATTCGTCATCCAATCTTTTACATGTTTTACACAATCTATTAGCTTATATAGTTTAGAAGTTTCATCTGGTCTTGTTGAGATATATAGTTGAGTATCATCAGCATAACAATGAAAACTAATCCCGTATTTTCTAATAATATTACCAAGAGGCAACATGTATATTGAAAATAGCAGAGGACCTAGGACAGATCCTTGTGGTACTCCATACTTTACTGGTGATAATTGTGATGACTCTCCATTTAAACGAACAAAGTGGTAGCGATCGGACAGGTAGGATCTAAACCATCTTAAAGCCTGCCCTTGAATACCAGTATAGTTTTGTAATCGATCTATGAGTATGTCATGGTCTATAGTGTCGAACGCAGCACTAAGATCAAGTAATACTAGCAATGAGATGCAGCCTTAGTCTGAAGCAAGAAGCATGTCATTTGTAATTTTAACAAGTGCAGTTTCTGTACTATGGTGAGGCCTGAAACCTGACTGAAATTCTTTATAGAGATCATTTTTTTGCAAGAAGGAGCACAATTCATATTCAATCTGCGAAAATACACACTGATCAACACCAACAGACTTCAACAGGAGTAACACACTGAAACAAAAAAAACCTGATGAATGTGTTTGTTTGTCTGCCAATACAGTGTGAATTGGTCTTTAAATGTACATTTCAGACATATAAGAACTAGAATCCTGCAGTTACCAAAACAGTTACTCTCAGCAAAAGGTACAAAAGCTGTCACTGAGCTTTTAAAAGGTATACCTTAGTACATATTTACCCCTAAATTTGGCATATTAGTACTCTGAAGGTACATTTTAGTACTTACCTAATACTTACCTTATCAGTGACAGACTTTAACTTAGCAGTTCATTTTCGATCTGAATTGTTGATCATCCACACATTCGCCACAAAATCATTTCTCAACAGTGTCAGAGGGGTTTACACATCGTCACTTACTGTCAGACTTGGTGTCAGACAGACAGAGCACAGGATCCAATATGATGAAGTACTGCTAGCCTGCAGATTGAGAGAGAGAGTCCAAAAAAATGTGTTTACACTTTTGAGCACACATAAAGTAGCCATTTCTTTTCATCCTCTTACTAAATATCAAGCAGATTGTTTAAATGTCAGCTGCTTAGACTGGGCCGAGCTGGAGTGGCGCACAGGGGCTGTGGGTGTGAAACATTACCCTTTCAGACTCACAGAATGACTGTGCTAATTAACAGAGGTACACTCCAACAAATACCAGATTAATGTCAATGGCCACGTCTAGGAGACTCAGGCATGGGCAGTCGTTCCATTTATAACTGCGCCCACAGGAAGGGAGTCAGGAGTGCTCCGTGTGATTTAATGGTGGAAAGGGAGACAGATGTCAGAGCCAGCAGCAGCAAATGCCCCTATACTCATCTTTAGAAAATAAATGGGATGCTTCCATGTCTAGCATGAGAGAGATTAGACACACAGTCATCAGTTGTGATCCAAACTGATTATACACACCGAAACACATAGCTTAACATGTCACTAATGTTCACATTTTATGATAAATAACCAGTGCTACTGTACCATAACATTACATAATATGTAGCACCTGATTCTCTGGTCAAAGACTATAGGGGAGAAGTGGGCTAGTTGTCACACTTTTTAGGGCACTAACATTTCTTACGGCAGGTTTGTTTGCTTATGTATTCATTCATTTTTTTTATGATTTAATTTAATTTTTTTCATTTTCCATTTCTGAATAGGAACATACTGTACCTTGAGATCTTGAGGCTATTGAACATTTCCACTGATATTGACCTGTAATAAAATGATATAGTTTATTGAACACAACATTAACATACAGGGTTTGTTGTTACACTTTGTGGTTACCTGGCTACCATTGTTGTCTCAGTAGGAACCTGCCAAACACAAAACAACTGCAGAATAAGCAGAGCATGAAAAGAAGATATACATTTTCAATTAATAAATTACATAAAATTACATCATTTAAAATATGACTTACAAAAATGTCCCAACCTGCCTTGACATTAAATTAAATATGCTTTTTTTGACATTAAATTAAATTAACATGTTGAGAACAAAGTTCACATTGTTCTGTTAAAATCTGTTTATATGTGTAGAGTTTTGAACATATAGTTTAGATATATCCCATGTGACAACCAGTGTTATTAACTTGATCTAATACTGTCTTTATATAATTTAAATAAATATAAATAATATTTTATAAATAATAAAATATTAATATTAACTTACAATATAAACAAAAACTAGAAATGTTTTAAGTTGAACTACTTAAATGACTAAAACTAAAACTGTTCATTAATGAATACTATAATAGAATATAAATATTACTAAAATAACAGCAGGATTATTTCATTTATTCTCCATGGTTTAATTAATTCATTTTTAATTTTCAGTCATTTTATCATCTGAATATGGTGGTTAGAGGGTCACTTCAGAAGCAGAAATCAAGACTTGAAGCCCCAGTGCATGACCTAAAAGTTCTGAAAGTGGTTCTTCAATAAAATGCTATGTAATTTGCATAAATAATAGCTTTGGTTCATTATGCCACCGTGATTGAAAACACACCCACACACGCTCCCATGTTCCCGCAGGAGCAGCAGCAGGGTAAACACACGGTGAGGAGTGACTGATGTCCGTACTGCACTCTCAGAGAAGGAGGAAAACAGTAAGGACTTGCATGGTGAGTCACGGCTAATCCCTGGAACCGCAGAAACAGAGGCAGAGCTTGTGGTGCCTGTGTGATGTGAAGGTTGTTCTCAGACAGCCTGCTATTCTTAGGCTCTCTGCATTTGTCTGAGACAGTGCAAAGTTTATTTTTTACCTTTTTCTTCTAAAACCGTACAAAGCAAAGTGAAGTAATTACAACCTTTCTCAGTCTTCTCTGTGCCGTTTCCTGTTGGTGTGATGTTTCTCTGTTCTCACTGTTCGCTGTGATGTTAAATGCTATATATCTGCGGTCTGGCCTGCTGCCTCGCCATCTCTGGAGAATAATCAATCTCACTAAAGGAAGAAATTCATGTCAAAAAAAAAAAAAAAGATTGTCATCAGAGAATATTTACTCAAACCTGTATTACTTTTTTTTTCCTTCATAGGAGATGATAGTGAATGGCAAGCAGGGTCTGTCAAGTTCAGAAAAAGGACCACAAAAAGAAGTACCACATAAATTATTCACTACTGCATATATGTGCATATTTTTTTATTTACTTTCTCAGGTGCTTTATTTAAAGCAATTTATAAATGAAGAACATCTCTAGATGTTCACAAGAACCTCACAGAGCAATACTCATAGTATAGCAGAAAACGAGATTAGAAAACAAACTAGAACTAGTGAACGATTGTACACTATATTCCAAGTCTTCTAAACTCATACAATAATTTTATGTGAGGAACAGACTACAATTCATTACTCCCAAATAATCTTCCCTGATACTGTGGCTCACAAATCTCATTTGTGCAATTTGAATGTGCATATTTACATTTGGTGCATCCAGATTGGTTAAGAGACACACAAGAACTATGGCTTGAGGGTGATTAATAATGGGGTAATTTTCATTCTTGAGGGAGCAATCCCTTTGAATTTTAGTCTTTTTCTCACACAAACCTATATTACATGACTTCGGTAGGCTAAGAATATACGGCATGAATCATACGGACTGCTTTTGGTCACCATTCACCATTCATGGAAAAGAGCAGCATGAACATTATACCCAATAACTCGATTTTGACAGTAGAAAGAAAATTCTGAAGGTTTGAATCAATGTGAGGGTGAGCAAATTATAAAACTACTTATTTAAATAACATGGTGTGGATCAGGGGAACATGAAGAATCTGTAAGAAAAGTGTAGTCTTGTACCTGTTATCATTTCCTGATACAGTTAACACTGCAACAATCACAGCTCCTCATTTCTCTCCCTCTCTCTTCATCCCTTCTGTCTGCACATTACGCTACACCCAATGAGGCGCTTCTTGAGGCCAAAAATAAGTTTGCACAAATGGCTCAGGGACTCTAATGAGCTACATGGGTCCTGTGCAGAGTTCACAAGGCTGGGACCTCTGCGATCTGCTTACCTCCCCAGAGTGAGGATGCTCTCCATAATCGATTACACTGAACAGGCGTCACATTTTTATTATCTACTGGAGTGGGCTGATCTTTCACAGTAGCCTCTAATCTAATTGGAGATGGCACCAATTCCCAGCAGCACAGGGCAGGCAGACAGACGCACATCACTGCTGAAATCAATGGTGCTGTGTTATAAATCAGCTTCAGTTCCCACATGCACCGCATAACCACACCAACCTGCCCTGCTATCACAACATAATACAGTCTCAGCACCTGCTGTGTATCAGGCCAAGGCTCAATGTAGTTCAGCCCAGTGAAGTCAAAGTATATGCCATCTCAAAAGATGCCATCCTCAGAGACTTAGCTTGCCTGACTGATGGTGTTGGTTTTAAAAATGGCTGTGAATTCAAGGCTAACTGGGGGTAAAGCTTTTCCAAGCATTAAGTGCAGCAATGAAAAAGGTTTTGAGTGATGTAGTCGTTTTACTCATGCTCTTATAACTGCAATAACAGTCTGTTGATTGCTGCTTGAGAGGCTGTGAGCCAAAGCCCATCTCAGCAATGAAAACTAACTCTCAGTTACAGATTGATTGGCTCTCATACAGTGGGATTGATGGCCAGTGTTAATTACTTAGAAATGAATAATTCAGCCCCGTAATGGCTGGATGAAAACGAAAAGCCCACAGTCAATAAGAAAGCTCCATCTGAGAAGATAACAGATTCCCAAAGGGCGAGAAGAAATCAAGAGCACTTACAGCGGAACTGAAGCATAGACTGGGCTGATCTCCAAAATGCTGATCCAGCCCCTCCCACAGTCCCCATACAGGGCCCATCTGTGGAGAATATACATAATAATGCTTTCTTGCTTTATGAAGTATTGCATATTTCATCTCTATTCTCTAACAGTGAAAGAGGAAACCAATGAATGCTAAACTGATTTAAGATGGAAAAACTAGTGGTAACATTATTGATGTACTCATTGAAGCACCAGTACCATCTAGTGGAGATTTGATTCTGAAACTTTTTGATGCCAAGGACTCTCAAACATGGAGATCGGTTTGCGATGAGCAATCTTTCTAAAAGGAAGGCTATATATTTTCATGTATATAAATACATTTATGTTGTGTGGGAAAAATATTACATGTAATATTATTACAGATACTACAACTTGAAATACACTACCGAAAAGTTTTTGAACAGTAAGATTTTTGAAGTTTTTTAAAGAATTCTCTTCTGCTCACCTCACCAAGCCTGCATTTATTTGATCCAAAATACAGCATAAGCGGTAATATTGTGAAATAACTGCTTTCCTTTTGAACATGTTTTAAAATGTAATTTATTCCTGATTTCAAAGCTGAATTTTCAGCACTCCAGTCTTCAGTGTCACATGATCCTTCAGAAATCATTCTAATATGCTGATTTGCTTTTGAAGAAACTATTTTATTGTTATTATCAATACTTAAAACAGTTGTGTACTTGTGTATTTTTTTCAAGATTTGTTTCACAACTTTTGACTGGTAGTGTACATTTTTCCAAAATTAAACATTTACATTGGCATTATACCCAAGTAAATTATTAAAATGTACCTGCTGGGCAAATAAAATATATTTTATTAACATTTTATTTATTAAATAAATAAAAATATATTGTATTAGGCCATCCATGTATCTGAGATTAACACGTCATTATAAAGCAGAAAACGATTGTAAAAATATTTTAATATAATTCATATCCAAAGTGTAAACATTACATTTGGAGTCCAAAAATACATTTTGTAAAAAAGATTATCTCTCTCAATCTTTTTTTCAAACCACCTGCAGCTCCTCAGACACAAATATAACTGAAATGTTCAGTAAAATCATTGCTATTTTGTTCTAGTTTTCTTTCTCTCAGTCAAACAGAATATCCTGTGCCAGTCATTTGTGTGGACGTGTGCTAGACAGATGTACTTTGGAGCGTTGGCTCAGGTTATTTGTCAGCTCACTGTGGAATAATAAGGAACCGAATTTGGGTTGATATGGCTTCATTCATTCTTGTTCTATTCCCATATATTCTGCTGCAGACCTTTGCAGGTAAGACCTACACACCCACTTACCTCTTATAAATCAATCTTCTTAGAGCTGACAGAGAACATACAAGGCACACTTGGCATTTGCCTTCTGACTTTCTGGGGTTTAATCATCATATTTACGTGTATGCTTTCAGTAGTTCCCCTCCAGTAAAGATTATAAACTCTCGAACTCTGTAACACCCCCAGGATCAGTGTTCCTAGATGGGGAGAAAGCTGACAGCATTTTGCGGAGACACAGGCGAGCAAACACAGGAATATTTGAGGAGTTTCTGAAGGGGAATGTAGAGAGGGAGTGTATGGAGGAGATGTGTGTCCTGGAGGACGCCAGAGAAGCCTTTGAAAATGATGAAAAGACAGTGAGTAGAGCAAGATGTGGTTCGTCAGTTGTCATGCATTGTGTAATATATAGTTCTGGGCAAATTATGTTGGTAAGTGTGTTTAATCATTGACCGTCATATTACCAAGGGCAAACAGGAGAAGATTTCTATATGTTAAAGGAACAGTTCACCCCAAAGATGAAAATTTGCTTAAAATGTACTCACCCCCAGTCCATCCAAGATGTAGATAAATTTGTTTTGTTTCGTCATTGGAACAGATTTTGGGGAAATTTAGCATTAGGCTACATCCCTTGCTGACTAATGGATCCTCTGCAGTGAATGGGTACTTCAATCCAAATTACTCCAGTCCATCCTTGAAGCAAAAAAGCTGCGTGTTTGTAATAAGCATATCGATCATTAAAACTGTTGTTTCCAGCTAAAATGTAAGTGCTCTATCCATAATATTGCTTTCTCTTCTGATTCTCTCCGTCTTGCCTGAATCAATAGAGAAACATGCATAGATCAAGCACCGTTTACAAGCGGAAACAGTCCAAAACCGTTCTAAACAAATACGTTGATGTATTTTGATGTGAGATGACAACATGGGATGAATGTTTTCTAGAGGAGGAAGCATCATTATGGATAGAGGACTTCTGGCCAGAAATTACTGTTTAAAGTTAAAAAAAATTTATGCTGTATGTTTAGGTAGCTATTGGACCAAAAAATTAAATGATATTTGAACCGGATATCATTATATTCTTAAACTCAGAATTTAGGAAATAAAATGCATTTGCCTAATATTTAATTAGACAAATTATTAAAGTAATTTAAACTGGATTTGAATCTCCGTCCTCTGTCCTTTCTGTGTTGTGATGGAGTCATGGGACAGGATGTCAGTGTGCATCCGGTTACAGACTCAAAGATGGATTCACATGTGAACCTATAGGGGATTTAATTACTTCTTAAATTCCTGATGTCCTGATTGTTACAAAAAACGTCATGTTTTGAAAAAAGACACTGCAGGCAAAATTTTCATGCAAAACATAAAAAAACTATGTATTTTTTTTTTATGTGTCAGTAGTTACATTTCCATGTGGCAAAGTCACTAAAACAGCTGTGAGAACTTTGGCCAGCGGTCCAACCTCTGAATTCTGCACAATCTTCCAATAAGACAATCAAATCCACATCCAGCACTTCCAAACCGGACAACTTGACAACCCCTTCAAATTCTAAACAGAAAGAAGAGAACTGAAATCGCGCCATCTCATGTTAAACTCCCTAAATGGGCATTTGAGGAGTTTTTGATGACTCCTGTACCAACCGTAAGTGCCCCAAAAAGCCGTATTGTTGGTGGCAATCCAGCTTTACCTGAAATCCCTTGGCAGGTAAAGACTATAAATATTATGTGCTTTAGCAATCAAAAATGCCTATGAGTAAATTAGTGAGTTACGGGCACATCTACTACAACACCCAAAATCATGTCATTTATCCCTGTTGACTGCTGATCTCTAGGTGGCGCGCTCAACACAGCAGGTATTCTGTGGAGGCTCCATTCAAAACCAGTTATGGGTCATTACTGCAGCCCACTGTCTAGTAGGGAGCCAGAATGGATCCTTCTACATCAGAGTTGGTAAGACTAGAACAACAGCCAAGGAAATACGTGATTAAATTAAATTGCTGTATGGCGCCAATATTTAAATTTAAATAATAGGCCTATTTAAAAATTGTGCCATTGGGCTTCGGGCAACCCGAGTTCGAGTCCCAGTTCCAGATGTAAGGTTTACACAAAAATATTAAACAGCACAACTGTTTTCACCATTGTTAATAATAAGATACTTTTGTTGAACGCCAAATAAATTTATGTTAGCGCGATTTCTGAAGGATCATGTGACACTGAAGACTGGAGTAATGATGCTGAAAATTCAGCTTTGCATCACAGAAATACACTACATCTTAAAATACATTCAAACAGAAAACTTATTTTAACTTAATTATTTTAAATTGTAATAATATTTCACAATATTAGTGATTTTACTGCATCAAATAAATATAGCCTTGGTGAGCATAAAACAATTATTTCAAAAACATTATCTTATATGCAACATTGCATCTCAGGTCATTTTCTTCTGAATATTTTACAATTCCAAGACCATTTATTAATAATATTACTAAACTAAACAACTGCTTCACAGGGGAGCATGATGTCTCCAAGACTGAAGGCACAGAACACAATCTGAACATCACCCGGTTTCATCTCACATCCCCGTTATGACTCCAAAGTAAGCCTCTACAATCATGACATTGCCTTGTTGCGGCTGCGCAACCCCATCCGGTTTACCCCAACTGTACGTCCCATTTGCCTGGGACCCATGCTCTTCTCCAACTCGCTGCTGCAGTCTGGATCTCTGGCTACTGTCAGCGGCTGGGGCCGTCTGCGCTTCCAAGGCCGAAGTGCAGTGACCCTACAGAACGTTGAGTTGCCTTATGTAGCCAGAACAGTGTGTAAGGAAAGCAGCAGTGACCCGATCACATACTTCATGTTCTGTGCTGGATACTCAGATTCTCCTAAAAATGCATGTCAGGGCGACAGCGGAGGACCTCATGCCATACACTACCGCAACACCTGGTTCCTCACAGGCATTGTCAGTTGAGGAGAAGAATGTGCCAAGAAAGGGAAGTATGGTGTGTACACACAGGTTGGTAACTATTATCGTTGGATACAGCACGTCATGGGTGTTACTAAGGGAGTACTGCTTAAAAATGTGGATCTATGATCTTGAATTCTCATCTCATCTGCACACATGAAGTAGGCCTATTGAAACCTGGAGAGAAAAGATGCACTTGTTTAATCAGGTGAAATAAATACATTTAGATTGTTTGTAATCTGTAACAGATTGTAGTCATGCTCCGCCCCCAAGACCTGGCTGGCCAGTGAGATTCCATCAATAAACCCTGTGCGGCAATACATGACTTAGTACCTTCACTGTCCCATAAGGACATATAATAATCCATAATCCATAGACATATACTGTTTTCCCCTGTGGTTTAATGAAAGCAGGTATGTTATTAAGCAGTATACTATACTGCCTTGCTACATGGTTAGAACCTGCTAAGGTTTCTTGACTGAGAGCTCAATCTCTCATTCAGACAGCAAGAAAAAAAAATGTAGCCCCTCAGGCTTTGAACTTCCACTGCCTTCAGAGGGAAAACTGGAGGAACGTGAGGGGAGATGACTGAAAATATCTGACACTAGAAACCTACTTAAGATTTCAACAGCATTCGTGACCTAGTTCTGAAAATCACTGGATCTTACCCATAAACACTGGAGGCATCAGATCACTCAGATCTCACAAAAGATCCTTTCATCATTTGAGGCTAGTCTCTGGGAGATAACAACACAGTTGATGTTTATGATGTGCCTTTGACTCTACAAAGTCTAATTCTAAAAAATCTCATTATAACTTGAACTATTTTTTTATTATCATTATTAATATATTTATATTAATTAATATATACACTACCGCTTAAACATTTGGGCTCAGTCAGATTTTTTTCTATGGAAAGAAGTGTGTTTCATTCAGAGAGGATACAGTAAAGACAATAATGTTCCAAAGATTTCGATTTCAAATAAATGGTGTTCTTTGAACTTTCTATTCATCAAAAAAGAAAAAAAAAAAATCTGAAAAATGTAACACCGAATATAACCACAAAAATATTAAGCAGCACAACTGATTTCAACATAAGTAATATTTCTTGAGCAGCAAATGATTTATGAATTATCATTTGACACTGAAGACTGGAGTAATGATGCTGAAAATTAAGCTTTGCAATCACAAGAATAAATTACATTTTAAAATGCATTGAAATAGAAAAAAACTAATAATATTTCACAGTATTACCGTTTTTACTGTATTCAATATATGCTCAGATCAAATAAATACTTGGTGAGCAGACGTAGGAAAATGTTACCGACCCCAAACGTTTAAATGCTAGAGTAGTTAAATAATAAGGTACAAATTATTTACTATTAAATAGTTTTATTTAAAAAAACATATTTCTTAATTTTGAATAGGCTGTACAAATTTAAATACAATATTGTTACAATACAACAGTCAACACAGATACATTCCTTCAAAAATAATAATTTAGAAGCCAGTCCCGAAAACAAACAAAAACAAAAATCAGGATTAAATGCCATTAGATATAGTGAGGTCCAAAAGTCTGAGACCATTAGTGAAAATGCTTTAGTTTAAAATTACATCTGAGTGAAAAACTACATTTACAAAATGAACTTGAACATGATGGAAAAAATGTGCTCTCAGACGTTTGGACACAAATAAGCATATAAATATGCAAAGCTGACAGTATATATGGCTAATACAGCACAGTCTACAGGCAGTTGTCCTTTACATGGCTTGATTTTGAGTGGGTGGCTGGAGCTCCACGCTGGAAGGGAACAACTTGATAGCAAAATTAATAACATAAGAGATATGTACTCCACAGCATCTCCTGCTGCTACACACAGCTCATTTCCACTTCAAAAGCTGGTATATCAAAGTCAGCCCTCCAACTGTGGGCCTGATTTAATGTAGTAAATTTATCGTCAGCAATTAATATTTCATTAAGCATTCTAAACAGTGGGTGTATTTAATGTTTGCTGTATGATCTCACTTAATAAGAAACCTCCATTAACACGGCTCTGATTGTGCAGCCGTGCCACACATTCAACACACGTGTGCTCTGCTCACCCCCTCATAACTCATATTTGTGGCTCCAAAGTCAACATTTACATGACGGCCCCCAGGTCTTCAAGCTGGCAGAGTAGATTCTGCATGTAAAGTGCCTGACAAGAGAATTTTACTCAATAAGAGAGGTAAGAATTGACGGCATGCAAAATTCATCCGGTTTAAAGCTGTAGAGAGACACAAACGGCCACAAATTTGTGTGACCTGAATAAAGTGCTTATAAATATTTTTTTGAAGTAACTAGTGCACTACTGAGCAAAGTCTGCATTAAATAAAAGAGGGGAAACCGGCATTATGGCACTGCATGATTTGGCATTGAAGTACTCAGGAAGAGCTCAGACTGAGGATAAATATAACAGTACAAGATAAATAACAGCACAAACAAACAGTTTAAAAAATTTTCATAGGTCTTCTGAGAGGGTTAACGGTGAAGACAGCGACGAAGGGGCCTTTTGATGGGCCTTGATTCATTAAAAACAACTGCAAAGTCTACTGGGACAATCCCAGTGTCAGAAAGTTCTAGGCTTCACCTAGTCAGGAGGACTGAAGTGTATTTAGGCAGAGGACAGGTGTTTACAGGCGCTCTCTGGGTTTTCTGAAATGGTGGAGATCTCTCGTAAGATGTAAAACGATTTGTCTTTTGCATTTTGGTAGCATCTGTCAATGAGGATCAGTACAAAAACTCTGGAATACGATCCTGCTGGTCAGGTCTGAATCCATGTAGTCACATACAGTCTGAGCTACCAAGTGTGAATGTTAAATGTCCAGTATTGCACTGGGCCATTCCTTCACGGCGAGCTGAGCTTCCGCAGCTTACGATTCCCTGGGTCTGCACAGAAGATATGGCAGAATGGATCTTAAGCAAACTCATCTTGGAACTGTACTAAAAAGGCAGTGGATGTCCAAATGGACTCTCACCTCCAAGCCGGTTGGAGTGATTCTTGATGCTTTCCCCCAGGATGCCCTGCAGGTTGGCAGAAGGGATACGGCCTTCCTGTCTGCGACTCAGATTCTTCACCAGCCTGTAAGAGTATACAGCTATACTGATTCACACCGAACCAATATCTAAACCCATTTTAGTGCCACAAAATTTGTGTTGTTGAACTAATGCGTTTTAATGAAATAATCAGGTTAATTTACCTACAGGTACCACAGAAAGAAGTTCACTCATAATGAAAGTCAAGTCACCTTTATTTACACAGCGGTATCTGTAGCAGCTTCACATTATTAAACAGGAAAGTAACATAATCAGTGATACCAGCTGCATAAAACTTAAGACAAATCCAAATTCTGCTGTAAAGCAGCTCTAAAAAAGCAACAGTGTTATTATTCAGCTCAAGTAAGTTCAGTTCAATAACTGTGTAAAAGTCTATGGATGGTGTAGAAGTATAAATGTGAAGGTTCAGAGTTTTGCCACATTCAGTATTTAATTGATAATGCCCTTTAAACTCCAATTAAATTCCTGAATTAGAATTAAGGTTACAAACAAGATGTAGAATTAGAATTTTCAAAAGAAGGAATATAATGAAAGGAAATTCATAAATTCATTAAATCAACTTTTGCATTTGAATGGGATTTAAAGTAATTCTGAATATTGCCCAATTCTGGTAAAGTTGGCTAAATTGTTCTTTTTGATATGGGACTACATTTCCCATAACACTTCACTATTCAAATATTTTTTAAATTTGAAATCAAGATATTGATAGTTTACCCCAAAATAAAATTTCTATAATCAATTATCATATTCTTCCAAACCTGTATCATGTTCTCTCTAGTGGAACACAAAGAAGATATATTAAAATATTCTGGTAACCATTGATGTTCACTTGACTTCCAATTTGTACCACTGAGACATTTCTCAATACATCTTCTTTTATGTTAAGTCATAGAGGTTTGGAACAACATGAGGGTGAGTAAATGATGACAGAATTGTCATTTTTGAATGTTGCATTTCTCCCAGAATGTCCCTTTAAGTTCGCACACATCACTCACCACTGGCCATCATTTTCCTCATGCTGTAGTTGTATGACATCACCACACTTAATGATGAAGTTATCTGTCCCATTTTTATGCCAGTCAACGAAGGCCCTGTATCTACCTGCAACCTAAAACAAACAGATGAGCAAGTAAAAAATAACAAGTGTCGCCCTACATGAGTGAGTGAGTGTGGGATGTTCGTCTCTCACCAGATGGGCGGTGTCCTCCTCCTCAGTGTCAGACGGGTTAGAGAGGCTGTTTGCTCCACTCCAGTCCTCCAGACCTTCACAGATATCTACAGAATAAGGTGCGCCCGGCCAGCCTACCACAAACACACCATGTGCATGTTTCGGTGTAAATCGTTGCATTCTGATTCATAAATTACATTCTGAATTTAATATACAGTGTCTGATGAGCCTAACTGATGCTGACAGCCTTCGTGAGCTTCAGAGATCATGCATGTGGGTGGAGAAATCACATGCTCTTTCAAGTTTCATACTGAGTGTGTAGTTGAAGTTTGTGGTGACATGGATAATGGTTTTATGGCAGAAACATGAATGTGTGTTGGCTTGGGTAATTTTTAACAGCAAACATTACGCTTCAACTACACTGCTTAGTATGTGTGCAAAATATGTGTTTAGAAGTTGGTGAGTATATCTAAGGCCCAAAACATTTTTAGTTATCAGGACAAATACTTGATTTCACATGCAGTTGCTTTCTGAATTTAAAATGCAATGCATTTACATGTGTTGCAATACTGTCATGTCATTTGTAGGTTTCTTTACCTGACCATTTACAGTTATACTACTTACTCTCACCCAAAACAATTAGTAAATTCACAGGAAAATATAGATATACAGACAATATAAGATTTCCCATCTCTCGCCCCCCTCTCACCAGGGAACATGGTTTTCACGGATAAGCGTTGATACGCATGCTCTGATTTGTGACTGCGTGTTTTGAGTTTGAGCTCCATCAAGTTGATTCTTTATCCATTTTATCATCCATCTTAAAAACAATTTTATACACTATCATTTTCGTTTCTATAACGTGTGAATATATCCCCTATAGCATTCTAAAACAAAACCAATCAGAGCGCCTTGTTATCACTAGTTTTATTTTGATTTATCGAGTCTACTATTAGCTTATAGCCCGTTAGCATCGGCAGCGTGGCTGCCGCTAATCTCGCTTACATTGCTAATACTCTATTCACACACTACCATTGTTTCACAGTTACTTGCTTAAATGGCGGATGTGTCTCTACCTTTGAGTGCAGGTGAGGACACATTCGAGCTGCATTCGGTGCAGCTGGAGCTGGAGGCCGTGGAGAAGCAGATCCACGACCTGGTGGAAAAGCAGGCCCAGCTGAGAGAGCGGAGAGCCACGCTGGAAACATCCCGGGCTGACGCTCACAATACGGGGTAAGTATACAGCACGCTGCTAACACTACCACCACCTCTACTCCATGTGTTTCTCTGCACAGACCCTGTGCACCCAGGACGCGATCTTCCCAGATATCCTTCATGGACACTGGGTGCACCAGCAGCGGAAGATGCGAGCCAGGCCCTGGGCGACGACCTCTCCCCCTCCGCCACCTCCGGTCTTCGAGATCTCCAGCCGGAACCGCTTCGCTCCCCTCCGCGAGACGGAACGCGACGCTGTGATCGTCGGAGACTCCATCATCCGGCACGTCCGTGCTACGTTAGCTGAAGGTAAAGTGCACACTCACTGTTTCCCCGGTGCTCGTGTTCTCGATGTTTCTGCGCAGATACCCGCGATCCTGAAGGGCGATGAGAGCATCGGTGCTGTCGTGCTGCACGCGGGGGTTAACGACACCAAGCTGCGGCAGACGGAGACACTGAAGAGGGACTTCAGGAGCCTGATTGAGACGGTACGCAGCACATCACCCGCGACGACGATCATTGCGTCAGGACCGCTTCCCACGTATCGACGAGGACACGAAAGGTTCAGTAGACTTTTTGCTTTAAATTAATGGTTAATGTCATGGTGTAAAGAACAGAAACTGCTCTTTGTTAATAATTGGAATTTTTTCTGGGAGCGTCCTAGGCTTTTCCGTGCTGATGGCCTGCACCCCAGCAGAGTCGGAGCGGAACTCCTGTCGGACAACATCTCCAGGACGCTACGCTCCACCTGACTAACAATTGTTTATGTCTAAAATTTTAGAAAAAGTTGTCTCTGCTCAATTGTGATCCTTCTTGCAAAGAAATGATCTCTATGAAGAATTTCAGTCAGGTTTCAGGCCTCACCATAGTACAGAAACTGCACTTGTTAAAATTACAAATGACTTGCTTCAGACCAAGGCTGCATCTCATTGCTAGTATTAACCATCTTAGTGCTGCGTTCGACACTATAGACCATGACATACTCATAGATCAATTACAACACTATACTGGTATTCAAGGGCAGGCTTTAAGATGGTTTAGATCCTACCTGTCCGATCGCTACCACTTTGTTCATTTAAATGGGGAGTAATCTCAATTATCACCAGTAAAGTATGGAGTACCACATGGATCTGTCCTAGGTCCTCTGCTATTTTCAATATACATGTTGCCTCTTGGTAATATTATTAGAAAATACGGGATTAGTTTTCATTGTTATGCTGATGATACTCAACTATATATCTCAACAAGACTAGATGAAACTTCTCAACTATCTAAGCTAATAGATTGTGTAAAAAATGGAAAAGATTGGATGACCAATAATTTCCTCCTATTAAATTCAGATGAGACAGAGATATTACTTATTGGACCAAAAAAAACAGTACACAGAATCTCTTGGATTACAATTTACAACTAGACGGATGCACTGTTACGTCCTCTAAAGTCAAAAATCTGGGTGTTATATTAGACAGCAACTTGTCCTTTGAAAATCATATTTCCCATGTTACAAAAACAGCATTCTTCCATCTTAGAAACATTGCCAATCTTCAAAACATGCTACCTGTTTCTGATGCAGAAAAGCTAGTTCATGCATTCATGACCTCTAGACTGGACTATTGTAATGCACTGCTAGGTGGTTGTCCTGCATCTTCAATAAACAAGCTACAGATAGTCCAAAATGCAGTGGCTAGAGTTCTTACCAGGTCAAGAAAATATGATCATATTACCCCAATTTTACAGTCTCTGCACTGGCTACCTATTAAGTTCCGTATCATTTACAAAATATTATTACTTGCCTATAAGGCCCTAAATGGTTTAGCTCCTGCGTACCTAACTCGTCTTCTACCACGCTACAATCCAACCCGCTCCCTAAGGTCGCAAAACTCTGGACTTTTGGTAGTACCTAGGATAGCAAAGTCCACTAAAGGAGGTAGAGCTTTTTCACATTTGGCTCCCAAACTCTGGAATAACCTTCCTGATAATGTTCGGGGTTCAGACACACTCTATCTGTTTAAATCTAGATTAAAGACACATTTCTTTAGCCAAGCATTCACATAATGCGTCTTATAATATTGTACTGCAGTTATATCTGATCAAATGTACATTATTATTATTCTTTAGCTTGGGTTGAACAAATATTTTTTGCTTAGATGGAACAGCAGCTACGCTAATTATGTCTCTATTTGTTTAACATCCCGTGGTAACTAGGAATTACAGAAGCTTCAGTCTGGATCCAACCCTTAAATGATCTGAGATGACCGAACACCTGAGAAAAGATAATGCCAACCCCTCAGAGGACCTCAGAGGATGCCAATGCTCAGACAACATACAGAATTACCAAATTTTGCCATAAACTAAATATATTAAGGTTCTGCAATATATAAATATATTGTGCAAACTTAATTTCCTGTAGAGCTGCTTTGCAACGATTTGTATCGTAAAAAGCGCTATACAAATAAACTTGAACTTGAAAGACAATATACAAACACAACAAATATGATAAAAATAAAAATAAATAATATTATTAAATGTATAATAATAGTAAAAATAATAATAAATATTATATCAATTATTAACATGTACTGTATATATACATGCACATGTACCATAAACATTTGGGGCAAGTATGAATAAGCTGATCAATGCTGAATTTACTTGATCTAAAATACAGTAAAAACAGTAATATTGTAAAACATTGTATCATTATTACTCTGGTCTTCAATGTCACATGATCCTTCAGAAATCATTCTAATATGCTGATTTACTGCTCAAGAAACATTTATTATTATCAGTGTTGAAAACAGAGCGCTACTTAATATTTTAGTTGAAATAGTAATACTTTTTTACAAAAATATATTTTGTAACAATGTAAAAGTCTTCACTGTCTCTCTTGATAAAATGAATGCATCTTTGCTGAATAAAATTATTAATTTCTTTAAAAAAAAATTATACTTGCCCCAAACTTTTACGGTATGTATATGTTGAATATACGATATAATAGGTATGTTGTATATACGCAGTGTATATCAATGATAATAATGCTAATGTTCGAATGATACACTATTACCCACAAACAATCTTGTTTCATCATACTTGTTTTCCTGCTTCTAGGATACACTACAGCAAATGCATAAATACACTTCAAGATTCCATGTTTGGTCTTTTAACAACAAGTCTAGTTAAAGAAAATGTGTACATTTAACACATCCCGCATTTACATATCTCAACAAAGATTAGGTGAGTATGTGCAGGTGTTTGTGTGCGTAATGCTCACTGCGTCTGTTGCGCTGGTGCTGGTTAGAGCAGCTGAACGGATCTGGACTGCTGTGGCCCGACTCAGTCCCCTCTGAGCTGACTGACGCTCTTTGCTGTTTGCTGTGGGACAAGAGTAGAGCTAGAAGTAAATAAACCATTATTCACACATGCACCATCTTTTCTATATGAAACACAAGAGCCAAACCAACCATTAGCCCAGCGCAAACCATGTAAGAAGCTGGCAGATATGGACAGATGGTGGTAATTTCAGGCCTGCAAGGCAAATGACTCTTTCATAACAGCATAGAGATGTGCTGATAAGGAAATGGAGCGAAAATAAGCGATACAGTATTGATTTGTCAAAATATGACTCAACAGGCTGAGCCGGTTACAACCACTTTATCATATTTGTCTTGATCTCAAAATAAGTCCTGTCTTCAAAGCGCTGCTTAACAGCCAAAACAATGGAGTCAAACCAAACTCTTCTGGTGTTTGCTTTTGTTTGCATGTCATGCAAAACAGATGCAGAGATGCTGGCAAGGCGTCTGCCCATTATGTTAATGATAAGGGTACTACTGGTGTGATCAGAGGGGTGGGGTGTGTATGGAGGGGACGGCGATGGTGGTTAAAGTGTGGCCGTAGCAGCCCTGTATGTGACGGAGCACAGATCAGAGTGACCCTCCTCCTGCCTGATTTACCACTGAGCGTCACTGTCGCTGGGAGGGGCGAGTGAGGCGTGGGCTCCGAGCGCGAAGGCACACACACACACCCCCCGAGAGGGACACAAGGTCCAGACGGGGGAGGCAGCCCTTAAGAACGCCACCGGAAGGCCGCACGGCCCTGCGGGAGGACAGGCAACCACACACAGCGGCTTCATTCCCATCATCAGCAGAACATTTTCATACACTGAGTACTTTTACATACTTTTACTGAATTGATTTGTTAAAATGAGACATCCTGAATGTGTACGGGTTCTGTCTATGCAAATACAAGTAATATGTTTTAAATATGGCTTATACATGGATCCAAAATTAACACTCGCCAAAATGTGAGTAAAAACTGCATTGGTGAGTAAATAAAACAGTTGGTCAGTAACTTTATTAGGAACTGAAACATTATATGCTTGAAGTAAAATCCCTCACTAATATGACATAATTAAAATCTTAATACATCAAAATCTAAAGACATATAAACCATAAGTTGTATACTAAAGAAAAAAAAGAAAAAAAAAATATATATATATTTATATACTGTGTGTGTATATATATATATATATATATATATATATATATATATATATATATATATATATATATATACACATACATACACACACAGTATATAAATATATATATATATATATATATATATATATATAATCTTTATATTATATATTTTTAACTTCTGTCTGTAAATTATATATTTTTATGTTTTAATATATTTTAAAATGTAATTTATTCCTGCGATGGTAAAGCTTCCGGTCTTCAATGTCACACTATCCTTCAGAAATCATTATAATATTCTGATTTCTCTCAAGAAGAGCTTCTTTCTTTCTCTCTTTTTTTTTTTTTATAACAGAAACAGCATTTATTTAAAAATAAATATTTTGTATGATGCACTAACATATATACAGTATATATATATATATATATATATATATATAATATAAAATGTTATATAATTTAATGCCATATAAAGTTAAAAAAATATAACATCAATAGTAAAAACATAAATGTATACATATGTATGTTTTTACATTTTATAGTGCATTATATTATTTGTTGTATTTATTATATACACTGTACATAAACTACTACTGTATGTTTATTTTTACAATCATGCACAATTAAATTCAAGACCTGTATATTTATGACCGGTAACATTTCTTAATGAACAAAGTTACATATAATTAAAAATAATAAGTTAATTTTGGACCGTGCTTACAGATCATATGGATTGCTAAAGCGGGGACTGTACAAGCAGGGAGGGTACTGTTATTGGTGGGATTCTGGGAAGGAAGTGTCATGTGAGAGATCTAACAGCTAAAAGCAGCAAAAAGCTGGTCTAAGCCAAAGGGTCAAGGAGAGAAAGAGTGATCGATGAGGGTTGGATCAGGGATTAGAGAGGGGCTCAGGAACAGTTATCTGTACACCAGCGGATTCTTACCTCACTGAGTGAGGAGACGACATCTGCATCTGCTCTGAGACTGCAGCAGAGTGACACAACTCCTCTGGACCAATGAGAGAAGAGCACACATTACTCAAAGTACTTGTGGAGGAATAACAGTGACATTTAATCACGGGAAATGTACTGAGACCTTTGAGCTGTTTCTGCTGGTTGGTCAGGATCTTTCTGATCTCGTTCAGCCAAGTGATCTTCACCTCCACTGTGGGTGCCTATGAGAAGTTTTTGCATAACAATGGTAAATGTGTCAGTAATCATGGTTGCTGTCCATTAAGTAATACTTTTTTATTATATTATAATTAGTCTTTGCATTTATTTTACTGCTTATTTTTATATTTGTATGAGAAAAATATAATGAAATTCACATAATGACATAATTTGACCAGTAATTTCTGAATATTACACTGTTACACTGTTTTTTTACACTGAATCATGTTTATATTTGAAACTTGATAAATGTGTATATAGTTCTCTAAGTTTCATTCATTTTCAATTAGACAAATCAAGTGTAACAGCTGTTAATTTGTGAATCTGATGCAGCTAACCGAAATGATAACCTCTCTGAAAAGGAGTTGAAGAAGAATTGCTGTTGTGTT
Source organism: Barbus barbus (assembly GCF_936440315.1). Classification (NCBI taxonomy): domain Eukaryota; kingdom Metazoa; phylum Chordata; class Actinopteri; order Cypriniformes; family Cyprinidae; genus Barbus; species Barbus barbus. The sequence continues at coordinate 21,995,346 of NC_136761.1, read as the reverse complement.
CATTTTTGGATGAACTCTCTCTTTAAACATTCTCACCTGTATCACATAGACTTCCTCTCTGCCACTGTACCAGATCTCAAACTTCTTCACATCTCCTTTGACGTTCTCCGTAATGCCGACTGCACTCATCTGCCAGCATAAACAGCATTTTATACTCATGGATGGAAACACATGCGAATCTGAAAACACACAGCTACCTGCTGTATAAACATGTCATATCCTGTCACATCCCGTGATGTAGCATCACTTTTTAAAAACAAGGAAGGAATGTTGCCATGAGTAAACAGGCTGATATACAACGATGCATCCACATGCGATGCAGGCAGGGCTTTCTGAGATTGCACATGTGCTCCCAGCAGGAAGTGTGCGCCGTACCTTAAGACAGTGCTTGAAGCTGTAGGAGGGAGTTTTGTCAGCGTTCTCTCCATGTTCCTCCCGACGCTTGCAGAAGAGGAGCGCGTGCTCATGCAGGAACAGGTGTCGCTGCATGGGCTTGAAGCGGGCCAGCTCCTTCACTCGGGTCGGACCCTTCTTATGACTAATCCACACGCTGAAGGAGCCTTGCATTAGCACGCGGCCCAGATTGCTGAGATCCCCCTGCAACATACAACTTGTTAGCTACGCATTCACACACACAAACTCACACACGCTCACTTTAAGTTGGTAAAAATGTCACCTCATATCCGGTGATGGCAATCTGGTGCATTGAGTCATTGACTGACTTCAGCAGGTCCAGCATGGCTTCTAGCGCCCCCTGCAGTTCAGAAACTCTCTCACAGCCTGAGCTGTACTTCAGAAGCTCCTATTATTAAACACACAAACAATTCCTTGGATTTAATGGACAAAAATATTCCTACATCAGAATTAAAAAATAATAATTTTTAATTACAAGTAAAATTACGAAAAAAAAAGGTTGCTATGAAATCTTATTTACAAGCACGGAATAAAAACTTTTTATCTCACAGTTCTGACTTTTTTTCTCCTAATTGTGAGTTTATATCTCACAGTTCTGACTTTTTTTTTATCTCACAAACTGTGTTTCCCTAATAATGCAATTCCAAGTTATGAAATCACAACTGTGAGATTACAGACTTTTTTCCCCCAGAACTTCAGGTTTATATCACGCAATTCTGACTTTTTTCCTCGCAATTCTGTTTTTTTCTGAATGCGCATGTAGAATTATGGGGAAAAAAAAGACGCAAACTCAAAATTCGGAGAAAAAAAAAAAAAATTAAAATCACAATTGCGAGTTTATATCTCATAATTATGACTTTTTCCTTACAATTGTGAGTATATATATTGCAATTGCAAGCTATGAACTTGTAACTGCGAGTTTACATTTCTTATAATTTTTTCAAAGTTTACGTCTACAATTTTGACTTTTTTCTCTAAATTATAAGTGAAACAAGGTCTCAAGATTCTCAGCTTTCAAATTTTGTGATTTTTAAAGAAATTCAATCAATAAATACCATTTTGTGGCTCTTTAATTGCTCACGGTATTGCCTCAGTTAAAGCAGCATGTGAACCAATCTTCTTTTCATATTTACTTAAAGTAACAAATGACTGTGAATGAACATCAGAATGTATTTTATTTCAACCGTGGAACACACCATTTTTCAGGTTTAAGTTACGAATGGTCAGCTCATCTGTCAATCAAGCTCTTTGCAATTGGTCGATTGTGAGGCATTAACTCTTAACATATGTTTATTCTGTGGCAGAAATAAGGTTCCACAGGTTGCATTGTGATATAATACTAAACGCATACCGCAGTTCACATGAACCACCTTTTCAAGTATACTCAGGTAGGAGTTCCTGATCAAACGGACTTGGTACCAAAACATATATAATAAAAAGTATTAAAAAAATTTAAATGCAAAAAGACAATTTTATATGAAAACACCCTAAATTCATATTTGTATTCAGCTGAAGCTTGCACCTTTAATAGAAGCTGATACTTTGTAAGGCGCTGGACTGGTTTCAGTAGGTATGAGTCAAGAGCAAGTTTGTGTTCCAGCTTCTTCTGGCACTCCTGTAACACACAGGACACATCCCAGATCTCTTTTTAGACGCATACCAGTGTGCTGCAAGTATTTTTAAAGATAGAGATGGTTTTTGATACCTGAAAAAACGGGCAGTCCGAGAACTGCCTCCATAAAGAATCAGATCGAGGCTTGTTCTGACAGTAACATTCATACAAATGGAAATGGTCTTTCTGAAATCAGACAGATAGTTTATGTTAGATATGTTCTGTAAAAACAAAAAAGACAGACAGATATGAACAGTAACCTCAAATTGGTGTCATATGGTGTTATAAACTTCCTCACCCTTTCCAGAAAGCAAGCCCCTACTGCCTCAGGGCTCTCCAGACAGCTTTCCAAATCCTGCAGGAAAACACTGGAGAACAGAAGACACAAGTCACACACTTTGGAAACAGTGCTGGGGAAGCGCCGTTGAAAATGTTACTTGCCAAGCTACAAGCTACTTCATAATTTAATGCAATTTTATGTAATACACTATCATTCAAAATGTCAGGGTTGGTAATATTTTTATGCTCACCAAGGCGGCATTTATTTGATCAAATATACAGTAAAAATAGTAATATCAAATATGTTTACAATTTAAAATAACTGTTTTCTATTTCAGTACATTTTAAAATTTCACTTATTCCTGTGATGGCAAATCTGAATTTTCAGAAATCATTCTAATGCTCAAGAAACAATTCTTATTATGATCAATTTTTAAAACAGTTGTGCAGATTAATAATTTTGTAGAAACTGTCATACATTTTTCAGTATTCTGTAATAAGTTCAAAGCACTTATTTGAAATATATTTTTTGTAACATTATACATGTCTTTGATGTCACTTAGTATTTGTGTATTAGTATTTCATTAAAATTCCTACTGACCCCAAACTTTTGAATCAAAAGTTCATTATATAATTACCCACATTTTAACATGTTATTATTCTGTTTTTCCTACTGCATTTTTACAGCAAATAAAAAAAAAATTCTTCTTGTTTTAAGCTTAATTCTACCAAAAAAAGTATGTATTTAATCCAAGACACAGAACAATGTCTAAAAACTCTACAGGTCCTTAGTATCTTAAATAATGGCTTCTAAATTGTAAATGTATCGTCTTGTAAAGATGTTTAGATATGTATACTGGAAAACAAACCAACGAAATTATAAATTGATTTTGACTCCAAACTATTGAAAAGTAGAAATCCAGTACACATTCACAACATCTAATGTGCATTATATCTATAACTATACACTACAATTAGTAGCCTATGTATTAAATCTAATTTTCAGTACAGAAGTATACATATATAATGTGTTAAACATGTATACACATAGTATGCTGGACAAATCTAGTATGGACTCTATCAAGTACGCATAAAATGCATAACATCCAGTATGCACTACAATTAGTATGTATTCATTTTAATATGCACTACAAATGTAGTGTGCATTATACATAATATGCAATACAAAAGTAGTATGCACAATATCTAGTATGCATAATTATTTTAGCAACTAATTCAGTTCCTTATTTCCCAGTTGCACTATGCCATTTCTGTCTCAGTAACGGATAAGACTGACTGACACTCAGTGAGAGGTCACACAGCTGTCTATCAGAACCCCTACTCTGCTGACGCGCTCCCTTCCAGCTGAGCTCTCATTGGCTTAATCAAATCCTTATTTGACCAACAGCCATTTAGCTGTAATTAAAGTGCTTTAATTGGCGTAACGGCTTCCTGCAGTCAACCAATTTGGCAATCTGCCTCACCCGGGGATGAAGACCCAGCAGGCAAGACAGGTTTCAAAGCCACTGACAAAACACAGCTGCACAAACCGATAAGGTTTATTAAAATAAGATGTTTTAAGAAGGTGTCTTGAAGTCAAAACTGTGAGTGTGTAGTTGTGTCTGAACTTCCGAGGCTGAGGATTTGCTGTTTTATCTCACAGGAAACAGAATCGTATTTCGGTCTGAAGCTATTCTTTACATTTTGCTCCTGCCGTTAGCAGCGGAGTGAAGTTCTCTGTGTGTGGCCTTGCCTGCTATGGAAGTTGTAGATATCAGGCAAGTTTCCAAACAGCACATCTCTCTTGTTGCGGAGACTTGCTGGCAGGAGCGGAGCGAGAGACGGATTGTCCATTTCAGCCCTGTAGCCCTGCAAATCCAGACAAATAGAGTGAGAGAGATCATAAACAAATCCATAACATCAACACCATCTTCAGTGTCACATTCAGAAAAAGAAAGGTCATCTTACCAAGAGCACTGCCAGCAGCTCCTCCACATAGATCCTCTCGGTCTCGATCAGCTCCTTCATCACATGTCTGGAGTCACACACATTCACAGGGTCATCAGACACAACGGTGTGTCATTTAAACAGACAGTGTCAGACAGCAGACTAACCGTTTGAGCAGATCAGTGCCGTCTTCTCCATCTATACTGTACGGGAGAGAGCTGGCTGTCTGATAGTCATGAATCACCTCGATCTGAACCACACAGAAAACACAGAGTGATTTCCTTTAGAAACAAGCACAAGGCGTTGATTTAATCAAATCACACATACTGCACCATTTCCATCTTTTCTGATCTTAATATATCTTTCTTATAATATGAAAAGTGAAATACAGTCTATGGGTGTTTCTTCAGCTTTGGGTAATTCAGTGGTGGATTTTTATTTACAACATTACTTATTTGTTTTAAAAAACCTAAATTTCAACTTTTTGTCATATGACGATCACATCTTGAAAACTGATGTGTGAGGGAAAATCAAAACTTACTATATATTAAAGTGAATATTATGGTAAAACAATTTTTTTTTAATGTCATTGTGAAATGTGTGAAAATGTGATTTCATTGTTTTAGGATAAAATCAGCCTTAAAAAGGCAATAGGAGACAGCTATTTTATTTTGAACATGTTTAAAATGTCATTTCCATCACCATATTTTGCATTACAGAGCCCTTACAATAATACAATAAATCATTTGAGCTGTAATGGAAATTACTTGTGAATTATTCCGTGATTATACATACGAAATTAAACTAGTGACTCAGAGAGTTTATTTTCTAATATTCAACAGGATCATAGTTGAGGAAACATCCATATATATACTATACATTACAGTACTGATAGTAAATTAAGACCTAGTTTACTATCAAAAGAACCTCCAAATTTATTCATAAAGACCAAGTGAAAAAGCGCTGTTACCTTCCTGGAGTTTGGGCTTTTCCTTGATGTTCTTTTGCCTGGTAATGGGAGGTCAAAGGTGAACTTTAGACTGGAATTAAAATCTGTTTTAAAACAAAAAGAGCAGTTGGATACAACACAGAATTTATATGTATGCTGCAAAACGTGCAGCTTTAGTACGTGCTATGAGAATATTTTTTGAAGTTGCATTTTTAAAAGTGCAGACTAGTGACTGGGCATAACATAATATCAGTTTGATCTGACTTTGGAAGTCATTCAGAGGTCAATACCAGTTTATGACCTCAGTAAGTGAATAAAACCCTCCCTAAAGCCCTTGTTTCAGCTACAGACCCATCTTTACATTGCGTTCCTGTCAGATCCCTTTTGATGGGCTCTTATCCAGCTGTGCTGAAGATCATAGTACGTCAGGTGAGCTCTGCACGTCTCTATGGCTTCCTCCCTTGATCTCTCCATCTTAAAGTGCTTCAACTCTCTCAAGAATACTGAATGCATGATGACCGAATCTCTGTAATTTATTCTCTCCCATTATATAGTTCATAATTTTATTCTATAATACATTATTAATCTGCAATTCAATTGACTTTTTTCTCTGTACTAGTTTTCTAACAAATTTCCATAGTCACTTGTGAAATATTTAATTTAATGGTCATTATACAAAAGGATCTGACAGCTGAGGTCCACTACTGACCAATCAGAATCAAGTATTCCACAGAGCCACATATTAAAGGTTTGCACTGTGAGGTAAACAAAAAGTAATGCTTCCTAATTTACATGTCGTTCATTTGAATATATGTGACAGACAAGCCTGTGTTATGGGTCATCAGAGTTAATAAGGATCAAAGGTGCTACATGTGAATTGCAAATGCACCTTATTTCGGAACTCCCCAGGAAGTCTGCATTATCCACAGGGGTTTATTAGGAAAAAGGTGCAGCTGTGCATTTGTAAAGGTACTGTACATAACAGCTATAGTAAGATTTCCTGTCATTACCCCAATGCAATCCACTTTAAGCAAAGCTTTGATCAGTTTTTGCACTGTAGCAAGTGATGTACATGACAGAATAATGTTGTCTAGATAAAAAACATTTTGTGCAAAAAGTAACTATTGATAAGATTGTGAGAACTCACGGCTGAAAAATACTGAGGATAAGTGGGCCCAAAATTAATATTGCACTGCCGCATACCATGTTTGGGGGAGAAGAGGGGGGATTTTGCACGTGGTGGGTTCTCTGGACGAGGGGCCACCAGCTGGATTGGTCGGACATGTTTGTCTGCCAGTTTCCTCAGGCAGTTCTGTCTGGACTGAATCAGAGCCTGCACAGAGTTATGCTTCTGAAAAGTCTTCTCTATATGAGCCTGAAACACAACACAGTAAAGAATTTCCATTTATATTTAGCCTTAGAGGGTCCAAATACATCCATCAGAAGCTACATTTCTAAAAGGATGCATAGGAATTTACATCAAACAACTACTGAAACTGGGTCTAGTCTCATTTCTGTAGTCTGTAAAGTATTTACCTGTAGACAAGGAGTGAGCACAGATTCATACTCTAGAAAGAGCACATCCACGCCAGCACTGAGGAGAGGTGGCGTCGCCTCCTGGAACCTCTCGATATCTCGAAGAGCTGCCTGCGCACCCTCTTTAGACTGGAATTTATCCACCTGCTGATTGGCCAAGAGATAAGCCCCATCATCACACCACCGCTGAGCCTGCAAAACAAAGAAAGATTTCTTTGTTTCAAAAGAAATTAATACTTTTATTTGGCAAGGACGCATAAAATTGATCAAAAGTGGCAGTATTTATATTTATTATTTTATTCAGATTTATATTGCAAATAAATGCTGTTCTTTTGATTATTCTACTCATTAAAGAATACAGAAAAAAAATCATAGTTTCCACAAAAATATTAAGCAAAACATAAGCTGTTTTCAACACTGATAATAATAAGAAATGTTTCTTTAGCAGTAACTAAGCATATAAGAATGATTTCTGAAGGATCATGTGACACTGAAGGAGGAGTAATGATGTTGAAAATTCAGCTTTGCCATCAAAGGAAGAAATCATATTAAAATATATTCAGATAGAAAGCAGTTATTTTAAATGGTAATAATATTTCACAATATTACTGTTTTTCTTGTGTTTTGATCAAATAATTGCAGGCTTGATGAGCATAAGGGACTTCTTAAAAAACATTAAAAAAATATTTTTTTCATAATAGTATAAAAAATTACTATAAAAAGAAAAGCAGTGAATATATTAGCCCACCTCTTCGAGGTGGCGCAGCAGGGTCTGTGCTTGTGTCAGGGAGTTGTGTTTAATATTGAGGGCAGAGGTCAGGGTGTCACACTGATGTCTGAGTTCATTACAGCGCTGGATAATCAGAGCCATGGCATAGTGGTGTCCAGCAGCCAGCTGATGCCCATGCAGGATAAGAACCTGAGCCCGACTCATCTCCTCCTGAAACACACACAAGTCTATCAGAAATATCTGCATATTTGCTACTGACTGTACAACATGAACAGGGAGGCATAATGCAGCTACCTGCGCACGTTTTTCCAAACTGTCCAGCTCTCTGACACATTGCTCTGTTTGGGACAGGGATTCTCCTGTGATGCTTATCTTCCTTTCCTGTGCTCTTAATTTCCCTAAAGAGCACTCCATCTGACAGAAAGAGAATGTTAGGAAAACTAGAGCAAATACTTTCATTGACTCTTCCAATTATAATAGGAAAAATATCCTTCTCTCTTTTCTTTACTTTTACTCTTGAAAAATGAGATAATTCAGCACTGATAAATTGCCTGTTTTTTTGCAGCGGTGTAGAACTGAACTGAAAAGCAGGGCAACATTCCAGAATCTTTAATTGAATAATTAATACTACATAATATTATACTAATAAAACTATCAGCTTTTTAGCATTTATTTTTGCACTTCACATCATTGGTTTTACACAGCGTGCGCTGTATATATATATATATATATATATATATATATATATATATATATATATATATATATATATATATATATATATATATATATATATATATATATATATATAAAAAACACATTATATATTGTTTAATAGTTATTCATATTTATTTATTGCCAGGTCATGTCATATATTAAAATTCTCAGCTATTGTTTACTGTAGTCTTGCTTAATTTTATTCAAGATGTTTATTTTAAGGCTCTAACTATTGTGCAATTGTGCTGGTATACAATGCTGAAACTCAATAAATAAATAAATGTTCAAAAAGTTTGACAAAGACACTTTAAATTAATATATTAAATGTAAATTTACTTTTTGCCTGGACAGATATAACTACCCAGCACAGGTGGTAACGATCAGAATCATTTCATGATCAAATGGCAGCACTGGCTTTGCACAAAGCATTTGTTTGTGAACTCTCAGTATGTCTTTGTGCAATGTTAGGGACAGAAAAGCAGTTCACCTCCTGAAAACTGTGCTCATATCTCAGCAGCTGTAAATATTGCTGCAGTTTGAGGTGGTGCTTATCAAAGAAGCCATCAAACGCCATCTCCATATCTGTGAGCTGAGCCAGCAGCCTGCAGTTAGGACATGTCAGAAAGCATGATTTCAAGTTCACATCGTTTTAGAAATAAAAAAGTGATGTGTATTTGTGATGCAGACCATTTATTTTCAAATAAACAGGATCAAACTCTACACCTCTGCATGGTATCCCAGTCCTGCGTCATGTCCCAGCGCGTGTCGGCGTCCCCTTCCTTCCTTGAAGTCTCCAGGTTAGAGAGCAGCTGCCGCCCCTCTCTCATCACAGATCTGATGGCGTCCTTCACCCATGAATAACAACAAAAACACTTCGCACTGTGTTCTGCTGTCATTGACATCACAGAATCATGGAACAAAACAACAGCCAGATCCCAGAAGGGCCGCAAAAACACAAGAAAATACAAGACAGGAGCTAAAAGTGACTGCAGACTGGAGTGGAATATAGCTTTTGTACTCCCATGCTCTGTGTACCCTAATTATAGTTTATTCCCCTAGGTTTGGTACTTTTTTTTATGTTTTCCTTGGCAAAATAAGTGGTAGTAGAAACAAGCATAGACGCCATGTTTAATCTGATAAAAAGAGGCTGTTGCAGGCATTCTGCTTAATAGGTTGTCCTGTCAAGAGTTTTTTGTCCTTTTCTGAGATGTTAAACTATTGCTTATTATTTTGGTAAATATTTTTAAATTATTATGCATGCAGCTCTACTGTCCTCAATTAAGAGACTGATGCAAGATATGAGTATATTTATAATATTTCTTTCACCAGAGAAGCATTTAAATTAAACTAGAAAAATAAAATAAATTATTATAACTGGGTAAAAAAATTAAATAATCAGCTACAGAACCTAAAATACTATTTCGTATAAACAACCGTTTGGGGTCAGAAGGATTTTTAAAAAGAAATATTTATATAAAATATTTATTTAGCAAAGATGCATTAAATTCATCAGTAAAGACATTTATAATGTTACAAAAGATGTCTGTTTCAAATAAATGCTGTTCTTTTGCGCTTTCTGCTCACCTTTGATAATAATAAGAAATGTTTGTTGAGCAGCAAATCAGCATATTAGAATGATTTCTGAAGGATCATGTGACACTGAAGACTGAGGTAACGGCTGCTAAAAATTCAGCTTTGCATCAGGAATAAATTAATTACATTTTAAAATATAATAAAAATAAAATAGTTATTTTAAATTGTAATATTAATTCACAATATTACTGTTTTTACTGTATTTTTGATCAAATAGACAACAGCCTTGATGAAGACCCCAAATTGTAAACAGTGGTCTATATTCATACACGCTAAGCTGAAATTTTGATGTCCCTAAAACAGTTATTACAATCCAGCAATAATCAATAAGGGAAAAGTGGGAGGATTCTCTACACATGAGGGCTTCCTTGCGCTGTACCTTAAGTCTCCTGTATTTCTCGGTGTGGGACAGCAGGAGGAACTCAACAGCACTGCACTCCTCTGATAACTGTGTCTCAGCCAGCTCTGTTCCAAACGCCTGCAGCATCTGAGCAATGTCCTTAACCATAACCGCAAAACTCTCAATGGCCTGTAAAAAACAAAGAGACTACCTTGTTTAATGTGATGTTTCTGTCTATTTCGTTAATGCATCTATACCATCATTTTTTACTGTTCTCAAGACGATCCAGTCGCTGTGGCAGTAGTCAAGAGTTCCCCCAAACTCTGAGGTCAGCTGATTCTCCTCAATGTAACGCAGCAGATCTGTGACAGAGCTGAGCATCACCACCTTAATAACAGACACGCATGCAGGTCAGGGTGGTACTGACTTTACAAAGATAAAATTACAAATGAGTGTAATGAGTCATACAGGCATTTTAAGCATGAAGTCCTCTTGACTAAAGCGGAAGCCAAGATCTGTAACCGTGCGCTGGAAGAAGCTGGTTGGTCTCAGCACCAACACAAGGTGCAGGTTTCCAGGGAATGACGCCTAAGACAGAGAGAGATGATATCAGCCTGGCAGACACACAAGGACAGACCACCTTAAACAGGCAGATAAATGCATGAATAATCCTTAAAACGTGGAGGATACAAGGAAAAACAGAAAAAGAGTTCTACCTATTTAATGACTGTTCTGGGTTTAATATAATGCTGCTTTACATGGAAACATTTACCCTATTTTTCAGTTGCTTTTAATGTGTAGATTTTACTGTTTTACCTTTGTTTCAGACACAACGTCAAAATGAAAATGCATTTTAAAATACATGTAAAGTACAGTACTATGATGAACAATTAATAAAATATGCATGAACTATTCTAGTTACTAACTCCATTATTCCACTACTATAACTTTCATGGCCAATATAGTTATCAAAACTTAGTACAAATGCTAGCTACGTATGAAATTAACCTCAGTAAGTCTGCTATTGTATTAAATACAAAAAAGAGAGAACAATTAAACTGTTCAGTTGTAATTTCCTTCATTTGAAGTTTAAATAAATATGTGAATCTTGTGTTTTTTTATGTTATACTTTTAGCAGATACAGTCCATGAACATCTGACCATCTGTACAAATGAGTTTACATAATCAATATAAAAAATTGAATCACTTGAAAACGGTGCAGAATAATATTGCTAATTCATTTAGTCTCTGTTTCCATTTTTAAAGTTTCAATGTGTTTTTAGACTTTTGGACTCCACTGTATATGGGATTCTGACAATGCATGCAACTCACAAAAAAGCAATAAACGCTTTCTGAAGTTTTAATATTATTCATGTAGGCTAACTGAGTCTAGTGTGTTACTGTATGTCCTGTACTATCACTCATCACACACATCCCCATCAATCACACTGATAACTGACAATGAGTCTGCAGAGACAACAAGCCGTCAATCAAACTGATGAGACAACAGCTAAATCTAGTTAAAACATCATTGAGATAACCAGCCTGATTAGCTGACAGCTCCTGTAAATGCACAGTTTATTCATCACAGGAGCTGAATCACATTCATATACATAAGTATTTGAAACAAATCTGACTAATCTCTTTGGCAAACAGAAACAGGACATCAACATTACAGTTCATCCTAGCACAGATCACAGTAAGGACACACAACGCTTGACATTGACTCGTCCTTACGTATTTGTAAACAATAGCATCATATGCGAAAAATATTCAGTAGGCTATCGCTCATATGCATGCTAATATATTTGTTTATATGTTACATTAATAACGCTTTCGCTAGCATTTATCCAGGTCGGATGACTAAGCTAAAGCCGTCCGTCGCGCCGCAGTGTACCGCATTGTGCTCATCTAAACTTCAGTCCAACTCTTTAGCGAAACTACTCCAGACACATTACCGTGGAGCGGCGGATGCGCGGAAGTCCTCGCCTGCTGTCTCGCTCACTCATAGCGATCGATGTTTTACGAGGATGTTTTAAGACCTCGCCCATCCTGCTGTGGCAGACCGGTGCCCGGTGCAGTGGAAGGTCTGCGGGATTCATCGCCGCAGCGTCGGGAGGGTGGCAGCACAGCACCGTCTCTCCTGCGCTCTCCTCACCTCTCCTCTCCCTCGCCCCAAAAGCGTCATCGTATAAAAACCTGCGCATGCTTTGTGCCAACTCATGCATTCCCGTTGCCTCGCAGTGAGCTCGGGTTTCACACGAGCTGTTTTTAATCGCAAACTTCAGTTAGAAGTGCCGCAGTTAGTTATTTATTCAGGCTGGAGCTCAGAGAACTGGGCTGTGAGCACATACTGTACTGCGACCGCACTGATCCACTTCAGCACCGCGGACAGCGACAAAACCGCTTCAGCACACAGCAAATACAGAAGCGTAATGCACTCAATCCCCAGAGGACATATAAGGGTCAGCGATGCTTTATGTTCTCCCTGGATCTATTAAGCACTTCAATAATACTATGCATCCACTAATTAATAAATATAGCTATTCTAAGATGCATATGTTGTCACTTTTTAAATTAAAAGTATTTATTTTTAGTCAAAATTAATGTTATTTGTACACACACACACACACACACACATATATATATATATATATATATATATATATATATATATATATATATATATATATGTGTGTGTGTGTGTGTGTGTGTAGTTTTAAAAGTATTAAATCCAAGTTTATGCAAGGTGCAAGAAATCTTTTTGAATGATTTACTTGGTTACACTATACAGACATTTTTATATACTTTTTTCTAGAAAATAGTATATAAAAAATGCAATAAAAATGTACAATATTTTTTATTAAACCATAAATAATAATAATAATAATTAATTAAAACAAAACACCTTTCACACTTTTGCATTCATTATAAAAAATTATTATAAACAAAATATACTGTAATTTCTTACTGCAATCCGTGCCAATGCTGTTTTGATCGAGGCCCAAGTATCCAGTCTTCGGTCTAAAATGATGATAAATTTTACACCAGGTTGCCGTGTTCTGGAAACATGTGAAGTGCATCGTATCACAGTAACTGCATTCGCTCTTGGTTAAGAACATAACATTATAAACAACCAGAATATCTGAACATATGTATGTAAATGTACACTGGCATATGTTTGCATTGTATGGAGGGATCGATATGTTCTTTCATCTTAAAAGATCCTGACTGCATTGTGTCTACAATGTAACTACAAAGACCTTTGCATGTTTAGCTCACTAACAATACATATACATTCATTTGAATAGCTCAATTTGTATAAGAGCTGTTGCAAGGCTTTATGTGAAGAGAATACATAAGGGACTGTTGCTGTACTGCAATGCAGTGAGATGGAGAGGCGTATATATTAGACACGGACCTCGGGATCAGTGTGAGGTATGAAAGAACTTTGGCCAGAGCTTCTTCAGGAATGTCGCTGAAAGCAGAGCATTCTGGGAGAGTGATGATGACACTAGAGTCCTCACCGCATCCCCCTGGAATTCAATAAAAAAACAAATTATCAGTTTTTCAGTTAAGGACAAATTCTGTGGCACTGCTCCAAATTTATCTGACATGTTTAGACAAGCCATTAATCCACATGTACTTTACGTCTCCAAAAACTATTAAACAGAACCTGAAAACCCCACCTGATAAATAGGCCACTTGTTTCTCAATGTAGCCAGCCACTTCCTGCATACTCACAGGGAATGTGACCTCTGAGGAGACAATGAAGATGAGCCACATATAAATAAAGCGGGAAGCTTTAGGTCATGTTTCTGTAAGTTTATGTGGTTTAGTCAGTTATATGAAATTTCAGGAACAGCACCACCCAGTGTTCAATGTACAAACTACCAGAAGCTGTAAATCCCAGTGCTATATAAAATGATTTATGGTCTGTTAATGGACTCCTCTGTGAAATTGACAACATTAGTAGTTAGTAGCAATGAGTCTAATGTATTCATGTCTGCAGAACCATCAAGATGGACTGAAGCCAGATACTGAAAACAAGAGGAGACTGTGGTTCAGTTTCCTCCGAGCTTCGTCTCATACTACAATGCACTGCAAGTGGAGGTTGACAATAGAGGATGTGTTCAAATTGCATACGGACCAACACTGGTCTCCAGTGACTTCACCATGAACTCGCTTCCTGTGTCTGTGGCAAACAAAAACAAATTAATTCCACAAAGAGAAATGCAATATTCTGCAGAGGAAATGGATTATTTTGGGTCAAGTTACAGTCCAGCTTTTTTCCTACTATAAGGCTCCTTACATGCTTACTATAACCACTGTTGATAAAAAATGACCTGATAATCTTCCTAAATAAAGGGTCATGCCCTGAAGAATGGTGTAATATGTAAAAACTGCTATCTATATAACTACTAACCTATCATGATAAAAAATAAATGCTGACATTAAAATGTAATGAGTTTCCAACAGATATAATGGTGCTGGAGCAGAGATGAATGTGAATGAAGACAACTAAATATTTAATAACACTCAGGACAGTTTCAACAGTTTAAAATATTAAATACTCTATATACACCTCAAAAGCAAAATTAATGAGATTTATAATATGATGAGTTATGGAGAGATAAATACATTGTACATTTTAGAGAGATGAATTTAAACAAGATGGTCTAGACTAGAAAGCAAAAATAAATATGTTTTAGCCTTCCACTAGTTTGCAAACTAATTTTATATAAAAAAAATAAGCATTATATAATAGACATAAGAATATTTTTTATAATAATAATAATATAGTTTAAGGTCTGTGAAATAAATATTTGTGTGCAAATATATTCACAACTAATAACAGAATTTGTATAATAATAAAAATACATCTTAAGGTCTGTGCAACAAATTTGTGTGTGCAAATATATTAACAATTAAAGTAATAGTTCATATGTTGAAAATTTACTCTCTCTCGGGCCATACAAGATGTAGATGTGTTTGTTTCTTCATCTGAACAGATTTGGAGAAATTTACCATCACATCACTTGCTCACCAATGGATTCTCTGCAGTGAATGGGTGCCGTCAGAATGAGAGTCCAAACAGCTGATAAATACATCACAATAATCAGTAACCCACAATCTGCATGTTTGTAGTAAACATCTATCAAGATGTTTTTAATTTCAAAGCATTGCTTCTAATCATAATATTGCTTTGTCCAGTGAAAAAGTTGTCTCATCTGAATTAGAAGAGAAATATTCACAGATCAAGCACCTTTTACAAGTAGGATTATGAACTTGTATTTCAGTCAGAAGTGTTTGAAGTTAAAATGCCTTAAAGATGGATTTGTTTGACTGTCTTGTGGATTATTGTGCTGTTTTTAACAACTGTTTGGACTTTAATTCTGACGGCACCCATTCGCTTCAGAGGATTCATCGGTGAGCAAGTGATGTAATGCTAAATTTCGATGAAGAAAATAATAATCTACATCTTGGATGGCCTGAGGGTGAGTACATTTTCATCTAATTTTCATGTCTGAGTGAACTATTCCTTTAATATAATGAATTATCTGTATATACATTTTCCATTTCATTTTTTATTGAGTCTGCTAGGTCACTAAATGCTGGAGTATATTTGCTCATCGTCTTTGTTCTGCCATGTGTCCAGGCTCTATAAGAAAGCCCAGAACTGCCTTGACAATGTTAAGTTTAGCCAGTATCGCCCTTCTAAAACAACACAGATGGAAAACCACACCTTATACTCCTTTGAGGGCGTGTTCAGAGATGATAGTGAGTCTGTGTAAAATAAACACTTTTAAGGTCGTGTCCATGTGAACATGTCTGAACTCAGTCTGAAAGCTACTCACTAAATAAACCTGTATTGCTCAGTAGCAACACAGAGACTATGCTCTGTCCTGTAGGAGACATGGTTATCTGAACTATTCTCAAGATTCAGAAAAGGCAGAATGTGAAACCTGATATCAAATAATCAATATATAATAAAAAGTGTTTTATAAAAGTGCATTATAATGTAAATATAATATAATTATATAACAGCATACAAAATTCAGTGTTGCATAATTGCTGCCTTTTGATTGACGTGTTTATATTTAATTTAAAAAGGAATGTATTAATGATGCATTTTAAACAATGCTGTTAATTCAAAAAGTGCTGTTCCAAAACAACAACAAAAAATGACTTTTGAACAAACAATAATTTCTGAATGTTTTCATAAATGTAGTTCTTTCCGGGGACAGTGATGGTTCCTAAATATGCTTGAATGTTAAGAGGATTAGCTGCCTGAGCTTTTATACTTTAAATTGATAAAAGCACAGACAGTGACTAGCTTAGATAAACATGTTTTAGATACATTAAGCCCAAAAGTATTTGGACCCTTTAGTTACACTTACACTTGTGTGAATGTTAATGCATTACATATCAACCCAAGTGGAATTTTTTCAAGCAAAACATTTCACAAAATGTTGCCATTTAAAATGATGACAAATGTATTTATTGTCAAATGTTAGTGGTTAATGTGATGAACTACACCTGACTTCACTGAAAATCATTACATACTGTACATTGATTCAAAATCACAGAGACAGTTCATTTATTTGTGAGAAAAGCTCAAGAACCATCGGTTTATATATTCCACTTGGTTTGATATTTGATCTGAAATTCATAAATTATTAAGTGTGTTTGGTACAAATGTGGTAGCATTGTGAATGCAAATCCCAGAAGATTAGTGTTAAAATGTTAATTTGCATTTATAACACAGTGGAAATCAGTTTTGATAAATATTACATTCAAAGTATTCTATTTTTATATTTTGAAGTTTAAAGCCAGATCTAAGTAGGATCCCAGATAAACAAATTTCCCCCCTAAAGCGTTCATGCTCATACTCTATAAACATGTACATATTGTCATGCAATGTGGTTAGAGGAAGGAAAGGATCAGAGTTCATATCTACAGATCATTCAAAACAGTTTAGCTTTAAAACAGCACCTCAGAAAGCGAATTCAGGTTAATATACAATTCATCGTAATCGTGAACCAACATAAAAATGCATTCAGATTTCTCAATGTCAAATATACTGAAGAATACTAACATCTCTCATTGTTTGAGCAGATTCTGGCGTGCTGCAGCATGGATGTTATCTAAGCCCAGACAGGTGTTCACAATGGCTCTGTGTCAGAATGTTGTTGTTGTGAACCTGGCTCAGCCTGAGAGGAACTACTGTCTCGTATTACAATGCATCATTACAACGTAACAAACAAACACCTTTCCAAAGCATTACTTTAACACAGACGCCACCACGCTCACTCTCACATAAAAACAACCCCAATACTGAGACAGATTCCAACAACCCGAGATACACTGCCAAAGCTAATCTCCTACAATCACTTTGAGTAAACCAGAAGCATCATAATGTAAATATTACATGACACACAACATAATGGAGTGATTCAGCCTTATAAACCTTTAAATGCATTAAAGTGCCTGAGGAAAGACATGGTGGCTAAAATGAAGATGCTGAGTCATGGTCTAAAGAGCATTCTCTGGGTTTAAAGCCAATTATTGAGAGCCAGAGAGCAGGGCAGAGGGTTAATATGCCCTAGTGCTCTACTTCTGGTGTCTCGGCGCCCATTTGTAATACGGACAGCACAACTTCTATTTTCATCCTTCAATCTTGCTTCTGGCCAAATTCATATTGCATGATTATAAACTGCCAGCTTACTGTATATGTCCATCAAAATGCTCTTAATATTAAGGTTTCAGGAAAAGGTTACCATAGAAAAATACAAGGTTCTGGAATTCCTCTGCTTTTCAATTACAGAAAGATTGAGTCCAGTCCATTCAAGCAGATTATCAAATATCCAATCTAGGTTATGGATAAAACTCCATTTAGTTATAAATAGCAAACATAATCCTTGCAATACTACACAAAACGCCAGTGAACATCCTGAGAAACTGATGTCTTTGTGAACAAAAATGGTAGTTTTAAAGACATATGAGCATATACTCACGTTGCAGCGTGTTCTCCAGCTCCGAGCCTGCCTGCAAAAGGTTGTAATAGCCCTCCATGTCTTTCTCGGGCTCCTGAGGAGAGGCCGAGCCCATTCCCTGGCTGTTCCCGGAGAGGAGTGACTTGACTCAGGGCCTGTTAGGCCATCACATCCCACTCCACCCTGGATTCATCTCACTACCTCCTCTGAACAAGTCCTAACCGAGGCTTGACTTGAGTTCTGTGCCGCCACTCACGGCTCTGGACTCCCCAAGTCACCTTGAGCAGGAGCAAGCGCATCCAGAGAGACCCCCCGCTGGAGGAAACGGGATCCGGAAATATCTATGGCAAACAGCCTGGTGCAGCTGACAGTGGCACTGCAATATCACATCTCAGCTTACAAAAACCACACACACACACACACATACACATCAGGGAGGGGCAGAGTGGATAAGGTCCTGTCCCAAAAGTGAATCGGATTAAAAGGGTTTCCTCTCCACAGTGCTGACGGTCTGCTCTCTTCAGAAACACAACGCACACACTCCCTCCGGCTGCAAACTCCCGTGAGTTAGAGTGCGTCAGATCTGCATCGCTCTTAGACTCACACTATTGACAATCTGCCAACTCCCTCCCCATTGACTTTCTCAGCTATGGAGTTTAGACTCCGCCCCCTGCTGATCTCCACCATCCTCATTGGTCAGTTTTCCCTCATCGGCAGTGGCTTAAATTCAGTTTCTCTTCTCACTGCTGGATCCCTGCATGCTGTATTACACACATTCTCACCCTTACTCTTACAAACACACACACACACACGCACACAGGCAGACTGCTCTGAATATCACTATTGACAGCAAAACTAGTTTTTCTTCCTAGACTAAGGAGTTTCATTGTTCACAATACAGAAAAGTATGACGCGTGGGAAAACAGCTACATGAATAAGAGGCATTGTTGTCAAAGAACATACTATTTATGCATTTACAACTGCATCTTATGCCCATGAGACACCGCTGGTTTGAAATAACATATGGCATTGCAGTCTTTATTCATTATGCACATCCTCTGCAATTGTTGGACAGATTTGGACAGACTAACTTTAACATCTGAAGACAAATAAAGGACAATAGCAGAAAAATACCATGAGCAAGAATGTCATCAAAATTTTGCTTAAGTGTTATTTTATAAACTAGGAGTCAAATGTTTGGAATAATTAAGATAAGTCTTCAGTGTCACATGATCCTTCAGAAATTATTCTAATATGCAGATTTCCATATCTTATCAATGTTGAACACAGTTTAGATCCTTTGATGAAAAAAATAAAAGCATTCATTTAAAATATAAATCTTTCGTAACATTATAAATGTCTTTACAATCAATTTTGATCAATTTAATGCAAACTTTTTAATGGTAGTGTATCAGTTTCCACAAAAATATTAAGCTGCACAACCACTCTCAACATTGAAAATCAGCATTTCAGAAGGATCATGTGACACTGAAGACTGGCGTAATGGCTGCTGAAAACTTAGCTTTGCCAGCACATCAAAATATTACACTTTTTACAGTATTTTTCATCAAATAAATACAGTCATTGTGAGCATTTGGCTGCTAGAATTATTTTTTAAAAAGTATTGTTTTTGTTATTATTATGAACTTCAACTTTTACTCATGAACATTGAGATTTTAGACATGTATGAACATGTATTTAATATTATTTCTATTAAGATAAAGGTATACATGTATGCACATTTAATGCACAAAATAATAAATAAACCAACAAACGGAAAAAGAATAAAAGCAACAAAACAACTATTATGCCGACCTATGGGTTTCTGTAACTGGTGACTTTTAAATTAGTAACTTTTTAAGCTTTTGTCCATTTAGTCAAACAGTGTGACAAATTCATTTTTAAACACTCAAATATTATGATAATGTTTTAGTTATTCTGAAGCCCTATAAAGCACATGTATAACATTTCTACATGATTTAGAAACAAATATAAAACTTCAGACACAAATGTCTTCTTTCAAAACAGCTTTTATTAAAGAAAAAGTTTGAAACAGACTGGTCTTGAGAGGTACATTCAGATCAGCTGGAGCCTGAGGGACAGGATGGAGGAAGCAGGGCTGACCGTGCTAGTGCCTGATTCATTTCACAGCAACGCACCTGAGCCCTGCCTTACGCTCCACAATCAGGCCGCCTTTCTCAGCCTTTTTTTTTTGGACGTTTTCTTTTTCTTACAAAAAGTGGCTCAAAAAGTTTCATTAAAAATACAATCAAATATTTATATATATATATTTATTTATTTATTTTATTTTTTTATTTCAGGCAACATGAGAATCCAAGAATTATTATAAGCTTTGAAAATAGCATCTCTGAAGTAATTTAAAGGTCTGTTTGGAAATTTCAAACATTGCAGGCAAGTTCTGTTTTCCCCTCCCAAACTGAGCTGAACAAACACATGGATGTGTGGTGTGAGTGTGTATGTGCTCACCAGGGTTCAGTCCAGTGGTGGCATTAGTCATTAGTCAAAACAAAAATGGGCTCATGTTGGACTCAAGTTCACGATGAAACATCACACCAACTGGCCTCCCCTGTCCAGCTGAAAGCAAATGTAAATAGAGCTCTGATATATCTTCTCTGCAAAGCTAATTCATGATGTAATCAGAAATTAAAAGAAGGCCTGGCGGTTACGCGGGGCTGTGATACAGCTGAATTAAGCCCGGCCAAAGATTGGGAGCTGAGCTTAAGATGCTTAGCATCATGACACAGTCAGAGGTCTAACACACACCACTTTCCCTTGGATAATCCATATACACACTTGAAGATAGCTGAAGCAGGAATGGGGCATCATTCATATGGCATTGTTTTAGGAGTAACATAACATAAAAATGTGCCCGATTACAGAACATGCCAGGCAGTGGATCTTTTAACACCCATTTTGGGATACAAGCAGAAAGAAGAATGGAATAGATCATTCATATTAAAGGGACACAGATTTCAGCTGCATTCACACCATATACAGTATTCAGGGAGGGTCTATAGGACTGATCTCTGATCAGAGAAAGAGCCCAGAGCTGCTGGTCTACAGGTTCTGGATGTAGAAACCCAATCTGTTCAACAGCGGATTGCACAGGTTAAAAAAATAATAATAATAAATCAGTTGGCACAAGCTGATAATGATTAATTTAAGAAGAGAAAGAAATACCTCTGACAAAAATACATTTGTGAGAATAATTACAATGTACAATAAATATGTCAAATAGAATCAAATAATTCAATTATAAATGTAAAAAGTGATTGATATTATGGCACATAGAAATGGAATGTATTCAGAAGCAAAGAAAGTAGAATGAAGATTACATGCCCTCCAAACCACTAGAGGGCAGACATGACTTTCAATACGGATCGGATCCAAAGCACCTATTTCACCGCTCATAAACCATTCATTCAGTTTCCTCAAATGCGAAACGTGTGCACGTGGATGTGAAAGCGCGTTTTGGAGCACTGGCCTGGTATGTAAAGCTGACACATTCAATATACAAGTCAATGATGGCTCAACAGTGAATGGGTGCTTAACTCAGACTCACTCTGAAATATGCTATTAACTTTGCATCGAGAACCAATCCTAGCGTATGCCGATAATGCATCCTCAAGGAAAAACTGAAGATAGCCGGTCGCCCGTTTTAATGGATTCTCTCTTTTTTTTTTTGGCATCAAGCAACATTTTCCACACTTTTTTCACTAGTACAATTTATAACCCAACTGTAAACTGATCCCCGTTTCAACAAAGAGTAACATCGAAAGACTGTGACAATAAGAAGAAAATCTGAAATTGATTTTCGATTTCTCTCACACACACACACGTACACATACGGAGTTGTTGGGCTCCGTGGGATATCCCAGAACTCCATGTGGTCGAACAAACAGCAAGTTGTTGAAAGGCAGCTTTTATACCCATAGGGTCAGGGCCCACAGTGCAGCATCTTAGAGAGAGCTCACATTTAGGGATCTCGAACAGCTACATATCACAAATCTCTAAACTATGATTTGGGATTGTGATCACACCTGGTAACCAATCACAAAAAGGGCCAACTGTCTGCCTACAAAGTATGGAGAGTGGCATTTATGGGACTTTTTTGGGGCGATCATGCAAGAGAACCGATAAGGATGTTGGTACATTCTGTAGCAGTCGAGCGCTACTGACGACTTAGCCAGTGACACATTCATCCCGTAGGGTTGAATATGAGAGTTTGGAAATAGGGCAGGGCAGAAAACGGTGTGAAAACAGTTCTTGAAGAATCGTGCTGGAATGGAAGGCTTTAGGATAAGATGTAACAGAAAAGCAGTTTAAATTGGTTCCATTGTCATGTTTCATTTAAACAGGCAGGAAGAAGGGTAGCGAGCCCGGCAGATGTGAGGGTCCGGTCAGTGGTCTTAACCCAAGGCTGTCCGTGCCCATCAGTAGCGCTCCTTCAGATGCTTGTAGGAGAGAGGTGTGACAGCAGCCATCTGCGGTGTACAAAAAACATCACCACACACAAAAAAACTCTTTAGCACACATGAAGAAATGTATTTAACAGTTGAATTGGAAAGATATGATTAGCAATTTGATCGATTCATCAAAAATAACCACATAAACCCTGATAATTCCGTACACAACACCAACCCTAAACTAAATCAAACTCATATGCACCAAAGAACCATCCTAATCAGAGGAGGATCTGGTGGCCAGGAATGATTCACTCATATTTTTAGACCAAATAAAATGCTGATGTGAATCCTGGTTTAAGAAATGTTCTGGATTTCAAACAAGTACTCAATGTCACATATGCTGTCAATAAACTACAATTGATAGCTGCCGATTTGGGATTTTAATAAAACTGGGCTGTCTATGAAATAGAGAGGAGAAACATTTTCTGTGGCATTCCCTTTTGACAAAACCTTTAAAACCCGTAATTCACTTTTGATTTGGCCACCACCCCTCTGTTGATCAGACTGCCCCATAGGTAGAAATACAAGACGGAAGATGTTTAATGTGTAGTTTTACAATAATCTGTGAACTTATCCTTTAATTTGGACTGTTCTCTGTTTAAAATTAAAAGATAAATAATCTTAGATAACTGTAACAAACACATACTTAACATTAATATAAACTAATATATATATATATATATATATATATATATATATTTATTTATTTATTTTTTAATTTTTTTAAGTGTTTATAAATGCATTAGCACCTATGAATAGATTAATATTTTCCATTCAAAATGTGTTCTCTCTTTTTATTGTCTAATGAATTGTCGGATGTACCTTTGGTTATACATTACCAATATAATTAATTTGGGTGAATTTGTCGGTAAATGCAGATGTTCAAGAATTAACTTGTGTTGAACCCAGAACATTCCTCTTGATCATACTGAGCACTTTACCTGTATGTGTCAGTCGAGGAATCCTCTGACAGCTGAGAAGAACAGAAAGCAAGTTTAATGCTGGTGAGTACCTCCTATCTACATCCTTACCAAAAACGTATTGCAACCATCACAGATTGACCCCAAAAGCTTTTGGCACAAGTAAACATGCAAAACTAGCATGGCAGCATGCAGAATGCAAAGCATTAATGCAGGGGAACAATCACTGGAACCAAAATAATGTCATACAAAAGGTTAGACAGCCATTAGGCAGGTTAGACGACTTCCATTTGTCACAAAAGAAAAAGATTCCAAATACAAACACAACAACTACCACACCACACAAAATACCCAGTACAGCAGTAAGACCAACCACACACTCATGTTGTCATTCACACAAACAAACCCGGATGAGATTAACCAGAACATTAACCATGACAGAGGACTGGTTTAGTCAGTTAATAAGGACCCAATCACAGGTTACTTGAGGAGCACATGCATGACATAATGAGGGGCGGAGCTTCCCCTGGCAGGCTGAAAGGATCATTTAATATTCACTAATTCATTATTTTCCTTCCGCTTGTTTTTCGATTCCTTACTGTCAACAGTACAGCATTGTGGCTGATTATTTTAGTACTTTAATACTTTTTGTGTATAGGTCCAATAGCAGGATTACAGAAGAAAAATCCCATAAAAAATGTCCATAGAGAAAACAAATGTTAACAAACTTCCAGACAGATTTTTTTGAATGCAAAATTTCTGGTAACATGACAATACACAATCATGAAGATTATGCAGAATCACACAATTCTAAATCTTTATGGAGAAAATTAATGGGAAAATATTTCTGCAATACCAACCCATGAAAAAGTGTGAGGCTGTTGAGCTGCATTGTGTCTTTTTCGTAAATACGTCAAAGACTAGAGGTCTTTTCAGCCAACCAATGTGAGTTCATCCTGAGGTAGGGAGAATTTCCACAGCAGAATTCAGAGGAAATTAAAATCATCCCACAGAGGGGGCCGACTGAACCCAAGGGGAGGAACTACACCGACTAGGAGGCAAATCCCTTGTGGATGACTAGGGTAAGGTACTCAATTGGGGCTTTGATTGGAAAGTCTGGAGTCTTGTACCTGTTTACATGACAGAATTGGACTCGTCTGAAAAGGTTCTCATGAGCAGGGGTCTGGCTGAAGACTGAGAGGACTGGTTGCCCCCCACATGCGACTGACTTGGCTTTTTCTGAAAGGGTGGGAAGGGGGTGAAAGACACTTAGGACAGGATGGATCAGACACACACACCCACCCACACCCTAACACAAAACCGCTATACAGTACATTCTTCTTCAAAAAGAAGACAAAACACTGTGAAGGATGTTTATAATTATGAGATTTCATATTTGAGGGCACATGTTTATGCATGTTTTTAATTTCCATATAGATTATCCTTCATGGTAGAAATGATAAGGGCCATTTTTCAAACATAAACCTAGTCAGTTGTACTAGCTTATGAATATGACCACACAAAACTGTCAGCCAACACTCAAACAATATAAACCCATAAAGACCAACGATTTTACATAATTATTCCAGTTTCTTAATGATTTCATTAATTCTTTCAGTACTTTTGGAAAAAGTGCCAAATAACTGATTCTAACTGCACTTCTGTTCCAAAGTCTGGGCTCAGTAAGATTTTTTTTTTCCAATAATTTTATTAAAAAGTGACAGTAAATACATTTATAATGTCAAAAAATATTTCTATTTCAAATAAATGCTGCTTTTGAATTTTATATTCATCAATGATCATAACACCTGCTTCTTGTACATCAAATGAGCATATTAGAATGATTTGTGAATGAAGACTGGAATAACTGTCATCTATTATCAAAGCGATAAAACAATTTTAAAACGTGTCACAACAGAAAGTAGTTATTTTAAATTGTAATAATATTTTAAAAGGTTACCGTTTTTCATCAAATAAATGCAGTTTAATGCAATATATGCACTATTGAGTTTGACACTTGAACCCATTCTGTAGTACCCTATTTGAGGCTTAATTTAAAATGATAAAGAAATAATAATAAATAATGATTAATCACATTACGACGTATTTGTTTAATCATGAAAATATGCTAATTACTGTATTGTCCATATCAAATTATTTAAATGGTCCAAACTAAAAATGTCCCTTTCTTTGTTTTGTGCAATCCCCAATTCTAACATGACAAACACTCTCTCTCACATTCACACAAAATCTCATTCTGAATCAACCAGCACTGATGCATCCAGAAAGTGAGTGGTTTGGGTGAGGAGCGGTGCAGGCTGGGCCGAGCACGCATGCAGGAAACCCCGTATGTTTGTGTGCCGCATTCTCCTGGCTGGGCATGCAGGAAGAGACAGCTGAAGGATTCCCCATCATACCCTGCAGCCCTTACAGACGCACACTGAGGACCGCCTACCACCACCACGGCTCAACTCGAGGAGACAATTCTTGCACAAAGCCTCAAGACAAACACCCACCCAAAAAAAGCCACTGTGGTGCATATATTGACTGAAAATTAAAACACAGCACCCATGACAAACACGTTCGTACCAGAGTAGAACAACCTAGCTAGAGAACACCTCCTTTCAAAGAGGGAGAAGAGACAAACAGGTGGAGAGACAGCAGGCAGGACACTGATGATACAGACAGGCAACCCAAAGGAGGAAGGACAGTGAGACAAAAAACAGAAAAGGAGCAGGCAGAGAGACCTCAGTCACTCCAGGAAAAGCTGTGAGTGCTAGCAGTCTGCGACAGCATGAAGATAGTGGATGTTCCAGAGGAAGGAAGCCGTCGTTTCATCTACGGCACAGCACACAGGTGAGCAAGAGACCAAAGAGGACAGGAAAATTAAAGGAAGGTCAGGGGTAAGAAAAAGTGGGAATAAAGTTAAGGGAGAAGAGACAGAGAAACAAGAGTAAACATTATAAAGCTCCAGTAACTAGAACCTGCAGCATGTGCTGTTTGATTCAGCAGAATGTTGACAAGCTCAGCATAAATGAGTGGCTGGGATTTCTTTGTGTTTTAAACAAACTAAATTCTCTAGTGGAAATTACTAGGCACACAAATCATATAAGAAATGTATGGTCTGTAGAATAAATATTAAACTATCAGGAATTTAAAACAAGCCAAAAAAAAAAAAAAAAACTATACACTAACAGTCAAAAGTTTGGGGCTGGTAAGATTTATGTTTTTGAAAAAAAATATTATGCTCACCAAGGCTGCATTTACTTGCTCAAAAATACATTAAAAGCAGCAATATTTTTTTCTATTTTGGTATATTTTAAAATTTAATTTATTCCTGTGATGCAACGCTAAATTTTTTAGTATCATTACACCAGTATTCAGTGTCACATGATCCTCCAAAAATCATTCTAATATGTGACCCTGGACCACAAAACCTCTTAAGTCGCTGGGGTATATTTGTAGCAATAGCCAAAAATACATTGTATGTGTCAAAATTAGTGATTTTTTTTTATGCCAAAAATCATTAGGACTTTAAAGGCGATTTTCTCAATATTTAGATTTTTTTTGCACCCTCAGATTCCAGATACTCAAGTAGTTGTATCTAGGCCAAATATTGCCCAATCCTAACAAGCCATACATCAATAGAAAGCTGTATAAATCTCAAAAATGTACCCTTATGACTGGTTTTGTGGTCCAGGGTCACATATGCTGATTTGCTGCTCAATAAACATTTCTTCTTAATATAAATAACAAAAAATTTGAGCTGCTTAATATTTATAAAGAAACTTTTTTTTTTTTCAAAATTCTTTGATAAAGATAAAGACCTAAATAACTCCCGTTATTTAAAATATGAACTTTAAGTGTAACCTGTGTAATATTTTATTGAAAAGTATTGATTCCTTTGGGGGAAAAAATAATGTACTGACCCCAAACTTCGAACAGTAGTGTAGGACTGACTGGAAATTCTGAATAAATCAGATGCATTTGTATCTATTAAAACTAAAGTACACCTATGACCACATTCTAAATTAAAGCGTATAGTTGTTAAATTTTCATTCATTTTCAAATGACAGCTGAAAACAGGACTAAATTGCTGTTTTTCAAGATTGTCGTCAAGTCATTATTTAAAAAGAAAATGTAAAAAGTGTAGTTTTCTATTTCAATGTTTTTCCCCCCAGTCTTTCTAGGTACCTATAACACAAATTGTGATATAACCTCTACACAAGGTATCAAGTTACATTGGTTAATAAAGGCCATGTTTCCAATGGAGTTTATTAGACTATAAATTCTACATTTATTAAGGTTTACAACTGAATAAATGACATAATTCCTAGATCAAGTAATTAAGACATGACCATACATTCTATTTTCTCTCCATTGGTGGTTTTAATTGACATGCGGCATACTTGGAAAGCCCGCAGCACCTACCTGTGAGGAGGCAAGGGGCAGATTGGCACCGTATGCTCATCTCTGGCCTGAAAGCCTGCTTAACTAGTGTCACTAACAACAGAGACTGCCTACAGTGTGTGCTCACTTCCTCTGAATAATTCAAATGATTGGAGGGGTCTAATTATTGTTTCTAACTGTGTTACATGTTAACTGGTTGGGTAGCCACTCACAGCAGCACAGGGTGATGGACGTATTTGTGCTTGACTAATGAAATAAAGGGCATTTCAATCAGAGCTAAACACGGGACAAAAAGCTACAGGAGTCAAGGAGAGGACATCGAAGAAGAGTGATAGTAACAATTAGACTGATTGACTTCCTGTCTGTTTGACCAATCACAACAATCCAAACCATTCAGAGGCTTAAAACAAGGCAAGATTTCTGTTAGGAAAAAAGTCAATGGTGTAATTCATGACAATGAGGGGGAAGTAAAGAAAAACAGATGCTGGAGAAGTGACGGAGTAAAAGAAAAAAATATAAGGTCTTAAAAGATAAAATAAGGTAAAATTTGGCTGGTATGGATAAACCAAAGGCAGGGAGGTAATGCTGGGTTCAAAGAAAAATGTAACTCTGTGTCCCAACCAGGTGTGACGTGATAAAGCAACAAGTAATAAAAGACATCGTTCTTTCATGTAAATCAATTGTTGTGCAAACCAGTCACTCAGAGACATTTTTTCTGCCCACACTGGTCCCAAAATCGTGCTTCACATAACCATACAACATCAAATATCTTCTTATTGGCTGTGAATGAGTCACGTCACGCCTGGTTAGGACACCGTGTAAGATGAAAGAAGAACAGAAGAGTAGGTAAATCAGGGGGAATAACAAGAGAATCGGATGGATATGGTAGAAAGGAAAAATTCAAAGAGGGAAAGGGAGGGATAGATATACCTGTCGTGAATGGGGGCCTCTGGGCTTGCGAAGGACCACCAAAAGGATCTCTGGCAGCAGACTGAGGAGGATGAGGATGATGATAACCAGCCAGGCAGACACTGAACTCAGCAAGTTGGCAAACACAAAGTACAAACGCTGCTGCTTCAAAAACGGCCTAGGAAATAAGAGAGAGAAGGAAAGATATCGACCATACCAACTTCATTCTACAATAAAAGCTGGCTGGAAATGATCAACAGTGGAGCTGCAGCACAAAAAACATCCCCACGATTTCAGTTTCATGCTGACTTTAACGTTTCCTCACCATATGATGCCTCCCCAGAAGAAACTGAAGAAAACATAGAAAGCCAAAGAGCCCCATATCACAAAATGATTGATCCACGTCCAGTGCCGTGTGTCCAGAGCCAGCTAGGAGAGGGAAAACAGTCAGTCTCTGACAAATGAAGATCTGAGTTACTTTTTATAGTTATAGACCAACCAAGCCACCAACCTTCAATGTAACAGTAAAAACAAGGACGGTAAAGACAATTGTTCCATAAGACCAGTTTCCAAAGACCTGAAAAATTAAGGAGTAAATCAAATGCAATTCCCAATTTTTTATTCACAGACATTAAAAAGCACAACCATCTCTAACCTGCCCATTATCCTGTAAGGCTGGATTGCTGAACAGGAAACGGACACCAAAGAAGAACAGGAGACCCTGAAAAATTCCTAATACTGTCCAGTAGAGGAAGGGGCGCCAGCGTAACATGGCATTATTGGCTATTTCTCTGTAAGAACACAGTGTTTCAGCAACAGCACTGTACAAAATAAATAAGCAGAAGAGCTGCAGTGCAGAGTGTTACCTGTAGAGGATGGCATTGTCCAGCAGAATCTCGATGGATATGTGCTGTTCCAGCAGGCTGTAGGCCAGAATGGGCATGGAGGTGAAGCAGATGTTGTACATCGTCAGATAGGCTGCGTCGTACAGGGGCTGGGAAGGGGAACGGGGGGAAGGATGGGGCACCGGGGAGGTTAATACCACGGTAAGGAGATCACACATATGCACACAACAAAGAGAGGGAAACTGACTGTGTAGCTGCATGCAATGGTCACTTGATATATATATATATACACAGGTGCATCTCAATAAATTAGAATGTTGTGGAAAAGTTAATTTATTTCAGTAATTCAACTCAAATTGTGAAACTCGTGTATTAAATAAATTCAATGCACACAGACTGAAGTTTAAGTCTTTGGTTCTTTTATTTGTGATGATTTAGGCTCACATTTAACAAAAACCCACCAATTCACTAGCTCAACAAATTAGAATACTTCATAAGAAATGTCTTACAAAAACATTTTTAGTTAATTGTTGGCCTTCTGGAAAGTATGTTCATTTACTGTATATGTACTCAATACTTGGTTGGGCCTCCTTTTGCATGAATTACTGCATCAATGGCAATGCATCGTGGCATGGAGGCAATCAGCCTGTGGCACTGCTCAGATGTAATGGAAGCCCAGGTTGCTTTGATAGCGGCCTTCAGGTCATCTGCATTGTTGGGTCTGGTGTCTCTCATCTTCCTCTTGACAATACCCCATAGATTCTCTATGGGGTTCAGGTCAGGCGAGTTTGCTGGCCAATCAAGCACAGAAACACCATGGTCATTGAACCAGCCTTTGGTACCTTTGGCAGTGTGGGCATGTGCCAAGTCCTGCTGGAAAATGAAATCAGCATCTCCATAAAGCTTGGCAGCAGAAGGAAGCATGAAGTGCTCTAAAATTTCCTGGTAGATGGCTGCGTGAACTGTGCACTTCAGAAAACACAGTGGACCAACACCAGCAGATGACATGGCAGCCCAAATCATCACTGACTGTGGAAACTTCACACTGGACTTCAAGCAACGTGGATTCTGTGCCTCTCCACTCTTCCTCCAGACTCTGGGACCTTGATTTCCAAATGAAATGTAAAATTTACTTTCATCTGAAAAGAGGACTTTGGACCACTGAGCAACAGTCCAGTACTTTTTCTCCACAGCCCAGGTAAGACGCTTCTGACGTTGTCTCTGTTTCAGAAGTGGCTTGGTAGCCCTTTTCCTGAAGACGTCTGAGCGTGGTGACTCTTGATGCACTGACTCCAGCTTCAGTCCACTCCTTGTGAAGCTCTCGCAAGTGTTTGAATCAGCTTTGCTTGACAGTATTCTCAAGCTTGCAGTCATCCCTGTTGCTTGTGCACCTTTTCCTACCCAAATTCTTCCTTCCAGTCAACTTTGCATTTAATATGCTTTGATACAGCACTCTATAAACAGCCACACCTTTCAGTAATGACCCTCTGTGACTTACCCTCTTTGTGGAGGGCGTCAATGTTCGTCTTCTAGATCATTGTTAAGTCAGCAGTCTTCTCCATTATGGTTTAAAAGAACAAGAGATACTGTAGGGATGGTCATTTAATTAAAACTCAAATGAAAATATTCTAATATTTTGAGATACTGATTTTTGACTTTCATCAGCTGTAAGCTCTAATCATCAAAATTAAAACGAAAAAAACTTTTGATATGTTTTGCTTTACATGCAATGAATCTAAAATATATGAAAGTTTCACTTTTTGAAATAACTTACAAGAAAAAATTTACTTATTCACAACATTCTAATTTACTGAGATGCACCTGTGTGTGTGTGTGTGTATATATATATATATATATATATATATATATATATATATATATATATATATATATATATATATATATATATATATATACACACACACACATATATACACATACATATATATATATATACACACACACGCTGGAAAATGTGAGGTCGAGACCAAATTATAGAGAATTACAGAGAATTAAAGAGACTTTTGAGCAGCTAAGAGGTGATTTCTCATATTTTTTTATTATACTGTTTTTTTTTTTTTTTTTATATAGATGACAAAAGCAGAAGTGAAAGGGTTCTACTAGAGGAGAAAGAAAGAAAGAGACAGATCGGACACAATGCAGGCCAGATTTAAACCCCTATCTAAGTTTGTTGAGTGCCAAGGCAAAATCTGCATAAGCACTAGCCACTACACAAAAGCTAATTGAAGTTTTGTATTAGTTTGTGCTTGTAATATATATCAAAAGAAAGAAGGGCAGAGAGAGAAATTCTGAGGAAAGTTGCAAAGGAAAGAGAACAGGAGAGGGACCTGCTGGGACGTAGTCTTCTAAAAAGATCTTTATTTGTACATACTGTACCTGCTGAGAGTATCCACAGAAAAACTGGTACAGGAACTGAGGTAAGATGAAGCAAAGATTCTGCAGGATAGAAGAAGAAAAGCTTTAAATCTTCAAAAGGATTCACTAAAACAACTATATTTATATTTACAGACTGAAACATGGTCCACTGGATGCCAGACGTACCTTATAAAAGAAGTACTGGACGAGATGCGCAATGCGCACATAGTAGAGATGCCCATGAGCCAGCAAAAGCTTCTTTAAGTGCTTGAGTTTAGGAATGGCGTAGTCACTGTTCCTCACAGCTTGACGACCTTCCTTACCTTTAATACCTGAACACACAATAGCAACATTACACTCCATCTTCAGAAAAATGCTTTTTTATATTTTTTTAATATATTTAAAAATGTATTCTTGTTATGGCAAAGCTGAATTTTCAGCATCATTACTCACCAATGCCCACGTGTGCCTCAAGGATCATGCTAACATCATTGGCCCCATCGCCAATGGAGAGAGTGATTGGGGAACCTTTGGAGTTCTTCACCATCTTCACTATCTAAATTGGATAAAAGAGAATTTTAGCCAACTAAATCATAAAGTATTATTGCATGTTATAATAAGCACCATAAAGAGCCGCCAAAATGCCGGTCTGCAGGTGTGACCTGAGCTTTCTGCAGGGGGGCCATGCGGCAGCAGAGCACAGCAGTACAGTTCTGGCAGATCTGCAGAAAGAGGCTCCTGTACAGACTGGCATCCACCTCACGCGGTAGGTTCATCACTAACGACAATGTCGCCCCATCTACGATGAAGCCGTAATCCTGATTTGTAGTAGACCAGCTCCTGTAGGACAATTATGACACTAAATTAGAGGTCATTAAATATACCGCACAATTGTACCAGAGAGTTACCAAAATTCAAATTCTGGCCAATACGATAAACTAACAATTATTTTCATGTTACAACCGATAATTGATAAATGGTTGATATTACAAGTATGCAGTTTTGTCTTAATCAAATCAATCATCTCAAATGCTACAATTAAGACCGTTTAGAGTATAAAAATAATAAATAAAAAATATAATTTAAAGTATAAATATAGACGACATTAAACAGTAATTAAATTGTTAATTATTAAATTTATGTTTTTAAGATTAACTTGGGAGATGATTAAATATATTGCCAAAATATACTAGAGATGAACAAATATTAAATTCTGGCTAATATGATAAACCGACAATTATTTTCATGTTATGACCAATAACTGATAAACTGGTTGACATTAAAACGACACAATTTTGTCTAAATAAAAAAAAAATTAAACACTAAAAATTCAAATCAACCATCTAAAATACTACAAGTAAATTAAGACATGACTTTTGTTAATTTTGAGTATAAAAATATTACTTGAAAGAGTATAATAGTCAAGCCATTTTGAGATTGGCTATAAATGACATTAAATAGTAATTGAAGTACAAATGATTGAATTAGTTATTAAATGTATGCGTTTTTAAGATGAACTCAGATGAGTGTTAGGTGATGAAAATGTCATTTAAAATGTTAAAAAGAAGAAATAAGAATGAACAATTAAATGCAATATTGACAGATATAATCAACTGATACTGATAAATGAAGAACAACAACAAAAAGAAGAACAAAAAAAAGACATTGTCAATGTAGTCTTTTTATATTTCTAAACTGTACCAAAAATTTACAACAAAGCCAGTAGGTCAAGGGTCTGACCTGGTGACCCCAGCTTTGACAGGTGGGGCATCCTGCACTGCTCTTTTATGGTAGTCCCGTAACAACTCAAGAAGTTTCTCCTCACGCTTTAACCTCTCATCCTCCAGTGTACGCACAGTCAGTTCCAGTAGCTCTGTACCCCGCTGGAACAGACGACAGGCATAGCAGGTAGACTTTGCAGTCTCCATTTTGTCCCCCGTCAGCACCCAAACCTTCATCCCAGCACCCTGCAAGGCCTCCATGGTCTCTGCTGCCTCCTCCTGAAGTCTGGGACACAAGATGTTAAGACATTAGGCTATTCAGAGTATCCCTTTGAGAAAACATGGCGCAAATACCAATTTGGGTCACCAACCGGTCCTCCACAGCGGTCGCTCCAATCAAACTCATGCCTGTTTCCACCTGGTTATACATGGCCATGAGTTTCTCCTCTCTATCCTGCAGAGCCAGTCTAGCCGCTTTCAGCCCAGTGTCTGCCACAGCATATTCTTCAGCACTCAGCTGCTTATAGGCCACACACAGTGTACGGTAACCCTCCTGGAGAGTGAAAACACGCAATTAGGCCAGAATTGACTGACCTTTTCAATATTTAATGTCTCTACAGGACATCTCTTTCAACACAGAGATATAATGTAGGAGGTTTGTGCTTTATTCCAGTAAAAAATCTAAACGGTCATCTCATCCTTGGAAATTAAAAGATGCTGCATCATGCTGAAATCTATTGTAGTACCGTTGCATTTCGCTCAACATGCATGCGAATCCCGTCCACCTCCTCTGGTTTGACTCTTGGGAAGATGGAAGAATCAGCTCCCTTACAGAAAAGCAACGTCTCCCCTAAATAAACAGAGGTGAGAGACATTCAGAGTCATCATCTGCAAAACTCACAAACACAATGCTAAGATGTTCATGGGGGTTGCTAAGTGGTTGGTGTTCTACTAAATTTTTATTTTTTACAGCTATTTATTCTGAAGTGAAATACATGAAGGATTTTAACCTTAACAGAAAGACATGACCTAAAACAAAGATACAAAATATTGTGTCAAAAAGAAATGAAATCAAATAAGAATTTTCTGTGCTTGGGTCCCTGATTTAATGCAAACCTATGGCATTTTCCTTGCTTTATCCACCCAGTCTAATTGCTACAAAGTTCAGCCTCCTCACATGGTTTGAGTTATCATTCATGTCAGCAGGAGGAATACGTGTTATTTGTATATTCAAATCAATAACCCTG
Organism: Barbus barbus; assembly: GCF_936440315.1. NCBI lineage: Eukaryota > Metazoa > Chordata > Actinopteri > Cypriniformes > Cyprinidae > Barbus > Barbus barbus. Next base: position 21,960,317 of record NC_136761.1, on the reverse strand, counting down.
ATTATGAGCAACAGCAAAAGCCATAGCATGCACCACTAAGGATCTCCAGCTCACCTGATTTGGTTTGCACGATGACGCTCATTCTCCTTCGAACTGGGTCAAAGTTTAGGACATGGAGCAACTTGTACCTGAAACGTTAGATAAATCTTATATAGACCCTTAACTGCCATAAAAATCTTTTTATATAACTTAAAAACATCTAGGGTGTAAGTGCTAATGCAGCATATTAGCAATCTTCTTCATGAGTCTCTAATTTCAAGGGTCATGACTTACTCCTCTATATCATTTTCCCTGTTCTTTATCTTCATGCTCTTGCTCTCCAGACCAAGGAAGGTGAAGCCATATCTGAACAGGAGAGAAGTTATGCCTGTAAGTGCCAGCATGGGTTATTATCAGACCAAAAAAGAAACGCATCTATTATACGCATCTTACTTCATGGCTCCTTTGACCAGTGCGATCTCATCTGGAGATGACGCAATGAAGCCTCTTTCCTCCTCCGGCTGGGGCAGCATCCCGTCGATCCCGTCAACTTGGTCCGTAAGTACTTCTTCCGATCCAGCCTCCTTCACCTGCACCGTGTGACACAGACACAAGGCCCGCAGGAACAACTCTTCTTTCTCCTGATAGATTGAAATAAAGAGGCATACAAAATGACACATGATTCTTTGTGAAACACAACCATACTTGTGAAAATAGGTCTTAATCAAAAAAATAAAATTAAATCTAAATATTAGATAAACTATTCGAAATGTGAAATGTTGCCTTTTCAACTGAAAAAATAAAATAAAAAAAAGTTTAGGATGAAGTACTAAAATTAATAAAAAATAAAATTAAAATAAAAATAAAAATAAATAGAAAAATGAAAACAACCAATGGACAAAAACAAGAAAATTAAAATGACAACTTAAATAGAATACAATTTTTTAATAAAGACTATAATAGCATTAAGGCCTGTTCACACCAAGAACAATAACTATAAAGATATCTATAAACTATATTTGCGTCCACACCAGCGGATGATATCGTCTGATCATTCTAAGGCACATTTATAAAAATTACTAATATGTCTTAATTGAACTATGGCCTAATCCTGGCTTAGGCTAAACCCGGTCTATGAAACCGGGCCTATAAATATTATTAGTACAATACCATATTTTTTTCATCAAAATTGGTAGAGAAAAGTGAAATTCCACTGGTATCAGTATTGATTACTAACATTTTGGTATTATGACAACCCTAGTATACAGATCACGTGCATTACACACTGACAAGGGCCCTCACAAAAGAAATGCTCTCAAAGGACTGCTCGTTTATGATGAATAGGAGAGCGTTCAAAAAAAGCAGTAAATACACATAACTTCAGTCCTTCATAGCCTGCCAACACAAACATTAGACATTTACTGTTTATATCGCAGCCTCTGAGGTCTGCAGTCAGTTTACATATTGAGGTGTACAAATCCAACAACACAATCCGTAAATGTAAAATCAATCCCATCTGAGGTCCTTGGGGTCTCAGAATGAGTGTCACTCACCAGTCCAGCCTTCTGCTGCAGTTTATTCACAGGCCCGTCCGTCACAGTGAAGCCGTCCAGCTCGCTCCGGGTGTCTCTGTATTTGTACTGGAAGCCGTCTATACAGCACTCGATGAACTCCATGTTGTTCTGGGTCAGCGTGCCTGTCTTGTCTGTGAATACATATTCCACCTGCAGGACGCAGACAAATGTTGACCTTAACGACTCTAAACCCAGGCAATAAAGCACGTTCGCAAATGAACAGAGTCTGAGGATAAGGACGGACAATTAATTTGTGACAAAACCAGTCTGCTTGCATAAATCAGTTTAACAAAGCATGGCCTGTAATTTAGAGTAATTATCTGCATAACCAGCCAAGGGCGATCTATGACCTCACTACCCATGGAAGAGCCAGGGACAGCTCAGATTTATTCAAATCATGGTTGACTTCTGAAATCATCTGAAACACATTCTACATATGAAAACAAATAGCTAAAGAGTCAGATCTGAGCTCAGGTCTGAACAAAGTGTCTAACCTGGCCAAGTTCCTCATTGAGGTCTGAAGTGTTGACAAGCGCGCCTTCTTGGATCTCCGGGTCAAAGAAGTCTTTATCCCAAGTGATAAAGAAAGAGCCGAGGAATTTCTGCATCTCCACGGTTACGTACATGGACACGGGGATTATAAAGTTGAAGAGGACCATGAAGGAGAGGAAGTCTGTAAACATCTTCAAATACTGAAACAAAGACAGAACACCTGCATTCAGTCTCTTCAAAGACTCAATGTCTGGAACAGCAAAGGTTAAACATAAAGCTAATCCCTAATTATGATTTATTAAGTAAGATCTGTGTAAGAGCTGACCACAGACACCTGAGGCCAGATTAGCTCATAATTTATATTAATTGTATCAAGAATGACTGATGATATAGACAGAGTTGCTAATTGATCCATGTAATCGTTCAAATTGGTCAGATGTGAAATCCACAGACTACTCACCATATTAGTGTCTTTCTCCTTCTGAGTTTTCTGGTTGTACCAGGGCTCATCCTGACCTTCTTTGCTCTGCCATACATACTTTAGCGTAGTACACACAACAGCTTTACTGATAAGGATACACAGATACACCAGCAGAAAGGCATTGATGGATCTGCAAAGAAGAGAAAACATACACATGATCATATGTACTTAATTATGTTACGTACATATAAAACCATATAAATATGCCAAAATAAGATGCAATTTTTAGCACACATCACTAAAGTTTCCCTGATTCACTTATTATTTTTTAATTTATTATTATTTAAATTTATAAATATTTATATATTGAATTTTTTTTTGCATGTTTGTCACACTTTAATGTTTCAGATCATCAAACTAATTTAAATATTAATCAAAGATAAAACAAGTAAACACAACATGCAGTTTTTGAATGAAGTTTTTTATTATGAAGGGAAAACAAAATCCAAACCCACATGGCCCTGTGTGAAAGTGTTTGCCCCCCTAAACCTAATAACTGGTTGGGCCACCCTTAGCAGCAACAACTGCAATCAAGCGTTTGCGATAACTTGCAATAAGTCTGTTGCAGTGCTGTGGAGGAATTTTGGCCCATTCATCTAGGCAGAATTGTTGTAATTCAGCCACATTGGAGGGTTTTCGCGCATGAACCGCCTTTTTAAGGTCATGCCACAGCATCTCAATAGGATTCAGGTCAGGACTTTGACTAGGCCACTCCAAAGTCTTCATTTTGGTTTTCTTCAGCCATTCAGAGGTGGATTTGCTGGTGTGTTCTGGATCATTGTCCTGCTGCCGAACCCAAGTTCGCTCCTGCTTGAGGACACGAACAGATGGCCGGACATTGCCCTTCAGGATTTTTTGGTAGACAGCTGAATTCATGCTTCCATTTATCACAGCAAGTCTTCCAGGTCCTGAAGCAACAAAACAGCCCCAGACCATCACACTACCACCACCATATTTTACTGTTGGTATGATGTTCTTTTTCTGAAATGCTGTGTTACTTTTACGCCAGATGTAATGGGACACACACCTTCCAAAAAGTTCAACTCTAGTCTCGCCAGTCCACAGAGTATTTTCCCAAAAGTCTTGGGGATCATCAAGATGTTTTCTGGCAAAACTGAGACTAGCCTTTATGTTCTTTTTGCTCAGCAGCGGTTTTCGTCTTGGAGCTCTGCCATGCAGGCCATTTTTGCCCAGTCTCTTTCTTATGGTGGAGTCATGAACACTGACCTTAACTGGGGCAAGTGAGGCCTGCAGTTCTTTAGATGTTGTTGTGGGGTCTTTTGTGACCTCTTGGATGAGTCGTCGCTGCTCTCTTGGTATAATTTTGGTCGGCCGGCCACTCCTGGGAAGTTTCACCACTGTTCCATGTTTTCGCCATTTGTGGATAACGGCTGTCACTGTGGTTCGCTGGAGTCCCAAAGCTTTAGAAATGGCTTTATGACCTTTTTCAGACTGATAGATCTCAATTACTTTCTTTCTCATTTGTTCCTGAATTTCTTTGGATCTCAACATGATGTGTAGCTTTTGAGGATCTTTTGGTCTACTTCACTTTGTCAGGCAGGTCCTATTTAAGTGATTTCTTGATTGCGAACAGGTGTGGCAGTAATCAGGCCTGGTTGTGGCTAGAGAAACTGCACTCAGGTGTGATAAACCACAGTTATGTTTTACCGGGGGGTTCGGGGGCAGCCACACAGGGCCATGTGGGTTTGGATTTTGTTTTCCCTTCATAAAAAAACCCCTTCATTTACAAACTGCACATTGTGTTTACTTGTGCTATCTTTGATTAATATTTAAATTTGTTTGATGATCTGAAACATTAAAGTGTGACAAACATGCAAAATAATTAAAAATCAGGAAGGGGGCCAACACTTTTTCACACCACTGTAGATAATTATATATTAGTTATGAATTTTAGTAGACGTTATTAATTTAAATGAATTCTGATTCACATCATACTGATTCACTCGATTTGATACTGATTCAGGAATATTAATGTGGAGATAATATTTTTACATCCACCAAAAATCACACAGATCAATCTTGGTATTTGCAATCAATATAAAATCATTCAAATTAACATTGCTAATAATCCAAAAATCAATATTTCAACATGACTGCACACCAGTGTTGGGGGTAACGCATTACAAGTAACGCGAGTTATGTAATAATATTACTTTTTTCAAGTAACTAGTAAAGTAACGCATTACTTTTTTCCCATTTATTGACTGACAGTGCGCTGTCATTCTGTTACTGTAGTTATAGACTAAATGTGAATGTGCATTAATTCATCCCACTCGCAAAAAACTAATTTAGTATTCATCAAAATTAATTAAATGCAAACTCAGAATATGACGCAAAAAGAATATGCATCAGAATATGATCCAGTTCAACCATACTAAGCAGCAAAAATGACTTTAGATAAACTAACAATTGTACTTCGTTGTTTTTTTATTGCTGAAGAGTGTTCAACCTTCTTCTCCTGCGTTCTACTGCACAGGTCGTGAATTTACTCTTCCTTCAGCCTGAGGTCTATTCATTACACTTTTTGGTGTGAAAGGGCTTTTACATTTGCTATGATTAGAACTTTCTTGTATTAAAAACAAGCCCTGCTCATATTTAAAAAGTAACGCAAAAGTAACGTAACGCATTACTTTCCATAAAAAGTTACTAAGTAACGTAATTAGTTACTTTTTTAGGGAGTAACGCAATATTGTAATGCATTACTTTTAAAAGTAACTTTCCTCAACACTGCTGCACACTAGAGTATAATCCCGCTCTCCTCACTCGCTTACTTTTCAACAGCTGATCGTTTCTGAGATTTGCCCTGGTAGTTGAGCGCCATCTTCGTCTCCATGCCTGTGTATACTGCGACACCTTTAAAAGGGAAAGCAGCAAAGAGTGATTCTGGGGAATGTAATTCCTCGTCATTAAAAATTTCTCTAATTAAAAGGTGCAAGGGCCTACCATAAATCTTCTTGGTGTTTTTCAACGTAGCACCTTTTAGGAGAAGGTTCTCTGGGCCCAAAGATCTAAATTAAACCATAAAAACAAACAATTATGTCAATAAAGACACATCCTGGCATCCAAACCCACGTTAAAGTGGCTCCTAATGAGCAGCATTGCTGGAAATATGTAGGCCGGTTTGGCCTGGCCCGCTCTCGTGAAGGACACGGCGTAGAGAAGCTGCCAGGCCGGCTTTACTTTAATGCTGCTATGGCGTTACGGGTCGATGGAATAATGATCAGAGGCTAATGCAATGGGAAAAGACAGAGCTAAAGTGACTAGGAGGTACTGTGGGATATAGTGGGCCCATGGGAACGGACCAAAGACGGTCTCACCTTACTTCTGGCTCCTGCTCCGGCTTGTAAATGTGCATTCGACCCACAAACCTGCAATAGGGCAAACAAGCTCCAGTCAAGCACGTACACGCTCATATATGTTCTCTCAACCACAAACACACACGGAATGAATGCACAGACGTCCCAGGAATTTAATCAGAGTACTTGATGAGGTCAAAATGAGAACATTCAGTGGAGGTAAAGAACCATCGCCATCATGCGCATGCATTAGCGATTCGTTCATCTTATATAGACTCCTTCCCCATTAAAGAGGCTTGATGATAATATCTGTATTCTAGTACAGTACACTTATGCAAATGAGTCTTGTACGAAATGAACCAATTACAAGGAAGATGCTCATTGGTGATGACCCAACAGTCTGGCATATTGGCAACAGCCCTTTGAAGGTTTTTTTTTTAGAGACTGAATTTTAGCAGGCGACATCTGGTGCTCTAGAAATCATAACTGCAAATGTTCTTTCGTCTAAAGAGGCTTTAATGAGATGTGCTTAACGATAGGGGGTGCTGCTGAGTTAAACTGCTGGTTGGAGGCCAAGGACTTCCTCTCTAAACTTGCACATTGTGTTTGTTTCAAGGTCCGTTTGTTCTTATGCTCAAACAGAAAGGCTAGATAGTGTCCGACTCTTCCATGGAATCACACCATTAGCTGCTGATCTGAAATCAAACAACCTAAAGAGAACAGCTGAGCTGACACTAGACTTAACATATTCAAGAACGATCGCAATGCCTTCTGCTTCACCATGAGGCAGCGAAAGGGATTTCGGTTAAGTGAGTATTTGTGCTAGAGGAGTTCGTACTTGTAGAGGTCAGGCTGGGGTTGTTCACACTCGATGGCGGCAGTGAGAGCCTGCAGGTCCTTCTCTGTCTCTGGCACTGTGTAGTGTGTCTACAGGAAAGACAGGCAAATTAGTATTCCAGGTCATGTTGTATACACAAATACAGACGGATGGAAGTGGGAGAAAGACTAAGAGCAGAAGGATGATTATGACAAGATCTGGGCCACCCTATTTAAAGACTTTGGCTAAAGGAGAGTAAAGGAATGGTATATGAATCCATATCTCATATTCTGTTTATACTTGAACAGAAATCACTCTAGGCAATTCTGAAAGCAAAAACTATAGATTAAAATCTACATTATATCAAGACAATTATATTTGTGATTACAAGAAGAAAAACAGTAGAAAGGATATAAGACTGAGTGCATAAGCTCACTTTGTGGTTGGATTCTCCATCCAAGCTGGCTGTGGTGACAAAACAAGTACTGTCTTCTCGACTGGACTGCAACAGAATCAGGTCACAGGGAAAGGTCTCGTCCTCCACCACTTCAACCACATCACCCACCTAACCAGAAGCACATTGACATTAACGCAAGACCAAGTGCAAATACTGTAATAAAAATATATAATTTTCAAGTAATATATAATGGAAATACTAAAAACTCGAGGTAAAATGAAGTTTTACCACATGTGTCTCCTGTTTTAAACAGATTCTGCTGTTTTTATAAAACGGTCACCTTTTCTTTAAAATGTCATTAAGTTTGCATATTAAGTGCCTTTGTAATTATTGGTAATATTAATTAAAATTGACATACAAATAACAATTTTGGTATCATGTTGGGCCACCACTTGATGTCTAATTTGGGGCTGTAGAACATAATTAATATTAGTGACATTTTAAAATACCATTTTGATGAATATTTCTATTCTTGATATGTAAAAGAGTCTTAAGTGAGTGTTTGGGTTCCTGATTGCCATTTGTAATAACATCTACTGTAAAATATGGGAATATATAGCAAAAATATATGCTCTGCACTCATTTGATCAAAAATAGAGTAAAAACAATAATAAAGAGAAATTTTATTACAACTTAAAATAAGTTTTTTCTATTTTAATATACTTTAAAATATGTAATTCCTGTGATGGCAAAGCTGACTTTGTAGTATCATTACTTCAGTCTTCAGTGTCACATGATCCTTCAGAAACCATTCTAATATGTTGATTTGCTGCTCAAGAAGCATTTCTCATTATTATCAATGTTGAAAACAGTTCCACTGCTTAATATTTTTCAGGATTCTCTGATGAAAGTTCAAAAGAACAGCATTTACATCAAATAGAAATATGTTTTAACATTATGAATGCCCTTAGTGTCAGTTCTGATCAGGCTCAGCCTTGTTGAAAAAATTAATCATTAAAAACGGTAGTGTATGGTTATAAAAGTGGTTATCAGCTACAACACAAATTAATTGACATTCAGCTAGCCGTTTTGGCAAACTCTTCCAAACATCTGTGACCCTAAATGTTTTGACAGTGTGCAACACGTTCCTTCCATTCCATATACAGCAAGGAAACACTCCCAGCTGTGAACGCCCCTAGTGGGCATATTTTTTGTCCACAAAGTACGGCAGCTTGCCACACCCGGCTCTCACGCTGCCTGTTATATGAAAGACTTGGCGAGGGTGCAGCAACTAAAAGGTACCTTGATCTTCTCACTCTCCTTCTTCACTGACTGGCCGTCCTCTAACAGAGTAACCGGGTACTTATTCACCTCTTTGTCTGCTTTATGCCGCAGCCAGTCCTCATAACCCTGAGGAGAGACAGAGAATGTGAGAACAGTATGCCAGTGTGTGTGTGAAAACCACAGAGGGTCAAATGAGGAGTGACATCATCTCACATGCAAAAATAAAACAATTCTCTGAGAATTTCCATCACATATAGCAGGTCTGTATTAATAATGGAAACTGTGAGAATGAGCTGAGGGAGTGGAGTCATTTGAAGTCAAAGTGGGCTGGGGTCACACAGTCCCCTGGGCTCTTATTTCAAAGCCCAAGTAAGGCCTGAGCTCCTCTCAGTGTGAGGCCACAGATATCTGGAAGGAAGTCCACCTTCCATTGTGCTTTACAAAAAAGCTTGCGGCAGGCCGGTGGAAAAAGTTGATCCTAAAACAATACATCAAAAGCTGCGAGAGGACCGCTGTGTTGTGACAAGCCCCCGCATCATTTGTTTTGTCTGTGAGAGATGGCCCCCGGGGTCAGGTGGACTCTCGGAAGGGGTCAGCATTATTTAAACAGTGACACATGGCTATAAAACATCAACCCCTGGTTTCACAGACAAGGCTTAAGCTAGTCCCAGACTAAAATGCATGTTTGAACTGTCTCGGCTAAAAATATCTTGCTCTGACATATCTCAGTGTTAATGTTCTGTGTCAAGATGCACACCTTAATGTTTTCTTCTAAGGCATTTTTGTAAAAGTTATCATCAAATTAAAACATCTTAATTTAACTAAGGCCTAGTCCTGGTTTAAGCTAAGCCCTGTTTGTGAAACTGGGCCCAAGTGACTTAGTGATAGCTAAAGAGTAATATAGAGAGATAGGAGCATATTCAGAACATAATAAAACCAACCTGTTTGATGGCCGTCACTGTGATGACAAAAAACAGAGGTAAACCACTGGTCACGGGGCTGGTTGGGGTATCAACAATAACCTATAAGAAGAGACATGTATGTATTATTAACAAAGCTGAATTTCAGAATCACTTCCAAAAAGGGGAAAAAAAAATAAATATTTTTTTAAATAAAAATTTAAAGTGCACCCATCAGTGATGCTACCATTCACGGCAAATGAAATTCTAACTATCTGTTAGCTACAATTCCTGTGGGTGTACTTATCTCTATATCAACAATATTTTAAACATATATGTACATATGTTTAAACTGTATTTATCTGTATCTGAACGTGTTTAATGTTAACTGTATGCACCAAGGGTCTGAGAGTAATGCAATTTCAATTCTCTGAATTGACAATAAAGCTGACTTGACTTGATTTTATGGATAGTTGCTTCATGTCCCTTCTTGAGTATCAAGCAAAAACATTATTGGTCTTACATGGTCATGGCAGGAGTTGAAATTAGGAACTTTGCACAGGCAGGTTGGTAGGCGAGACTATTCTCACACAACACTGCCATTCAAGTATTTGATCAGTAAAAAAAAATTAAGCAATTTAATTATTGTATTCACCAAGATTGCATTATTTTTATCAAAAGTAACAGCGAAGACTAAGTATTTAAAATTAATGCTGCTTTTTAAATTTCTATTTATAATAGAATCTGGAAAAATTGTATCATGATTTCAACATTGATAATAATAATAAATGTTTGTTGAGCATCATATCAGCATATTAGAATGATTTCTGAAGGATCATGCGGCACTGAACACTGGAGTAATTATGCTGAAAACTCAGCTTTGCATCACAGGAATAAAATGCATTCTAAAATATGTTCAAACAGTTACTTTGAATTAAAATTTGTTTTGAGTAACAAACTGAGCCTTGGTGAGCATAAAGGAGATCGTTAAAAACTTTTTTTTTTTTTTTTTTTTTTTTAAATGTTACCAACACCAAACTTTTGAACTGTGCCGTATAATGTGACGTATTTAATTTACATATATTTAAATGTTTAATCTGTAAATTCCTTTTTGTAAATTAAGGATATTCAAACTCATCGATTCCAGAAAGAGGTGGGTAGTAACGAGTTACATTTACTTGAGTAAATTTTTTGGGTAACTAATACTTTGAGTATATTTAAAAATGGGTACTTTTACTTCGTTACTGTGGGCGACGCTCCTCTCGTTACTTTATCTTAATGCAATACAAGTTAAAAATACTTCAATTTATTCCAAACACGCCGTCTACTTTTTCTCTGGGCAATGAGCGATGCCCGTTCGCGAATGATTCATTCTTTTGAGTCAGTTCTTTTCAAAGGCTTGATCAAACCAGTGAATCGGTTCGCGAATCACTTTTAATGATTCGTTCAGGTCACTGCCGCACGCGCCGAGTCGTTTGAAGCGGTTCTCACTCAGTGTTGTAACAGAAAGTTTAAGAACATCAAGAGCGTTGAAGACGTGGCTTTGGATCTACAGTCAGTTGAAAGCAAATCTGCAAAGGCTAGCTATATGAAGATCTTTATTAGATGAACACTGCGTGTGCTGTCAGTTCCACAGGTATAGATTCGATTACAGTACACGATACCACTACATTACCAGTTTGTTGTACATGTACCTTACACATTAAATACTATGTATAATTTATTCATTAAATAAGCTGTCACAGAGTATGAAATGAACACCTGCCAAACCCGAAATGCCCGAAATGCCTTAGCCTAGACAAAATGAATATTGATATTTTCACAATATTTGCGCTTGCAGAAATAAAGGCTACACTTGTTTACATTTTGCAGAATAGACGGAAGAAGATCCATCAATGTGTATTTGTGTCGTTATGTTCAGATGTTCTGTAGCGGTCATGTGAGGAGTATTCACTCTTCTCAGTGTCAGAGGTTATATGCATGTATACATTTAGAATACATAATTAAACTTTAAAATATAATTTAATTTAATTCAGTGATGCAAATCAGAATTGTTATCAGCCGTTACGCCAGTTTTCAGAGTCATACGATCCTTCAGAAATCATTCAAATATATTGATTTATTACCAGTGTTGCTGAAAAAAACAGCATATGCTAGTTAGGTATGTTTTGAAGCTGGGATGCTGGTTTATGCTGGTCCTTAGCTGGTCATGTGGTCAGACCAGCACATGACCAGCTTAAACCAGCTAAGGGCCAGCATAAACCAGCAAAGGACCAGCTTAAATCAGCTCAAACCAGCATCCCATGCTTCAAAACATACCTAACCAGCATATGCTGTTTTTTTCAACAGGAAACAGTTTTGCTGCTTAATTATTTTTTGGAACCGGTGACATTTTGTTCAGGATTCTTTTATGAATAGAAAGCTAAAAAAGAACAGCATTGATAATAAATCAGGCTGATAAAAATTCTGATTTGCATCACTGAAATAAATTACATAAAAAAAAAAACATTAAAAGTATTTTGAACGGCAGTGTGTGTGTGTATATGTGTGTGTATATATATATATATATATATATATATATATATATATATATATATATATATCCTCCTGAGACCCCCCCAAAAAAAGCTTTGTGAATTTAGTATTTTTTCATGTCATTACATTGTTTAGAGCATTAGAAAAAAAAATTAAATTAACATTTTTGAAAAATCATATTTTATTAATATTTTTTTCTATGTCCTCTGTAGAGGACACTAGGACTAAGTTTTCCTAAAAATAAAATGGCATGAATAGACATCAAAAAGGCAAAAACAATGGGATTTTTTTTTTTAAATCACCAATACATTTTTAGGTTTCAGGATTTTTTTCTTCTAAACTTTGTTTAAGGATGATTCTCAACTATGTTATAAAATATATAACAAAATTATTTGATATACCATTTTGTTTTATGCAATATGTCTGTACAAATTTCCATAAACTGGTTTTCCCTTTAAACACAGTGTATCTATACTGTATCTAATTTGCATATTAATGGATTGCTGTTGGGACAGCATGTTGAAAAAATAATTGTCATAATGGGAGTAATAATTGGCCAGATTTTCATAATAATATCTAATATTTCATAACAAAATAGATATATAATTTATTTTCCTATTCAATTGTAATGTCTCCCAAAATGCATAATAAACATCATTTTAGTCCTGGTGTCCTCCACAGTTGGACAATTTGTCAAAAATTTGTTTAAATTTAAAAATGTTATTGTCATTTATTGGACATAATAATAAAAAATGGCCTCATAACAGCTTGCATTCTTGCTGGTATTGTTTATGTACTTTTTGACTGCAATTGGGTATCGCGAAAAAAAAATACTCAAATAAAAAAATACAAGAAAAAATAAGTGCTCTGGTTTTCTTTCATAGATAACAGCAATAATGATATTATAGCATTAAAAATAGCCTACTACTGTTACTAAAGAGCTTACACATATTGGAGTACTAACCAGTACAGAAAGCCGAAAATGATTTTGGTTATCACCAATACTGTTACTTTAGAGCAGCAGTGGCACAAACCTTACATAAACACATTGTTAAACTTACATAAATTTGTTAAACATTGTAAAAATTGAATATAGTTTAAACCTCTATTAAAAATTAAAATAATAAAGATAATAATAAAGACGAATAAAAACACAAACTCAGTGTTAACCAACAGGTAAGAGTAATGTTCTGCAGGAACTACTTTGATCACAGTCACCTCGTCATTTCTTTATCCTGTAAAAGGCCGTTATGGAGCGTCTCATGTTTATATTCAGACAGACAATTACACGCTGTTATCCCTTTAAAGTTCCTACTCTCATAAAATATTCGCACTGCATGTTGACTTTTAAACCTTAAATTAACTTTCAACAACAGATAATTCAGCACAGTGGATATGTTTGCGCTGAAAAGCCTATTAATTGTCTCCCTCTCTACTGTGTTCTGTCCGTCTGACGCGCGTGCGCGCGCCCGCCGCGCCGGCGCTCATTCGGTATTTTAAACTTAACACAGACTGTCAGGACGGACCTTTATGCAAAAATGGAAATGCTCGCGTGAATTTGTGGCATTTATAGATAAGGATATGACCGTAAACTGAACGTTTTTGCGCTGAGGACGCACACGCATCTGTCAAAGCGCCTGACAGGGCAAGCCATTACTCTTATGCATTAACTTAAAGCTTAAAATAAAGAATTATCATGTTTTGGGCAGCTTGGATCACGTGCTTCTCCGGCAGAATCTCATTCTGTTTCCTCCACTATTTTTAGATGCATTTTGTCCATAGAAATGCATTATTCAGTGCCGTAATTTGACTAACCATCTGAAGTTGGACGTACACTGTGGGCAGACCCGATTAATCGATAATGAGAATCGTTGTCGATGATTTTCATAATCGATAATAATCGATTTTATCGATTAGTTGTTGCAGCCCTACTTAATACGCAGATTACGTTCATGCACGTGCTTTCCCCCCCGAACGTAAACAACGCTGATTATGTCAAATACGTTCTTAGGTACTCTCCAAAATGATGGAAGACGTAACTCGGGGGAGAAGAATGGTAGAGAAGAATGGAGAAGAATGTTCCGAAGATGAACAAAGGTCTTACGGGTTTGGAACGACATGAAGGTGAGTAATTAATGACAGAATTTTCATTTTGGGGTGAACTAACCCTTTAAGCATGACTGTTGAAATGAATTGGTAACACTTCACAATAAGAGTCCATTTGTAAGCCGTAGGCTATACGTATTGTTTCTTGTTAGATTGTATTAATTTCAACATTTAATATTAGTAATACATTTTTAAGTTTCTTCTTTTAACATTAGTTAATAAACTATGAACTAACTTTAATGATCAATATAATAATTAAAATTACTATTTTAATTCATTTACAAAGTATGGTTCAGTACTGTTTTTTTTTTTAAATAGTAAAGCACTATTTTATAGTTTATCGTTCAGTATCCATTTGAAAAATTATTGGTTGATTAATGGGTATCGGCCAGTGTGGTCAAACATAGCTATCGGTATCGGTAAAATCCACTATTGGTCGACCTCTAGTAATTTAGGACTTAATTTACTGTTAGTATTTTAAAAAATGCAACTGGACATGAAAAACATGCGTCACATCAGAACCACGATAGCTTGAATTTGAACATCCAAGATCCAGTTGCTGAAAACACTAAACACCAGTCTATCTTTAACATGAGCGGTTTGTCACGCAGTAGAGAGAACTTAAGGTCACAGCCACTTGGTGTTATTAATACTTGCTATATGTTTGTGCTTGTGGAAGATAAAAAAAAATAGGGTGGGTTATTAAGTCAAGACCACAGAGGTGTGAAATTTTTGTCCATCCTATGAGCTACTGCCACACTGCGTCTTCCTCTCACACCCTGCAGGGCCTGGCTGAAAGAGGCTGACAAAAACCACACACCACAGTGAGAAACGGCATCGTCACTGCAGAAAGGGCTGAAAAACAAAGATGCCATGTGTGCCGTGTTGGTGCCAAAATTCCTGTAGGGAGAGACTGTAAAGCCGGCAGGACTTCAGAAGGTGAAAGCCCATCTTAGACCAGCAGCACTTCAGCTCAGAGCTAATAATCCCCATCATCCCGATCACACACACACTCAACACAAACAGCAAAAAGTGCTTTCAGCCCGTACTCAGTCTAAGACCAAATAATCCCAAACAACCCATCTGAAACATCCACACACGTACTTCGCTTTTGGACTCTGCCATTAGACGTCATCTAAACCGCTTTGCTATCCAGCCAATCATGCAGCCTCCCACTCCTCATGTCACACGCAAGCAGTTACTTAACAGCCACAAGTTACAGCTTGCAGACCAACCCAAATGCACTCAGGCATCTTTATATCCTGCCCCACAGCTTATGCTAAATCGACACGCCGCACCGTGAAAAACAAGCGAGAAACAAGATCTTTCAATAGTGGCCCATCATGCGTTAAACATCTCTCAGTTGCCAGGTGTCTGCTGACAGCTGTTTAGTGGCACCGCCGTCAGGAAAAGAAAGAGGAAGAGCAGAAAGAGGGCTTTTCTAGCTAATTTGCTACACCATCATGATAAAGCAACATTAAGGGGATAGATCACTCATAACGGTCATCATTTTGTCATCTTTCTTTACGCAGAAGATATTTGAGAAATGCATCAGTGATTTTCTGTCCATGCAATGAAAGTCAATGTTTTGAGGCCAGTTGAGGAAAAAAAATAAATACGGTAAAACTACATTTTTTATTTGTTTTTTTTTTTGTTCTTTTTTCCCCCCAAAGTAACAAGAAATGTTTTCAGTAACTATTTACTGATTGTAGGAAACGACTGTCTTGCCATAATTACATAATGCAAAACCATCAAACAAATGTGAAGTGTTACACATGGAATTTAATGAATGTTATTTGTGCAATAAAACAGTATATCACTGCAAGTAAAACAAAAAAAGGACATGAAATGTTCAATTAAATTTTTTTCCCCTTTTTTACTGCATATAATAAAGGAACTCACTGTTAACCAGTTAACAGGTTTTTACCATTTTCATACAGGTTTGGAAAACAGGTGTGAGTAAACAGGGTGAGTAAATGATAGCAGAGTTGAACAAATTCAGCAGTTCAGAAAGGTACTTTTGTAACGAAAGCATAAAAACACCAAAAGAAAGCACCTGACCCCTGTGAATACCATCCCTGGTTTCCCCTGTGGCAGGTGGGTTTCTCCTCTCTTTCTTCTTTCTCTCTGAGACTGACCCTTCTCCATGGGAGCCAGGGCTGAGTCTGGGATTCGGTCAGCAGAAAACGCTCTAATGCGCTCATGGCTCCTGCAAGTGATGGATGTTGTGGGGGGCAGCGGCCCCGCACATCGTTTTTTTGATTTAATAAATTGATAAAAGGCCCATCTGGATGGAGCCCACTGCGGCTTCCCACTCGATTAAAAATATTAAGAGAGATGCGGCCCAAAGTGCTGAGGGCAGTCTGTCCTACAGTATGCTTTCCTTTGCTTTCTGTTTTTAACACACACACACACACACACACACACACACACACACATATACATACGTGCAATGGGAGTTTATTCCCCTGGATCGCTCAGTAACAGACAGTGCCACTGATACAGTTCATCAGCGACTGTAATGAAATACAGTCAGTTCTCTGATGAAGTGCTGCCCCTTCGTAGTTTTTACGCTCATACAAAACACCCCCACCCATCACTGCCAGACCCACCTCGCTAGTTCCACCGCGTAGACGCAAAACACCATCCATTTAACCGCCGCCTCAAGGGAGCCAATTCCCAAAGCTAATGCTGAACACATCAGTTACCGCCGAAACAACTTACAGAGGCAAACACACAACCTGTGAGTTACTAAATACTAACACAGACCTTTAGTGAGACTAGACGCCACGTCTTAATTGGCCACATGTGAAAATGAGAAAGTGAGGAACCACAAATATTGAAATATGGACAATGGTCACAAAGGTTGAGAACTGTTGCTGCACTGTATATTCTATACAAAAAAAATAATTAACCTGTTTTTAAACCTGTCAAAATCAGCTCTGTTTTTAGCAAGCTATTATAGTCCATGTTGCTTTAAATGCTAATGAGCTCTGCTGACCCCGCCTCTCTCTTCCGTGGGGTGATGAGCAGTACTGTTTAATTTAGCCGCGAAACTGGCTAACTAGCACGTTATTAGGAAAGGCAATTTACAAATATTCATAAAAAAACCTTACACACACTTCTTCTGCAGGGTGAGGCTGGATCACAAATGATTCGCGCAAACAGACGCATTTAGGCAGATTGGGGATCGGCGCATTCACTTCAAAACGAAAGTAACGTTAATCCTCTGCATCTTCAGCGGCTCAGATGTCGGGAGTAAATGACGACTGCTATATTCATTACTACATCCAACAACAAAACACCTCAGTCGCTTAATCGGAGACGTCTCATCTTCCCCTGCACCGGAGTCGACACAATGGCGGACAGCACTCAGCTCACTCAGGGCGGGTCTGGGGTAAGACGGCTTTGTCAATCAACTATTGTGGGAGGGGCCTGTACAGAACTTCGTCATTCTGACAGGAATCCCAGAACAGCCTGATTTGAGAAAGAGGATTTTAAAATAGGGATTTTAATTAAAAAAAAAAAAAAAAAAACACTGGGTGGATTTTTATCATTATAGGATGGAGGTGTACACACACTTCCAACACACATTCATGAGTGTTGGAAGTAACTTGTAAAGTGAATTTTGCATCCGATGATCCCTTTAAAACCACGTAGATAAAAATGAACAACCTTTGAGTGTGATAAACTATGTGTCCTGTTAAATGACTGTTAAATACATAGTTCATGGAATTCATAATGTCGGTTGGTTGTTTTGTTTAAGACATTGTAAAATAATTTTTATTGAGACTCTTTGTCCTTGGCTGTAAAACGTATCTGCAGGCTTCCACCTGTGTGTGTTTGCACAATGTAAACCAATGTTTCCTCAACTGCTGGGTCACAGATCTGTTCTGTTGGTCTGTTCAGGTCTCAGAAAGCCTAAATGCAAATAGTCAAATGAAACAAAAACAAAATAAATAAATATTGTGCAACAAAATAAGTAATGATAGTGTTGAAAAATGCGAAACTGATATAAAAACACATTTGTTGATGCAACCATGCTATTTGAACTTCCTTATATGCAGATTTGAACTGTTTTGTCAAACCGTAGTTACACGGTATTCTAACCGGAGCTCCTAACCTCTCAAGTACATCTCCATACTCCGTGAGCTACCGAACAAACCTACCATCTATGAAAACCCATAGATATGAAGCTGGATATGTCAAGTCAAGTGACTTTTATTTATATAGCGCTTTTAACAATACAGATTGTGTCAAAGCACTTAACAGTATCAAATTGGAGGATAGAGTGTCATTATTGTATAATAATAAGATTAAACACTCAATTTCAGTTAAAGGCATTTCATTATTGAATACATATATATACACATACATATACATACATACATACATATATATATATATATATACACACACATATATATACACACACACACACATATACACACACACACACACATATACATATATATATATATATACATACATACATATACACATATACACATATACATATATATATACATATATATACACATATATATATACACACACTTTTTTTTTTTTTTTTATTATATATACACACACACACTGCCCTCCAAAAGTTTGAAAACACCCCAACCTTCCAACAAGACAGTGACCCCAAGCACACTTCCAAGTTGTGCAAATTATATATGGAGAGGAAACAGTCAGCTGGCATCATGCCTGTCATGGCCTCCCCAATCTCCCGACCTCAACTCAATAGAGCTGGAGGAACTGGACCGTGATGTCCGTAAGAAGTGTCCAACCAGTGTGAATCATTTTTGGGCAATCCTTGAGGAGGCTTGGAGTAATATACAGTATCAAGTCAATGTTTGAATAAACTGACAGCTCGGATGCCCAGATTATGCAGAGCTGTAATAGCTGCTAATGGTGGATATTTTGATAAATCGAAAATAATTTTTTTTCTATGTATAAACTGTTTATGTATTAAAATAAGTTTTCGTAGTTTGTGTTGTCCCTTATCAGTGCAAAATTATCACAAATTAAAAAGGATTCATGCCAATATTGTTTCCAAACTTTTGGAGGGCAGTATGTATATGTATGTATGTATGTATGTATGTATGTATGTATGTATGTATGTATGTATGTATGTTATTGGGATATCGACACAATTCTAACATTTTTGGCTCTATACACCACCACAATGGATTTCAAATGAAACAAAGATGTGCTTTAACTGCAGACTGTCAGCTTTAATTTGAGGTTATTTACATCCAAATCAGGTGAACGGTGTAGGAATTACAACAGTTTGCATATGTGCCTCCCACTTGTTAAGGGACCAAAAGTAATGGGACAGAATAATAATCATAAATCAAATTTTCACTTTTTAATACTTGGTTGCAAATCCTTTGCAGTCAATTACAGCCTGAAGTCTGGAACGCATAGACATCACCAGACGCTGGGTTTCATCCCTGGTGATGCTCTGCCAGGCCTCTACTGCAACCGTCTTCAGTTCCTGCTTGTTCTTGGGGCATTTTCCCTTCAGTTTTGTCTTCAGCAAGTGAAATGCATTCTCAATCGGATTCAGGTCAGGTGATTGACTTGTCCATTGCATAACAGTCCACTTCTTTCCCTTCAAAAACTCTTTGGTTGCTTTTGCAGTATGCTTTGGGTCATTGTCCATCTGCACTGTGAAGCGCCGTCCAGTGAGTTCTGAAGCATTTGGCTGAATATGAGCAGATAATATTGCCCGAAACACTTCAGAATTCATCCTGCTGCTTTTGTCAGCAGTCACATCATCAATAAATACAAGAGAACCAGTTCCATTGGCAGCCATACATGCCCACGCCATGACACTACCACCACCATGCTTCACTGATGAGGTGGTATGCTTAGGATCATGAGCAGTTCCTTTCCTTCTCCATACTCTTCTCTTCCCATCACTCTGGTACAAGTTGATCTTGGTCTCATCTGTCCATAGGATGTTGTTCCAGAACTGTGAAGGCTTTTTTAGATGTCGTTTGGCAAACTCTAATCTGGCCTTCCTGTTTTTGAGGCTCACCAATGGTTTACATCTTGTGGTGAACCCTCTGTATTCACTCTGGTGAAGTCTTCTCTTGATTGTTGACTTTGACACACATACACCTACCTCCTGGAGTGTGTTCTTGATCTGGCCAACTGTTGTGAAGGGTGTTTTCTTCACCAGGGAAAGAATTCTTCGGTCATCCACCACAGTTGTTTTCTGTGGTCTTCTGGGTCTTTTGGTGTTGCTGAGCTCACCGGTGCGTTACTTCTTTTTAAGAACGTTCCAAACAGTTGTTTTGGCCACGCCTAATGTTTTTGCTACTAATGATGTTTTTTCAGTCTAATGATGGCTTGCTTCACTGATAGTGACAGCTCTTTGGATCTCATCTTGACAGTTGACAGCAACAGATTCCAAATCCAAATAGCACACTTGAAATGAACTCTGGACCTTTTATCTGCTCATTGTAATTGGGATAATGAGGGAATAACACACACCTGGCCATGGAACAGCTGAGAAGCCAATTGTCCCATTACTTTTGGTCCCTTAACAAGTGGGAGGCACATATGCAAACTGTTGTAATTCCTACACCGTTCACTTGATTTGGATGTAAATACCCTCAAATTAAAACTGACAGTCTGCAGTTAAAGCACATCTTGTTCGTTTCATTTGAAATCCATTGTGGTGGTGTATAGAGCCAAAAATGTTAGAATCGTGTCGATGTCCCAATATTTATGGACCTAACTGTATATATACACATATATATATACATACATATATATATAGATACATATACATATACACATACATATACACACATATACATATATATATATATATATATATGTATATATACACACAGCAGTATATATACACACATATATACACAGTTCATACACATTATGTAAACAAAAACTTGTATTTTGGAGATTAATCACAATTAATCGTTTGACAGTAATAAAATAATGCATTAAGGACATTTTTGTATGGTAAAAGGTTTTGGTTGTTGGGTCACTACTTTAGGTCTATTGTAAAATCTGAGTCATGCGGTAAAACGAAAGTTTTTTTTTATTACAAATGCCACTGCAGACGCGCCTTTGTTCCGTTTTTGTAGCATTACAGTGTGGCACAACATTTAGATGCATCATGTTTGACCCTGCACACGCTTTTAAATAACTAGAATTATTAATAACTCGTTTAAATTTAACATTCTGAAAAGTTAAAAATAAATAATCAGTGACTCATACTGTACACGCTGTATGTACTTCCATCCCTCACATTCGTCTACTCTAAGATTTATGCGCCAAAAACATCCTCTTATTTCACAACACTAATTTCCTTTTTATGGTTATGCACACTTCCACTCGGCTGAACACTGACTGCTTGTTAGCGCAATCCCTCATCTGCCTTCACACACACACACACACACACACACACACACACACACACACACACACAGGTTTTTAGAACATTCCAGCAGAATGAGTGTCAAAATGTGCAAGTGAGAGACAGAGATCCCCCTTGACTCCTCCCCTCCTTCTGTTCTCCTCTCCTCCTATCTCTCTTTTCCCATCAGGACCCCGGCGAAGGCACGCAGTGCTATTTTTAGCGTACGGGTGCTTTTTTATCAGTCAGTGTCTATTTGTGGCTCAAAAGAACTACAGAGGGCTTCCTGGCTGCTGACGTCAGCAGTGCCGTGCTGCAGAGGCGTACAGGGAAAGGGAGAAAGGGAGAGAGAGAAGGGGGAGAACAAAGAAATGAGGAATAGAAAAATGGCATAGGGAGACAGAAATGGGCGTAAGACGATGGTGTGTTCGCAATGGGCCTCAGGAGAATCATGCGGATCTATTTGGAAGCTGGTGATTTAAGCGCAGTTCTTGTGCGACAGGCATGCGTGTGTCTCCCTTGTGCTGTTATAATAGTGGGCTGCGTGGGGAGAGCTAGTCAGAGAGGATAAGGAGCCCCTCCAGAGAAAAGCAGGATTAGTAGAGGCACGCCAGACGCATGCCAGAATCGGGCAAACACCTGGGGATCTCTCTCTCTCTCTCTCACACACACACACACGCACCGATCCTGTCACAACATGGATGCACATTAGATGTACTGTGAGAAGCACACGTATATGCTGAGGACAAAATAGAATGAATGTGCCTTGTTTAGTTAGTCAGTGACTAAGAAGGCATCTTTTTCAGTCACATTAAGCATATAAATGTCAAATCTATAACATTTCATTAATTTAATATACAATGCTTATTTTAGTGAGAATCAGGATCATGAATTAAATTCAAAAAAATTATCTATGAATTTTCTGATTTCAAAAGATCTGTCAGATGCTTTTTTCAGACAACCGCCAATTCATATTTCAAACATGAGTTTGAAAGTCTTTGACAATTTATTAAAATAATTGGCTTATATATTCACACATTCGAGAATAAGCCTATACTTGTCAGTTTGTTTTTGCATAGGCAGCCAGCAAAAATGGTCAAAAGTTGTATTTTGCAGTGCATAATCCTTTTGAACTTTCTACTCAAAGAATCCTGAAAATATATCATGGTTTTTACAAAAACATTAAGCAGCACAACTGTTTTCAACACTGATAATAATAAGAAATTTTTTGAGCAGCAAATCAGCATATTAGTATGATATCTGAAGGATCACGTGAAACTGAAGACTGGAGTAATGCTGCTGAAAATTCAACTTTGCCATCACAGGAAATATATTAAAATATAAAAACAGTTATTTTTAATTGCAATAACTGATGTTTTTAAATTTTACTGTATTGTTAAATTAAACCGATGTAGCCTTGGTGAGCATAAGAGGCTTCTTTCAAAACCATTCAAATTCATACTCCGTCCAAACCTTTGAACAGTATTGCCTTGACGCTGCCTTAACACCATATACTGCCTGAGATCGCAGCATTGCGAGTTTGGACACAATCATAACCACATAAATCATTAGCTCAATCTCACACATTTAAATAAAAATGCTGCTGAGTCAGGTGTCAAATTGTGCCTTTCATTTCACATTCCCCATGTACCTGACAGCAACAAGACCATATGCTCATCAGCAATCCACCATTACCCTTTATTAAATACACACACTTGTCTATACGGCATCAGCTGTTTACACGGTTCCACTCGCTAGTTTAACTAAGGTTGTCTTCATGTGCTTTTATGGAACGGAGCAGAGGCTTCCCCATCTCGCTGTCTCTCTCTGCCATTATCACAGGTCCAATGACATCAGATCAGCACGGTGCAGAAATAACAAGGCTATGAGTCACACATAAACACACTTGTATCCTCTCTCACACACACACACACACAGTTTGTCTCTCTGGGGATGGCAAATGCTTATGACTGATCAAATGCACTCACTTACCTGCACCAAGAATATGATGAGGAAGTAAAAATTAGCAATTCTTCTAAACTGCTCGAATAGGTTCTTTGGCAGGAAGTTCCACACTGTGTACTGAGGAAGTGAGAAAACAAAACAATAAAAAAAAAGTGTTAAACAGTAACAAGTTAAAAAAACCAACAAGCTGTCAATTACTTTAAAGTTGTAAAAAGGGTTTTAAAGAAAATGGAAATTGTGTCATTGTTTATACTTGCTTCACAAAAAGCTATTAAATGGCTTCAGTAGACTCATGATTTTGCACACAAATTATGTCTATTAATTTTAAGGTGCTTTTTTCATCTCTGAAGCTTGTCAGTCGCAGTTTCAATTCATTTTCATTATATTCACAGAATGGACTTTCTGCAAAATCATACAGAATGTTTTATTTTTAAGTGAACTATTCATTTACAGCAATGTGAGTCTAAACCCACATCCTGATGAAAAGCAGGAGGAAGGATTAAATGCATTCAATATTCATCAGCTCCTGTGTTTGTGCTTTTCTAGGAGAGGGAGCTGAGACGACTTCAATAGCTCCGGAGTTCTCTGATGTGTGTGACCGGGCGGCAGCTCTTTGGGCCAGCAGGTATTACATTGATTTGGATTAGCAACTTATCGCCTTCGTTCGGCGAACCCCAGAAAGGGGAACCTGCCACATGATCCGTTTGGCAGTGGCTTGCTATTTATTCAGCTCTATTTAGGAAATGTACACAACAGTAGAAGCGCACTAGCTCACAAATAACAGTTAACATCAAATAAGGCTGAATCTAATGCAAACAGGAAAGTGTTTTATATTTTGATGCTGTGACTTTACCATTTATATATATAATGAGTATATAATATACTCAATTTATATTTAACAGAAATACATGTGTAAGATGGTAAAAACACAGATTTAAAAAAAAAATAGTAAACTGTGTCATTTCATAAAAGATAATACATTGAAAAATGCACTTTTTGGCAGAAGTATAATTTACTTGAATTTCAAATATCCAACAAGCCAAAAACTCAGCAATACATCTAAAAATATATGCTAAAACTGACTGGATAATGTAGGAGAGGAGAAAGAGAGACAGAAAAATAAAAGGAATGTGGACAGCTACACTCTTAAAAATAAAGGTGCTTCAAAAGGTCCAAGCGATGCCATAGAAGAACCAAGAAACATTCAGTCAAAGGTTCTTTAAAGAACCATCTCTTTCTTACCTTTTTATAATCTGAAGAACCTTCTTTCACCGCAAAGAACCTTTTGTGAAACAGAAAGGTTCTTCAGATGTTAAAGGTTCTCTATGGAACCATTTAGACAAAAAGGTTCTTCTATGGCATAGTGAAGCACCTTTATTTGTAAGAATGTATTGCCACCTAATATAACCATCACTGCTAAATAATGGATCACCATGGGTGAGCAAAGTGAGAGAGGGCAGTTTGGGGCACCTGCAATAAGATAAAAGGGAATACATCTTCATTTCTAACAGAGCAGATGTTATACTGAGGTGAACTCGAGAAGATGTGCAGGTCTGGACCTCTTTTAGAGGAAAAACGGGATCCAAGGGATACCATGGAGAAAAGGTTATGCTGAGTTTGAAGGGGGGGGGTGCAAAGCAGATGCATAGAGAAGTGTAAGCATCTCAGTGCAGGTAATTAAAGTGTGTTTAGAGAGGAATTGATCACTGGATACCACAGCATGGCCACAGGTCTGATAAATCTATTACTTCTTACTCCCTTGTTTCTTCCTTTCGTATCTTAAAACACTCCTCATCTATTGACTGAATGAGGAGATTCAGGAAGTCCCACGAGATTAAGGGGGGCAGAGTCAACCACCCCGAACACTTGAGCGTTAATTGCAACTATGTATTTATCAGCCAGATCTCAAGCACTGCTCTGACAGGCAAATTAGGGAGTTTCGTGGGGTGGAAGGGGGGTGGTAAGATTTACTGCAGTTTGCGAAGAGTGAATTACGAAAGAGCAGAGGAAAAAAGAGAAAATGGAAAGGAATTTCTAAGTTCAAACGCAGTAGGAGGGTCCCAACAGTTTCTTCACACCTGCAGGAACAGGTGGCTGAACACCAAGGCTCGAGAGAAGCGTGTTACAGCCGTACTCCCCACATGCTGCTGCTAACACACATCTCTTACGTGTTAACACTGAGGTGCAGTTGCCATGGCATTAAACAACACTTGCTAATTACGAGGTAAGGAAAATTACAAACAGGCTCTTGTAGGGAGCTAGCAAACCACTAATGCTGTTATCCTGTAAAAATATGATTACACTGCGGCGAGGATAAGCAACGGCGCAGCTCGTGCTTTCAGATTTGTGACGAGGTGAAGTATAACAAATACCAGAAGTTACCTTGGAGGACACGATCCTGTTGTCACAGAATTTAGAGAGGATGAAGGCCTCTGTGTCCGGACATGGCCGATGTCCTACATAGATTGTCCTGCTGTCCACTCGCTTCTCATCTCCTCCACACTAGAAGGACACATGGAGAAACAGACAGAAAACAGAGAGAGATCATTCACATGAACAGTTAAAATGACACAGCAACATCAACTGACCAACATCAAATAGGAAAACCAGTCGGGGTAACGTGTTTGAAAAAAAAAAAAAAAAAAAAAAAAAAAAAAAAAAAAAAGTCATAACTGTTGCCTTTACACTAGGTCATTGTATTGTTGTGACATCTTTTGGTTTAAATGTCAGCATGGTAAAATCATATAGCTGTTTATACTATACTGAAGAAAAAAAAGGTACAAAAGCTGTCACTGGGGTGGTACTCTTTCAAAAGGTACACTTTTTTTTGTTTTTGCTTTTGTTGTTATAGGACGGTATAGAGACGACAGGAAGTGAAGGAGAGGGGGGGGGGGATCGGGGGAGAGGTCATCGAGCCAGGATTCGAACTCGGGACACCCATTGCGCAATGGCACTATATGTTGGCACACTGCCCTACATAATTACACCTTTTGAAAAGTTACTGCTTTTGCACCTTTTGTTTCTGGGAGTGTACATGCACTTGATGTCAGTCTTCCAAAGAATATTTGAATTACTATTTTTTATATTTTAATGACTTTTTACTATTTTAATTTACATTATATGATGCACAATTTGTTTTTGTAATGGTCAATTAAAATATTTGCAAAATATATAAAAAAAAAAAAAAAAATAAAAATAAAAAAAAAAAGAGTAAAAAATAAAAACAACCCCTAAAATAAAATAACTAAAGGTCTGAGATACTTTGAACTTTGCAGCACATGCTTTAGCACAGCTCCAAATTTACTGAGAGACACAGCCAAGTATAACAAACGTCAAGTGGATCAATCCCACAAGTGTGATCAAGCTCCTGAGACTGGACAAGCTTGTTTTTTGACAGTTGTAAGATCTCACTCATAAATCTGAATGCAATCACATGATTTATTCATAAAAAAGTTTTACTAGATAGCAGCATGGGGGATCAGAGGATGTGTGGTCATTTTCACAAAGCACTGGGAGTGTTTGGGTATTGTTGGGTGAAAAACCGACAGGGAGTAGCTGGGGCAAGTATTCAGAAATATAGTCACTGAACAGAACACAGTGTTTCCTGCACTGCTATTCAGCAGAGATACTGCGAAGATGCTGAATCTACAGCACCACTGCAAAAGAAATCCTAATTTTTTTTACCTGAGTTGGGAGATTATCTGAGCTGAATGTGATGAGATAAAAGAGTGGGTAACACAACATAATAAAAAGATAGTAAACAGACGACATGCCTTGATTTTTGGAGCATCCCGAAAAAACAAATTGAAGATTTTTTTTAAACAAATCAAAGTTACTGAATTAAATTTAAATGACTTACTGACTGGAAGTTTGTGAGGGAGTGTAGTTAAACATACATATTCATAGTTTTGTTGAAATAAATGGTACACTATGTATAAAAAAAAAAAAAAAAAAACACACATCTAAACATCAGAATGTGTTACATGATATACTATTGTTTTGTTTGGTATGTACTTAAGACCAATTGTGGCAGAGGGTTTGCAGTAGCTCGGCCACTATGAAAATTCCCAAAGAAACACTGGAACAGGTCTGCGTGTTTCCGCTGTGGTCAAGTTCGTGACCCGGGACATTCAGCGTGAAAAGGGCAACAACTTGACTCGAAGCTGTGTAAGCATGGGATTGCCGGAGATAAAATGGTGGCAGTTATGATTACTCTCCATCAGAGCTTCTCTAAAACAGTGCACTGCTAAGCTGCTCTTACATTTACAATAGCTAAATTACAAATCAAGCTACTCTTCTAAAAAAAGTCAGCTACACTACAACCTACTAAAGCAGCTACCATGCATTTCATGCACTAATATAATCTTCTTTTCAAATATATAACTGATAAGATGTAACTTCAAATTTAAATCTGAAGCAAATCTTCCTGGAACAAAAACAATGATTTTTGTTTTTTGTAATGAACGAACAAAACAACCTCAATAAGGGAGACATCAACTCATCTGACATCATTCATATAAATGCATCAAAATGACATGAATAGAAAAGTAGACTAGCAAAAAGAAAATTAGAATACCCACTAATTTCCATAATGAAACCGTAAAGTCAGCATTTTTTCAAATGAGAGAGGATCATTTGGGACAAAATGAGTCACTAGAATGTTTTGGGTGCTACACATGACAGTTAGGACTGTAATGTACATTTAAAAAACATCACAACACAAGAAATAACTAACAATAATGACATACCAGCAAATTAATAACCTAACAGCATGCACGGGAGCTCAAAAACGCTTAACATTTCAGCAATATTGTTACATTTAAAAATTCTTTGTTCAGACAACTGTGCTTAAATTGGGAGAACATTTAGGGGAATTCCATTGTCTAACATGGATTTCAGTGAATTTTGTAGTAATTCACATTTCATACTATTAAAGAAATTTTTTAACAGCACATAAATGATAATGCAGAGTTCCGCTAGAACTAAAAATGCTACTTTTAGTTAGTCACTCGCACACACACCACCATTTCTCCATCTCTGAGGGTATCGATGAAGACATACGCTGTCATCACGTCTCAGCAGGCTTTCAGCATCACACTTCAACCCCACCCACCGCCCACTCTCTTTCTCGCCCCCTCCCCCCCAGCGTTTCCCGGGACAGTGCGAGCGGCAGCACCATAACTGCTGGTGTGAATAATTCAGAATGCATTGAGAGACAGAATCTGAGGGTTTAATGCAGTGTATGCGTGAGTGTGTGTGTGCTGAGACCCCCTCCATCGGGGATCTCACTTCATCTGTTCCACACCTCCGCCCCATCAGGTAGAGGGATGGTAGGCATGAGTCCACAGGCTAAGTGCTGTCACAACCTGTCCAGCAATGTTCAGCTCATCTCCGACAGAACTTACGGTGTGTATCAGATAACACGCTGATCCCGTGTGCTCGCATATCTGCCCGAATCACTCGCATCAGTGTATTCATCACCTGAAAACTCAATCACTGCGCATCAGTATGCGTCAGTGGTGAGAGATAACTCCCGTCCCTCACTCAGGGCCTCGAGGAACAAGAGGCTTGTGCGTATCTACTGCAAACTAGATGCAAATCTTCAGCATACAAGTCGCTCTCATCCACATCCGCACTCTGAGTCAGAGGAGACAGCTATTTAAAACAGTCAACGACTGTTTCTCCCCCTTTCATCTGCATCATCTTCTCGTCTCCCACTGGATCTGCCCTCGATTCGGCTTCTTTTGAAAACATACGTGGCGGCGCTATCTGTATATTCAGGCTCGACTGTTGGGAAGAGCCTGGGATTACGTAAGTTTTTGTGAAGCGTGACTGCTCTTCACACATCAGCGTGGCATGCGGTGCGTTCCCTGGTCCCGGATGAAACAGGCTGGTCTAAACGGAGAGGGGAGGGGCAGGTGTGAGGGGAGAGGAAATGGCACAGGTTCCAGAGCTCAGGGGATTGAATCCACCTCCAAATGCCACCCGGTGTAAAGGAACACAGCCCAGGGCCTCGGAAAAGAAAGCAAACGGACGCGGGCCTGTGTAACATCTAAACAGAATTATAAGGGTATCAGGGCTGTGACGACGCTTTTGTGTGAGCGCTGCAGTTTCAGCGTTTCACAGAAAGGTCAAAATGCTCTGTAAAATGTGAATGATTCAGTGAGGTCCTTTAGGTTAGATGCTTGCTCAGATACGCTCTCTTAATTTCATTAGTTATACATCAACAACAGTCTGGCGAGGGGTTAAGGAGGAGGAAAAGAGGCCTTTTGGGAGGGAATCCACTGTGAATGACTCCACTGATGATGATTATTTTCAAGCTGTCTGTGTTGTTTAGCACCTGCAGGAATTTTGCAAATGGTAATGGCACAACAAAATGCTATTTCAGGGAAGCAGTGTCATAAAAATGTGCCCAGACAATGGCTGAAGCCATTGTCTGTCATACACACAAGAGTATTGTACAAACTGTACTTCATAACGATGTTTAGACAGCTATAGAAGAATTCATGCGTTCACGTTTTTTTAATATTTAACTTGCAGATCTCAGCTTAAGTTTTGCTTCAGTTTGTATTCTATTCTATTCTATCAATTTAAATAGTTTGTTTTGATAATATATTATGTTAGGGCTATATTATAAACCTGATAAATAATTGACCTTGTTTTTGAGTCTTTGACTTTGAGTCTCTTGCTCATCAAGGCGGTTTTATATTTCATAAATACAGAAAAAACTGTGATATAGTGAAATATTATTGCAATTTCTAATATCGGTTTCCTATTTTAATACCTATACTATAAAATAGCATTTATTCCTGAGATCAAAGCTGTATTTTCAGCATCATTACTCCATTAATAAAAAGTTTAAAAGAACAGCATTTATTCAAAATAGAAATATTTTCTAACTATAGAAGTCTTTACCGTCAATGTTATCCATTTAACACATCCTTGCTGAATAAAGTTTATTTAACTTGCTTTAAACTTTTTTTAAAGTATCTTTAAAAAAAGAAAAAAAAAAATATAGCTGCGAGCAGCGATGACGGGCCCAAGCCGTCAGCATACGCCACCCCGGTGGCATCGATAAAACGGTGCCCAGCGAGCACAAGCATCACAGTAACCCTCTGGCAGTTTGGTTTTAAGGGATACGGCAATTAAAGGGTTAATCCAAACCATCAACTCTGTGAAACACACACACACAGAACAACATATACAACTTTAAATTCTGTGAAAATATATTTTTCATTGGTAGTTGATGTTAGTTAATGCATTTACTAATGCTAACAAATGAGAAATTATTATAGTTACCAAAGGTTTTAATGATTTATTTTTCCATTAACTAACATGAATAATTTTTTCTAACACAAATGAATAAAGTAAAAAATATATTGTTAATATTTAATGTTATTTGTGAATTAACCAATGTTAAAAAACAACATTATTTAACTGTTGTTAATTTACATCATTAATAAATATATACCATTTAATGTTGATCAAAATCAATTCCAAAATGTGTTAATATATTATTACATTTTAAAGTTTTATCTTTTGAACATGACTATTTTTCTAATATTAAAAATATTTTGTTCATTGTTAGTTCATTGTAAGTTCATACTATCAATGAAGAATTAACATGCTGTAAAAAATATATTTTTCATTGTTAGTTCATGTTAATTAATGCATTCCCTACTGTTAACAAATGAGACTTAATTATAAAGTGTTATCAAAACCTTTAATGCTTTATAAGCATTTTTTAAGGATTTTATTGAGAAGTTTAAACAGACCCTCTCTCTCTCTCTCTCTCTCTCTCCCCCTCCACACTCACTGAACTCACAGTCAGTCACCCACCCAGTCACCCACCGCACACATTAGAAGCAGTGACAGGAGATCTCTGATAGTTTTAATTTTCTGCTCTCCATAGTGTATTGTAAATTCATGAAATTAATCACATATCCTCAGACTGTATTGTTCTGTGTATGTAATTTTTTATGAAGTGTTTGGAAGCTGCTCTTAAAAGATAAAAAAAAAAAGTTTTCTCTTTTCTGTAACTTTAATAAATTGCCATTAAATCATCGTTCAAGATATCCTAAATCCGTCCGCAATGTAGCATCTTCAGTATTTTGGCATCATGAGAAAAAATGTTTGGTGTGATTTACGTGTTTCTGTTTGGAGGAGTATGAATTTGTTTACAGCCCGTTTTAAAAACAAAACCCACATTAAAATAAATATAGCCGACTTCCTGTTGGTCGTAGCTAATGACTGTAAATTAGAAAGTTGTCCGGATTAATAAGAACAATTTATGTACCTAGTTTGGTGTCTGTAGCTATCATTGTCTATATATAATCATTAATAATTATATACCATTTAATGTTGATCAATATTAATTCCAAAATGTGTTTATATATTATTACATTTTAAAGTTTATCTTTTGAACATGATTATTTTTCTAACATTAAAAAGATTAATAAATGCTTTAAAAAATTGTTCTTTGTTAGTTCATACTATCATGGAAGAATTAACATGCTGTAAAAATATATTTTTCATTGTTAGTTCACGTTAATTAATGCATTTCCTAATGTTAAGAAATGAGACCTTATTATAAAGTGTTATCAAAATCTTTAATGATTTATAAGCATTTTTTAAAGATTTTAAAAAACAGACCCTCTCTCTCTCTCTCTCTCTCACCCAGCTCCTCAATCCACACAGTCACTCACACAGTCACTCACACCCCACCCCACCCCCACCCCCTCACTCAGCTGCAGTGACAGGGAGATCTCACTCAGCTGCAGGCTGACAGGGACCTCTCACTCAGGTGCAGTATATCAACTCTCTGATAGTTTTTAAATTTTCTCCTAAGCATAGTGTATTGTAAATTCATAAAATTAATCACATATCCTCAGACTGTATTGTTCTGTGTATGTAATTTTTTATGAAGTGTTTGGAAGCTGCTCTTAAAAGAAAAAAAAAAAGAAAAAATCTCTTTTTTACTGTAACTTTAATAAATTGCCATTAAATCATCGTTCAAGATATCCTAAATCCGTCCGCAATTTAGCATCTTCAGTATTTTGGCATCATGATAAAAAATGTTTGGTGTGATTTCCGTGTTTTTGCTTGGAGGAGTATTAATTTGTTTACAGCCCGTTTTTAAAAAAAACCCACATTAAAATAAATATAGCCGACTTCCTGTTGGTCGTAGCTAATGACTGTAAATTAGAAAGTTGTCCGG
Organism: Barbus barbus; assembly: GCF_936440315.1. NCBI lineage: Eukaryota > Metazoa > Chordata > Actinopteri > Cypriniformes > Cyprinidae > Barbus > Barbus barbus. The sequence continues at coordinate 21,927,861 of NC_136761.1, read as the reverse complement.
ATTAATAAGAACAATTTATGTACCGAGTTTGGTGTCTGTAGCTAAAACTAACCCCCCCATTTTTGACAAAAGGTGGCGCTATAGAGTGCCTCTTCCACGCCCGTTTATGAGCTTTTTCCAGTGTCTAACTATCATTAATACTGATATGTGTGTTGAGTTTCATGACATTCTAAACATGTTATCTGCCTCAAAATCACCAGAAACGAATTTTCAACTTTGACACGTTGCCATGGTAACATAATTTTAGATATCAATATTCCCTTCACAGTTTTACATCGGCCGTGTTTTGACATTATTCTGGTGAAGTTTGAAGCAAATCGAGGTAAAAGAAGATGCTGAATTCAAAGCATTTTGAAAACGACACACTTCCTGCAGCCAGTTGGTGGCGCTATAACTTTCAGTCATAATAGTCACATCTATCCGATCGGCATCACACAACGAACAAATCAATGAAGTTTGATCTACATCATACAATGTATGTGGACGTTATTAGGCATTTCCTGTGTCTCATTTTTCGCCATAACTTCATCGCCTCGCCACGGGCAAACCGTTCGACATATCAAAAATATCTTCGCAATTTAGCGTCCCCAATGTCTTGAGATCATGTTCACCGAGTTTGGTGGCAATCGTATGGAAATCCTCAGAGGAGTATATCAAATTCCAGAGCATGCGCTTTTTAAACAGCCCTGAATAGCCGACTTCCTGTTGGGCGGAGCCTAAGACATGCTGCGTGAAAGTTGTTCGGCTCAATGAGTTCTATATGTGTACCGAGTTTCATATGAATACGTGCAAGTATGTGTGAGCTATACATCGTGTTTTCTGACAAATTTCCAGGGGGCGCCGTAGAGCCCCTGTGCCACGCCCGGGTCCCAGCCTCAGCGGCGTCCTAATGGCCGCAGGTTCCAATGTGCGTGCCAATTTTCAAGAGTTTTCGGGCACGTTAAGGCCCCCAAAAGTACCCGGATAGTCGAAATAAAAAATAATAAAAAAAAAAAAAAAAATAAATATAGCTGCGAGCAGCGATGACGGGCCCAAGCCGTCAGCATACGCCATCCCGGTGGCATCGATAAAACGGTGCCCAGCGAGCACACACATTACAGTAACCCTCTGGCAGTTTGGTTTTAAGGGATACGGCAATTAAAGGGTTATTCCAAACCATCAACTCTGTGAAACACACACACACAGAACAACATATAAAACTTTAAATTCTGTGAAAATATATTTTTCATTGGTAGTTGATGTTAGTTAATGCATTTACTAATGCTAACAAATGAGAAATTATTATAGTTACCAAAGGTTTTAATGATTTATAAGCATTTTTTAATGATTTATTTTTCCATTAACTAACATGAATAATTTATTCTAACACAAATGAATAAAGTAAAACATATATTGTTAATATTTAATGTTATTTGTGAATTAACCAATGTTAAAAACAACATTATTTAACTGTTGTTAATTTACATCATTAATAAATATATACCATTTAATGTTTATCAAAATCAATTCCAAAATGTGTTAATATATTATTACATTTTAAAGTTTTATCTTTTGAACATGACTATTTTTCTAATATTAAAAATATTTTGTTCATTGTAAGTTCATACTATCAGTGAAGAATTAACATGCTGTAAAAAATATATTTTTCATTGTTAGTTCATGTTAATTAATGCATTCCCTACTGTTAACAAAAGAGACTTAATTATAAAGTGTTATCAAAACCTTTAATGCTTTATAAGCATTTTTTAAGGATTTTATTGAGAAGTTTAAACAGACCCTCTCTCTCTCTCTCTCTCTCTCTCCCCCTCCACACTCACTGAACTCACACAGTCAGTCACCCACCCAGTCACCCACCGCACACATTAGAAGCACAGAGACAGGAGAACTCTGATAGTTTTAATTTTCTGCTCTGCATAGTGTATTGTAAATTCATGAAATTAATCACATATCTCAGACTGTCTTGTTCTGTGTATGTAATTTTTTATGAAGTGTTTGGAAGCTGCTCTTTAAAGATAAAAAAAAAAAGTGTTCTTTTTTACTGTAACTTTAATAAATTGCCATTAAGTCACCGTTCAAGATATCCTAAATCAGTCCGCAATGTAGCATCTTCAGTATCTTGGAAGCATGTGAAAAAATGTTTGGTGTGAATTTTTGGTTTCTGCTTGAAGGAGTATGAATTTGTTTACAGCCCGTTTAAAAAAAAAAAAAACACATAAAAAAAAAAAATAGCCGATTTCCTGTTGGTCGTAGCTAATGACTGTAAATTAGAAAGTTGTCCGGATTAATAAGAACAATTTATGTACCGAGTTTGGTGTCTGTAGCTATCATTATATATATATATATATATATATATATATATATATATATATATATATATATATAATCATTAATAATTATATACCATTTAATGTTGATCAATATTAATTCCAAAATGTGTTTATATATTATTACATTTTAAAGTTTATCTTTTGAACATGACTAATTTTCTAACATTAAAAAGATTAATAAATGCTTTAAAAAAATTGTTCTTTGTTAGTTCATACTATCATGGAAGAATTAACATGCTGTAAAAATATATTTTTCATTGTTAGTTCACGTTAATTAATGCATTTCCTAATGTTAAGAATTGAGACCTTATTATAAAGTGTTATCAAAATCTTTAATGATTTATAAGCATTTTTTAAAGATTTAAAAAAACAGACCCTCTCTCTCTCTTTCTCTCTCTCACCCACTGGCTCAATCCACACAGTCACTCACACAGTCACTCACACCCCACCCCACCCCCACCCCTCACTCAGCTGCAGGCTGACAGGGATCTCTCACTCAGAAGCAGTCTAAGTCTAACTCTCTGATAGTTTTCAAATTTTCTCCTCTGCATAGTGTATTGTAAATTCATAAAATTAATCACATATCCTCAGACTGTATTGTTCTGTGTATGTAATTTTTTATGAAGTGTTTGGAAGCTGCTCTTAAAAGATAAAAAAAAAAAAGAAATGATCTTTTTTACTGTAACTTTAATAAATTGCCATTAAATCATCGTTCAAGATATCCTAAATCCGTCCGCAATTTAGCATCTTCAGTATTTTGGCATCATGATAAAAAATGTTTGGTGTGATTTCCGTGTTTCTGCTTGGAGGAGTATTAATTTGTTTACAGCCCGTTTTTAAAAAAAACCCACATTAAAATAAATATAGCCGACTTCCTGTTGGTCGTAGCTAATGACTGTAAATTAGAAAGTTGTCCGGATTAATTAGAACAATTTATGTACCGAGTTTGGGGTCTGTAGCTAAAACTAACCCCCTCATTTTTGACAAAAGGTGGCGCTATAGAGTGCCTCTTCCACGCCCGTATATGAGCTTTTTCCAGTGTCTAACTATCATTAATACTCATATGTGTGTTGAGTTTCATGACATTCTAAACATGTTATCTGCCTCAAAATCACCAGAAACGAATTTTCAACTTTGACACGTTGCCATGGCAACATAATTTTAGATATCAATCTTCCCTTCACAGTTTTACATCGGCCGTGTTTTGACATTATTCTGGTGAAGTTTGAAGCAAATCGAGTAAAAATAAGATGCTGAATTCAAAGCATTTTGAAAACGACACACTTCCTGCAGCCAGTTGGTGGCGCTATAACTTTCAGTCATAATAGTCACATCTATCCGATCGGCATCATACAAAGAACAAATCACTGAAGTTTGATCTACATCATACAATGTATGTGGACGTTATTAGGCATTTCCTGGGTCTCATTTTTCGCCATAACTTCATCGCCTCGCCACGGGCAAACCGTTCGACATATCAAAAATATCTTCGCAATTTAGCGTCCCCAATGTCCTGAGATCATGTTCACCGAGTTTGGTGGCAATCGTATGGAAATCCTCAGAGGAGTATATCAAATTCCAGAGCATGCGCTTTTTAAACAGCCCTGAATAGCCGACTTCCTGTTGGGCGGAGCCTAAGACATGCTGCGTGAAAGTTGTTCAGCTCAATGAGTTCTATATGTGTACCGAGTTTCATATGAATACGTGCAAGTATGTGTGAGCTATACATCAAGTTTTCTGACAATTTTCCAGGGGGCGCCGTAGAGCCCCTGTGCCACGCCCGGGTCCCAGCCTCAGCGGCGTCCTAATGGCCGCAGGTTCCAATGTGCGTGCCAATTTTCGAGAGTTTTCGGGCACGTTAAGGCCCCCAAAAGTGCCCGGATGATTGAAATAAAAAAAAAAAAATAAAAAAAAAATATAGCTGCGAGCAGCGATGACGGGCCCAAGCCGTCAGCATACGCCATCCCGGTGGCATCGATAAAACGGTGCCCAGCGAGCACACGCATCACAGTAACCCTCTGGCAGTTTGGTTTTAAGGGATACGGCAATTAAAGGGTTAATCCAAACCATCAACTCTGTGAAACACACACACACAGAATAACATATAAAACTTTAAATTCTGTGAAAATATATTTTTCATTGGTAGTTCATGTTAATGCATTTACTAATGCTAACAAATGAGAAATTATTATAGTTACCAAAGGTTTTAATGATTTATAAGCATTTTTTAATGATTTCTTTTTCCATTAACTAACATGAATAATTTTTTCTAACACAAATGAATAAAGTAAAAAATATATTGTTAATATTTAATGTTATTTGTGAATTTACCAATGTTAAAAAACAACATTATTTAACTGTTGTTAATTTACATCATTAATAAATATATACCATTTAATGTTTATCAAAATCAATTCCAAAATGTGTTAATATATTATTACATTTTAAAGTTTTATTTTTTGAACATGACTATTTTTCTAATATTAAAAATATTTTGTTCATTGTAAGTTCATTGTAAGTTCATACTATCAATGAAGAATTAACATGCTGTAAAAAATATATTTTTCATTGTTAGTTCATGTTAATTAATGCATTCCCTACTGTTAACAAATGAGACTTAATTATAAAGTGTTATCAAAACCTTTAATGCTTTATAAGCATTTTTTAAGGATTTTATTGAGAAGTTTAAACAGACCCTCTCTCTCTCTCTCTCTCTCTCTCTCTCTCCCCCTCCACACTCACTGAACTCACACAGTCAGTCACCCACCCAGTCACCCACCGCACACATTAGAAGCACAGAGACAGGAGAACTCTGATAGTTTTAATTTTCTGCTCTCCATAGTGTATTGTAAATTCATGAAATTAATCACATATCTCAGACTGTCTTGTTCTGTGTATGTAATTTTTTATGAAGTGTTTGGAAGCTGCTCTTTAAAGATAAAAAAAAAAAAAGTGTTCTTTTTTACTGTAACTTTAATAAATTGCCATTAAATCACCGTTCAAGATATCCTAAATCAGTCCGCAATGTAGCATCTTCAGTATCTTGGAAGCATGTGAAAAAATGTTTGGTGTGAATTTTTGGTTTCTGCTTGAAGGAGTATGAATTTGTTTACAGCCCGTTTAAAAAAAAAAAAAAACACATAAAAAAAAAAAATAGCCGATTTCCTGTTGGTCGTAGCTAATGACTGTAAATTAGAAAGTTGTCCGGATTAATAAGAACAATTTATGTACCGAGTTTGGTGTCTGTAGCTATCATTATATATATATATATATATATATATATATATAATCATTAATAATTATATACCATTTAATGTTGATCAATATTAATTCCAAAATGTGTTTATATATTATTACATTTTAAAGTTTATCTTTTGAACATGACTAATTTTCTAACATTAAAAAGATTAATAAATGCTTTAAAAAAATTGTTCTTTGTTAGTTCATACTATCATGGAAGAATTAACATGCTGTAAAAATATATTTTTCATTGTTAGTTCACGTTAATTAATGCATTTCCTAATGTTAAGAATTGAGACCTTATTATAAAGTGTTATCAAAATCTTTAATGATTTATAAGCATTTTTTAAAGATTTAAAAAAACAGACCCTCTCTCTCTCTTTCTCTCTCTCACCCACTGGCTCAATCCACACAGTCACTCACACAGTCACTCACACCCCACCCCACCCCCACCCCTCACTCAGCTGCAGGCTGACAGGGATCTCTCACTCAGAAGCAGTCTAAGTCTAACTCTCTGATAGTTTTAAAATTTTCTCCTCTGCATAGTGTATTGTAAATTCATAAAATTAATCACATATCCTCAGACTGTATTGTTCTGTGTATGTAATTTTTTATGAAGTGTTTGGAAGCTGCTCTTAAAAGATAAAAAAAAAAAAGAAATGATCTTTTTTACTGTAACTTTAATAAATTGCCATTAAATCATCGTTCAAGATATCCTAAATCCGTCCGCAATTTAGCATCTTCAGTATTTTGGCATCATGATAAAAAATGTTTGGTGTGATTTCCGTGTTTCTGCTTGGAGGAGTATTAATTTGTTTACAGCCCGTTTTAAAAAAAAACCCACATTAAAATAAATATAGCCGACTTCCTGTTGGTCGTAGCTAATGACTGTAAATTAGAAAGTTGTCCGGATTAATTAGAACAATTTATGTACCGAGTTTGGGGTCTGTAGCTAAAACTAACCCCCTCATTTTTGACAAAAGGTGGCGCTATAGAGTGCCTCTTCCACGCCCGTATATGAGCTTTTTCCAGTGTCTAACTATCATTAATACTCATATGTGTGTTGAGTTTCATGACATTCTAAACATGTTATCTGCCTCAAAATCACCAGAAACGAATTTTCAACTTTGACACGTTGCCATGGCAACATAATTTTAGATATCAATCTTCCCTTCACAGTTTTACATCGGCTGTGTTTTGACATTATTCTGGTGAAGTTTGAAGCAAATCGAGTAAAAATAAGATGCTGAATTCAAAGCATTTTGAAAACGACACACTTCCTGCAGCCAGTTGGTGGCGCTATAACTTTCAGTCATAATAGTCACATCTATCCGATCGGCATCATACAACGAACAAATCACTGAAGTTTGATCTACATCATACAATGTATGTGGACGTTATTAGGCATTTCCTGGGTCTCATTTTTCGCCATAACTTCATCGCCTCGCCACGGGCAAACCGTTCGACATATCAAAAATATCTTCGCAATTTAGCGTCCCCAATGTCTTGAGATCATGTTCACCGAGTTTGGTGGCAATCGTATGGAAATCCTCAGAGGAGTATATCAAATTCCAGAGCATGCGCTTTTTAAACAGCCCTGAATAGCCGACTTCCTGTTGGGCGGAGCCTATGACATGCTGCGCGGAAGTTGTTCAGCTCAATGAGTTCTATATGTGTACCGAGTTTCATATGAATACGTGCAAGTATGTGTGAGCTATACATCAAGTTTTCTGACAATTTTCCAGGGGGCGCCGTAGAGCCCCTGTGCCACGCCCGGGTCCCAGCCTCAGCGGCGTCCTAATGGCCGCAGGTTCCAATGTGCGTGCCAATTTTCGAGAGTTTTCGGGCACGTTAAGGCCCCCAAAAGTGCCCGGATGATTGAAATAAAAAAAAAAAAAAAAAAAAAAAAAAAAAAAAAAAAATAATAATCCTTAGAAGAACAATAGGGCCCTGCGCCTTACTGGCTTGGGCCCTAATAATAATCCTTAGAAGAACAATAGGGCCCTGCGCCTTACTGGCTTGGGCCCTAAAAATTCTGACCTCAAACTTTTGAATAGTTTATATTGTAACACAAAATCCCTATTTTGACTAAACAATGTTCTTTTTAACTTTTTATTTTTTTTTAAATATCACAGGTCCCAAAAAACACAGTATAAAAAATTAAATAAAATAAAAAAGCAGTACAACTGTTTCCAACATTGATTAAAAATCAGCATATTAGAATGACTTCTAAAGGATCATGTGACTCTGAAAATACTGCTTTGCTTCACAGGAATTAATTACATTTTAAAGTATATTAAAATAGAAAACATTTATTTTAAATTGCAATAATATTTCACAATATTATTTTGTGAAATAATATTCAGTATTTTCTTATCAAATAGTCAGTATCAGTATTTAAGCACATAACTTTTTTATTGTAGTCATTTTATTTTTTTATTTTTTTATTTATTTAGCTGCCTTTACCCAAGCAAAAACTGACAAATATGTTTTAACAAATCTGCACTTCTATATTCTATATACTCATGATTAAATTAACATTACAGATCATTTTTAAAAGGCAACCCACTCCCAGCCTCCCTTTAATGACTCTTAAGGGCATCAATTTACATAAATAATGAGTTTGATACAGACTCTTAAATCTTCTTAATACCTTTTTAAATGACAATAATCAGTTTGCTAACTAATAATCAGTTTGTGAAAACGCATGAATGAAGTTGTCACTGTTTTGTTATTCTCTTTCACCTTAATTCACTGAAAGAATCATTAACAATGAAAAAAATATTTCAGTAGACAGCAAACTACATTTATCCAGGCAAACAGTTATAAATGCTGACATTATGAATCTGCACTACTGTATTCTATACGATTCTATAATGAGCCTCATTTGTGCGCAAAGGTGCGTTTCCCAGGAAAGAACAACAATAACGTTTTAAATATTAATGGAGCAGCACTACAGCATCACATATGGTACATGAAGATGACACTGAGTAAACTGGCTCCTCAGTGTCTCTGACAAATCAAGTAACGAGGTCTCTTAGTTAATTATTCTCACACTAGAGCTCATGTCACCAATCACAACACTAAAGAAATACCTAGTTATTCTGAAAAGTTTACTTCCAGTTTTCAGGAAGTTGAATACAGAAGAATCCACTGATTGTTTATAGTGCAAAATATAATGAATCAGTGTAAAAATTCAATTCTGATAGTGATTGCTGCCGGGTTAAGAGTGCAGGTCAGTGAACTGAATCTTGCTCATCTTCTCTTGTGTGTCTTTCTCATTGGGAGTCATTAACCACAAGATCAACGTTACAGCACTGTTTCAAGGTTACCTGCTAAGCAAACATTGACAGGCCTCAGTATAAATCTTAGTTACTCAACAACAGACAGATCGCAAGAGCAGCATCATTCTGGAACACTGTCAGAAACCGATAGTAAAGAGAATACAAATCACAGCCAAAAAAAACAGAACGATATACACAAAGACAGCATAAGAAGAAAAAGCCAGGGGACAGGATAGATAAGAAAAGTGCCATTGAACTGCCATCGATTTTGAAGGGAGTTCAGTGTTAAACATAATGAGGGTCAGAATATAGGGCCCCATTTCATTTTTGAAGCGCAAGGAACTGGCGATACTCTTTTCAAAACTGCTTATTCAAGGCCAAACAATGGAAGCGCTAATGTAAGAAAAGGGAAAAATGATGGAATTCTCTTTACCATAATGTCAAATGCCACCTCGGATGGACCTCACAGAGCCACTATCATTGCTGAGCGAGAGGAACAAATGCATGGTTTGCTAAACTCTCGCTTCACAAGAATGCATTAGCCTATAAGGGAAAGTGGGGTAAAATGTGTCGCCCAGTCTAGCAAAATGTACACAAATTTGGTCACACGACCATTAATTTAGGCCTATCACAAGCAGCTGTGTGCATCCCGAAATTGAAATGAATGAATGAAATTCAGGCATACTATATTCGCAATGTTGTCTTAGTCATGTGATCTACCAACATCAAGCTCCACTCTCATTCACAAATCCTCTCGTATTGCTTAGAGAGTAAAGTGTCTATTGAATGTGCTGGTGTTGCATGATATAGCTGTACTAAAAAGGTATCACATACCCACTTAAAGAAAATAACAACTTTACAATTCCTTATTTTATTAGTACCGCTACTTTAACAATGGCAGTGTTTCAATGAAAGCCAAACTTCAATGACTGCATAAACTTATTGACAGTTTAAGAGTGAATAAGAAACATGCATAAATGAGAAAAAACACGGATGCTCTTTATTGCTAAAAAGCACAATAAAACCAAAGAACCTGAACTTGACAAAGTGCAGTATCATGCGCTATCGCACACAAAAAGCCACCTCCCTCGCAGACAGCATGCGATCGCAAATTCAGATCTCTTTCAAGAGTTATTGCGCTTTAACGGGCAAATACACACACAAATGTTAAAATGCCTGCCTTGTGACTGAAATGAACGTAAACAGCTAAGAAAACACGTGTATTAATAAATTGGATACATGTAGACAATATTTCTGCTGTCTGTATAAAAAAAAAAAAAAAAAGTTAAAATAAGAAAATAACTAACTGATCTTGACAGACTAACCTTAGTAGCTTTAATAAGGATTAATGTATTAATACTCAATTCATTTCAGACTATGCAGTGCTTTTCTTTTACATTTTGATTAATCCGTTTCTGTATGATCTCTTACTTGAATGCTACTGTTAAACAGACCTACTGTACCTAAAAACACTGTTTATTTCATTTGTGTCTTAGTTTTATTGTAATAGTCCTTTTGTTTGTCAATTGCTTCTATGCATTTATGTTCTTATAATTAACAACAATAAGATTTTGGTCATATTTCCCACCCCTAGCTCATGCCCTCTTATCCTTTTAGCTTATTCTAATATTTTTCCTGTTGCTTTATGTTTTTGTCTTGGTATCGGTCCAGTAGTAGTATTGAGATATTTTAGTCACGGATCATATCGAAGTCAAGATTTTGGTATCGTAACATTAGAATGCGCCAAAATCTCGACAGAAGTAGTACGTCATCCAGGTACTTTTCGCCTGCTGTTTTTTATAAATACTATAAATTCAGCTATTCTACATCTCACATAGTTTTTCACCTTCAGTATAGTAGGGAAACATGCAATAACAGATGTAGTTTGTAAGGTTCACATATGGAAAGTGAAAACATTTTATGCTAGAAATGGTTTAAATCGGTGGATTAATTTTCCTATAAAGTAGGCCTAGATAAAATGAGTTGTTAAAACAAATGTATTCAGATCTAAAAAGTACTTCTACAATCTTGTTTTATTAATTTTTTTTCCAAAATGGTAGCTGTGCGGTAAAACATGCCAGTGGCTCAACCAAAAGTGAGCTTTGCAGCCAAATGCAGGCATTGGTCTTGCCAACAACAATTTTCATTAAAGTATCTAAGGGATTCTTTCACAGTTCTCCTTGACTAGAGGTCAAATCAATAAAATGTGGCACAGCTTACCCCACTCTCCGCTACTGTCTAAAGCAGTGAAGGATCAATAACACAAACATTGTTTGCCTGATCGAGACCCGACTCAGCCACCACAGAATAAACATGACGTTAGGGAATTGAGTAAAGCGTATCATTACTATATCAAATTAGACTTTAAAGACATCATGTTTACACGATTTCAAATAAATGCGCAAGCACAGCAGTGGTTCCAGTCCTCAGCATGCTGTGATTTCAATGGAAACATAAAGCAGCATTCAGTCTGTGCCAGCATTACAGCTACAGACCACTTACTCCGATGCAGACGGCTCACCACATGTTTGAGCCCAACACTCGCATCAGAAGAAAGCAGAAGCATGACAACTGCCTAGTTCACCTTCTTGCAGCTCCTCAAACGAAAACTGGGTCAATATTTACATTTGTTCTTTTCACTTAAAATTAATTTGTTGCTATTTTTGTTTGATCATACAAAAATTATTTTAAAGAATCTTTACAAAAAAGGAAAATTAAGCGCTTAGCTCACCCAAAAATTAACATTCTCATTTATTGACCTTCATGTTGTTCCAAACCCAAAACACACACAAGCTTCCATGTTTAAATATAAAATGCTCTATTTGTGTGTTGATCATTGTCTAGATTTAAATAAATTACATCATTGTATCATATCAAGCGATCATATATCTTCCCAAGACTTTAACTAAACGGCTCAATTCATATGGATTCATTTTACGAAGCAATTATTACCTTTTTAGGTTTAGTTTCCTGGACTTTCAATGGAGGAACAGAAACCCGATTAAAAATGTGTTTGTGTGTGTTTTTAATAGTCTGCATTTTCACACAAAGCTAGCTTTGATAAATGGACAAACCACAGATTGCACAGTCATGGCTCATGATTTCCATGCCTATTTTTGCTTTTAAAGATTTATATTTTATTTCCAGGTAAAATAAATGAGGCTTCCTGACAAAATTGCCAAGCTGAGCTGCTCCTGCCACCCAGGCACCTGCAACTATAATGAATATTCTGATGAAACGTTTTAAAGTTGCAGAAAAACACAGAGTCAGCTTCTGATGGAGTAACTCTCTCAGCAAATGATTGATTACATCGCTGTTGAGCAATGGGATGGGAAATGGTCTGTGATATATCACTTATAAATACACTTCCTGAACCCTAAGCTGTTGCGCCTCACGTTCAGTGTTTCTCAGCAGTAAATAAAGAGTGGATTGAAAGATGAAAGAGTGATAGCGTGACCTCTATCCACCACACTGCTGTGCATGCAATAAGAGCTGAATTAACAATTGATTGCTGTAAATCATATAATTTCTCTCTGTGTTCGGCAGAAAGGCATGCTGCAGTTATAATTAGCAGTGCTTGCTAAGGCAAGCATCACTATTACGACTGCTAATACTTAGGGTTTTAAACTCCTAAGTATTTAAGTCTGGCAAATACTACAGACATGAATAATACAGCAAATCATATGGCTGTTCTATAACTTATCTAAGCTTGATTCATGATTTTTGCCTGGCGCATATTAAAACAATGAATGTGTCATATCAAGGCACCAAAATGAGGAAAACATGAGAGAATTTGGAAGTGGGCTCTGCTTGACTTGGGCCAGTAAGCAACAACCTAGCAACCATCCAGAACACCCTCAGAACTGCATAGCAACCTGCTAAAAACCATTACGAAGGCCTTAGAAAACACCCACAACACAACAGCATTATGGCAGAGACTTCCTAGGCAAGCAACACTCACATTAATCAAGCAGCAGCTGTTTTCAACACTGATAATAATAAGAATAAATGTTTGTTGAACAGCAAACCAGCATATTATGATTTCTGAAGGATCTTCTGACACTGAAAATTGGAGTAATGGCGCTAAAAAAAAGAAAAACCTTCTGCTTCGCATCACAGGAATAAATTACATTTTAAAATTCATCAAAATAAAAAAAAACAGTAAAACCGGCAACATTGTGTGAAATTTTTTTCCAATTTGAAACACCTGTTTTCTATCAAATAAATGCAGCCTTTGTGACTACAAGACTTCTTTCAAAAATATTTTAAAAACCCATACATCCATAAATTTTGGGCAGCGCAGACAAAACATTGTGTTTTCAATCATTACAGCTGTATATAAAGTAAAATATTCAACACTTTTGACATGTTTAATGAACAACAGGGTGAAGTTGAAGTCCAAAAGAGCACGTTTCTCCCATGAGGCACATCTCAGTTTGTCTAAAACCAACAAAATATCAAAGGATCCATAAACCATACACATTTCCAACTTCAATTTTATAATGCTTTGAAGTCAACTTGTATATATCACTTTGCATAATACACATTCTCAAGTGTTTTTACTGCAGAACAGAATCACAGTGGACTGAGAACGTGCGATAGCACCTGCGAAGAGAACGTACTAGTGGAGTTGAAGCGCTGAGATTTGGCTGTATGTGACAGATACAGTGTTCAGAATTTCACAATAGCGAGCCAAAATCTGTTCTATTTTTAAAACATCCTCCAGGCCGCATCAGAACAGGCAGCAGTTTGGACACCCTCTGAGTTAAATTAATAATTAAGTAATGGAAAGAGTACAGCACAGCTGTAAATCTACCACGAGCCGACTGCCTCGAAAAGGGATAGTGCAAGAAACCAAGAGACCAACGAGTTAAAAGCTTCAGATTGAAGATATAACTGCTGCACTGATTCATCAACAGTCATGTCATATGACATCTCACCTACAGTCTGCTAGAAGGCACATGGGAGATCTGAAACTTGCTAACAGAGGTTTCTGACCACAACTGAACTTTTGGATATCAGACTAAACAATGTGCTTTTTGGTGTAAAGTAAAACGCATTATTGCAACAACCCCTTCGTGAAGCATATTACAGGGAGGCTTCACATCAGAAGGCTCTTTTTGCAAATGATAGTAAATTATAAAAAAAAGACGTAATTTTGTGTTCTACAGAAGGTGACAAGGCAAGAATGTGGTTCACCGAGAAGGGGGATTTCCACACAATGCACTTCCTCATTCACTTGCCTGTGGATGTACATTTTGCATTTCAAATGGGCCCTGAGGCTATGCAGATAGACAGAGCCCTCAGTCATCCCAACGCCCAGGTTCTTCACCTTTTCTGAAAACCTATACGAACCAGAATCCCTGCATTACACAAAAACACAAGACAAGCAAGGTGGCAACAAACTAAATGGTTCATTCACAGACTGACATTCAGAGCAGCAGGCAATCTATACTAAGAAAATAGGGCAAGAAGACAAAACATCAAAGTGACAGTGACAGCCTGAAAGCAGAAGAACAGGCTCAAGTCGAGTGTGAATGACTGAGTGAACAATGAGCTTCTAAATACTCCTGAAAGTGGACGTCAAGGGAGATCTGATGAGACACCACACGTGACCGGCCCACTCCTGTAGTAACAACCACAAACAAATGGCAAAACAAATGGTCTAGTACTGACTTTGCATATTGATTTGAATACTCGACATTACAAGGATGCTTCGTCTGAGCGGCCGAACGCTGACAGAGGGAGAGACACTGGCTGCCAGAGGAACAAGACTGTTGCTACACTGAAAAGGGACCTAGTAATTAAGAGCACTGATGGGCAAAAAAAGAAAAGGACTGAACGCTTAAAATAACTGCTCGGATTTAGAGACTTGGAGTAAAGTGTAAGGGGCTTTGTGAAGGCTGTATTAAACCATACAACACCCACTCACTGCTCTCAGCTCATAACTTGATGGTAACAGCAGGGCGAAGTTGAGCGAGTGCAAAAGGGCATGTTTTTAGAAATCCAAACCACTCTCATCAGGCAGAACAGAGTTTGTCAACTCCTAAAATCAACAAAAATTAGTCGTAAGGATCAATAATGGCTTCAGAATTCCAATTCCAAACGCTCTTTATAATACATAGTTTCAAAACAGCTGTACAGAAAAACACATTTATTTTACATTTACAGAAAATGTGTTATTTTAAATCTATAATTTTACATTTATCATTCAATATGTATTTTTAAACTACTTAAACCACTTCATTATTTAAAAGAAATTACACAAATCTTTTTTCATCAAATGTGAGGATTTCTTTACAATGACAATAGCTGGAAGATATACAGTTATTGGAAGATACCCAGTTAATATATAAAATATAATTTAATAATATAATAAAAAATTCACATCAAAATTTACCAGTGCCCTACCAGAAAGTCACACACTTCTTTCACAGAGAAAATTGTATCAAAAGATGATTGGACATGTGTAGAAACATGTCTAATAAAGGTTCCTGCATCTCTGAACTGTTATAAATGATGTGGGCAGCACTCACTGTGCCGTTTCTGTGCTTTACAATTAGGGATGTAACGGTATGAAAATTTCTCATCACGATTATAGTGACCAAAATGATCACGGTTATCAGTATTATCACGGTATTGTTCAAATGTGCTGGAGATGTTCAAAAAGTACCGAAACATAAATCACTTCAAGTTTTATACTTAAAAATCAACAAACCGCAAATAAAATGACTTTTTATTTGCATAATCACTAAAACAATCACATTACCAATGAGGTCTGGATTTTAAATGACAACTTGACTGACAACAGTTTAATAGCATGTTCAAATAAATAATGTAAATGTTCAAATAAAGCTTTGAAAAAGTTTCATATAAAGGTAAACCTCACATTTCAGCCTTTAAAGAAAAGAGTTAAGTCAAAATGATAATTGATTAATAAGGGGAAGGGGAGGGGGGAAGTGGTGTGTGGCCAAGTATGGTGACCCATACTCAGAATTAGTGCTCTGCATTTAACCCATCCAAGTGCACACTCAGTAGTGAACATACACCCGGAGCAGTGGGCAGCCAATGCTGCGGCGCCTGGGGAGCAGTTGGGGGTTCGGTGCCTTGCTCAAGGGTCTCACCTCAGTCGTGGTATTGAGGGTGGAGAGATTGTTGGTTATTCACTCCCCCACCTACAATCCCTGCCGGACCCGAGACTCGAACCCACGACCTTCAGGTTACAAGTCCAACTCTCTATGCACTTATCTGCTCCATAAATAATTCTATATAGCTTATCTGAATAGTTTAAATGTGTAGAATCCACATAAGCTTGTTTTTCATCAACCGGTCAAAATTTACAGCAGGTCATGCAAATTTGGTCCGTTTTTTGGCCAGACAGAAACTGCACACAGGCTGAATGTAAATAAGTGTCTGTAAATCCACTCTCTGACAGCAGGTGGCGCTTTATATGGAAAAGCTGAATTACAGCTGATTCCCGTGAACTCCGCGAACAAAGCAGTATTGTGTTTAAAAACACTTCCTTTATGTATTACATGGAGCTAAGATGAAAACAAAATGCCATCGAATCGTTTCTGAAGACAGTCAGATCCTTCAGAGGTACATTCATATAATTAATTCACTGATATATTCATTTGTTTATAATTCCCTCAGCACTCTTTTAAAAACCAGCTTTTCCGTCCAATTTTCACTCAAAACGAAACTACTCTGCTGCCGTGCGCTCGTGAGACTGTTAATTAACACTCTGCTTTATGCTGCACAGTATTTATTTATCGTGAGATGTTCAGATCGTGGTAATCGAATACGGTTTTAATGATAATTAAAATATGATACGGTAATACTAACCGTGGGGAATTTTATCATGATTTATCGTCAAACCGGTAATCGTTACATCCCTATTTACAATACTGAAACGCTCAAGCTTAAAGCCAAATAAAACAAGCTATCTGGCTACAGTTGCACTGTAGTTATGCAAGACAGAGCAGAGTTCCCACAAATCAAAACATAAGCCACATTATTTCGACATCAAGCCTACATTTACACAGCTAAATTAAATTAACAATTTTGTCTGGCACAGAACATCATTTAGATCTGATTTAGCTTGAACTTCCATGGACAAAAAACTAAATACATCAAGTAATATCAGCATCATCAGCCTTACATTAGGTCTTCAGCTGCTGCTTCTACACATTACCAGATAATAAACCTGAATAAAAGGCTTAACCACCTTCATTCATCACATTTTATACTAGTAGTAGTCGCCATGGAGTACAGCAGATCCAACAATGCCTTGACTCCTAAGTCTTTTATTCTCCATCATGTGCAGAATACAGGGTGGCACCAGGAGGATATTAATAGCACCACGACACAGTGAAGACTGGTAGTGAGAGAAGTCTGAGCAGCGGTGCAGCAGTAGACACTCTGTACTGTGGCCTGGCCTATATTAACATGGCCTCACTGACAGAGAGACGAAAAAAGGACAGCCGCAGAAAAAAGAAAGTAACTAAACTACATCTGTCACACGCTCAAATGATGTGTGAGATGAGTTTTCACTGATGGCTTTCAGCAAGTGATGACAATGCTGGTGGCTTTTTGTTTTTCTTTCGCTTTTCGACCTAAATTACATAAACATTTGTTACCAAACTCTCGCTTGAAGACAAGCCTGTTCTTGCTCTGAACTGCAAGTGAAAATGCAAACTGGTCTGAGCTTGCTTGGCTTGAGCCCAGTTCTCAGATCGAGTCTGCAGAGACATGTGAGATTACGGAGGGATAAGAGAGAGGTGAAAGTTTAAGGAAAACCTGAGGGAGAGAAAACAACAGGAAGCCACTTTGCTGTTGTCTGCACAAAGGGAATGTGACTTGTGATGACGGCTTGCTGTCAGTGAGGCTGGGAACTTGTTTATGTACATTACTGAGATAACAGTCATCATTACATTCATTAATCATCATTACACACATTATTACACTTCAAAGACAACATGACTTTATGACTATTTACTTTCTTAAAGGGATAGTTCACCCAAAAATGGAAATTCTGTCATCATTTATTCACCCTCAAGTAGTTCCAAACCTGCATGAATGTCTTTGTTCTGCTGAACACAAAGGAAGATATTCTGAAGAATGTGGGAAACAGAGCAGCTCTGGGGCACCATTGACTTCCATAGTATTTATTTTTTCCTACTATGGAAGTCAATGGAGCCTCAAAACAGCCCTAGTTACAAACTTCATTTTTGGGTGAACTATCCCTTTAATGTCCCTTGTAATACATGATTTATCAGGTCCCACAGGTGAGGAAAATGTTATTCACCTGTATTACTATTCTCCTTCAAATATTTGAATCGGATTGGTCAGTCGTGACGTTTTGTAGATAAATATCTGTGTATAATGACCGTTTCAATTCATGAAATTCTGTTTCAATTGTCCCATAGCTGATTGAGCGTATAGCTGTGTTAGTTTCATACTCTTGTATCGCTAGTTCGCTACACACTTTCCTCTCACATAAAATAATTTAAACTCAAATCAATCTCATATTCATTTACTAATCTAGTTCTGCACGTCTGTATGAATGTGCTCCACACGCGGTTTTGTTTACTAACGTGGCGCTCGCGGTGATTTCAGCGTCTGCTGTCTCAATGAGGACATAAATACATGAACAACATGTCCAGAACTGATCTGAGAGGCACTTCATGAGCATTTTACCATTTAATTTGAGTAAAACTACCATCATATCATATACACACAGAACTTTAAAGGTATTCACGGCAACCCGTCAAAATAAACGTTTGGTTTAACTTAAAGACATTGTGCCAGATATAGGCTATATTACCATTATTTAGTAGATTGTACGTAATACTACTACTACTACTGAAAAATAATAAAACTAATTTTTTTAAAGAAATAATCACAAAATATTTACATTTTAATAGTAAATCCCCATTATTTGCCAAAAATTTAAATGTTTAACTTTCATTAATTAAAATATAAATTAAATCAATGTTTTATGCCTTCATCTGATAACCAGTAAAATTTAAATACACAACACAGAATTTCTGAGGGGGAAAAAAACATTTCATAAGGCTACTGTAAGAATAAATAGAAATTGTTTGTATGCATTCAAATAATTAGACATACCAAACATAAGGTGAGAAAAAATAACAAAACATAAGGTGAGAAAAAATAAAACATATCATACGGCCCTAAAGATGTCATTTTTGTTACACTTTTAATAAATTAATGTTAAATTGTATAAGTTTCATGATTTTCATTAATTAGACATGCTTTTTGATTAATACAATTTAATTTGACCATTAAAAGGGAGTCCAGAAAAAATTAAAACGGAAAAAAACGGGGTTTCACGATGCCGGCTCAACAAGGTTCTATACATATCTACGTATACGTTAGCAGGTCACACCGCACTCGTCTGAGGCGTGTTTCGTCTGTACACATACAGCGCAGGGACGGATTACGAACCGGGCCAGCGGGGCCGCTGCCCAGGGGCCCTAGGGGTGCAGGGGGCCCGTGGGGCCCCTAGCCCAAAACAATTTGCAACGCTTATCAACAATGTATTTTCGTTTGTCTATTTTAGAGGGCCTACATTCTTTGATCCTCTGCCTACAAGGGCCCCTGACCCTATAGGGAGGGCATTTGGCTGCCAAGGGCCCTTGAATTGTGGTGGTGCTGGTGGGGGGGGGTCGGTGCTTTCAGGGGGCCCCCGGCCCTGCTATAGGAACTTTAAAGGGAAATGGGTGCATGGGAGCCTACTTTTAGAAGGCCCTCTTAGGCCCTCCTATTATAGTCCTGGCTTCTGGCTACCAGGGGGTCCTAGGGAGGATGGGGGCTTTTAGAGGGCCCTCTGATTATGAGGGCCCTACTAGGAGGCCCTAGGGAGGAGGGTGTAGTGTACCTTTAGAGGGCCATCTGATTACAAGGGCCCCTACCATGGGGCCCCTGGCTTCTGGGGGGAGGGGAGGGGGGCTTGTTAACAGCCTTACAGAAGGCCCTCTGACTAGGGAGCGGTAGCATGGTGGGATGGAGGCGGTTAACCTGCCCGCTGAGTGGCCCCCAGACCAGTGTAGCAGTGTAAGAGTTTGACCAGTGTAATCACTCCCAGGGCTGTAGTGGAGGCTAAACGCAAGTAAACACGGTTTACCCACCTCTGAAATTTCAGAATTAGAGTTTACCCACTTCACAATTGATCTAAATGCACATCATAGTATAGTTTATGCACAAAATGTGATCACAGAATTCGTAGTTCACCCACCTCTTATTTTACCACTACACCCCTGATCACTCCGTTCTGTACGGGGATATGGTACACAGGTGGATTCTGGCATGGTTGAGCTGGACACGGTACACATGTAGTGTGATCACTAACCGTGCCCCAATATGGCTCTCACTGTACGTTCACACCAGGAGAGACCAAAGCGAACACGTCGCCAAGGCCGTTGAAGAAGCTTCGTTGTTGAATTTGCTTTATTCACTTTGTTCGCTCATTGGGATGTTTGATTTAGCCTGTTACCGTGGGGCGTTGGTAAATCTATATATTAGAATTGGTTTTCACCGAACCGCGTCATAACTCATTACATAAGGTTAACTGACTTTTAACTTCTCTTTTTAGCTCTGGTCGCCCACTTCGCTTCGCTGCCAGTGAATTTGCTTTGTTCGGCCAATTCGCCGACTCTCCATAGAGAAATAATGACTTTCGTCGCTCTGGTCTCTTCTGATGTGAATGTACGTGACATCAATAATGACACTCCAAATAATAAATATTTGAATTAATTTGAGAAAGTTGGTGTTAATAACAGTTTTTTTCACATTGAAGAACTTGCAATGCGTAAATCATGGGGAGAGACCTATCTTTTCCCATGGTAATAACCTGGCTGCTGAATAGAAATGGGATGATTAACAAAAGTGCTTTGATTTAGAGCATGAATTGTATGACATTCAAACTGCATGATCAGTTTGCATTGTTGATTAAAACTGGACAAGTTCTAATATTTTCTGACTTCTGTCTGATGGTTATTTCACTCGATGCTAGAACAGCAGACAGCATGCTGTAGTAGACAGTTGCTACCAGTGGGGATTTCTTTAAGACTGCAAGGGAAGCTCGGCTTCCCCTATAATGTCAAAAAATTTATGGTCAAACATGTACTATTGTGTTAACATTTTATTGATTAAAAATGCGTTAGAACACGTTCATCTCAGAGACGAGTTCGTTCAGAATCAGCTACATATAGCAGGTGACTCGATTTCCTTCTCATATATTCCCGTAGCATCAATGTATTTGCCTGTTGAAGCCTAGCATCCATTGACTTCAATGGGGCTGCTTTGAACAGTTTTTTTCAGTGCTTCGAAACTAGACGCTCATTGGATAAATGCTGCGATTATGTCCCGCCCCCGGACGCTCAGCGTCTCTGGGGGTGAATGGAGGAGTGGGCGGGGCTGGACTCCGGGCTTCTGCGTGATGATTGGAGGGTTTGTCGAAAGACTGCATCTCCTTTTGATTGACAGCGATTGTGTCCTATAAGAAGTCGCTGATGCTGAAGCTATTCGAGCCAGTGTTGCCAATTTAGCGACTTTTCAGACCACCCTAGCGACCTTTTTCCCCAAAAGTGACTAGCGACAAATCTAGCGACTTCTTTGACAAACCTTAGCGAGTCTCTGTGATCGCTGGTACTGCCGCAACGGCGCGAGGTCAGCGCGCACGCACCTCTTTCTCTGTTCAGTGAGCGGCTGAGAGGAGCAGCGCGTTCAGTTCAAATAGATATTATGTTGCTTCTCTAATTTTACATGCAAATATAGCCGAAATCACAGCACAGGAATTGTCTTGTCTTATCTTGTATGTATTATTTGATTTAATCAGACGACGGCTCGATTATAAATTAGTATTTTTGTGCATAGGCCTACTAACTTCTTGGAAGGGAGAGCTGGTTATGTATTCTTAAAGGGCTGCGTTTCAGTCACTAGTTCATATTTATCCCGTTGACTGACAACATAAACAGTAAAATGTATAAAGGAAAACAGTTTTATTGAGAATTTGGCTGCATTAAAATACAGTATGAGCACAGAGAGACAAACAAATGTAAAAGGTAATATGACGCGATGACGTAATGAATATGCTAATTAGCGCATGGCGTCATCTGACGACATTTAGCGACTTTTCAAACTGGCTTTAGCTACTTTCCATCGAAAGAAGCTGGCAACACTGATTCGAGCTCAGTCCCATAGTACGCCGCACTAGTTTGGACCCACAAGTGGCATGATGACGTAACAACTAGCCATCCCAGACAATGCTGGCGTTTTTTTTTTTTTTTTTTTTTTTTTAAGGGGGGGGGCCCTCGCGAACGTTTTGCCCAGGGGCCCACACAACCCATAATCCGTCCCTGATACAGCGTGACCTGCTAACATAGAGGCCAGCATACAGACAGAGAATCCGGAAGGCACTGCTTGTGAACTCATGAACGCGCTAGCAGGAAGTGTCATGGAGGAGAAGAAAAAGTTGAATAAAGTCGATTCTTTTCTTTGTGCACAAAAAGTGTTCTCATCGCGTCATAAAACTGAGATTGAACCACTGATGGCAGATGTACTATTTTGACGATGTCTTTCATACTTTTCTGGGCCTTGACAGTGTTAATTACTTGGCAGTCAATGGGACAGTCACAAGCCTCCCGGTTTTCATCCAAAATCTCTTCAATTGTGTTCTGAAGACGAATTAAGCTTTTACAGGTTCGAAACAACATGGGGTTAAGTGATTAATGAAAAAAAAATTAATTTTCAGGTGGAGTAACCCTTTAAAGCAACAGAAGGCTTTCAGAAAAGTGTCTTAAAGACAACATCTCAAATCCTTACATCTAAAAGAAAATATATAAGCACACTACAAAATGATTACTTTAAATTCTATAGTGCAAAAGATTGCATGCGAGCAATAGAGAACTCTCTCCAGCTAACATGTCGGAGGGACAATAGAACCATGGCTTTAATTTAGGTACTATCATGTCTCCTCCTTTGCATGGTGCATCTTTGGATAAACTAATCAGTTTGACTGCACTGTGGCTTTCATCCCAGAGAGAGAAAAAGAGGGGGAGGGGCCGAGGAAGGAGTGATGGGAAAGAGGGAGTCGGTCTAGCTACCGTTTAACATTGGATATTTGCATCAAAATGCTGACATGTCGAAAAAATCTGCATCTCAGCTCTTGTGGCTCTGATGCCATTATCTTTTACTATACATTCAGCATCACTGACTGTAATTACCGTTCAATTAATTACAGCAAATTGTGTTTGAAGGGACAGAGAAAAAGCTAGCTCTGTCGAAGAGCGTAACAGCAAAAGGAAACTAATGTGCGCTACGGCGCACCCAGGTTGCTGAGGCGGCAACGGTTTGAGCTGCAGGGCCACAGCTCCGCTCACAGGCACCGGTGAGCTGAGTAAAGATTAATTTCCCTCCCTGCAGCGGACTGATGGGAAAGCTCCAGGGTGGGCTCATCTGGTTCTCATCAGAGCCCGTTATTTAACTGGGAACTCCATGTGTGTGTGTGTGTGCATCAAGGCTGGGTAATGGGTCCTTTTGCTTTTGCTGGTAGAAGTGGAAAGTCTCTTTTTTGTCTGCAGAAGCAAATGTACCAAAAACCACTAACTCGTACTTTTTGTTTCCCTTTCACACACTTTCATTATTCTCTACACACTGCAGCGCGAGCACTCTTGGGGTAATGCCGGTAGCTAGGGCACAACACAGGGAATCTCAGGATGAGGCTTTATAAATATATGGATGACAGGAATGCATTTCAAGTCCACAAGCCTTGGTGACAATATATAGCTGGGAAGGGAGGAACGCTGTGAAGAGAATTTTAAAAACGAGCCACATAAATTATTTAAAGTGACAAACTGAGAATTCAGTCTTGCTTTTAGAGATAGACCCGGACGCTCCTTGATCTCCAGCTGTGGCAATCAGCCTCTGAAAGCCTGTCTATTATACATGGAAGGTAACGGAGGGATACAACAGGTAGATCTGCACATGCACTTCCATTGCCTTGTCTGCTTTCTGCACAGTTTTCTCTCACCCATCCTGATTCTGATGGGATGTAGGGTTCAGCCTTGTGTGGCTGGCTGCGTTTTCATTATGGGGAGCCGAAGTGCAATGAGAGAGAGAGAGCGCAAGAAAAAGAGGGAGAGGGAAAGAAGTAGTAGTAGTCAGCATAAGCATTTCTGTCTGCCAGCCAGTTCGGGAGGGACAAGACAAATGGCAGCAAAACGGAGCAGGACTCTAATCGATATGTGGCTCTCCTGATGAAACAAGGCCAATAAATCACTGGTCCAGGCAGGTCAATGTGGGCCCCTCACCCCTCCGCCACTTACCCCGAAAAGCCCGTCACACCATCAACATGGTTATCATCGGTATAACTACCCCTGCAACAGGTGGTCAGTGACGATTAGGGGCTGTTTGTGATGGAGCTTAAAATTACAGCTGAGGAGCATTTCTAGGCGGTCAAAACAAATGGAGCCAGATCTTCTTCCTGTAATGCTATAAGATGGTGAGGGTACATGGTCAATGGTCTAACACAAAGAGCAGCTTACACAGAATACAGGGACAAGGCTAGTGCTAATCTGTTTTGAATAGATGGTGAATTGCATTTTCAAAGCATGAGCTGTGCTGTAAAAGAATAAAAACCCAAATAACTGTTCATAATTGTTAAGCACTTCCCATTATAATATACAGCGAGGCTGGACTTAACAGGGTTTGATGCACTCGCTGGTTACCAGTTGTCACTAAAATGTTAGTAGTTGGTGCCAATTCCAGTGAAAATTCAGTTCTCAAAACCAACTGTAATACTAGAGAGCAAAACCAATGTGCTATTGAATAATTACTTTAACATGTATATTTTAATACAAATATTAACACATTTTAAAAGTAAAGGCTTTAAAATGGTAAAAGTATTACTCAGAATTTCAAGCAACATGCAAGTATAAAGTATTCCACTTAACATTCAGAATTTGGGGTGAAAAAGTAATTAAATATAAAATATAAATGCTTAAATAATTTGCATTTACTGCATGATTATTAAATGTAATTAAATATATTTACATAAATCTATACTGATTCAGTGCTGTCAGCAGTTGGACTGAAAAGCAGCCTAGTTACAATAAATGAGCCACTCTCTTTTTTAGGTCAAGGCTTGTTTCACAATCTTTCAAGAAAACTGCATATATTCTTTTAGGTACACATACTGACAGTTCACAGCATTCACACTGAGCACATAAGCAGAGCTTCACAGCAGCAATAGTTTCAGCACTGAGCGTAATTCTTCAACATGTAATATTCTGCTTCTATGAAGTACGTAAAAACGTAAAATAAAGGAGTTAACTACTTATGTACGCTACTATTCAAAGGTTTTAGGTATGTAAGACGTAATGCTTTTTAAAGAAGTCACACCCCACAGTATGCTACTGGAGGAAAATGTGACTCAGAATCTTTTTTTTTTATTAGTGTAAATACGTTCACACTCTAGATGAAGAGGTGTAAAACAGAATCTAAAAAGCTTATTAAAGTTATCTTGAAGAGCTGTAATGATCCCACTTCCTAGCTAGCATGGTAGTTCATTTTCAAATTACATAGTGTCTTAAGCTATATTTGAAACTGCAAGACCTTATGCACAGATTCAAAGGCAACACATATCTGACTTTCACCAGTTTACATTAACTTGAGACACAACCGACTGGGTTTACGTTTACACCTCGTAAAGATGGGCATTTGACAGATCACACACACACACAGCTGCAGTGCCTGGGGAGCGAGCAATCCTCACAGAGCACATGTGCACACACACACACACACACACACGCATGAGTGTTGGGTGAGCTGTCTGACTGCTGCTGCTTTCCAACAAACCTGCACACCGGGTTCCCTGAGGCCGGCGGCTTCTGTTTATGATGTTCTCCTGCACCACCCGGACACCCAAAAACATCCTTTGTAAGCACAGCCAGACGGCCGACTGATTAGCAGCTAGGACACTCCACAGTGGAGGCAGCGGAGTGGAGCAGGACGGAGTGGCCCTTGCGTGACAGTACGCCTGACTACTCGGACAAAGCACGGACAAGACAGCCAATCACGAGGGGTACTGAAAGCCCTTTCTTGGTTCAAATCTCAGCACTGTTGAAAACAATACCATAGAGACTCATGCAAATTATCTCAGCAGTTGCTTACAGTGATGGGACGTCCTTAAAATCTGAGGTACTCTAAACTACCTGTCTTGTAAACAGAGGAGAAAGCTGGTGCATGATTAACATGCAAGCTTTCAATATGCCAGAGTTCTGTGGGACTTGTGCCAGAAATAGTGCTGAGGGACACTGGTTAGTTTTAAAATCAGCATGAAATGAAAATTCACAATATATTTTGTAAATGACTGTTATAGATCTTATTGGTAACATCATCCATGTATAGGCTTTTTTTTTTTTTTTTTACAAAATGTCATAACTCAATCTTCCAATGAAAATATCTTCTTGGTTATGTATGCCAGTCGCCAGTCTACTCCCATCATTTAGTCTGCTTTAACTTCACCCCTTTCTTACAAGCTTACATTCATTTGAAAGCAACATCTACATCTCAAAATCAAATGGATAGAACCAACTCCTCAACCTATTTTTTTTTTTCTTGATAACCATTTTCACTCAGATGTACGTCACAATAGGGAAGAAAAGATCTGTCACTACTTCCGTTGGCAAACAGTAATACAATACAACTTGAAAAAAGATGTAACTTGATGGGAAGTGTAGCCTGATGGGTCACCAGAGTTTGAATCCAGGTTCAGGTTATATCCTAATTTCCCTGTAGCACATATTCTCTCCCCCACCCTTTTCATGTTGTTTCCTGTTGTTGCCGCTGCAACAACAACAACAAAAAATCAAATAAAAAGAAAAAGATGGTTGAAAGAAAAGACAAACATCCCACAGATGTTTCACAATATCATAAAATCTGTTTAAAAAATTATTACAGATGATGAAAAACTACAGAGAGGAGAGAAAAAGGACCCTCGCACATCAAACATTTGCAGTGTTCTTTGGGTAAGCCATGGTTAATAACATCTGCACAGCTCCATCTTCAGATCTCCTCAGGGGTTTGCTTCAAAGAGGCAAAGTCTTTCCTAAGAGAGCATCATATGCACCAAAGGAAACTCTGACTTCACCTTTAACTGGTGAAGAGGAAGGACCTGCGATAAATCCTCAGAGAGAAGTGAAAGCGCAACATAGAGAAATCCAGTCAGATAGGCTCTGACGTACAGTAATGTGTCAACAGCTACTCTGAAGTCTAACTAAACCAAATCAACTCTGACTGAAAAACAGTGCAGTGGAATGCAACAACATGCCCTGTGTGAACGGTGCCTAAAACGGGATTAATTTAAAGACCTAGCTTCTCAGAGAAGGTTTATCAGATCAAGAGGTCACGGTATAGCTACTTGATTAGTTGCAATCGTGATCTAGGAAGCCTCCTTTTATGCAAACTACTAATAATTGTAGGTAAATTTACCTTATGAACAGAATTAAGAGGTAAACCTAGACCAATGTCTGGTTTATGCAAATAGTACTAGACTAAGTAAGTGAGGATGTGGTTTGCTCACACTGACCCAGAAATTAAAAAAAATTAAGAATAATATATTAAGCAAACTGATGTGTTTAATTTCATACAATCAACACATTACAAGACAATCTAATACAGCCATATTAAAGGCACAGTGGTGTAATGATTTATTCTCCCTGATGTTGTTCCAAACCTGAATTGAAATGCTCTCTTCCATGTAAACTTTCACTGCTCATTTTTTTCTTCATACAATGATAGGATCAGTTATCATTCTTTACCTCCTTTTGTGTTCCACAGAAGGAGGGCAGTCATGCAGGTTCCAAATGGCATGAGGGTGAGGAAATCAATGTTTATTTTGGGATGAACTATCCCCTTTAAGGATATGGAGAGCGTAGTGAATTCATTTGTAAGGGTTAATGAGGGAGAAATTTGATTACAAGTATTCCCACCACAGCCTAAAACAGCTAAGACTAACAACAGGCTTCATCTTAAACCCAACATTAGACCTCAAGAGCTCCTCCAGCACTGCCCGGATGCTCTGCAATTATGTGGAAAGAGCAGAATTACTGCATCATGTGCCCAAATAAAGTTTGCGACAGCAACGAAGGGCATTAGGAAATTAATTATTGGATTCAAGCACAACACTTAAAGGGCTTAGCTTGCAAGACTGAGCAGTATTATTTGATTAGCGCCATCAGGAATACAGCTAAACTATAAAAAATTGGCAGGACACATCTGAACGAGCTGCCTAAAACGACTATCTTCACCACAGCAGTGTCTCAAACCCTGCCTGTCCTCCTAACACTAGGTAGCCAGCTCACAAGCGTTTCAAACAACCGTCAACTTCCCAAAAAAACACATTTTATCACGGCTGCTATAAAGCCCATAAACTCATGTTTTGAATCGCTAATGTGCGTGGCACGACTCGCTTAGCAACAGCTGGCCAGAATTAACAGGAAGTTGACTGCATACCTCAACTAATTACAGCTTTGGTTGTGTTGAGAAACTCGGAGCTTTCTGCTGGGTGGACCCTAGTTTTTAAATAAACGCTCCACTTATGCAGTATTTGAGATATATCGTCGACATGCGCCCTGTCAGACTCAGGCTGATCATTACTTGATTAGCTACATCTTCTTTAAAGTAACGCGTAGAGTGTCATACATACCAATCGGTTGAGCCTCCTCCGTAACATCTTTAATTCTTCTGTCTTCTTTGGGATCTGAAGACACTGTCGAGCAGCTGTTCCTTTTGTTGCAGCCAACTACAGGCTAGTTGAGCTTGATGATGAGTAAGTTTGCATGTATGACGGCAAAATGCGCCCTATTTAGCTATCTACTTTCTAACCTGTTTCCCCGAGCTATATGCAATGCGGCGGTGAAGCTACATCGTTTCCATATTAATTGAATCCTGTCCTCTCTAACCATTCGCATTCTCCTTTTTGGATACTTTGCGCGGCGCTAGTCTCGGGAGCTCCCCGCGCGCGGGGTTGATACACTCAGCGGCATCCTGTACTCTGTGTGCCTTGTTGCTGAGCCTCCAAATAATTCACCGCATTCGCCTCCCCGCGGTTAACGCACTGCACGCGAGGGGAAAAAGTGATGGCGATCTCTTGATGGTGCGGATTTCCACTCGTGTGCCGCCGCCCCCTCCTCTCGTTCAGATTCCTGTCAAACACATTTTACTCTCCTAACGCTACAGCCACTACGACAACAAGCCCCGCCCCTTGGTGCCGTCATCACATGCCGCAGGTTTCTGGGAAATGTATTTTTGGTTGGGCACGATTCTTTTTTTTTTTTTTTTGCATTTCTCAAAACTTGTTCAGTTTAAATTAACGTCGTGAACATATTTTATTTGTAATGTTTATGTAATTGTCATTATAAGGTTAAGGGGAGACACTGCAGGTGAATAGGGTAAAAAAAAAATGACATAGTTATGGCCTTACCTAGCTGATTGATTACACTGATAATTGCAAAAAAAATTTGTATTACAAGTTTTCTAAAATGTTAGGTTTAAATATGCAAATTATGCATTATTCAATTAAATATATGCGCTAGTAATTTGCATACATTTCTTGTACAAAAATCTGAACACTGGATGAAGTCATTTTCTAAATTTTCTTTTCATTTTTTTTTTTTTTTTTGACATATTGGAGTCAAAAGTTTTTACAGAGGAAATTTTGTGTATCTCATTTTTTCACTCCATAATTTAGAAAACACTATATTTTCACAATTTTGGGGGGGATTTAAAATGTTGTATATGATCAAGCAAATTATATATGTACAAATCCGTCTGTAAAAACAGACAGGAATAAAAATGTAAAGTTTGGTGTGTGTGTAAGTGCTACTGAAGCGGAGATTTATGGCTCAGTGTAGGAGAAAAAACTCATTTTAAGAAAACAGCCTTTAAAAATATGTATTGTAATTGAATTCTATTGACACAAATATATAAAGTGCTATAAAAGAAACACTTAACAGTGTATTTTGGATGTTTTCTTTCTACTAGTCTGAACAAACACTTTATGAAAAACCAAAAAGCCCAAAATCTCAAAACTGACAGGTGCATGAAAAAAACTGTTGTCTCCCCTTAAAAGGAAATACTCTGTTTTATTTATACTGAGATGTTTTTGTATTTCTTTATTTGGCAGTATATCATGTGACAAAGCATGGAAATTCCAGAATACATTTTTTTTATATAAATTTTACCAAAAGTGGCCTATTGACCCCTCACTCCTTTACTCACGCTGTAAGCCAATTGATAGGTTTTGTTAGAGCACCACCATGTGGTTCATATTTAGATTACAAGCACGTTATATACAGCGTTTACCCAACAAAAAAGGCACATTTAGTAGTAAATAGCAGCACATTTGCACATTCATAATTCTGTCTATTGGTATATTCCTCTATAATTTTATCATATAGTTATTATTCGTTCATTTATTTGTCTTTTGCTCTGCACTGGAATCTGATTTCTGATTTCTGATTCTGGTTCAGCGAGACTGATTCTTAGTCTATCTATAGATTTAATTTAATTTAATTTTAAGAGAACATGTGTAACCAGCTGTAGTTTTTC
The DNA here is from genome assembly GCF_936440315.1 of Barbus barbus. NCBI lineage: Eukaryota > Metazoa > Chordata > Actinopteri > Cypriniformes > Cyprinidae > Barbus > Barbus barbus. Next base: position 21,897,374 of record NC_136761.1, on the reverse strand, counting down.
AGCTGATGATTCTTCAGTCCTCTTCTAAGTTACAGGGATACTGAATTTCTTAGAGTTCTAAATTATTATTTGGTTTATGCACAAACAGCCCAGTCACTAAACAGCAGGAATAAAACATTAAGGCTATCCAATAACTTTTTCCTTTTACCATTGGGGCTCACATTGTGATTCATCATCTGCAGAGAAAAACTCAGAATACACACATAATGATAGACTTAACGGCATCATAGTGAAGATATTTCACTGGAATTTGATTATGGTCTTCATTGCATTTTATGTTTCTGTTTTGTGTTTTAATTCTTTATGTATTTATTCACATTCAATGTCAGTTCATGTATTAATACAACTGTATTTTACTGTACTTGCTTTGTCAATAAAAAAATAAAAGTACCCAAAAGACACAGCTTGCACATATTGTTTTATACAAAACCCTAATATAGGCTAGATAATATAAGACCTGGCACATAGAGGGGGGAAAACAATATTAATAAATTATTTTGTATTATTTTTCTAAACTGATATAAAATAAACCATTATTTAAAGCAAACCATTAAAAGCATGTAAACAATATATAAAATATTTAATACAATCATCTGAATAACAATATATTTTTTATATAAGGTTATATTTAGCACCAAAAAGTGTTTTGCTGTTCTTACAAGCCGAGGAACCCATTTCTGGTACCGTTTAAAACCATTTTTCTTAAAAGTGAACAAACCGCAATTTGGCTACATCACAAACATGCATTCATTTACGCAAGCAATACATGCATCTCAATGTCATATACTTAAAAAATACCTGTTTTTATTGTGACCTTTAATAGGCTGATTGTCCAAAAACATGCACACACATTCATTCGTTAATGGCAGCTGATAATGCATAATAAGCAACCAATTCAGCTTTTAATTGTTTTTAATTATTTTAATAATTTTAATTTAATTTCCATGATTTGCTACTTTGTCATCAGTGGAAAATGATATTAGGGCATTGGTTCACAGCCTTTGTTACTCTAAGGTCTTCCATGATCAAATTCATTATTCAAAGAGCTTGTGATATTTCCTGATCTGAAATTATTATTAAAAAAATAAGAACTTGCTAGTACAAACGTAAGAGAAGATACTAATTTTTGACAGTTGGACAGTTTTGTTGTTGTTGTAACATGGGGAAAAAATGCTCAGCAGTTCATGTAAATCTCATAATGTTCTCCATAATAAGAAATATGTTTCACATGTTATATGCTATACTGGTCATCCGTCCAGGGTGTCCCCACAGTCTATGGCCCCAGACGCTGGGATGGGCCTCAACATCCCCACAGCTCTACAGAGGACACGCGTTTTGGAGAATATATGGATGTTACATGTTGCATGATGGATGTTCCTTGAAAGTTTATTGAGGTCCCCTAGTGGGCCACAGCATACTGTATACAGCTGACAACCAATGCACAAGTGAAATCACCTTCTCATTCTAATGCATTAATGGACAGTGATCTGTGTAATGCAGGTTGAGTAATTAACATCCTCATTTGTAAGTCGCTTTTAATAAAAGCATCTGCTAAATTAATAAATGCAAATGTATTATTGTTTGCCTGTTTTATGAAAGAGAAAGTTGTACATTTTAAATGAGTTCACTCACTAAAAGTGACGTTTAATAGTACAGTTACATATAGATGGACAAAGTTAACACACATATATACATTTTTTTCAGTATATTTTAAGTTTGTTTTGATGGACTTTTCTAGTTGGTAATATTTTCTTTTATATATGACAGTGATGTAAGGTAAAAAAAATAGTAATAATTACAATCAATTAAAAATATATAATATATAAACACTGCACCATTTACAATAAGCATGAAAGTGTGTTATTTTGGTATCACTGAGATACTAGACTATTACAGTTTTTATTCATTAATATTTTGAGTTCATTTATAGTTTTCATTTTAATTTTATTTAATGTTTCTTAAATTTTGCTGTGTTTTGTCATTTTATTAGTCGTTTTAAATATATGTCTATATGGTTGTATAGCTATACAGATGTGTGTATTTTTTATAATTTTAGTTAAGTTAAAGTAAATGAGAATGAGAAATTTGGCAAGCTGAAATAACATGTTTAAGTTTTTGTTATAATTATTTCAGTTAACCTTTGTTTTAAGCAACGAAAATGTTTTATGGTTGTAGTTTTAGATAACTATAATAACCCTGGGATGAGAATATTTCAAGTTTCCCATGGTGACGTTTTGAAAAAAAGTATCTCGTGCTTAGTAAATGAATCTGCAATATGTAATAAACCCACACGATGTCGCCCTAATGCAGTAAGTGTTGGCTCGGTTGATTATACACGTTCTTTTGATTGTATGTTCAAATTTCATACAGGCTTTACATCCTTAACGCTTTTACACACTTAGTTTGCTGGTGGAAATCATAAATATTCAGGGCTACAGAATAGTGTAGGAAATATGGTGAGCATTTTGTATATGAATTGTGTAATTGAAGCATTTTTGTACTTAAATACCTGTTTGTATCGTGATCGTAAATAGGCTAATTTTCTAAATACATGCACACTTTATTCATACCTTAATGACATCTGAGAATAATTAATAAGATACAAATTCAGTTTAATTGTTTTTTAATGATCTTTATTTTCACTTCATAACCACAATGGCTCACCGTTTTTGCTTTGTTTTATTAATAATAGCACTGATTCATTTAAGAATATATATATATATATATAGTTAAAGTAAATGATATATATATATATATTTTTTTTATAACTTTTAAAAAGTATAGTTTATACTGTCCTTTGTTTGTTTATGTGAGCAAAAAGAGGCATTTACATCTGCCATTCCATCACTATCTCTTCCCATAGTGACACTGAGCTCTAGTCGTTTTAACAAGTTGTTATTCTCCATGGACAGGACTTCCCAAAAGTTGCACGACTTCCTCAGACATTAATTTTAGGGGAGGCCCCTTACTTTTGCTCCCTGTACGCATCCCTCATTCCCACACTGGGTCTTTGTCAGCAGTTCCTGTCCCTGGGCGAGGCGTGGTGAGGCGTGGGTCTAGGGCAACCGTAGCTGCTTTCATAGACACCTGCAGATTGGACAAAAGGCCGAGGGTGCCAACACCGAAGACAGATTGATGCTTTGTGCACAGCAGAGGCAAGCGAGGAAGAGAGAGAGCGCAACTTGCTCGCACACGTGTGTGTGTGTGCGTTGGTGGAAGGGGTGGGATTATTGGGAAGAGCGAGGGTGGGAAAGGGGGCCGGGGGGAGTTGCAGAGGTTGTCACTCTAGTCTGTGTGAGTCCAGGCTTTAGAGGCCTCGGAGAGACGGACAGCTTTTGTGGGTTGCGTCGGTGCACAATAGTGGCACTTTAATGGGCGGTGAAGCTGGAGCAGGCTTTGGCCCGGGATTGAGGGGAGCGCGGTGGCTAGAGGGGGAGATCTAGGGCCGGGGGGCAGGGGGGCTGTTTTACTGCTTCTCTTAGAAGGGACTAATTCATGGGCATTGAGTCCGTCACTCGTTATTCATTGAATGCGGCCAGTGCAGGAATGCAGCGGCATCAATTAGAATGTGTTAGCAGATAGCAAGGCGAGGAAGAAAAAGCCTGCTCTCCCTTTTGCTCGCGGGACAACACAGGCCCACTATAGGAGGTGTCAGAACCACAAAGCCTTTTTGTGATTCTCTCTCCATTACATTACCAGTGCAATATGTAAGGTGGGGATTCTTTTGATTCAAATTAAGTGGAAAAAACACTAAATCCTATTTTTATTCAGCAAGGATAATGGTGTTATACTCTATAAAGGTCTTTAACTACTTATCTGTGGCTTAAAATCTCCCTGGCTCCCCTTCTCTCGTTCGCTCTCTCGCTCTCTGCGTTATATTTATTCAGTGGCAGTGGGTCAAAGACAGACTGTTAAACAGAGTTGCTTGTAGCATTAACTGCCGCATCACTCTTAATTGTATATCAGTGGGTCAACGGTTTGTTGTGCTGTCCCCCTTTTTTAAAAAGAGGGTATGAATTAAAACAGACTCTTGTAAGCCATTGTCGGTGGTGTGCTTGCGCCGCCACTTCAGATACTTTGGGTCTTTTGAACAACGAGACCCTCTCTAACTTGCAGCGTCCGAAACAAAAGAGCGGAAAGGCTAGAGTGCACTTTGATGGTGGAATGTCTGGATGATATCATTCCATTTCGTTTTACGACCGAAGGGGAAACGTCTGCGCTTGAACTAATTGGGACGCCGCGTCATCCGTGATGGCAAAATACAATCGATTTTGATTCACATTTTAAGGGAAATCTAAATGAAACCAACTTGATGGATGGAAGCAGTTTTTACTTCTTTAATTGGCATTTAGGAACATACAGGGAAGTTTGGAGACGGCGCTTGCTGAATTAAAAGTGCTAGCAGGATGTTTAATGTTCAATGTGCTCAATTGCATCATCCATTTCCTCATCATTCCCCCAAACAGAATGATCCAGCTGGCACGTGTGCGCAAATGGATTTTGGGATTTTTTTTTCATTCTCCTCAGATTTAATATGAACTAACTAGGAAGAACCTCTCATAGCAAGGTGTTTGCTTGAATATGAGCAATTATGCTTCATTTGGAGCCAAATGAAGGGAATTTGCATCCACTGAAAGGAGCGCTAGTCTTAACTGTGAAGAAAGTGCAGTAAATTGGTGCAAACTGAGCAACATGCAGACATGCATCTTCAGTATAATTGTATAATTGTGGAATGACTTTAAATGCAGCCTTCCAATTAAACTTGCTTCTTCGGTGAGGCGAAAGGCAAAGGCACTGAGCCTTGATGGAAATCTGAGAATTGCCACATTGTAAAAATTGCTTCCTTCAAGGAGGATCATTTGCACCAAAATGGGAGATTTGGAATATGGACAGATGTCTTCACACATGCGGCGGAGTGAATTGGCGAAGCTGGCATTCGGTGAGAGGGAGGGAGAGAAATACGTTGAGAGAGAGAACTTCCTGCCTTTTCTGGCCCCGCAAAGACGCACGAATGACTTCCGACCGGAAAATGAGACGGATACTTGCGCCTGAGTGTAATCTGTCACATAAATGTAATCTAATTACTTTGGATGATTTTAGCTCGCTTTAAATTCACCTTTACATCGGTGCAAAAAAGAATATAGCTGTCATCGCCGGAAAGCAGAGAGCACTGTCATCTATGACAAATGAGCAAATGAGAGTGTGAGGGAATGAGAATTTGTGCAGTGCCAGTGGATGTGAGCGTACAATGGTCCGACCGCTGCTGTCTGCAGGGATCCAAACAGTCAGGCCTCTGTCTGGATTAAACCCTGCTTCAAACAAAGGGGGGCTCAAGTAAACGGTTCATGAATGCTGATTAATTGATGCCATTTTTCTGCAGTGTACCATGGAGATTTAGTTGGTGCCTCATCTGGGGGGTGGGGATGGTGGTGGGGTGGGGGTAAAGAAGTGGGCCAACTTCTAAAACCGTAACCCGTTTCTTGGTTCAGTCTGGCCATTTTTATCACCTGAAATTGTATAGAACAAAAGTTTCAGTCTAACTTTTGTTTCACCAGAACACAGGATTAAAAATAATGTGTCTAAATTGCTCTCTGGTTTCAGCCCACAGCTGATTTAGGTAACAAGGTTCACCGCCGAGGGTTCCCACGCTGGCGGTAGGTGGGCACAGGTGTCCTGGAACAACGTGAGGGTGGCCCAGGGCCCGAGGGGCGAAGCGCTGGCCCGTGGCCCGCCTCAATGTGGGGCTCCCAGGGGCCGGCTCAATAGGCTGGGTTCCACTTGATGGCGAGAGAAAGGGCCGTTTCAGCCACTGCCCAGCAGGAAGGATCTGCTTGTGGAAGACCTCTTTCAGGAGCCTCTGTTTGTCTGAAGGCTGTCACAGCAGATGAGTACTCAGCAAACAGCGTGAACAAGGATTTGAACCAGAAAACCAACAGAGCCTTGACAATATTGTGATTGGGGCTTGTCTCCTTAGAGGGGGCTGAATGGCCAATCGAGAGTAGGAACAAGTGTGCATTCAGAACGGGACGTGGATTCCTCATAGTCGCTTTTCAGGACAGGGCGAGAAATCATGGCAGGAAACAGAGGACTGTGTGTGCTTAGGAGAGTCAAAATCCAACAACATGTCTAATCGACAAAGAATCAAGCTAAGCCTAGATGATCCTCTGGACGCTTCTGTGTGTCTGTGTGTGTGTTTGTCATAGCTACGGTTTAAACATATGGCCATAAATGAACAGAAGAGAGATTATTTTGCTGAACTGTAGGGCATCCACTCACTTTAAAGATACTTAGCGCTGAGATACTTTTTCACCTTCTGAATGAAAAAAAAAAATGTTGGAAAAGGAATATTGCACGTTCAATATAAGTTCAGTCAACAGCAGCAAAAACCTCTTCATTAGCCTGGAATTTTTAATGCAGCACTTATATTAATTATTCTGTTATGAGGTGTAAAGCTGTTTAAATCATTTTTGTACACAAATTTAAGGGGTTTATGGCATTGTATTATCACAAACCCTAAAGTTAGATATAATTTTACAGATAAGATGTAAAAGTAAGCTTTTTTCCCCACTCTAATATCATGGTAACACAAATAGGCCTATTGTTTACATCTTGTGGCTGTACTAACTGAAAAAGCGTTTCAGTGTTTACAAATTAGCCCCATTCACTTCCATTGTAAGTGACTCACTAGGCTATAGCTAACCCACAGCACACTACCTGTTTAAATGCTTGTGCATCAGCGGAACTTCTTTTACACTAGAATAAAGATTTCGCATAATAACTGTAAGAATAAAACTGTATTTTTCTCACTCAATGCGTCGTCTTCTGCCACAGTTCTTGACGGACACCTTGATTTTTTTTTTACCTCACGCTAAACGAAATACAGCACGTAAACTTTCTGTGACATACACTGCACGTGAATATTTATTTAATTAATCAAGCGCTTTTCGATGACTGATTGGCTGTTTGCTGCAAAACAACTGGTAGCTACATTTTAACTCCATGTCGTTTGTTGCTGTGCTAATGCTGCTCTAAAACCAGATTTAATAACCCTGCGTGATTTAAAAAGACGATAACCTGAGATTAATTACAGTGTGACCAATGTATTATTTTAAGGGTTCATTATTTGTAATGAGATCTTTTTTTTTTTTGCATTAGAGAATATGATGCAAGTAAACCCAATAAAAGCTGAGTTTAAATACTGTCCTGTGCAAGTAGGCTATTGTTTATCTAGTTAGCTGGAATACTATTTCTCTTCTAATTAACCAACTTAACCTAAACCGGATGCCACTGCGTTCAGGAGTTCACAGCTAACAGGTCGTGGGAAGCTTAGTTTCACTCTACAGCACTTCCCTACACAAGCCCGAGCCCAGTAGCCATGACCTCTCTCCAGCCAGGTTAATTCTGATACCATAATCCCCTGTGAACAAGCCCAGCGCTGGTGTTCTGAATCCTCACACCTGTGTGCTGCTGTCACCTGGCTGCTGTACAGCGAGCACAGGAATTCCAGGGGCTTGGCCTCTTGTCATTACATGTAATTTAAAGGATGCTGTTTTGCACAAGTGTGATTGAGGGTTAGGGTTTCTCTTAATGAATCCAGGGTATTAGATTGTGAAAGGAATGATATCGTATTTCTTTAAAGGATGTATAATTTCTGTGTTTGGGAAATGCTGATTTGCAATGGATTGAAAGGATTTGTTTAAACACGCAATTTGCCGTCTTAAAAAGCTAAATGTATATCCCGATAGAAACTGTCCTGAGAGATTTTCAAAGCATCCTCAGCTGTTGCAGACAGGCCCGGAAAATCAGCTGATGGTTGTCATCTGTTTAGTTGTCCTTTTACAAATTCATCATGTGCTTATTGACCGATTCATCCGCTTGATGGCCGGGCAGAGAGGTTGACAAAGAGGAATGTTGTCTGCTGGAAGAGTTGTGCTAAGTTTGAGGGGTGCTGAAGAGAGATGGTTGTGATGGAATGGGCAGGGAAGGGCTGTGACTCCTCCATTGAGTGTGTAGGGGCTCGCTGAATTGGGCTGATTTGCCTGTGAATGGAGCCTTTCCATTATTCTTGTTAGGGAGCTGTCACATCCAATAGAGAAAGTGAAAACCTCCTTTTATCAACCTTTTCCAAGTGAAACAGAACAGGCAATCAATAACCAAATTCAAAACCGGGGGCAAGTCAAGCAGAATGATATGGGGATGTTAAAAAAGGGGGCATTTGTCAAATTGCTAATGAAGAAAAAAAGCTAATAAGTGATATAATTTAGGATGATTTGAATAACAGGAAAGTTATTCATATAAAATATAAATGCAATATAAAACATTAAGCCAAAAACAAACTATATTGAAAAAATATCATAATTTGAATATAAATTGTGAGCATAGGAAATACTAGAAATACAGATGTTTTTATTCTGTGCCTGCATTTTTATTTTGTATTGAGACATACAAAACAAATGTAAAGAATGAAGTAAATTATGTCAGCTTGTGCGATTCAACAAACAGTCATTTATTTGCATTTATAATGAAATTAAATTACCAAGTTGGTAACAAAATTCTTTACTCTGTATAGAAAATAGAAGCATTTCTGATGTTCTCTTACAATAGTTTGCTTTATTACCTAAATACCTTTGTACTTATTGTAACAAAACGTAATGCACTGGTACATAATTCGTTTTTGTAGCTAACCATTCCCTCTGAATTCATCCTTCCTTTTCATTTCAGAACTTTAAGCATATCGAGTTGGATTATGAAGGTTTGTGTAGGATTACATGAAAAAAATGGCCTCAGAAATGATAGAATTCTGTTATTTCAAATGAATTATATATATTTATTACTTGATATCATAATAACAGCACAATGTATAATCCAAATTTCAGTCTTAATATACAATAATTGAATTTTAAGAAATAAATCTATGCAAAATAAGCACAAACAATCTAATGGTCCTATCACAGCAATATCCTTAGAATTTGGAAAATTTATTTGAAAAATAAGAGTTAGTTTTTTTAAATTATATAACATAAATTTAAAATGTGACCAGGAATCTAATTTAAAATTTAGACTAATTTCAGTTTTTCTCAGTGAAGTATGTGTATTTTATAGTATTATTTATTAATGCAGATAAAAGGAAGAATAAAATTAGCATGTCTTATCAAGGCACGATGGACTGAATATAACATTCATCAGCTAATTTTCACATACTGTGACTTCCAGTGTTTTTCCGCTGGATGGAGAAAATGAATCGCATCATTTAGCCCCATCAATCAACCTGGTAATTGATGTCTTAATTGATGGCTGGGTTATACAGTTAATTGAGCACCTTCATTGTGGACTGTCATTATTCTCTCTTTTCAAACACACTGCCCAGCAAACGGGCACAGGATAGAGCAACTCAACAAAGAGATACTAAACCAATACATGTGTTGCTTATTTATTCCAGATTAAGTATGCAAGATCTCATTTTGGGATCTGAATAGAAGAGATAGATATCAGATTAATACAATTATTTCCTTTCTGTGAAAAAAAAATAAGTGTGACAAAATAGTATAAGATAGATAATTGGCATTTTTTCACAAATACGGTACAAAAAATGTGTCTTTTTCCTTTTGAATTGATGGTCAGTGAAAGGCATTTAAGTTTAAGAAAATGTGTTTGTCCGCTTTAGGAAGTAGATTTTACATGAGCTGTTTTATTTTGATTTTTTATTCATTTGAAATTAGATTTGAAATTTTGTAACATACACAAAGGGTACATAAAGTTTAAAACCTGGTGGTTATTTTCCAATAAAAAACACACACGCTCACAAAAACATTAAATATAGACTCAATGTTCAAAAACACCGAAGCATAACAATGAAATGTATCAAATTAAAAACGAGATTGCAAATGACCAAATTACTATCATGTTTAAAACATTATCTGAAATATTGCATTTTTTCACAGCACAAAACATCATATTTCTGTCTGTAATAATTCAAAAGACATTGTCCAATATAGTCCCAAAATAATGGGACTGCAGGAAAGTACCAATTGCATTTATCAGTTTGTGATAACAATTCTGAAATTGAATCTGCTCTCTTTTCTATATATTTTTTTCTCAGGTTGTTGGCTTCCAGCACTCCCAGTTTCACTGCCTGTCTCCGCGGTGACTGAGCGCTGAATCGCTGTGACCGATGGGACTGTCACCCATCCATCTTCACTGGCCTGGCTGCAGATTAAAGCAGAAGGATGTATAAATCAGAGCGCTAATGAATAGCTCTACTCAACGGAGGAGAGGGGCTTACCTATTTTTCTCTGCCCACTCAGTGGCTCCCACTGATCTCTTCCAGCAATCCTTCCTCCTGAAACTCTAGCCAAAGCAGAATGGCTGTCAAACACTGTCTTTACTTGACAAGTTAGTTGTTAAACACCCCCCTACAACTAAACTAGTCTTTAAACTGTGGGCGGCAGCAGGTATCAGTGAGAGAAAGGCTGGGTGAAGCGTCGGCCTCTCTGAGTGTGTAATCCTGGCCTGCTGATGGTGCTGGGGGGCAGTTTGCTTAATTGGGTTACAGAATACTTTAATTACTTCACTTTCCCACATTCTTGCTCTGCGCACAAACACAATGGTGGCACGGTGAGAAACTGCAGCCCAGAGCCCTGGAGTGCAGCTGCAGGGTAATTATCATTACGAGCTCCATGCATCTGTATACAAACAAGCCCACAGCTGCTTGCTCTCTGACACTGACGATACATGGCACATTGAGTGGCACTGATGGCAATGTGCCTGTGTATTCATCTGTATAAGGTTAGCTGACATTAAATACTTATGAAAAGTTTATGTTTTTATGGTGCGATGTGATCTCAAACTATTTAAAACATTTTGCTAATTCTTTCATAATATTATTATATTATGCATGTTGCTTCAGTGAGCTTATTAAGAGTAAAAGCCTGCATGCAATATTTGTATTTTATTTGTCAATGGTCACATTGCGGGATCATTTAAAAAATGAACTAATGAAGGCCAAAATGTATGGAAGCCATTTCTGCTTCAGAGTAAAAAAACTTTACAAAAGAAAATGCAGTCACACTGTGAGAGATACAAATCATAATCATAAAGGCACAATTGTGAGACTTTTTTTTTTACTCTGAACTAGAAACTGGGAAACAGCTAATAAGATTCTTTTTATTTTTATTTTTTTAAAGTGTTTTTTAAATAAAATATTATATAAAAATAAATTAAAAAGACAAACTATAATACAATATATTTTCTTTTAAATAAGAAAAAATAAAATAAAATAAAAATATTATATATAGACAACCATTCAAACGTTTTTTATTATTCAGAAAGAATGCATCAATAGTGACATTTATAACATTACAAAATATTTATATTGCAAATAAATACTGTTGTTTTGCATTTTCTATTCATGAAACAATTCTGCAAAAATGTATCTCAATTTTTCACAAAAAAATATTATGCGACACAACTGTTTTCATCATTGATGATAATAATAAGAAATGTGTTTTGAGCAGTGAATCAGCATATTAAAATGATTGCTGATTTCTCATGTGACCCTGAAAATGTAGTAATGGCTGCTGGAAATTTGCCATACATATTCAATGGAAAACAGTTATTTTAAATTGTATTACACACTGTAAAATATACAATTAACAAAACGTTGGAAGGGCAAAAATATTTAAGTTGAACTAATTTTATTGCTTGGGCTTATATTAAGTCTGCACAAATATATTTTAAAAACATTAAATGAATGGTTATTTTCAAATCCAGTCAACATTCAGAATGCCAAGGTTTGACTGAACTAATAAAAACAAATCCAGCTAACATTGAGATCATTTTGCACGTGCACAAACCTGAGTGGCTTCGCGGGAGAAACAGCGCCGCTATCTTTTCAAGTTCATGCCTCAGGTAAGTCCCACTAAATAAATGTCATTTTTTTAGACTAAATTTAACAAGACAATCATGCAACTTATTTGATTTTTTTGAGTGGATGTTTAGAAAGTGTTTTATGAGTTGTATGTCCGAAGAATAGTGGGTATAAAACAGTGCATGTTAAGTTCAGGCGTCAGGTAAGTCAAGTGGCACTGAATAAATATTTGTACTTAACGTTAGACTAAATTTATCAAAACTGTTTATCAAAACAAAAATTTATCTGAAATGTCGCTCTTTTCAATTGTTGCGGATTACACAGCGTTTCTGGTCTCATGAATGGTGCTTCGGAAGAGAAGTTCGTCGTTCTGAGCAAAAATGAACAACTGAATCGGTTCAAAGCATCTCTCAGTCATTTCCCTAAGTAGTGAATCACTAGATCGTGCACAAGTTCGTTCACTGGGAAAGTAAACACTGGGACAACTGATCAATCAATTTGTAAAACGTCACCATTTATCAACTACAGGCAGGACCGTTATATTTTGATATTATTTTTAGACTATTTGAGGTAACCCTATAATATGAAATGTACATGTTCTATTACAAATCATTCAGCATCAATGCTCCCTGTTGTGCAATGGATTGTGGCATGTGCTTTATTGTTCTCAGTGGCATCTCTAATATTAATCTGTTTCTTTCTTATTCTGAGGTCCCCACAGCCACCCAGATCCAGTCTGTATGCAGATCAGATGGTGGATCAGCATCTAGAGATAACCTCTACAGCTCTGAATGTCAGCAGAGACCATGTCAGCTAGATGAGACAGATCCCCTCCGAAGATCGTTGGCCATCGGGACAAGACCATAAGAACCAGACAATCCTCTGTTCAATCTGACCTGTGTTGCAGCCTAGAATTAAACCACGCCATGCTGGAGAACTGCCCCGACTGAGACTGGTTGCTCCCAAGGTTTTCTATTCAATTTCTGTCACCGATGGAGTTTTGGGGCCTTACCGCTGTCGCCTTTGGCTTGTTTATTTGGGGATGCTTGGCTGATTGCACAGACATTGTTGGAAGAGAGCTGAACCGGATGATGTCAACACTGAATCACCAATGAACTGACTTTAACTGGAAAAATGACTTGTTATTGTCCTCTTACATTACTGACAAACTATTTTCCTGTTTGACTCTGTAAAGCTGCTTTGACACAATCAGTATTGTATAAAGCGCTATGTAAATAAAGGTGATTTGATTTTATATACTGTAACACCTGGTTCATTTATTTTTTTTATGTTTTTGACTTCTGTCTCATTTTAAAGATTTATTGTGAACAGTAGTAATATTTGTAAATGTTTGCTAACATTTGTTTTTTTTCTTAGTTCATTAAACAAAGTTTAAACTGAATTTTGCTGTTGTTTTCCAGATGTAATGTTTGTCAACTGGAGCTTTAAAGGGATAGTTCTCCCACAAATGAAAATGTGCTGTTAATTTACTGACCGTCAGGCCATCCAAGATGTCGGTGAATTTTTTCTTCATTCCTGTGTGTTTAGTTTGTATGAAAATGTCATACATGGAGATGATTAACTAAAGGCTATTATGTATTGTAAAGTGTGTGTTTTTAGTGATTGATAAACACCAGTTAATCATTTTTAATAATTTTTTTAAACCATAAAATGTTTATGTAGTTCCCAAGCAATGTCTTATGATGCCCAAATAATAAGTCTTAGTTGAGGTGACATATAAAACACATAGAGTAAACGGTTCAATTTTAATTGACATAACTTGCTGTAGTCTTCTAAATATTTGACCAATTAAAACATTTTAGCTGAATGGACTATAAAACTATTTCACTAAAGGTTGAGCAAACTAAAAAATAACGATTCAGATAACATCTTGAAGTCAGAAATTGACTGAACGTAAAATTTCTGTCTAACTTGTTAATAATAATTAGTTGAAACCGCTTGAATTTTTTTACAGTGCAATATTAGAATACTAAAATATAATTATAAAATATTATAATATTTCACAATATCACACAATATCACAATTGAATATATAAAATATATAAAAATAGAACCTTTATGCATTACAGAAACACAAATACAACTAAATAGATTTGCAGTCCCAAATGGACAGCATGACTCTAAGGACACTGGGATTTGAAGTAAACGCTTTAAACAGCACAGGGAATTAGCTCATCTAAGGGTGAACTGTAAAAGTAGCATTTTTAGACTTTTTGCCCATGAATTAGCCCATAAAAGGTGGTGTGGGAAAGGGCAGGATGGCAGAGGAACAGGGTGTGTGTGTGTGTGTGTGTGTGTGGCAGAAGCAGGAGGTGTGAAGAATAGTGTGTGATCAGTAGTGTGGATGCAGTGTGGGAGAGGGGGCTGCCCTGGCTGTCAGAACTCAGGCCCACAGTGGCCCAGCAGGAGCCCTGGCTGTGCTCCCATGATGCCCTGTTGCCGTGGCTGAGCCCTGGAATGCAACAGCACACAATGGAAGAGAGGGCCTGAGAAGGCTCTCCATCCTGATAACCACATTAAAGGCCCACCAACATCTGTTGAGGCACAGGAGAAAGGCCCTATCTCTGGGCTTTAACCCCCAACAGCACTAATCATTAACCCCCAGCCCTGAGAAGGAGCCCAATAACAGCACCTTATTTGTCAGGCACCCTGCAGAGGGACCGAAGGGACTAACATTGTGCAGCAAACAGCGTGAGAAGAGCTGGATGAGTACTCTTAGAGGTCTAAAGTGACGATACGTAATGCACATCTTTCTGAAGATTACTGATCTCATGAGAAAACGTAATTTTATGAAATGTTGACTTGGTTTGAATTTGTGCGATGTGATTCCTTAAAAAACTTTTTAGAAAAAATAAACATGAAGGTCCACCCCTCAACATAATTAGTGGGGAATAAGCAGATCATACAAAAACGAACAAATAAGATTGTATGAATTCCTATGACTTAAGGTTCACACCAGTAACGATAACTATAAAAACAACTATAATGATAACTATATTAGTGTCCACACCAACAGATGATAACAAAATGAACAAACAAATGAGAGGATTTGAATTCATACAAATAAAGGTCCATTCACACCAATAACGATAACTATAAAGACAACTATAATGATAACTATAGTATCGTCCACATAAACAGATGATAACAAAGTGAACAAATAAATGAAATGATATGAATTCCTACAAATAAAGGCCTGTTCACACCAGTAACTATAAGTATAACGATAACTATATTAGCATCCATACCAATGGCCGAAAATGAAGATGAACGAATGAGATGAATGTATTCAAATAAAGGCCTGTTCATACCACTAACGATAACTATAAAGATAACAATATTATTATGATTTTTGCAGTAAACGAGCACGTAATTGTCCGTGTGCAGGTGTTCTGCATCCTCAAGTACAGAAAGACAAGATATGAGCCAGAAACAGGTGTCCTGTCACAAGAAAACTTCTCACACTCCAGGATCCTCATCTGCCTTGAAGGGCCTTTAAGGCTGCCTCGCTTCCACAGGTTTCAAAGCCCTGCCAATTTCACCAGCATGAACCTGGAGACAAAGGGGGGCAAACAAGAATGATGCAGAGGAGAGGTGAGTGTCTTTCTCTCTGGCGTTTCATACGCGGAGCTCTCTGTATACGGGCTCTGAGATTAGGAGCTGCAGGAGGTACCCCTAATGCACGGGCTCCTCAAGTACCTCCACACAAGTAAGCCCATTCAACAGTAGCTCATTACACGGGCAATTAAGTGTCATGGGGGAAGGGGGACGAGGGGCCAAAACGAGGGCCGCCAGCCCTAGTGAGGAGCCCCTTCCCCCCTCGCCCACTCCTCCCAGCGTCTTCACCTGGGCAGGCCAGAGGACACCTGCCTCTTCTAATGAAGATCCATGGCCTCATTTCCATTTCTGGAGTCGTATCAGAGACAGCGATGCACAAAACCGTGCCTGTGTCCTCTGGTCCGGAGAGACGGATAGAATGACATGGCTAAGTGCTCTTGCAGAGCCAGGGCAGCTGTGGAGCCTGAAAATGGAGTTTTGGGAGGTTTGAAGTGGGGTGCTGTGGTGCCTACGATGCTGTTCTCTGGCTTATTGGAGGGTGCTTCAGGTTCTGATCGGCTACAATGGCTGCCGTGCGCTACCTTTGCTCTTTGCTTATAATGAGCGGATCTGCAGAAGGGAGGACAGCCTGAGGAAGGAAAGTGCTCGCAAACAATTTTCACCTCCAATTCAGCTCGACTTATTCATAACTTGGGCTCTTGTGATTGTACTAAGCACTAACGGAAAGCATCTGTAAATATGATGAAGCATTTTAACTACAGAGCTAATATATGTGCTGAGGGTAACTCTAAGTGTCATAAAAGTGAAATTATTTCATTCATAACACCTTGCCTTAATATATATATATATATATATTATTGAATTGTCCAACAATAATGTAAGTCTAAAAGGATAATTCCAAAAATGTTTGGTGTATAATTTGATCATGGTAAATGCAGTACTGTGATGAATTATGGTATATATTGTAGAACTCTCAATTATATTTAGTCATTAACACATCTAACTGTTCATAGTAACAGTCTCCCCAGGCTAATGCTTACAATAATGACATCAACCCACATCCAAAACAATGTGTGAATGCTAACAGCTACAATGCTGAGTTTTGTAATGCTATTAAGATTAAAATGTGCATCATCTAAATAAATGTTGCATTGATCTAATGTAATAAATTAAAGAGAAACTCAAACTAAATCATTATTATGAGGCTTTGATTGAAATGTTTTGATGATTTAAAAATAATGATGCAGCGGGAATTGTATATAAATGATGTTTAACGCTTACAAAATAAATAAAATAGGTGTTAAATTACATTATAGTTTTTAATAAATAAAATGAATGGCTCAGAATATATTTTTATTGCTATTTTCCAAAATTAGGACTGAATTACAATTTCATGGTTTCTTTAAAATATTTTTTTATTTTCAATTGTACAGTTTATATCTATTAAAATAAAATTTGAAATATATTTCCTCAAGGTCATTGGTGTTTTCATGCATGGCTTACTGTCACTCTACTTTAGATAAAGACGTTGATTTTTTATTCACTTGACTTCAATAGTTGCAGGGACCCTCTTATATATATATATATATATATATATATATATACACATACAAAACAAAATATAGAAACCATTTATAAGCTAAACAATATCTAAAATGTGCAATATCTAATACATGTTAGTTCACGTTCCAGGCTGTTTTAAACACACAGTATAAAATGGGGACATTTCTGAAAAATGAAGGACGTCTGGTCACATACAAAATAAATGCTCTGCACAGAAAATTAGCATACATATGTACTTTTAGTCCAGACACAGGATATTGTAAATGGCTATTTAATTACATATATGTCCAGGTGTATTCAGCTGATTCATTACCAATTAAAGAAATGGACCATGACCAAATGGGGATGTACAGCAAAGACATAAAAACCGCACTGGCTAATCATTTGTTGGTCATTAATGTCACTCTTTATTTTTAAGGCAGTAAAAAGAGAGGGTTGTCTTGTGGTCCGTTCCACACTCCTCGCTGAAAGCTCCATTCAGCGGTGCAGCGTGTCTCTCAATACAGTTGTGGGATCCTCCCTTGTTAACATGTTCAGGCTCACCGCCTCCTCTCAGCACCTGAGGGCAATTGGAGCACCCAGAGCCCAGGTAATGGAGGAAGAGGAAGGGCAGAGTGAAAATAAACAAGCTCAGTCTCCTTCCATCCGTTGTGCCCCACCTGCTCTGCTCCATTTCAAACTCTGACACGGGCGGGCCACATTAGGGGTCTGTGGGTGGGACTGCCTATTGCAGAATGCTGTGATCAAAGATATTGTAATATCAATGATTATGCTAGTCAACCTGCATATATATATATATATATATATATATATATATATATATATAAATAATCTTTTTTTTTTTTTAAATTTGCACAAAAACAGAGTTCTGAATAAATAAATGATTTTAATTAGGGTGACAGTATCAAACTTGAACTAGAAAATTTATTTCAACGAAAATAGTTTACATAACCAAGACGAAAGCAAAGTACAAAGTAGCCTACAGAGACTCGAATAGGTCGCTTTATAGTGAAACTTTTCATTTACACTAGAATGAATCGGATTATCCAACGCTACATGAGAGGACCATGAGAAGGCCAAAGTATAGTTAACTTTTTACGCGTATACTTAGGGTAAATCTAGAATGATTCACTAGAATGATTCGGACTAGGCCTGTACAACGCTACATAATAAGTAGAGAGAACCGGTTAGAACCGAATCACTAGAATGAATCGGACAATCCAACACTCCGTAATAAGAGAGGACTTTAGGACTTCTAACGCTGCTCATGAAAGAGAAAGGACTGCTGAGGTAAGCCTATGTTTGGTTGCGCTACGTGGATACTAGGCTAGTTGATTAAAGCTTGGTACAAGAACAGCTACACTATTATGAAAATAGCTGAAATTGTCACGATATTAAAAATGTAGTTAAGGCGGTAGCGTCAGTTAGTTAGGCTAATCCTTGTATATGTAGGTGTGCTTTGTGCCCCAGGCATGGTTATACAACGAGTTTGTGTGTCAGAGTTTGCGCTTCCAAGCAGCAGATCTGGCTTCCCCAGCTCTCTCTCCACTCACCTGTGACGGAGCACTTCCCCTGGTCGGCTCTTATCAGTCCATAGAGGAAATACCTGCCACAGGTAAACAGGACCTTGTGACCCCAGGCTTTGCACTCATGCTCAAGCAGACAAGATGTTGTTATTTAGCCCTGCCATGAGCATCCCTGCCCCCACCTGCCCAAACTATCTCCCACCCCCTCTCAAATTTAATCTTATCTAAATATCAGCAGGTGTAAGCCAAGAGCCTGCTTATCATGATAGATTCAGTATGCACAAAGTTGATCAACAGTGCCTCAGCACAAATGCATTTCTGACTGCTTGTAATGATGCTGGTAGCACTCTAAAATGTAGTCCGCTTTCTCAGAGATTATATTGAGAAACCCGCATATCAATGCTTAAAAACTTGTTTACTTACATGGACCTATCATTTTTTCTGCTGTATTGAGGCTATGTAATCTTACAACATTTTAAAATCTTGTTAGACTTTAATGTGTAATTCTGTTAGACATGCCATCCATTCAGATTTTTAAATGTAAATGTCAATTTTGTCTCCCCAAACCATATTCGGATTCAATTGTAGATTTTCAGTGTGTGTGTTATAACGGCATGACATTGGAAGTTTAATTTGTTAATAATTATTTTTTTAATAATCATTTATTTACTTTTTTTTGTAATTTACTTATTTTATATACTTTCTAATATTTATATTAATGACTAAACCTGTCATTATGTCTTATTTTAGTTATATTTTAATATTTATAAATATTAATATTTGCACCTACTACAAGCATTAAGCTGAAACAATTATTTTACAGAACATGAATGCCAGATAAGTTAATGTCACGATTATTAAATCATTGTCTGATTGCAGTTATTTGAACTAATTTGAACTAATCACAATTATTTGAGATATAAACCACAGTAATTGAGTTTAATAGACCTTTTTGCACAGTTGTTTTCATGACTTTCAATAAAAGATAGATAAAATTGATAACGACAGTCAGAAGAGAGAACAATGTCAAAGTTACTGTCCCTCCCATAGACACTGCATTAGAAACACCCTCGCATTAGCGTTAACTAGTTTTTTTTGGAAATTGATGTCATAGAATACAAATTATAGTGTTATATATATATGTATATATACAGTGGTGTGAAAAAGTGTTGTCCCCCTTCCTGATTTTTTTTTTTTTTGCATGTTTGTCACACTTTAATGTTTCAGATCATCAAACAAATTTAAATATTAATCAAAGATAACACAAGTAAACACAACATGCAGTTTTTTATTGTGAAGGGAAAACAAAATCCAAACCCACATGGCCCTGTGTGTTTTTTGAAAAACAATTTTACACAGGGCCATGTGGGTTTGGATTTTGTTTTCCCTTCATAAAAAAAAACCCCTTAATTTAAAAACTGCATGTTGTGTTTACTTGCGTTATCTTTGATTAATATTTAAATTTGTTTGATGATCTGAAACATTAAAGTGTGACAAACATGCAAAAAAATCAGGAAAGGGGTCAACACTTTTTTACACCACTGTATATATATATATATATATATATATATATATATACATATATTTCAAGGATTTACTGATGATCGTTAAATCCGTTAAATCATAAGTCTAATTTATTATATTTTTATTATACAATATCTATGTACAAGAAAAACAGAAATTTTTAATCAAAATTATTTTCATGACAATTAATCATCAGCACAAAATAGTACAAAATATTTTGCTCAAATTAAGGATAACTGTGCAAATCACCAAATATTAGTTTTTAAAACACCAAAGAAAAATTGTATTCTCTCAGAGGCAGGGATTTGAACTGCTTAATAATCAAACAATAGTATGTGTACTAAAATAATAAATCATGGAATTCCTATAGCATGCAACATGTTCCCTCTGCCTCTGGGACCATGTGTGAGGGTGGAAGTATCCCTCCGGGACTAGTGACCCTATTGAGGGAGCATATTCTCACAGGTCCAGAAGCAATGCACCCCACACACACACACAGAGAGAGAGAGAGAGAGAGAGAGAGAGAGAAGGGCAGACCTCCAGGACAGCAGCTCTCTTAAAGGCCGGGACAGGGTCAGGGTTACTCTTTCTCTCTTACCTCTGGCCAGCATCGCTCTGCCCTTCCCTACCATGTTACCTGAGCCACATGCAATGCTGCCTTTTATTTGATGGATGCGGTTTCCCACACTGACATTGATGGGTGGCAAGAGCCCCTGCAACCCCCTTCCTGCTAAAACACAGTGATTGATAAGGAAATCTAATCTTTCTGATTATGTTCAGAAATAATCTCAAATTTCAAACATTGCTGCAAAAACGCCTTTATTTTTAAGAGTATTCCTATAGAGGGTTTTCACACAGGTGTAGAAGAACCATTTTGGGTTCCTCAAAGAACTTTTCAGTGAATAGTAGGCCTATTTTAAAAAGAGTTCTCTACACCAAATGAAGAACATTTCAATAGTCTAAAGAAACTTTTTCCAGAATCTATTATGTAATGAAAAGGTTCTATGGATGTAACATTTTCTTAATGGAACCAACATTAAGAGGGTTTTCACAACAATGCTTTGGAAGAATCATGGTTCTCCAAAGGACCTTTCAGTGAACAGTTCTTAAAGGGGTCATATGATGTTGCTAAACATAACTTTATTTGGTGCATTTGGTGTAATGTAATGTGTTTACGCGGTTTGAACTGTACATTATTGTTGCTCCTCTATCCTCCGCCTTTCTGAAATGTGTACATTTTTACAAAGCTCATCGTTCTGAAAAGCAAGGTGTGCTCTGATTGGCCAGCTATCCAGTGCGTTGTGATTAGCTGAATACCTCAAGCGTGTGACGGAAACGTTACGCCCCTTACCATGTTGTGATGCCATGTCCCGGTGCGATGAGACTAAAACAATAAAACCCATTACAAACAAGACATTTGTTGTATTCAGTGAGGACTGAAACAAAATGGCGCCGCTGATGGCAGCTATTGTGCGTTGCTCCTCGGTGTTTGTATTGTTTTTGTTTGTTTTTCCTGTTTTTTGTTTTTCAAATAAGATCAGCTTTACCAGGGATGATCTACTGAACATTCGGCAGAACACACCACAAAATCTTCTACCGGTTTTTGATTTTTCGGACGTTTTGCTGGACATTGTAGTTGGCGGAGCTGTAGCTCTGGTCAAACGCTTCAGGAGGCGCAGACGGGGAAAGAGAGCCGGCGCGCTCGTGAAACTTCGTCAGCGCGGATTTAGAACGGCGTTGCCTAGCATCCATCTGGCGAATCTCCGCTCTCTACCCAACAAAACGGACGAACTCCTTCTGCTCTCCCGGACAAACAAGGACTTTTCTAACTCTGCTGCTCTATGTTTCACGGAAACCTGGTTGAATGGCGACATACCGGACAGCGCGATCCATCTGCCTAATTACCAGCTGATAAGAGCAGATCGGGACACAGAATCAACGGGGAAATCGCGCGGCGGCGGGACATGCTTTTACATCAATGAGAGGTGGTGTACAGATGTAACTGTTTTAAAGAAGATGTGCTGCTCAGATCTAGAAACGCTCTTCATTAACTGCAAGCCGTTCTATTCGCCGCGGGAGTTCTGCTCGTTCATTCTCGTGAGTGTTTACATTCCACCGCAAGCGCACGTGAGCACAGCTCTACAGAAACTCGCTGATCTGATCACAGAGAGTGAACAACAACACCCGGACTCTGTTTTAATCATTCTCGGGGACTTTAATAAAGCAAATCTCTCCCGTGAACTGCCAAAATACAGACAGCATGTTACATGTCCCACCAGAGACAGTAATATATTGGATCACTGTTACACAACAATAAAGGACGCATATCACTCGGTTCCACGAGCAGCTTTAGGACTCTCTGATCACTGTTTGGTTCATCTTATTCCATCCTACAGGCAGAAACTTAAGTCTGCGAAGCCTGTATTAAGATCTGTTAAAAGATGGACTAACGAAACAGAGCGGGATTTACAAGCCTGTTTCGACCTGACTGATTGGTCTGTTTTTGAAGCTGCAGCAAATGACCTGGACGAGCTCACAGAGACTGTAACATCATATATCAGCTTCTGTGAGGACATGTGCATTCCTACCAGGACTCATCTATTCTACAACAATGACAAACCATGGTTCACTGCCAAACTCAGACAGCTCCGTCAGGCCAAAGAAGATGCTCACAGAAAGGGGGATAAAGTCTTGTACAAACAGGCCAAATACACACTGGAAAAGGAGATCAGAGTGGCAAAGAGGAATTATTCTGACAAGCTCAGGAACAAATTCTCTTCCAGCGATCCGGCTTCAGTGTGGCTTGGATTAAAGGACATCACCAGCTACAAAACACCACCCCCCAGCACTCTGGAGAATCAACACCTGGCAGACGACTTAAACGAGTTCTTTTGTCGTTTTGAACGATCACCCCACACCCGCCCAGAACACCCCTCCACACAACCATTCACACCTCCAGCAACCCCTCTCTCCCCCACACCTACAATTCAAATCAGCGAAGACGATGTGTGCCAGGTCTTCAGGAAAAACAAAAGAAGGAAAGCACCTGGTCCAGATGGTGTGTCACCAGCCTGCCTAAAAATCTGTGCTGAGCAGCTGGCCCCCATCTTCACACAGATCTTCAATAGATCACTGGAGCTGTGTGAAGTCCCCTCATGCTTCAAACGCTCCACCATCATCCCCGTCCCAAAGAAACACAAAATTACTGGACTAAATGACTACAGACCTGTGGCACTAACGTCTGTAGCCATGAAATCATTCGAAAGACTGGTTCTGGCTCATCTGAAGGACATCACTGGACCCTTACTGGACCCCCTGCAGTTTGCCTACAGAGCAAACAGGTCTGTGGATGATGCAGTCAACATGGGACTGCACTTCATCCTGCAGCATCTGGACAGACCAGGGACTTATGTGAGGATCCTGTTTGTGGACTTCAGCTCTGCTTTTAACACCATTATCCCGGAAACCCTTCAAAATAAACTAACTCAGCTCTCCGTCCCCACCTCCGTCTGCCAGTGGATCAACAGCTTCCTGACAGACAGACAGCAGTTAGTAAAGCTTGGCAAATTCTCATCCAGCACTCGAACCATCAGCACTGGAGCTCCTCAGGGCTGCGTACTCTCCCCACTGCTCTTCTCCCTCTACACCAACGACTGCACATCTAAAGACCCCTCTGTCAAGCTCCTGAAGTTTGCAGACGACACCACACTGATCGGCCTCATCCAGGACGGTGACGAGTCTGCTTACAGACAGGAGGTTAAGGAGCTGGCTGTCTGGTGCAGTCTCAACAACCTGGAGCTTAACACGCTCAAAACTGTGGAGATGATCGTGGACTTCAGGAGAAACCCCCCTGCTCTCCCCCCACTTACCATCATGAACAGCACCGTGACTGCAGTGGAGTCATTCAGATTCTTGGGCACCACCATCTCTCAGGACCTAAAGTGGGATATTCACATTGACTCCATTGTCAGGAAGGCCCAGCAGAGGCTGTACTTTCTTCGCCAGCTGAGGAAGTTCAACCTGCCACAGGACTTACTGAAACAGTTCTACTCTGCCATCATTGAATCCATCCTCTGCACCTCAATAACTGTCTGGTTCAGCTCAGCTACCAAATCTGACCTCA
This sequence comes from Barbus barbus, assembly GCF_936440315.1. Taxonomy (NCBI): domain Eukaryota; kingdom Metazoa; phylum Chordata; class Actinopteri; order Cypriniformes; family Cyprinidae; genus Barbus; species Barbus barbus. Next base: position 21,873,193 of record NC_136761.1, on the reverse strand, counting down.
GAAGACTACGGAGGGTAGTCCGGACTGCTGAGCGAATCATTGGTACAACCCTCCCCACTCTCCAAGAACTGTACTTATCCAGAGTGAGCAAAAGGGCTGGTAAAATCACTCTGGACCCCTCACATCCAGCACACAACCTCTTTGAACTGTTACCATCTGGTCGACGCTACAGAGCTCTGAGCACCAGAACGACCAGACACAGGAACAGTTTCTTCCCTCAGTCAATACATCTCATGAACACTCAATAAATAAACGTAGAACACACAACTAATACATTATCCATTCACCACACTCACTTATTTTATTTTCTCATTTCTAATTTGCACATACTTCACCTGTACATACATAGTCGCCTATATTATATATTATATATTGTGTATTTTTTATTTTTTTTGCTGCTTTGTACATTGGTTATTGGCTATTTCCTGTTATTTTGTTTCATTACCTGTGTCCTGTCCTGTTACTGTCTTTCTGTTGCACTGTGGAGCTTCTGTCACTACAACAAATTCCTTGTATGTGTAAACATACTTGGCCAATAAAGCTCATTCTGATTCTGATTCTGATTCTGATTCTGACATAATTATTGATTATAATGACTCATACGGTCTTTTTACCGTTGCTCCGTGCCATGTAAACATAACACCATGTCTGCATTTGTGATCGTAGAAACGCCAAACAATCAATACTCTACACTGCTCAAAACCCGCATTTGAATAGTCAGTAGCAAATTCTTTAAATATCAAAATGTACTTACAGGCTTTGAGTCAGTAGCACCAGATTGTCCTTGCGACGTTGGAATTGCCCCACTTTATAGTGTTCACAGCATTGTAGGCTGCTCTCCCAGGTTCAGGAAACAGTCCTCCGTAAAATGTGCTGCACACATCTGAATATATGCATTGTACTGTTCTGGAACAGTGTCGTAAATATAACTTAACCACTGATTTCTAGTTGTGTTCTCATTTGGAAGGCCAAACAAAGTACTTTCGCTTTCACAATGAAACAGTGTCTCCACGACATACTACAGCAACAAAACTATAGCGTGAATAAAAGTTATGCCTTCTTTCATTGAGTATATGTTTGGGCAGTGTTATGGAAATCTTCCCACACCGTGATGTACACATGTGGGGGCGTGTTTGAATGAGCCGTTTTAGGAAGGCGTGTTTGGGTTCTTTGGGTTTGAGACTTTAATCTTTGCAACTTTACAGATCTTATATATGGGTCAAAGAAGCAGCAACAGGACACCGAGAATACTTAGGCGAGCACAGCAACACTAGGCAAGGCAAGACAAGACGTGGTAAGACCTCTGATGGTACCTTGACATGAAGAGCGAAACGATAGCATACGCATGACACACAATAATCTGACAGAGAACAGCAAGCACAGCCACTGGAAATAGAGTCACTGATTAGATCAGAGTGGGAACAGGTGTCACCGCAAAACAGCACGAGCACTGATTGTGAAGACAAACAGGTGAAGATGAGAGCTAGAATAGGCATGGGTGTGCCTGAGTGTGCGTGTGTGTGCGTGTGTGTGTGTGTGTGAAATCCTGTGTGTGTGCGAGAGAGGCAGAGAAGCAAACCCAGCCCATGACATTATATTTAAAACTCTATTTAAGCATCACAGTGCAGCCCTCAAATATTAATTAACTTTAATTTTAAAATCTTTATACTTTGCTAATGTCCTTCAAACCACTATGTTTTCCAATTTGCCAGCAAGAAGTTTTTGTAAGGAAGTGAAAATCACTTAAAATATATTAAAATGTAGTATGATCATATTTGTATTTTAATAAGTACAGGTCAGAATAAGTATATTGTTTCATTTTTACATAAATATATGATCAGAATGACCATGGTTTGTTACTCTGAATGATGATTTGCCAAAAAGAGAGGTAACATTGCCATTGTTCCCATAACTGAAATATTTTTAGTATTAATCTGTGTCATTAAATTAGTTTGAATAATAATCCTGAGTAAATGACTGCAGAAACAGATGTTGAAATATAATACGCTTTTTCCTGATGCTCCCCTGCCATGCTTGCTTAGCTTGTCACTTTGTTTCTGACTTGCTCTGCCTCAAAAATTGCTGCTTGCAGTCACATTTATTAATACTTTCTGTTTGCAAACATAAATGGCATTATCAGGATGAGTATTTGGGGTGGAGAATCCCCTCAGTGATCTCTCTTGAACTACTGACGTACTGTAGTGAGGGGGTCTATCTGCCCAGAATTATTGGCAAGCTATTATTCCAACAATTACAATCCTCAATACCCATCTCTGTCCTGGCTAAAGGAATGTTCACACCAAACACGGTAAGGATAAAGATAAAGATAAATAGAAAAAAACAATCAAAAAAGTGGGAAAAAAACAACCTTCTGTATAAAAGAATAGCAGATTCCACAGCACAATTAACGATAAGTGCACAGAGAAACGATGTTGTTGGAATCTCTTTTATATTGTTGAATATTGTTGGATTTTTTTTTTTTCATCTGATGAATTGTAAAAGCTTTGACAGCCAATTAGAATTCATTCAACTTTAAAGAGCTCGAGCATTTAAAGTGGCAGACAACATATCTGCAGCACATGCTTAGAATGAACAGTGCTATTGTTCATCGGTGTGGAGGCTAACATAGTTACTGTTATAGTTATTGTTCTTGGTGTGAAAGGTCTTTAAGACAGCCACGCAAGCTACTGGGTTCACACTTAGTTTATTAGCTTTTTGGCTTTTTACAGTGCCTAGAGACTCCCTAAATTCATGGATGTCTATAATGAATTAATAATCAGAACAATACCAAAATGCATTCAAATATTAATATTTAACTTTAACACATATTTGTCAATGCTAAGCATTCCTCGTTTATCTGTAATATAAATAAGATGTTAAAATTGTTATTTATACAGTGATACTGTCATTCAGTGTAATGGATGACACTGTGGTGTAACAGAGAATTTGCATTACACTGAATGGCGAAACGTATACTTTAGCTAATATTTCAGGCAATCAAATGACCAGTAAAGTTAATCACAATTAGTCACAACATTTACTTTTTTTTCAAAAAATTAAAGGTGTTTTTTGGCATTTCACTGAATGACGTGTGTTTTTGTAACCTATGTTACCACACCATGAAAAGGTGAAATTATCAAGTATTTAAGAGGAATAAACTCACTTTTCTGCAGCACCACACGGTCTTCCAGGTGCCATTTAATGATGTCGCAGACTTGCGAATGACTATCATTTTTTTATATGATTTCAGAATAAGTTCTTATTCCTGTACACTGAATGATTTCAAATAAACTGCATTTTCGGGACAAAAGTCCCCTGTCCATTTAAATACTTTAAAAAAACAATAAGACATTGTCCTTTTAATATAACACAGACAATACTTACTTGAAAATGCCAAGACAACAAATATATATTTAACTTGGTATTTTTATTTAACGATGTATTGGTAAAATTAAAGTCCGGACCATTACGCTGAATGACAATTTTACACTTCGGAACATTATTTCCCCCATATTTTGACATTTTATTGTCACAAAAGTTATTTTAAATATGAAAGTAGACAATTTACTTGCATTTAAGATGTTTTTCTGCATTTAAAATGACTTTTGTAAATATAATTTGATGCGGACACCAAAATGGTGACGTCTCGTCTTTGACCCATATGCACAAACAGCTTGTAACACCACAAAGACAAAGGAAAACATGAAATCGCATCATACGACCCCTTTAAAATAACTTTTTTTTCTTAGTCTGAAGAACCTTTTTTCCACTATAAAGTATCTTTTGTGGAATGGAAAGGTTCCATGAATGCTGAAGGTTCTTCATGGAACCATAAGAGTGTAAATAGTAACATTTTAAGATTTAAGATTAGCTGCTCAAATCTTGCACATACTTAAACTTTCCGAGATGTTTTTACCAGGCTTCTATTTTCAAACAGAAGCCCAAGATTACTCAATATTAAAATGCATTAGTTAAATTAAATTAGACACCCTCAGTATCTTCCAACATGCCAACCCAATCCGACCTGGACTTGGATAATTGAGCATCAACACCAATATGTTGATCTGCTAATTAGGGGCAGTACTTCCCTTCAGATTCTGAATGAGGTAGGAGCACTTGTCTTTGTCTTATTACCAGTGGTCATTCATCCTCCTGCCCACTCCTCAATAGCCCCTGGCCCAGCAGATAGGCCAGGACAGAGATAAGTAGAACAATAGGTCAGGCAGCAGACCAGGCCCACTGCAGTCTTCTATCTCTGACCCCATCTCAATGCCTGCCTGGGTGTCTGCACAGAGGATGTTGTTAAAGCAAGAGCAAACACTCAAACATCCTGCGCCAGCTCTATCACTTCCCCCTAATCTCCCTCTCTCTCTCTCTCTCAGTGCAATTTTCCTTTGCGAGATGCTTGTGTGGATTCTTCACAGGGATTTTCACAAGTGAGTACTGTGGCCTTCACTGGGAATGGCAAAGGGGGGTTGATTTATCAAACAAATCTGATTTAATGGACCAAAAAGTGTGATATAGAGTCAGTTTGTAGGTGATTATGTAAGGCATAATATACAGTCATCCAATCATGCACAGAAGTTTTCACATCCGATATATCACAAAATAAAAAATCTCCTTTAAAAAAAAACTCCTTTAGGGTGATTGAGGTTTATTTTATGAACATGTTGAGTCACTGTACACATTATCCTGCTTATTTGTGACCTTGGGTTAAAATGATTGATTTTACTTTTATGCCAAAAATCATTAGGACATTAAGAAAAGATTATGTTCCATGAAGATATTTTGTAAATTTCCTACTGTAAATATATCAAAACTTAATTTTTTTTATTGTAATATGCATTGCTTTTTTTGCACCTTCAGATTCCAGATTTTCAAATAGTTGTATCTCAGACAAATATTGTCCTATCATAACAAACCATACATCAATGGAAAGCTTATTTATTCATTTTATTTATTCTTTCAGATGATGTATAAATTGCAATGTCAAAGAATTGACTCTTATGACTAGTTTTGTGGTCCAGGGTCACATTTTATGGTAAAATAAAGTAAAACAATTAAAAATGTATGTGCATTTGGCTAGTTTTACAAAAAAAAATTATAATGTATTGTTTTTAAAGAAGGCTTCTATGATCACCCATGTTGCTAGTTTTACAAAAATGTTTATATAAATGTGTATATAAATATAATACAGTAAAAACTGTAATATTGTAAAACAATATGTGAAATATTTAAAATAACTGTCTCTTTCAATATATTTTAAAATGTAATTTATTCCTGTCATGCCAAAGTTGGATTTTCAGCATCATTACTCCAGTCTTCAGTGTCACATGACCTGTGAGAAACCATTCTAATATGCTGATTTTGAAGCAGGTGTGCTGCTTTATATTTTTGTGGAAATGTGGTGCATTTCTTTTAGGATATAAGACACATTTATGTTGATATCCATTCATATATGTGACCCTGGACCACAAAACCAGTCTCAAGTATATTTGTAGCAATAGGTATATTTGTAGCAATAGTCAACAATAAATTGTATGGGTCAAAATTATAGATTTTTCTTTTATGCCAAAAATCATTAGGACATTAGGTAAAGATCATGTTCCATGAAGATATTTTGTAAATTTCCTAGTGTAAATGTATCCAAAATTAATTTTTGATTAGTAATATGCATTGAGAACTTCATTTGGACAACTTTAAAGGCGATTTTTTTCAATATTTTGATTTTTTTGCACCCTCAGATTACAGATTTTCAAATAGTTATATCTCAGCCAAATATTGTCCTATCGTAACAAACCAAACGTCAATGGAAAGCTTATTTATTCTGCTTTCAGATGATGTATAAATCTCAATTTCAGAAAATTGACCCTTATGACTGGTTTTGTGGTCCAAGGTCACATATTACTATATCAGCATTGTTAATCCAAAGGCAAACCAAAAGTGAATTAACAAGTGTTCTGCATGTCCTACAGCTTAGAAATTATTAAGGTGATGAGAGGAGAGAGTGGTGAAGAGAGAGTTATTGCCCTCCTCCCATTTCTCTCTCTCTCTCTCTCTTTCTCTCTGGACACTTGACAATATGCACGCGCACTGTTTCAGGCCCGGGAAACCCTGGCTGAGGCAGGTTAATATCAGGAGCACTTGACAACAATGGAATGTTATAAAAGGTGCTGCTGTAGTAAGTTCTTTGTTGGGACCTTCCATTTCCACCACGTCATATCATTACTCATCTTGCTAACCAATTTACTGGTTGCCATGGCAACCACAGTGGGCCAAAGCCAAGAGGCAAGAGTGGAATCTTAATAGCTGTGAGGAAGTAAAAAATGGTGGACAGACAGAAGTGTACAACCTCCTCTTTTTTTTTGACCACTTTTTACATTAGCTTGCATGAAAGTTACATTTGTTTGGATCAGAACATATTCAGATTTAAACGGTGGTTTAAAAACAACCCATACTTTCTCCTGTCTCGTACAACAATATAGAGGTAAATAATAAAAATGGGGAGGGGGTAATCAAGTTGTAGTGGAAAATAAATAAAGTACAGAATTCGTTAGTAAATAATGAAATAGAGTACACTGTAAGTATTTAGTAAGTTATATTTAATTTAATTGTTAATGTAAAATGTATGTTTAACACACTGTAACAATATTTTATTTATTTATTACAGAATTATCCTTCTCTTTTAGTACCACCAATAAAAATGGCACTGGTCTAACTCTATTTTTGTTGTTGTTGTTTTTAGGGCAACAAAACATCCATGCATCCACGTGGCTACATGGGGCATGCTGGGATACACGTAGCCGTGTTCTTCCTGTGGAGGTATGCGGGGCTGGTCCGGTGGGCGTGTGGTGAAATCCATTTCGCCTAAGCGCACAGGTCAGCGCTGGCCGGTCAGCAGCTGCTGCCTGGCCACGGTCCCACGCTTCCCAGGCTGGGGGGAGGATTGACAGGTCAGTAATAAAATCAGGCGCCCTGGCTGAGCTCAGAGCTGCCCATTGTTCGAGGGCCAGGCCCGCTGCTGCTGTTTACTCTCTCCCATATGCATTATTCAACGGCCCAGGAGCTCCCAGAGAAAGGGGCCCCATTCAGGGAGCCTCTTGCCCATGTTTTGTTTTGCTAATTTTCAATTAAAATAAACCATGGCGCTAAGGGGGGAGTAAGAGGGCGCAAGAGAGAGATAGTCCCAGTACTATTTACCCTGTGACGTCTAAAGAGATTAGGCTGATCACATAAATGACAATAAAACACTACTTATTGAGTATTATGTCAGTGACATATCTGTTATTTTAAATCAGGGGTAGACTGTGGGACAATGAGGTGTGATGCTGTTTTAGTTTGGTCACATTCTGCAGGGGATGTCTGAATCACTTTTGCACACTAATAAACTTGAGAGTCCAAAGAACTCTGTCTGTATTATGTGCTGTCCTTTTATAATAATCATAAGGAAATGGCATACAATGTATTGCTTTGTTAAGTGATGGATTTTTAATCTTAATTGATATTATGCATAATCTGAAATTAATATATATATTCTAATTTAACATCAATACAGTCCAAAATCTATATATACATTTTGTTATTTAAAACCAGTCGCTACTTTTCAAAAGTTTGGGGGTCAATAAGGACTCATCAAAGTTTTCTATTTCAAACAAATGCTGTTTTGTTTAACTTTCTTTTTATCAAAGAATACTAAAAAAAAAAGTGTTTCAAAGTTTCCACAAAAATATTAAGCAGCACAACTGTTTTCAACATTCATAAGAAGAAATGTTTCATGAGCAGTAAATCAGCATATTAGAATGATTTCTGAAGAATCATGTGACACTGACGACTGGATTATTGTGCAGAATTCTTTTTTTTAAATATTTTAAAATATAAAAATTACAAATTGTAATAATATTCCACAATATAATAATATTATTGTATTTTTGATTGAATAAATGCAGCCTAACTTAAAACATTTGATTTAACAGATTAATCGACAGTAATAACGGTTTGAAGATTTGATAACAGATTGGGCTGATACGTATTGATTTTAGTTTGAACGTTTCACTTAATGAACGTTTTAACCTGCAGAAAGACGGCATGACCTGCAGATCATTAAATATCAGCATCCCTGACACCATGGGCTAATCAATAAGTGCACTGAGGTTTTTATTGTTGGGTTTTTTCACACAGGAGGGGGCTACACTAACCCAGAGAGGTTGTGGACAGATGCTGTGACAGTGGGGAGTGAGGAAAGTTAAAGATTCACCACACATCTGTTACTCTGCCACAGAGCGGACTCTCAGGCACCTACCCCCGCTGTCTGCCGGCTTGCCCCTCTGCCTGGGTATGTCTGTCTGTCTGTCTGTCTTCCTGCCTGCTCCCCTTAATATGTGACTGCATGCTGTCCACCTGTCTCTTTGAGTTTGATTGACTTTCTGTTAACCTGCATGTGTCTTCTCTGCGTGCTCACCACACTGTCAGCCTAACTGACCAACTGCTTCCTGTTGCATACATGTGTCCTCATCCCCCTTAATGAGCGAGCGCATCTTCAAACCGCACAGCGACTTCAATCACCCGCCTAACGAACCCCGCATTTTGGTAACCGTCTTCTGCCAACAGTCAGATGAGCATTTATATTATATTCAGTTTTAATTATAACTAAAAAGACCAATCTAATTTAATCAGGAGTGCAGAATAATTAACTCTGTCAGTCATTTAGAGTCTGACCTGCCTCTTATTTAGCAGGTTTTCACAATTGTTTGGTCCAATACCCAAAATCCAGGCTAAAGTCTCAAAATCTAATTATGAGATAACAAGCATCAAAGTTGGATTTCAACCATTAATTTCACCATAATTTCAATCTTTGACATGGCCTTACTCAGTCAATATTAAAGATATAAAGGTTAAATTTTCACAGAATGTTCTTTACCTTATGAAGGATGATATTATGTAGAAAACAGTAAATCACAAAAAATGACTTTAGCTGGGTTTTCTCAGAGAGGGTCACAAATTATTATAAGTTGTAATGTAAATCAATGAGATCTTTATAACAGGCATAACAGGCTACTTACATAAAATGTATACTGTATAAATATCAGTTATCATTATTTATCTCAATAATATGCCTTATCAGATTATATTTAAATGCATAGTTTTATGATCAAAGTTCTGTAGTTTTTTTCTGTGGGGGCAAAACATATAATAACAATATAATGCAATACAGTGCTGATTGAAAGTGTACAAATAAACGTTGCTCAAAAGCCTAATGTATTATTTCAAAGCAAAAAGACATTTGAACCATGATCTCAATGTGGATGTTTGTACAACTATACTAAAAGGACTTTTACTTGCTAACAAAAGTAGAAACTATTAATCAGACGACAGAAGGCATATAGACAATTGTGTAAAATAACACTTTTGAGGATAGTGCCCCAATGACAAGCTATTGGACCCCTAAAGGTACAATTTTTGCAAAACATTTTCTGACAGTGTAACATTCTAGCAGATATGTGAAATCATCTCTTTGCAATAGCTTGTTTTTTAGGATCTGATTTTGCTATTGTATTGACAGGATGACAGAAAATTGTGACAATTAGATAATTAGAAACACAAATCTGATTTAAAACTTGATTTCCAGGGAATGCATAAATGTATACTATGAATGTCACTTATTAAAAGGGTCTGTCAAATGCATGAAAAAATGAAAACAAAGCGGCTTGAGAGCATTTAGAGACGTTCCACCTGTCATCTCTATATCACATGTCTATCCATCTCTTCAGACTGTGATCCTAAGCCCTCTCCTCTCCTCAGGACCCTTTGTGTGGCAGCGGTTTCTTCACAGATAAGCTGTAGACAACAAAAAAGTGGGGACCTTCAGATGGGGAACACAGAAGTTCAGGAGCGGAGAAGAGCGCATGTCCTCTTGGGTGTGCTGAATGGGCTTCATCCCCCGCTGGGTGCAGGTGAGCACTCGAGGCAGGCTCGCACCTGCCCTCTTTGTTCCTGACTGATGGGTTTACAGCGTGCGGGATCTGTCTGCCTCGTAAAGCCAGCGGGCCGAGGGGCAGTAAAGCCTAACTGCTGTCAGAGCTTTGTGTGAGGGTGTGAAAGTGTGTGTGAGGCCCTGAGAGACAGGACAGATCATCAGGGAGCATCTCACAATACAGACAGACTGACAAAAACAATTACGCTCCTGTAGAGGATTCCCAGACTAAACACAGTCATTAAAGCCAAACAAAAAAAGCAATATTGAGCCGCTATATATAAAGAGAGGTTTAACGTTTAGAGATTGGTGTCAGCTGGGCTGCGTTTTACTTTAGTTAACCTCTAGTCAAGAGAATAAAATGTGTAATGATTGTGTCTAATTATATTTAACAATGTCTAATATTAACAAAATTGCAAGGAAAGTGGCTATAACACTAATGCACGATCCTTTCAAAGTCTTTTTTTAAAACAAAGCTTGCTAGATTAAGGTGGTGATCTTTCTTTTGACACATCTTACCCCACTCTCATCTACATGCAAAAACACATTTTAAAAAACTGCGAAAGTTTATTTTTTGAGGTCTCTTCTACCAATACACAACCCAGTGTTCAGAACACAGAAAACTGTGCTCAGTGCTGTTCCTGCTACTGTCAGTGTCTGATTTCACACGCTAATGACTATGCACTGTTTACAGTGCCTCCTTAATTCTTTGCAGGGTCACATTACTACTGCCTCAGAGAAAGCACACAGCACACACACCATGCCATACACACACAGACAGGCCACTGATAGGCTATATTTTTTTTTCGGCCTAATATGCCAGGCCTCTTTAATTCAGTGACAGTGTCTTAAAATTAAAGGACATGAAGAATCTGGCTCTCAGCGTTTCTAACGCAAAGGTCCTGACAGACATCACACTCTGAGCACCTCTGGACATGAAAATGACAGTACAAAAATAAGCTCCCACACTAATGTTTAATTTATACGATTCTCTCAGGATATCATATCTCACTGATAAGAACCAAATTACGTGACTGAAAAGAAGGCTAAGAGTAGCTTCACGATTCAAAATCTGTGCTTTTTTTTTTGCAAGGGCATCTTAGAAACCAATTACCACACAAGAAATAGATCATTATTTCTTCTAAGCAGAGAGGCTTGGGGGGTGGGGGGCAAAGGTGGTTGCTAAAAGGATGGGTAGGTTTTTTTTTAGATTGAGAACAGCACAATAAAGACATAATCATCTCCCCCTCAACTTTTCCTATCCAACTTTCAGATTTTAATTTGCCGTCTGTGAAGTGGTACCTAATTTACTTTCGCCTCGTCCCTTCAATGCGCCATTGTTACGGCGGCAGAGACTCAGAGTTTCTTCTCTTAGCTCACCTCGGCGTGAAATTGGTTTAATGAAGCTGAAAGGTATGAAGCTCTCACAACACTGCGGATTCCAGCGACACTGCTTCATCACCCCCTCACACCCCCCAAACTCACATTACGCCCACAAGTTATAAAGCAGCGCATAAAAGATCGCTATCTCTCACATTACATCAGTGGATATTGCGGTCCCTTTCAGAGTGCCAGCGCTCAGGCGACCCGCCGAGGCTGTCGGTCTCAGGGACTTGCCCTGGGTGCTTCAGATTCCTTTGAAGAATCATATCGTTCTGAATCGAACTCAAGAATCAAACACTCCGAGTTTGGTGGAGGAGATATCGATCGGTGTGTTTTCCACCTCGGAGCATCCCGTCATTTCCATGCATGCAGTGACCCTGTGAAACACGTTCTCACGTTACCGTTCTGACTGGGTGTGACTCTTGTGGGAATGCATCGGAAGTACTGGGAGATTATTTTGAGTGTGTCTGTGTGTGTGTGTTTGTTTGTGTTTGTATGTGTGTGTGTGTGTGTTATATTAATATGATCTCCTCATGGCATATCATTTACAGCTTCTTGTCCCCCTTTTGGACAATCGCATGAAAACGCATCCGTAACTGAATATTCAGGTCTGTTCTGGTTTCAGTCCCGTTTCAGGACCTCCAGGGAATTGGACATGAGAAAAAGAAAAAAAAAAAGATTAAGAAATACCAGAGGACTGTGTAGATCTGTGTGTGTGGAAGTTTTCCTGTCCTTATGGGGACAAATCTTTTATAAAGCAAAAGAAAAAAATTATAAAGGGACTAAATGATTTTGTCATTTGTGTCTCAAATGGGATAAAATTATTGTGGAAAAAAAGTATAATTAACTTAGGAAATGTGAATAGGAAGTACATGCTTTCTAAAACATTGTGAATGTGTGTTAAAAAAAAGAGGCCCTCTAGAATAAAGAGAATCCAATAGGGATTTGCAAAAAGATTCTCTAAAAAAAACTTTCTTTAAAAGTATTTTTGTCTTGTTTTTCAGCAAAAACTATCTGATCATCCTTCAAACAGTATACATTTACCCGGGAAGCAAAACTGTCTGTTTTTATATAATCTAACTACATTTTGATACATTTGGGTGCTTAAAACAAGAAAAAAAATGGTGAGGAGCGGTGAAAATAATGAATTTATATATATGTGTGTGTGTGTGTGTGTATATATAGATATATTCATTCTGTAACGGGGCAAACGAGACGTGAGATGTACGGATCCAAGTGCAAGCTTTTATTTACAGGCATGGTCAATAACAGACAGGGTCGAATAAACAGCAAACAGGTATAGAGATGGCAAAACAGACGAGTACTCAAGTAAACAGGCGTGGTCGGCGATCGGCATACAATATCCAAAGGGCTTGACAGAAGGGGTAATCCAGGTATATGAGCAGTAGTCCAAGAGAGGTGCAAACAGCGTTCAAACGGCAAGGCAAACGGTAAATCCAGGAAACACAGGCAAGAATCAAAACTAGAAAAACACACAAGGCAAGACTATGATAACAAAGTGGGTTCCGTATCGCAGCTAAAACTAGGAGTTATAAAGGCAGAACAATACTGGAACTAAACAGAAAAACACAGAATGGCTCGGTAAGGCAGCTAACACTAGGGGAGTGATAAATGCAATACAATACTCGGCAGCGAGGAAGAGGAAGTCCATGGTTTATGTAGGGTGAGTGATCAGTGCAATCAGCTGTGTGTCGTCAGTGCAATGGATGATGGGAATTGTAGTCTGAGGTGGCGTGCAACAGTTAGTGTGGTGCAAGAGTCCCTGTGGTGAGTAAGTGACCTCTGGTTGTGAGCGAATGGAAGTTCATGGCCAGGATTCGTGACACATACACACACACACACACACACACACACGATAATTAGTAACACAGTAGTATTTAGACATATTTTGAAATGTAATTTATTCCTGTGATGGTCAATCTCTATTTATTATATATAAATCTATTATAATTTAATAAATTTTCAACAAATTGCAAATTAGAGGAAACAATATTTAACTATTTAAATAAATCTTAAGACATGCCGACTATGGTCAATCACAAGTCACAATTTATGTGACTGCCAAAAACATCTAAAAGAACACAAACTTTATCATCAGTGATTTGAACACAAGCTGCTTTTCACTAAGAAAGTGAAACTGTCACTAGGAGAGTTTACTGCATTTACTTGGACTTTACAACCACTTTGCTGACATTCCTAGCCTCTTCCAGAGAAAAGCACTGAAAAAAAAGATTCCCTAAATTGTCACCATTATCATCTTATCATCTGTAAGACATTGTGCAAAACAGCCTTTAAGAAAAGGAAATTGTTCAAAACACTGTTCCCTGCGTCTTCCTTCATTTGATGCAGGCAGAAATGAGAGCGATCATTCAAACACACATGCACATACTAAATTGTCCAGCTAAACTGAGCATTTAGCCTCTAACTGAGTTAAACGCTATTCTGTGGGGAAGGCCAGCCAGTGAGATTAGCACTGTTTCCCGGCAGGAGTGCTATCTCATACAGGTAATTACTCAATTATCAGCAAACACGCAGATGTCTGACAATACAGACTGAGAAAAAGGCAGAATACAGCTGAATAGATGGTTTAAAAAAAATCTAACCTTACAGACACTTATATGAGCACTTCATGTGGACTGACTGAAGGGAAGAATGAGTCTTCTGTTACAGTAAATGCACTTCCCTAATATTACAGGAGTGTCCAGGTAACTGCTTAGATACAAATGTGTCATGTCAAACCCATTAAAAAAGTGAAACATATCCATTAAAATAACTATTTTCTCTGATTTTACAGAGGAAGGTACCAAGTATAAAACACACGCAGAAACACATTTTAGCTGCTCCTGCACTGAAGAAATCTCTCAAGTAATGCGTTTCCACACATCGCCACTGGTTGGCGCTAAAGAAAGCAGAACTGATACAGAAGATCATCTTACCTGATGATTTATAGTTGTAAACAAAAACAACAAAACTATATTTTTCAACAGGGGTCTGTGAGCTCTAGGGGGTCCCTAGTGATGCCAATTCATATTTGACTATATTTTTTGTGAAAAAATGAGATATGTGTTAAACAAAAACACAATATTAAGCTAATTACAACAAAAATTAAATTAAAATTAAAACAAATATATGACTCTATACTTCTGTTGGAACACTTTACAATAAAGTTGCTAACAATGAAATTGATCTTATTAGTTAATGTTAATTTCAACAATCAAATGCTGTTAATATTATTTCAATGGTACTGCTTTGTTTCAAAAGTCATTTACAAACGGAAAAAAAAAAAGTACTTTGATGAATATGATTATCATTCTGTACTATGACCACCTAATACCATGACTGTACCACAGTACTTTTTTTGTGAGGGTTAACGCCATGAGAGAGAAGTGTTTAAACAGGCTATAATACACCGACAGTTTATAAGCCAAGGAGAACATCCCAAACTGTGATCTAGTTAACGCACTGCTGTGCCGACCCACCCAATGAGCTCGTTTAAACACTTCCTCCCCCTCACACAAGCACCTGCCAGAGGACACACACCTGGCTCACAGCAGTCTCCCACAGAGAGGCCCTGTGGTTCTCCACGTTCAGGCCGCATGGGCTCAAACTAACACACACCCAGACACACACTCACACAGGCAGCACATATCCCCCCTGAGACAGCCTGCCGTGAGCTAATGAGGAATTAGAGAGGACTAGGACAGCTTTACTGGGGTTTACCTCATGAGAATGACTCGCAGGAAGACCCAGAGGCCACAAAATGCATACACACACAAACACAACACACACATGCATGCTCACACGCACAGATGCATGCTCAGGCAAAAATACAGATGCACACACTCTTACCCACCCATGGAATCAAATCTTATTGCTTATAGACACAACTTTGTTCGTACCGCAGCTATGCACACCAAAACAAACATACAGAACTGCATGCACGTACGTGTAGTTTTATCCAGAAATTAGTTTTGAAGCAAACGCAAACAAATTTAACTGACTCACGTTGGGTGTACACCCCATACTGTGCCATTTTACTAAAATATGTGTGTTGAAGGATCACAACAACTTCAATCAAAAATAATTACTATAAAAATGAGAATACATGTGTTGAGGCCAAAGGTGAACCACAGGAGGTTTCAACATGCATGGGCAAATATATTGACGTTTTTACTGTTCTATAAATTATTATTATTATTATTATTAAATACGCTTTTTTTTATTTTACAGTGCAATACTGTCATTACTACAGTATATCTCTGTTTTATTAACTCTTAGAATTAAATACAAATAATATTTAAATAATAATAAAAACAAATCTACACATATTAATGCTTTTGAAACATGGCTGCATTTATTTGATCAAAATTACAGAACAAAAGTATATTACTGCAATGTAAAATAACTGCTTTTTATTTTAATAGGTTTTAAAATGTAATTTGTTCCTGTGACGGTAAAGCTGATTTTTTTCAGCATCATTACTTCAGTCTTCGGTGTCACGTAAATCATTCTATGCTGATTTCTTCAGGATTCGCTCATGAATAGAAGGTTCAAGAAAACATCATTTATTTGAAATAAAAATAAATAAATTACATTTTAGACTAGATTTAAATAAAAAATATTTTAAATTGTAATATCACATTTAAATGATCAAACAGGAATTGTGTGCGCTCAAAAAGAATGAGTTCTCATGTGCGTAGAACAAAAAGAAGAATGGTTTAGTCCAACAGGTAGCTGAATTTGTACGCACACTGAAAAAATCCAATCAGATCAAAAGATGTCTATGAAAAATATAGTTTTTATTTTCCATATGCAAAAGTGAAAAAGCGACAGAAGTGCAAAGTGTATTAAAAACAGACCAAAGAGCAGACGTTTCAGCCCATGCTTTCTTTAGTGCTCATGTGCTCATCTTCGTGCTCACTTTTGCATATGGAAAATAAAAACTATATTTTTGATAGACCTTTTTTTTTGGTCTGATTGGATTTTTTCAGTGTGCGGACAAATTCAACTACCTGTTGGACTAAATATTACATTTAAATAAATAAATAGTAAAAACATTACTCTATTTTTGATCAGATAAATGCAGCCTTGGTGAACATATGAGACTTAATTTAAAACATGAAAAAAAATCTTATACTTTTTTTTTTAATTATTATACACTTTTGACTGGTACACAGTAACAATTGGTAACCTGCAATTATTTCCTTCATGTGTAATTTCTACTTTATTTAACCTAAATTTAACCTAAAATAAGTTTTGTTGGTATAATTACTGTATTTATCAGTCAGTTCAGTTCGTATTGCATTATGATTCAGTGATATTTAATAATATTTTGACTTGAATAAAACCAGTTAATTTAGATGTTACCATTTTTAGGTTGCAATTTTTTTCAGTGTATATGCATCCATATATTATTAGGGTATACATATTATTATGGTACACTCTAAAAGTGGTTCTTTGGCTTGTAATCATAGGGGAACCACTTTTGGTGCTGTATAGCACCAAATCTGGGTGCTTCAGTGATTCTTCAGCGGTTCTTTGGCATGACTGAGGGGCTATATAGCACCGCTACCATATACAGAACCTGTTAAGCTCCTTTATGGTTCTTCACTGGTTCTTCAGCGGTTCTTTGGGGTGTTTAAGGTGCTATAGCACCACTGCCGTACAAAGAACCTGTAAAGCCCCTTTAAAGGTTCTTTACGAGCCAAAGAACCACTGTTGGTGCTGTTTAGCACCATTTTTGTTGAAGAAATACAGTGCAATATGGCACCTCTTATGGTTCTACATAGCACCATTTGACAAAGGTGCTGTATAGCACCTTTAAAGTTACCTAAGGTAACTTTAGGAAGTTGATGGGAAGTCGTGGCCCATACCCAAGCAGAGAGTTAGCCTTTGAGCATCCAAACACAAAACTGCAACCATACTTGGCTAAATGTCACGTCTCTTTTTCTAAAGATATGGTGCTATATAGCACCAAAAGTGGTTCCTCTATGACTACGAGCCAAGAACCACTTTTAGTGCTATATAGCACCATTTTTTTTAGAGGGTAAACATGAAATGGAAAGTCACTCTCAATAAAGCAAGAGGAATAACACTCAATACTGTTAGCATATAGCCTTCCCCTTATACACTTGCTGTGTCGTCTTCTGTGTGAGAACTCCCCGAACAGGTATGTAACATGCAATTACAGGCTGTCCTCACGCACTGCTCATTATGTGCTGTGACGTGTGAGGGCGGAGGGAGAGATATGTTGATAGAGTGATTTCTAAAACCAGGAGTTTGATAGGAACATGTAAGCTGTCATTTATCTTTCATTCATGGCTGGGGTGGGGGAAAGGGGACTGAGTAAGGTGTTTTATGTAATAGAAATAGGTGTGTTCACATAAGAGTGAGAGAGCGATAGTAAGAGTTTAAAAATAGTTACCTAACAGTAAGTATTACTTTTGGGTATCTGCATTCTTGCCTGATGTCCTTAACACACAAACAGGTCTGTGTGAGATCATATGTGACAGCCTGGGAATCATGCGAGGTAGCTGACATATGATGCGACTGACAGGCTGGCAATCATGCGTGCTTTCAGTAGCCTGTGTAGGTGGGTGAGTATTTGTGTTTGAGGCACGGGTGCATGATTGAGTGATTTTAAAGATGAGGTTTAAATAAGTATGCATGTGTAAGTCTGCATAAGTGTGTGTGTGTGTGTGTGTGTGTGCGTGTGTGAGTATTAAGCCATGTCTGCAGGCTGAGGTGGAGGACAATTGGCAGCAGGACTGGCACGTCTGTCATGCCTCCACCTGCAGAAAGATCAGGAAATGACCCACACCCAAGCAGAGAGTTAGCCTTTGAGCATCCAAACATAAAACTGCAATTTCACAGGTTACATTTTGTGGAAACCATCCTGTTTGTACTATGTTTATTTTGTTGAATGAAGTAATGTATACCATGAATGAGATGTTAAAAAAAAACATGCTGACTAAACCCAGACTTAACTCTCTCTGTATCATTTAGCTTTTATCTTATTGGTGACTCAGATCTTGTTCCTATTTTTGGCTGATGAAAGACAGACAGACAGACAGACAGACAAGAGAAAGACAGACAGACAGACAGACAGACAAGAGACAAACAAGAGACAGACAGACAGACAGACAGACAGACAGACAGACAGACAAGAGACAGACAAGAGACAGACAGACAGACATAGATAGATAGATAGATAGATAGATAGATAGATAGATAGATAGATAGATAGATAGATAGATAGATAGATAGATAGATAGATAGATAGATAGATAGATAGATAGATAGATAGATAGATAGATAGATAGATAGATAGATAGATAGATAGAGAAAGAAAAGGTATTAATCTAAAAAAACAATAATCCTCTCGTGAATGGATGGTGATCCTAAACTTCCTACACTTCCCAACTATCCGTACAATACTTCAAAGCAACATGATGTCAATCTGGCCTTTCATTAATGGCGTGTTTACATCAGCCGTACACAAGACCTTTCATGTGAACCAGATGCAGAAGCTCTGTGTTTGTGATGTCTGCGCCCTGCTTCATGTACTCTAGGTGAAGACTAACAAAGAGAGAAAACCATCAGCATTCAGGGACTATTATTTTCCCATAATGGGTCTGGTACATTCCTCCTCCTACTCCTTCCTCAAACAGACAGCCAAGAGAAAGTGTGGATTAAAAAAGAAAACACAAGATGTTGTTGTGGTGCCCCAGGTTTGCTCAGCTG
The DNA here is from genome assembly GCF_936440315.1 of Barbus barbus. Classification (NCBI taxonomy): domain Eukaryota; kingdom Metazoa; phylum Chordata; class Actinopteri; order Cypriniformes; family Cyprinidae; genus Barbus; species Barbus barbus. Next base: position 21,854,076 of record NC_136761.1, on the reverse strand, counting down.
TGGCATTTTAGCCCCACCCAGGAGCCCAAACCCAGCACGACCTCTTCATCTCTCTCTCACTAGCACATTTACAGTTGATATTGCCCATGAACGAGACCTGAAAGTCAGGTTTGTCCAGTGTGGAACAAACGCAACAGTTGAGGACGACGGTACGCTGAGGAACTAAGGATTACGAAAGAGAGAGAGTGTGAGGTTCACTGACTCTGAGGAGGAAGAATAGTGAGGGAAGTGGACAGAGGGATGGACCAACAAAGAAAACGCAACAGAGAGGATGGTGAGAAAGAAGCAGAGGGAAAGAGAAGTGTCTGGGAAATGAAGGGGTGAATGGAGAAGGAGAATAGAGGGGTCAGAAGAGAGAGATGGGAGAGGAGAAATGGAGGGGGCGAGAGGAAGCGATGGAGACAGGGTGTGGCCTACAGTGGCAAGAGGCTGCAGGTTGTGCTCTCAGGGCCAAAAGTTCATGGAGGAGGTAGAGAAGGTGAGCAGGTAAGCCAAGCCTGCATGTGCCTGAGTCTCACGTGGATCTCCTTTTGTCGCCACAGCTTCACAGTGGCCTCAGGTTTCTGCCCCCCCCCCCCCCCCCCCCCCCCCTTCCAAACACACACTCCCTCACACAGCCAGCCTAATGCCCCCGGCCCCCGCCCCAAACATACAAACACACACACAGACCTTTCCACCCACTTTTATGAGCATATGAAGGATGAAAGACGGAAGAGCTACAAAGATTCATAATATACATAATCCTTATAATAATGTATAGACCCTCTATCTTTGAAGCAGTTTTTCGCCGTTTACTACTTTTGTGGAAACACCCTGTCCTGTGGCATATATACTTGCCAGAGAAACCGGTGCCTGTCCTAACTGCCTGTTGACTACACGCATGCGCTGATTTGTGACTGCGTGTTTTGAGTTTGAGAATCAAGAATCAAGTTGATTCTTTATCGTCTATTTTCTATATTAAAAACAATTTTATACACTATCATTTCATTTCTATAACGTGTGAATATATCCCCTATAGCATTCTAAAACAAAACCAATCAGAGCGCCTTGTTATCACTAGTTTTATTTTGATTTCTCGAGTCTGCTATTAGCTTATAGCCCATTAGCATCGGCAGCATGGCTGCCGCTAATCTTGCGTAGATTGCTAATACTCTATTCACACACTACCATTGTTTCACTGTTACTTGCTTAAATGGTGGATTTGTGTCTACCTTTGAGTGCAGGTGAGGACACATTCGAGCTCCAATCGGTGCAGCTGGAGCTGGAGGCCGTGGAGAAGCAGATCCGCGATCTAGTGGAGAAGCAGGCCCAGCTGAGAGAGCGGAGAGCTGCGCTGGAAACATCCCGGACTGATGCTCACAAGTCCGGGGTAAGTATACAGCACGCTGCTAACACTCCCACGATGATCCCACGTATCGACGAGGACACGAAAGGTTCAGTAGACTTTTTGGTTTAAACGAATGGTTATTGTCATGGTGTAAAGAACAGAAACTGCTCTTTGTTAATAACTGGAATATTTTCTGGGAGCGTCCTAGGCTTTTCCGTGCTGATGGCCTGCACCCCAGCAGAGTCGGAGCGGAACTCCTGTCGGACAACATCTCCAGGACGCTACGCTCCATATGACTAGTAAGCCAATTCTCAAATAACTACTATGATGACTTTACCCACTTAAAAGATAGAAGTACTTGCGTTGTCCAATCTATACAGACTGTGACTGTTCCCCGAATAGCGAGGTCAAAATATAAATTTAATGCAGGATCTAGAAAAAATCTGATCGTGATTAAACCAGAAAAACGCAAAATAAATGAACAAAAACAATTTTTAAAGCTTGGGCTCCTAAACATTAGTTTATTAGATATGATCAAAGCAGTTATTGTAAATGAAATGATCACAGATAATAATTTTGATGTACTCTGTCTGACTGAAACCTGGCTTTTAAACCAAATGAATATTTTGGTCTAAATGAGTCTACTCCACCAAGCTACTGTTATAAACATGAGCCCCGTCAGACTGGTCGTGGCGGCGGTGTTGCAACAATATATAGTGATATTCTCAATGTTACTCAGAAAACAGGATACAGGAGGTTTAACTCATTCGAAATACTTCTGCTTAATTTTACACTGTTAGATATGCAAAAGAAATCTCTCCTGTCTCTTGCTCTGGCTACTGTGTATAGACCGCCAGGGTCATATACAGATTTCCTAAAAGTTTCAAGTTTAAATGTATAGCGCTTTTTACGATACAAATCGTTGCAAAGCAGCTCTACAGGAAATTAAGTTTCCACAATATATCTATATATTGCAGAACCTTAATATATTTAGCTTATGACAAAATTTGGTAATTCTGTATGTTGTCTGAGCATTGGCATCCTCTGAGGGGTTGGCATTATCTTTTCTCAGGTGTTCGGTCATCTCAGATCATTTAAGGGTTGGATCCAGACTGAAGCTTCTGTAAATCCTAGTTACCACGGGATGTTAATCCCGTGACAGAAACAGAGAAACAAATAGAGACATAATTAGCGTAGCTGCTGTTCCATCTAAGCAAAAATGATTTGTTCAACCCAAGCTAAAGAATAATAATAATGTACATTTGATCAGATATAACTGCAGTACAAGATTATAAAATGCATTATGTGAATGCTTGGCTTAAGAGATGTGTCTTTAATCTAGATTTAAACGGATAGAGTGTGTCTGAACCCCGAACGTTATCAGGAAGGCTATTCCAGAGTTTGGGAGCCAAATGTGAAAAAGCTCTACCTCCTTTAGTGGACTATAAAGCGCTATACAAATAAACTTGAACTTGAAATATGCAGATAATTACATTTTAGCAGAATTACAAGACTCGGTTTTAACTGTTGAGTGAATATGAAACTAAGGTACAAGAGGCTGTTTTGAAATGTACATGTATGTATATACTACTATATATGGGGTTCACATGTCTGAGACCAGTAGTGAAAATACTTTTAAATTTGGGTGAAAAATGATTATGAATTACAAAACGTCTTCGTTTTTTGTGCACACATTACATGTTAAATCTGATGATGCATAGAGTTTCAGTGGAAACAACATCTGACTGTGACCATCTGTACAAAGAGTAACATAACATGTCCTAAAGTGACCTAGAAATAGTGCAGAATCTTTTATTTTATATTTATGCCATAATATTATTTTTTTCTTCAGTTGGTCTAAAATGTTCTGTTTATTCTATGTTTAAATTTGATTTTGAATACTGGAATCCTTCAGTGTCATCTAAGAGTTTTGGATTCCATATACATATAAATCCTCATTCGCCTACAATCCAGGCTTTCCCACATTAACTTTTTTATATTGATTTTTATTTTATTGGCATAAAGTACAAAAATACTGACTGTGCATAATGTGATTTGATTCAATGAAGTTCGTTGGTTAAGGTCGTTAGTTGCCAGTCTTGTACTGACCTTTAACCCCATATTCAATACTCCTTGAAATTAGAGGGATGGCACAAAGAAAGAAAGAAAGAAAGAAAGAAAGAAAGAAAGAAAGAAAGAAAGAAAGAAAGGCACTGTTTCTCAAGAATGACCTTAAGAGAATTGATATTTGTTTTATTATAACCCTACTTCTTGGCATCTGCAACTGCACAGTATGTCTCAGTAGCAGTTTTGGAAGATGTAGTAGAATCTCAGTACTTTGTGAATAATTCTGTTGACAGTCCATCGTGAATACTGGGATCAAAATTCATCCAGTTTACCAATATCGAAGAGAAACCTAACATGGAGAATTGTGCTCATGAGTGGTATTGAAAATATACCTTCTTGTGTTTAGGTCTAAAGTGGTAAACAGCAATATAAAAAGGCTTGACCACTACTGGAACTCAGGCTTTTAAAAGCTAATTTGCAAGTAATGGCAAAGTAGTCCCCTCTTCTAGTCTCAACGCCAAATAATCTCACTAATAACGTTCCAACTATTTCTTGATCATTTCATTCTCCAGTTGTGGCGTTGATGAATCTGGCCATAACCTCGACCAACTTGGCTGCAATTTCCTGTTCAAGAAATCATAGTTTGCTATTTCAAGGACTTATTCAAAATCATTAGAATAAAAGCTCGCCTGTGCTTTTCCTGTTACTCTTATCAAGCGCAGAGAGAGAGAGAGAGCGACCTCAGAGCACATCCTCACATCCCGGTCTCACACACGCTGCCTCCACCCTGCAAGCAAATGCTAACAACAGCTCAATCTATGTGCCATAAAGAAAACAATGCAGGGTAATCGTTCCTCAGATAGGAGTCCAGTTAGGCCAATCAGCAGGGGAATCATCTGGAGAGCAGGGGGCTTCAGACACACTGATTGCGAGGTGATTTACCTGGAGGGATAATGACTCCACGGGTCAGGCCTGCCGGGAGAATGTTAGGCTGACGAGAGACATTCAGGCTCACCTCTGGCACATACACACCTTTGGGTGGTGGCATCTTTCTTTCTGTTGTATGTTGTCTTGGGCACCTAAATTGTTGCCCCGAGGGTCTTGCTGCAGCAAATGCAAACCTTCCCTTTCATTTCACACCACAAAAGTCACCCGGCGAGCCACTTCCTACAGCACCGGAACAAACAGAGGGCAAGGAGACCAGTAGATAGTCAAACAGATGGGACGGGTGATTCAATTTTGTTGTTTTTTTTTATGTAAAGTGTATGCGCTGACCAGTGTATGTGTGCGTAAGGGGAGGTGGGTGTTTGGGGGGGTAAAAGCATCAAGTGGAATCTGTATGGAGCCTCTCTTTGATGTGCTGAGGTTACCTTGCATCTGAGAGGGCAGAGGAAGGGCAGAACGAGGAAGGACCTGCCCCTGGCTTTGTGAACTTCCAGCCCACAGGGCAAAATCAGAGCTCTCCTTGACTGCAGGCCATTCAGATGTTAACTTGAACATCATCACTGAGAAGGGCACCCAGAGACGCCCAGTGGACGACCCAACTGGTATAGTGGCTTAGGTACATTTGAGGTCCCAGACTCTGCAAGACAAGCAATATCAAGTCAAATCAGCTTTTATTCTCAATTAAACCATATATTCACAAACCATATATGGCAAACTTTTGAACAGTAATATGTATTTGCAATTGCAAGAAATAAAATCTCAATAACAGTCAATGTATAAATATAAAAAGTCACACATATACCATGAAGTAGTATATGAAGTTACAATACTTAAAAATACTGTATACTGTTTGAAACCATGCATTTCAAAACTTCTTGCATTACCCCATGTTACTGTTCTCAAACATGACTCCTTAAGTTTACAGCTCTGCCCATATAGTGGGCACCCATTTCTCCAGAGGGTTTGGGATGGGAAAGAGGGGTGTGCGTTCTTCGGAGGTGGGGACAGGGGTTATGGATGGGATTTGGGGGGCTGAGTGAGTCTATTTAGCCCTCAGCGGCAGAATGCCCCCCCCCCCCCCCCCAACACCCACCCCCCACCATCCCTTCCCTCCCCCGGGCTTTGTATGCCCTGAGCCCCACTCCTCCCTCTTTTGTCACCCGGCCATTCCGCTTTGCTTAGCATACACAAAGGGAGCTCAGTGCTCGGGCTCCTGACGCTGCATTCTGCCTGCGCGCTGGGGAGCGAGCACGGCCAAGCTGGGGGGACTGGGGGAGAGTGGGGGGTGATACTAGGGGACAGGGACACTGTTTGACTAAATGCCACCCTGCCCACGCTACCAGCCTCCTGATACTTACCAAACACATACACACACATACACAGATGGAGCGCTTAAAACAAGTGCCATCCAACCAGACCATGGCACTCGGCAGAAAAACAACCCTAAACAAACAAGTGTTCCCATCACGCCAGCTGTAGCTCTCTGTGCTGCGATGGCTCAACTGGAGCGTGACTGAGCCTGGCTACATATGTGTTCTCTTTATCTCTCTAGCGGGCCGCCGGGCACTGAGCCCATGCGGAATTTTGAGACCCGGCCCTCAGAGACTTCGATCAGAAAATTAATCCACAATGCCGGGGTGCGAGTGTGTTCATTTGAAACAATTAAACTATTTCACGCCCCCTTGACAAATCAATCCAAGGAGACATATGTTTGTGTTATGTAAAATTAATGGTGAGTTACGGTTTCCAAACGTCCAAAAGAAGCATCTTTTGACTTATACGGCATTACCAACAACAACAAACACATCTCACTAAAATGAGGGCATCCCCATACTAAATAGTACATACTTAGTACATATAACTGTAGACCAGTGGTTCTTAAACAGGGAGCCGGGACCACTATACGGGCTTTAGAAAATGTTTAAGGAGGCCTCAAGATGGTTTAAAAGTATTTAAATTCATAAAATTTAATTTGCAATGCTAAAAACAGCAATAAATATACATAAAAAATAATATATAGAGAGAAATATTAAACAAAAAACAATAAAAACGTAAAACCCAACAAAATTACTAAAACTTTAATTAAAATTACAATGAAAACAGAAAATCTAAAAAATGAATTAAAAAAATAAACTAAACTGATTAAAAATATCAGTAAAAACTCTCAATGATACTGAAACAACACTAATGCAAACTGAAAGCATATTTATTTTTTCTTCTCAATACACTGAAAAAAATGGTGTGGGATTTACTTTTAAATAATTTTCAATCAGAAATGGATAGTCAGTGTTGCAAATAATTACAAAGAAACAAGTAAAATGTTAAATTAAATGTGAAATTTTGAAGTGGAAAGACTGAAATGGTAATATCTTGTAAAACATGCTACAGTAATCTTTGTTTTATTTACAACTTCAAAGAATCGTTTTAACTATTAACTATTGTTTTGTAACTATTGGAATTAAACATTTTTAAATATTGGTACTTTCAGTTTCTTTTAATGGAAAAAAGTTTGAAAACAAGCAGCTTTGTCATAATTATAGCAGAAATATCAAAAATATATATTGTGCTGGACCTTTGAGTCAAAATAATACGCTAAAAATAATATTTTTTTTCCCATACAATAAAAGTCAATAAGGTCCAAAAGACATTATATGGACAAAGAAAAAACACTGAGACATTTTGCTAAATATCTTCCTTGGTGTTCCACAGGAGAACGTAAGCCATGCAGATTTTTTTTGTTTTGTTTTGTTTTTTGTTTTTGGATGAACTATCCCTTTAAGATAAAGTGCTATATGATCTGTTTTGACCAATACTTTAAGTGATGCCAGAGTCTATGGCACATGATGGAGTGACTACAGGTGCATTCCCGCCAGTCCCGTCCCAAACATCTGCGTCTGGTGCCTGGACCCCACCAGCCTACTGAACACACAAACGCACTGTCACATGTGCGCACACAAGCATACACTCCACCCCAGAGATGGATCTGTCTCAGTGGGCACAGCGGTCACCAACTATGGAGACGGCATGGAGCGAGAGGAGTGGTCTGTTGTCTCTGTGAGCAAGTATGTGTATGAGGGAGAAACAGAAGGTAAATGTGTATGTATGTGTGTGTGTGTGTGTGTGTGTGTGTGTGTGTGTGTGTGTTTGTGTAGGGGGGTTGGAGGGTAGGTTCAGTTTGAGTTTCAAAGCCCTGCTTGTTCGCCTATATTTCACACCACAGTGACATCTTAAAGACCAGACTGGCCTGGTTGCTCTGCCCTCTTTTTTCACATTCGGAGGGAAAAGACAGAAGCTGGGGAGAATGTAGGAGGGGGGATTGAAATATATGTAAATAGCCCCCAAAGGGGAATTTTATAGATTCAGAAATTTAGTTCAACCAACCTGAATAATCAAATGTGGGAACAAAAAAGTACCCCCACCCAACTTACCAGGACTAACATCTCATACTCCCCCAAACCCCACACATACACTCTCTCACAGCCTCATTTCTCCAGCTATCAACAGCTTGCAGTCATATAGTGTAATGGTACCTGAGAACAGGCTCCACACGAGTGAGACGAGAGGAAGATGAGGAAGGATTTTGAGGAAGGTGGAAGCTGACTTCATACCTGATCAGGCAGCACAGCCGGCTCCTGATTACAACACCATTTTCCCAGCGGGCTTCTGCCTCATCCAGCCCCTCTGAATATGGAGCAGACGGGCAGCCAATCACAGAGCGGCTCTCTCTCACCTAATGACAGAATTAAGGCTTGTTTGGATCGATTTTCTCAGACTTTACAGGCTTTCTGGAGAAAACCACACAATGAGAAAACTCTGTATTATTGCGTGGGAGGTCTAGCATGTAACAGAGCTAAAAAGTTCTATTTGACAGAACATAGGATTACACTGAGCTAGTGGTATGGGAACATTTCGAAGAGAAGTGTTTGCAGTCTGACCTTAATTTATTTTTTTATTTTTTTCAGGACACAGTATTTAAATAACAGTATTACTAAATACAGGTAGATATTAAATACCCATTGCTATAACTGTACCTTTCAGTCTATTTAAATTTATTTATAATATACAAATACACTACCATTCAAAGGTTTGGGGTCAATACCATTTTTTATTCAAAAAGGACTCAAAAGTGATCAAAAGTGACAGTAAAAGACAGTACATGATGTTTTAAATGAATGCGGTTCTTTTGAATTGTCTATTCTTCAAAGAATCTTGAAGCAAATGTATCTCAATTTCCACAAAAATATTAAGCAGCACAACAGGTTTCAGTATTGAAAATAATAACACGTTTCTGAAGCACCAAATCAACATATTATCAATATACAATGATCACGTGACACTGAAAACTGACTAATATTTCACAATATCACTGTTTCTGCTATTATAATCAAATATATGAAGCCTTTTGAGCCCATAATACAACACCATTCAATATCATTTGGTAGTGTGTTTAAATTTAAATTTAATTTATCCAAGGTTTCACTACTTAACATTAGTTAATATGAACTAACAACCAAAAATACTTCTAAAGCATTTATTAACCTTAATCAATGTTCATTTCAAAATGTAATGATATATTAGGACCTTATTGTAAAGTGTTATTGTCTTTCATTTTTTATACTTTGTGTATGTATGGTTTGCCATTTAGATTTTAAAAATTATATTGTTTATATATGTGCGTTATCAATAAAAACTTGACTATTATAAAATAATACTTACAAACCAAAAGCTCTAGTCATTATTTCAGGTAGAGAGAAGCATATTTATGATCCTAATAGTAAAATACAGTTCTTTGATTAAGAAAAGAACATTTGTATGGCTGTTTTCAGCTTAGAGTCACAGAAAATCAGGTTCTCCTCCCCTGAGTGTTCAGTGATTCTCCTGCCTTACAATGCAGTCCTTTCCATTAAAAGGCTCTACACAAAGGGTTATGACACTCGGGAAGCCTTTGAGGGTCTAGAGCACAAATCCCTTGAGCTCTGTCAAACTGCATTAAATCCTCAGTATGCTGCTCGTGGAGTACTAAAGGATTATTAAGAAAGTCTTTCTAGTAATTATTAAGAGCAATATTACATGAGCAGCAGCAAACCTGTTGTGCAGTGGTTCTCAACTGGTGGGTCGGGACTCAAAAATGGGTCACAGTTCTGTTCTTAAAAAAAGGAATAAGAAGTGCAAATGATGATCACAGACAGCAAAACAAATAGACTTAACTTTTAAAATGGTTAGAAAACACTTTCCATATCTATTGTTGTTGACGTCAAGGTTCCATCCAATCAAACTGTACTTCTGTATTTTGGCAGAAGCTAGACCAATTAGGCATGTCTTCATCCTCAAAATCATGGACAAAAAAAGGTAAAAGATAATATGACATAAAAAGTTAATTATGCACATCATTTTGTAGAGATGAGAACAGGAATTATCCTTTTATTATCAGCTGTATTACTGGTCACGCAACTGCCTGTTGCTATAAACCAGAGAAAGTGAGACAGACAGAGAGACAGGCAGGATGGAGGTAGTCTGTAGACCTGCAGGAGTTCTTTCTCTCCACGGGGCGCAAGAACAACACATCCAGACACCGACACAGCTGTGCTCATTGAAGTTTGTGCTAAATATCACCCATGCGCGCACACACACACACAACTTTAAGCAAAGTCTCTCTCTTTGATTCCCTTCCTCTCACACACATCATCATGCATTGAAAACTTCACTACATCAGGGTAAAAGAAGGGGCTGGCTATTGGGCCTCACACAAATCCCCGAGCCACCTTAAATCCCCATCTTTGACCCACCTGTCAGTCACTGAGGTGGCTGCTACTGAGCTTCTGCTGGCGGTGCAGCTCTCACACACCGGCCTCTTTTACATCTCAACGGACTTAAGCTAAATACTAACGACTCCCAATCAAGAAACGTCTAAACACCCATCACCATCAGCCCTTCGCATATAAGAGTGTATTAAGGACAGTCTGAAGATTTTGGAAAACCGGGAAGCACTGGATTCCATTATCTCATACTTCAGGAACATTTAATTTATTAGCCAATTTATTTAAATATTTTAATCATCAATGTACAATATTTATTTAAATTTTGGAGAGTAAATACAAATAGCTAAAAATAATGATATTAATGCATAATTCAAGAAATTGAATATTCAAATTTTAATTACTGTAATTAATTTTGGGGAAAAAATTTAAATAGATAGAATTAAATAAAAATAATTATAATAAATTAAATTATCCCAACTAAAAACCTTCGGATTTCTTGATTATGTTCTGTTTCCAAATAATTACTTCTTTTTTTTTTTTTTTTTTTTTTGAAGGAAACACTTAAAATAGCCCAAATGAAAAATAATAACACAAGTGCACACCTCAGGAAAATGTAGTTAAATTAATTGATTTTATTAATAATAATTTTGAAAGAAGAAAAAAACATACAGTTTATATTAATACAAATTATAATTAAAGTTACCGAGTATTACAATTATAATTAAGATAAAATAAAATAATAAATAATACAATAAATAATAAAAAAATAATAATAATACAACCTTCTGGTTTCTTGACTATGAACATTTTAGTTCATTTTCTAATTCATTCATTTTTTCAATATTTTAATTTGGAAGGAAAAACGTAAAATAGTTTAAAAAAAATAGTAAATAATAATAGTAATAATACTAGGGTATTTCAGGAAAATGTAATAATTTTCTAATTTTAATTCATTTTAAAAAAACATATAGTTTTTTAAAAAACATACAGTTTGAATTAATAAACAATAATAATAGCAATTAAAAACATTAAATTAAAACATTAAATTATACCAATCAAATACCTTCTGATTTCTTGACTATCAACATTTCTGATTTGTTCACTTTGCAAGTATCTGTGTAAATATGTTTCTGTGTGTAGGGAAATTCATTCTGGTATATTTTAATACCGTGTAAAAGCTAAAACTGCTGTATCATTAGCTTCTATAGGTATACGCCAGAGGGCAAGCCACCTCATGTCAGACGTACAGTATACCAAGTAAAAACATCAAATTTTATTCAGCGTTCACATGCAAAGACAGTTTCCAAAATAATTAGTACATGACAACAAGCCTACACATACATACCAGCTCTATGTAATTTGCAGCGAACACACCTGTCGAGACATGAATAACAAGATGCTCAGGTAAGATTGCCCCATAACACACCACACCACAGAAAGACCTCAAACCTTTGATTTTCATACTGTCACTCTGACACGTCTTCAGCCTTTTTAACGGTGCAAACAGGTGCCTAAGTCAGGTGAAGAGAGGAAAGCGCCAAACTGGCGCAAGCCAAGACAACTTAAGAAAAATGCTTATTTATGACTCATTCAGTCACTAAATCACCCCTTTCCCTTTTTTCTCCCATCGCCCTGGCTATTAAATCACCATCTTGACCCGCTGACCCAAGGCCCGGGCTGTAAAAAAGCCCCCCGCAGGTCACAGGCCTGATTGGAGCATTTGAATATGAAATGCGCTCGGCTGGGCATGGAAACAGCTCGGCGCTGCGAGAGCCACGCTGACCCCCAGGAGAGAGGCCCACCGATCAACGGTTCTGGGGACAGGGAGTTCTCACTCCCTCTCCCGTTCGCTCTCCCTCTTTTTCAAACTCTCTAAGTATGGATTTACATGGCTCATAAGGAGGGAGAAAAGGAGAGAGGGATGAAGGGAGGGAGAAAGAGAAGGAGAGCATTTGAATAAGAGAAGAGGCAATTCCTGTTAGCATGACAAAGGGGGCTGCCATCATTCCTGATTGGTGTCACAGTGCGGCTCTATAGCCGGCCAGGCCCCCTGCGTGGCTTGATGTGTGGAGCTCAGGCATGTTTATGCATCCGAGGTGTGATATTTGCCGGGGGTTTGGAGAGAGGGATGCGAATGAACTTTTCGGGTTCGAATTGTGGGACAAAGTGCGCATTTCAGAGCTTTACGTCTCATTTGACCTACATAGTGCATTTTCAAGGCACTGGTGAAAAGGATATCACCTTAACCCACAGTTAAAAGCCAAGATTGGTTTCCCACGAAACAGGCGGTAATAATGAGCTTTAAAACCACGGTAATACTATTTTGACAAGCGAGGCCTGTAGGCGCAGTCAACATCGCCGTACACAATGCTCAATGAGATGAAAAGCAGCCAAAATGTGGGGGGAAAAAAAGCTGGGCTTTTATGCTGGGTTTTGTTTATTTTACGTTATCTTCGGCTACTGCTTATTAGCTGGTGTTCCTTCTCACCCTCACAAATAGCTAGTCCACCAGCTACTGATCTTTCTACAAGCTCACTCACATGCTAATAGACGCTGGAGTGCTGCTGTGAGTGACAGGCTGGAGTGGACAAAATAATAAGGCTGTTGATGCATGCGAGTGTCTTTAAAGCATTTCAAAATATCATATTATACAATTGTGATTGAGACTCTAAAGACTAAACATAGAGGAGAACCAAAGAGAAAAGCACTTAAAAGCAGGACACAATGCTGGGTGACTGGCTATGACATGAAATATCAAAACAAATACAACTAAGTAGCTGTCTTTTGTTGAAATCTATTGTATTACAGTATGGTTATTGTATGGCTTTCCTGTAGCTTAAATAGTAGAGCATGGCGCTAGCAACGCCAAGGTCATGGGTTTGATTCCCAGGGAAAGCAAGAGCTGATAAAATGTAAAAACTGTAACTTGAATGCAATGTAAGTCACTTTGGATAAAAGCGTCTGCTAAATGCATAAATGTAAATGTACAGTCTAAATGCACTTCCCTATGCTATTGTGCTTCAAGTCTAGAGTAAACTGAAGGAAAAGTTCACAAAATTCTGTTATCATTTATCCTCGTGTCTTTCCAAACCTTGGCTTTCTTTCTTCTGAGGAACACAAAAGAAGATATTTTTTTAAAAATGTCTCAGTCTCAAGTCGATGGGGTACTATGTTGTTTTTGAATGTCATTAGAGACAAAAAATGTTTACTGACCCATTGAACCTTATACGTTATGAAATGGAAAAAAACGACAAAACATTGAGGCTCATTATCATTCTTTTATTGATCAAAACCCACTTCTTACCCACCAAAAAAACAAATCTTACACAAAGAAACTGGAGTGGGACGCTTACTGAAAAAGAAGCATAAAAGACAACAAGCGTTACATTTGTACACCCCTCCAGACATGCCTTAATATGAGCCTTTGGTGCACAAATGCACATCTTTCAGAGAACTGGCTGACTGACAATGGCAACTAATCAATAAACAAGTGAGGCACTTCTGCGTAGGGTCTTATTTCCATGCGCGTGGAGAGCTACAAGATGTTCACCTGAGTGAAGACATTCACCAATAACACAGAGGAGGGATTGGTGAGTTGGACTAATGTACGTACTTTCCAAGCATCCTCAAAACCCCTGACATCCCAGACATGACAAGGAGTCATCACACAGGCATAAGACTATTGTTCATCTGTCAATCTCTGTTTCTTCTCAATGACCCAACCTACACTAATCAATATCTGTGGCCTAGATGAGAGGCCTAATCTCCCCAGTTTCACATCCCTGCCCCCATCCCCTTAACCTCTGTACTGCACGTATTGTCTCTACTTTCCCAACTGCTTTCACTGTCATTGCACACATAGGTTGTGTATCACTTATCAACATTTTCTCCTTCTAGTGTTTACCAAAATATGTGGATCTGCTTCAAAAGTTTCCACAAAGAAAAATCCCTGATGGGATGTTAGTGTTTCTTTAAATGGATAGCAAATTCGTTTTTATGAAGTTTTCTGTTTTTCAGGTTTTGTTTTTTTCCTGAGGGAAAGACCCTAATAATCTCACATGTCTCCTTTAGAGTTTCAGAAGAAATCTTAATGTGTCACACTGCAGTCAGCTAAACCTGATATTTAAACTAGATTTTAATATTTACTCAAACACTTCTCTGCAAATTAAGGTGCTTCACTATGCCATAGAAGAACCTATTTGTCTAAATGGTTCCATAAAGATCCTTTAACATCTGAAGAACTTTTCTGTTTCACAAAAGGTTCTTTGTGGCAAAAGAAGGTTCTTTAGATTATAAAAAGGTACGAAACAGATGGTTCTTTAAAGAACCTTTGACTGAATGGTTCTTTGTGGAACCAAAAATTGTTCTTCTATGGCATCACTATGAAGAACCTTATAAGCACCTTTATTTTTAAGAGTGTATGGCAATACATTTCTTGTCCATTTTTATTACCCTGAAGGAATCTGAGGAGAAATCCCACTCTTATGGCAACTTGTAACTGCTTTATGTTTTGGTGAAATAGTGGCTAATTCATATGAATTCATTCAATCTGTTTAAAGGTTAATATCTTCATCACTACTTTTTTTATATACAAAAAGCACATTTCAATATGAATTGCATTATACAAATTCATATGAAATCACCACATTGTAAAATAGTTTTCTCATGAGATCAGGTTGAGTAAAAAAAACTCATAAGCTTTGAACCTCTGACATTTTTCACTTAATATGTGATATGTCCCTAAAATGGTGCCATCTGCACTAGTGTCACTCATACTCCACCCAATTCTGTCTTGGACAGGCACCCTAAAACCTGTTTCCATCCTGCGTCAGAGAAACTCACTACACCTGCTCCACCCAAGAGAGCAGTGTAGACGTTAAGGGCAGGGTAGTTCCACATTCAGGGAAATTTCCACACTCTCAGTTTAGGCTCCACGGCTCTACGAGGGGTTTCACTGAAATATCATGATGACTAATTCTCCTTCAGGCCACCACGTCTCACAGTGATTGACAAGTGAAGCTCCAGGGAATTATTCAATGAAAAAACAATATCCCAAATACTACAAACGTGCCGCGTTTAACTTAAAGGGTGGCCATGACTGGTTGCACCAGAGAAAGGTTAAAGTTGTATTATAACCGGTGGTTATCTGTGTTAATTTGAGGAACATAGAAATGGACTTTCTGGATATTGGGCAAAATGAAACTAAATTCATATCTTAAACCTCTACAAAATATTACATATTTTAACATACATAAACATGAAGGGAGTTGGTCCACAGATTACCACTCTGAAACATTACTTAATCGATTTTAACTAATCAAATTACAACACAATATCACCTACTAAATGTCTAAACTGCCCTTCCATCTCTATATATCTCATTAGCTAAAGTCTTTCCATAAAATAGCCAGGCACCTTGTGTTAAGACTCTATTCATTCAAATTATTTACTCTATGCTGACATCTATGCAAGTCACTTGCACCTGGACTGCAGGGCCAACCCTGAATTGGATTGGCAGCCGCCTTTTAAACCTCCCACTCTACATTCTTTGTGGTTGTGTAATGCTATGGAGATTCAACCATGGCTATAATTATCAACAAACATCAGAATCATTGGAGAGGAGAAACAAGTTGGCACATTCACCTAGACTAGATTTGTGATTATCTTTAAATGTCAAATAAAACTGATACTACTCATACCTAAAATGTATGACCATCTCAAAAGTGAAAAAGTGTATGGCCATCTGAAAAGTGCATATAAGAAGTTTATTCCCTGAATTTATTCCCTTAAAAAATGACTGGCATTGATGGTTCTATGAAGAACTTTTAACATCTATGGAAACTTTCCATTGCACAAAAAGTTGGAAAAAAATGTGTTCTTTTAAGATCTGTTCCATGAAAGGCTCTTTTTGGGAACCCAAAATGACATCACTGCAAAAAAAAGAGTGTTGGAGGCATATAATGAAGCAAAATGATACTTAGGCTGGTGTAAACTAAAGAGAAAAGTGAAACAAAAGTGAACAAGGCATCAACACATATTTAATACGTGAACATAAAACGCAGAGAGGAACCAAAATCGTGACACGTGCAGCAAGAAGAGGAAGAGGTTAGATTTACGTGTACAAGAACAGCAAATATACAATAGTAAAACAAGACAATGGCCAAAGGCAGGAGAGGTGAGCCTGTCTCTTAGATAAAGTGCAGGAAAATGGGCAGCTCTCTGAGGTGGGATGAGACCGTGAGGGTCAGCTCAAAGTCCTGACCCCGTAAGGATTGGATGCCATTTTCCCACGGCGGGAGCTGATTTAATAGGGGCTCGTCAACGACATCTGCCCCAGTTCAGGGAGATTAACTCACCCCCACACCTCGACTCCAGTCCGTCCCCACAGCCCACATGAGTCTCACTCCAGTGGACAGGCCCAACAGCAATGCCTTGAGCCAGCCTGCTAATCAATACTAGGATATTCTGTTTTTAGTACACAACACCACAGCAAGTCCAGTCTGGCACCATTGAAATACCACAGAGCTTGTTCACTTTATTTTTCAAACACACCCGTTTTTTCAGCTGACGTACTGTAATCTGTGTACGTCCATGAACGGGAATACTGTAAAAACAGCTAGCAATTTGGAATGAGGAGTTCGCAATGAGAGTTGCTGAGCAGGTTCAGTGAATGAAATTGATACAGGACTAGTGCCACGTTTTTATTCTTAGATTGGCACGTGTATTCAAATATGTCAGGAATAATCATAACTATCAGAAATAGGAGAAGGTAGACAGTATGAATAATATATATTTAAATATAAAAAAAATACCCACTGCAGAAAGAAAGTGAGAAAGCTTTCTGTCTCTAATGCTATCTAACTTCGAATCCAGCATGCTTGATTGCAGTAGTGTGCAATTATGTTGGTTTGGAAAAAGGGTTAAACAAACAGCTCCAGTGAGGTCATAAGCAGATGGAAGTGGGGATATGCCTGCACTTGCTGAGTGGGCACAGTGCTCCACATGACTGAGCGAGCAAGGGAGAAAGAGAGAGAGGGGCCCACTCTGTGCTGGAAGGGGCCTAATGTATTCTGCTATCAGTACAGCTTCACTCATGTGAGTTTAAATACATTTATTTTTTAACTGGCAATTGAATATGTCAATATTGTCACTGTGAGTGTCAAAAAATAAAAGCAAATCTGGTACCCAGCAAACCATTCATATCAGACATATGCAACAATTTCACCACTGCATCTGTCATAGTTGCTTTATTTTTTTTTCCTTTTAAAATTAGGAAACATGATAACCTGATAGGCCATCTCTCCAACACACTACTACTTTCAGGGAGGTCCATTTAATCTGTTGGCATCCATAGAGTAGCACAGGGCTAATCCAAGCACAGCAATGAGGCATGGATCAAACCTGTCAGTGAATGTGGGAAAGACAGCAGCCAGTGCATGCACTCAACGGCTCAGGGGAATAAATGCCCTGGGATGCTGTGCAACTCATCCCATGCTGTAAAACCATCAGGTGCACCAATATTGTGAAATTCTGTTGCACACTAAGTGTGACAATGTCATTCAAAAAGAGTGTTTCATATTGCTGGGTGCAAAAATTACCAGCGACAGAAGAATTTGAGTTCTTAAAAGTATTCCTTAAATAAAAATCTCTTGCAGGAGAATTTAAGCAAAAATCTAAATGGTTGAGATTAAAATAAGCAGGGTTTAAAATGATTTTAAAAATACAGATAGTATTTATAATGCAACACGTCCTGACAGTTTTACTGTTGAGATGTTTTAAGTGATTCAAATCAGTGAGTTCACTTGGTTTCGGAAAATGTGAGGTGCTTTGCAGAACGGATAATTATTGAACATGGATGAACAAGTGATATTTCAGAAACAAGTTAAATCAAGCATCTGAGATAAAAAAAAAAAAAAAAAACTTGCTCAATTCAAAATTCTCAGTTAGAAAATCCATAGAGGTTCTAAAAAAGTAAAGGATTATTACATTTGAAAGAGGTTTTTCAGCCTGTTGTTATAGGAAAACTTTAGGTAACTGGCATTAAGAGTTTTTTAGCAGTTATTTACAAAAGTATCTATGATTTTAGAAATCAATATGTTGATCTACAAAAAATAGGCCTACATCTATATTTTAATTTTCAAAGAACCATATCCAGCCAAAATGTATCTTTATTAGAAGAGAGTTTTGTTTTTGTTTGTTTTTGTTTTTTTTTAACCAAAGATGTTGTAAAGACATTGAAGATTCTTTATTTTTACGAACATATGTTAGACAAAACATATAGGCTATTATACATATTATATATTACATGAGGCAGTCCATAACAGTCTTGTATGTGCCTCCTTTTCTTGGCTAACTACAACAAGAAAGGTATGGTAAAAATAGTCGCTTGACACACAGACAAAAAATACAATAATGTGTGATGTTCAAATCACTGAATAATGTACAGCAAATATTTAACCTCTGTCTCACCCCAAAAAAGTCTGCCACAACTTAGTAGCTCATAAAGTGAAATTGCAACCAAATAATCACTGCATTAATCACTTATTATGAACATAATTGTCAGAATTTATCAACTGTTTCATGGTCAGGTTGACAAACTCAAAGGATTAAAGATATTTATAGTTAGCCATAATTATATAAAATATGGAGGAACTGTACCTGGACGACTCAACAAGTGAAAATGCAAGAGAAAATTACACCGTTTGTATGCATGACAGTTCATGTGAGTTAAAATAAATATTTTGTTCCATTTATGCATTTAGGATTTTTAGTTTTATTATTTTTTGTGTTGCATATTCTTACAAAGTAGAGTTGTTTCACCAGCAGCGAGTAAATCTTCTGAAAAGAGCGAATTTTGAAACAAGTTTCATTTTTATGATTCGTAGTAGGCTATTATGAAAGCTAAAGTTACAATATAGGCTACACCAGTTGATATTTCAAGGAAAAGGGCATCCGGTGTTTGGACGCGATGCTTTAATTAGTTTCAGTGGTCCAATATATAGAATGATATTTGATTCATTTACAGACCGACTGTATTTTTAGGAATTTGAAAGGCACAAATATAGTTGCTGTTGTATGATGTTTAATAACAATCCACGGGTGTTGACATCTGCTTGGTAGCGAGCGTGTCTGAATTCGCTTATTTAGGCTGCTCTTCAAATGACCACATTCGGCTTCAAGCGAATTTGAGTAATTCTGTCACTGGTTTTCCTTTAGACATAAGATTCAGAGAAGAAGAACCACACAAGTCACTGAATTAAAAAAATAAATCGTATCTAGCCATGAAGCTTTTTTTTTTTTTTTTTTTGTAAAACAAATTTATTCATTTAGGATGGTCTTGAGTAGAAACGTCAGTTTAAATAAAACTCTCCGTCCCACATAATGGGTTAATCTGATACTGCCATAACATCACAGAAAGGAAGATTCACAAAACAAAAGTGGAACATTTCAACAAGACGTACAATGGTTCACAAGCTTAAAAAAAAACAACTCACTATAAATAAAACAAACTTTGCGCTTGCGACCAGCACATCTTTCATTTCAATAAAACCTAGTTCATAAATGAACAAAAAGACTACACATATTTGGACAAAATCGACATTCTAAAAAATAAGTGTAAACATTTATGAGTGAACATACTCTCCCTCCGTTTCTCTTTCTTTTTTTGTTTTTGAAATACAGCCTCTTCACGAAGCCACGTGCCTTTTTCATAGAGACAAACTCTGACTGCAAATAAGTCAGAAGTCCAATATTCTTCTACAGACGTTGATTGCTTTACAGCTTATGATAAAAAAGCTCCTCTGCAATACAATTTATTCTGAAGTCCCCGATATGTCGTCATAAAATGCTTTAAAACGGACAACTCATTGAGATAAAAAATATTTCTGTTTTTTAAAACGAAATTGAACTTCGATTCTTTTTTGCAAATCAAAACGTTCAAGTATCCGAAGTACTTAAGTCTTTTTTAGGAGTCTTTCAAATGTGGGTTAGGGGTAGCGTCCCGTTCACGCCCGTCCCTGCGCTTTGATAGTGCGGGTGAACGCTGTGTAACCGACTGCTCTGTAGGCTGGAGTGGTCGGCGCTTTCTCCTCCGGGGGGCAGGTACATGCTTATCATATCCCTCAGGTCTCCCAAACAAGCACGCTGGGAATGAGAGGTTATGGCCGGAGGAGGAGAGTTGGGTTCCGTCTTGCACACTGAAGCCATGGAGCCCAAACCCATTGCACTGGAAGTTTGCTGCGTGTATGCTGGTGACATGCTGTACGTGGACGCGGCATTCATGTAGGTCTGCGCCGTGGACATCATGGGGTACTGAAGCCCAGCCATGTCGTACCGGTGCATCTGCTGGATCTGGGGGCTGTTCATGCTGGGATGCTGAGGGTAGGCCAGCTGGTCCTGCATGAGGGAGTACGCGCTGTTCGTCCAGCCGTTCATGTGCGTGTAGTCCATCCGCTGGCCCATTGACACGGCGTTGTTGACAGCGTTGGCACCGGGTGCCAAGAGTCCTCCGGGCAAGGAATATTTGTCTTTCTTCAGCAGGGTCTTGGTCTTCCTGCGGGGACGGTATTTGTAATCCGGGTGCTCCTTCATGTGCATGGCTCGCAAGCGCTTGGCCTCGTCAATGAAGGGTCTCTTCTCGGCGTCAGTCAAAAGTTTCCAGTCAGCACCGAGGCGCTTGCTGATCTCAGAGTTGTGCATTTTGGGATTCTCTTGTGCCATCTTCCTCCGCTGCCCGCGGGACCACACCATGAAAGCATTCATAGGCCGCTTCACCCGGTCCTGGTCGCTGGAGCTGTTGTTTTTGCCGCCCGCCGCCGAGCCCGTGTTGGACTGCGGAAGGGGGCTTTTAATCTCGGTTTCCATCATGTTATACATTCAACCGACCTGGAAGTGGTGCCGCGCACTCGAAATAAAACGCTGAAGTTTAAAGAGTCTCACCAAATACAGCAGCCGGTAGTCAGTCAAAAGTTAAGAGAGATAAAACTCTGGTAAAGTGAGAAGCACCGAACTCTTTCTAAAGTGTCCACACCGGTCCGTGTGTCTTGCTCTGCTCTGCTCTGCCACGGAACTCTGCAAACTTGTGCTCTAAACTCAGCTGTTAATAGAGGCTCGGCCATGTGATTTGGATTGACAGCATAACAATGAGCTCAGCGCCGACCAATCAGAGAGCGCCTCACACTCCGCCATCCACTGTGTTTCGGGATGCACTTTTAGTGGGATAAAATACAGCAGGGGCATCTTTGCACAAAAGTAATCACTTTGCAAATATTGTTCTATAGCGGTCGTTATTCACGCAGAATATTAGCCTTGCCCTACTTTTGCAGAACAGATTAGGTTAAATAAATATTATGGATCTCGAATTTTGCCCGAGAAATTCATAAACTGCTCAACGTAGCTATACAACCCACGAAAAAAAATAGCATGTTCAATTTATTGCATAAAATAAAGGCAAGAATCAGGTTAGATCCTATCAACTATAAACGTTGTCTCTTGCAATGGCACGACAAAGGCACAAAAATCGTTAATCAAACAAATAATAAATAGCCTAAATAATTCAATTAAAAGTTAGTTTTTTTAAAAAAAAAAAGACAGGACAATCATGTATCCACTAATGCAAAAAACTTGCCTACATCAAATGGTAAGCTACATTTTGCATCACCATTAATATAGGATTTTACTTATTATTAGGCCTCTTATTATTATTATTAAATAAAATAATCTCACATAGGCTAAATTGAATGTGGGAATTCAAGTTTATTTGTATAGCGCTTTTTAAGATACAAATCGTTGCAAAGCAGCTCTACAGGAAATTAAGTTTCCACAATATATTTATATATTGCAGAACCTTAATATATTTAACTTATGGAAAAATTTGGTAATTCTGTATGTTGTCTGAGCATTGGCATCCTCTGAGGTCCTCTGAGGGGTTGGCATTATCTTTTCTCAGGTGTTCGGTCATCTCAGATCATTTAAGGGTTGGATCCAGACTGAAGCTTCTGTAATTCTGATGTTAATCCCATGACAGAAACAGAGAAACAAATACAGACATAATTAGCATAGCTGCTGTTCCATCTAAGCAAAAATTATTTGGAATTAAAGCTATTAAAACTGACACTAATTAGGATTTTAACATCAAACTAATTATTTACATTCTTTGTCTCAATTTTTTTATAATTTTCATTTAACAGCATAGCTTGTTATTACATTATAACTGTGTAAAGACATTGAATAAAAATAGTTGTTTTTAAAAATACTCTTCGCAAGTGTCCACGACCCTAGTGAATAGAAAATTAATACAGTAACGCCCCCCTGTGGACCAATACTATATTGTTCTGAAGCAAAAAAGAAGAAGAACTAATGAGTGACTATAGCTACAAACATCTCCTCTAAACAGAACTTTTTAGAAGTGTGGAGTGTATGTTAATTATTTAATTTTTACACCACCAGTTACTGTCAACAGCAATCATTCAGCGTCTTATTATGTGATTTACAAATGACTCGAGTTGCAGTGTTTCTGCTGGGAGAGGTTTTCTGTCTCCTGGGGAGAACTTACACCTTCCAATGGATCAGCATTAGCACATGTCCATCGAGAACATTTAACACATTCAACGCCACTGAGACTGAACGATTACAGGAGTAGCCTCCTGAATATTCATGATGGGCTTTGATCACCACACACTAACGACTCGGCCATTTAGAGAAGTTTCACCATGTGTGACCGATTTGTAGGACATGCACACCAACACGTCCCCGTTATTTACTTTCCAAACTACTCTTAACAAGTGTTGTTACCCGATGTTGTTATTCAGGCCCGAGGTTTACAATTGTAAAGCATAACTTATTCATCATAGAATTTCATTACAGGGCAATTTGAAAGAGTGATCAGGTTAGGCTGGTGCACTAATTAAACATTATAATATGAAGAAAAAATAATAAATTGTATAATTCAAATTATTGAATTATAGCAGGCTATCCAACAATTTTATTTTGGCAGTAGGCCTATTTTTTCCTACTAGTCGAGTTAATTTATCACGTCAAATAAAACACTAACAGTGCCTTGTACTGTGTGATTTGCAGGCTAGAAATAACCAAATTTTCACTGACAAATTAAAATAATTCTACTTTTCAAGGAGAAAAATTAACCATCTCCAAAAACAGTTGTGAATAGGGAAAACGTTTATAGCCTAATATTAGGAATACTATATTTTGTCTAACAAAAAAATAATACGTTGAGCACTATAGCCAAAACGAAACAATAATAAATACTATTAATTTAATCATCACCTCCCATTTATGAGATCAAATGTCGCCGAACCATTAACCATTGCTCTTTAAACGTCATACCGTATGAATTAATAACTGTTTTGTTTCAGCTCACTGGCTACGAGTAAGGGCAGAGTTACCATGGTTAACAAAATGATTTTTCAATTGCAGGCACAATAAAGACCGTCTCATTGGGATTTGCATGATTTTTGAACCGAATATGCAAATGAAGATGCAGTTTCAGCACGGTCTGTTATTCCTATTGTATTTCGCTGAATGGTTGTGTCCCCTCTGGTTCTGACACCGGTAAAATAATATTCACTGGTCAATTAAAGAAAAGAGGCTTGAGTTTGACCTTCTTTCAGATGTCACTGCGAGCTACTGGAATGATATCCTGTTTTTTACTTGAAGCATATGAGTTCGGTCTTTAAAATTAAATCAGCAGTGCTGTAAAACTAATTAATGTCAAAAGGACAATGCTATTTTTTTAGCGAACTTATTTTACTTTCATTTATTTTAGGTATCTATTTTGAGTAATAGTCTACGTGGGGAAAAAAACGTGCTACTTGTCGATGTCAAACGGATTTTTTTTTAAGTTGATTAATAGGCGCATTTCAATGTTGCAATCGAAACAAACTATATGAATAATACATATTTAATTATAAACCAGCTTTGAATAGAGAAATATTATTATAAGTCATTGTCCATTCTCAGCAAGTTTGTACAGCGCGCACAAGAACTTTTCCTCAATCACTTGCAGAGAATATACCGATTGAATAACAATGGGACTAATGCTCGAATGCGTCGGGAAAAATATATTTTCAGTTAGCCATATAAATTATCCTGATCCATGATCCTGTTTGTCAAAAATAATTATAAAAAAAAAAACTTTAATTTCGCAGTTTACATTTCTCAACGAGTATAAACATGAGATTCCTGTTTTTAATTTAATTTCCCAGCGAATTTAAGACTTAATTTAAGTTTTATATATATATACAGAAAATGAAAAATAGAGCTGAAATCAAATTATTTCAGCATTTGACCGTGTAAAAACTGAAAATCCACATATACATTTCTTTGATTTTCTCAGGAAAATGTACTACAGGTAATTCACTGTTGAGAGCATACTAGAGCACGTGTCTTCCACTGAGGTCCTCAACCTGTTGTTTAACTGTTTTGTCATGTTATCATACAGTCCAAGAAAAGATAAGCACTTTTACCTGAAAAGGAAGAAATTACATATCCATCACATTCTAGATATAAAAGGATATTTAAAAATAAAAATAGCACTGATGCAAATTACATTCTTGTACCATCTCAGTTAATGATTTTATTGCCCTGGTTTAGTCCTGTTTGTCACAAAACTAATATTATCAGGTACCTCGCAAACAACACAAAACTACCTATTCACACCTAATTGTGCTTTGTAAGCTTTCAAATGAATGTCTTTATTTACTAGAAGCAAGGCATTGTTGTCTAAAGCGTGTGCACGACATACAAATACATACAGATGTATTGTATTTATGCCACTTATGTATATATTTACAAGGAGTGTGATCATTTTCCCAGTAAGCACACAGTACATAAGAGAAGTATGTTGCAACAGAAGCATAAAGGCACATTTGAGAAGCTCTTTAGCCCAGTCAGTGATGAATAGGATTTCTGATCTAATGCAGCAAAAAGCTAATGTGCACACATCATCTGCAGGGACATTAAGGCATGCAGCACATGGTCTGAATACACAGTCCCTATTTGCTCCCCAATGACAACATTTTTCTACAATATCTTTAACTTTCAGGAGGAAAATTTTAAGCGAAACATTAATAAAACCACATTTAGTACATGATGCGTTAAATGAAAATAGTTTTAACTACATTTATCCTAACCCAGTGAAAGCTAATTTCAATTAAACCGCTGATTTAATTTAGCAGAAAATTACTATAAATATAGTTTTGATTAAATCACTGAGCAAATTCTAACAGCACAAGCAATTGTCTTTGAGTTTGGAGGTGTTATTAGCTTTAGCTAAATGTGTCTGTGAAGGAATTTCTCAATGTGTTAAAGCGCTATCTCTGTCTCCTGCACATCAGCAATGTGAAAATGTTTATAATGTCTCAAGAATAAGTGCCTGTCAGACAAACGATTAGGGTGTCATGCCTAGAGATGATTTTTTTTTTTCAAAACACAAGACAAGAATAAATAAAAATAACTAAAGTGAAATGAAAAACTTACATTTTTAATAAGTTCCATATAAATAAATATCACATCCTGAGCAAAATACACAGAAAGTATTTTGTTAGCTCCATGTTGTCTTTTGTCAGTCAGACTTGCAGAAATGGATCAGATTTGCCATCACTGAAATGCCATCATTGGCTAATTACAGACCTCATTATTTCCCATGTATCTTTTGAATCATTTCCATGTACTACAGTTTCTCCAAAACAATAGAAACTTTCTCTTTTTTTGTTTAGCAGAGAATGCTGAGTTGTCTGATTTTGCTTTGCACCAAATGTGGCAAGCAGATGGCTTTTGTTTTAAACATAATTAAGATCCCACTAATCTGGTGCCTTTTAAAAATGAAACGGCTTCGTCAGACCTTCATTAGTTAAGATAATATTGTGAAAATGCACAATTAATTTGCAGGGTATATCTTTAATTAATTAAATACACCCAATTTTGTAATATGATTAATGCCGCAAAGTTGTTATCTCCAAATTATTCTAAAATTAATACGTAACAATAATACTTTCTGCATTATTAGCGAGAACTGAGGTTTTGGCAGTGGCAAAATCCTGAAGAACTAATTACGCTGGGTAATTTATTAAATCTGGAGGAAAGAAACAAACAAGTATAAATTGATATATTAATCATGGGCTTCATTACGGTAATCTGCGAGTGATTTGAGGTGAAAATGACGAATCTCTGTTGAGCGCCGAGCACTTGATAATGGAGATACTGGCCATAAATTTACCCTACATAAAGGCCTCATTAAAAGAAGCATAATTTAATTAAGAGTTTGCCATCGCCCTCCAAATGCATTAATTACCTTGGGTACGATGAGATGAGTTTTGGGATTACTGATGATTTCATTACGGCCAGTGTTGCTGCTAACTGTGGCAGGGACCTGCTGTTGTTGACAGGATAATGGATTGGGTGCCTGGGGATGAATCTGTTCACCTTGGCAGAGAGAGACACAGAGGAGACACAGAGGACTATACCGGACCCTCATAAGTGGACACTACATGTGCATAGTGCACTGCCCCTAATGTTTTCAATATTTGCTACTCCTTAAAAATAACCTCATAGGGTTAGTCCACCGACATCTTTATACTTATTAAACTCGTTACTGGTTTGGCCCACCAGGGAGGAAAGTCCTGATGGACCAAGTTATTTCCTAATCTGAACAGTACTTAAAATGACCCACTTAAAGGTCCTTCGGGAGCAAATGTGCATTACTGCCTTTCTCTATTTTTATCATGTATTCTCGTTTGCTGCTAATATGGCAGTTTGCCAACCTGCACACAAACACCCTCTTTCTTCCGCTCTCTCGCTTTCTGCTGGGGTGAGAAGGGCGAAGTAGGGCTGACAGCTCAAAGCCCTGGAAACTGACATGTCAATAGCAGATACAAGCTGTTGCGGTTGCACTGGCGGGGACACTTCGCAGACGCTAACTGCTTCCTCTCTGTGACAGCCTGACAAAGACATTCGACTACCTTTCAGAGCTACGTATTGACTGTATGTGGCACAGACAGAGCACTGCTCCATAGGGACTAGTGTCATCTTTTTGTCAATAAAACCTTTTTTTTGGTATATTTTAATCAATTTATATAAATACATATATATATATATATATATATATATATTTTTTTTTTTTTTTTTAAATATGTCAAGAAATTAGGCAAGAAATGAATCTGTAATCTCAACAATTTTACATTTTTAAAATTGAAATAAAATAACTTGGAATTTAATTGAGAATCTTGCAGAATATTAGAATATTGGAAGTCTTTCAATCTGAACACTCAAGACTGATGATTAAATAAGGAAATGGTTATGAATACTCTTTAGGGAGTACTATCATCCAATAATTAATTCATGATGCAGAGCTGATGCAGAATGACTGCTTTAACAAATGATGACTTAACAGAATGACAGCCCTTGACTTAATTTGACACTGATGAACAACAAGAAGTCTCACAAACAACTTAATGTTTTTTGTGTCAAAAGTAAAATTCTAAAAACAGTTCAGCCTGTGTAGCCTCTGGACTGAAGTGAAAAGCTAATAAAATACACCCACCCCCACCCCTGAACAAGCCCCCCCACCCCACCCCACCACCACCACTAAATGTACTCCAGCCCACAGCTGCAGTTTTCCAGAAAGACACTCACCATTGCACAGCCGCTCTTCTAAATCCTTTCCTCTGCGTCTTTAGGGTCCTGCAGACTGTTTAGCAGGAGAGAGCCGGGTAAGACTCTCAAACCGTGCCGCTTTGAGCCGAGACGAGAGAGAGACGGGCAGGCGTGCGGCAGTCTTCCATTCCGTAGCGCCGAGCCGAGCCCTCCCTGCACTGGGAGCCATCGCATTCAGCCAAGATTGCTTCATACAAAAGTTGACAATGCCCCAGTGAAAGCCATTGTTGATATTCAACATTTTTTAAATAGCTGAGCAGAATGGACAACATGGCAGGCCATAAAACTTGGTAGGGAAACTGACCTGGAGTTCCTGAAGAACAGCACAGCATATGACAGAGTAGCGACTGAGAGAATCTTAAATAAAACAAAACAGAATGTTACTTTTGAAGCTTAGACAAGATGCCCAGTGCTCATGGTTACAGCATGACTGGGGTTTGTTAATATAATATATATTATTATAATATAATATATATTATTATAATATAATATATATTATTATAATATAATATATATTATTATAATATAATATATATTATTATAATATAATATAATATAATATAATATAATATAATATAATATAATATAATAAGTGCTCTCAAACGATTAATCACGATTAATCACATCCAAAATAAGTTTTTGCTTACATAATAATATAATGTATGTGTACTGTGTTTACTTATGTATATATATATATATATACAATAAATATACACAGTACACACTCATATATTATGTAAACAAAAACTTTTTTTTGGATGCGATTAATCGCGATTAATCGTTTGACAGCACTAAATATAATAATAATTATTGAAAGAATTTTGTAAAGGATTAACAGTCAACAGGCCAAATAGAAGCAATGCAATGTTCCTAAATTGCCATATAAATGATGACCTTTCCGCGCTCATGTATTTCAGCCTTTAATTGTTGTTCTGATTGTCTTGATGGCTCCTGACAGTAAGTGGTGTTTTATTTCCATCTTTGTCAAAATGACAGGCACAGATTAATAAAGACATTTAACACAGCCCTCGGCACCCATCTGTCAGTGTGCAACCTGGGGAAAATGAAGCCTTATATAAACATAGAGGGAATTCTTATAGGTTAATTTGATTTCATAATTAGATATGTATATGTGAGGTAAAGAATTTCTGTTGAATTTATGCTCTCTACGCAAAGTGGCATAATTCTGTTTCATTAAGAAAAAGTGAGAAATCACTGCTACTGTGACTCCACCCGTAGCCCCATCTAAAGGCCATCATCACATTCACACCCCACCGACCACAGACGGCTGTTATCCACATCATTACCATACATGCCACAGGGGGCAGTTTTGTTTCACTAAAATTACATTGTAACAGTATATCAAAACAGGGAGTTTAACTGCCGCCACTTATTATGCATTTGTTTTCCAGTAATTATGCTGTAATCAGGACTTTTAAAGGAACTTAATTTGGACTGCTGTGAGGTGTGCTCTGCATCTGGTCTGTGTGACTTCCCAGGGTTTAAAGTATGGGATTAGTCACCCGGAAAACTGTCCATCTGAGTGGGAGGAGGCCACTGGAATTGCATAATTATATTGATCAGGGACAAATTACAGCCTTGACAGCAGAGGCCAGCCCAGTCTGATTTTACAGGTGTGTAGGGGAAGAGAGAGCAAGCTGCAGGGAGAAAGAGAGATCTTCCTGGAAATCTACGTCAGTGACACTCATCTCAAACCATTACCTGCCATCAAAGTGCTAATTTTACTCTGCACATTACACCCAATCCTCCTCGTCTAACTCCCTCCACGCTGGGCTGGATGGAGAAGCCTGGTGGGAAAACGACATTCAATCTGCCGGCCGCCCCATTCAGGCCAAATTGTCAAATGATGGCTCTCCACCTCTAAAGTTTCAGGAAGTGAAAGGTGGCACCGGCCCTGGGCTCAGCCGAGGACTGAAAGCAGTTGAAGGACGAATAGGGAAAGAGAATAAGATCCCCATCATCCATATTTTGTGCAAGTCTAAACATAAAATATCAGATATCATGAATTAATCATTCATAAATATATTTTTGGAGCAATTGTACCGCCTTTTGCACGTCTATATTTTGCACCTGTCTTTATTTTGCAACCTGAACTAAACTTGCCTTGTGATAGAAAAGGCCAATTATCTGATATTTTAAGAGACTTATAGACCTTGACATAGTCCTGAGGCTCTGCAGAGACTGATGTCAATAATGTCAATATGATATTTCCTGCATCATGACATTTTTGTTACTGTGTTTTCCCTGCATGACTTGAATGCTGAATTTTGCAGACAGAATTTTCAATAACTTTTATTTGAAAAGAAAAATACTTTGTGCTTCTGTTTATATATATACTTAAACAGAAGCACATTTATTTGTTGTTTTATTTGATTTTATTCATTTCTTCATTAAGATAAAGACAGCTGTGACACCCTGAAATCTTCATGTCCTCCCAAGAATACAATTTAAATTCATAAAACAGATGTATTAAATTAGTATATATGAATGCCATTTTTATTATTTCCAAATAAATTAACAGATTGAATAAAAAAAATGAGTAACTGACCTAATTGCATTTACTGCAGTGTATATATTGCTTATTTTCTGTACCATAAAAGCAAATGACAATAAATCCAGACGTGATCCATAACTGTCATATCTTTAGGCAAATGAAACAAAAGGCAACAATTTTACTCAACGGACCATGTGCAACCATATGAAGCTGCTGGAACACAGCACAGCGCAGAAATGTGTGTTCAAACACAAGCACACATGCGAAACAAAAGCGAACTCTTCATGGCCAAGGCATACAGCAAATATGCAGAAATATTGTACTCAAAGTAACCCCCCTTCCCAACCCCACACCCGGAAAGAGGGGTGCTCTCTGTGCTAATTAAGTGCTAATGGTTGTGGCCCTGCAGAGAATACTAATTAGGATTTCTATTCTTCTTTTGGGTGAGCATGTACTTCAACACGGCCTAATGAGGGGAGGCAGGTATGTGTGTGCTGTGTGCTGGGTTAATGGGGGGTCCACTCTTAGGTCTCAGGGCTGTGGGCTGAAGAGGGGGGCGTTTCCTGTGTCTTGGCCTCTCTCACACAGAACCACACACACACACACAATGAAAGGAAGAAACTCAATCAAGATTCCTAGTATATCTACACTCTCCAACTCACTCGGTGCTCTCTAGCCTTATCTATACTATATTCTATTCCTACATTCAAATATCATCATCACATCTTAAAGGGATAGTTCACCCAAAAATGAAAACTGTTATCATTTACCTCATGTCGTCCCAAATCTGTATGACTTTCTTTACTCCATGGAATATGAAACAAGAGAGAATAAACTGTTTTTGTCCAAGTCAGTGGGGGGTCAAAATGACAATGGACCAATTTGGCTTTCAAAATATCTTCTTTAAAGGTGAACTACAACTGCCTAAAGTTGACCTGAACATAACAGTAAGTACACCATCTAAACATCTAGACAGGAGGACACAAAAATGGCATTGATGAACATAAAACACATTCATTCATCTTCCTCTAGTCAGTAGTGACAGGAAATGATGCAAAGGAACTGTACAAAGTTCACGGAGTTTGCTCTTTGGAGTTCTACATGTTCTGAAGAACACATTTCAGAAGGCATAAGTTAAATGAGTGAAGCAATGTATTTTAACATTTCAATACATTTTAACAAGGTACAGTTCCACACTCCGCACCTCTTGTGCAAAATAATTAATGAATGTAAGCAATTCAATGACAACTTAACTCACTTCTCAGGCCATTCAGACTGAATAACCCGAGTTCTCAGAGAGCCATGAAAGCTGTCACTTAAAAAGTGCTTGCTGTTTAGAAAACGATTCCCGTCAGCCAAAACTTCCTGTTTATTTACAGGCAATGACTAGATAAAAAAAATAAAAATAAACACACATTGTGCCGAGCAGAGAGACAGCGGCGAATCTGATGGCAGTGTAGTGTAAGTGGGAATATGAGAGGATGTGCATGCGCATAAACACGCAGATTGGGGGTGGTATTGGAATTACCTGAGAGAGATAATGGCAATGCATTAGATTAACTCTCCTCCCTTAAATGCGACACATTTAAGTAATCTTGTCCCCCGAAAACATGTCAATGGCTGAAAGGATGCCTCAGCGCTATCAGGACCCTCTGGTCCCCCACACTGATGCAGCTGGCAAAACGCTACCATCGACTGTCAAAACGCAGCGCGAGATCTAGTTATAATATAATTGAATTTTCATATCAGAGGAGACCAGAGTTCTAGCAGACAATAGGAGTGCTGAGTCCTCTCTGATATTGGCACAGACCCTTTGCCACGCGCATGAAATCAGTATGTTAATGTTCCCCGGGTTTTCTCTTTTTTAGGGCACTTGTGCCTCCGCAATGTAATACCGATGTGGTTTCAAAAAATTGCAACTATTGATAAGTAGGCAGCTAGAAACCCTTAGACCACCCCCTCCCGCTGCCTTCCCCATCCAAGCAAGCAAGCTCCCAGACAGCGCAGCACCCCCATCCCACATCCCTTTATTAAAATTGTAATTTATTTTTCTAAATCAGAATGACAGCTTGCTTTCTTTTCTCTGCAGCAGGCGGTGAATCAAGCTGCTTTAATTACTTTCGTAACTTCGCTGACCCCGGGACTGCGCTCCTTGTGCCGAGAAAATGGGCCGGCGACAAAGCTCTCCCACAGCCGCGGCCGCCTCTGTTCATTTAAAATGCAGGAATTTATCAAACTCAGGATTTTCTATGATTTTGTTAACATTTCACCTCCTATCTTTTCCACGTTCTCATTTGACCCTCTCGGACCGGCGTCTCCCAGCCTTCCGCTGACAGCAAAAGCTTGGCGCATACAGAAGTTAAGTTCATTCAAGGAGAGTGAGTGCACTTGCTTTGCTGGTTGCTCTGATGTATGCTTACGTGCGTGTATGTCAATTAAGAGACATGTTTATCACTGTCCTCAGTGGTTTGTCATGGCCCAGGCAGTTGCCCTCACAGCAGAAGAACAGATCTGAGCTGCTCAGCATGAATCAACAATGCACTTGATCTCTCAGCAGCTTCTGACCAACAGAGGTCAGGGTCAACATTCAGATGAGAAAGAGCGTGTCAACACACAAGTCACATCACAGTTTAAAAGTGTTGACTGTGCCTGTTTAATCAGGAATTTTTCTTGTTCAAAAGTTTGTCTAAAAAAAAAAAAAAAAACAGAAGCCAGCTATCTGGTCTCCTGAATCCTGTTCTGCATTAACCCTCCCAAGCTGTTTGTTTTATTAAAGGCTTTAATATGGTGTAATCCCTGCTATCACCCTCACCTCCTGACTGGCACCCCTCTGTTCCAGCCTGCCCGGCGACTGAGAAACCAGGCTAACCCGGTGGGCACGGTCGTGGGCTGACGGTCTGATAATTGAATGAATGATTATCTGTCTCATTAATAGACAATGATACAGAGTGCACGGCCATATATCTGGAATATTAATGAGAAGCTGCAGGGGGCTTGATAAGAAGGAAATAGTGAGACTGCTGTAATGGGGTTTAAAACAATTTGCCCAGGTCGGGGTGGTCCAGCTGATTTGGGCTATTTAATCCCCAGTGACCCCTACACACAGCTCCCGGCTCTATATGTGTGATCATCAGCCACATACAGCCAGGCCTCCAGCGCAGCCGTGAGCCTCCAGCATCCCTGCTGCCCCTGGACCAGATTGATCAGTAACCCTCTGGCTGACTGAAGTCAAGGATTTTATTAGCAATTTATCCCTCATTACATTCAATATTGTGATTTCAATACTTCGAAGATTTTTATATGCCTTATTTCAATTAATAAAAAAAATCTACATTACATTTTTAAACGAATAAATGTAAATAATATTTGAATGACTTTTTGCTTATACTTTTATATCTTGAATCTTTTTAATAAACCCTAATAAATTGTACTATTTTACTTTCACTTTCATCTATATGCAATTAAGCAGTATTATTAAAATGTTATAGGGTGTCCACATCAAAAGACATTTTACAAAAGTGATTTTATATACATAGAAAACACATTAAATGCAAGTTAAATGTCTACTTTTAAGGTTTAAAATAAGTTTTGGGAGAATAAAATGTCAAAATGTGGGTGAAATAATGTTTCATTGTCATTTAGTGTAACACTTATATTTATGTAAATATTGAATACAAATAAAACAACATGCTTATTCTTACCTGTACTAAAATATATAAAAGAATAAGTGAAATTTTTTTTTAAATGTAATTACAAGTAATTAATATTTGGGGTAAAACTATTTAGTCTTTTATTATGTCATAAATTGATTCTTGTGTTGAATATGCCTGACAAGATTGTTACACATAATGACGTTTTAGTGGATGTTTTCTGGAAATCATGGTAAAAATGTATGATATTTATATTTTGCATAAAAAAAAAAACAGTTTAATTAAACAGGACACTTCTTAATGTATTGAAAAACTACAACAACAATTCAAAGCTGTATTACACTTATTGTTTTGATGCTTGAGAAGCCTTTTCATCTTTGACCCTATAGCAGTAATCTTATTAGATACTTTGTGTCTTTTAGTGTTACAATTTAATTATTTTTCTAAAAAATGTGGCGTAGTTGTAATATTGTGAAATTTATTTCACAATATATGGCTGTTTGGCTTTTGGCTTTAGCCTTGAATGAATATTAAAACAACTACAAAATTGCTCTTATAGATTGTTCCCCCTTCATTCACTGCTTTGTCAGCTTAATAGGATTAAGAAAAGTTTTTTGTGAAAATGTTCATGAGCCAAAATCTGAATTAAGAGGCAAATTAAACAAACATTTATACTGAAGGTCTGCTTGAACACCCATGTGAATCAATATCTACCACCTATTACACTGGAAAGCAATATTTCCCTTTTTAGCATGCAATAATTGTGTTTAGGCCAGTGAAGTACCTTATTATAGGTTTGTCAGGGAGAGAAAGCCCTGTTCCCATGGCGACTATGAAAGCCATTTGCCTCCTTTTCAGCTCGGTAATGAACTTCTTTCCTCTTTATGTCACTCTTCCTCTCCACTCTCAGCATCTCAGTCCTTGTCCACGTCCTTGAAATCATTCATTTATTCTCGAATGTGACAAACAACAGAACAGAGACCATGAAAGTAGTCATCAGGCACCCAGGTTGAACAGTTTGCTTATAAAAAGTACGTCTCAGTAGGTAGAAACAGAACGTCTGTATGATGGGAAAGTAAAACCTTAACTCCTCATCTACCTTTATATAAATCAGGTTTAATGCTAACATGCAGATTTTTTGCAGATGTCATGTTTTTGTTGTTGACAATAAAGTAACATGTGGGAGTGTAAAAAACATGTGAATGAACTTACACAATCTTCTATAGAGACGTTGCTGTCACAACACCTTTTTGATGGGCATGATGGGCTGCCTGAGGATCATGTCATCTTTCTCCTAAAAAAAACAAAAAAACACACACACTTGAACTACATCTATGTGTGTGTGCATATATATATATATATATATTATAGGTGTCTGCATCTAATTAAATTACTTTAAATGTTTCAAATAACTTCAGTGAAAATAAAAATGTCAAAATATGGGCAAAATAATGTTCTGTTGTCACTCAGTATAACAGATATATTTATGTAAAAATTAATTCAAATACTTATTAAAATATATAAAAGAGTAAAAGCAAAAAATACTTTATTTTAAATGATTTCAAATTTCTTGCTAACAAATAGGTAAACGTTGGTGATTTGAAGGATATAGTGGCACAGATTGGTAAAGATTCAAATTTAAATTTAAAAAAACATATATTTATGTCACCTAATGATTCTTGTTCTAAATTTTCCTGGCCAGATCTTTTGTTATACGAACTATTGTTACACTGAATGACATTTTAGTGCGTGTCTTTGCAAATCATGGTAAAAATGTATGATAGTCATTATTTTTTTGCTCAGGACACATTTCAATGTACAGAGAAAAAACTAAAGCTGTATTAAACTTGGTTTGATGCCTAATGTGTGTGTGTGTGTACACACCACACACTGTGTTTTGTTGTTTCATAGATTAATATGAACATCCACTCAGTTATTACCATTTTACAGAGCTATACAGAGATTGATCGAAAACATGTTTTTGTGACCAAAGAAATCAATTCTCTTTAGACTGTGTAAAAGCGCTTTTATGTCGGTGAACAAGAAATAAAATGCATAAAGGTTACTTATTGCTAGAACTGATGGGAAAAACCATGCTTCTCCGGCAGTTAAATTTTTTATTGCTCAATGTCTTTTATGAGTATTGTATTGCGGTGCTCACAACATTGATTTCTCCCAACCCTTGTCCTTGGGCCGTGCACAAGAATGAGAGGATGAAAACATGAGGACATGAGAGACAGAGGGGGAGGGAAA
The DNA here is from genome assembly GCF_936440315.1 of Barbus barbus. Classification (NCBI taxonomy): domain Eukaryota; kingdom Metazoa; phylum Chordata; class Actinopteri; order Cypriniformes; family Cyprinidae; genus Barbus; species Barbus barbus. Next base: position 21,817,890 of record NC_136761.1, on the reverse strand, counting down.
ATCAGGACTATTAAAGAGAAATAAATGTCAGACTTAGAACTTCACCCACCCTCTTTAACAACAACATATACGTGTATAATATTTACCTGTAGAAGTATTACAATAAAAGCAGGCTTACCACTTCAAAAACAAAACTTGCAATTGGCAACACTCAAACACTTGTTTGTTTGCTTTTAATTGTATTATTCACATAGGTTATTTGCAGATGTTATCCCATTTTAAACAGAAATCCATAAACTTAGTCCACACTGTAGTCATCTTTTTGTTTATATGCGTGTATTGTGTATGGGCCTTGACTTGACTTTAATGCCATTTGTTTCCAAATATTCAGGGTGATTTTAGTTCAAGATAAGAAGGGGGACATTAACCCTCTATCTCCTGTGCATATTAAACTATTCATGACCTGAACAACCCCACAACAAAAGCAGCATCCAACAGGTCTGTTTATCACTAGACAGAGGAGATGTGGGTATTAAGTCCATTCACTCATTCCTTATTAGAAACATTTGAAAACAGCTCTGGGGACCTCTACTGACCAAAAGGAAAAAAATGAAGAGCTTCCCCGAGAGAGCCCCAAGAGCATCACTATTTCACCAAAAAAAAAAATGCCATATTATGCCATATCACACAAATATATCAAATGATTTCTTCGTAATTTGCTCTAAGCTCTAAGTAATATCTATGTTAAAAAATAATACTAATAAAAGCATTTTCTACTGGATAATAACATTTGAAAATGTCAATTTTTTACTTTAAACAATTAAATCTTTTGGTCTGTGTATGGCACCCACAATCTCATACTGTACAGTATGGATAGATATAAATAGTTATACAAAAATACATTTCAGTGTACAAAATATTTTTAAAAAAATGGTAAATGATCCATAAATGCTTGGCCGTATAAAAAAAGCACACAGCAGACATAAATTATTAGCTTTACAACACATTTTCTAGCCTGCTGTAAATAATATAGATCCTTTAATTCTACTGAAGTATTTTGTAAACAAGTATGGTCTCTTCTTCTGATTATTTTAGTTGTGATTTTGTTTGTATCAGAGAGGGGCATATAAAACAGATACAGGATATACACAGAAAACCTCCACTTCAGTATATACACAGAAAGCCACTTCAAAGTAAATACAAAACACATTACGTAAATACAATTTAAAATTAAACAAACACCATGACCAGACAACCTTCATAAAATATAACAATACTTTAAAAGAATCTAAACATGAAATAATAAAATGCATAAACTCTTAAATATTCCCAAAGAGGTTACATCCAGAAAAAAAAAATCTCTCCTCAATACACCAAAACGGATCTCATTTCTTCAAGCTTTTTTTCCTTCATTCAGCCCTGCTATGCAAATACTTACAAATACACAAACACACATGTACAGCAACACAGCTGTAGATCTGCTCCGCCAAAGGAGAAAAACATCTGTACGAGGAATGAAGCAAGCCAAGCGAGGATAACTGCACAACTGCAGCTTGAATTTCAACCTCCCCAACAACCATTCACCTTTTTTACTCAACGTGCCTTTCCAACTCTGTTTGATTCAAATAAATGACATTTTAACAGCATTTTATCTTATCTTTACAAATGTTTTCAGTATCAACATGGAAGGTTATTCTTTAATAATCAATACAAAATTCATTTCTTTCATTGGTTAAATTCTATGAAAACTCAAGTCCTAAGTTCAATTCCAAACATAGGACCTTCAGACATGACAGAACGCACAAAAGGCTTTGCACTGGCATTTCTGTAGTAACAGTCACAAGCCAGAGTCCATCTCTGGGATATAGAGCAGGTTTTGTTTTCAGTGTTGACAGAACCCCAACACGGCCAAGCTGTGTTCTTGACCAACAATGAAAAATTTCAACATTACAAGTAACCAGGAGTGATTGGCCATCAGAGCTTTTATAAAACAAGCTGCAGTTCCTCTGCACCAGCAATCACACTGAATGAAAAAAAAAAATTAGGAGTGCACAAAGGAAGCAAACCACATCCTTTCTCCAAATAGATTCCTTTACTTTAATCTAGGTTTACAAGACTGTCCTGAATTCTATCTGCAGAACGATGACTGTTGAAAGAGAATGCTTGGGATGTCTTCCAGAACTGCTTTTTAAAAGATTACCCAAAATGTCTGGGTATGTGAATCTAGAGTCTCGACTCAGTGCCAGTTTGGGCATCTGGGTTCTTAAAGGCCAGCCCGATACTGTTATCATGCGCATATGCAGTAGAACGAGTGTTCGGAGTTTGTCTATTGAACGCTCTGAGGAGTTTAGTGCGGTAGTGACCCCCTGCCAGGAAGTAGAGGATGGGGTCCAAACAACTGTTCACGCTAGCAAGTGGGCGAGTGATTTTATAAGCAAAGTTGACGATATTAAGGGACTTGCAATCTGCGTCTAGAATACGGTAGGCGTAGTAGAGCGAACGAGTGATGTGAAAGGGTACAAAGCAGATCGCAAACACAACCAGCACCACTATGATAAGTTTAATGGACTTCTTCCGGGATGAACTCGGTTGACTTTGGGACAGGCCCTTTCGGGGTTGGCAAAGGGCCCGTGCCATTAAACAGTAGCAGACCATGATGACCAGAAATGGCAGGATAAACAGCAGGACCATCACCACTGAGTTGTAGGTAACATAGTTGTGAAATTCATCTGGGTGGCTGGTATCGTGACACAAAGTGTCATTTCCTCTTTGAGAAGTGTTGACAAAAATCAGCTTGGGCACCAGGCAGGCTATCACAGCTGTCCAGACAAAACCACACACCAAGTGGGCACGGCGTGGCTTGATCAAAGTCAGAGCACGAATTGGGTGACAGATACCAAGGTAGCGGTGCACACTGATGCAAGTGAGAAACAGGATACTGCAGTACAAGTTAGCATAGAAAAGAAACCGCACAATCTTACAGAGAAAAACCCCAAAAGGCCAGTGGCTGCGGTTTGCATAGTAGTATATGAGCATAGGCAAGGAGAGCACGTAGAGCGTGTCCGACAGGGCCAGATGGAACATATAAACCGTACTGGGTTTCCAAGGCCTCATCTTAGTGATGAACATCCACAGAGCCACAGAGTTAAGTATCAATCCCAGGAAACACACTAGGGAGTATGATACAGGTAGCAGAATATACTTGAACTCCTCATTGAAGAGACAGCTGAAATTCACTTCCTTCTCAGACCTTGGTATCAGTGTGGTGTGCGGAAGGGACAAATTCCCTGAGACGCCTTTCCTTAAGTATGAATTCATTTCTCTGTTAAAATAACAACAAAAGATGTTTATAGCCATTTTTAGAAGCAGCAAGTAAGAAGTCAACACAAAATAAAGTAGATTTCAGTGTATAACATTATATCACAAGCTATAAAATCAACATAAACTACTGACTGAAAGTGTCTACAAAGAATAGACAGGATTATAAGTTTTGTGTGCTTAGAAGTCAGATTTTTGACTCATCATAGGGTTTAGGTCTAAAACAATATTCAAAATCCATATCCGAATATGAAAACTTATTCTCATAACTCAATTTCCGAGATAATCTAATATCTCCCGTTTCAGAACCATGCTGTTTTGTAATAAATCACAAAACGGAAAGAAACACATTTAGGGTATATGAGACCTAAATTTGTATGGAAAACAGAGGTAGAAAGGAGAGTACGCGGAGTTGTTTTCACGTGCTAAAACTTACCGTTCACTCAGCTGAACGAGGTAAACACGACCCTTCACAGATCAAAACATGAACTTAGATGTTGGACACTAATGTTGAAAAAAACAACTTGTTTAAAAGGTTTACGCATCCAGATTTCTCGGACTGCGCGCGCTTGATCCGCTGCACTAGGTGAGAGCAGCAGCTGAGGGGCGGGCAATCAGAGACATAGTTTCTCCCTTCAGATCCTCAAGACTAGTTCACCAACGTTTAGGTCAATATCTCATCATTTTTTTTTTCACATACTACGAGAAACCTGCTAAGGCATTAAAAGACCTAGTCTTAGATATTAAAAGAGGAACTCTTCTTTTTCTACTAAGTTATTCCTTAATGTAATTTTCCCAAACTAAATCGCTTGAGCTCTTATCAGTTTCTGCTATCTTTGCCCATCACACAGACAGTAATTTACAATCGAAGCTCATCTCACATGCCCTTTAAACATAACATGTTGACTCTCGATACAGCCCAGTTTTTATGATAAAATCCTTGAAGGTAACATACGAAACTTTAACCCTAACGCACTCACATATGGTGCTGTTTTCTTTCCGTTGTATAAAGCAACTCCAGACAGACACTCTTAATATTTTAATTCCAGGATATTTTAGAAACGTTTTAGTTGGTTCTAATTATCCCCAAATGGCCTTCCTTTATTCTATTTCACTTCCAGCAAGCCATGTGACTGTGTGTGCCACATATGCAAGGAATTGTGTCTTTATCCCAAAATGTATCCCATTATAATGCACTGAAGTTCCAAAGAAGTTCCAGGTTTTCCATATCCAGTGACAGAGGTAATAAAGAAATATGTGTTTCCCAAGAGTTCTAGGGGATCTTTTGCATATTTGTTTGGAATAAAGTTAATATTTAGTAAAAAGTTAAAATACAGTCCCATTTGACCCATTTAGTGCATGTCTGGTTTAGAAAGGAGACCTTAATGCTCATTTGCTCTAACTGATTCTTTAGCAACTCAGAAATAATCACACACGTTTATATCAGATCACCAATGTGTGCTGTTAGGTACATAATATGACCCGAGTTTGGCCCGGTCAGACGATGTAAAAATGGTAGATTGAGTGTCTGGAAAGCTAAATGAACAGGACAAAAGGTTACTGCAAGAAAGCCTTTTATCTGCTGGTGATCAGTTGGAGTGCCATAATATGGTGCATGACTGCTATGCTTCTCTGAGTTAAAGTTCACATTGAATATTTGCACAATTGTTTTATGATGTTGGCTGCAGTAATAAACTACATAGTTTGAAGTTAAATAATCTGTGATATAGTTTTCAAATTTATTTGACATTGGGTTATTGTATATCACTGGCATCTAGGATGTTATAAAAAAAAATAAACAAACATTAAATTACAATTTATGTCATGAAATAAAACATTATCAGCTATGTGAAGACTGGGGAGATTAGTTTGCATTGCTGTTATGGTAAAACCACTTCCTTTGTAGTGCTGACCTGATGGTTAATCCGATGGAAATTGTATAAATTGCACAGTAATATGAGTGGGACAAAGATTCAGTAATGTGATGTAAACTGTAGGTCACCGGGAATACAGTTCAGTTTCACTCTTCATCTCTGGCCTACATAATAATCTAATAACTGACAGGTGAAGTCAGGCAGACAAGTGCAGAATACACGCCTACTACGCCCACTTTCCTTTGTGTCACGGAAAAACAGATATATAGAAAGAGTCAAGAAGAGCCACAAACTACTGGAGTGATAAAAAGGGACATTTTCTGTAAGAGTAGAAAGGAAGTTTATTTGTGATAAGCTATCATTAAAATTATGTAATAGCCAGATTCACTGAGATGCTTTCTTCAGCCGAGAGCGTACAAGGATGTGAACTCGCACTGAACTTCCTCCAATTCATATTTTTACATCTATCAGATTACTGCACTTGCACAAGACATGTCTCTGGACATCATTAGGACATGTTGATGTCATTACAAACACTCCAGGCTCATTGTTTTTGATATGTCTAAGAGTCAACTCTATCCCAGGGCAAACATAGTCCTCAATGATCCTGTTTCTATACAAACAATCTTCTGTACTATATTTGTTCAAGTTAAAAGATGATCAATGAATACTGACACTGAATAGTATAGGTTTAAAAAAAATAAAAAAAAATAAAAAATCATCCTTTAATAAAAAAATTTCCGTGACTTTATAAAATTACCATAATCTAAAGTGAATATTACATAATTTATCAAATTACAGATATACAATTGCAAGAATAAATGCTTTAGGACTGTGGAGGTAGGAGAATTCAGTTAACGTCAAGGTAACATCATAAATTAAGCATAGCTAGTTGGGTTTTATAGCTTTATATGAATAAAAACAAATAGACTTGACATTTTACAATGTGTATTAAATCCCTATGGAACATAATTTTACATCTATAATGTTCAGGAAAAATGTGAACAGTGTTTATTCTGTTACCTGCACCACACTAAGACCACACTGCAATCATTGTTTGTTCAATTAAGCATTAAAAATCTATGAGCATATCTCTTAAGAAAATTGCAGTGAACAGCATCACTGCAATTAAATCCCTGGGGTAAATAGTAAAATATGTATTCCTCTTAACAGGACCAGCTGACTCCTTTAGCAAACAATTGGTTTATGCACTTTTAACAGAGTAATTTATAGCAAGGGGTCTCCTAGGAATAAATACAGTAACAAGGCTAAAAACAGGGATATAGGCAAGCTATGACAAGGTACTGAACCAGAACATTTCTCAGCTAATGCTCAGATAAGACAAGGTTGACTTGTTGTGCTATTATATACACAGTAACTAAGTACGAATATCAAGATGCTCAATGCTAAAGTACACAACTAAAGAGTCTGTGTTTTAGTGATAGATATGATTTGTTTGGATTGTTAGAAGAAATTGTTGGACTTTAGTTTATTCCACACTGTATGTTTAGGACCACAGGGACAGAATGAACACATTGTGACATGAACTTTATTATGAATGGAATTTAAAATTACAAAGTAAAAAATTACAAAGAAGAGTTAAAAAAAATATTTATTAATATACAAATACTGAACTTTGTCATTTATGGTCTCCTGATATGACACCTGATAGTCTTTTCAGTTCAGTCCCAGATCTTGGGAAGGTTCTCCAGGATTCTTCGTCGATGAGATGGGTTAGACACACCCGCTGCACACAGCTCCTCTTCTGTAATACCACTGCATGAGAAGAGCACACACATTGACGTATACATGTTCACGAAGCAACATTGCTGCTTACAATCATTAACTGAAGCAAATGAAGAAGTCTATGTTAGATCTTTGGCTACATCACATCAACCTTACCTGAAGCAATCAAGATCATCCCAGCCATTACGGCTGAGGTCCAGTGTGTAGCACTGCAAACCCAGAGTGCTGAGCAGCTCCCGCACTGTTTCTGGAGCTCCATGTAAGACTGACACCTGCGGACACACGTTGCTTTTGTGTTCAACAAAGCTAAACCCCAAAGCTAATCCTAAAATCCATATTTACACCGTGCACTAAACAACATAATGCATATCAGAAAATTACTCAACTTACCTCTTTCTCCCAGCTGTAGTTTCTCTCACTAGCTAAACCATATCCATGATGCCTTTGCTGAGATGACATTTGATTAAACTGGTACTTTCTGTCTACTGGCTGAAAATCCACCTCACTTAGTGATTTAGCAATTTGGAGGGCTGTAAGCGAGTTGTCTCCTGAAGCTGTAGTTGGCTGCTCTGTTATCCAGGGTACTGAGAATTCATGAACGGGAATTCTTGTGGATATATATGGGTACAGCTTTGGTCCATTTCTTATTGACGGGGGCCGATCTTGGTGTAGCCTTTGATAGTCCTTTCTGACTTTTTCTTTGAGTGGCGTCTGTATATCCCGGGAAAAAACAGAACTGTTCATGTAGGAGTTTGTGACTTTTTTGACTGATAATACCGAATCCTGCGTTGTATTGTTCTTATGGCACTGTAACAGTAAAGATGTATTCGAGGAGGTGGTGTGCCTTTGGTTTGGGGATGTATTAGGAACATCTGGACCTGGGAAAAGCTGATAAGAGGAGGCAGTTGACGTCAGTTCGCTTTGAGTCTCACAAGATGATTTATAGTGTGCTAAAGATCCAGGAATCTCAATCTCTATGAAGTCGGACCTCCGAGCAGACCTTTTGCCATGGCTGTGACCTCCAGTCACTCTAGGGAGCTGTATCACAGCATCTTTGGCACATACCACTTGGGATTCTTTGCCGGATGAGTTAATCTCTTCGACTCTTCGCAACACAGGCACCCCCTCAAAGATGAAGTACGCAGGATTGGTGTAGCTGTTAGGCGCTGCCATATGTGAGGATGACGGTGCTCTACAGTGGGAACATGAAAAGTAATCAGGGTGATGTCCAATGGAAAAAGGTAGCAGAACACGATCATCTGAACAAGTATGTGAATAAAAATACTTTACCATAGATAAAGTAAACACTATTTATTAACCTATGTCTATTTTTTACTCACTGGTTTGAGAATGCACAGGAAGACTGGTAAGACAAATGATCCTTCGTTATTTCCTTCTCATCCTTCTCCATGCAGAGCCACTCTGCAATGTGCAGAAGATATGTCTCATGTCTAAATGTTTAAATATTTTAGTCATCTGTGGCAAAGCCACTGGGTGTTCAGCGAGCAATACGTTAAGGGTCATATTTCAGTGAAGGTCTCAGAATGCATCTGGACAAGATCAGGCAGCACAGCAGCAAAGGAGGAAACCATGGTAGATAGAAAAGTGAAAATAGAGCCAAAGCAGAGGAGGAACATACTGGAAGGTATATTTGAGGAAATGATAGAGTGAGATTGTGTGGATAACCCACCATAGACCCTTTCCCGGATCCTTCGGCGGCCTGGTGGTACATAAACCCTGATTCGTCCTCGAATAGAACCCATCTCTTCTCCTCTGTGAGTCAAGCATGTCTCAAATAGATCCGATGATTTCCCTGTTACTGAGCGAAGAGCCACACAGCACTCGCCTGAAATGGCAGAAGTCCCGTTACATATACAATTAATGGGCCTGTATACACCTGGTAACTTCATGCGTTTTCTCTGAAAAGTCCAGGTGTAAAACCTGCCACAACGCTTTCAGGAATAATTTAAATCCGATCGGTCAAATCATTGGACAAGTGTAAATGCATCTGGTTGTTGAAACCACATATGTAAATTTTACTCCTCCCAAAATGTTAAAATATTAAACGTGTGAGATTGTGTTATAGGCTATATGACATAGCCAGATATGACAGCACTAATGCAACACACATCGCTGCAGAGGAGCAGCCGAGTATCTCTTCAGCGAGATGACGTACAAACTGCCACAAATGAAACTGAAAGTAAGTCGCAGATGCTCACACAATCATGTTCATTAAAAGTAGCAAGACTGACTTATCTTTTCAGTGTTGATAAGATACTCTGATTCTGAAATTAGCTGATGATCAATAAAATGCAGCGCATATCTGTTGCTTTCGTTGACATGAACTCTGTTAAATTTGCATATGGCATGGTAATTAAAGATCGGATTTATATCCGTTTTGCGGAGACACATTTATGTGGCCAAGTGTAAATGGAGCCATTTTAACAAATCAGATAGATATCCGATCAGAGAAAATGCATGAAGTGACCAGGTGTAAACATGCCAAATATGACCACAATTTTTCAACAGTGCCCTTAGTTCACTAGAAATTCAGAGGATGTGTATATCCCTGGTTATGATGTAACTGTTTCTAAAAACCAAACCACTGTTTCAGAGAACTTCATTCAAAAAGACACGATAAGCTTGATCATGTACCGTATGACTCGAAGCCATCACATGACTTGACAGACAACAGCAAGTGCTGATCCCGGAGATGCTCTAAATCTGAGAACACTGGGTGGAGCTGAAAAAAGAAGGACAAAAGAGAAATTTCACTTGGTGTATCAACCAAAAGTGTAAAATCCTTATTAAACAGAGCATATCTCCAAATGATCACACTGAGCCAAATGGTATCAACCTTGGGGAACTGTTTTGAAGACCAGCCAAGCTTGAGAAACCCTTGTACCTCACAGCACTGTGAGTCATTCTCAGCAGAACGACGAGGCTCTACACAGAAGGAGAAGAAAGAAGAACTGTCACATTTATCATATGACCTCCTGACATTTCAAAAGGAAACAGATTGGCAAAGAAACACAGAGTATAGCACAAAAGATACCTTCTAGACAGCGTGAGTGGAACTCAATGAAAAACTTGGCCTTGCTAGCAGTTTTCACTATGGCCTCAATCGCCTCCAGCTCAATGATGGCTCTCTCTGAACCCAATTCTACATTCGCAGAGATGGACAAAGAGGACTGTCAGATGGTTATGACACTAAACAAATACTCAATTTAAACTTGTTGAATTATGACAGCTGATAGTATTTGTGGGGTTAGTTCACGCAAGAATAAAAATTCTCTCATGTCATTCAAAACCCAAAGACTTTTGTTCATCTTTGAAATACAAATGAAGAAATTCTCAATGAAATCTGAAAGATTTCTGTTCTGTTCTGAAAAGTTCATCAAAAGAAATCCATATAAATCAAAACATTTTATAAAAGGCTTCTGAAGAGGTACAATTGCATTGAAAATTAAATGTATGATTTTATTCACATAAACACTGATCAAAGTACATACACAAAGCACATCAAACACAGTAAATGGAAGTTCAAATGTGCTTGGTTGACGTGAGAACCAATGAGGTTTGTCCTCACATATCAAGTTTGAACTTATGCAACAACCAATGTGGTTTGTTCTGAGCTTTCAGATTTGATTTGAAATATATTTTCATTTGAGTTTCTAAGATGAACAATAAGTTTGGAACAACATTAGAATGAGTAAATGATGACAGAATTTCAATTTTTGGTGGACTAAGCCCAAAGTTGAAATCATTTTAGGCTTAATCATGCTGGTGCTGTTAAAATTAACCAGCCTTGGAAAAAAAAATGCGTTCAGTGGCAAAGGGAAATGGTGGTTCCTTAATGAAATGCATGTTCAGCAACCCCTAATATAACTCCCCGAGTTATGCAATGACCCAAAGGTAAAAAACTCCAGTGTCAGAGACTCAAGCTGAAAAGGACTCCTTACCTGTTCTGGGAGACTGTGATATTACACCCACTTCAAAAGTTGCAAAAACAGGAGAGTGATCACTGGTGAAGATGTCATCTGTGCATCCTGATAGGATCAGTTAAAATATTTGTTTAATATGTGCCTATTTGTGGTGCATACTTAGAAAATCAATTAATAAATCTGTAATTGGGGCAGAGTTTTTTTATTTAATGAGTCTAAAAACATACAAACCATCACCTGAACATTAGTAACATCCCATTAATAAATAACCTACTTAATTAAACATCACATTCCCATTCCATTGAATGCTGCCATTTAAATAGTTACTAAAATACTAATCTGATGTAGTTATGAAATACTAAGCATCTGGTCAGGGCCGGCTGTGATCATATACACTAGCAAAATATTTGTTGGAGGCCTTTGCTGAGGAGGTTAAATTCACATGTTGGAAGAGCAGACAGAAGGACAGGATATGACTCTGATTGTCGGCCACAGACCGTACCCAAAGTAAACCTTTTCAGTGCAGGGTAGCTACACACATCTCATTCCAAAATGCTACAAAAATAGCAGTCCAATGTTTTAGTTACTTCCCTCGAGCTAAAGTGCAAACCAACAAAGGAGTTTGTCTAGCCATGGCTGTTACTGTCACGTTCCCTCTCGGGACACAAGGAGCGAGGAGACGTAGGAGTTCCAAATAGCCTTTTTTATTGAAACACACACAGAGACGAGGAGCTTGGGGAGAGACGAACATCAATGACGATTATGACGATAGACCGGACACAGGGGCTAGGGAACACAGGGCTTATAAACACTAGGAAAACGAGGAACAGGTGTGGGCTAATCAAACACAGGGCTAGGGACTAATTAAACTAATGAAGACAAACGAGGACAGGAACAGGAAGGCCAAATATGGGCACGGGAGGAGGGGAAACACAAGACAAGGACTGACATAACGCCCCCCTCCGGAAGGCGTGTCCTCACGCCTAACACCATCCAATGGGGAGGGGGGGGTGGGCGCTCTGGAGGCCTCCAGGGCGGTGCCCGTTCCAGGGGCCATGGCGGGTCAGGGGACTCGGGAGGCCATGGCGGGTCAGGGGACTCGGGAGGCCAGGGCGGATCTGGAGACTCGGGAGGCCAGGGCGGATCAGGGGACTCGGGAGGCCAGGGTGGGTCAGGGGACTCGGGAGGCCAGGGCGGGTCAGGGGACTCGGGAGGCCAGGGCGGATCTGGAGACTCGGGGAGCCACGGCCTATTTTTTTCGGGTCGTGTGGCCTTGGCCCTTGGCCCAGCCACACAGGCTGTGACCCTCTTACCCCCCCCCCCAAAATTTTCTTGGGGAAGCTCCCCCCTGGGAGCCACAGAGGAGCGGGCTCTGTCGGGCGCTCTTGCAGCGCGGACTCTGTCGGGCGCTCTTGCAGCGCGGGGCTGGACGGAACCAGCGGGAACTCAGGAGGGCTGGACGGAACCAGCGGGAACTCAGGAGGGCACGTGCGTGGAGCCGGCACGGGAGGGCACGTGCGTGGAGCCGGCACTTGGGGGCGCTCGGGAAGCGCGGACACTTGGGGGCGCTCGGGAAGCGCGGACACTTGGGGGCGCTCGGGAAGCGCGGACACTTGGGGGCGCTCGGGAAGCGCGGACACTTGGGGGCGCTCGGGAAGCGCGGACACTTGGGGGCGCTCGGGAAGCGCGGACACTTGGGGGCGCTCGGGAAGCGCGGACACTTGGGGGCGCTCGGGAAGCGCGGACACTTGGGGGCGCTCGGGAAGCGCGGACACTTGGGGGCGCTCGGGAAGCGCGGACACTTGGGGGCGCTCGGGAAGCGCGGACACTTGGGGGCGCTCGGGAAGCGCGGACACTTGGGGGCGCTCTTGCAGCGTGGGGCTGGACGGAACCAGCGGGAACTCAGGAGGGCTGGACGGAACCAGCGGGAACTCAGGAGGGCACGTGCGTGGAGCCGGCACGTGGGGGGCGCTCGGGAAGCGCGGACACTTGGGGGCGCTCTTGCAGCGCGGGGCTGGACGGAACCAGCGGGAACTCAGGAGGGCACGTGCGTGGAGCCGGCACGTGGGGGCGCTCGGGAAGCGCGGACACTTGGGGGCGCTCTTGCAGCGCGGGGCTGGACGGAACCAGCGGGAACTCAGGAGGGCACGTGCGTGGAGCCGGCACGTGGGGGCGCTCGGGAAGCGCGGACACTTGGGGGCGCTCTTGCAGCGCGGGGCTGGACGGAACCAGCGGGAACTCAGGAGGGCTGGACGGAACCAGCGGGAACTCAGGAGGGCTGGACGGAACCAGCGGGAACTCAGGAGGGCTGGACGGAACCAGCGGGAACTCAGGAGGGCTGGACGGAACCAGCGGGAACTCAGGAGGGCTGGACGGAACCAGCGGGAACTCAGGAGGGCTGGACGGAACCAGCGGGAACTCAGGAGGGCTGGACGGAACCAGCGGGAACTCAGGAGGGCTGGACGGAACCAGCGGGAACTCAGGAGGGCTGGACGGAACCAGCGGGAACTCAGGAGGGCTGGACGGAACCAGCGGGAACTCAGGAGGGCTGGACGGAACCAGCGGGAACTCAGGAGGGCTGGACGGAACCAGCGGGAACTCAGGAGGGCTGGACGGAACCAGCGGGAACTCAGGAGGGCTGGACGGAACCAGCGGGAACTCAGGAGGGCACGTGCGTGGAGCCGGCACGGGAGGGCACGTGCGTGGAGCCGGCACGTGGGGGCGCTCGGGAAGCGCGGGGTCGCGGGGGCGCTCTGGAAGCGCGAGGTCGCGGGGGCGCTCTGGAAGCGCGAGGTCGCGGGGGCGCTCTGGAAGCGCGAGGTCGCGGGGGCGCTCTGGAAGCGCGAGGTCGCGGGGGCGCTCTGGAAGCGCGAGCGGCGGCGGGCTCGGGGGAGCCGCTGACGACGGCGGGCTAGCTTCGACTCGGGCCCGGAAGTCTCCCAGACACCGGTATATCCCCAGCCTCCAGGTCAATCCCGTGGTGTCTGGGAGGTTCATGGGGCGGTGGTGACAGGCCCCGAGCCGGAAGAGCTGGAGGATGACAGCGTCGTGCAGCTCCGCCTTCCCGGCCAGCTCGCAGAACTCCTCCGTGTACTCCACGAAGGGGAGGTCCCGCAAAACGAGGGCGCCGAGGCGGGCGGTGAACTCCATCGCCGTGGAGGGAGCGGGGAAAAAGGGGCAAACAAAAAAACTTTCAAAAACGGAAAAAAAAAGGCGGGGGTGGAAAAGCGCCGCTTACTTCTGTTAGGTCCGGTCTTCTGTCACGTTCCCTCTCGGGACACAAGGAGCGAGGAGACGTAGGAGTTCCAAATAGCCTTTTTTATTGAAACACACACACAGAGACGAGGAGCTTGGGGAGAGACGAACATCAATGACGATTATGACGATAGACCGGACACAGGGGCTAGGGAACACAGGGCTTATAAACACTAGGAAAACGAGGAACAGGTGTGGGCTAATCAAACACAGGGCTAGGGACTAATTAAACTAATGAAGACAAACGAGGACAGGAACAGGAAGGCCAAATATGGGCACGGGAGGAGGGGAAACACAAGACAAGGACTGACAGTTACATGGACTACATTTTACATTACTTTTTTCTTTTAGAAAGCTTCTACACTAATGAGAATAAGAACTGAACATACCATATGAGGTACAGATTATGTGAGACTCAGGGTAGGACTTCCACAGAACTCTATCGCACCATGAAGGCCCGTTGACTTGCACCTGAAGAAAGTTTGAATAGTTTTAATAAAACAAAATAATATAAAACAAGAAGGATGAGATGAGTAATTGTAATCTTCTATGCTGTCACACCTAGTCATATCAATCATGTTGATTCACAGGTCACTATAAGTGTAAACAGGATGTTAGGATATCATTAACAACAAAAAGTTTTACCCCACTGGACTTGTATTTCTGCCATAGATAACAGTCTCGAGAACCACGTTCATATCGATAGGTGGGTGGAAACAAAATCTTCTCCTCCTCTTAACAGAGAGAGCAAGAACAAAATCAAAAATATTAAAGTGTCTGTAATCACATCTATTGATCTCATGTGTCTGTGGTGTCCGCGGGAGGAGAAGATCAGCTGCGGTTCTTACTAAAGTTAAAAAAGGCCTTTCTTCTGTGCCGCTCTCTAGTCAATTGGTCTGCACACATCAGCTCCTCAAATTCTCGCTTTGAAACATGCTTCAATATGTCCTGCAAAAGAGAGACCTCGGTCAGGGAAAGATGACCTTCAAAATATGATACAAGTAAGCACAAGGATTTACAGAACAACTCAGTTCAATTCAATGCGCTTAATGGGGTCTCCTTGGAGCAATGTTTGAATGGCTATGGATCACAGTTAAATAAAAAGCAGTGAGCGGGAATAAGTAAAGCAAGAGTGATGAATATCTAGAGAGAAATAAAGTGGATTAAAGCTATGTCACCAGTGCATCCAGGTCCAGGCGGTAGTTGAGGTCTCCACACCAAAAGAGATGATTGAAGCGAAGGCTAATGTCAAAAGTGCTGAGCTGCTTTTCTCCAAGAGACAAGAGTCTGAGGATGTCTTGGAAGTTGTGGTTCCTCCTAAGACAAGGATGAACAATGCAAAACAGACACTCGCACATACACAACCATTCTAAAGTTTGGGGTGTATACAATGTTTTTGAAAGCTGCAATTATTTGCTCATAAATACAGCAAAAACAGTAATCGTTTTTCTATTTTAACATATTTTAAAATGTAATTTATTCCTGTGATGGCAAAGCTGAATTTTCAGCAGCCATTATTCACATCTTCAGTGTCACATGATCCTTCAGAAATCATTCTAATATACTGATTTGATTGTCAAGAAAACATTCCTTATAATTGTCATTGCTGAAAACAATTGTGCTCCTTAATATTTTTGTTAGAACTCTTTGATGAATTGGAAATTCAAAACAACAGCATTTATTCAAAATAGAAATCTTTTATATCAGTGCAAGACAATTCATTACTGCCACTTTTGATCAATTTAATGTGCATTTGCTAAATAAAATTATTCATAAAAATAAACTGACCCCAGACTTTTGAATGATAGTGTACAACACATAGTTAAACAATGTCATCTAGATGTTTCACATTATATATTCCATATAATTTGGAAGTGAAATGTAGATTAGTATGTGCAACTGCTTTATCGTTTA
Source organism: Barbus barbus (assembly GCF_936440315.1). Taxonomy (NCBI): domain Eukaryota; kingdom Metazoa; phylum Chordata; class Actinopteri; order Cypriniformes; family Cyprinidae; genus Barbus; species Barbus barbus. The sequence goes on along the minus strand of NC_136761.1, from coordinate 21,801,899 downwards.
ATTAGTGTCATCTGTTATAGAGGCTACTGAACAAACATTTAAATGCAAAGTACTGAAAATGAAAAATTCTATGTGCACTTGTCTTCAGGCCCACTTTAACACTTGGGCCAACTACAGGAAATACATCATGCAAGTAGTAGTCAAGAGGTCAAGTGCAAAGACCACAAGTGTGTATTTGGGCAAGCTCATCCTACGTGTTAATTTGACATAATTTCCAATGAAAGGTCGGGCCAGAGCTGCTGAGCTCGGTAAAGCTGACAGCTTATGGCAGCCACAGTCTCATAGATTACCTCTTTAGATTCGATAGGAAACTGTTGCTAAAGTACAAACCCGATTCCAAAAAAGTTGGGACACTGTACAAATTACGAATAAAAAGGAATGCAATAATTTACAAATCTCATAAACTTATATTTTATTCACAATAGAATATAGATAACATATCAAATGTTGAAAGTGAGACATTTTGAAATGTCATGCCAAATATTGGCTCATTTTGGATTTCATGAGAGCTACACATTCCACAAAAGTTGGGACAGGTAGCAATAAGAGGCCGGAAAAGTTAAATGTACATATAAGGAACAGCTGGAGGACCAATTTGCAACTTATTAGGTCAATTGGCAACATGATTGGGTATAAAAAGAGCCTCTCAGAGTGGCAGTGTCTCTCAGAAGTCAAGATGGCAAGAGGATCACCAATTCCCCCAATGCTGCGGCGAAAAATAGTGGAGCAATATCAGAAAGGAGTTTCTCAGAGAAAAATTGTAAAGAGTTTGAAGTTATCATCATCTACAGTGCATAATATCATCCAAAGATTCAGAGAATCTGGAACAATCTCTGTGCGTAAGGGTCATGGACGGAAAACCATACTGGATGCCCGTGATCTTCGGGCCCTTAGACGGCACTGCATCACATACAGGAATGCTACTGTAATGGAAATCACAACATGGGCTCAGGAATACTTCCAGAAAACATTGTCAGTGGACACAATCCACCGTGCCATTCGCCGTTGCCGGCTAAAACTCTATAGGTCAAAAAAGAAGCCATATCTAAACATGATCCAGATGCGCAGGCGTTTTCTCTGGGCCAAGGCTTATTTAAAATGGACTGTGGCAAAGTGGAAAACTGTTCTGTGGTCAGACAAATCAAAATTTGAAGTTCTTTTTGGAAAATTGGGACGCCATGTCATCCGGACTAAAGAGGACAAGGACAACCCAAGTTGTTATCAGCGCTCAGTTCAGAAGCCTGCATCTCTGATGGTATGGGGTTGCATGAGTGCGTGTGGCATGGGCAGCTTACACATCTGGAAAGGCACCATCAATGCTGAAAGGTATATCCAAGTTCTAGAACAACATATGCTCCCATCCAGACGTTGTCTCTTTCAGGGAAGAACTTGACAATGCCAGACCACATACTGCATCAATTACAACATCATGGCTGCGTAGAAGGAGGATCCGGGAACTGAAATGGCCAGCCTGCAGTCCAGATCTTTCACCCATAGAAAACATTTGGCGCATCATAAAGAGGAAGATGCGACAAAGACCTAAGACAGTTGAGCAACTAGAAGCCTGTACTAGACAAGAATGGGACAACATTCCTATTCCTAAACTTGAGCAACTTGTCTCCTCAGTCCCCAGACGTTTGCAGACTGTTATAAAAAGAAGAGGGGATGCCACACAGTGGTAAACATGGCCTTTTCCCAACTTTTTTGAGATGTGTTGATGCCATGAAATTTAAAATAATCTTATTTTTCCCTTAAAATTATACATTTTCTCAGTTTAAACCTTTGATATGTCATCTATGTTGTATTCTGAATAAAATATTGAAATTTGAAACTTCCACATCATTGCATTATGTTTTTATTCACAATTTGTGTCCCAAATTTTTTGGAATCGGTTTGTAAAACAGTAGTGATCATAATCATGACACTGGTGTTATCTCTTCTACTCGTCAGTGCTGTTTCTAATACAGTTTGTCAAACAGTTTCTCCTCCCAACCTCGTCCATTATCACTATAAAATATAGCAATCTATGCACAATTCAAACAGATCCGATGCATTTTGTGGTCTGCGTCGATTTATGCATACGATCCACTCTGTGCTATCATGTCTCTAGAAAGGAGCACACTGTGTGCGTGCTGCAGCAGTTTGCGTAACACAGTTAATTTGCCCAAATGGAACGTATATAGAAAATACTAACTTCTGTGAACAAGTGACCGATTTCAGCATGTATTTATAGTATAGAGGGTGGCATGCTTCAAATTCTATAGAGCCTTTAATTGGACAGAAAATCTGATGAGACGCTGAAGTGCTTCCGCCTTAAGGATAATTTGTGCCAACTTCTTCTTTGCAAAGTATATTTAGATCTTCAGTAGCCTGTCATCATGTTTGAAATCCACTGCTCGATTTTAAAGATATGTGTGAATACCTGAGGGCTTTATCACTACCAGAAGTCAGATGGCAGTTCACAAAGCCCATCGAGGTGCCATTAAAGAGGAGAGAAACTCCTACTGCTCCCTTATTTCCTGTAAGCACCAAGAAAAACAAAAACAAATGAATTTAACATAAAAAAAAAATCAATTGATTCTATTTATCAATTGATTTGTTTTGCTTGGCTAAAGTGAAGTGAAGTGACATACTGCCAAGTATGGTGACCCATACTCGGAATTCGTGCTCTGCATTTAACCCATCCAACGTGCACACACACACATGCACGCACGCACACGCCCAGAGCAGTGGGCAGCCATTTATGCTGCGGTGCCCGGGGAGCAGTTGGGGGTTCGGTGCCTTGCTCAAGGGCACCTCAGTCGTGGTATTGAGGGTGGAGAGAGCGTTGGACATTCACTCCCCCCACCTACAATCCCTGCCGGCCCGAGACTCGAACTCACAACCTTTGGATTACGAGTCCGACTCTCTAACCATTAGGCCACGACTTCCCTCAAAAAAAAAAGACAAGGATATAAAGGATGTGAGAAAAAGGTGGAAAAGGAGAGTTAGTGAGTGAGTTTATTTGAGCAAGAGAGATTTGTACCAAGTGTGTTCCCCAGGCCAGTTTTTACACTAGCTGTGTTAACTTGACTGATGCGTCCTTCATGCTCTGGTTTCACAAACACAGCCAGTCTGATATTCCAAAGGGAATGTACTGCCACCTACAGGAGAAATATACAAACACACTCACATTATGCTCTCATCAATTTAACACTTACAGACCACACCCTCCTAATTTGGTTGAAAGGTGCAATTCCAGATCTGGTGTGAAAGTACAAAACATTTTAATGCAAGACAATCAAATGATTCATATAAATATGTGATCACATGAAGTGTTCTGGACTATGACGATTTTGATTTCATAAAGTCAGACCTGTTTGAAGTCGATGTTGGTTGCACTTCGAAGCGTGGCTCTGATGTGTTCAGCCCATTCTCTCTCGCCCTGCGGGTTGTCCTGTGCGCCCACTGCATAGATATCATGTGGCAGGGAGGCGATGGACTCATCTGGGGTGAGACCCAGACCACAGCAAGTAACCCAGGTCTGAAGTGAACCAGGTGGTGGAGTGCCCCCTGCAGGCAAAATACAGAAACAACAGTGAAATTTTTTCCTGCAATATTATGCTTGAGGCCATAATATCTTTTATTGTTAATGATATACTGCATATCCATACCCATGTTCCAGGTGCCCACAAACACAGAGATGACATCCAGCTCAGACTGCTGGGAGTCCGTAGCCTTCATAAGCTGCAGAAGCCGACAAAAAGCTTCTCGTTTCTGTGAGAGACGCATCAGTGTATCAGATTTAGACCATTTAAGGTAAGCCAATTCAAGTCTTTTTCCTCACCTTCATGCTTTCAAACACAAGTTCTCTCGACGGATTGTGATGACTGTCAATGACCATTTTCAGCTTGGCAGGGCCTCTCTGAATCTTCACCAACTGCACAACTAAAACATAAAAGCAATAGATGCCATTTACTAGCCTTGCATGATAATAATGGAGACTGTCTCAGGTTTTAAGGCAAGATAAACTCACTTCTGTCGTGTGTGACAGTCTCCACGCCGAATGAGCCAGTCTTCTTGTCAAACAGCAGCACTCCTGCATCTATGTCTACCAACACTGTTTGCCTGCCGTACCTGACCACCTTGACCTTGACATGCAAACACATGCACATACATAAATGCAAACACTTGCATATTACCAGTGAGCAAAGAAACAATCAATAATGTGCTACCTGAAAGCTGTGGATAGTATTAGGTCTGGCTTGTTTTTTGGGGGCTGTGACGGACTCAGGAGGAGTGGATGGTTGCAAAGATAAGTTGTGATTGGTTACAGCTTCTTGCAAAGCTTTGAGAACCTGAAAAAGACATAATATTGTTATCATAACATTGTTATAAAGACAGAAATTGCATGCTTGTTTGCATGCTGTTTTTGTCATATGTGTCTCTACCCTTTTCTCCAGAGATGACAACAGGTTACAGAGGGTAGTGAGCTTGTGAAGTAGATTATCCATGTTTTCTTCAGGGCTCTTCCCTGTATTCTGAAAAAAAGAGAGTTTATGAGACAACAGGCATATATGAGGTAAAGTAGAAGAAGCAGAGCATTATATAGCCACGAAACTTGCTTCTACAGGTCGTTGTTGTCTTTGCACTGCATGCTCATGCAGAAGTTGCCTACACAATGCTAGGGTGCTGCTAAGACATTCTGGGGTGTTGCAAAGGTATTCTGTGTGGTGCGTTGTGATTGTTTCCTGGCACAAGTTAAAAGAGTTTGCCTCCAAGGCTCTATGATATTCTGGTCCCTAATTATGGGGTCTTAGGCATGGGTTCTCAACCTGGGGGCCTAAGACCACTAGGGGGCCTCAGAAAACTTCCAAGGGTGCAGCAGGATGACATATATATATTTTTTTTATATATATTATTGTAATAATAATAGTAACAATACAATATTAACATCATATTGAAATGCTAAAAAACATACAATTAAGATGTACTGTAAACTATTTTTCCTCAAAACACAAAATGAATTGTGGTTAATTATTATATAAACACTCAAGCAGATTTGTCATATTTACAGCAGAAATACCAGAGGAATTAACTTGCCTTATATTGTGGGGCTTTTGAATATTGAATATCAAAATGGTTGAGAACCACTGGTCTAAGGGATTTTTTTCTACCCTTTTAATCATCAGCGAGAATAAGTCAGATCACTTAGAAAAGCAACAGTAAACATTTTCCAAATGATGATTTGAGCTATTATACACTAATTATACACTAATAAACTTAGGGTTTAGGCTTAGGGCTTTGTTCAGATTCCTAATAAGAAGAATGAGCAATAGTAATAGTGATGCTTGCCTGTGCAAAGACCAATAAAGATCCCATTCCTGTTTGAACATGTAATAAATCTTTGAATCTGTGGTTCCCTATATCAGCCGCACAGAGTGCAATGCTTCATAATTTAGGTAAATGTTGCATGCGAAGCCAATTTATTAAACTATATTAAAATTTATTAGAGAAAAATATGACTGATTGATAATAGCAGCCTTATATATGTGTGTAAAAATAACATTTAGGGGGATTGTACCTGCATTGTGGAGAAGGTGAGGTGGCCACTAGGATGATCAAACACTTTTGCTAAAGTTTCCAAACTGGACAGTGTCTGGTCAATCTCACTATTGTAAACAAATCATGAATAACTTTTTTTCTTGCAAATGTAACAGTCATTATTCCTAGATTCTTGTTTCAAATTATTGCAACAGTGTGTGAAGGGACATGTGATGTTAGAGAAACAGCACCTGTGCAGACTGTCGCATGCTCGGCTGAGGATGCACTGGAAGTGTTGCAGTCCTGATGCACCTCCTTTCACATTCTCCAGGTCCTTACACACATTACCATGCAGATACTCATCCAGTAACAGGACGACCTCACAGCCTGCACTGCAGATTTAAACATTGGTACATTGACATTTTTATATACAGGCACAGACATGTGATCCAAAAGTTTGATATTGATCCATAGGTCATGTGTGAATGAATGTACCTATTTGGGCTGAGCTCCTGAAGCCTCTGCAGCAGTAAATGAGGGGCTCCTGAACTGGAAGGTGGAGGCTGGCCTGTAGGGGACATTGCACGTGGTGGAGGGGTGGCAAATGTTGAACCTGGCTTCTCATCGTCACCATCTGCACCAAGAAGACACCTGCATTTGAGCTTAAAAATGTTTCTGTTTTCACAATTGAGTCCTTCACTGTTAGGTATGAAATACATAGTTTTGTTTAATGTCTTTTATAGGCCTATGTATAATAAAGATAAATATTTATAAAAAAAAATATTATTGTAATAAATGAATCATTGTTTTCTGAAACCATTCAAATAGTGATACTGCACAAATACAACCAGGATCACACAAATTGTAGTAAATTTATACTAAAACAACGAAAACACTATAGTTTTGTATAAACTACGTTGAATCATTGTAATCTATATAGCAACCAAAATGTCCCTTCTTCACAGCACACAGGTGAGAGAGTGCTGGTTAAATGCTATAAGCTCAAAGCTGCAAACACTGATTTAAAGCTCTATTAACAACTTTTTTGAGAGATTTTTTTGTCAGTTTAGGCTTTTATCATCCCATCTTACCTGAGCTCTCATCGTTCGGCTCTGATTCACGCATAACAGGGTAAAGCAAAGGGGCCACCAGACCTTTGTGTGGGTGTTGATAACCCACAACTAAATCATTAAGAGTACGGAAACAATTCACTTGCACTCCCTGTGTGGCCTGAAACAAAAAAAAACACATACAGGCAAACAGAGTCAGAGATCAGGACAAAATAAGTATTTAAAATATGCTTTACAAAATTTCACAATTATATCCTGATTAAGGGAAGGTGGAAAGGGAACATCAGTGTTTTAGAAGATTAACAGGAAAAATCATACTATCAAAAGTGTGACAAATTTCATTACAAAATGTGTATGCCGACAGATCTTGAACTTTTTAGTGTTTAAACTTTTGATCACAGCTTAATAATTTAAAAAGTTTTATTTATATTTTAAAATTGGCTATCCTTTTCATTAAATAAGAAATATTTTGAATTCTAACAGACCTACACACCAAAAAATAATTTGAGACGCTATATCCTGCATAAACTAAAATAGGAAGGCAGAAAATGCAGAACTGCTAGGTTTTCCACAACAAGAAGTTGGTCTAGGTAGGGTAACGCCCAAAACATTTCAGTTTTTCCGCTTTATGGACCAAAGATACAATTACATTATGATGCCCTCATTCTTGCGTCTGCCAAACTCCACATACCGCGAACAGCCCTAGCCAGCTACCCACTGTGCAAACAAGTGCACACATACACACACACACACACACACTCTCTCTCTCTCTCTCTCTCTCTCTCTCTCTCTCTCTCTCTCTCTCTCTCTACTTAAACCATCAGGCATCATGACAAATAAAATAACCCGCTCTCTGAATGCCTTTTTTTAGAAGCTTGTATTTTCAAAGCATGGTCGATGAAACCATTTTGGCAAAAACATTTAATTATTTCCCCTAAAATCTCCAAATAGCAGCATGTTTTCCTTCCAAGAGTGCAGTTCTTGAAAAGCGATTAAAAGAAATCAGACACTGGGAGGGGGAGAATACTCAGAAAATGCTTATTTTTCACAACACAAAGCAACTTAATATGACTCTTCTTGTGCATGTATATGTTATCCATTCTGTGTTTTAAAAACGGATATTAACCTTAGTGTTTCTATATGAAACACACTAACATATCACATCCATGCATAGATAAGAATTAGCAAAAAGACCAACAATCTAGTACTGCTGTGTGGCCAGAATCTTTGACACAGAAACAATTATGTCACACATATTTTAATCTCCACACAGACAAACAAACCCATTCCAGTCAATCCCTACTGGATCAGGAGCGTGGGTGCAGGAGGAATCTGTGTGAAACATTTTATTGACAGCGAGTGCCACCGAGGTCAATTTGAAACCACGCAGCTGCATGCTTCAGACAGCAGACAAGAACAAGTCTGCTTCTTTTTTGAGGAAGAACAAGAAGAAGTGAAAGTAACTAGATTAGTGTCAAGTAATTTCCATGTGAAATTGCAAATTCATTCAAAGGTAAAACCATAATTTAAGGTCATCATCCTGCCTAATTTTTTACTTCCTTACTTGTGACTGTGGATATGATTAGCAAACTCCTTTGTCTGCTCACCTGCACAGCCAGTAACCCATCTGCATCAGGGAGGATTCGGTATGTATGAACATGTCGCTGGAACCTATGGACAAGACAGACAGACTGTTGAAGATAATACAGTAAAATAAATATTCTTAAATGAATATTCTGTCGTGTCTATCAAAATGTAGTGAATGTCTTTCTTCTATGGATGTTCATGCTGCTCTTTTCCATACAATGAAAGTGAATGGTGACCATGACTGTCAAGCAAGATTTTCACTGAAGAGCAACTTAAACTAGTCTATTTTTAACTCATATGGCTTCACAAGACTGCACATGTTCTGTGTACCATATTTATAGTGCTTTTTGCCCCTCTTAAGATCTCATCAGCTTGTACAGAAGAGATCAGCTCAGACATTCTGCTAAACTTCTCATCTGATGTTCAGGAAAATAGATAGCCAACCAACCCTTTAAATAATCGCATAAATGGAACATTATGTGGCTTTATGAAACAACGTGTGCACTCCTGACATTGATGGTTTCCATGGTCACCACAGGGCAGCATGTTCAATTCTGAAAGTAGGGTAAAAGTTAGTTTATACCATATACAAGGCCACAGTCAAATAAAAGACAGCCTGTTAATGTGGTCACTGAGGCCATCAGTATGTGTCATATCATACAAGATCATATTTCTGTACCCATAGTAGGTTAGATAAACCAGAATTTGTGCTCATTTGCATTTGGCCACACAACCTGAAACACGTATTCAACTGAGCCCAATGAAGACACAATTAGAAAGCTCAATGTTTCCAGGTAATCTAAAAAAAGAGAACAAAGCACAGAGAGGAAGTGTGACTGTGTGAGTAGATGTTTTGCATGTGAACTGTTTCAGAGAGAAGAGATGAGGTAGAGGGTAAAGGGAATGAATGAGCCAGAGCCAGACAACGAGCGAAAAGGAGAATGAATGAGAGAGAAAGAAAGGGAGAGCAGTTGAAGCTGGAGGGTTGAGTCTACAGGAATGTGTCTGGCTGTGGGCCGCAGTGGAGAGAAAGCAGTGTGGTCACTGGAGCCTGTTCCCTTCTACAGGGGCCAGAGACAGGAGGAAAACAGGGAAAACTAAGGCCTGAATAAAACTGGGGCCTAGAGGGACTGCTGTAAACTGGATCTTGTCTCCTGGAGCTCATGTGCATTGAGATAGAGAGTCCTAAACTATCTGAAAGGTAGCCCCAGCCCCATCTTGCCAAAGGTCTGCTGAAACCTGATGGGGAAGGCAGACACATGCTGTAAAATCCATCTCACAGGCACAGACTGTAGAAAAGGACTACAATAGTTCATTGACTTATTGGCAATACCTGGTAACTATTGTAATTTACTTAAAAATGTCATTGTCACCAGGAAGTGCTGTGAATAGACAGCTGGGTGTGGTGCCAAACTCATTGTAGGTAAATGTATCACATCACAAACAAGTGTGTGTAAAATCTGGAATACACTATATGACTTTTTAACTGTTTTTAAAAGCTAGGCACCATAACTGGTGTGACTGGTCATCACACACCAAACGACTGATGATCATACAGTCGCCGGGGTATATTTGTAGCAATAGCCAACAGTACAGCTCAAAATGATCAATTTTTCTTTTATGCCAAAAATCATTATGATATTAAGTAAAGATCATGTTACATGAAGATATTTTGCTAATTTCCTACCGTAAATATATCAAAACTTATTTTTTGATTAGTGATATGCATTGCTAAGAACTTTAAAGGTGATTTTCTCAATATTTAAATTTTTTTTCACCCTCAGATTCCAGATTTTCAAATAGTTGTATGTCGGCCAAATATTGTCCTATTCTAACAAACCATACATCAATGGAAAGTTTATTTATTCAGCTTTCAGATGATGTATAAATGTCAGTAACAAAAGATTGACCGTTATTTTTGTGGTGCAGGGTTACAAATTTCATGTTGTTCTGAGCACAACAAACTCATGCAGAAACACATACCTCATTGCTAGAAGATATGTGTTGCAAATCTGGCTAAAAATATCAAACATATTTGATATCCTCTGACTGGCTGAAAGCATATTCTGAATATAAAAAAAAAAAAATCAAAGTATGTGCATATTATACACTATGTTAATTTTGGATGAAATCTTTAAATTCTAACCACCCAAAATCTGCAAACTGGTTCTGCCTTTTGGCAGCTAGCATTGACTCATTACTCATCTGCAATTGTGTACAGAAGTTGTGTAGTGTATTCCATTCTTGAAGTGTTTTACTCACAGCAGACACAAGGCGTAGGCTCCAGGCACAGATTCGCTGTCCCTCACCAAGAAGCTGCCGTCTCTCCCCGCACGGGCCAGCAGCTCTTCAGCTCGAACACGGGTGATGTCCCGATGGTACCACGCTGCTGCTGTCATGATGCTTTCAAAAGAGCGTCCTAGCAGAGTATTCTACAGTCTAATTTCCAAAAACCAGAGAGGTTGACACAAGAGTGCTGAAAGATCTCATATTGATACTGTTGATCTCCAGTGATGCCAAAACTGGAGGTCCATACTGTCATCCCCTCTCTGTCAGAAGCTGAGCATGCAGAATCAGATCCAGAGAGTGTTACGACGCCCAAAAGCTTTGTTATTTACACTGTCTATTGTGTTTGCCTTCCCATGAGCATTTGCGTTTTAAAGGCAGAATGCGTATTTGGCTTGAGGGCAGATCCAGGACCGGCCTCCTCCTCTTGTGATCTGTGCCGACTCCACTTGTGAGAGTGGAGCGTCCATACGCATGCTGCCCACCCCACTGACAAACACTCCTATTGTCTGGCAGCAAACATCCTCTGTGCAAGCATATCCAAGAAGAGGAACCAAGAGTGAAGACAAGCACCAGCTCCAGACTGTGCAGACATGAAAATGGCAGTGGAGCAGTACCACCACAAATTCAAATACTTTTCCACTCAGTTGGTTTTGCCTTATAAGGGCAAGGCAACACCCCTCTGAGAACTTCAGCTGATGTCTGCAAACTCTACTAAAGGACAGTTAACTCCAGCCAGAGGTTCACCAACAAGCCTTAGGTTAAGAACTAGACCTGGACTCCATAAGCAAAGATGGAAAACCTGAGGGTCGTTTTGAAGACATAAAAACAGAACAAATGGACCCTTGGAAAATGGAAGGAAGTGCTTCACAGCTCCAGATGGCAGAGGAGGAAAAGAGCAGAAAAAATAAAAACACCAACCTGAATTCCTCTGAGTGACCTCACGTCATCAGTGATGCATGAACCGGAGCGCAGCACTTTAAGAACTTCCAATTTCTCTCATTCTTTCTTTGTATCCTTCCCAGGGATCTTCAGAAAAACCCATCCTGTCCCATTCACAATCACGCTGTAACTAAATCATGGTCACATGCTTTGAATCGGTATCTACAGCTCTCTCCCGGTCATCTGCTCACAGCTTCAGAAGATCTGGGTTACTGTGCTACGCTTCCAGTTGTTATTCTCTCACTCCTTTTTGGCTTTCCAGCTCTCTCTCTCTCTCTTCCTCTAGACTCTCTCTCCGTCTCCCTCTCTCTGTCCAGGAAGTGAAGAACACAAGCTCCACCATATGGATACGATCTTCCCCTTTCTCTGCGTCTCTTGTTTTGTCCTCCTTCTCCTCCTCCTGCCCTCCTTTTCTTCTCTCTTGCTGTTTCCAGCTGCTTGACTAACAACATCCCTCACTACTCAGCAAAAACTGTCTGCAAACCTCACCACCAAACACAAATAAAGCACTCCACCCCCAAATCTCTGTTTGTTGTGAGTGGGCTATAAAAAGTAATTGTTTTTCCACTATTAAGTAGCTATGAAGGAAGTCAGGCAGTCCCTAGAAGTTTCTACCGCACCCTTCATCCATAGTGTTGTCTGTTTTTAACGTTGTGGCAATAGACCACAGCAGGTCACATGAGGGTTCAGGTGTTGCACGTGCAGGAGCTTTCAGAGGTGCCAGCATTGAGAGGGCCACCGATGAAGACAAATGATCACAGAATGTAAATAATCTTTATTTTTATCCCCCTGAATATGTAAGCCTGAATGTTTGTGCACACTTTTCCACCTCTGCTCTTGCTGTGGCTTCGATACCTGCATGGCTCCGATTTGCATTTAAATTTTGCATTTGAAGTCAACTTGAATTGCTGTTAGCAACCTACTGTACTTTCATAATGTGATGCATTTTGGAGTGAATTTGTTTTTTGTTTTTTACTTGATTTTATCCATCCCAAATTAATTGGATGGATTTTAATTTCAAACTCTTGCTTCTGGCTAAAATTGCTTCTGAGTCCATAATATTGCTTTCTCCAGTGAAAAAAAGATGTCACATCTGAATCAGGAGTGAAATATGCACAGATTAATCACAATTCTTAACAAAGATGCGAGGACAGCAGGGGGTGGATTTTTTATAGTAGTATTCATATGGATTATAGACTATTCTGGCCTGAAGCAACAGTTTAAGGTTAAAATGCAGCTTTTCACTTCAGAAGATGTTAGCTGATGGACTGGAGTTGCGTGGATTGCTTGTTGTATGTTTTAATCAACTGTTTGGACTCTCTTTCTGACGGCACTCATTCACTGCAGAGGATCCAATGGTGAGCAAGTGATGTAATGCCAAATTTCCCCAAATGTCCCAACAAACTCAACAACATCTTGGATGGTCTGAGGGTGAAGAAAGTTTTAGGAATACTTTATTTTTGGGTGATCAAATAAATAAATAAATAAGTGAGTGAGTGAGTGAGTGAGTGAGTGAATGAATGAATGAAACACTTAGTAATGAGTATTTTTATCTAATTTCTCCAGTTAAATTATCTAAAAAATAAATTGACATACAGAAATTATCAAGACTTTTGATATTTCTTAAAGCACTACCCTGTATCTACCTGCAAAACGTTTATTTTGTCTTGCTGCATCAGCAGATTTTTTCTCCACTTTTTTCACGTTGTTTATACTTAAAACAAATGAAAAAATATCATACATTGTCCGAAAGCTGTGGAAATATCTTTTGAATGTTGCTTCTCTTATTTCAAAGATTGAAAATTTTTAGATATTTTTAAGTAAAAAAAAAAGATTCATTAAAAACATGAAGAAGTCATATTTGGAGTGTACACCTGCTATTAACATCTGAGTGTGATCCAGATTCTTTAGCTGGCTGGTTATGGATACATGAAGGTCACACGGTTGAACATGCCAGTTTTTCTTTGTTCTTTTCTGAAGGTACAGTCCATCCAATTACCCCCTGGGTCATGTTTACAAAACACACAATGGATTACGTCCATCTCTGACTAAGGCTAAGCCATCTAAGACATGCTCTAAGTGTCCAACATTTCATACAGTCACAGAATCTATTTCTTCTCTTCCACCTGAGGGAATATTGGCCTTTGTTAGCACCAAAAACGGGCAAAGAACTGTTTCCAGAGTTTTTCTTGGCAAACTGTTTAGATGGATCATGACTCAAACTGCACACTAAAACTCCCCAATCCTAGCCCAAGCAGAGCACATCACATTAATTTCTGACTGCATTGGCCGCTAATTCAGAGTGAGCCATTAAGACTAGCAAAGATCAGACTAGCAAAGAGCATTACCTACTTATTCCAAAGTATTATGAGAAGCAAACAGATGATAGAAGAGGATTTGCCCTCTCTAAAGATAGATCCCTAGTGCTTAAATAGAAATATATGGCTATTTAAATTGCTTGATTTAAAAACACCTATGAAAATAGTATTACATTGTAGATCTACTAGCCTACTTTCTACAAGTGAGTAGTATTTAAAGAAAATATTTGAAAATTGAGAGACACTCGAGTCAACTTTCTATCATTCGAGTAATACGTTACAACAATGTTTGTGTATTTTGTCTGTCTTAGAACCGTGAGGAGATAAGAAAAGGTCTAAGACATTAGGAAAGAGGATTATGAATACAAGCCAAGCACATGCGCGTTAACAATTGGCCCCTTCATCCTGCGCTGTTCCCCAACCAGCTGCTTGACTCAAAATGTTTCTCGTTGCACATGTACAGTATTTATGTGAAGCATTCGTATAGTTTGTATTTTTTATCTTTTATTTTTCAGTTTGTATAGGGTAAATATTTATATATAGTATACTTATAGTTAAAATCTGTCAGTAGGTTAGTTGTGTATAGGTTTATAGTGTTTTTTTACTTCATTGTTGTATGGTACGACATTTCGTTCCACTGTATGTCCCCGCATGTAGCAGAATGACAATAAAGCTCAACTTGACTTGACTTGATTTACTGAAAAAAATATATATAAATAAATAAATAAACCAAACTCAACTTAAATTTTCTCTAATCAGACATGATTTCTTCCTGAGTTTTAGGTAACAGGCTGCATGTCTGCAGTCTTTAGATAAGTCATTTCAATTAGTCATTTGGGGAGTGACTGAGTGTATGAGAACACAGGAAATGAAACCAAGATGTTTATTGCAAAGTTGAAAACAGAATTTGGTTTGGAAATTCTGAGATGTGAACCTTAGTAAAAGTATTTGTGGCTTGGAGATAGCAAAGTCATGTGTTGTCATCTAGACCACCCGATTTGAATATAACTCTGAACCAAAATCACATATGAAACAATTATCGTTAAATGTCATTTTCAACATTCCTTTTATGACAAAAAAACTAAAAAAGAACATATTTGCGATTTGCAAAAAGTAAAGTCTTACTTAAACAGTTTTTTAAAGTAAAAACATCCTAACCATGTAAAAACTTCATATGCCATTGTGTCTAATTAGTGACTAACTTGTATATACACATTGTTTTTGCAAATATTTTGCACAAAAAACAATGGATGCTGACTTTAGGAGTGTGTTTGTTCAAATGGGCATCAGTTAGATAGAGCTGCTCATGTTTCTAACCCTGCTGGCATAAACAGTCAGGCAGATCTTGACTAAGAGGTCACAAACACATGTGGACCTTCACATGCAATAGATAAATTAGGTTGTGAAACACTCCAATACAAGCCGTTTTTAAGAGCTAGACTTATTAGTCAGAAGTTTTTACAGGTTATAACTTTTATCCAAAGTTTTGTCATGAAACTCCTCCACAAATATAACACATGAAACCACCCCATAACAGATCTATATAGGTGGAGCTGGGGAAGGTGGAGGGTTTCTGAAGCATGCTGCAACTGCTATAACAAGCACTAGCAGTGTCATGGTGCATACGTGCATGAGGATACAGGAACACGCCGACAAGGAGGTAAACTCAAAATAACAGTCTTTAATAAATCCAAACAAGGCAGGGCAAGACAAAGCAAGGTAGACACAGACAGGAACACTGGGGAGTAACGAGTAGACCAGATGAAATCAAACTGAATGAACAGGACTATAAATACACAGGATAATCATAGATGATGAGAAACACAGCTGGACAAGAATGAACTAATAATCACACTAGACGAGGACAGGAAACAAGCCAAATAAAGAAACATGAGGTGGGAACACATGACAGAGGTCTGACAAGCAGAGTATTTGAATGTTGAGCAGCAAGCTCAATGGCTGCTGATGTGAGAAAAAATCAGTTGTGCCATGTGAATGATGATGTGATTATATCAGATTGAGTTAGAACCTATAGGCCATCTAAAGTTTCATTACAGAACTTTGTATAATTTTTATTTATAATATAACTAATGAACTCCCACTACAACCAACGTAAGTGGTCTTTTTCAGTGACAGAAACTTCAAAAGGTCTTAGGTCTTACCTTACATTCATGAAGTAATTGCAGTCTGTTAATATTTTTTTTGTTCTGTGATCATTTACTATTGTACATTCAGGTATGACAAATGTATTGATATTATCTGTATTTTAGTAATCATGAATTTCACATAATTAACCAGTTGGTGTCAGAGTGAACAGAGCATAATAGTGATCAAAACACCTTTACATGCCATTTGAGCAGAGAGCACAAGTTTACATCAGTCACTACTTCCATTAATATCAATATGTTCAAAACTGCATTTCCCATTCAACACCCTTTAAATGAAGCCCTTAAAGGATGACATATAATAAAAATAACTTTAACAAAAGTGCTTTGATTAATATATTAATTATACTGACATATTGTTTTAACAAACCCTTTTTCTAATTTAGGTTATCTTAGAAAGAGTGGGGACTAAAAACAGATCTTTTCAGCAGCTGTGTTTTAGGTACATCATGTAAAACAACTGATAGTGTCACCTAGTGGCATGGATGCATAGTCATTCAAAAAGATGATCAGTTACCAGTGACATTGTAGATATGCGATGGTTTATCAAGTTTTTGCATTCCGCTTGTCTATATAAATATATAGCTGAAGGTTTCAGCATTACTGCAGATGCATTTTGACCTCTTTAACCTCCTTTGTAAGTGTGATTGATAGACCTATTTGTTAAGCCATGCTAACAACATTAGAGTTATCGAATAGCAAATGGGTTTCTCACTGTGAATTTCAGGTAAGTTATGCCTAAGAAATGTTGAGTATAGTGTACTGGGCAGTGCAAATACTGTAGTAACAGCCAGCCAACTGTTAACTGTTTGTACTGTAAGTCATGTTCACACAAAAAAAACTGCTTTTGAAGAAGCCGATGTTCTAAAATAGTCACACCCACCTCATTCCCTCAAAACTCTAGCAGACCGATGCCAAGAAAACCATTTATGAATTTATTATACCAACAGGAACAATGTGTGTAGGAGTTTTAAAGCTGATTGTTCTTTGATGTCTGTCCAAGCTCATCCTGTTACGATGAGCATGCTGTATGTTATGAAGCTTTAGGAGCAGTTGTTATTATTATTCTGGCCTCATGACATGGAAAGTGATGCCATGGTGAGGACATCCCCTAAATGGACACATGCTATGTTGGAGGTGGAGCTCTGAACACAGACAAGAGATGCAAGCGTATTATCACTGTTCTGTCGTCCAACCAAATGAACCTGACGCTGACTCTCTCATTCATACATGTACTCCTCAATAGCTAATCCCTAAGTCCAATTCTGTGTCTATTTTTATACGTATTCTAGCCAGAAAAAGACGATGCTAATCAACTAATAGGATAGAGAGTGAAATGAACATTTTATAACATAGGCTGTGTAAGCCAAAGAGAGGGAGGAGAGTTTGCACTATAAAGGCAGACAAGACAAACTGGGAATCACACTAGGAAATTATCAACACTAGCTACGGTGCTCACGTGCAACAGTCAAGACCAAAAGCAGAAGACACCCTCTCAAAACCAGGTAAGATCTGACCTGTCATCACACTGAAAAATGCACTTAGACTTTGAGGTGCAAGTTAAAGAGTTTAGGACAGCTGTTAATTTGGATTCAGTTTATGTTCATTGTGAAGACGCATAACTGTTCACTATAGGAAGATTGAAATGTAGCGTAGTATTTGTACATTTTCAGAAAAAATTGTACTAAGGTTTTCAATAGGATGGCACCCTTTCAAAAGGTACGCATTTGTACCTCATGTAGCCTAAAGGATGTATTTTAGTACATAAATGCACATATTAGTATATAAATGGTACATTTTAGTACCTTTAGAAACAGATACTGCTCCAGTGACGGTTTTTGTACCTTTTTTCTGAGAGATACTACCGTGTAGACTACAGACTGAGGAGCATCGGTCGTTTGCATAGGCCTATTCAGTGTTTTGCTTTCCAGTTATTCCTTTAACTAAACATTATGCTGATTGATATAACCCTAGCCTGAAGGAATGAGGTCATCTTTATCACGAATATTAATAGTTGATCACGAGAACGATAATCATCTAAATGTGACATATCATGCTTAGACTTTGCATCTTGATTGCACTTGAGAAAAGATTATCATTGTGTTTTGTTATAATTTTATTTTTGTTTCGTTTTATTACTTTTGAACCACACAAGCATGAGTGTGATGGATGAATTTTGCTTCCTAAATAAGTGTGTTATATTTCATGTGATTATTCGTACTCATTTACACATTAATAGTAATTAATTAATCTTATTTGTTGGGTATACTTATGCTTAGATTTTGAAACATTTAAATATTATTTAAAATATGTATTTTTAAATATTTCCAAAGGCCATGCAGTCCCACATTTTAAAGGAATTTAACTTGTTTTCTGTTCGAATGTTTAATGCATATTTATATAATGTATTTAGCAAAGTACAACTCATTTTGCACAAATTGTGTGCAAACTAAGTGACAAAGATGACTAAGCACTCAAGCATAGTGCGTGAATATTCAAAATACATTGCAGTAAGTTGGCCTCATTCACAGAGACGCATTAGAAACAGATAAGAGCTAATCCTGAGTGCGGCTTCTCCGGAGGATTATGAAGCAGTCTATCGTTAATGCTAATCTCAGTTTCCCTGATTAGCTCTAGTGGATTGAAATCTCAGCAGGACAACATACAAACATGAATGGTTTTCCAAACACTATTCTTAATTCAGGGAAGGATGTTGGTACTTTTAATGTTGCTAAATCACATGACTGCCCTCTACAGGCTTATTTTACACTCCATCCTTTTCACTTGTTATTTCAGAAAGCCTCAGGTGACTTTCCATAACCATGGCAAAGTAAGTTTGTGCATATTCATTTATTCCAACTATTTATAAATACTTGAAATATGAGACATATGACACATTTAAAGGCATTTAAGACCATAATTTCTCTGTATCCTACAGAGTATTCAATGTTTTATTCATATTTATGACACCTAGATTAAGCAGCCTGTTCACTAGTAGTATTAAATCTGTAGAAATCTTTGTGGTCTTCAATCCTAGTGGATTACCAGATTATAAGAAATCCCTTTTAGAGTGGATTGACAGGATTACCACAAGAGTTTAAAAGTAACAGTGCAAAGCTTAGTATATGCAGATGACTAATCACCTCATGGAACCTAACATTAAAAGCATGCAAAAGCAAATGATATTGTACTCTCATAATGATTATCAATGTTTAAGATTTTAATGTCGTTTCTACAGGGTTTTCAAGAAGACTAGTGGCAATGGTTTGGTAAGGCTTCCCTTATTACATATTTACACTTCCCATTACATGTCATCTGCTCCACACGCACATGCTCTCAACCAGGATTGCCAGATCTGAGTATCAAAACTAGCCCAATGCCCAAACATCAAAACACAAAACATGCCACTCCGAGACCTAAAATTGATATTTTGCATCACACACATTTTTAAATCACTATATAGGCTGGTAGTAATTATAAAAATGTGTAATATGTTGAACCTTTGCATTTTATGCAATATGTCAAGTTGGGAAAACAACAACCCCCCTCAACGGGAAAACCACAGAATTGGCAACCCTGCTCTAAACATATTTATAATACACAAGCACACGTGATAATCATCTCAGTAATCATTTATTACAGTTATGCCTTTATTTGGGGAGAAGAGACTTTGTGGACCATGTGGAACGTGTTGACCTAGTTGGTACGTTCTCGGCTACTTTTACGTTGTTTTACATAGATTATTCCCTAAGATTGTGGTAAATTTTGAACTTTTTTCAAATTAAATATATATATGTATATCTAAACACACTACTCTAGTTCAAAAGACTTGTAATTTCCCTCTCAGATGGGGTGCTCAAAATTGATCCTTCAGCTCTTAATGGAAGAAAAGGTATGATTTAATCTAATACATTATCATTAAATTAATTAATTTAGACACTTGATCTAAATGATTGAATTTTTTAGTGTGGATACAGCTTGCATGTGCCTTCCGCTATGGACGAGAGGATCTGGATGTGATTGGAGTTTCCTTCAGAAAAGACATCTGGATAAAGCGCATTCAGATGTATCCCTTTGAGGGAACCAAGCCCCCAAACACTCCAATGCAGGATGCGCTTTTGAAGAAAGCTGGAGACCAAGGACATCCCTTCACTTTTGATGTAAATTCACATTTATGCATCAAGCATTGAGAAAACAATCAAGGATGTCCTTCACTGGTGTCTCTTCTGTTCTGTATCAGATTCCAGCACATCTTCCTTGCTCGGTGTCCCTTCAACCAGCACCAGAGGATGCTGGGAAGGTACAGTAGCAGAAAAACATGCACATGTGCAAATACACTCACAAACAGAAAACTATGATTCCCTAATATGTAACATGTCTACTTTTACAGCCTTGTGGGGTTGACTATGAAGTCAAAGCCTATATTGGAAATGAAGAAGACGAGACAGATGAAAAAGTTGACAAGAAGTATATACTGCTCCATTTTAAAATAAAGATGCTCGCCATCAAAATGAATACATTTTTATTCTGATTCCAATATTTCTACCAATAATAGGGACACTTGCCGTCTGATTATTCGGAAAATTCAGTATGCACCCAATGAGCTAGCAGCCGGACCTAAAACTGACCTCAACAAACAGTTTATGACTGCAGACAAACCAATTCATGTGGAGGCCTCCATGGAGAAAGAGGTACAGTGTTTTAAATGCCTGTAGTTGATCATTTATGAAATGGTGATGGTTTCGTCATTTGCAGTTCTATGTCTCTTCATTCTCGGTTGATTTCTCACCCTTCAGCTCTACTATCACGGAGAGCCCATTCCTATCAAAGTGAAAGTGAATAATGAAACCAGTAAAGTAGTGAAGAAAATCAAAATCAGCAGTAAGTATTTTTATTATTCATATTAGTAAACTAAACAGCCAGTTTTCACTCATTTAAACTACTTAAAAGTGATATATATATCATGATATATTAATGGAAACTTTAATGGTCCCTTTGGGGTCTCTATGGTAATTTGTTGCCTTCTATTGATGGCTTGTTAAAAACATGAATTCCTAATGGAATATGGCCCAAAACACACTACTGGACAGGGTTGCCAGGTCCATGTAACAAAACCAGCTCAAAGGTCAATTTCACAGAAAACCCACATGTTTGTTTTGGTTTGAGATGCGGTGGTCCCTTGTGACATCTAGTGGTTAAAAATCGTATATAACACCTTTAAGAATGATTCATTATTGCTTTTAAGTAGATGTGTTTCCCACAATGATCCACAATAAACTTTAACTCATTGTATGTTTCAGTTCACCAAATTACAGATGTACTGCTTTACTCAGCGGACAAATACCACAAATGTGTCCTGAGTGAAGAATTTGCGTGAGTGCACAGAACTTCACATCACATTTGTGAATTTGACTGAGAATTTTTAGTATTATTTTTGTAGCACATTTAATAAATAATATTAAATAATATCATACTCAAATAATTATCATAATTGTTCACATCATGTTTGTTTTTGATTGTTCTTGAGAGGTGAACAAACCACTTTTTGTGACAGGGACCAAATTAATGCGAACTCCACCTTTGACAAGGAATATAGAGTCACTCCTCTGCTTGCCAATAACAAAGAGAAACGTGGTCTTTCACTGGATGGCAGACTGAAAGATGAAGACACTAACCTGGCTTCTTCAACAATGTCAGTTAATCTTTATTACAACAATTTTATATTTATCTTAAAAAAGTAGATGTATAATGTAAAAGTCAATCTGTATCAGACAGATTTTCATGCTTATAGTTCAAATAGCATCTCTGTATTTTTATACAGTACAAAAAAAAAATGCACAGGCAGATAAACAAGGGGACTTATCTAAATCTCTGTATCTCTCTGCAGTCTGCTACCCAACACGGATAAACAAATGCAAGGCCTTGTTGTTTCCTACAAAATTAAGATTACCCTGGTAATGGGAGGTGGTCTCTTGGGAAGCCTAACATTAAGGTTTGCATCTTTACATTTCATCCCAGTGTCTCAGTGAGGAGTCATAGAAGAGAGCATTTTACCTCCTTTCTCTAATGACTTTTACTGTGTTATTAAAGAAGATGTTTCCCTTGATAATGCCCAAACACTACTTAACAAGGAACAGTCTGTTTAGAGTTACCTTGTCATTAACCCACAATTAAAATAAATCCAGCAGTACACGGTGTGATGTGGTTTACCATTGTGAACAGTGAAAGTACTGTTTATCTTCTGTACACAGTGATATTACCGCTGAACTCCCCCTGGTTCTGATGTCACCTAAACCAGCAGGTGAGGTTTCTGTTCTTTTATATCTAAAATGAGGGGGGCTTGTGTATGTGAGGTATATACAGCCCAGTCTTCCAAGGACAGTTCTGTATTTGTGACCACAACATATTTTAAGTTTCATTTTACCCTGTTTATAAAGTGGCACTGCTATGAAATATTCTAAAGAGCATAATTTTCTTGTTTTCTAACTGCATCCGTTCTCAAATTGAGCAGAAGTGTAAGTATCAATCTAAACTTTTTTCCCATGTTGAGAAGGAATGTTAAACTTCTTTTTGTTTTGAATCATTGAGGCCTAAACAAAAATTATTTATTTATTTTTTAATCCAGGACTGATATCAACCTTGAATAGACTCTACAGCCAGTGACGGAGAGGAGCAAGTCAGAAGGAGAAACACTGAATAGATGCAGATTCCAAACAACTTCATTTCATGAGCCATAGACTATAGATGCTTCCTTGTTGCAAATACCTGTGTAAAAGTAATTAGCTGTATAATGTTAAAAATGGGCTAAAGGCCTTGTACACTAAGATGAACTCAATGACATTGAAATCAAGCATTGGTCTAATGCTGATGTCATGTTTATTTCTTCTGCCTTTATCATGGGATCTCGGTTTAATGATGATTTAGTTTCTTTTTGTATGTAAATGTAAAATATGAGTAGTAATGAACAACTTACAATAAATGTATTATTATAATTATATTTGTTTTTGTTTTCCTGTCTGTGGTGATGGTGAAATTAATAAACATTGGACTGTTATTTGGACCACTATCAAAGTCTATTCTCATCCTTCAACATGTCTTTATATAGATGCCTATAATTTGGTATGCATCATGTAACATTAGTTACATAAAAGAAGAAAGGTATGTGTATATATAGGCGCCTGATTTCTTTTTTCAAATCTTATGAATGTTATGAATATTAATCATCTGTTAACAGGTTAATGCAGTGACTTTCACTGGTAACGATTGAGTCGCCGTTTCTGAATGAATGACTCTTTTCCTGGTTGCACTAGCAGCAGTGGATTAGCTTTAGCAGTGTCAGTATAAACTGCATATTAGTCTGAATTCACCTCAAACCGCAGCGGTGTTACACTCAAGGTCACCTAAACAGAGCTGCTGGACGACAAAGGTAAGCTTCACTTTAGTGTTATGCTATACATTCGTGTACTTTGTCGTGTAGTTCACCGCAAAAGCGCATAAACATCGTGACAAAACGATGAAGAACAGTGACTGCGTCACTTTCAGTGTCTCCTATTGAAACTATTGGTTAGCATAACCATGAAGGGAAAATCACAAACCTATTCCTAAGTGCATGTTTGACGAACGCTGTATTTTAAAGAGTTCCGGTTGTGCTATTTAAAATACAAATCCTTTGCAGTTATGTCGAGAAATATCGCTATAGTTTCTGTAAATCTGTAGGACAGACTGTTGCGAGGTCTGTAATCATGTTGTCAAATGTCATAGTAAATATGCTGGGCAAAAACAGCATAAAGATTTGAACGCCATATTGATTTAAGGCAAACAACTCCATAACACTCAGCATCTGACTATACACTTAAATAGCAATTGCGTGATTTTTGTAGCTAACTTAGCCCACATATACTGTTCTGCATCGGTGTATCATAATAATACTGGCCGTGTGAAGCTCCCAGCATGCACTGCGTGCACTACGCAGTTTCCGGTTAGCTGCTGGCTACCGTTAAACACCGGGATGATCAGACCTCATTCACCAGGCCCGTGTGTTTCAAGTAAACCCGCTGGTCTTCGTTACTGGAACTGTAATATCGATGATTACCGGCAGCAGAACGAGAGTGACAAGCAGTGGTCCGCTAGACGTCAGTTCATTGTGAAACACATTGAAGAGTACGAGAGAAATGCTCTTGATAAGCTGCTGGCCCTGTCGATGGTGTGGGTTAACCATGTTTTCCTGGGATGCAGGTGGGGACTGGATTCAGTAGGATTTGGGAATTAGGTAGTTTGGTTATTTTTGGCGGGAGTTTGAGTGAATACTTATATCACAAAAGTCCTGGTCAAGTTTATTTTATGTCATATTTATACAGACCATCATAATTGCAAAGTTATACATTAGTAATGCCAACCAAAGCATGTCAACATTATGGCTGTTCTTTCTTTGACAGGTATGGCTCCCAAATGATGCACAAGGTGCTTGAGATGGCAGAAGGGATTGATGTTGGCGAAATGCCCTCGTATGAACTAGTTCCAAGCACCGAAGCAAAAAAGAGGCCATATTCATCTGATGGAAGTAAGTCTATCAGTGCTTGAAATCAATCTGTCTGTCTTTTTATCGATCTATCAATCTTCCCATGTGTCACATTTTTATAAAACGTTTTTCAGCATTGAAACTTTTTGTGGGTGTTTTGCATCAAATAAACAATGTAAATATTTTATTCTGCATTTAAACAAAACAAAATATTAAGTAATCATATTTGCATGCAAATGGATATTTTAATCATGCAATATTTCATATCTCAGGTGAAGAGCCCATGAGGAAGATGCCTGTGTCAAAACTCACATCTAGACCTCGATTTGAACCGGTACACTTTGTAAGTGGGGGAAGCAGCGGCAGTGGAATCGGAGAAACTGACGAAAAAGAAAACGAGAAGGAGCGCAGGAGGGGTGAGATGAATGACGTAAGACAAAGGGAACCAGATCATCCGCCGTACAATGGTAACCGTGGCAACTGCTCCTCTTCCTCCTCGGGCTCCCTTGAGACCAGGAGGTACGGTAATGATTCTTGGCCTGAGCACAGAAGCAAGGATATGGCCTCGGGCGGCACATGTGGGCTTGGCTATGGCAGCAGAGGGTCCACCCCGAACTTCATGGGCAAAGTGCAGCAGGAGTACACCGCTAGATATGAGGCGCATACTGCCAGACAATCAGACTCCTACTCGCAGGCCGGCCGAGCTGATGGATACGGAGGTTCTGGACGTTCTGGAGCCTGGGATAGCGGACGCCATGGACTGGGATTTGGACATCAGGATAGGCCAACCACCAGCAAGGCTTTCAGCAGGGTATACGACGGTCCAAGCAGAGGCGGCTCTGGCCTTCTCCCAACACCTTCACTGCCGTCTTCTATCCCCACATCAACAATTGATGAAAAACAGAGGCTGATTACCAGAGTATCATCAGCCGTTGCCGTTACCCTGAGAGATCCTGCGTTCATGAGTGGACCCGACATGCCAAACTACAATTTCATACTCAATCGCAGCATTCAGGCTTGCAAAACAAACCCAGAGTATATATATGTTAATTTAAGAGATATTCCACCTGCTGACCTTCCTAAAAACAGAAAAATACCCTCTGAAGGATATGCTTGTGAACTGAGGTGTCAGTCTGTGTACCTTGCCACTGGGTACTCTGGGAGCAAAAACGGTGCCAGAGACCGAGCGTCAGAACAGGCCGTCAAGCTGTTCATGAGGCCGGTGGAAATTCGTGTCCTGCAACGGCAGTACAAGCGTACTTGCGTTAATGATATGGTGGTGTGCCAGGTAAACACTCCAAACCCAATCCTTCCCCCACCTCTTCGCAACCCCGAGGACAAGCCGCCCCCTAGTACCAAGGGCCAGTATGAGCCTGACCGAAGCAAACACTGGACAGAATTTGTAATCATGGAGAACGCACACGATGCCATCTGTATACTCAACAACTCGGCTGCGTTCAACCGTATGAAGGTTGATTATACTTTTGACCCGGTTCCCAACAGCAATTTATGGCTCTGTAGTGTGTACTTACAGGACGAGCTGGTGGCGCAAGCCAGAGGGACCAAGAAGAGCTCAAAACACACAGCAGCGGAGGAGGCGGTGAGGAAGTTGCGAATGAACCAGGCTGCTCGTCAACAAGAGCAACAACAGCAACAGAATTTTTCTGAAGGCAACCACACTTCAGACCAGCCTGGTAGTCGCTATGCTCAGCAAAGCAACAAGAAAGCGCAGCTAGGTGAATTGGTCATCCTTGAAAACTCTGATAACGCTATTTGCATAATAAATGACACTGCTCAATTTAATAAAGTGCTTGCTGACTACAAGTTCACGGTTCTGCCGGACCATCGTTGGCAGTGTGAAGTTTACCTCGACGGTCGGTATGTGGCTGCGGGCGTTGGACCCAAAAAGACAGTGAAGCACATTGCAGCAGAGGAGGCCCTCGCCACACTTCGGTGCACACAAGCTGTGGTGAAGTCCAACCTCAGGAAGGAGGGCCACGTGGATGCAATTTCCCGAAATCAAATCATGGCTCGTTCTGGCGAGGAATCCATGCGGCAGGAGATCAAGGAGGACAACATTGGTAACCAGCTACTTCGGAAGATGGGCTGGACGGGTGGTGGTTTGGGTAGAGAAGGAGAGGGCATTGCTGAGCCCATCAAGGTCAAAGAGCAGTTTACCAGGGAAGGACTCGGTATGGACATGGACAGGCAGAGTAATCAGCTGACTAAGCGCGATATTGAGGAAATAATTCGGAATTATGCGAGTTCTGAACGTCAAGATGACCTGCGCTTCTCCACAGAGCTTAACAATGAAGAGCGCCGGCAGATACACCAAGTATCCCAAAGATACGGGCTACGCAGCAAATCGTACGGACAGGGCCGACAGCGCTTCCTCGTGGTTAGCCGCAGAGTTCAGAAGGAACTGCTGATTGGTCAGCTACTGCAGGAGGGGCATGTGGGACGATATGAACTGGTGAAACCTCAGGCTTCACAATGACTAGGCTTAACAGGCCTCTGAGAAACCAACAGATGACCATTAATAAAATCAGAGCGGTTTTACCTGTTACTTCTCTTGTTAATATGTTTCCGAAGAGTGTAAACTATTTTTTAAAAAACGGAAGGTGGACTGAAGTCTGGAAAATCTGTCAGCTCTCAATGACAAGTGTGTATCCTTTGCCATTCTTTACTGTGTATTTCTGTACAGTTCGTCCAGATTTGCTGTTGGTTAGTTTAAGACCATACGATGAACACACATTACTAACTAAACTTTGTGATATCACGCATCCTGTGAATGATATTTATTGACATGGATATTAGTGAGGCCTTTTGGCAGCATGTGTTCCTCTCTGAAATGACATTCCATTTTATGTTTTCACAATGGACAATACATCATTCACTCAGTCATTCATCCGTTGTAAGATAAACACTTGAAATATAAAAATAACCCTCAAGTAATTACAAAACAGTATATATTTTTGTCATTTTCTGGTTGTTGATTGTAGAATTTTTATCTCAACCTTACATATTTCAACTCCCTGTCTGGCAAATGCCTAAGCAGCAATCCCTGTGAACTTGTTTTTCATTGCGAATACTGTCAACCAGTCTGCTTGTGGTGACATTAAATTTAGTCTGGTCATTGTCCATTTCCAAGTTCATTTAATGAAATGTAAATGCTTATCTTTGTTCAAGAACAAACACCATAGAGTTCATTTTTTTGTTTATTTACAAGAAGTGAGAAAATGTACAGTTTCTTACATGGGTAACTAGTGCAAATCCGACACTCTTGGTAAATTAGAAAAAAAAAAAAGATTAGCTTAAATGGATACTGCATGACAGCATCACATCCATATGGTTGGAGAAGCAATTTAATGTGAAAATAAACGGCACTGTAATGGAACTTAAGAAAATGAGCAAAATAACCATGCATCTGGGGTGCAACAGACACAAAATAGTGAATACAGAAAAAAGAAAAGCAACACACGCTCAACTATGCCAATTTGTAATATTCTGAATCCCAGGCCTCAGGCGTGGGGCTTTGTGGGACAGAAAGATCACTGTGTACCTTCAAACAATTACACCGTGTCAATAGGTAACACCTTAAAAAAACAGTATGAACTGCTTAATTAAACGAACAAACCACTTGCACTTGATAATAAAAAAGGGCCATTTCCAACATTTGGTACATTACAATTTCAGGTTTTCCAAGTGCATTTATAAAGGCATGTTTCTGAAACGTAAGCTTTCCATACAAGACAATATATATGTTAACACCCATCTTTAATGTCCGTGAAATTTCATTTGGAACTCTAAACGACACATTAACCGGCAATCGGTATGACACTTTTGCAGACTCAAAGAACTCAATCTCTGGATTCAAACAAGGATACTAAACTTGGATTTATACTGAAAACAGCAACCAACATGTTAATACCCAAAATTAAATCAGCCCAGTGTAGGAGCAACTCATAAAACCAAAGAAATAAGATGACAAAAATGAGGGCAGGCCAAATAACAGCAAGTAACCCTAGCAACAATATTTTGTTAAACTAAGGTTTATCCTCATCCAGGATAAGGTTCTGTATGAAGAGGGAGACCACAACACAACAGCACTCTAATCTTGCAACAGCTACAGAACAGACAATTCTACCGAGTACGTGGAGAATGATTCAAAACATGATGTGTTTTATTTTATTCTTTGCAAGGTGGTTTTCCTCTTGTTGGCGAGGCGGACTATTGTTCGTATGTGAACTGTAAGGAGGGTCAACAGTCACGCCAGCTCTGTTCCACAATGGCCGACACACGCTTCTCATACTCTCTCTTGTTTTCCTGATACAGCTGAGCTGCCTGGCTGTTGGCAGGGCTGTTTGGGTTCGGCTCATCCAGTAAAGACTGTGACAATGAAAGGTATGTTAACAACCTGAATAACATACTAACATTTTTTATAAAACCATCAAAAAGGTATAAAGAAAAGTTTCAAGAAACGTTAATTAGAAAATTCCAGACTTCTCTTTAGATTAAGTTAAAAATACTGAATTTACAATTTGCTATGTTCCCAGTATAATCAATGAATATATCTATACAGCACAATAAATCTCTTATTTACATGGTCATAATGAAAGCACACAAAACTTTAAACCGTGTGCTGAATAAAAACTCCATAGTTTTGAGCAGGATTCTCTCCAACTCTACACGTCTGATTGACCGGAGTGTTCACACGTGCCACCGGTCCTCAAGAATCTCTATCATTACATTTAAAATATTTCAGTATTGACTTAGTACCGAAGTACTGGTAACTTTTGACAACACTACTACAAACAAAGCCTGAATGAAGAAAAATTCAATTTGAATGTTTCTTTAAATTACTTGTACGATACTATTTTGTTACTTTAATTCTTAATAAAAATAAATTGCTTTTCATTGCAAAATGATTAATCAGGAATGGAGTGAGACTAAAAATCCACCAAGCATAGGGTAATGGTGACACCTGATTAGAAAAAAAAAAAAAAAAACTCTTGAATGATTAATTTTTTTTTTTTTTGAAATTCTTAGTTTTGTATTTTAGAAAATAGAATGGGCCAACAATCTGGAAACGAACATTTTTAAATACTCCGTTTTCTTTTTTTTCCCGATACTTATCCAGACGTGGAAAATAGTCAAATCAAATTGCATACATGTCCATACTGTATAGGAACCCTGTAGTTTGTGCAGAAAGAAGTGCAGACATATCATACCTGTATTGAGGTTAAAATTGAGGAAACATCATATGTTGGACTCCAGCGATTTTGAAGAATATCCAAACATATACTACCATCTGCATAAACTGAACACAAAGATATACAATTAGATTTTATGGTCCACTTACACATACTTCATAAATGCAATACTAGGATTTTTAGAAATATTAAACTTGCCATTAGGGTGAAACATTTTGGAGACAAACCGGACCGTAGGAGGTTTGTTTGGATATTCTTCTGTAAATTCTATTGTAAGTTTGAAAGTTCCTATGACAAGAAGAAAAAGAAAATATGAAGCAAAACCATTTGCCACATGTAAACAAAAAGAACCATACCATGCCAAATACTAGTACACAATTATACAGTGGCACATGCAGAATAATCGGTTGTCGGTATTTGGAACCCAAAGCGCAATCCTTATTCAGCTGTTAGTGTGGTTTAAATTAAGGTTTACATTATGATATTAATCTAACCAAACGTGACAGTGAAGACATTTATAATATTACAAATTTAAATAATAATGTTATGAAAATAGTTTTTAAATATAGCATTATACGAAAGTTTGAAGTCAGTAAGTTTTTATTTAATAGAAACTGATACTTTTATTCAGCAAGGACACATTAAATTGACCAAAAGAAAAAAAAATATTAAATATTAAGCAGCACACCTGTTTATAGCAATGATAATAGAGACATGTTCTTGAGCAGCAAATCAGCAT
This sequence comes from Barbus barbus, assembly GCF_936440315.1. Lineage (NCBI taxonomy): Eukaryota > Metazoa > Chordata > Actinopteri > Cypriniformes > Cyprinidae > Barbus > Barbus barbus. The sequence continues at coordinate 21,771,538 of NC_136761.1, read as the reverse complement.
AATAAAATTATTTCTGCAGGATCTTATGACACTGAAGACTGGAGTAATGTTCAAAATTTAGCATTGCCATTACAGAAATGAATTACATTAGAAACCTGTCATTTTAAATAGTAATAATAATTTGCAATATTACTGTTGCAATAAATGTAACCTATGTGAGCAAAAATAATAATAGAAGAAGAATTTTTTAACTGACCCTAAACTTCTGAAGTTATTTCTCCAATTGCCACATTAAAACTGAAAAACATATAACAGGTTGTGTTTTCTTGACTTACCATCTTCAAAGGGTGTTCCTTCAGGGCTGTAGGCAGAAGAAATGGGTCAATATGTCAGGTCACACACAACACTTGGCATGGCAGCAAGAAACAAAGCCAAAATCACCAGCCAATGTGCAGCAGACCTGCGCATTAACGTTACTGTAATCCAAAAATAACAAGGCACACAGTCTACGGATATGACATTATAACCTGCACCACAACAACACAACACAACACACAGCTCTATTCAGGACACCGTCACTTCAAAGATCAAATAACCAGCACCTCTTATGGGGGACCATATTTAAAACTGCTTACATTACCGCTAACAAGCTGGATGTCATCTCACAGACCTCGCTTAGTCTGAGATAAACAAAATTACCAGTGTTCACTGTTCATCGCTGTCAAAAAAGGCAAATGATACAAACCCAAAAATGACTGCGTTCCAGACCATAATGTTGTTTTCCGACGGGGCTCCGCTAACTCCTGCTGGTGGATCCTCCTGGAGACTGAAAAACAAGTTACATTACATATAATACACCTACATTACGACAACACTAAATACTGCACAGACAACATCCAAATACACGATCGGAGAGGAGTAGCGATGTTTATAAATGGCTATTGTGGGGAAAAGTCGCCATGTTAAAGCCTGAGAGCAGCCGGTGTTCAAAAAGCTACCGAGGGCCTTTAGCATTTTCTGTGTCGCTTACCGTTTAAAATCTCTCATCAGACGCCGTCTTGCTGGGGTTGACATGGTTTAATTGGATAGCCAAGACATAAACATAAGGTATCGACGTTGTTACTTTGAATCAGGTTCGATATTTTTAGCTCAACGGACGTCAGTTGCGTCGACTCGGTTTAATATCGATGTTAGCCGTTCGCTCTACTAAACCCGTCTCTCTGGGACTGGACCAAACCAACACAAAGTGGGGGGCAAGCAAATGCTCGATGATATAAAAGTGAGGCCGTTCACACAACTGAAAACGTATTAGTGGTGTAGAAATCATTAGTAACGTATATGTGTGACTGGCTTTATTAATTCGACTGTTTTCAATAAATAAGAAATACAGATATATTTAAAGCTGTTTAGAGGAAACCCTTCAAACACGTAGAGTTGTAGCAGCCTAACATACGTTACGTCATGGTAGGTACAGGAGCGTTTAATATTGTAACTTTAAGTGGAGTACGAAAAATGTGTGACAGTATTAACTCAATTACATTTTTACTTATTTCAGTTTACTAATGTGCAAAAAAAATCATACGCAATTAGTTGTAAAATATATTTATTGGCATTATTATTCGAATACATTCCTCATAGACCATGCATTGATTAAGTCTTGTAAAAGTATTATCAGTGTCACAGTAATGACTTTATCTATTTTGTTCTGAGTAACCTGTGCTGTTTATTAAAACAGAAGATCAGTTCTTCACAGTGTACAATTTTTAAAGGTACAAAACAAAAAGTGAACTTGATCATTTTTTTAAAATACGAGTTAAAACTTACACCCAAGTATGTGTGACATTATTGAAGTGAAACATAATTACAGTACATCTGAAATTGTAAAATGCTACATTTAAGAGAGGCTGGAATTTTTGTTCAATTAAAAGAAATATCAAGAAATCGTAAGAGTGTTCACGTTGCTAAAAGTGAAAGTAAAAGGCTGACCTCTCTGAGGTATATCACAATGCATCCTTGAAGAATGTACACAAAATATGAAATAATGCACATTTAAAAACATTAGACAAATTACATTTAAAAAAGATCTATCAATTATGAAACAAAATCCTTCATAGTTAGATTAGCTATTGCACTGAAGGCAGGCTCCCCAGGTAGGAACTCCCCTAGAATGTATGACAGCAGCATCTATGGACACACAAACACAAAGAATATAAATGTTAATCTGGATATTTGTTTCAAAATGGATTTAACCGCATAGGAATCTTAGCTAGAGTCCTCACATAAACCAGTTTCTTGTTCTCCTCAGTGTCCTGGAAGATCTTGAACACAGTTTCAACATCAGTCTTCTTGAGAATTAGAGAGTTTGAATCTAAAACCACCACAACGATTACTGGATATTAGTTAAGATGAAAGAATCATTAAAAAAAAAAAAAGGAAGTGGGCTGACCAAGGCATGGGAAAATATTGCACATACATTTTGAATTTATAAGATGCAAAGCCTTCTCCTTGGTCTCGTGTTTCTCCTCACTGTCACGTGGAGGCTGGGTGGGCACGTTTCCTTCTGGCCATATCTTCTCCCGGAAATTGTCAATGTAGGATGCAATCTGAGCTTCAGTGGGATGCATCTTTTTTAAAAAATTGTTTATTTTCCTGCACGAGAAGAACGCTTTTGCTTATCTTCACATCTACAGCTGAATATCTTTGGTGCTTGAATACATATGAAATGGGATACTTACTTCTTTAACAAACTCTGGACTGCTTTTAGAATGGCATCAACAATGTTAATGAGGACTGAGTTACCTGAAGACAGTAAAGACAAATATTGAATGGCACAGTTTTAGTTTCAGTTCTTGGCGATCATAAAAGCCGAACAGAACAAGGGAGTTACTTCATACCAGTTATTTCCTTAACTAACTCAAATATGGCTTTGGTGGCCTCAACTTGGTCCCAGTTGTTCTGAGGTTCCTTTTTCTGAGCCTGATTTGCCATCTCGTCCTTGAGCTGTCCCGTTTTCTCTTTTACTTTGACCTTTTGATATCCATTTGACTTTTGAGTTAACTTTTCTTTTTTGGCTGTTTTGCCCCCAGGCTGAGTACTTATAATGCCGTCGACTGATTCGGATTGTAAGCCTTCAGTATGGTTCATGACTGAGCTCGTGATATCACTAGAGTGTCCTGAAGGACCGACTAATTTTGACCTAATAACAAAGATATCTATACTTTCAGCAAGACTCTCCTGACCATTTGAAACCACATCCTGTTCATCGGAGGTCTGATCTTCCATATCTGGTTCTCTACTTTTGATGGTGTCAGTTTCTTCACTAGGGTTACAAAACCCAATGCCCCCATTTGGCTCATCATCTGTGTCGATGCAGGCTGGCTGTGCCGTCGGTCCACTGTTATGTACTGAGGCTCCTGCTCCATCAAGCTTTTCTTCTCCTCTGTGATTATGGGACTGAGAAAAAAAACATCACCAGAGGGTGGCAGTATTCTCAATAATTTGCATTGTGCTGAAGCTAAAGGTATATGTCTACTATAAATCAACAAACTTTGGCTCCTTGGATAAGACATCAAATATTGATGTATGCATATTGATCCAAATACATACAATATTGATAAAAAAAAATACACAGTTCAAAGTTTGGGTTTGGTAACACACAGCAGACATTTTTTTAATCTTAATTACTCCAAACTTTTGACCTGTAGTGTATGCTGTAAATCAACTAAATTTAGCTCTATTTTGACAAGATTTAAAATCCTTCTGTATTTATATTGATCCAATTATAGCAAATATTGTTATAAATATAATGCCATTCAAAGATTTTAAATGTTTTGAAGTCTCTTATGCTCACCAAGGCTAGATTTATTTGTATAAAAAAAATACTGTAACAACGGTAATATTGTGAAATATTGTTACAATTTTTAAAAAGTTCTCTATTTTAATTTTATATATTTAATATTTCTATGTATAAAATATTAATTTTCAGCAGCCATTACTCCAGTGTCACATAATACTTCAGAAATCATTCTAATATGCTGATTTGCTGCTCAAGAAACATTTCCTATTATTAATGTTGAAAAAAGTTGTGCTGGCTAATATTTCTTTTTTGAACCTTTGCCGAGTAAAAGTATTTTACTCAGCAATTTCATTGACCCCAAACTTTTGAACAGTAGCGTATCATCCGTTTCATCAGGAGGTTTCCATTAAGCTATTGACCTAAATCTGTTTTTACCTCATCCTCATCTTGGCCAGGATTAAGAAAGCTTGCAAGTCCATTGAGAAAACTCCAGACACCTCCCTTATGTTCCTTATTACTCAGCAGCTGTACAATGGGACACAAGAACTGGAATACAGGCTTAGTGTGACCAAGCTGTGCATCAGAAACCAGTTCCTGAAGAGAAATGAGAGGAAAACATCTCCAGGTATTCATTTCTACTGATAACCCCTTCTTTAATTCTAGATAAGTGTGTGTGACAACTTACTTGTAAAAAGTGCTCCAAGGCTGATCCAACTTCTTCTGCATATGCACCATCAAGATCCAGCTTTGTTTTCTCTACTATTGCAGATATAGAGGGTAAAGTGGAAGTTTCCTAAAAAAAAAAAAATACAACAGAAAGAGAAAAACCTTTTAAATCAAGCAACTACATAAAATTAATGCATAAATAATAATGAGTAAAATATTAATGACTATAATACAAAATAGTATGGGTTTCGATACAGCTGATGCATTGAAGGTTCCTCACTATTTCCTCTCTCACCTGCCAGAGGCTGTGAAAAGTACGTATATCTGACTGGGTCTTTTTTACATTCCAGTTGAGATTCTCAGGGTTATTTTTCTCCTCCAGGTGAATCGTGAAACATAGCTCTTCATTTTCCTTTTGAAGCTAAGACAATAGGTTTTTTTTTAATTATTAAACTCAATTTAGCTTGTACGTTGTTTAGCTTTCCTTGTTTTTAACAGATGCCTTACATTTGTAACACGGACTGCCCACTTCCCCACCCGCCACATCTCATAGGAAAGCCTAAACTCCATCATATCTTCTTGGACATTTGTTGTTAGGTAAACATCCGTTTCACTGTCCTTTTAAAAGAAAGCACAGACAAACTTAGTTGCACCGAAAACTTAATGCAAATCAATTCAATATGCATGTTTTCCATACATAATCGGAGTCCATGCCGTTTCTAATGGAGCTCTCTCTGCTGCTTGCACCATCATCTTCAATAACAGCAGATCGTCGTGCTGATAAAGCCCTCTGAAAAAGCTCTTGCTCCTTCTTCTTCTTATGGTTTTTCTTTTTGGCTTTCTTTGACTTGACCTTATCAACAAATTTAGAAAATCGTTCTTTGATCCTATTGCCTGCTTAGATAACATTGAAAGAGGTCATTAAATTACACATTATTTATGTACACTTACTGCTCATAAATCAAATTACTAAGATGAAAGAGAAAGATACATCACCCTTCTTCTTTTCTTTTGTGTCTTCAGACTGACCATCCTCTGCTTCATCTGTCAATCTGCGGAATTTGTGAAAACCAGAATGAGGCCACCAAATGAGATTAATATGATCAATATGCTAAAACTATATATGTTTTTGAGATGACTTACACTTCTGCTTCTTCACTTCCCACGGAAGATGGTGTGCCTTCCCTATCTGAGTTTAGCAGGTCTCCTGTTGAGCTTTTAGAGGTTACTCTATCCAGCTGCAAAACCACCATCTGATTCAGGTTGTCTGGATTGCAGAGGCATGTCACCAGAACATCAAGAGCTAGAGATGGACAGCAGGAATAACAAAGAATCAGTAAATTAGTAGAAAAAAAACAACACAATTAGTACAGCACAAAAATAACTTCTGCTACTAAAAACACTGCTATTTAAATGTGTGGGGTCAATGTTTTGCTCAAACATATTAAGCAGCACACCTGTTTTCAACATTGATAATATAAAGAAATGTTTCTTGATCACTAAATCAGCATATTAGAATGATTTCTTAAGGATCATGTGACACTGAAGACTGGAGTAATGATGCTGAAAATTCAACTTTGCATTATATGAATAAACTGAATTTTACAGTTTTAAATTGTAATAATATTTCACATTATTTTTTACTGCATTTTTGATCAGAAAAGTCCAGCCTTGAAGGGAATCTGTTAAGAAAGACAGTGAAGGTTTTAAAGCACCAACAATCATGATTTGGTATGCAAAATTAATTATATAAAACACATTTTTAGAGAAAGTTAGAGAAAGAATTCACTCCATCACCATAACCACTGTGAACAAAGTGAAGACTAGTTGTTTTGATATCCAGGAGTATTGTGGCACACAACAATTAAGATAAACAAGTTTGTAGAAGCAGTGAAAGCATGTTCAAGCATCGAGTGACAAAGTAATGTTTGTTTCAGAGATACTGTCCTAAACATAACTATGAATGCTACAAATGTTGATGCCAGATAGCTGATGAATGTTCCGATCGTTAAAAATATCATTAGAAAGTGTTTAGCACAAAGGTCAGTAGGACTAACCTTTTGTAGCAACAATCTCAATTAGGACACACCGGTAGAGTTTTGCTTCCCAAAGGTACTCAGGAAAAAGGTTTCTCACCAGAGCTTCAGAAAAGGTCCTGAGGACTGCCATCTCCTCAGACCTTGAGCCGAACACTGGAGAGCTGAAACAGGTAAACAAATGAACATGACGGTTTTCATAAGGACTCATTTTACTAGCAGCATTCCTGGAACTGCATCATGTGATGAGTCATAGGTTAGGATGGAAAGTCCATGAGTTTTGGCAGAAATTCTTTGATTTTAAAACATGAGCACAAGAATCATAAGGCCCAGTTTCTGTACTGATGGTCCCTAAAATGGACTAAGCATAACACAGAACAGGAAGGAAAATGATCAAAAAGATAGCGATGTCACTCATGTTAGATTATTACACAATATTCTCAGAATAAAGGCGTACATAATAACACAGACAAACTTGCTCACCCATCTGACTGCTTTGCGTTATGCAGGTGCTGAGTGAAGATCCTAATACAACCAACACTGGTAGCCGACAGATCGAAGTTCTTTGTCTTGCAAATGACTCTCTCGACTACCAGGTTATACTCCTTCTGTAGTGCCCTATGAAGTGGCTGACTGTCGCCAAGTTCTGGGACCGTGTACCATGGCTGGACCAGGTGAGCATAGGCACATTTAAACACTGCAAACACATTTTAAAAAATCTATTTAATCATGCACAACTGCAATGATCCCCTTATAATACCGTGTATGTCTCTATCACTTTTGGTGAGGAAATGAACGGGTTATAACATTTCCTGAAAGTGTTATGCCACACAAACCTATGAAATATTACCATATTATCTGATCTTCTGCTTCCTGTTCTATGTCATGTCATATAATGGAAATCTCCAGACATGCTTGAGAGGCACAATGGGGGTGATGCTTGCAAACAACAAAAAATATTATTTACCCTGGAGGAGTGACCTCTGTACATTTGGATACTGCATCGTCTCGGACACAGTTTGTCCAGCTCTGGCTGCATCAGTCTCATCACTGACACCAACATGGTGAGCTTTCTTTGTCTGAAACAGGAGGATTAAGGTGCAAGAGATTAAATTCCAGTAATTTCACTGATGATGTCTGATAGCAGAGTCATGAATACAGAAATGAGGTCAGTAAGAGCTTTGGAGGTTTTTGCTTTCTGGAAGAACCTTCATACAGAAATAAGGAACAAAAAATGATCTGATGGTTTCTTTTTTATATGAGAACTGGAACTAGTCTCAACCAAAGCACTTAATAATACCTACTATAGTAATGATGCCATCCAAATTCTTCCCACAGTTAGTTTTGCCTATAAATTGACTTATGTATCAATTTACAATAACCATTACAGGTACACAACTTATGATAGAACCTTTGTTTTGGGACAAAGACAATGGTTTCTAGCTGGTCAGCAATGTTTATTTACATTGTGTAAACTGGAAGACCATCTCAGAGAAGCAAGAAACCAGGTACCAGCTGGTCAGTCCAGTCCAGTCCAGTCCAACAGGTTTTGGAACAAGACAGCTGGTCAACCAGCTAATGTAAACTTTAGAAACCGTGCTCCAAAAATTAGATTTCCCATGTTTAAAGTAATAATAATAATAGCTAGGCAGAAATATTCTTAATAAGTCACATACGTTGATTTATGCAGCAGCATGAACAATCTCGTTACCTGTTGTTCTGTTTCGTCAGGTGTATCATCCGTCTGAGTACTTGTTTCACGCCCTTGCTTTTTGAAAGGGAAATTGAGAAAGCATAAAAAACAAAAGAAGGCTTGTGTCCATATTTGTCCAAATTCTGAGAAGTACCAAACAAGTACAAATACAATGGCGAGGAAGCACCGCCAAGTATACATGGTTAAAAAGGTTCAGAAAGAAATTCGTTTGCATTAGATTGCTTCATTCGTCCACTTAAACGCAACACTTTATCCCGCTCCTCTGCTTTCATCCAGACAGACTGAACGCACAACCGGAAGGTAAGTGTTCATGGTTTGAGGAACTTGAGATTGTAATGTGATTGGTGCATTTGAAGATGTCGTAGCCGGCTATTTTGGCCTCCCTAGAGTTTCTGCGTAATCTTTACTATAATCTGCTCTCTGTAGGTAATAATTGCATGGTCCAGCAGTGATTTCATGAATAAATAGTTCTCGTTTACTTTCGCTATACTACTGACAACCGTTTACTGTGTAAAAAAATGACAAGAGTAAAGCACGCACCATGCGATAACATCAAGCAGATGGTGAAGTACTATAACACATGCGACTTTCTTCAACCATGTTCGCCGCACGGTGGCACACATAGGCTGTGTTCGAAATGCAATACTATCATACTACTCTTACTAATTCTGCAGCATTCAGTATGTATGCTGCGCATAGTATGCACATTTTCTATATGCATGGAATACCCGGATGACCTACTATTTTTTGCCAGAATCTGCTAAATATAACTCAAGTATAAACTCGTGCAACTCATTTTCCCATCACAAACCAGATCAGAAAGGCATTTCTTTTCAATAAAAAAATAAGTAATATTTGAAAAGTGGTAATTAAACACCTCCCTAGAGTTTCTGCTTAATCTTTACTATAATCTGCTCTCTGTAGGTAATAATTGCATGGTCCAGCAGTGATTTCATGAATAAATAGTTAAATTAAAAAATCTGTAATTTTGACGCATACAATGTATTTTTGGCTATTGCTACAAATATACCCCAGCGACTGGTTTTGTGGTGCATTAGGTCCATACCACAGTCACACACTCTAATAATATTGAGATTTTGATAGATCGACTCTAATAAGAACGAATCGGTGTTTTTAAAAAGATCTTTAAATGAACGATACAAGTCAGTTATTTATTTATTTTATACTAAATTAAAATGACGTTAGGAAAATATTATAGCTCTTATTTTATATAAGCTGTGTCTGTATCAGGAGTTTGATAATACAGGTGGTTGGAGGAAGGGGTCTTGTTTCGTTCAAGAATGGCTTACTCTGACATTCAGTGAACCACTCATAAACACAACTCTGCCACCAACTGGCATAACCTTGTAGTCTACAAAAAGGACCACGGAACGAATAGATAAATCGATGAATGCTTCATCACTGCAGTTCGCAGAGGAGAAATGCATCCGTGGACAGGTTCATTATGATTAAACCTCGTCTACAGTCACATGAAGTACAGCACCCTGCCGCAGCCAACCAGAGATTAAACCCGTAAAAACTGACCATATGATGACTGAACCTGTACAAGTCATGTGATCTGCGAGTTTGAACCGCCTTCCCAGGATTAGGTCACGTGCACCAAGACAACAAGTCTCTTGACTCTTGGGTAATCGGCTCATCCTGTTAACGCATATAACGCGATCCATTACAAAAAAAATTGCAATTTGTTCTACTTATCTTGACATATTTGCACAAATATGCACAAATCATATTACTGTTTATTACTTCTATTGCCAAGTAAAACTAAACAAATCCCAACTGATTTATTAATCCTGATACATGTATAATAAGTGCATCAAAAAGGGTTCCATCAAATACAATTTAAGTATATTATGAAAACCCCAGTCCAAAAGAAATTGGTTAAACAACTTATTGCACCCAATCAGGAGGCAACGATGGCCAGTGTATCATCACCACCATCCACTATTTATCCCTGCTGAACATCCTGTAATACCATACTCAGGAACTCGCCATGCTTGAAGTGAAGGTGATGCAAGGACGGATTAGCGTGCTAATTTACAACTAGCATGATGTCTGCTAAGAGGTCAGCAAGGTTTTAAGCGTAAGAGGGCATGCACACACTGGAGGAGAGCCATTAGCCTTGCAGCTGTTATAAACCTTCAGTTTCATTCATGCCTCTTAAATGTTATCAGTTCACCTGTAACACATGGACTGAAGTAAATATACTGTGTTTTCCGCCAACTGGCAATGCGGAGTCCCAAAATACAATTGGGTAAACTGGCAGTGGGTGGGTTTCACAAACAATAACAAACAGACATTCTAGGCCAGAATGCACATTTTCAAAGGAGAATAACTGACTGTAGCATTGTTTTTCAGATAAACCACCATGTTAACTTAGCATGTTTTTTAAATATCTGCAAGCATATGGTATTTTTATGCTTTAGTAGAGTCAACATCCTACATACAGCACCTTTAACATACAAATCTTGAAATGATACTCCAATACACATCAATATGGAGTCCTACTACAAAATAAACCATGAGTGTTGCAGGACTGAATTACATTGAGGGGCACAAGTGTCCCCTCAGCTGTCCTTGGCTCAGACTCAAGCTCAACTCTGGAAGTCCAACAGGGTATGAGGTTGCATCTTAAGAAAACAAAATGCCTGACACTCAGGAACATGTTTAAAGGCATGTGAGATGTCTAGTCTCTGAATAAACACTTGGACACTTCCAAGTGATAACTCTCTGCAGTGCAGTTTGAAGGGGATTTGTTTTAATACCATGTATAAAATGCACCTACTACCCAGACTGCCTTAGGAAATCACACTAAATTCTGGCAATCTAAGACTCCAAGCTGTAAAAAAGGCATTAGAGGACTTTCTACCAGTGAATAATTCTGGTAGTTCAGTTTGCTGACATGTTTTTAAAGGGTGGGGACAGAGTTTGTTTGAATTTAGGAACAGGGCGGAAACCATCCAAACGGGTGAATCACAACACCTGTAACGCAAGATATAAAAGGTAGGAAAAAAATAAAAAAACCACACAAGTAGTTATGGTGTAGGTTCATTCAGTGGGTCTTTATTGAAGCATTGACTAAAAACAGACCGGCTGGAAAACAGGTAGATATTAGTACCTGGCATTCTTTCTTTCTGGGAATGACAGTATGGTGAGGGGAACAAAAAGATAAAAGATAAACAGGGGCAAAAGAAAACCGCAAAAACAATTCCCCCAGTACAACTAGTACTGATATACTAGTTGGTCCCTATAAATAAGGCGGAATTTGAGAGTCCTTCCAAATGTACACGATATGTTACAGTTAAACATCTCACATTGAATGGTGGACCGGAACCGCTTAAATGACCTTCTTCAGCTCATCATACAAGACCAGCACAAAGGCACCACCCATGCCTCTGAGAACATTGGACCAGGCTCCCTTGAAGAAAGCCTTGCCACCCTCATCACGCGAGATCTTCTTCCAGCAGTCAATTGTTCCACTGTACATGATGTCGGCTGCAACAAAAGAAAAAATGATCAATCCACTGCTTTATCTTGTCAACTTGTACTGGAAACATCTTAAAAATGATAACTGACCTCCTTTGCGTCCAGACTGCATCATCATACGACGACGGACTGTATCGAAGGGGTAGGACGCAAGACCAGCAACAGCAGTCACAGACTGAGCGATCATCCAGCTGACAAAAATGTGGGTGTTTTTGGGATCTGGCAGCATACCTAAAGACAAGTGCAGATGTAGTTAATGCAGCAATGGCACATATTGACAATGATACCTCAAATGCAACTCAAACTCACCCTTGGCTGTGTCGTAGATGCCGAAGTAAGCGGCTCTGTAAATGATGATACCCTGTACGGACACATTGAAGCCCTGGTACAGACCTTTGATGCCATCAGACTTGGAGATCTTTACCAAGCAGTCTCCCAGGCCGGAGAACTCTCTTCCTGCTCCAGCCTTGCCGACATCGGCGGCCAGACGGGTTCTTGCAAAGTCGAGGGGGTAGACGAAGCAGAGGGACGTGGCACCAGCAGCACCACCTGAGGCCAGGTTACCAGCAAAGTACCTCCAGAACTGGGTGCGCTTGTCTACGCCATCGAGGAAGATCTTCTTGTACTTGTCCTTGAAAGCAAAGTTTAGGGCCTGGGTGGGGAAGTATCTGATGACGTTTGCCAAGTTTCCTCTCCAGAACGACAGGAAGCCCTGCTCCTTGGGAATACGCACCACGCAGTCAATAATGCCCTTGTAATGCTTATCCGCTGTAATCTGTTTGCTAGCATGTTGCACCTGTAAAAACAGAAGAAAAATCAATGAATACACACGAAGAAAGGCAATGCAATGGAAAACAGTGGTTGAAATTGATCAACTGAAGCCTCCACGATTACAGATGTCCCAAACTGAATTAAGTGAGTTTAAAACCATTTTCTTCTTTAAAGAACACCACCAAGGAGGAACCACGAACACGTGATTATGCTAAACGATAAAAAGCCGGCAACGAGTAAAATACGCGATATCTTCCGGTAGGCGGTTTCCGTAAATTTGACGGAAATTGTCCGCAAAAACAATTAAATTCTTGTAAAACGGTGCGAAAACTAGAAACATGCAACATTGTCAAAATGTTAGTAAATGACACTCCCATAAAATAACGTGTCCTCTTAAACAATACCTGGGACTTCGGCGAGCGTTAGCTTGCAAGCTAGCAATAAAGGCCTAACGTTAGCTATTCACAGGCCTCCCCTTCTCGCGACCTTGGCGAGATCTGTGAGGATGCTGGTTTACCGTGTTTCGCGGAAGCGTTTGAAAAGAAATATAAAAATAGGTATTTTCAAATCCCTACTAAAAGAACAAAACCATTCATCGGTGTTACATTCCAGTCGAATGCTCGCTGATCGGTAACTTAAGTGCTTGAGGCATTTCTCAGGATGTTCTCTCGAGGAGGGATGGTAAAGGTTACGGAGCACTTCAGGCCTAGTCGATCTTTTAACTAATTTAACGACCAGCTCGATTTTAAACAGCTCAAAGTGTACCAAAAATATCCGTTACTCACACAAAGATTAAGATTCTCATTTAGTAATATCACTGCGTATTTTTACCTGAAGCAGCAGCTTGACTCTCTCGATGGGGGCCACGGCGGTTTTCGAGATAGCAGCGGCAATACCACCGGCCAAGAAGTCCTTGGCGAAAGATATGGCGGTCTCGTTCATTGTCGGATGTTTTCGGAGAGGTCTCGCTTGAAGAAGTCAATCCCGCTCTGCCGCAGGACTAGCGTGGAATGCCGGCTGATTCGAAATGGCCGAATGAAAAGTTGAGAAGAGATTTTTAAAAGCTTCGTCTCGCGAGAGCAAACGTACCCAACGCTTCTAAGATTTGATTGGACCGTCGACTAAACGTCACAGCGTCCAGGAGGCGGGGCCATTTTTGATGACGGGGATGAATGGCTCAAAGTTAAAGGTAACCTTAACCCTTCTCAAGGTGGAAAGCGTAAATGGCAACAGGAAGTTTTTAAAACATAGAAAATTGTGTTTCTAAGCAGTCAATAATTAATGAGTAACAAGATTTAAAACGTAACAAAAACATACTTTTTTTGCACTGATTTTGATTCAGCACAGCAAGAGAATCAGGATTGTCCAGTTTTTCGTTTCAGCTGTCAAGCCAAGAAGCAGTTCTCCAAGGTGACATAGCATGCATGTTTGTCACTAGCTCGGTTGCTGACTTCTTTAGTTAATTATCTCCAAGGGCCAGTGTGTTAAAGAAAAATGGCCAACATGTCAGTACAAAGTCCTTTACATGACTTTTGACTGTGTGGCAAAGCAAGTGATCCATGTGACTACACAAGGCAATACAAAATCAATACTATCAGCATCAATACCAGCTCTACTAATGCAAATCAATTTTGTTTGTATTATATAATACTATTATACAGCGATAATAACATATGACAAGTATCACAGTTGACAATAAGGCCTAAGACACATTTATTTCTTATACGTCATAATTTTTACAGTGTGCTTAAAGATTTAATCTTAACATGTGCCACATTTTAAAAATGTCTTGACAGTGCAATGGAAAACTCAAATACACTTTTAGTAAACAAATCTTGTCCTTTTCACAGCCTAATCGGAGTCAGTTGGTATTGGGTTACCATGTGTCCAGATCAGCATGATATTTATTACATTACAATGCACATTCAAAATCATACTATCATATATGATCAAATATGCCAATTCAAAAACTGCACCACAATATGACTTTAAAAGCATGTGGTTTATAAGTAACAGAAGACCTTTAAAAAGGCCCAAGAGCTAAAATCCAGTAAAAGACTAATAGTTTGTTTGACAAAGGCCATACTGTTGAAATGATGTTCAACATATTTCCTGAGAAGTTATTAAAACAGAGGTTTTACATTTCCACAGTTCATGAAAACTTCATGTCTTTCGGTAGAGTGTAAGTCTGATGTGTTTGAGGTACTGTAGAATGTACAAAATGAGCTTGTTTCAAGTATGCATGTGCAGAATCCTTAATACCGGAGGTTAAGTACAATAAAAGGTACAACTGTGAATAATATATTGTGCATTCCTGCAGTACAAACACCTTATACTCATTATGAATGCACTTCTCAATGCAGTTCTGTTTATTACTGATGTCCCCTTACCAGCGGTTTCCTATGGATTAACTCTGTGCTTTGTGTGATTTTCTGTTTCTCAGGTAGCGCTTAAACTCCTGCAGTTCATATGGGCCCAGGCTCTGGTCCACGCCTGGTTTAGGCTTGTTGCTTAGTGGAGAAATGATGTACCCATTCCGGTAAAGGCAGACTTGCTTGCACATCTCAAAGCAACTGAAAAGCAGGCCAAAATATGGGACAATCTGTAATGTCAAAATAAAACATAATATTAGTTACAAGGAAGTGGACATTTATTATTTATATTAGGTGTTTCCACAAACACCCATTAAAAATATTTAAGCATGTTATTTCATGCAGAGGCTGCTCAAGAAACTCATGTTACAATTTGTTGTATTAATTTCATATAGTGCAAGAAGCAGACTGTCGTTCAGGAAATATATTTGTGTAGTACAACCCTGTGAGTTTTTAATGAAAGATCAAACTTTGTAGAACCATTTACACAGAAAACATATGATGCTTGGGTTATTTTTATCTCTGTCACCACGTAAGCATATAAAACACCTTCACGTCACCTTCACCATGTTGGCTGTAAGGCCACTCCAAAGAGCCATGACACCCTTATTCTTGATGACCTGTCTGAAGCAGTCTATCATTCCATTAAAATGGACATCAACTCCTCCACAATGGGGCAAAAGAAGACTCTGGGCCTAGAGTAAAGATTGGAGAAATATTCCTGATCATTAAGAAATAACTGCAAATTTGCATAAGGTTCCATAAGAGAATACTGACACTGTTGTTTAAAAACGAGAGTAAGTTAAAATATTCCGTTTTTATTTAATTCATGAACATTTGTTTTCCAGTAACAACAGATTGCCCTACTGTACCGCATTCTCCTACACCTATCTACCCTTAAACCCTCTTGATGTCTGTTCTGTGGGCTTTTGTTTACTGTGTCTATAGAGACTTTGTTTAGCACCAAACTGAAAGTCTCAGAACATTTAGCAGCTTTAGAAGGTTTATTCCTGACATTGCAATTTAACGTGCAAAAGAGGAAAAGCAGTGGAAAACTTTTTGTTTCTAGTTTAGCGAAACAAAACATATAGGAACCAGATCAGATACACCATTATTTGTATTGTGTGTGAGAGGATAGCTATCTTTAGACAGTTTATCTTCGGCATAGACAGACGCTGGACACTATATACATTCTCAGCTGCTGCAGGGCCTTGTGTCCTTCATAATAATGTCCTGCATTGTTCTGTGTGACCTGTAGCAAAAACTATTTAGAATTCAAATGCATGTTTATTTAAAACATTTTAAGGTTTCATTCATAACATAAATGAACAAAGAGGCCACAGCCAAGTTAAAAAGGTATGCATTTTTTACAAATATAAGGACTCTTAAGACTCTTAAGTCTGCGACACTGGTACTATTGTGCCCCCTTTTGGTAAGATATAGCATTACAGCATTATGTATGTCTCAAAGATTCTCACCTGCATCTTCTTTTTAACAGTTTCAAAGGGGAAGGAGAGCGTCTGAGCGACTCCTGCTGCAAGACAGCCATTGATGAAGTTCTGCAAAGATGTAAATCGAACATGACGCTCCTGCCACAGCTTATCCAAATTGACATACACCGCATAGCAGCCAACGGAGAAGGGTACAGCACCTATCCACAGTAATCCAAACATTGTTCCATTAACTTTTCAAGCAGAATTGTGAGAGATCCAGAAGTAATATTATTAATTAGAAGGTTATGAGCTTGGTTTTGATGTTTCCAAATACATACGTTATAAGGTGGACAGTAGAAGTATTTTTACTTTACTCAAGTAAATTAAAAGGTATCTGTACTTTATAAACTTTATTTTTTAAACTTTAACTTCACTACATTCCAAAGCATAATGTCTTATTTTTTACTGCACTACATTTCATAAGTAAAAGTTGTTGTTTTTTACCTTTAATACTTAAGAACAATAAACATGTAGTACTTTCTTGTACTCAAGTAAAACTTTGACTTTTACTTGAGTAAAAGTATGAAAGTACTAGATTTCTAATGTAATTAAGTATTAAATGATATTTAATATGAAACAGAGCAGTAAAAAGTACAATATTATGCTTTGGAATGTTGTGAAGTAAAAGGTTTCTAAAGAAAAACACTTGTTAAAGTATAGACACTTGAAAAATGTACTTTTAAAGCAGAGTAAAAATACTTCACTACTGTCCGCCTCCTTAATTTGATTATTCTGAGGCGTAAACAGGGTTAAAGTACATACCTAACACTGTGAGGGAAAAGCCCCTGTAGAGAGCCTGAAGTCCTTCATTTCTGTAGATGATGGAGAGAGAATGCAGCAACCCTCTGTATGTTGGTTCTTGGCAATTCTGAGCAATAAGTCTGGTTTCAACCACCTCCAGTGGATATGTTGCTAGAGCGGCAGATATGCCTGCCAGCCCACCGGCTACTACGGCTCTCCATTGTGAGATATCACCCAGTTCATCAACATGAAGGTGGACAATACTGCCAAAAATAGAATGAAATTAATAGTTATGATACTGCAATATAGCATAATATCATTACCATAGAACCTAAGAGTACCAGTCCTATCAACCAGATACATCTAACTGATATTAAAAACTAATTATCTAAAGGCTAAAATTTAGTTAAATTCTTGACATTAAGCCATGTAGCTACATTGTGTAAAAATATAACCCAATCTAATGTGTTAATATGCAGGAATTTACTGTACTGCATTTTCACAATTGCTTTGTGCATTACGCTGTGTCTTAAGGTTGAAGGAAATCTACTTAATCTTAACAAAAAAGGACATTATCCATTTTCCTATTATTATTTTCTTTATTTTGAATGACTAAAAAGGATATGAGCATATTAGAATCAGCATCACAGAATGATTTCTGAAGGATCATGTGACACTAAAGTCCAGAGTAATAGCCTAGCTGCTGAAAATTCAGCTTTGCCGCAGAAAACTGTTTATTTACATTTTATTAATATTTGACAAGATTACTGTTACATTATAAAGGCTTACTACTTTGGGTCTAAAATGTGTAAATGATTAGAAAAATAGCCTTAATCTAAACTTCATCAGTTAAATAGAAATTAACATATACATATACATATATATATATATATAAATAGTAATTTTGTGTATTGTTATTTTGTGGTATTATATATACAAATAATTATTACATTGATTATAATATAGAATAATATAGTATTAATAGCATTACTGTAAACAGTACTAAAAATGATATCCTTTACTAAAATCTTGATTATTAATCAATGACACAAGCTTGCATTCAAGAGGTACACATATATTCTTTTCATAGGAACAGTGCGTTCAAAACAGTTCCGAGTACACCCTCCAATCTTTTTCCTGGAATACTATACGGGTCTTTCTAAAAACAGTTTCCGGTGTCTCCGTTAACCCCTGCAGCATGCGATACTGTATGAAATACACGTGACCAATATAACAATGAAGTACTTCTGAAAGCCCTCTCTGATGGGTGTTGCTAAGTGCATCGTTCATAATCATAGAAACAATACAGCTGAAACTGTCGTTTTATGAATGCACAGAATTAAGGCCACGCCCATTGCAGTTTCATGATGAGACCACATCATCGTGCTGGTTTTCTGAGCTACATGATTGGTCAGGAAATGAAGACGTGATGTGTTACGTCACATTGAACTAATGTAACCCCCCCAAGTAATACAAGCTAGGCTAATGAAGGAAAAATGTGAAATTTAAATTATAATTTCTTTAAACGATCTATAACTTCTTAAGCGTATTTAAACTTAACTTATATAAGTTAATTCATTTATAAGGCAATTCTTTTTACTCGTCTACTTTCAAACGCTATCAAGCTAACTTCCTGTTGTCTTTGTTTACCATCACAGCTGATCGAAAAGTTTATCATATCTTATGAATTACACAAATCAACAATACATCCATCAGGCATAAATGTTAATCATCAAGCATTCATTATTAAACATGAAAAATGTCTAATACTTACTTTTTGTAAGTTGCTAAATGTATGGCACTGTAGGGGAACAACCGTAGACAGGAAACCATGTTACCCTTCCAAAAAGCTCGAAGTCCCTCATTCTGACTAATAAAAACAAAACTGTGCAAGAAGCCCTGTTTACAGTGAAACCTTCCTATTTGACTCAAAATCTTCACGACTTCCAGAGGTGAGGTTACAGTTTTGCTAAAAACCCCGGCAAAACCGACGCACAGTAAACTTTGAGAACTTGTCAGTCGGTCGTCCTTTTTGACTGTGGCCATACTTCACAAGAAAAACGATTTTGTTCTCCAGCCGTTAAAGGAGAAAGAAGAACCGCAGGAAAATTAATACACTAACGGGTTTGTTTATCACACAGCCATCTAGCTGCAGCGCAACTTGTCACTCAGCGGCCAGACAGTCACATTGGTGGATATTTTGAGGAGCGTCTCGCTGCAGCCCACAAGATCCAGGGGGCGTGGTTGGATCAGATCCAACTCCTCCCACCTTACATATACCTAAACCTACCCATCTCCACCCCCTGATCCCTAAACCCACCCCATCTCCACCCCTAAACCTACCAATCTCCACCCCCTAGATGTGGATCCAACCATGTCCCCTGGATCTTGTGGACTGCAGCGAGACCTACTTGGATATTTTGGTGAAGGCGGGGTGTGGTTAATGCAAGCGCAGTTTGGTTGCATGCAAAATCAATCCATAATAGCTGTCAAAAAGCTATAGATCATTGGTCTCAAACTCAATTCCTGGACGGCCACAGCTCTGCACATTTTAGCTCCAACCCTAATCAAACACACCTGATCCAGCTAATCAAGCTCTTCAGGATTACTAGAAACTTCCAAGCATGTGTGATTTGGAGCTAAACTCTGCAGAGCTGTGGCCCTCCAGGAATTGCGTTTGAGACCACTGCTATAGATGGAAAGACATGCCATAAACCATCTTGTGTTTCTTTCTTAGAGAGCCATAAACAAATTTAATTTGCTTTCTTTTTTCGCTTTAGGGGCCAATATACATCTTATTAAAGGAAGAATGAATGGACGCATGTCAGTACATAGTATTATACACTCTTAGTCTTTGAAAATGTGAAAAACAAGTGCTGCACTGCGTTTGAAAACAGACTTTTGAAAAGCCCTTTTGTCAAAACCAAAACAGCTCAAAGAAATAAAGATCTACAATATGTGGCTACAATAGGTGCTTCTGTCGCAGGAGATATGAATGTAGGGTTATTATTCCAGAAGAAATAGTTGGAAACATCAGAACTCAGTCACCTAATTAGTCAGGATAGAATCATGAGCAAAATAATTTTTTTCATCATATTATGTGTTTGTTCTTTTCAAAATACCTCGTACACACAATGTCTATTATTTGTTCGCTAAAGATAACGTATAATAGGCCTATGTATAAAATAATGAGAATGAGCTTTATTGGCCAAGTATATGTTTACACATACGAGAAGCTCTACAGTGCAGAGAGACAGCAACAGGACAGGACACAGATATTAAAGAATAATACAAATATCCAAATATAAAACAGCAAAAACACAATATATAATATAGACAGTTATGTGTGTACAGGTCTGATATGTGCAAATTTAAAATTAAAAAATTAGATAAAAGTAAGCAAGTGTGGTGAATAAAATAATAGAGTTGTGTATTCCGTGTTTTATTGTCAAGTGTTCATGAGATGAGATGGATTGCTTGAGGGAAGAAACTGTTCCTGTGTCTGGACGTTCTGGTGCTCAAAAATAACTCAATGAATGTACCTTATGATCAGTATGTTCTAAATAAATCTGGGCAAGTAAATAACCATCTGATCTCTGTTCCGTCCAAATAACAGTAACTTTTTGTTGTTGTTGTTGTTGCTGCTGCAGTGATTGACCCAGTGTGGCAATAGAAAAGTATCAGTAATTGACCAACAGATGGCAGTCTTGGCCCAAAAACATGAAATCAAGTTAAGTTGAATCTTTGTTGAGTCTTCAATTGTTCAACTGAAGTTGAACACAATTACAAAATACAGTATTGCAAATAATGAGTAAGCTACCTATATACACAAAATCTACAGTTTAAAATTAAAAATATAGCTTAAACAATTAATACAAATATAATACAGATGAAAGTCTTTACAATAGCCCACAGTAGTCTTTTGGTCAGCGTTCTTCTCAAGTCTTCTTAAGTAATGGTCTCATTATACTTATAACATGTATTTTGAATTGGGGAAAATGAACTCACACAATTCTTCATATAGAATATTTGTCATAAAAAACTATATTAACATATATACATACACCCAAGTTTTTTTAAAGAAAGTAATACTTTTATTGAGTAAAATGGATTAAATAAAAAAATGACATTAGACATTTATAATATTACAAAATATTGCTGTTTCAAATAAATGCTCTTCTATTGAACTTTATATATTCATCAAATAATCCTGAAATATTAAGCAGCACAACTGTTTTCAACATTAATAAGAAGAAATGTTTCTTGAGCGGCTAATCAGCATATTATAATTTCTAAAGAATCACGTGACACTGAGGACTGTAGTAGCTGCTGAAATTTGTAATAATATTTAATAATATGACTTTTTTCAATGTTACTGTTTTTACTGTATTTCTGATCAAATTAATTCAGCATAAGACACTTCTTTAAAAACATTAAAAAAACCTAAACTTTTGAACGGTAGTTTAACTGTTTATTTCAGCAAAACCAATACACAAATTTCCCTTGCATGCATATACAAGTATTACATTTCATAGTTGTATATATTGCTTTTCTTAAGATGTTCTCAAATATATACTTTCTTTATAATCAACAAATAGACAAAATATATCAATTGTCAAGCAATGTCTTACTATGATCCACAGTCTGCTGGTCAGACAGCCAGCAGATGGCAGTCTTTACTCAAAACCACAGATAGTATTACCTGTGTTACAAATGACATATGCTGTTAACCTCTGCTATGACGAAGTGATGTATGTAAAGTATTCTAAATATTAGCAATGAAAAGCATATGTGAAATATCTTTTTCACATGCTTAGGTTAATAATATGTTGTAATTATTTCAATGCATTCATAACCTCACAAAATTATTAGCAGAGCAATTCACAGTATGTAAAAGTAGAAGTTTTATTATTTAAAGGTGATTGCATTTAACATTGAATCTGCCAAATGCATCAGTTCAGTGTGGAACTCGTCCTGTTCATAAATCTTATGGCTTCATTTAATCATTTAGAGCAAGTATTCAGGTTTTCTCTTCAAAGCTGACACTGGTTGTGTGGGTGTTCTGTTTGTGCCAGTATCTTCTAATTCACCAAACTGTGAGTTACATAAACAACTACACTATGCCAGTCATACCTTCTAACCCTTCACGACAACAAACGCAATAAAGGATGCCACATTGTGGCATGTTGCACTATGTATGAAAATGAGCACGAGTCCCCCTAATTTCCCAGCAGGGTCTTGTAGTTCCTTTCCTGTTAGGGCTAGTGTTTGTTTTCAGCCTGTATCCCCCTGCGATGTGCGCCTCCCTCCCCTGCTGAGTCGACAACCTCAGCTGCCTGCGAAGATCCCACCTCCTGTCTGTAGCTAGGCCACTTGGCTTTTTCACAAAGGCTACTGGAATAACAGTGTCCCAAGAAGGAAATGACAGTCTGTTCAAAAGAGCCACAGCATTGCGCCGGGGGGCTGGTATAGTTTAGAGCAGTGTGAGAGACGTTTTATCATTGCATGGATTGTTCAACATCTGATAGTCATTCCACTCAAGTTAACCCAGGTTTATGTCATATTGCAGCACAGATAGTGAAACAGTAATCAGCCTCCTCTGGGAGTTACTGTATTTACACATTTAATATTTACAGTCACGTTGACTGTCATTGTGATCTGACCGCAGTGAGAATGAGTGAATTTTCAGCCCTCAGAAGCAGTAAACGTCCCGGCACTTCCTTTGTATTGGACAAGAAGGAGTCCTTTGATCTTTCAGTCATATGTATGCGGCTCCAATTACAAGATAATGGAGTGATACTTATGAAAGATCAGGTGTGAAGTGTGCGCATGTGCTGGATCTTATCAATTAGTGGACGAGCCACTTGACAAGACGGACACATTGTGTGCTACCGAGAGAAAATATCTTCTCGGGCCTCTTTAATGTGTCTCTCAATCATGTTCTCACCTTTGTTTATTCACTGTTAGCCATCCTCCTCTGTAATCTGCATCTACTATAGTGGATAGGGCACTGACTTCCTCTTGAATTCACACAGTGCCCTTCTTGACTCCCACACTGACTCTGTGTCCTGAACTTATTAACCCGGGAACTTCCAGAGCTCCTTTGTCTTGCTCTTCTCTCTACTTTAGGGGGCTGTGAGCGGAGGGGACAGCTATTGTCATTCACTGTATGCCATGCGCAAGTCTGCCCTTGATCCCTGGCTTTGAAATGGAGTGCTGACGGAAAAGAGACTGACTCATGCAATACTTTCTGAACTAGCCTCTCTTTCTCACCCTCTTTATAAACGTTTCTGCTCACAAATGATGATTAAATGTTCTTTGTGATAGAATATGTTTATTTGAATAATGTAAAGCCAATGGAAACGACTATTTGGAGGTCCTGCACAACCCTCTGCCTACATGATATAAGCTGTTATGAATGTAAAGTGTCAAAAGAGGGCGCTCTTTGTCAGTCAGTGCTCCACTGGAGACGGGCCTCCTCTTGCAAACTGGTGCCAGGCCAGAGACAAGAGCAATAAAGTTCTCACCTCATTATCAAGAACACAGCCACATCACAGCCCACTGCCAGGTGGGAAGGGGAAAGATAGGGGGATGTGGAGATAATCTGGAAGAAAAGGCTGATCTGACACCCTTCACCTGGTAATACTGCAGATAGTTGACTAATCCACTGCACAGAAAGGGACTATTTATATATATATATATATATATATAATAGTTTTTGTACCATCTTTTTGTCATGTTTTGTAGTGATGAAGTATGATAAAAACTATAAACACTGCAATACTGTATTAAACATAAATAAGAAAAGTAATAATGTTTTATTCATCTTCTGACATGTTTTTGACATGCTAATGCATCCACCATTTACTATCATATATATGTGTGTGTGTGTGTGTGTGTGTGTGTGTTAAATGAATTATTTCAGTTATTTTATCAAATGTATTATCTTTTCTAGTATGCTTTTATTTAGATTTTTTTATTATATATAATACATTTTAATAAAATAACTGAAAAATATATTTAAATAAAATAACTATTAAATTGCAAGTCATGTGACTATTATCTGACAGAGAACTGTAAACAGAGAACTGTGAACATGTAAATGTGTTGTTAAATTTCAAGAAATAAATAAAACTACAATAGATACATTTCATAAATTGAAATATTAATTTTAAATTTGAAGGGGAACGCAAAGGAGTTCAGCTGACAAAAAAGTTTGGGAATCCCTGTTATAGGCAATTTAGGTCAGTGTTAATATTTCTTCATGAAGAATAATTACTATGAGCACTGAGAAGCTTTCATGAGAGCCATTTAGTTATAGAGGCTTGCAAAGTGCTAGATAGACCTGGGCTCCTAGCAGCTGATCCTCCTATCTTCACATGTACAACCAATAAATCAATATCAAATCTAGCAGGAAGCCAGATGGCCTCCCTCCAGACCCCTTGACATAGTGGGTCACAGGCCTCTCAAAGCCAGCATGGCTACTGTAAGCCAGACCAACAGAGAGGAGCCTTTGAAGGCTTAGACATTCAACAAAGAGGCTATGAATGTCTAAAGGGGACAAATAAGCTGTTACGACTAGAGTCAGATCAGTGTTTGTGTTTCTCTGAACATCAAAGGCTCGAGACTGTTTGATATGCAGCCCCCACACCTTGATCCAGAGCCGGGACAGGTAATGGGGTGGAGTAGTCCATTGAGTAACAAGGAGGGGGGGCTTGTAGAGTCCTCCTCATAGGTCTTGCTGTAGGGCACTCGATTCAGACAAAGAATCTTTTAGGGCCTCCGACTCCCTACGGAGCAGTTGGCCCCATCTTCTGCTCACGGCTGCGACCTGTGCCAGGGTCTGGTTATATGGGCCTCTCTCTGGTCCTAATAGGACTTATGCATGCAGTGTCTGGTATTGGTACAGATAAATAATAAAACAACCATTTTTTTATTATATATATTCTTGTATCACATGGTAATACTGTGGTACATTGTAAATACCTTGGTGCTCAAATTCCATGGTACTTCCAAGACCACCAGTAGTACTGGTGGTCTTGGAACTTTTTTCCTAGTACTTTTTTCTCTTTTTTTGACCATACACTACCATTCAAAGTTTAAGGTCATTAAGATATGTAAAAAGGTTTTTATAAAATTACAAAAGATTTAGATTTAAATTAAATGGTGTTCTTATGAATATTTCTATTAAAAAAAAAAAAAAAAAATTCAAATATTATAAAAAATAAAATATTAAGCAGCACAGCTGTTTTCAGCATTGATAATAGCAAGAAATGTTTTTGAGCAGCAAATCAGCATGTTAGAATTATTTCTGAAGGATCGTGTGACACTGAAGACTAGAGTAATAAATGCTGAAAATTTAACTACACTCATCTAACACCTTCACATTAAACATAATCTAAACTGACTTTAATAAATGGTTAATGTTATTGGCTTTTCTTGGCTACATCTGGATACTTAAATTTGAATCAAAGGCTACTTTCGTCATAATTAAAACAATAGCACATAATGTTGGCTTGTAAATCTATTATAAGAAACCATTTTTCCAAAAAACCACACTGCAGTATGCACCAGGATTTAGCACAGATGATGTCGCAATTTTAAAAAGCAAGACCCCAAAAAACAAGTTAAACAGTAGTTTGACTGAATGGCTGTTCACAGAGGAGTGTGAAATGCCAGCTCTATGGTGAGGTGTGACTAGGGTGAAGGGGGCAGCTCTGGCCTTTGTGTAACTCCCAGGCTGAATGTGTGGCAGCTATTGTTCAGGCACGACCGCCTGGCCTCTCAGTCTCTCTCCTCCACACCTTTGTCCAGAGCTGCACGACCACTTCCTTAACCCAGTTCAGTACAAGGTCGTGACATTGCTAACTTACCCCTGTACCGTCTGTGCTGTCTGCACATCCATAAATGCATAAATATTCAGTCAGGCTGACTTTGAAATACACTTGAGGACCTACCGGGTGGGGGTGGGGGGTATGAGCTCTATTTAGCTGAAATTTTAATGGTAGAAAAATTATACAAGATTGGATGAAAATAAGCTAAGGAGAAAGATCAAAATTTTCAAATTTATAGCATAATAAACAATAAACTGCATGAATCACTTCACAGAGTGACTGAGAGTTTACATAATGTGCTTAGATTTACAATGTTGAATTAACCCCCCTGTTAACCCTAATGGGCTCTTCTATGTAACTGTGAAGACACAGGTCAGTCTGGTCTCTTTCTCTTGTTCCAAGGCCTTATGAAGGACTGTGAAGAATGAAACCCTTTCTCTGTTGATAAGAAGAGGAAAGGCTAAAGTGCTTAAAGGCATGGTATACACAGTTTTGTTACTTTGATGGAGACCGAGTGAAGAAGGAGGGGAGGTATATCGGCTGATAAAGATCACCATGAGTCTTTGATCTTTAAGAAACTGATAAGATGTTACCAAGTGGCATGCTGGGTGGACAAGCAGGCCCACATGACAGGTACAAACAAGCAAACACAGCCCCAGAGGTCTACAAGGATTGCTAGATACCTACAAGAGGAATGGCAGATGGGCAATTAGCCATTTCGATTTGGAGTGAAGTGGAGTGAAAAGTTAACACAGCACACTTGCCTCACTGAGCAAAGTACTTTAGATTTATATTAGATATGTTATGGATGAGTAGAGAGCATTATTTATGACTTAAAACACTGGAGATCATGTTTCCATTTACCTAATGGAAATAATCTAACTTCCTTTTTAGCAAAATCAACTTTCCCAGAATTTAAGGGCAAAGTAAGAACATGCTTCACCAAAATAGCACACTGAAATGAAGATTTTAAATACATTTGCGCAATTTGATAGCTGAAGATTGTTAAAGTGACACTCGGGGGTGGGCTGTGTCTGCGTGCTCCCTAGGCACTGATTTAGGGCCTGCATGTGGATGCCAGACAGAGCCTGAAGTCTGGGGGTGCAAGCTGCAGCCTGAAACAGATGCCTGGCTGTCTGGTCAAGGGAGGAGGGGGGTCTGTGTTGAATAAGATGTGGGGAACCTGTGGAGTTAATGTTCTTTCATTGGTCCTCCTAGCAACAGAACTATAATATTCGCTGCACCTGCACCAGGTCTGTAAGTGTGCATGTTAAGAGAAGAATGCAGGATGTTACAGTGGATATATATCTGTGAGTACACATGTGTATAGGTAATTATGTGTATTGGCTTGCACTCATTATATAGTGACAGAAAAGAGAGTTCATACACACATTACATCAATGATAATTAAATAATATAGCAAAGACTTTCTTCTTTTAATAACAATGCACTCTTGCAATCTACACACGTAAAACTATAAGAAAAACATGCTTTGTATTACTAAAAAAGTTTGGACTGGCCATCAGTTGAGGACAACTAATGAATAGAATACAATAGAATAGAATAGAATATAATAGAATAGAATAGAATAGAATAGAATAGAATAACGAATAGATGAATAAAATACAATAAAATATAATTTTAAAAAATCAAATCAAATGCAATGGTCATCCATCCAGGACAAGCAGTCTGGAAATAAATAAAATAATCTGTAATGGACTGACCATTCATCCAGGACAAGTGGATTTGAAAATGAATGGATGGATGAATCAAATCAAATCTGTGGTGCATTGACCATGACAAGAAGTTTGGAAAACAAATTGTTTTTTATAAACAAAATAAAATAAAATCTTTATATTAAGATTCAGTCTTAAGCATTGAGTCTAATTCCTGTTCATGGCCCAATGACAATTAAAAGAATTAAGACGTAAGAGCCTTCATTATCAGTTCCCTCCTACAGACATCAAAAGACACATACAGTGAGAGTGCAGCTGCCCTGGTGGTGTGACTTTCTTCTCTCACACTGCTGTTTGTGTTGAGGATGTTTACCGATCCCAGGAAAGACAAACAGGTTCATTCTTATTTGTGGGAGTTGTTCTCAAACAGAGGAGCCAATAGGACGATTCAGCAAAAGGGTCAGTCTGTTACTCATTGTTGCCATTGTTGTTTTTCGTTTCCTTTCACGTTGGCTGTGTCTTCATAAACACAGACGTTCCCGTCAACAGCCAGGGTCACAATTGGAATGTTTTAGAATACAGTGGCTATACTAATGCAGGAAAATTAATTTCTGTTGTATTCACATTTGATTAATTGTATTGTACCATTATCAGATCCCACTATGGTTATAAATGCCAATCAGATTATAGATCAAATAAAGACTGTACATTGAAGGGTTTTTAAAAATATTATTTCTTCTACAAGTTACATAACTTACCACAGCCGCGATGACAAGCTTTCACTGTCAGTCATCCATTGTGAGTGTAAACATCTGGGGACAGCTGCACAAATGTGGCACTCGCACAGCTGATCTCTGCAAAAGAAAACAATTTTTTTTTAGCTTGCTTTTGATAAATCAATTTAACTTACATGATGTTTGTACATCACTCTGTGTATTGTTGCTGGACAACTGTACAAGCTCACACAACAAGGTTTACTACCAATGACAAATATAAAAAACATTTATATGATTCACAGCAAACCCAGCTTTTGTTTGCCATAATGCCTGTATGCTTGACCTTGATTCTTTTCTAATGAACACTACTTAGTACAGTTTTTTGAGGAATGGACAACATTACGTAACAAAGAACAATGATTGGTTTGATCAGCAATAGCCTTTGTTTGCGCTGGACTTACAGGGGTATAAATCACAGAGGGAACAAGCCTCAGCGCAGAGGTTTTATGAGGGGAGACTTCCCTTGCATCCTGCAGGGGGTAGAAGCCGACACTGTTCAAGTGTCAAAGAGCTTTTAACTGGCAGGATCACAAACAAAGAATTATTACTTTATTGGACATCATTTAGGAAGACATTTTTGCACAGGAGAGAATAATTAACACGTAAGAGTTATTCTCTTAAAATTATAGTTATTATCAAAAGTTTAATTTGAGATATACTCCTGCTGGGTTGACAGTTGACGAAAACCGCTCGGAGAATATAGCAAAGGTCCTTGCATTTAATTTGTTAATTATGCATCCATAAAACAATTATACATGAACTATTTGAACGAGGACTCTTAACAGTTAGACAAGTGCATTATACTAAAATGAATGATGCCCATACAAGTGTTGTCTGAGTTCAGACTTCAGCTATTCTCACAGCACTAATGAATTGCTGACACTAAACAACACTATTGTCAAAACATGTGGAGAATGCACAATATTTATAGCTAAAGTCATACAGAAGACACATAAAATGGACTGCAGATTAACCAAAGCCACATAAATGAATCCATTAAGATTTTGTGTACATGGGAGACTGGGGGTAGTTGTCACTCGCTTTTTTGAATTACAGTAATATTAGGAAATTACATTTTTAACTTAAGTAAAATAAAAATGTCAGTATCAATTTTGTTATAACAGTTTAGAAAACAAGTGAGCACAATAAAACTAACTGGAAAACATCCAGACAAGTGTCAACAATATAGGCTAATAATGAAGAAAGTTTTTAACTGAACTGTGTTCTCAGGATGAGGGTGTTTGTCATAAAGTCACACTGTTATTGGGACTGTTTATAAGTTGTTGTGTGTTGTATAATTAGTAAGTTTATCAAATGTAGGCCTATTGTAGCTATGCATTTGTTTCTGTATTGTATATTGATTGGTATGCATGCACACACTGTCCCAACACTGTATCTTAAATTGTTGGCCAATAATTTCTTTTTCCATTTTTTCCTCCCGTTTCATGATTTTCTAAGTATTATTTTAACGTGTATATACGGTTTCTGTGGCAACTTACCCCATACAGTGTGACAAGCCCAGCCACTGCAGAGGCAATAACTTACTATGCATTGTATAAACTTTATAAAATAAAATAAAAACGTTTAAAAATTATCCCGACTTAACATTTATATTTCACAAATGCAGTATTTTCCCCGCGTTATACGTCTTTGCACCTGCACGCCACGCGCTGAGTCCAAAGGTGAGTGTGTTCTCTACCTGCGCGAACTTCCTGTGAAAGCGTCAGATCCGACTTGTTTGCCTGAAACTCATGCTGGTTGCGTCGCCTACGGTTTATTAATACCTGCCGTGTTTCCCAGTTATTAAAACATGGGAAAGGAAATGATGAGACGCTCATATCTTGGAGCTGAGACGGAGTGAAGACAGTTTATGTGTTATATTTCGACAGCGTCTTTGTTTTATTACTTCCGGAAATCCTCACAGGTAAGATTAGTTTCGGTCTTGAGCGCGAAATACTATTTTCTTACATAAGACACTAATCTCACAATATTTGCGTTAACTTCTTCTGTAAACTACTGTTGTTGCCTTATTGTCATTGAATGTGAATAAATGAAGGTTAAAAGGACAGTAAAGCGAACATTACACCGCTTCTTTCATAGGTCACCTGGAACACATTGTAGGTGTTTTTATCAGGTTGTGAATATAAAGGTAACTAGGCTGAGTTAAACAAAGAAACACATGGGTTATCTTTACCCAACATGTAATTCAAGGGCACTCTGGTGTCCGGGTTACCATCAGAATCTGCTGTCAGCTGATTGATGAATGATTTATGGCTTCTTCTTTCTCGTGTGTCGCATCTACCTGCAACGTGTAGGTCAGACCGATTTAAAAAGGTTAGAAAAGTCAAATATTTTATTGGCATATGTGGTATTAAAATAAAACATATTGTATGTTTTTAAAGCATGCTGTTAATATTAGTCTGTGACTCCATAAAAAGGTTAAAGTTACCCCCCTAGAGAAGGTGGAGTCTCCTTTCAGAATAAACAACTGCAACAGAGCTCCAAAAGTAAACAAATATGATTCATACTTTTTGTGTCCCATTGAATGCTTGTGGTTTGTATTATTTGTTGATTCCCTTAGAAGAGAAAGTGTGTTGTTCAAACTTGTTCTAACATTACATTTCACAAACATTCTAACATATGTAGGTTATTTACTTCTAGTGTTATTTCGGTCTTGTACAGTATTACTTTCTTCTTCCGTGGAACACAAAACAAGATGCTGACAGCGTACAGATGAGGTGAAAGTGAATGGTGACTGAAGCTGTCGTTCCCTATCATTATGTCTTCGTATTCCTTTTGTGTTCCACAGAAAAAAGAAAGGTATGGTATGATATGAGGGGGAGTAAATGATGAAACGGTTTTCATTTTTGGGGGAACTGTCTCCTTAAGAATTGAAATGTTGATTAGAGGCAGTGCAAGTATTAGAGTAGACAATGTTTAATCAGCCTTCTTGCTTGTTTCTGTTGACTTGGAGGGCAGTAAAGAAAATTCCAGGTGACTATACAGCAGTATACTTTCATATTTTCCAAACTTAGTCATTCTGTCGGGGCTGCACCATTGCCCATGTATTCATTCTACAAGGGTGTGTCTGAGGGAATGATTCATGGCCCCTGCTGGAGTTGGGTAGGTGAGAGCATTTCAGACTAGGTGTTCATGTTTTCTTTGATTTACCATTTGTTCTGTAGGCGGTGGACAGAACAGGAATAGTGCTAATTTATGACATTAGCACCCTGGTAATCCTAACATCTGGAAACACTATATGGACTTTGAAATAGTCAATGTTCAGTGACTCTTTAGCACACAAACAGGTAAATTACACATTGTGTACTCAGGGAGGTATGTGGACTTAGATTTGTTGGGTTCTGTAGTGGAGTTCAACCTTGAGAGGTTCACAAACTACATCATTATGGGACAGAAGAGATTGACAAAATGAGGCTGTGGGGTGAATCCATCCATCTTAGCCAGGGTCACAGCTTCAGTGGGGAAGTAATTCTAGCAAAACATATCACTGAGCCTTAAGGTTTGGTGTTTTAGAACGTTTATCAAGGCTGCTCTTAGTTTGTGTTGTTTAGTAAGGCACTTTAACTATTTACTGCGCATATTTACATTCATTGAAGGGTCCCAAATCATGTCTTATGAGGAGAATATTGTTATATATAGTCAGCTGGTATCATTCAGTGCACCACAGTTGCGCCCTAGAATTGAAGTGATAAATTTTACACTAGCAAGCATCAATTAGTTTTTTTCTACAGTGTGTAGTATTAAACATCCATGGGCTGCACCAATATTAAAATTCTGGTTGGTTGTTTTCATGTTATGGCCGGTATTAACATTCTGTACTGTTTTGTCTCTAAAACAGTAATTAAACTAACATCAGGTATTTTAAATACTGTAAGTGAATTTATGCATCAGAGCGTGATAATGTACAGTATGAAAATAGGATATTTTGATATTAGCTAAAAAATTACATTTAGCAGTGTTATTAAATTATAGTGTTTTTAAAGCTTAACTTTAAGTAAGTGTTAGATGATGGGAAAAATAATGCTAATGCTAAAATAGCAGAATTATATATCAATATTTACTCAGAAAGATAGATAGATAGTTATGAAGAGTTCAGATGCAAAAGCATCTAAGTGCTATTTGAAATTTTCTTCTAAAATTAGCATTTTTCTTAGTCTCCTATGTGTAGGTTCAGTAATTTCACTTTAATGGCAATGAATAGTTTCTTTTCATTGCCATTAAAGTGAAATAACTGAACATAAACTTAGAATCCTGAGAAAAATGCTAATTTTAGAAGAAAATTTCAAACGGTACTTAGAGGATTTGCATCTGAACTCTTCATATATATATATATATATATATATATATATATATATATATATATATATATATATATATATATATATATATATATATATATATATATATATATATATATATATATTATAAAATATACTACTGTATATGTATCAGGGGTTTTCAAACCTGGCCCCCAGGGTCTACAAGAGAGGGTTTGTGGAGAAGTTTACATAAAACAATGTTGAAAAAATATATATATACATAACAAAAATAATATTAAACAAAATAAATAATTAAAAACTAATTATATTTTTAACATTAGAGTACTATAGATAGAAAAAAGTGTAATGGAACAGTAAATATTGCCAAATAAAATTGTACATGTATAATATACATTTTTTACATTATAAATTGGGTCTTTATACATAAAATGTGATGATGGGAGTTTCTTAATCATATTCAATAATATTGGGGGTTTGTTGCATCTAAAAGCTTGCAAACCCCTGATATATATTATATATCACCACCAAATCAGCTTGTAATCCCCCCCCCCCCTTACAGTGATAAATTCATTCTACTTGACTTGCCAATGATTTAATGCAGTGCAAATCATTTTTTTTGGGGGGGGGGTTGATTACAAGCTGATTTGGTGTTAATTATTACACTTGCTAGGTTATGTCCATTCAGTTATCAGTAGCATATGAAGGAGGTCAGTGAGTAAGAGAAATATGTCCTGCTTGACCTCGGACAACACACACGCATAACTCACTGAATAATTTGCCAGAGGTTGAGCTTGGTTCTTTGAATGCTCTGCTTGCACTAGTAACACATCAGCAGTCTACACTCCCCCTCGTCCTCCGTCACACACACACACACACACACACGCGCTCTCAACCCCTCCTCCTGGGTCGACACAGCCGGACTATGAACGCTTCCCTCCAGTCTGTTGAGGTCCCCTTTAACTGCATGTTCTTGCATACACACAGTCACTCGCTCAAACACAGTGTGTCCCTAGTTGAGATGACGGGCTCTGGTTTCAGTCAGGCTGCAGGCGGCCAGCGCAGCTGTTGGGCTTGAGTTTCTTGTTTTCATGCAGTGGCTGCTGGGAGTCTGACTGCACTGCCAGCATCTGAGGTGGGTTGGAATAATGATTGAGATTTATTACCTCACATTCATGGCGGCCACTGTGTTTGTTTTGCTCATCCATTGAAGTGCCGGTTGGTAATTGTTTCATTGTATTATTAATTGTTTGAATTGAATCAGTGGTAGTTTTGGTGTAGTGTTATCATTATGTATTTATAATATTATAATTCTAAATTCTAAACAAGAATTTATTATAGTGTTATTATGAGGGTCACTGACATATGAGTACCCACAGTAAATAAAAAGAAGAATCTAATTTAAAAAACATGCACTAAATTGATGTTGGTTTCGACATCGACACTTTTTCAAGATTATATTGAAATTTTAAAATATCATGTTTGACCAACTGAAAAGAAATTACTTACACTTTGAATGCATGTGGCTACTCATTTTAATCTTTTTTTCCCCAAGTAAAACATATTATTCAAGGTAGGGATGTAACCATTCACTCAACTCACGATTTGATTCGATTAACGATTTTGATTTCACGATTCGATTTTCTCATGATTTTTTTTTAACAAAATGAGATTCAAGACAAATTATACAGTAATTGAAAAGGTGTCCTTTTATTAGGCTATTGCTGCACGTTTCTTTGTGAAATTGAAATATTAAAAAACTAAATAGAAATTTTAAAACAAACATGTTTTAATGTTTAGTGCTCTTTCCATTTAAAATTGGAGGCAACCATTGCATTTTAATCATGATCTAAACAAAGATGCAGCATACATACAGCATGAGAAATTTTTAATCTCTGATATGTTGTATCTTATATCTACCCCAGTTGTATCTCGATTTGTTTAGCATCTCAAACGATTTGAATCGTCACATATTTTAATCGATTATCAACCAGCTCACGGTTCATTGTTACATCCCTAATTCAAGGTTAAATTAGTTTTTTGTTGTTATTATTACTTCATAATAATATTATTGAATTATTAATTCATAAAATATTTTTGAGTTTTCAGGAAGTCACACCACATGACATCTCAATGTAGATGGATTTAGTAGAGATTATGTGGCTCACAGAGGGAAGTGGCTCATTACTGATTGGGCATTAAATCATTAACAACAAGCTTGTAAGCTTTCTACACTATTCATTCTGAGTTCTTGAGTTCTTTTTTTTCTGGGCAGCTGCTTTGTTCACCCTAGTAGGTGATTTTGACTGCTGCCCTCCTGTCATTTCACAGAGCTTAACCCATTTAATGACTTGAACAGTGATAGTTAGCCAAACTCAGATTGCTGTTGTGGAAGGAAACTCATGGAAACGAAGCAGCTGCAGCCCTCTTCCCATATTGTTGTGGTTAAGTGGATCCATGTCATTTCCTGTCCAGCCGGCATGAGCCAAAAAAGAATGCTTGACGTGAGCTTCGGTTTTCTTTGTTCTCTTTTCCAACAGAAACTTGGGTGTAGATGAAGCGGCTAGCAGTTTGTTCTCTTTCTGGATTGGAAATAGTTGATTGCTTCTCATCTGATGAAGCTGATGTAGAGTTTGCAAGCTGAGAAAGCGGCATAAGCTCTCCAGCCCTGCAGACGTCCAGCTTAACTTCTTCAGGCCATGACGGAGCCCAAGGCGTCTCCACCGGCGGGTGGCGTAACGTGGGCGCGGGTGTGTAAGGAATGTGGACAGTGTCATGATGGTCGGGACAGTCACCTGTTTGAATATCAGGACGAGGTGGATGACGAGCTGGTGTGCCACATCTGCCTCCAGCCTCTGTTGCAGCCCATGGACACGCCGTGTGGCCACACGTACTGCTTCCACTGCCTAAGCAACTTCCTGCACGACCAGGACTTCTGCCCGGTCGACCGCCAGAGGCTTCAGCTACAACAATGCCGTGCCTCCAGCCTGCTGGTGCGCAACCTGCTGGACAAACTGGCCGTGCTGTGCCCGTTCCGTAGCGAGTGCCAGCAGAACATGCAACGCTGCGAGCTGCAGCCTCATCTTCACAACAGGTTAGTGCGTGCCACCAAGGATATGTTTACCTTTCACTAGGGCAACATGGCATAAAGTCAAAGAGATGTAGACATCGATAATGCAGATGTCATTCTGAAGAAATGAAATTATATCAGTTATGAGAAGTCAGTGGATAAATATGCACATGTAGCCTTTTAGAAAGCTGCTGAAAAATTTGTGGAATTCTACTTATCCAGGTTTCATGTGAACAGAGAGATTTGAGAGAGCTGAGCAGGATTAAAGAATAGACTTGAGTGAACCATATGACTGGCTACTGAAAGAAGAGGGAGACTCTCTTTTACATAATGGAGTTAATTAGGAATTACATGAGTGATTACTATAGAATGTGAGCAGATAGTTCAACCTCGTCACCTCTGCCAGGAATGCATGGGAGTTGACGTGTTTAATTTTTGCCTGTTTAGTTAAAGGATTTAAGCGGTATTAAGTGTTTAATACCGATTGTTTAGTTGCACAAACTTATAGTTTCTACAGTTCAGTAAAAAATTTAGAATTCACTAAATGGTTGATTCACTGAATCCAAAGCCATAGTATATGATATAGGTGATATGGTATGGAAAAAAAGGAATAAAACCCATGACTTTGGTGTTATTGCTCTACTGTTTAAACTTTTGGAACACTGCATGGAATGACCATGTGCCTCAGCATTCATCTCCCTTACAGGTTTTCTTTCTGCCATTTTATCATATTCTTATCTTCTGTGATGTAAAGCATGGTCTAAAGGTTGATTGGTTGATAGTTCACGTGGTCAGGGACAGCCCAGTGTAAACACAGAGAGAACAGCTGTGGGATGGGGAGGGAGGTGTTGACATGGTGAAACTCAGACTAGACCTGATTCTGCTCTTTTTTTTCTTTTTTTTCTTTTTTTTGACCTGTACCATCTCCATCCCTGCAATGCAGTAGAAAAACCTGTTTGCGTCTTCATCTGCATAGCTCCTCTTTTTTCCGTACTGAGAATTCACACTCCCTGAGCATGTTCATCTTTAATAGATAAATGCTATGTAGCTTTGCACCGAACCGATTAAGCATTGATTTGTTTTTCGCTGCCGTTTTCTGCTGACTCCTGAATATGGCAGACCAGAGCAGTAATCAGCATTGGTGCGCGTTTAGGATATTTTTAGTTACTGTTGCTGCCATCTGGTAATGAATGTCTTGTAGGTTAATTAACAGCAGACCACTGAGTAATGATGCAGAATTCTCTCTGACTCAGTGTGCTCCAATTCTCTCTTTCTCAGATGTCCTGCATTCAGACGACTCAGGGAAGAGGCGGAGAGAAAAAAGAGACCCTCCTGGAACGAGTTAAAGGGAAGCAAATCAGATGGAGATTTAGCTGATGCCAAGTCTACCCCAATCACGCGCACAGGTCAACTCAGTGGACCCTCAGAACCTGGACTGGTCAATCCGGCCTTTGAAGAGGGTGAAGATGGTATAGCAGCACTTTCTGTTTTTCTTGTGCTCCGTCTAACAAATATTATTACATAACCCAATGAGCATTAGCAGATCCATGTCTAAGTATTTATGATATTCCAGATTTAATTATATGTGAATAATTTTATGGAATATCGGTACCAAAATGGTTATCAGATAACATTGCAAGGTATTTTTTATACTGTCAGTATTGGATATTTAATTGTTCCTGCATAATTCCCCTCCCCTAGATTAGCTTTGCTCTCATCTAACACCCACTTAAACATAATCTTTAACATTCTGTAGCAAACACACACCATCACACAACAAATAAATATCACAATAAATATAATTGTTTTTTCATTTTATATAGCATTTAAAATTAATTTAGCTTTTAGTGTTTTATTTTTAATAAATTTAGATAAAATATATTTAATGTTGGAAAATAATTATTGGTTTATTGATAATGGCTAAACATTCAAAATTGCTGTCTCTTTACATATATCATATTTGTATTATATAATATCTCTTTTTCTGTACTCTATACCACCTGGTAAGGATTAGATTTAGAAAATAAAGCACATTCTTGTTTTTTTTTTTGTTTTGGTGAATTACGGTGGTAACATTTTGATTTGTGGTAGTTCAGGAGTAAAGGTGAGAAGAGTGTAGCACAGACGGTGAAAAGCTGAGGAAATTGATTTGCAGCTGTGTTTACTTTTAGGTAAACCAAAACAGATGGAATCTTTCATGTGGCCCTTACTCTTGTGAGTAGATGGCTGAGGAGTGTCAGGATGTTATTAATATTACAACAAAATAAATTATGGCATTAAAACCAACAATCGTTACCGTCTGAGAACATGTACATTCATGGAGATTCACATAAACTTTTTTCTGACTTAAGCTCTAAAACACCTGGGGGGAGTCTGGACGTGTTATCTGGATTAATGGAAATACTGTTAGTCATCAAGTCACCTAGCAACTCTCTTAATATCT
Source organism: Barbus barbus (assembly GCF_936440315.1). NCBI lineage: Eukaryota > Metazoa > Chordata > Actinopteri > Cypriniformes > Cyprinidae > Barbus > Barbus barbus. The sequence continues at coordinate 21,733,405 of NC_136761.1, read as the reverse complement.
CATAGGAATATTACATCATACATTTGTGTGCTTCCCTGAATAAATGACTCATTCCAAATCAGCCAAGTGCAAACTGCTTGCGTTACTGCCATATGTTGAAGTACTTAGTTTTTAAGCATTTGTAAATCAGGTTGCTGATGGTCTTTTGGTTTTCCAGATACCCCTTTGAGGTCCAGTCTTGTGGCAGAGGCGACTGTGGTGGAGCTGTTTCGAGAGGATCCAGACGAGGATCTGGGATTGCGTATAGTAGGAGGGAAGGACACACCCTTGGGCAACATCGTCATTCAGGAGATTGTTCGTGATTCACTGGCTGCACGGGATGGCAAGCTGGCTCCTGGAGATCATATTCTAGAGGTGAGGCATATCTCAGCTTGCCATGCAGTTATGTTTGTTTTTGTCAATCGCTATGGATTTGAACCCATTAGATGTTTTCCACTGGTTTTATCTCTCTGAATCTGTCTTTCTATCCAGTTCTCATGTTGTCAGTGTACACACCCCAGCGTTATTGTTTACATTGCAGTCACATCTCTGGATAAAGGTCACAAGACCCTGCTTTCCCAAATGTCAGGCAATTTCCATTGGCTGGCACATTATTGACCATATAAAAATGTAGCTGTTTTCAGTTGAGTAGACAAATTCTGTCATAGGACATGTATCAAAATAGGTTTAGTTCAATACATACTGACCCACTTTTCACAAGTTTTCACTAATTGGTCATATTTAGCTGATTTACAGTTTGTTTGTGTAGTTCCAGAATGGAAGATGGAGAAGAGTCATTCTCATCTTAAATTTGAAAATTCAGATTTCATTAAGACTGATTTCAGATAGACATTAAAGGGGCATTCAGTAGTTCTTTAGCTAACGTAAGCATCGCTGTTCTTTGAGTACTTTTAAGTATCGACACCACAGCGGTGTTAGATTTTCCACTGCCACCTGTCAATGTGGATCAGGATTTTATTACAACGAGACAAGTCAGTTTTAGAGCATGGTCTACTACACACTAATTAATTATTTTACCTGTCCCAGCAAAATAGAAGCAACTTGGTCTCAGTCATCAAATCTTTCCACCGTGTTTATGCTCGGTTTTTGTCTTTTGTAAGTCTTTCGGTCTTCAGCTTAAGACCTTTTTTGCATCTTTGGCCATAAAGATTCTGATCCTCTTTATTTAATCTTGTAAAGCACGATAAGAAGTATTCCATTGTCTAATTTTTGCTCTTCACGTCAAACAACACTGTTCAACTAGTGTATCTATCTGTAGATGCTGCAGCTAGTGAGTACGAGCACTACCTTTTAGTGAAACACAGTGGATCAAGTAATTTCAACACGGCGAAATATGTAATTAAAACACTTTGTACAGTCTTCATCCTGTGTGAGTAACACTGTTCAGATGACTCTTCACAAAAACACAGTTTATGTTTTATTTGTAAAACATTTTAACATTTAACTAAACTACAGAATTCACCTTTAAAAAGCTCAGTTAAACGATAATGCTTCTCAATTACAATTCAGTTCAGTTAAGCAAATTTACATTCTTGTTCCCACAATCCTACGCTCTCCTAGGATTTCTGCTCCTGGCCATCCTGGAATGCAATGCCTTAGTAAAGCGAACCAGCACGACTGGCTTCACATTCAAATTCAACCTTGAGTTTTAATGAATGCCTCCAGCTCGTCTTCTCTGAGATCATATATATGGAAATCTGAATGAGGTCAACCCTAGAATGATCTGTATCCCAAGCTGAGCTTCTTTGACTTTTTTTTCGGGAGCTAAGGCCTATAAAGAGATCTGTGGATGGCTTAGATATCTTATTTCTTGAAATGGGATCTCTCTTTTCCCCTTCTGGTTCAACACAGCATTGATTATCACAAAGGGCTGTTCCAAGCCTCAGACAGGTAGATTTTCTCTCTCTTTTTTGGGTCCCGAAGCATAAATAACAGCATTATTTTAGGATCTTTTAATATGGTGTTCTTTAGAGAGAACAAAGCGTACTGGTTGAAACTAAAATAAATCTTAGACATTAATCTGAATTCCCACATGAGCTGATATCAAGGCAATGCTTTCACTTTATGAAGGAAGACCAAGTACAGACTTTAACTCCTGTTTTAGTGTTGTTTTAGCTTTTTAACATGACTCATAACGAACCTGAATGACTCTCCAAATGATCTTCATAGGAGTTAGGTGTAAATCACCTAATCTATTTTCTAAATGCATATTTTTAAACTTATTGGAAATGATTCATCCATACTTGTTTTAAAATGAACTTGTAATATATAAAATTAACTAGATCTTCCAGAGAAACTACAGACTTCTCTCTGGTGGTGTATACCAGATTTCTTCGATCATTTAATACACACAAACCCCATCCCTTTCGTTAGCATGCGTTTAGAGCTGCCTCTACACAAACAATAAATGGTGGACAGAACCAAGTCCCTGTCTTGACATTTATTTTTTCTGTATTTGGTAATCTGTTTTACTTGGCTGTATGACACAATATAGAAGAAAAGATCTGTGACTACTTTCATTGCATTGCGACATCAAACTAACAGTAAGATCTTTGCAGGTCAATGATGTCAGTTTGGCATCCATCCCCCACAGTCGTGCCATCGCTGTGCTTCGGCAGTCATGTTCCCGCGTCAGGCTAACTGTCATGCAGGAGAAGGGCTTCAAGCCCCGGCCTGAGCATCTTGTACAACCCTCAGCTTCTCCCCTGTCACAATCACCCAATCCCAACCAGAACCACGGCACCATCATCCAGGTCACCCTGGTAAAGCGTGAGCGCTCTGAGCCGCTGGGCATCAAACTCATCCGTAAGTCTGAGGAGCCAGGAGTCTTCATCCTGGACCTGCTTCCTGGGGGACTGGCTGCAAAAGATGGCAAACTGAGGAACAATGATAAAGTGCTGGGCATTAATGGACAGGACCTGAGACATGGCACCCCAGAGAGCGCAGCTCAGATCATACAGGTACAGACGGACAGCACAAACAGAATCGCTTCAGAGAGAAAAAGTGGATGTCTCAAACTGCTATTAATGCAATCTGTTACTTTTAAACACTAGATTGAGATTTCAGATTTTATAGTAAATGTAAGTGATTGTTATGCTCTGTTATGTGTATGGCAGGCATGTGAAATGCGCGTGAACTTCGTAGTGATGAGACTTCCTGATCTCTCGGAGGAGGGTGGTGAGGGCCAGAGCAGAGGAGCCAGGAGGGTCCCGGAACTGCAGTACTTCAAGCGACGATCTGAATACATGAAGGTAAAAAGCGTGCTTCCCAAGCCCTAAGCATAATGTTGACAGGTTTAAAGGCACAAATAGTCGTAGCTGTGGCCTACATGTATGTGACCCTGGACCACAAAACCAGTCTTAAGTGTCAGTCTTTCAAAATTGAGATACATCATCTGAAAACAGAATAAATAAGCTTTCCATTGATGTATGGTTTGTTAGGATAGGACAATATTTGGTCGAGATACAACTATCTGGAATCTGAGGGTGCAAAAAAATAAACAATATTGAGAAAATCGCCTATGCATATTACTAATCAAAAATTAAGTTTTATTATATTTACTGTAAGAAATTTACTAAATAACTTAATGGAACATGATCTTTACTTAATATCCTAATGATTTTTGGCATAAAAAGAAACATTGATAATTTTGACCCATACAATGTATTTTTGGCAATTGCTTCAAATAAACCCATGCAACTTAAGACTGGTTTTGTGGTCCAGGGTCACATATAAATCAAATGTATAGTATAAAATGTAGTAAAAGCAATAAAATTATAAAATGCTGTTATTACAAACTAAAATTGAAATAAAATTACAACTGTTTTCAATTGTAATATATTTGAAAATATGATTTATTCTTGTGATGGCAAAGCTGAATTTTTTCAAATAGCCATTATTCCAGTCTTCAATGTCACATGATCCTTCAGAAATCATTCTAATTTGCTGATTTGCTGCTCAAGAAACATTTATTATTATTATCAATGCTGAAAATAGCTGCTCTGCTTAATGTTTTTGTGGAAATTGTGATACCTTTTTTGGATTCTTCATTCAAAAGAATGTTTGCCAAAGAATAGCATTTATTTGAAATAGACTATTTGTATTGTCTTTACTCTCACTTTTGTTCAATTAATGTGTCCTTGCTGAATAAAAGTATTAATCTGAACAGTAATTTATACAACACTGGCATTGAGAGATAGACATTGATTCAGCAAGTCAGTATTTCACACTTTCAATCATGAATTATGATAGCTTCATGGATTGCAATGTGTTAAATTCACATGTATTGTAGTGTTTTGCATATTTTGAGGTAGTTTATTGTATTATGAGGTAGTTACAGTGTATTCAGACCCCCTTCACTTTTTTTCAATTTTATGTTGCAGCCTGAAACTACTATTGTTTAAAGGTGTTTTGTAATTATAGACTCGTTGGCAAAAGCTTGGTTGCTGCCTGCACATGTGTGCGTGCGAAGTGACTTTTCACCCAGAGACCAGTCACACCCTTCTTTTGTGACACTTCCTCACCAGCTGAAGGCTGAGGCAGCAAACACAGGCTGGGTAGTGGGAGATGAAAGCAGACGCCCCCTCTCTCTCTGGGACTCGTCCCTGATCAAAAGGCTGGGGTGCTGCTCTCTGAGCTGCTGCAGCCACTGTGTTTGTTTGTAGCTGGGGATCAAAGCTGGTGACAGTTAGCTTTCACCTGTGGAGATGAAGCTGGAGCTCACGCTGGGAGGAAGGGCCATCCTGCTGGGTAGGAAGAGGCCGCCCCTCCCCCACTGGAGGTCTGGAAAAGATGGCTGAAAGGAGAGCGTTTTGCCACAATCTATGAGTTATGATGGCAGCGTGTCAGAGCCACTCACATTAACGCATCTCTCTGCTTCGCAGCAGGATCTAGGATGTTTGTTTTTACAAATGTTTTCACCGCAGGAGTCAGGCACATGTCTTTCACTTTTCACCCATCCCCCAAATACAGACCTTTTCAAAACACTATTATTAATCATTAAGCACTCTTACATGCAGTTACAATGGATCTGCAGTAACATTTTTGCATAGTTGAAGTTCAGTCTTTCAAGTATACATGACACAACTATAACCATACTTAAATATTTAAAGGATTAAAACATAAACTCTGTCTTTCATAGCATGCTCACAACGCAAGGCCAGTTGTAGTCTGTTTACTGTGTGAATGCTAACTGTTCAAAAGTTTGGAGCCGGTATGATTTATTTTTTAAATAAATAAATCAATACTTTTATTCAGCAAGGATGCATGAAGTGACTGAAGTATTTTACATTGTTACAAGAACAAAATAATTTCAAATAAATTCAAGAATATGAATAAAATGTATCATGGCTTTTACAGAAGTATCAAGGAACACAACTGTTTTCAACATTGATAATAGTAATAAATGTTTCCTGAGCCTCGAATCAGCATAACAGGAATAAATTACAGTTTCAAAAATGTTAAAATAAAAAAAATAAAAATGTGAAGTAACTTCTGTTTCACAGTATTACTATTTTTACTGTATTTTGATCTAATAAATGCAATTTTCACATTTTTATTTGACAAAATTACTGTTTTTACAGTTTTTGTTTTTCAAATTTGGTTAGCATGAGACATTTCAAAAACATAAAAAATATTTTTTGAAAGTTATTGTACATAGTGATGAAACCAATTTACAATCACATTGCATATCTATATCTGATAGTCCAACTATGCCAATAACGGCACTGGCACAGTGTTTACATGACTATTTGAAAGGTGCATATACTTAATTCATCTGTTGGAAAAATTGCTGTTACTTTCATCCTCATTAAAAGAGTTCTTTTGACTAAGTTTGTATTGTTCAAGTTGTTTATTGTGCCATTATCTGGATTCAGGAGCCTCCAGTTGGGTTCTCCAGTCAAGAGAAGACAGTGAGTCTAAAGAAGGAGCCTCGACTCTCTCTAGGCATCACCATCGCGGGTGGGAGAGACTGCCGCAGCCGTTTGCCCGTCTACATCACTAGTGTGCAGCCAGTGGGCTGCCTGCACAGAGACGGCACAGTCAAAACAGGTCATTCTCCTCATGACTCCATATAAAATGCTCTGCTCTGAGCGTCATGTGCAATGCTTGTGTTAACTGTGATGTCATGGCTGCTGCAGGTGATGTATTGCTGAGTATAAATGATATCGACCTGACCCATCTGACCTACAATGAAGCGGTGACCATCCTAAAGACTCAGGCCGCTCAGAACACAATAACACTGCGAGCTATCCAAACCTTTGCCGAGGAGGAGGAACAGGATGGAGAATCCAGCACCAGAGAAGACATGGAGACACTGGAGGGACCCAAAGAGGATGACATTAATTGGGCTCCTCTCTGGACCCGCTGGTTGGGCCTGCCCAGGTACAAATTTTTATGTTGAGATATTGATCATTGAGTGCAAAAAAATCAAATTTGATGTCCTGTTCTATAAGTTTTGGGCAGTATATGACCGTATGGCCTTAAACATAAGCAAAATTCATAATTTGACTATCTTTTTAATCCCAAGTAACATCCACTGGTGTCGTGATATTATGCTGATGAAGACCAACAGTGAGAGCTGGGGCTTCAGTATCGTGGGAGGATATGAGGAGAGTCGTGGCCAACAGCCCTTCTTCATTAAGACCATAGTGCCTGGAACACCAGCTCACTTTGATGGACGCCTCAAGTGAGTCTCCTGTCCTCTTGAACAGCATTACCATTCAAAAATTTGGGATCAATAAGGTTTTGTTGTTTTCTAAAGAAATTAATTATTCTATTTAGCAAGGATGCAGTATGTTCAGTATGAACATCCAAGGATACTGAAAAAAAGTAACCGCTTCCACAGAAATATGAAACAGCGCAAATGTTTTAAATATTTAAAATAATATTTAAAGAAATGTTTCTTGAGGAAGAATTGGTGACACTGAAGACTGGAATAATGATGCTGAAAATTCAGCTTTACCGTCACAAGAATAAATTATATTTTAAAATATATGAAAATGGAGAACAGTTATTTTAAATTGTAATAATATTTCACAATATTGCAGGTTTTACAAATAAATTGAGTCTTGGTGAACATAAGAGAAACAAAAACATCTTGCGGACCACAAAACTTTTGATTGTTAGTGTAGAAGTGACTTAAAGGGATAGTTCACTCAGAAATGAAAATTCCTCATCTCGTTTCAAACCCATATGACCTTCGTTCATCTTCAGAACACAGTTTAAGATAATTTTGATGAAATCTGAGAGCTTCCTCACTCTGCATAGACAGAAATGCAACTACCACGTTCAAGGCCCAGAAAGTTAGTAAGGACATTGTTAAAATAGTCAGTGACATCAGTGGTTCAACCGTAATTTTATGATTGACAGAATTTTCATTTGGGTGAACTATCCCTTTAATTGTTGTATTCCAGTTGTCATCATTGACATTTTCTTGAGTGCAGCGAGTTTGCCTCTATAAAAGGAGTTGCTTTGTTTATTGACTCCCTCGTGCTCTCTTGCAGGTGCGGCGATGAGATTGTGGCTGTGAATGGAGTCACTACAGTTGGCATGAATAACTCCTCCTTGATCCCAATGTTGAAACTGCAGAAGAACAAAGTCACATTGACCGTGGTCTGCTGGCCTGGCAGCCTGGTTTAAAGACTAGCCTGAACTCTATCACTGTTACTGGATCCACCACTGGATTTTAAGTTGATGCACAAGTCTGTTATTGGAGTAGAGATGTCTCTTCTCTTAAGAAAAAGGTGAAAAAGAGAGGATGTCTGTTAACAATCATTGACCCAAGATTTAAAAGCAAGCCTAAAGGTTGATATTATTTAATCCACTCTAGGCATTAAGTGTTTCACAAGTGTGCATTGCTCTTTGTTGAGCTGTAATGGTGAAAAAGTGTGAACTGCACTTGCGGGCACTGGACAAGCTTGACTTCCTGTTTAAAAAGAAGTTATTTATCATGCCACTTGCCTGGGTGTATATTTTAGAATGGAACTTCTTGTTTCCATATATAACCAGTAATAATCTTTTAGAAGGTTTATGATTGACATCAAGTGGTCAGTAGTGAGGTAATAAATACGAGTAATTATCGAGTAAAATACGAGTAATTATCACATTCTCGTATTGATGGCCGCTCTGATGACATTTTTACACTGTTATATGTTCTGAGAATAGTTACACTAGTGTAAAACTATATAGTTGCTGTTGAGGTGATAGTATGGACTGTTTTGTAAACCACAGCTTGGCTTGTTTGACACATTTATAAGAATGTATCTCTTGGGTGCCTTGGATATGAATATGTACAAACACTGATCCACACCTGCCTTAATTGCTTGTATACCAAAAATGCCAATTGTTATCTTTGGCCTTTCATCAACTGTAGAATGTTTATTTGCCTCTGATATCTGTATGTTCAACCCTTTTACTTTTTAATGCATTTTATTCAGTTTTAATGATGTTCTGTTTTTGGACAAGCACAGCAAATGTGAAAGGGTTGTTATGATGACAATAAAAAAATGTTTTATTTTATTATATCCTTGTTCTAAGCAGTAGATCTCAATTTCATCTGCCAGAACAACAGTGGCTTCAACATTTTAACCTTGTTTGGATTACAGTGTTTCTTTTCACTGTTACTCAAGAGTTAATGCTAAAGCCACATATTTCACTCCCCTTCCACATCGTTCATTATAGTCCCTGTGGGATTCCCAGGCAATATCTGCGGCTTTGCCCTGTTGAGTAACACACCATTTGAGCAGTTTGAAGGGCGAGCAGGCCACGTGCTGACACACAGGAGACCTGTGCAGGATGTAAATCAGCCCTGTGCAGTTTGAATTTAAGCCTTGAACTATGAACCAAGGATTAAAAGGTTTTAAATCCTGCTGACAGGCTAAACTAATGCAATCGATTGCCAACTGTTAAAGACAAACATGAATGACGTGAGGTATTCATTGTTCAATTGGAATTTGAAGTGAAATGATAATGTTATTTTATGGTCATGATGTTAAACGCTGATGGTCTATTTGAAGATGAGCGAAAGTCAGCAAACACCTGCTGAGAATGTAAAATTTGGTCGTGGCACAAAAGGATATTTTGTTGATTTTAACATCGACTGTAATGCAGATAGCATATTTCAGAACAGACTAAAAAAACATTATTAAAGGCTAATGTACATATTGCAAATGCAGATGACATGTACCAGGACATTCTCAGATATAATTTTAGGCATCTCAGACATCATTCTTCATTGTGTCTTAGCCTGCCCCCTAGAGGCCATATAAAGCTCAACATATCAAATTATTATTTATTTTTGCTGTAAACTGTTGCTAAATGAATACTTGAGAAGCTTAAAATACATAAAGCGTTAGTGAAAATGGACAGACTACCTCAAATGCAGCTGTTTGTATCTGAATCATTCATGCTGAGTTACGTTTGTTCTTCACACTCCCCTCTTTGCACCCCCGCTCTTACATAATATAAACCAATGGGTCATTTCTATCTTTGACAAAAAGCAAGCAATATTAAAATCACAAATTTAAATGCCATGTATCTATTTAATATGAATTATTTCCATTGCTAATATAATACTTGAAGCTCTAAGGATTACTTTCTACAGCTTTTTGTTGTACTTTGGATTTGAAATCTGTGTTACTGTATAGTATAAAACTGTGACATCAAGCAGTAGTTAAAAATCTGTATCTGTACTATAACACAGACAGTAATCACATAAGTGAATAAGCTTTGTAAAAAAAATAAACCTTTGCATAAAACTCAAATTAAACCGTTTACCTCGTAACTTTAGTTATTAACCTATTAACAGAGCAACGAATAGCCATATTTATAAAATTATAATGAAATATCGGAAAATTATTTGAAATGGTACATTATATATAACGTATATATAGATATATATATATATATATATAAATTTCCTTTAGTTAATGTTTATTCATATTTTTAAATAAGGCCAAATATATACATATAAAGAGAATGTTGTTCAAAAACATGAAAATCAGGAATTTATTGAAGCTTTCCATAGGATTAGGTAGGGACAAACATTTACAGGTACTTTAACAGAACCAGTTCTGAGAGCAGATTCCTTTCTCTCCATTAGTTTGCTAGGCAAAGAATCATTCCTCTTAAGCACAGCTCCCTCTCAAGACCATCAGAGGCACTCGACTAATGCAGTCATGTCTACAGGATATGGAGCAAAGATGTCATACAGTTACAGAAAACAGAAGAAGGGCAGTTTTCAACATTTACATATACAACGCTGTGTCTGTAGTTAAACCCAGGAGTAGAACCACAGGATACAGCATCCATGAACACCTAAAACACACACAATCCAAGATGAAGCTGTACTGAAAGAACAGAAACAAAACATGAAGAAAAAAAATACAGGGTACAAAGTATATTCCAACAAAAATTTGAATAGGTAAATATCACTTGGCGCAAAAATGAATGACACATTACTCTTGGTAACAAATTTTGCTTGGTTGGCATGTGTTATTTTCAAACACACTACTAATGACATTGTAAAACAATATCAAAAACCTCCAGGACAATCTGTTTGTCCTCATGTGCTCAAGTGCAATTTTCAGCCCTAACTCGAGTGGCTTCTTGTACATACATTTTATGGCTTACTGGGTAAACAGGTCCATATAAACTGTAAATTAACAGAAACACTGCTTATAAACAAACTATGCTACAATAATATCTTGGCGAAAAACTAATAACCAGCTAAATTACATAATGTAAACATGGTATACCACACTGTACATCCTGTCCATGATATTTACAAGTCAGTTTGTTGACTTCCCCGTGTAGTAGACAATCGCAAAAGTGCCAGATCACGGTGCTGACTGTTCCTCTAAGCTAGTTCAAACATCTGCTGCACTAGCTTCAAAAGCCCCAAGGCTAGTCATCGCACTCTGAAAACATTAAACCACGACACACTTCTGACTCCTGCACAAACACGTCCGATTTAACAAATGTCCTTTAACATAAGACAAATTCACACCATAAGGTGCCTTGTTCGTAACAATTCCATAATATAGTATGCGGGGAGGACTTGATGGCTCTTTGGGGTAAATGCACTTTTTAAACAGTTTCATGGTTTGCTTTTTTCCCATCTCTCGTTATATGTAACAAAACATCTGAGTGCAACACAGGAGCGCTTCTACTACATCAGGAAATGTGCAAAATCTGCTCTAAAGCAAAGTGACAGTGTTGCGAATTCTACTGTACAAGGTACTGGGAGAAGGGGTCTTGGAGAAACCCAGTGAAGACCCTCAATTCGACATATATACAAGGCACTAAGGAGAGGAATGAAGGGCCTTCCACGTGGATCCAGCAGAAGTCCTTTAGTCAGGTCTGAATATAGGATATTTTGGTAAGAACTCTATGAGAATAACCTGTAGACAGAAAAAAAGACAATGTTATGCAAGCACACTTGAGGGGTCAAACTCACCAGCTTCATGGTTTACAACCTTATGGTCTGACTTTGTAAGAAAATGCAGAACTCCAGACCAAAAATAATAAAAAATGAATGAAATATTTAGTATTTAATATTTATCCAAGTCCGACTCTCTAACCATTAGGCCACGACTTCCCCCGTAAATTTAAAATGTTACAAAAGATTTACATTTATAAATGATGCTCTTTTAAACTATCCAACAGTCTTAAAGACTGCACAAACTGTAAGCAGCACAACTGTTTTAACATTAATATAAAATGATGAATGATTTCTAAAAAATCATGCGACACTGAGGACTGAAGCAGCTTTGCATTACAGAAATAAATCACATTTTAAAATATATTCACAAAGAAAAGAGTTATTTTAAATTGCAATATTCCACAGTATTACAGTTCTTACTGTATGTTTAATACAAATCAAATAAATGCAGCCTGGGTGAGCACAAAAGATTTCTTTCAAAAACATTTTTGAAAGGTACGGTTAAAAAGCTTGTGTTTCTAGTTGTATTTACCATACATAAAAATACAATTTGATGCCGTCACTTTAATGAACATGATTGTGCTCGTGACATAAATATCCCAGTATTTAAAGTGTATTTCTGCCCGTTTTTAAATAAAAATGAAGAGTTCATTTGCAAAAACAGACAACTCCATTTTTTAAAAATGTTCAAAAATCTTTTCTTTTTTTTTTTTATCCTGCATTCCAATTAATATCAATCAAACTGCAGTAGGGTTGTTTTGATTAAAAAATATTAACTAAAACCATACAGCTAACTAACACAACAAAACATAATTAAAACATGACTTATGGAAATTATTAAAAACAGCTATTTTTTTATCTTTAATATTAAATCTGTTTTTGCAAATGAACTCTTCATATAAACAGCATTGTTGATTATGATCACTCAAACAAATATTCCCTTAGAGGTAATTCAACCATAAAATTGGATCTTGTTTTAATTTTTTTTGGTAAAATGAAAATTAAAGAACCTCTGAGTTCTATTTGTTTGGTTTATGATGGTCAAAGTAAGTAGGGGGTGAAGTAGTGGAACAGTTAGGCGTTTTGGAAGGTTTTTTCACTTAGTGTGGAAGAGTTTGAATGTTTGTTTTAAATTCCTTGTTTTTAGTGTTGTGATTATTATTATTATTATTATATTTAATTCCTTGTTTTTATTTATTTTTAATGACTAAAAATAGTCTAATACTAAAGTGTAGTATTTTACACTTCCTTTTATGTAAAGCACTTTGAATTACCACTGTGTATGAAATGTGCTATAATAAACTTGCCTTGACTAAAATATTAGAATGATTTTACAACTGATTACAAAAACAAAACTATGAAATTGAATGCGTCAAAACGACAAGTGAGTCACAGGCTGAATCTTTTTGACTGACTCATTAAAAATAATCAGTACATAAGAGACATCTGTTCAAAAATCAGTCACAACTCATTTGTGCATGATAAATCAGATGAATACTCTAATGAGATGATGCTGCATGTCAGTTTCCCTGACATTATTGTTGCACATTTAATTTTGTGGTGCATTTGCAATAATTTAGGCAGCAGCTATAATGAAAAATAAATTATTTACTTTTATGAAAAAAACAACATCCAGGAACTTACATATTCCATCATGTTGTTGCTCTCACATTTTCTCTTGCTGAGTTTCCAGTGCAGCCCCAGCTGAAGGCGACACAGGAAGAGACGAGTTAGACAAAGCCGTGCGGTAGATCTTCAAAATAGACGCAAGCACTTCAGATGCTCAGACACACTTTACACACAAGGGTTAGCTGAGGTCAAGCAGTGGTCAGCGATTAGCTGAGTTTCCTTAACATGTCTGCGCCGCTACTGGCTGTCAGTCAAAGCTTCGAGACACAACAAAACGAACGTGGCTTTTTTTTTTACTGCTGACCTTTCCACAGTCTGGTCAGCCTCTGCACTATATCAATGCATCAGACCAAAATTGCTGCGAGGGCAACAAGCATTTGACAGGGTCAAATGTTAGCAGCCATTTTAATGATTGTTATCCACCACACACCAAGACTTGAACGGCTCTTAACATGGCAGCTAAATTGGAAATGATCTGCTGTCCTTATCTTTATGTGTCTGAGATTAATTCTGCAATGTTCTTACCTTATGATATAATCTGTTGTTTTCCCATTCTAACAATTTCTGGATGGATCTTCGTGTCTGAAACACACAAACAAAAATTTGTACACAAAAATAGACGCACAGGTTTTTATGCTAATCACCCTGTCAAACACATGCTTAACAAATGCCAATAAAACTCCCAGGGCATGAACACTTCAGAGGCATTTATGGACCGAAGCTCCTAGTTAAGCACCTTGTAAGCTTCACATCATGGCCAATAACTTAAAATTTGTAGCTGTAAAATTGCCACCTTTCCACAATTCAACAAGCCATGGCTTCTGACATATATCAGTTTCACACACAGTTAATGAGTGGATGCAGTTTGTTACTTGCCTCCTCACTGAGCGGGTTTATTTATTAGGTGTTCAAAAGAGGCAGTAAGTAATTAATACAGATTAATGGCGGAAGGACTGGACTCACTCTCTTGTTGAGACATATGACAGGCCACAGACTGCAGCCCACTGTACAGCAACAGCACAGGCAGCCGCAGAGAAGCCATCTCACATTGACCGGTAGGTTCTTCTTCAAGCAAGCGTTTACTCGATTGACGCTCGTCTTGAACTCCTCTGGAGCAACCTAGAGCAGATGGGAGAGAAGCAAAACAGGACTGTAAATAAGAATCTTTGTGCATTGTTAGTGAAGGAATATACAAAAACAAAATACAAATATATTCAAAATAATAAAAAGGTAAATATTTCTATAGAATGTAAATAGTAAAACAACAACAAAATGCTCATTTAAGAAATACAAGAAATATAGGAGGAGTTTCATATAAAGTCACTGGATTTTTTTTTTTTTAAAGAAATAATTCTGTGTTTGCTGATGTTCTCTGAAGATCTTGCAATTGCACGCTTATAACTTGCCAACCAAGCTCTAACACTCTCAGGGCAAAGGGAGGACAAAAAGATGAGATAAGCCCGTGGCCTGTGGCTGTGCCGTCTAAATAACATGAATGGCTGCTCATTCCTCTCTGGGTATGTACACCATAAAACCAGGGTCGTAATCTTTTATGACAGGATGCAAAGGTCTCTTTGCAAACAGCAAAAGAACTCGGAATAAAGCCCAGCAGGCCTGATCTGCACCCTTCAGTCATCATAATCCTGACCTCATCCATCACATGTCACCCTGGGTCACAATACTGGAGCTCCGCTTTATTGCCCCGCACTTCCCTCGGCCTGCTCTTCCCCCTGCAGCCTTTTTGTGTTTCTGGGTCCGACCCAGGAAGCTTCCTATTCTTGTGGACGGCACAGTGTTTCTTTCATTATTTTGTCTCTGGGAGCTGTGTCCTCCCAGCGATGGGATCCCTGCCTACCAGAGCCCTGGACGGTTTACTTATTGACAGATTCTGTTGCAAAAATGCAGCAAGCTTGGATTAAAACCATTTTAGAGACTTCATCAAGGGATTCTTTATTAATCAAAGGCTCATAGCATGGTGAATTATGGTGTAAAGTTAAAGGTCAACAAGGAAAGGTATTTTATTCACACCATAAATAAAATTCAATAAGATATATTTTGTAAATGTGAGTTAGAAATCATTACCTTTCCTGTGAGAACAGATGGAAACTCGGAGTCAAATTTGTTGCTTAGTCCAAACCTGCAAACAGATTTTTAAAAAGGTTATGATTATGGGAGAAAAGATGTTAAAGGTAATTTCCACCACATAACAAAACATGTAATGCACTGGTAAATAATAATCATGAGATGCTATGTAATAATTATGATATGAAATGTAAAAATGTTGAACTACTAGTTAATTATAACAGAAAAATGACACAAAAGTCAGAATTATTAAATAAAAATAATGAAATTGAGACATTAAGCCATACTTATAAGCTAAAAACTGAAATTATGCCATTCCAAGTTGTAATTATGCGATAAAGTCAAAACTATGGTATAAACAGTCAACTGACTTTGTGATAATGACTTTTTATCTAATAATTATGACGTAATATCATAATATATACTTTAAATATCATAATCATTACTGATTACCAAAGTTTTTTTTTCTTATGTGGCAGAAATTACCTTACAAACAAAGGCTCTGTTTGTCATGACAGAGGGGGAAAAATAGCTTGGTTAACACTGGGCTCATTTCAGTTAGAGAAGGTTGAGTTTCTACATTTATCTTGAATTCCAGAGAATCTGAAGGCTGTATAAGTGCCTTGTGTGATGTCTGTTTATAATCTTACAGCTGTGCTGCACTGCTCTCCCATGTAGAAAACATCACGTCGTTTACCTCATTAAATAATAAAATAACTAATATCTCTACCGATCAAGCTGGTGATTCCACTTCAGAAATATGTGCATAAATAACAGTTGCAGGGGTACTTGTACTGTCCCATGAAAATGATTGCATTAAGTAATTTACCTCAGCGTACGTACAGTAGTTACCCACAACTTCAAATTAAAGCAAAGATCCTAATGAGTTTGAGTGTGGTTACGGGGCAGCAATAAAACCATAAATCTCTGCGCTAACAACACGGCTTCGGGGAAGGAGGGCTGATTCTTCCGCTTAAAATCACCGTCAGGACACAGCTGGAGAAGCTACGTGTATTTTGATACTACAACTTAGCGACAAAAACATGCAGTGAGCTTAGCATGGAGGCTAACTTACACACAGACATGAGCTAACAGACTAACAGCGGTGCTGCCGCATTCATACGCTTACACAGTGATGTGACCAGCCCCATGCATGACCACAGGATCGGGACAGTATCTGAAGAGATGTTCTTCACTCACAATTCTCTCTTCTTCTTCTTCTAACTCATAAATGGTATCAAAGTCCGCCATGTTGGGCAGTAGGACGCTCATGACGTCATCACACCAGTGCTGTGGAGGGCGCGTCATCGCCGCGCGTGCTTCAGATAGATATGATTATATATATTAAAAATAATAAAACAAAACGCAGCAGGTCTCTATGTGAAGCTTTTAAGCTATTTGGCTATTTGTATGATGATCTCATACCCTTTCATTTTTTATTATTATTATTTTTTTTTACTTGTATTAGTTTACTGTATAGTCTCATTTTCTACATATTGTAGTTTATATTCAGTATTTTTCTACACTATATGTTGGAAATGACTACTGTCATGTTTATGACAGGCATGTAATATGACTGGCATAAAAAAAAGACTACTGTACACGAATAAATTACAAAAGGGTCCTGAAACTCTTGATATATTGGCTATATAGGCTAATTTTTTAACACATTTTGAGTGAATTATGCACAAAATTTAGGTTATAAATTTCAAGAGCTGCAATAAAATATTTGGGCAGTTTAATTCGTTTTTCAACCCTACTTGTAACCTGCTCACAGAATTGTGCGATTTTGTAGTTTTCTAGCAATAAACAATAAATAAAATTACAACTAAATAAACACAATTGTAAAAACTCCAGTGCAGCTGTAACATAGTTGCATGTTTTGTGTAGATGTGCTCAGTTTGTGGCCAGGGTTTTGAGATTATTGACAGGGCCGTCATTAAGGCCTATTTCCAATAAATTACAGAAAATATATTTGTTTAATCCTGTTTCTGTGTAATATTTAATTTTGAATTTTTGCAAAAATTGAATGTGATTGTTTTCTTGTCTTCCAGTAGGTTTTCTTTTCCTCAACTTATAATCAATTCAATATATTATAACAAAAATGGCTTCTACTGTCAAGAAGGTATGATATGGGTCAAAATTTTAAGTCTAAATGATAAAGGCCAAAATATTAGGATATAGGCTGATGTGTTTACCAGACGTTTGATATTTTCCTGCTTGGTTAATTGTTGTTCAATAGACTATGTGATAATTTGTTGTAATAGTTCATCAAACAAGTCTCACATCAAAGGGATTTGTGTCTGAAATGCTTTTAAAATAATAAAGTCAAGACTATACTGTCTACAAATAGGCAAAAAGCAAGGCAGGGAAATCAGTGTTCTTAACTGCTGTAACCAAACTGATGATTTCCTATAATGTCTCACTCTCAACTGGAATTAAAACTAATTAAATAAATACCAAACACATTACAACATTAAATACTTTGGAGATTTAGAGCTTGTCACACTGATGACAGAGTGATGCACCTTGCAAAAGGAAGTATTTATACTGACCAAATAGGCAGATTAATAGGTTCCTGGCAGACATTTCTTTACTTGTAAACCATTTTTCGATATTTAATGACATGAAGCTGTTCCCACAATTTATTTTTAAGGCATTATTCGTACTTTCTTGTGTGTGAAAATCTTTATAAGCTATATATAAACTATATTTGACGCCAAAATAAGACATTTTTGTTGGCCTAATCATCCAATTTCAGTGAACGGGCTCCTGTATTCATACTGAAATACATGTTACAGCAGAAGGACTTGACAAATTAAGTTCAGCCTTACACAAGAAATTAATTTTACGGTGGTCTCACGTTTAAAATAGCTGAAGGTAGGTACGAGCATGTTTCATTCGTTTAAGAATATATCAAGACACTATAAAAATTGCAAAACTTTTTATTTACACATTGTTGGAAACAAACGCTATACCCGTATATATGACACCTGCACATCACCCCTGTGAAAAGAAAGTGAACGACGTGCGCTTTGGACACAAACTGGAGCATAAAACAGCCTGCCATCGCAGGTCATTGCTTTACACAGATAATAAAAGTTGAACAGATCCAGGGTAAGGATCATCATACATCCCGAGAAACGCTGTACCTGTAGTTTCATTTTATTTACAAACATTTAGACACACTCACCACATACAGAAAATGATATTTATATCTTAATTGAGCAAACACAAACAAACCATTAAAATATTTAGTCTCTGGATCAGACGAACAAGGTTTTTGTATGTTTTTCTTAATTTTAAAAACTATTCTATTAAAACGATATTTGAAGAGCCTCCAGCATTTCGTTGCATTTAAGACGTGATTCTATTCCACATCACGCGCCTCGATGCCTGTCGCGTAATAGTTTGTAATCCGTTTTGGCCACGCGAGTGGTCCGCTTCGGTCCTTTCAGCGTGTCGGAGTGCTCAGTTAAAGTTGGATATTTCAAGTTCGAGTTCACTGAGTGACAGTAACTTGCTGTATGTTCCTCATAGATGGTAAGGCGTTCATTCCTGGGGGTGGGTACAGAGAACCGTGTATTTCTGACGGACTCAGTGGCCCTGGAACCGGTAGGGGACTGACAGAACCGGGATCGCTGTGGACTGACCCTCCGCTGCCGTCAGACTGACCCAATTTCTTTTTGATTAATTTCCTTTCCTTAGCTCTGCGGTTCTGAAACCAGATCTTTACCTGTGAAGACAAAGGACAAGCTGTTATAGAAATAAACAAGTCTAATTGTTTTCAGTTAGTGAGATTAATCATATTCTACAAGTAAAAATCTAAAGTGAAGTGATTTTACCTGTCTTTCTGAAAGCCCGAGGTTTACTGCCAACTCTGATTTTCTTCTGATTGTGATGTAGCGATTAAAATGAAATTCTTTCTCCAGCTCCAGCCTCTGATGGTCTGTGTACACAACTCGATATTTCTCCTTCGTTCTCGTTTTGCCTAAAAAAAAAGGGAAATAAACGAATAGTAGGCTAATTATGAAACAATGTTCATAAAATTAAGAAATTTGAAAATTCAGAAATAAAGACCAAATTAAGCATGCTTAAAATGTCACATTGCTATTAATAAAATTGTAAGGCAGAGGAAGAACTTGTGCACTGTGTAATTTCTAGCCTATAGCCTATAATTATTTTTATCATATTGACTTTCTTCTCTTACATTTATCGTTGCATTTACAATAGGCTACTAGGATGATCTCTCATATCAACTATAGGCCTTAATTATAACGCCACTGAAATATTCAGTCAATTGTATAAACTAAGATTACATTGCTAGATATGCTAATTGAGCTTCTGATCTTCTTTGAGGAGATTTTTTGAACAAACTGCAGAACAAAGAGACGCAAGCACACATACCCAAACCCCATTGATGTGTTAAGAGACAATACATGTCTTACAAGGAGATAACATCAAAAATATTTTCCTCAAGCCAAGAGCAGGCTGCACTTGTTTGATGTACAGACCAACTATCCTATAAAAAACGATATATTTTTATGTAGCTACGAGGAAACTCATAAACAATTAATTGGCGTTTTAATTAAAAGTTTAGATGCAGTCACTTAGGCCTAGTGATAGCTCGATAAAGAGTAACATCTCATTTTAAATATGCCTCTTTTACTTCACATGCCATTTCCAAAACTTTCATTCTTTCAGCCTTAGTAATGAAAAAGGTCGTTTACAGTTTTTTTCCTGTGTTGTTTTAACATGCGCCGGAGACAGGAGAACTTTATGTTCTGTGAAATGTGTCACTCTTTGAGGTAATATAACCCTCAAGAACAGAGACCGAGGAAGACGCGCTGCTGCATATCAAAGTGAAAAAGGTGTTGAAAGAAGTCGCGGCCTGAATATGACAGATAACCCTCAAAACCTGAGACAATGAAACAGGAAAAGTAGACCTCACATCTTGTTTACGGGAGTCGCAAATTAGCATTCCAAGTGACCCTGGCGCCAATTACCAACAACTCAATTTTGCCACAACTATTTGTCCTATGCGTCAAGGAACACATATTTTAATATAGGCATTCCGGTTTTTTGGAACTGAACGTTTTTCGCAAATAATGAAGGGGAGAAGGACAGCTAGTGTGCGTAGAACTATTCAGTTTTATTAGGCCTTTTCATTTCGTAATATTGTGTCAGATTAGGCTACTTGAGGAAAACATCAAACAATGTAGTTAATACATTCTTAACAGTGTTGCATTTAGCACGATTTGTCCATGAGTAAATTATTTGTTCAATATTAAAAAGCAACTATTTTGATTCTTTTTTTTTTATGTTTTTGCTATTTTTTACATTTATTTTCTAATATTTTTTTTTCAAATGTAAATTTTAGTACATTTCTTAAATTGTCATTTTTATTTTATAGCATCGAGAAAATATCGCTGATTTTAAGAGCTTTAAATTATTGCGCAGTTTACATGTTTTAAGGTATTACTTAATAAATAATTGAACGTTTTCCTTTTTGCGTGTTATGCCATTTATTTTAATTTCTTAGCAAGCTTTTTTTATTCATGTATTTTTTGAAAGACATTTGTTGGCCTTACCGGTTGATGAGGACTGCACGGTTTTGCTCATCCACTGATAGGAATTGCGTCTTTCTCTCTCAGGTGAAAGCTGGCCCACAGAGATATTTTCGTTTGGTGGAGGCAACACTGCTGATCCCGGGCCGTGCATGGTATTATAATCTGAAGAGCAGTAGGAAACTTGTCCCGGGGATGAACTGCTCATAGGTGCAGAAACAGTGTTTGGAGGTCCCAGGCTGTAGGCGCCCCAGTCCTCTCTCGGTGCGCCGTAAGGAGAGCCCCATGCCCCCGCTGACTGCGCGTGTGTGTCCATGTTGGGCACATGATGGTATCCTGTAAAATCTGAATACTGAGGAGTGGAGACAAAATTCTGTGGGGGAAGACTGATGCCAGATCTTCGCGCGGCTCCTTGGTGATACATGCTTCCCTCTTTATCCAAAAGGTATCCAACGTACATGACTCGAAAGAAACCCCTAAAATAACTTTAAGGCAACATGCCAGCCATACATCAAGATCTCTCAAAACCAAGGCCTGACTCGATACTTTTTACTCGAGTGTGGTAGTCCAAAATGATCTCCAGGTCACGCGACGTAGTCCTTGACGTGCTTCAATCAAACATGATGTGACTCTGTTGTCAAGGTGGTGGTGGCAAAGGTATAACCAAGCCCTCCTGACGTCAGCCACGACTTCAAAACCTCTCGATTTGCATTCAAATGAGCAGCCAATAACACCACCAAGCCCTCTCAGATTCCCCTAGCGCCAGATTTTCACTTCACCTCAGTCTCGCATGCTCCCAAAACCACTTCTTCTTCAATGTTCATCAATATTCAGAAGAGTTGTAGACTCCAGGAATCAACACATGACACTGTGAATAAATAATAGTTCGAAATTATTGTATTTCCTCAAAGAAGCCAATTTGAAAGGGGTTGTCACGTGTCTCAGTTTGACTTCAAAGAAACAAAAAAAAGTTCTAACCAGCAAATAACTTAATGATTTTTTATGTTTTATTTCATTAATACAATTAAATATTTGATTTGTATAAAAATTTATTTAATTGTGGTTATTTTGTTAATATAAATTATTCTAATATGCTATAGGCCTATATTATAGGCTATTTGAAGTATATTTATTTACACAAGTGAAAACAACGAGTTTTACTTTTAATTTTATTGCTAAAGAAGTGTTCATCATAAAAGTAAAATAAATTGTGACGTGCTTACGGGCAGGCAGCGTCATTCAGCGATTAATGGTCGCTTGAAGTTTTACTGCTGTTTTCTCTCTAATGGAGCTAAACCTGTGGATATGGGAACGTCACATCTGCATAGTACCCATGCCACTTTGTCGCCTTCAGAGTCCATGCGTATTTGTTAAAGGATACTCTTGTAAAAGAGGTGCAAAGCGGGAGAAGGTGTCTTGAAGTAAGACGAACTTTTCACATGCCGTATCCCTCACACCATGACACTCTCGGGTCACACTTCACAGCTAATTCCGGTTTATGGAAATGTGAGGTATCACCTACAGCAGAGGTCTTCAACCCTGTTCCTGGGGACACCGCTATCCTGAAGAGTTTAGCTACAACCCTAATCAAACACACCTGAAGCGGCCAATCATGCACCTCAAGACTGCTTGAAAATTGCAGGCAGGTGAGCTGAAGCCGGTTGGAAATAAACTTTCGAGGAGAGTGGGTCCCCAGGAGCAGGGCTGAAGACCTCTGACCTACAGTACCCATGTCGTGCGTGTCGCCATGTAGTCGAAATGTTTAACGAGTTGTTAATTCATTTTACAGCGAGTTTTCTGGGGTATTTTAATCATTAACATATGCAGACAGTAGCTTGTTCAAGCTTGACTGTCATGTCTCAGATTTTAGGGCAGAAAGGACAGTACATTTTTATCTGAAAATGAGTGGACTTTTTTGTTTAATACCTTCTACAATTTCTTACAACTATCGTTCATTACACAGAAAAATATTATCATTATCATCCATATATAATAATAATATAATATAAACGTACATATAGGCCTATACACACACACATACATATATATACATTATGTATGTGTGTGTGTGTGTGTATATATATATATATATACTCTTAAAAATAAATGTGCTTCAAAAGGTTCTTCACAGTGATGCCATAGAAGAACCATTTTTGGTTCCACAAAGAACCATTCAGTCAAAGGTTCTTTAAGGAACCATCTCTTTCTAACCTTTTTATAATCTAAAGAACCTTCTTTCACCACAAAGAACCTTCTGTGAATCAAAAAGGTTCTTCAGATGTTAAAGGTTCTTTATGGAACAATTTAGACAAAAAAGGTTATTCTATGGCATCACAAAGCACCTTTATTTTAAGTGTGTGCGTGTGTATATATATATATATATATATATATATATATATATATATACACACACACACCATGATTTTTTTGTGTGTAGTGAACGAATGTAAAATACTACTTAAACTTCTTTTTAACATCCATAAAACAATTTCATGTCAACTACTGATAATTACATAGACACATTTGTCAACTTCCCCCTGTATATGTAAAATTGTCTGTTTTAGATACGGTAACTGATTTTCCAGAATTTGTGGAACTGATTTGATATTTTTTTTCTTCAGTTCATTTAAAAAACATTTGCTCTCACAAATGCATTTATATATATATTAAAAAAAATTGTATTCAAATAATACACTGTTGTAAAATGTGTATATATTAATTTTACAATTATCAATAATGCTTTAAATCATTTTAAATAATCAGTTTTATTTAGTAAAAACAGGCCATGCACACATTTTCAATCATTTTCAGGAAAGCAATCCATAAACCCATGTTTCATCTTTATCCAAGTCTTTATAAAGTGATATACTGTAACTGAACTGCAGATGATTAATTTTAGCCTGCAGTTTGTTCACTAAACGTTTGAAAAACAAACAGCCGATGATGATTGCCATCATGGATCATCCAATGTCTGTATGATACGGTGAACTATGCAAAAGTAGGACAATTTTGGCAGATTTGTGATGGTGCAAAGATAAGACCTTTATACAACCCTCATAATGTAAATATGTCAAAACAATATTTAATGTGATTTCTGTGTGATAATGATTGATCTTTGAACATAGCCTAGTAAGGGACTGCATTTCCTTCAAACTGCTCATTCAGGTACAGTTGGACTGATCATCCAAACAGCGCTTCAGAGTTTATAACAAATATATTTACTGCAATTTCAATACTGTAACATAATATTTAAAGCAGGTTTCTTCTATAAAAGTGCTAAAACAATTAATATTATGTCTAATTAAATCTATACCCCTAATGGAAAGATCATGTCAAGCTGTTTTTTTGCAAATGATAGATTTTTTTTTAGAAGTCCAAGATGGTCTACCAGCTTTAACTAGTCTGGTCAAGGTCTACTCGGTTGATCTCGACCCCACCAGCTAGTCCAGCTAATCCATTTTCTAGATTGGACCAGCTAATGACCTCTTGTCTGTGCTAATGTATAGCTAAAATCAGACTATTAGGAAATGTAAACTGTTGTATGACATGATTTATGTTAGCTTATGATTAATAAATCATCAGAACATGTTTATATGGGTGACTGATGATATCACGTATAGCCTGTAAGCCTATGAGATCAGTAAGATAAAAGCCAGAACAAATCAACAAGAAAATGTGACTCTGGACCACAAAACCTTAAGCCTTAAGTAGCGCAGGTATATTAGCAACAGCCAAAAATACATTGTATGGGTCAAAATTATTGATTTTTCTTTTATGCCAAAAATCATTAGGATATTAAGTAAAGATTATGTTCCATGAAGCTATTTTCTACATTTCCCACCATAAATATATCAAAAGTTAATTTTTGATTAGTAATATGCATTGCTAAAAATTTCATTTGGACAACTTTAAAGGCCATTTTCTCAATATTTTGATTTTTTGCACCCTCAGATTCCAGATATTCAAATAGTTGTATATCAGACAAATATTATCCTATCCTAACAAACCATCCATCAATGCAAAGCTTATTTATTCAGCTTTCAGATGATGCATCTCAGTTTCAAAACAATGACCCTTATGACTGACTGGTTTTGTGGAGCAGGGTCACAAATTAAAACATTTTCAGAATCTCACAGACCCTTAAAATGATGGTCATATACGATATGTATTGGCCTATATGTTGCATATTGCTGTCTGTGCTGAATATGTGTTCATAATATAGCCTAACATAAAAATCCGAAGGCCAGACCTGGGTTGTTGATGCAGGTGTAGGCTAAGCAATAAATAATAATTGAGTTTGGAGACTCAACGCACAGCGCAGTGTCGCCCCCTGCTGGTCAAATAGCTGCAAGAGCGACTTACCATGAATTCAAATGTATTTGCTGGACACATTTATATGACACATTTTCTGACATTTATGGTAGCCTACTGCACGTTAGTTCTACATCCCTTCCTTTCCTTTTTTATCGAAATGAAGAATGATCTTGAGATTTCATTTAATTAATCAGCACAACTACAGCAGGATCTCTAGAGGGCAGTGTACACCAAGTCATTTGTTTGCGTGAAATTGCGGAATCTACGGATCACTGAGCAACATCACATTTCTGTGTAGTTATGTGAATTACTTGTAATGATTGTATGTGACATATAATCAGATAAATTTCTATTGCACAGTTGCCTAAGATTTTTACATTGCTATTCGCTATTCATTGTCAGTATGAAAATCTGATATGACCTGTGACACTTTTGGCCTGACCATTGTTTGGAAATGACAATTACGTTAGCGATAATGTCCACATAATCTGAAACAAATGAGTAAAATATAGACTAAAGCTTGTGCCTGCATGAGAAGTGTCAAAAAAATTAGACCATAGTAAAGAGAGCCTTCCAGAGCACGTTTAAGATGCTTGGCTTTATTTAAGAAAAAACACTCTCTTAGTTATTTATTTATTTGAAAGTATTTCACCGTAATGTTATGTGAGTCTGTTGAAAGTTTGTGAGTATTAAATAAGGATGGAGATGGATTTCCGAGAAATGGAAGAGGTTTTGTTTGTGCACAGTTTTTACGATGGGAAGGATTCAGTTGTCTTCTGTCTAAAGGAAGAATGCTTTATCTGAGGCTAGAGATGCTCTCAGCATGACAGATTTACAACTTTTTTGCAAACTTGAAAATAACAACATGTGTGTCCCAAATGTATGATGGTTTGGGGACAGATTGCCCTCAAAATAGTTTAAATTATGAATCATATGTTTTCTCATTTTCTTCTCCACAATGAGAATTAGGTCATTATACTGTTCATAATAATATTGCTAAATTTATATTTATTAGGACATTGAGTTTAACATTTCTGAAATATGTGCTATTTCAGAAATGTTAGATGTAATGTTCTTCTCGTAGACTTTTATAGACTCTAGTCATTCCCTAGTCACTCCTTCCCAGTCATTCCCTAGTTTTTTTTAATTCTCCTGTGTAAAATCTGAAATGAATAAATGTCATGAGAATTTTCGTTGAAAAATTTCCTCGAAATCATATTTTAAATATACTAAACTGTGGTTATAAAATTATGTATCCAACAAATTCCAAAACAGCTCTAAGACATACACAAGAGCAGTGGCATAAACATTTGTGCATGAGAAGAGCATGAAGGCAGTATGGATGGATATTACTGGTGAGACCTTAGTTGTTTGGTCCAAATTCTCTGTTGACTTTTTCTGAGGGCTTCTGTCAGATACAACCACAGACCCCCATCAGTTCACTGTTTGTACTCAAACTGAGTTAATGAAAGCTTTTCCCACTTTACCAACATTTGCAACAGTTTCACATTCCCATTCATCATTTATGAGTTCACCAACAGTAATCCCATCTTGTTATTCTTTACAACATTAACCAGGAGAATATTTGGTTATCCTGTCAAAAAGCACACGGTATCTTTTAGACAGCCCTTGGTTCAGTGCTTGAGCAGTTTTGAGTCCAGAGTTCCCATAGCGCTGTAGATCAGATGTTTCTGAATTGTTTTTAATGTCAGAATTCTTGACAGATTATAAACAGTTCATTTTTATTCATTGGAACCCTGTGAGGACAAAAAGAATTTACTTTGATCTGATGGCCAAAGTCTTAAGACAACTATTTTTAAGACAAACATTCTGTGTGATTAAGTCAGAACTCTTTGACCCTGCCTTAGGGCGTCATGGGAGTTTATTAACATATTTAGGGCTATTTGTATTTTCAGTGCTACCTTTCTGGGAAAAGGTTGACAAAAGCCATATCTGTGGTGAGAGAGGTCTACCCCATTGTCTCAGGCTGTAGGTGAGAGGGTCGGATGTGGTTCCCCCCAACCCCGATCCTGCCGTTCCCTGCCGTAACACAGCGTGGGAAGTGTGAGCGGAGGGAAGAACACTCCATTAATGGGAATTACACAGAGGAAGGAGAATGGGGTATGATAGGATTTCAAGGCATTCTGTTTTGTCACTGATAGCATCTTGCCACCGGGGGGGGGGGGGGGGGGGGGGGGGGCTATTTTCCTTGGGAAGGGACTCTGGAAGTGGGAACGCAGGGATATACACATTGTTGAATGAGAAAAACAAAATTGGTCCCAATAGGAGAGAGCCTTTAATTAGATGCATACGTGATGTTTTTCTCAAAGATAATTTTAGAAGATTCCATTATAAACTATTAGGACGAAGACTGCAATTCACAATCCATATAATATAAAGGGCCAACAATCCTCTGGCAATCCTCATTACCATTCAAAAGTAAGATTTTTTAAGATGTTTTGATAGAGGTTTCTTAAGCTCAGTTGCATTTGTATGATAAAAAAAACATATTGTGAAATAATATTACAATTTAACATAACTCAAGAAACATTTATTATTATCAATGTTAAAAACAGTTGTGCAGCTTCATATGTTGTGGAAACTGTGATACTTTTTTTCAGGATTCTTTGATGAATAGAAAGTTCAAAAGAACATCATTTATTTAAAATATAGTTTTTTGTGACATTATAAATGCCTTTACTGTCGCTTTTGATCAGTTGAATGTGTCCTTGCTGAATGAAAATATTAATTTATATTAAGTATTATTAATATATATACAGTGCCCTCCATAAGTATTAGAACAGTGCAGACAAAATTGCTCTGTTGGCTGTGGAGTCATTTGCAAATATGATTAAAAGATGAATATGAGACAAAACTACAGAATGTCACATTTTATTATTAGCCGTTTCAACACATACATGTTTTACCAAATAAAAAGATCAGCACTTTTAGTGTTCATCCCACTCATTGATGTGGGCATAAGTATTGGGACAGTTGAACATAAGGCAGATATAAAAGATTAAAAGCTATTATTTAGTTGCAGATCCCTTGTGCACAATCACAGCAGTGAGTCTGTGACCCATAGACATCAGCAGACTCTTGGTCTCATCTTTTGAAAGACTTTTCCCAGCCTTTAATGCAGCCAATCCCAATTGTTGCTTGTTTTGGGGAGTTTCTGCCTTTACTCTCCTCTCCAGCTGGTGAAATTCATGTTCAATCAGATTTAAATCTGGAGATTGACTTGGGCAATCTAAGGCATTTCTTTGCCCTTATAAATTCCTTGACTGAACTGGCAGGGTGTTATATGAAGCACTTCCCAATGAATCTGGTGGCATTTTCTTGAATATTGGTAGGCAAGATGGTTTTGTACCCTTCCAAATTCAGTCTGCTACTGTCAGTGTGACACCCTGAAAGTTTGATCACATGTATTTATATGTATATATGTTGGATGTGTATGTTTATTCCTTGCAATTGATTAGATTAATGTATGTATGCATGTTATATCTATCTTTGCTGATGATTTTGTTTATGATCGCTACAACTAACTTGTGAGATGAAATATCCTAGTGGACAGTTTGGAGGAGACGGTGCTGCTCCAGGGTTGCTATGGTAAAGGTGAGCTGTGAGAGACTGTCATTATTAGAGCGGTTCAACTTTGAATAACAACTCAACTTTGTCCGTCTCATTATTTGCCAAATAGATTTAACTGCAGTACTGCCAACTGGACAGTGGGCATGCTACATCATCATACATTAAGTCATCAGTAAAGTTGAGAGGGCCTGTTCCAGAGACAGCCATGCATGCCCATGCCATGACACCACCTCCACCATGCTTTACACATGAGGCTGTATGCTGGGGATCATTTGCAGTTCCCATTTTTTCTCCACATTTTTGCTTTCCCATCACTTAGATAAAGGTTCATCTTTGTCTCATCGGTCCATAAACAGTTCCAAAACTCTTCTGGCTCACCTTTGTGCTTTTTTGTAAACTCTAATCTTGCATTTCTATTTTTGGTGCTGGTCAGAGGTTTGCATCTTGCTGTGTAGCATCTGTAATTCTGTGTCAAAGTCTCCTGAGGACAGTAGATTGTCAGAGCATCACCCCAGCTTTCTGGAAGTTGTTGGTGATTTTGCAGACACGTCTTTTAGGGTTCATTTTCATAGCTTTTATGATTTGTCTGTCATCAACTACTGTTGTTTTCTCAGCCGATCAGGTAGTTGTTGGTTGCTGGTGTCGCTGGTGGTTTCCAAACTCTTGATTTCTCCATGCCCTTTGTTTTTGCTATAGCTCTAATTGACTTCCTCTTTTCTTTTAGCATCCAAATTGCTTGCTTTTCTCTCAACGTCAGCTCCCTCATCTTCATCCTGGTTTGTGTGTCATCATCAAATGCAAGATTCAGAATACAGAAGTAATGGATATAACTGATACGACACATTCCTTGCTTTTAATATCTGAAGAATTAATGCAACAGGACACAGTTGATCACTTAGAAAGACCTGTGAGGCAACTGTTCCAATACTTATGCTCACATCAGATAGAGGGATGAAACTCTAAAAGTGCTGATCTTCTTAGCTGGTAAAACATCTATGAGTTGAATCACCCAATAATAAAATGTGACATTCTGTAGTTTTGTCTCATATTCATCTTTTAATCATATTTGTAAATGCCTTGACTCCACAGCCAACAGAGCAATTTTGTCTTTACTGTTCCAATACTTTTGGAGGGCACTGTATATATATTTAATTATTAATTATATCACAGCAAAGACGGAGAGATGGGCAGATGTTTTTTGTAAAAAATGTAGGAAATGATGCATGATCACATAATATTCATATTCATTTGGAACAAGGGAAGTTGAGAACTCTGATTAGCTGCAGAGCTCGGAGACTGTATGTACTTCCTGTGAGCTTGGAAAAATATGAAGTGTGCGTGAATGCTACATTTGCTCTTGTAGCCAGAATATGATGAACCCTAACCCTCCCAACATCCTTCCCTTGTTTGTTTATAGCTCATATTCCTGAATCAGTTTACATGTCTCACAACCTTCATAACAAGCCAATAACACACCGCCAATCCTCAATAAGTCAAGTGAACTTTTACAAAGCAAACCCTGTTTATCTTTTATATGACAAGCAGAAACGGCAACAATATGCACCTTTTTCACCTTTAGCGTTTTAGCGTCAAAGCTGGGGGGCACTGTTGGCCCTTGGGAAGTTTTGTGTTTGGAGCTCTGTTGTGATGGGAATGATGGAGAAGCCCTTCCTTTTCTTGCTCACAGAGGTATTGTCCTGGTGACAGACAGACTGCCGTCACCTCACCCCGTTCAGGAAATGTGTCTCTGCAACCAAGGAGCAGGAGGAAGAGCGCACAGATGACACACAGCCTAACCATCTCCACCAAGAATCTTATAATAGTCAGCCTAACCTTATGTATACTCTTAAGAGTTGTCAGAAATCATCCTATAGGCAGATTAATGCAGTACTTGACAGGCAAACCATTGTCATTGTTATGTACTAGTACAAATGCAATCATGACTCTGAAAAGATGCTATGTATAAATATATAGATCTTTATTTATGCTTGGTTAATGTTAAAATACAATTATAATACAAAACAATATATGTAGAAAATATCAGTGCATACAATATTACTTCACAAATACCAGTCAGTCAAAATAACATTATTGAAAGCATCATTTGGCAGTATATACATTTCATTATTTGGAAGACAGTCCATCAACTATGAATGTAGTACTTGGACTTAAAACAATAATTAGCAATAATGGGCCTAACTGCTTTTACAACTGTCAATATATAATCTGATTTAACCAATGCAATGATTTCCAACCCATTCCATCATGTTAAGGAGTTAATACTGATAGCACATACAGGTGTGCACATGCTTTTACTGTGATTATTGAACCATTTATGTAGTGACCAGCCTGTTGACAATATTATAGCCTGCCCTGCAAGCTTTAGTAGTATTTTAGCACGAAAGACTACTGAATCAGTAACAGAATACGTTCCTCTGGTTAATAGCTGCTCAACATATTACGTGCTGTTATGTATACAGTAGTGTAAACAACATAAATATGAAAAGTACACAAGGCAGTGTAACTATTGTTGAACAGAGCAAGGCCATTTTATTGTGGTCTATTAAATGTGCATGAATAATTTACTTGTTACGGCTTTAGAACCCTTTTTCACAGTGATAGACTGAATGATAACTGAGTCCTGACATGTGTAAGACATTAAGCTTGAATAATTTCTTTAAAATGATCCAGATTAAAAGCTATGATGATAAAAAATACTTTATGCAAGAACAAAAGTGATTCATTTTAGCTTCATTGAGCAAGACTCAGGAAAACGTCCCTCAGACTGAAGCAACAGAACCTGGAAATACAATGTGCGTTCGTAGTGTTGATAATCAATGTGTCCTGCAATTTCAGATTGAGTTCTGGGAAGGAATTTTAGACCGCACATTCAATTATTCATGATCTGTGGTCTTTGTTTGACATTTGCGTCTGACAGAGTAAAATATGAGTGAAATTTATTCTAAAGAAAAATATTTTCCTAAAAAAAAAAAAGAGAGCTTTAGTGAGCTCCGAAATAATTTTAGCAAAATAAAAATAAAATACCATATAACCAAAATTCCAGTTTTCATTACAATAAAATATTTATCTAGAAATAAAATAAGAATTGGCTTTGTCCTCTCGTTCTAACCACTGAACAAATGATTTCATAATTCGCCACCGTTCTGTATGAAAAATGCTATTTCGCTGGGAAAAACAGTGCCGTTATTGTAATAAAATGTGCTAGTCGTGTTCACAGTAGACTGCAGGAATACCTGAGGTGGTCCATTTGTATGTCAGACTGCCACAATGATATGAGTGGCAGCCCACTGTACTCACACACTACCTTGAAAAGTGCACAGAAAGAGAAAACGTGAAACTCTGAATGACCAGTCCAGTACAAGATAAAGTGGAAAAAAGTGGTGGAAAATAAACGAGATCTAATGTGCAGAGACAAAATGGACCCAACCAATCAGTTCTCCAAAACTGGGTGAGACTTCTGGCGGCTAAGGAGTGCAGATGAACTCAGACGGGCGGTGTGGAGTAACGGACCACATAATTATAGTCTGGAGGTGGGCTATGACATTCCAGCTCTGGGTCGAGAGAGGAGTCTTCCAGACTCAAGTCCAGTGAGGGAACAAGCGGTGGGTATTTCTCCTTCTCGCCTTCCAGCAGAACTGACTCCTTACTTTTGCTCTTCATCCTGTGGAAGAAGCAAACCAATTTGAATGAATTCCAACTGAAATAGAATTATTCTGCTGTACTTTGCTCTGTGTGTTGCTATAACTCTTCATCTGGGGTCAACGGGTCAGACAACCTGGAGGGAGTCTGTGAGTTCGCTTTGCTTTTAGTCTATAGTCTCTCAAGGGGCGATAATTTGCAGTAAATGCCTATATGCGAAATGGCATGTATTGGGGTTTGTACACAGTGTGAAGCAGAGCTGTCAGTGCAAAGCACTTCACATATGCGCATACTAATTGTGGGAGTACCAGGTGGAATCCAGAGGCACAATGTGGAGGGAGAATCTTGGACGTAGCAGTAAAGCAGTAGAAGGTCAAAGGTGACAGTGATTGAGTGTGTCCTCGGCAGGGGCCGCCTCTTTACAATATATACATCATTCTCTACATGCTCTGAGTGGCTATTTTTTCCCATGCCTGTGACCATGGCAACTTGTGCATGGATTTGCCAGCTGGTTGCAGGCTGTGTCCAGCTTTTCATCATATCGGGTTGGGATGAGGAGGGCACTAGACATGGAAAGTCGGGGGAGTGCTGACAGAGGCCAGACAGAGTGTTTTTAATCAAAACCTGTTGACTACGTTCATTTGTAATCAAACTTGACTCATCAATCATAGCAGTAGAGGAATTTAAAAATGGTGGAAGTGTGGTGTGGTGTTATTAAAACTTGTTACACAGCTCTCTGTAACACTTGAACCTGATTGGTTGATCGCAGCATTCAGCGGTCAGATGTTTAGCGCTGCTTTCATGTCTCTTTTGTATCATGCTGAGGACTCACAGTCATATTTATACACTGCAGTGGACAATTTCTTTCTTATAAAGTAATTGCTCCATGTCGGGGATTATTTTTTGATAATGACATCTTTACTTCAAAAAATACTTGATCTATACACTACTGCTGAACATTTTTTTTCAATAATTATTTATTTATTTATTAATGTATTCATTTATTGGATTTTGCAGATTTTCCATACTCCTTTTTATGTAAATGTAAATGTTTTTACGGTCACTTTTCAGCAGGTTAATGCTTCTTTGCTGAATTAAAGTATTAATTTCTTTTAAATTGTGCTGATCCCAAACTGGGGTGGTAGTTGTTGTTTTTTTTTACAAGAATAAAAAATAAGATCGTAAAATAAGATCCTTTTATAGATAAAGATTGTATAATGTAGCCCTGGCACTGTGGTTGCACTGAGCTCCCTTTATCTAATGCCAATCACATATTTAGACTGAACACTTTTAAACAGCATGACCATGATTAGTCAGTTAACCACTTTGGAGTCATAAACCTCCAATCAGTAAGAGATTATCACTATTTGTCTAGCTGCAATTGGTGGTCCAAACCGCTGCCCTCAAATATTAGGATGCCGTATAGTCCACAAGGCCTTGAATGCAATTTAGAGGATAACCTTTGTAGATTAACCCTGGCCTTTGCTGCACTGAAAGACCATAAATGCCATCTCAGATCTCAAACGCTTTAACAAAACCAAGGCTAATCCAGCCCAATGGCCTGCCATTAATAACTTAAAAGGCCACCTTCACTTTAGTTTTAGCGCCATTTGCCCTGGGGCTCATTTATGAACAAGTAATGATGTCTCAGACCCCAGCACACTTTAGTCTGTGGTTAATAAATTATTAGGCTGGTCTCAGGCAAGAACTGACTATGTTTTTAAGGAGATCATCTTAATTTTTTATTAAGCATTCAATATATTTAAGTTGTATTCACAGCTTACATTCTGTAGCAAAAATAATAGAACCCTAAATGGAATATATTGTAATCACTAACAGTATTAAAACTCATTCTCTCAAATACTTCCTAAATAAGATAAAGGCATGTAATTGTACGAGATGGCCATGTGCCATATCTGTAGCATGTTTCGGCGATGGAGTCAGAGGCTATTACGACCCAGGCGGTACAAACAAAGATGCTAGTCACCAGACCTTACAGCCAGCTTTCACAAGTCACACGCCCAGCTCTGCTTTTGTTGTCTGGCTGTTGTTGAGATTGTCACCTTAGGCAATATCTCTCCACTGTGCCATTGTCTGAGAGACTCTCGCGCAGGCACGTCTCTCAAAGAAAAGGGGTAGTGGCTGGAGTCGTGTGGAGATGGAGGGGGAGAAACTGTATGACAATTGTGGCATCTACATTCCAGCCCAGTGGGAAGGTCTCCAGGGCATACGCCGGCAGACCTACCCATTCCTGTGGTCCAGGCAAAAAGTCTAAATAGGAGTGAATGTACTATACTCACGCTCGGGCCATGAAACTCCGGGGTCTGGCCAGCGACTCCAGGCGCTTCAGTGTCTTCAGGTCGTCTGAAGATAGACCTATTCCGCTGTCTGACTGGCCTCCCTGTGAACAACCAAACATGATTTAACCACAATATATACAATATATTTGCATTATTTCATAATGTGCCTTTTCTTATGAAGGAGGGAGTATGAAAAAACAGCTCTTCACCTCGTGGATCTTGTTGGTTCCATTCTCCATGATTACTTCATCAAAGGTCTTCACACTCGCTGGGCGGATCTTGAAGTTCCTGAAAGCATCAAATACTCCATATCAGATCAGTGTGGAAGGTTTCTCATTACATCAC
The DNA here is from genome assembly GCF_936440315.1 of Barbus barbus. Lineage (NCBI taxonomy): Eukaryota > Metazoa > Chordata > Actinopteri > Cypriniformes > Cyprinidae > Barbus > Barbus barbus. The sequence continues at coordinate 21,698,474 of NC_136761.1, read as the reverse complement.
GTCTGGCAGGTCCGAACAAATACACAAAACACATTACAGTGAGAGGGATGTGTTCGGTATCACAGTTTCCAAGTAAAAGTTCAACACTGTGTTGGATGAAATATTTTTTATTCAATTTTGCGCAGCAGGGTAAAGCGATATCTTTTAAATTCAGCTTAAGGGATAACAGGGACTGCAGTATTTCGATACTATTCTCTACAAATATACTTGAAGGACCAATGGAAACACAAGGGTTGGATAAATATTATCTTAAGTAGGCATAAATCCTGAAACTGCATTTGTGGCAAGAGAGGAAATTCCTTGAGGGGCCTATGAGGACCATTTCTTATCAAGAACCAATTAGTGCTTTCCTTCACTTTTAAACCATTCAAGCATTCAAAGCTGTTGGGATGAAGTGTAGTGCATGTTTGAAACAGGAAAATAGATGGTAGAACTTTATCTACAAAAAACAGATTTCTAAAATAGTCCTCGTGAATATTGTTATTCTGAGTGATTCATAACAACTGAATTACAAAAACTAGTCTTAGCATATATTCGTTAAATGGATTAGATAAAGCTATCTTACCAAGCCGTTCCGGAGTCTCTAAGAGAGACAGGTCTGGTGGAGGTCTCCTCTGTGGGGCTCAGGTTTGAGGGGTCTACTTTGGTCAACAGGGCTGTGTTGATTGGGATGTAGTGTTTTCCCTCCTAAGAGAGACAAGGTGTTTAAACATTCAGCTCATTTTACACTGTGACATCACCCTGCATATAGTTTTATAGGATTCTGGAGAAATCTGTACATAAATCTGCAAGGGAATGTGTGAATATGTTTTATGGAGACGGTGTTATTAGGGGCAGTCCAGGCAGTACACTAAGCTTGATTCCTTATGTGAGAAAGAGGGAGTTTGGATGGCTTTCAATTCAGATGGCTTGGAATATGTTTTAATCTCTATGCTGTGTAGTGTAGTCTTTTACTGAGGACATATCTTCTCTTCAAGCCATATTATAAATCTGATTCCTTACTTTCTTCTTGAACTAAGAAAGATTTATCAGAACATATTGTGGCATCAAATGTTCATCTTTGGATATCTTTGTAATTGAGAAAACAGGATTTGTGTATGCATATTTTTATGTCTATGCCTGCATTTGCTATAACATACCCTACAATTCAAACATTTGGAGTGATGTTTTTTTTTTTTTAAAGAAATTCATTTTTTTTCAGCAGGGATGCATTAAATTGAATGAATACATTTAAAATGCTACAAAAGATTTCTGTTTCCAAAAAAGAATCCATCAAAGAATTCATCAAAAAGTAAAATATGAAGCTGTGCATTAGAATGATTTCTGAAGGATCATGTGACACTGAAGTACACTGAAGGATGATGTGAAAATTCAGTGATGACAGGAAAAATGACTGTTATTCCTACTAAAATATATTCAAATAGAAAACAGTTATTTAAAATTGTAATAATATTTCACAATATTAATGTTTTTACTGTATTTTTGATCAAATAAATGCAGTCTTTGTGAGCCAAAAACAAAAAAAATCTTGCCAAAAACTTGGTAGTGTACACATGTATTTTTCTTCATGAGTTGACTTTGCTTGTCTTACCATTCCTTTACAGTCACTCCAAACTCACTTTCCATTCATCAAATTCATAAAATATTCACCTTTCATCTACGACTAGTTGTTAAACACAGTTTGCAGTGACAGTCTAACATGGTTTTGCGTGTAATGTGTAATGGCAGTGCAATGTGCAATTTGGCAGTGCATCTCTTTTCCCATAAATTACTTGTTTACAACTCTGACCACTGCAAAACCACATTTAAATAAAGTCTGTGGGAAAACCATGCAATGTAAAGAAGTGCATGAGACTCTCTTACCTGCTGCACACTAGCTTGTAGCAGGTCTCCAAGCCTCTCTACCAGCTCTGTGAAAGTGGGCCTCTTGGATGGTTCTCCATGCCAGCAGTCTAACATGGTTTGATATCTATGGAGAGACACAGGCACATGTCCTTTGAAAATACACCAAAATCATAAATTGCAATTCTTCAGCAGCTACACAAACCCTCATGAATTACACCCTTTGCCTTGACCTCTAGGTTAGTCTGCAAATCCGGTTTATCCAATTATTTACAGTCATCAATTACATTCAGTGCGTGACACAAGGAGTGAGGCTGAGTGTTTTCATTGCACTGTTCTCAGGGTGAGAGTTTGTGTTGAGAGGAACTTCCTCCGGTTTAACCCAAGCTGTCAGCATCTCTTTCCACAAGGGACGTCTAGGGTCCTTTATTTGATTTTGCAGTGGCCTATAATGGTTAAGTTTATCTGAAGGCTAAGTTTCAGTTGTGAAACACTGGGGCGTCAATGCACCGACTAGGCATTTGAGTAAATGATCACTGGCGATGATTGAGCTGTATCCTGTTTATACTACGGTGTTGCACTCACAGGTCCTTATATAAATAAAGCCTGTTACCCATGAAACTCTCTGATCCTGTCTGATTAGCACAACATTGGGCAATTTGGAGTATGGAAAAATGACTGTACTAGTTGATGACTCATTACTTCCTTACACTAAATCAACTAATATATCTGGGTTTGAATTAGGTAGTGATCAGAGAGGAGGTATTCTTCTCGTGGGCTGTGTAGGAGATTAGCAGGAGGAAGCAGGACTGTAAAATGGTTATTTTAATGAATCCAGATGGAGCGACTCCTTAAACTAACAGGAAGTTCAGAAAAATGGCAAATGGTGGTTCCTCTAAAATCAGCGATACACCAAGATGTTCTATATCCTCTCAAGTTGTGCTCACACTTATGGAAATGTTAATGGAAAATACATTAATGACAGCCAATAGCGTTTAGTTCAGTGTATTGAATAGTTATGAGCCTGTGGGACAGTGGGAACCAGTTCATCATTAAATTGGTGAATCAGTCTAGACAGATGATTCTATTTTTGATTTCTGAGCTGCTTTCTTCTCATCGCTTACAACAAAAGTTTAAACTTAAAAAAAAGTTTGGTCAGTGTTTAACCTTGAGGCCAGCACATAACTTGATCAGCATCTCTGCTCTCTTGAAGAACAGTGTTATCAGTGCGAAAGGTGATACAGTATATTAAATTGACCCTTATCTGCAATGCTAGTTGACCATTTCTTTGAAGCTGAGTGGAAAGACTTTTGGGATTTGAGGACTTGGCATCAGAAAGGCTGTAATTATGAGGGTCGAATTCAATTCAGGTCTGAGGTCTGGACTGCATTTGGTAGGTCATCTCCAATCACCATCTTTCACGACCTCTTGTTATGTTCAGTTGGCGTGTGTGATTGCAAATGTGAGACAACTCGCATTACGTGCTATATTTTAAACATAAGTGCTCTGTTCAGGTTTATAAGTGGGTATGATACAGTTACAGAATATCAGATATAAAAAATTACCATCCTGAACTAGCCCATAGTTTCAAAATGAAGATTGAGTAGAGCACTTCTTTGACAGCAGTACTAATCTGAAGTTGTCCGCTTCACTTCCTTTCCATATTTAAAACTGATACCTCTTCTCTCATATCTTGTTACATCTGAAAACTTTCACAGTTTGGTTTGGCTTGCTCTCTAACCACAATGGAAGTATCTCTCTGGTGGGTTTTCCTGTCTGATGCCCAGGGGCCCTGCCACTGTGTTTGGCCACCCCTTGCTGCTTAGGTAGACCGAAGCCTTTAATGTGAGCTTGAGTTTCAGCTGCATTGGTGTAAGTTAGTAATGGATCCCTAGCACACATCAACTGCACTATAAACTAGCTGCCAATCAGAAGCTGCTCCTTTTCTTTTACTCAGTGAATAATTGATCTGTTTCCATTTAAGGATTCAGTCTTGTGTCAAAGCAATGAAATTAGATATTTCTGCTCGTTTCAACTGTATCGATAGGAGAAGAGTTTCTTTCCCCAGAGTGCAGATTTCAGCTAATAACCCTAAAGAGTTTTGTAGGGGGTTACAGAGAGAGGTGAGGCTTGTTTTGCGCTCACTTCAAGTTTGTTTAAAAGTCCTGGGATCACACAGACAGAACGTACTTAGAGACATTTTTAAAAAATAAATGTTCTAGAATAGGTAACAGGCATGCAAATATAACATATAAAATGTGTTTATACTAGATTAATTTTGTGTTATATAATAGTTTATCTAACATATTAACATATTATCTAACCTATTTCTCACAACAAAAATATATAATTTGTGCCAATAAAGCTTCAAAAAGTACTTATAAAAACACTCAGTACTCAATATGACAATTGTTACACAACAATTGTATGTATAGTTGACAAAGAGCTTTCAAATCAGGACTGCCTGACATTGGTGACACAAGCAGAGCAACTCTTACATTTCTGAGGAGGAGTATTCAGGAGCTTTCATCCTGGTGCCCTCCTTCAGTCGGCAGCAGAATTCCTCATCAATGTGTAAGCCAGGGTAAGGGGAGGCACCTGGGGAGAAGAAAGAGAATAATGGGGTTATCAAGACTTTTCCATGAAATAGAGCTCTGGCCACTTCAAAGGGCCTGACAAGAAACTCACTAAACTGTGAAGTGGGTTGGGAGCACAGAGAGATCAATGGAAAGACCTCTGCACTATCAGCATCAGCAGGGCCGATTTGACTGAACTTGGAAACTCTACGCAAAGCTGTTTTCTCCAGAAACACTAAATTATTAAGACAGCGTGAAATTGCAGACTGTTGAGGCTTTGCTGCACACTTGCAAAAACCATGATTCATGAAATAATATTTTCATTTACTTGAGTGAAATCCTTTTAATAATATCTGATAACCACTAAAATATGCAGATCATAACAATGAATCTTGGAAAAGGTCAATCTTTCATTAAACTATGATCTAAACCCCCTTCTGACATAGATTAGGTAGTCATTAAAAACAAATACATTAACAGCGCTTGAAATCTCCTGCAACTTTGGGAATAGAGTGCTCTAGATGTGGAGTGCCTAGAAAAACAGGGACAAGAAATTCAATTCCACAACACAAAACATGAGAGTGTACTTTGGGTGCAAACGTTTCTCCCATGGACACTATCAAGTAGCAATAATAATTTTTCTAAACTTTTCGTGTTAGTCTATTTGACAACAACTTAAATCAGTGCAGCCCAGTGGTTGTGACAGCTCAGAGTCATCAGTTAAGATCCTATTCCTTCTGTATCACTGATAATGGATTATTTATATTGTGTTTTCCTATAAGTGTTGCTTTATTGACAAAATGACGGCCTACTATTTTCCCACAGAGTTCATTGCACCTAGTGTTAATGTAGATTTGGGGGAATTTAACTGTTGTTTCTGGTTTATTCGTTATGCATTTACCAGGCAAATCTTTAAAAACACATTTATATTCAAAAGTCTGAAACCACATTACTAATGTAGAATTTTAGGGATTTAAATATACAATTTAGTGGTTGCTTTGTATTGTGAAAAACCTTGCATTGTGTTATCTAAAAAATCTATATATATATAAAAAAAGAGTCTTTATCAAACTAACTTACAACTTGTCAATATATATATATATATATATATATATATATATATACACACACACACACACATACATACATACATACATATATGAATAGTGACATTAAAGTTGTTTGCTCAGAGCCTTTGCGACACTGTACAATACACCATTAAAAGTTGTAGTACATTTACGGAGGGGGGCAGACATTTACATTAAATGCTGCCTGGTAACTGTGGGTTTACATTTCCAGTTGGGAATGAAACCTGATCAAATGGAAGATGATTCTCCTGTTTTACGACCTCTACACTGTTGAAGTTCACAGATTGCACTAGTGGAATTAATTTATTTTTTATTTTTTCCAAGCTGACAATGCAATCCTTTTTGTTCCCAAAGGAAAATTTAACAGCAGCTGACAGTTATAGCCCTCCACATCTGGAGGAGGTTGATAGCACAGGGTACCTCATGAGCAGCCTGGTTTGTACCAGGTGTCTTTGATTGAGGACCCTCGAGTTCGTTTTATTTCTATTTGGATGGAGCACAGCATGTGCTGAGTTGCCTTCCCACTTCATGTGTTTAAATGTGCTGAATCCTGTCTGGGCCTTTTGCTTTGGTGTAAAATGCACTGAACCAGTAAAGCAAACAAACAAAAGTCTAAGAGACGTCTCTATAGAAGAAAGGAAGGAAAAGCCGACACTTTGTTTCATGGAAAACCTCAGAGCAGAAAACATTGTTCCAAGAACTGAACGCCTGAAATCATAAAAGCTTGAAATTATTCTTTGATCGTTTCATAATCGAATCTCCCCAAAATATTGAATCAAGATTGTGTGTGATAACTGTCAAAATAAAATAAAACATTAGAGAGTGTTTTAAAATCTTTTAATTGCTACAAGTTCCTGAACTGTTGCAACAGTGCTGTGTGTGTCTCCAATGAATAGGTGAATAAAGTAAATGTGAGTTACGCTGTTAGGACAGCGATGATATTTACCAAGAGAGAAGATCTCCCACATAAGCACTCCAAAAGACCACACGTCACTCTGAGTGGTATAGATCTTGTCAAATATCGCCTCTGGAGCCATCCACTTTAAGGGAAGTCTGGCCTATAAAAAGATAAGTGGACCATGTTACTCTCACCTGTTAAGGAACAACTTCCAATATTAATTTACATTCAACAACATGTAGCTTATAAACTGCTGTCTGTTTGATAATACAATCTGTATGACATCTTGGCTCATACTTGACCACAAGAAAACATCCTTTGACCAGAATAATATTATCAGGGCTTATAAAAATGACTAACAGCACGCCAAAGACTCTTGGCATTAACAGAAACATTTGATCTTTTTCCAGATGAACATTCACAGTGTCAGTGGTTTTTGGACCATTATCATTTGCGTCCATCACACTAAGTAGTTTTGAAACATTGTGTGCCTTATACAGCCTAACTGCAACATGAAGCAAGTGGATAATCTTCCACACTTACGTCTCCTTTGCGGACATAGTCTGGGTCCTTGTATACATCTCTTGCAAGTCCAAAATCGCAAATCTTCACAACGTTGTTTTCAGACAACAGGATGTTACGTGCGGCCAGATCACGGTGAATACACTTGGAGAAGTAAAAGAGAGATCCTATTACATTATGCTCTACCATACTTCAGTTTATTGTAATAGCAGGATATAACTGTATGTTCTTTCTACTCTCAGTGTCTTGACCAGGGAAAGGGACTGTAGTGAAGATGCGTTTTGTGTCTTATTTGAACCATGTGTGGCATTATGCTGTCAGATGAAGCACATGAGGGAAAGCTGTGATAATGTAAAACATATGGAACTGCCATCAGGGAAACTCTGACCTGAGGTGAGATTAAACCACATATGCTAAACCGCATCTTTAGTATGTGGCAATTAATCTCATCTGTTGGATGTGTGTGAATGAGTGTGTTGGATCAATAAAGTAATTTGGGTTTTCATATTCTGGAGTTTTAGACAAAACTGTTTTGAAAGTGTTGCCAAAATACAGAGATTGATTATTACCGTAAAAAGCCAAAAAATTATTTAAAAAGTAAATTAGTATTAAAATGGCCTCCCATAACAAACTAAGAATACAACAATTCATTACAAGGGTTAGAGATATTTTTCATTAAATCTTGAGACTCTTACTTTTCTTGAAGCCAAGAACTCCATGCCTTTAGCCACTTGAAAGCTGTAGCAAATCAAGTCTTCTAGTGTGAGTACTTTCTTATACAAATCCTCTTGCTCTGCAAGAAAAGGGTAACAGGCTATTAGTTAAATCAAAACCATTGTTATGTTATGCAAGTTTTGGCAGACAAAAAAAGAAACAGAATTTCCAAGAATCTCTTTTGCTACCCCTCTGTGCTGTCTACAAATCTGTGAAGTTTGGATTCTCTCTCAGTCCCTTAATAAAGTTGTAAGATTTTTGCCTTCATAATTCTCCTGTTTACTACAGACACATCCGATAGGGAGAAACAATGAAACGTGGCTTCTTTTTTTAGATGCAGACTGCGATGTGCACTTTGTCAATGATACTCAAGTGAGGGGCCTGTGGGTGGATCATCCACCTGAGTAAACAGTTTATCAAACCAGAAATAACCAGCATGGGACAGCACGACCCAATGTACCCACAGCGGACTAGCTCTGGTCTGGGGGAAGGAAATTAGAAAAAGCTATGCGCACAGTGGGTGACAGTGGCTCATACAAAATATCAGTTGTATTTATGAATCCCTGAGGAAGCCACCTATCAGATTGAGGGGGAAAAACAATCAGCGGAGCCTTGAGAGCAGAGAGGGTGGGGTGGAGGTGAGGCAGGGGTTGAGAGGGAGGAGGGGAGAAGGGAAGGAAGACACTCAGTCGCTACCTTCCTCCTCTTCCTCCGAGTCACAGTAGCTCTTATCTTCAATGAAGCCGGAGCTGGCTGAACTTCCGGTGCTGGCCACGCTCTCCAACCTGCGCTTGATGAGCTCGCTCAGATCACACCCGGAGCTGGAACGCAGAGCCTTACCGTCCTGAGACTGTGGATGTTATCAGCACACATTCCAGTCAATATAATGCGTCATCATGTTAATCTAATGCATAAATGTACAAGAGATGTTCTGCTTACCTTGTAAACCACAAAGTCACCCCTCTTACTTCTCAAGTAGTTGGAAAGGTTTCCATACTTGCAGTATTCCACGATTATCATTAGTGGACCTGAGCGAACACCAAACAAGTGTAAAAAAAGAGAGAAAAAGTAAAAAAAATTGTACAAATTTCTCATGTCGCCATGGTTGAATTCTCTCCATCAGCTTCCTCTTACCTCCACGCTTTGTGCAGGCTCCTAGCAGATTGACTACGTTGAGATGATGACCAATATGGATCAGAATCTTCAGTTCAGACATTAAAGCTCTCCACTCGTTATTTGTAGCTCCAGCTGTTGAGTGTAGAGGAGAGAGGAGGAGAGAATAAGAGGAAAAAAACTAATTAATGGAATGTCTTACATGGTCAGAAAAGATTTTATTTGGAATGTTAGGAAAATGTATGATTATGTTGCGGTGGTCTCTGCTGTTGTATTTCAGGTCTCCTGTCAAAAGGCTGAGTTTCAGTTACTGTTGTTTCAAATGGATATGAGATGTTCTATCAATATCTTGACACAGTTGTGGCTTAAAATTTAAAATGCTAAAATGTTTTGAAGTAAATGAAAAATATAATTTAGCTAGGCCTATATAAATAAAGATACAATAATTGATCTCTCTCTCTCTCTCTATCTATATACACAGACACATAAGTTTGTATTATTTTATATATATTATTATTTATATTTGTCCTATAAATAAAAAAGAAAAAATTAAATCATGCCACCAAAAACAGTTTGATCAGCGCTTTGATAATCAGGATAAACAAGTTCACACATGAAAATCACTGGAAAGTATAAAATTAAAGTTCAAAGCCTGTCATTGTGTTTAAAGGATCCTTAAACAGACAAAATAATGCACGCCATAAATTATTGTGGACAGATCAACATCTGGCGGCAACATTGTTATAAGCTGCCATAAGGAGAGAAACAGCACTTTTTGAGTTTCTTGGTAGTTTGTACTGTCAGTCCTCTGTCGTGCGTGTCATGTGTTCCTGCCTCTTGTGTTCCTTATTTGGTTTGTTTCCTGTCCTTGTTATATGTAATCATTAGTTAATTCTTGTCCAGCTGTGTTTGTCTCGTTATCTATGATTTACCTGTGTATTTATAGTCCTGACTATTCAGTTGGGCTGTATCCGAAATCGCCCCCTATACCCTCATTCACTATTCCCTACATTATTCCACTCATACAGTTCACTTGAAGGAGTGAATGAAAAGGAGTGAGTGAATTCGGACACTGAGTGCACCGGAAGGACTGCCGCTTTTGCATAGTTTGCTTGCTGTTAAATAATCATTTGATACGGGCAGCTCCAATAGTAAGATTGAAGGATATATCTTGAACTCTGTCACAGAAATTATGTATAAACTCTAATAGTCAATTTACAATTAATTTGTACCTGTGTTGTATTACGCCGTGGACGAGTGCTTCTAAAATCAATGAATGGATGGTTCAGCTGCGGGCGCCATCTTCTGGTGAGACGCGGGAATTGACTCAGCGCGCGACTCTCGCAGTGCATTCTGGGGATTCTCTAGCCGTTGAGTGTACATCGGTTGTACACTCGTTTTTGCGGTGCATTGTGGGATTGAATGAGTGCACTCGAGAACATCCACTATGGTTTCGAACACCACTTAAAACGGCTGTCCCCTCAAATAGTGCACTATTTGAGGGTGTAGGGGGCAATTTCGGATACAGCCTTGGATTTGGTCTGGTCTACTCGTTATCCCCGGTGTTTCCTGTCTGTAAGCCTTGTCTTGCCCTGCCTTGATGTGTTCAGAAAAGACTATTATTTGAGTTTACGTCCTCGTCTGCTGCTGTGTGCACCGTGACATGTACATCATTCTAGGAAAATATGTGGTCAGGAACACTATCCTGGTGACCTTCTGAGGTCATGAATTCAGAAGACTGGGGGGCTGTTGTTTAAACACGTAAGGTTTCCTGTGGTTTAGACCCATCAAAATGACACAGGAGCGCTATGTTCAGAGTTGAGCAGTAATTCGTACATGATTCATACCAAAAACACCTCACAGAGACTTTTACTGAGAGGAATATTGGTGCTCCTTGTTTCAAAGTAGAGGAAGGAATGAAATCAGCATGAAGAATATTCATGATGTCAAACTGGGGACAGACAAATTTTTCTTTGCATTTTAGTTTTTTCAAGTTTTGTATGATAAAAAACATGCAAGTAATAAAACAGTGACTGCTTATCTAGCAGGCCCACATGATTCTCTAGAAATAAAATATATGTAGGCAGTAGATTTGATAATTAGAATGGATTTAAATGAAGGGAACTGCTTTTTATTAAGAGGTGACCTGTGGTGCATAAGGAGGCATCAGTCAAGACTAATATAATAACACTAGTGGGAACGCACATCTAATGAGTCGAGAGATTTATCATCATCAAGAGCAGGCAAAACACCACCACCACCAGAGCAGCGCTCATCACTCTGCAAGAACGCACCATCACTAAACAAACGCTGCAGACAGTTGACCAGACGGGCAGAGTTTAAACAAATACAACCACAAGAGGATACAGTCCTACTAGACCAAACTATTTGTTTTACTTGAATGCATAACACAAATGTGCTGTGTTGAAATTGTTGTATTACAGTGGACATTTTGGAAATAGCAATAAAATAGCAAACACTGACCAATTATGCGAAGCATGCTGGTTCTGGTTTGGTGTGATCTAAGAAACATCTGTTCATGGGTCAGTGATAAATGCTACGTGAGTATTTACACATTCAGTTCACTTACATATACTATTGTCCAAGGTTTTATATCTGTGGACTATCACATGCAGAATGCAATACCCTGAACAGCTGCTAATTATCTTCATATGCACTCAAGAAACATGCACGAATACCAAAAGATCCACTATGGACGTCTGTTTTCAATATCTGAATTACATTTGCATTCAATATACTAGATCAGTGTATTCAATGTGGCCATAAAAAGGCTTTACATTTCTGTCTAATAGAGGAAATTTGTGATGTGAGAAAACTTACAGGAATGTTGATTTCATTCAACTAAGTACTTTCTGTTCTTGTACTGCTTTTCTGTTGATCTGATAGCATTATACTGTGAAACCACAATCAAAATCTGGGAATTAAAATAAAGTTCAAAGATGAAATTTCAAAAACAAAGAAACACTCTGGTGGTCTATTTCTAGGTCACTAATCGAATAAGTAAATTTGTGTAAAAAAAAAAAAAATTCTTCCACTGAAGCACAAGATGGTCATTGGATCACTCTCTAAATCATGCTGGAGAACATTATCATAAGGTTTTGCATAAACTTTGAAGTTCATGCAGCTGATGTCATTAAAAAAAAATCATGTAAATTTTCAAATTGAAATTTGTAATGGCTTTGGAGCCCACTAAAACATAACATGTTGGAGTTACCTTTCAGCATTTTCACTGCCACCGTTTTGCAAGTAGAAATCTTGTCTATGCCAAATGCAGAGGCCTCTACAACTTTTCCAAATGCTCCATGGCCCAAAGTTTTACCTGTTACAGAGAGAAAGAGAGAGAGCGTCTACATGAGCTAGCCGTGTCCTAGGGGCTCATAAATCAGGCAGGATGCCCTGTCAGGAAAGATGTGAGGTTGTAATTAAAACAGCCTGCTGAGGTTGGGACTGCTTTACTGACCCGCCACTGAGAATTCATGGAGCAGTTAAGACTGAACGACAGAAGCTTGCTGATATATAAAAGCATAATATTTGCTTTTGAAAACTTAGACAACCCTGATGCCCACTGTTCTCAAACAATAGGCCTGAGGATTAAGGCAATTAAGGAGCAGAAATAGAGAGAAAGATTTACATGTTCAGTACCACAAGAAATAGACTTCAATATGAATCAATCATTTTAAATGAAATTCTTCCAAAACTAAGTCATATGAGCTATGCCATCTATACTGATTGAATATAGAAAAATATAAAAAATTGTGAAAAAGTTACTACTTAAACGAAGCATGATATCTCTAATGAGTCTAATGAGCTATGAACAAATAACTTTTGAATCAGGAAGGACTTGAGTCCATTCCTGTTTATATCAGATGCTTTGCTCTCTGAGGAAAATTACCATTTTTAGCTAGTAAAAGTGACTGAAAAAGATCTTTGAACTCACCGAGCCTGAGACGGTCTCTGGGGAACTCCCATTTGTTGCTGTCATAGGGCAGACGATCACACTGCTCATCAAGGGGGATCTGGTCGGGATCCATGATGATGGACAGGTACCCCGTCTTTAAATCTGCTGAACTTGGCTGGTAGAAATAAATAAATAGTTAATAAAACAGAATATTCAGACAAAATAGAACAGGGTTCTGTCATTCTTCCTATGTAGCTGCATAACTGTAGGGGCTCTGATTAGATAATTTCACACACATCATTAAGAGTTTTGACAGAAAACCATGACTAAGTAACAGAAATAAAACAACAAATCACTGTAAGTTAAATAAGCATTAGTGTGCACACTAGAAGATAAAGTTTTCAGAGTAGACGTAACTGGAGTAACAGCTTTGCCATCAAAGGAATAAATTGCATTTAAAAAATAAAATAAATAGGAATCAGTTATTTTAATTGTTTTAACAAAAACTTTAAAAACATCTTACGGTAGTTCAGGTACAGTTCACGTATAGTTACTGTCAAGTCCTTACCTTTCTTAATTTTCGGATAAAGAGAATGAGCATTATCCAAAGAAATGTTGCTACTGCTCCAGTAGACACCAAGATGATCACCTCAATATTTGGTTTACCGTCTTCTCCTGTGTGCAGAAACAGTATGTTTTCAATGAGAGAACCATCTGTATTCATCACAATGCTTTTGTCTAATAAATATTAGAAATTATTATTATATATAACATTTGTACATGTAACCACATACCAAGTGTACCAAATACAAAACCACATTTCAGAATATATAAACTGGATTTGTCATGCAGTGCTGCTTTCTGCCTTTGCACTAAATTTGAGTCTGATCTGATCTACAATGTTTGTGCAGTGTTCCACTGGATAGGATCCAGCTCACTCGTTCTCATTTATCATGTACTCAGTGTTCATATACTACATGTAGCAAAAGGAATTTTGATTTCCAACAGAGGAAGGAGAAAGAATTCAAAGCACACTCTCCTTGAATGAATGTGTTTGGCATGGGTTTGTTGAATCAAGTCAAGCCAGTTTTTTTTTTTTTTTACAGGATGTACAGTGTAACTGATTTAACTACTGAGATGAGCGGTGCAGTTGGTTTTGAGGGGTGCAGAGTCAAGAACTTTGTTCATATTAAACCCCCTGCTTCTTTAAAGACATTTCTCATTGGTCGTTAGTGAATATCCTCAAAGGCTATGAAGAGATCAACTCCCTTGTGAGAGGACCCTGACTTTAACTCCTAGACCCCCATCATAAAAGTTTGGAATTTGCATGCTATTCCTGGCAGCCTCAGTCTGTCATTCTCATTCAATAGTTATTCAAAGTTTGGCCATTTGTCCTATTTACAATGCTATATGGAAAAACGGTGCTTATGTGATTTTTGAATCATCTTCACAAAGGAAGTGAAAGTTCTAAAACACGACAATTTGCACAGTTAATAAAATATGAATGATGAATAAAGAAATAAAGGCAGGTGAAGAGTTGGTACTCACCCACTACAGTAATGGCCGCACTGGTTTTTGCTTCCCCTCTATCATTGCTGGCAAGACATTCATAAATGCCTTCATCATCCTTCTTCACCCTCTCAATGATCAGAACGGCATCTTTTAGAGTGATACCTGAAAGCATTATTGAAAGATGCAACATATAAAACAGACCCAGACCTCTGATAGAAGGATCTACATTTGAAGTCACTGTAAAATAGCTGATTTCACCTGTGACCGCAAATAAATCCATTTAGTGCTTTCTCACCTGGTCCCTCTGTGACAGGAGTCTTGTCTTTGTACCATTTGATAACGGGTTCTGGCACACCCTCAGCCAAGCAGGCCAGAGTCAGGGTGCTGCTGCTGTTCACATCCTGATTGGTCAGATTCTGCATCAGTGTGGGCCTTTGCCTCTCTGTGTCAGACAACAGAGTTACACATTTTTCTCATTAACATGCCACACTTCTATAAAATTATTTGATTAAAGATATCAATATAAGTAATTCATGCAGAAGGGTGAATTATTAGAATACTGCCAAAATCGTTCACATCAACATCATGGCTCTGTTCTGATGACACTTTAATCCCAGTTCTCAGAAGTCTACATTAATGAAAACAAACTCCCATTCTTACTACTGCATTAAAAAATTATGTGTTAATTAAATATTATGCATAAGACATAACACTAATTTAATAGATAAATGTAATCATTTGAATCTAAATTATTTTTGCATAGTACAAGTAATTAAATGACAGCAATGAAAACAAGAAGTGCCTTATTGTCATGAAAATATTAATTCCCTTAATGCTAAATATTAATATTTATTTAATGTAATTATATAAATGTATATTTGATTATGAATGTATTATACATTATACTATAATAATTATATATATATATTTTAGAATTTATTGTATTGTATTGCATTTAATTACAGTAATTGTTAACCAACCATACATTCTACTAATCATAAAACTGCAAGTATGACAACAACAACCCCTCTTCCTGCGATTCACGCACCAGTGCCATTTGTTTCTCACTGATTAGTAACATAAGCTGGGTCTTACATTAGATCATATGATGTATGCTGATGCTTTCATAAAGACAAAATTATTTGGTTCTTGGTTGTTCAAACTCACCATTAATAGTCAAAAGAGATGTTGTATTGACTACATTATTGGAGTTGATGTTAAAAGCCTGGCATTCATAGCCCAGTGTGTGGTTTCTAGAGACATTGGGCAACTTGATGGACAAAGATATGGTGTAGGGCTCGATCCGAAGAGTGGTTTGGCCTTTGGGCACTATGTGGCCCTGTGGACCATACCAATGCAACCTATTGTAGAGGTATCTTGTGCCTCTGCAGGTCAATGTAACGTCATCTCCTGCAACAGCTGTCGAGGGTCCAATCTCAAACGGCTGTGCCTGATCTAGTGAAGGTAAAACAAAATAAGACATTAAGAAGCAGGATGGAAAAGAAAAAGTCATTGAACATGTCAGTCAACATGATGCATTTACTGTGTGCTTTTCATACATAATCTTTAAATGGGCAATCAGAGAAAGCGTGACTAACTCAGAAAACATATGGCTCATGAGGGACCTGAAACTACGCTATAAACGTACTGTTGAAAGAGATCACCACACTCTGGCCTGCACCACAAACACAAAGCTGTACGCTGCCATGCCAGGAATGTGAAATTTGCAGTTATTTCCTGTTTCATCACTCCTAATTGGAAGCATGTTGTTGGTGAATGGCGGCAGCGATGGCTGACCTGAAGCATTACAATAGGAACCAGGCTAAGGCCAGGGCTCAAGGGAGCCAGCAAAACGCTTGTTTATTCACAGCAATATACGTCCCACCAGAGGAGACAGCTGTTATTACTATTTCATCCCTTTGACCAGCATTCCTGCGCACAAAGTCATCTTCACCTCTTGCATAGCACAGCATATTCTCTGGGGCTTTCTGTTCTGTTCTGTTGACATCTTCCATTTTATCTTCTGTCTCCATTTTTATTGCAGAGTTCTAATTTTTCATGCTTCCCGAGCCTCGGCTGATATTGATTCCAGCTCATTTTTCTCATCATTCTAATTTAGGCAGCTTTGAACACTCTGACAGCCGACACACTGTTCATTATGTAACTCTGTGAACGGGTTTCTCATTTGAGACACATGTGACCCCGGTCAGCTACATATAACATTAAAAAACAGAGACTGGCTTTCCAGTGCCACAGTCCATTCCAGAGTATGTAAGCAGAACGGGGAAAAGATTTGCAAGCCTTTCACTGCAAAATTGTTTCAATACTGCTTTATCATAAGAATAGCACATTAACTGCCCAGAGTACAGTTACAAATCAGCCAGAATTCACTATGCAATAAAACACAGTGTTAATAGTCTATTAGCAGTCGGACTAAAACAAAGATGGAATTTGTGAAATATTATAAGATCATTTAAAAATACAAAATGTTCTGTGAAGATTAATAACATACTGCATGATTATGAGTGTGAGGATAGCCAAAAATGTTGAACCGTATTTTTTTATATATGAAAATAAAATCTGGCTAGTAAAAA
Source organism: Barbus barbus (assembly GCF_936440315.1). Lineage (NCBI taxonomy): Eukaryota > Metazoa > Chordata > Actinopteri > Cypriniformes > Cyprinidae > Barbus > Barbus barbus. The sequence continues at coordinate 21,681,696 of NC_136761.1, read as the reverse complement.
GCACCCTGGTACTACCCTGGTAGTTTGGATATGTACTATGGTAGAATCAAATTAACGAAAACTGTCAAAATTTAAATCAAATCAATAGAAACAAGTTGCCACTAATAGTTAAAAATAGATTTTTTTAACTTTCAGTAAATGAAAATGGTCCACTTACTATAGACATAGAAAGGGATTCTCATGGTCCGGTTCCCAAGTTCATTCTTTGCTGTACAAGAGTAGATTCCTGACACAGTAGCTGTTTCCACCATCAGAATGCTTACAGTCTAAGGAAATGGATGAAGATCATTAGGAATGTAAACCAGTAATTTGAAAACACAATATTCTTTTAACAGGAATAACACAATATGCAGCCAAATGCAGCACATAGAATACAGCACAGAAGGTGTGCCTGTGTTCCATGTCATTTCCTGATACACATTTAAAATGCCAGGCTTAATACTGTCACCATTCAAGTGGAACTCATTAATAGCCTATGTAGACATAATAATAATGCAGATTTTTGGCAATAGACCAGATTCCAGAGCTCTGTTTTCAGTTTCAAACAACATCTGTTTTCCTGGCCGTCACATCAAAGGTATGAAATTCCGGGTGTATTTCTGGAGCAATATACTCGTTATTCAGCTTACTTCCTGGGGTTCACAGACTGTTTATAAGACGTATTTGAAACGCAAGAAGCATGGCTTTGGCTCTGAACAACACGTATTTAATTTTTTTTGTCTGTTTTAGTTTGTAAAGATGTAGAACAGTAATATTTAATGCAAAAGTATTTTTTACAAAGGTTAGGATTACTTTTGTACACAACATTATGCTGCTTTACAGACAGAAATGAGGTGTAGAGCTCATTTAATGTAAATCTGTGGACTTGTTGTAATGTCACTGTTTAGTCTTACATGTAGCTGATTTTAATTGGCACACTGCACTAAAATATACCTGAAAAACAAGACGCATAATTGGCATACTTTTCAGCATAAACATACCTCTATTTTGAGTTAAGTAATTTTATTATAGAATGCACATTATTCATGCTGATAATGTAGTCAGAAATTCGGAGCGACCTTTCTGTTTTGTCTTTTAGTTGCTGCGACAGACCTTTCTTGTTTTGGGCGTACAAGAAACCATCACAGATGGACTCTTACCACCCATCATATATTTTACAGGTAATAAACCAAAGGAAGAGGACAGCAGTTTAAGGTACCTTTGTTTTTTTTATAGATTTTGGGATATTTATCTATATTTGGGTAAATTATAAAGTTATGTTTTATTCCCTGTAAAGTAGGAATAAAAAATGTTTGTAAAAATGTTATTTATTTTTAAAGCCCAGTGTCAGTGAAGATGGCATAGTCTGAAAATCTGCAGGAACATCTCCCAGAATTCTACTACGATGTTGCCCTGATGATTGAGGTAATTCACCTCTTAGGTAATGCAGATATACATACACCTTGCAGAATAAACTGCTTCATCAGAGCAGAAATTGAATTTTATTTTAATGATTCTCTACCCTCTTACTGCTTGAATTATTAACATTTTGCAGATACTGCAAGGTGTATATAAACTTTGGACCTCAACTGTGTCTATTGCTTTCACTCAACTGAACCATTTATAATGACTGGATATGTTTTATATAGGGCCGGGACTTTAACGCGTTAATTTAGATTAATTAATTACACAAAAATAACGCGTTACATTTTTTTAACGCATTTTAATCGCACTTATTTTTGCACCGCGGAACGTTTCTCACTGGATGAGTTTCGGCGGACCGATTATACTGGAGCACCAACTAGCGTTCAAAGAACGGACTTGCGTTCTCGTGGAGACCGGTCTTGCCAAGCTTCCTTGGAAGAACGAACTCGGAAGGACGCGAGAACACAGAACGCACACTTATGAGAACTGAGATGTACTGCGTTCTTGCTTAACTGACCGCATAGTCTCAGCATAAGCAGCGACCAATGAACAATAAATATTACAAAATGTCATATTAAAACATTTCATACTATTATAGATATTACTTTCATATAATTGTATTGTTTTATTTTACAGCGTTATATGTTTTACTGTTAAGATTCATTTTAATATGCCAATAAAAATGCAGACTTTCTCCGGGTCTTATAACTTTATTAAAATTAACCAAAACAAAACGATAAATGTTTACTTTCAACTTGAAGAGCCGTTAAGTATTTGTGAGAGCGACTTTAAAGCTTATAGGCTTCTGTACACCGGCCACCCACAGCGTTTTCTGGGATTTCTAACGGCTCGATTCTCTCAAGTCTGCACTCGATGCATCCTCACTTTCAAGAACATATCCGGGCACTTTCATGCATCCTCTGTACTTGCGTTCTTGAGAATTGGAACTGAACTTCGACGGTTAATGATGACGTAGAACGAGAACACAAGGACGCTAGATCGCTGAAGAACGCATATTGAGAAACAGCCAAAAACAAACCACAGTGAACATGGACAAAGAAGCTGATGAGACCGCTTTGGTTGGCCCTGTGGATGGGAAATTTAAAAATCCATATAAAAAAAACTTACTTCTCACTGTTCTCAGGTCAAATATTTATATGCGATTAAAATGCGATTAATTTCGATTAATTAATTACAAAGCCTCTAATTAATTAGATTAATTTTTTTTATCGAGTCCCGGCCCTAGTTTTATAACAATGTTTTTTTCTGACTTTTTTATAACAAATTTTTTTCTGACTTTCCTGCCTCTTTGGAACATTTCCGTTCACAGAGACCTTGGAGAGATGGTGTGCAGCTTCATGACATTTGAAGTTTACTGCCGATGAAGTGCTTCTGGGACACTGACAAACAGCACTTCCCAGCATGTTCATTTGGAACTTTATTTATTTAGTCAAACTTGCATTCACTAATGCTGGAGTAAGATTTTAGAAGAAACCGTTCGGTCCGGTTTAATGTTGGTGCTAGTAAAGGTTTGAGAATTTATGGCCTGGTTTCACAGACAGGGCTTAGACCAAGCCAAGATTAGGCCATAGTTCAATTAGGACATTTAAGTCATTTTCATTGACATGCCTTAGAAAAAACATTACTGGTGTGCATCTTGAGACAAAACAAAGGCACTGATATTTTTAAATATCAGTCAGTGGAAGTTTCTTTCAGTCGAAACAGCTCAGAATTACATTTTAGTCTGCGGCTGGTCTTAAGCCTTGTCTGTGAAACTAAGGGTACCATTAACACAGTTTGGTAATGTTTTACAGTGAGGTCTCATTTGTTGTACGAATGATAATTTTCTTAATATTTTTTTTTGTATTAAGTGTGTGTTTTTGTGTTAGTAATCCTATACAATATATAGACCAAATGACTCCACAAGGATAGCAATACCAGTAAATTTTCACCTTGTGGGCATTTTTAGGTCCCCAATGAGGAAACGGGCTTATACGTCATACAGAATGATGATTTCTATGATGGCGAGATTAGGTACTTTTGTATGTAAGTGATTTTGCATTATTCTCCAGACTCTTTCTAAGTGTTGCAGCTGTGTATAGTGTTGGGTTTTTCTTGTGCATAAGCAAATAGCATTTTTGTGGATTTGTTTTAGAGAATGTTTTGTCAATAAATGCAGTGGGTTTTCATTTTGTGTTTGTGTTGATTCTAACTAGGTAATTAAGAGATTTAAAAAAAAAAAATGTAAATAGCCTATACTAAATTTCAACTTCATTGCCAGAGATTTATAACATTGAAGTACATTGAAATGACATTGAAGTATATTTTAGTTCACATTAATTGCTTGTTAGTACATTAGTAGTACACTTTAACCATATTTTAAAGACACTAGAAACAATTATGAAAGTACATATAAAGATGTACTAAAAAGTACCACTTAAGTGGTTTAAAAAAATCACTCAAAAGTTTAACTTATTGCATTTAATATCACTTTAAAATGTGATATATTTGAAGTTAATTACAATAACAATGTATTTAAGCGTCGATAAATAACTTAATTTGCACTTATGTGTGTTCTTTTAAAGTATATTATTTCTGCAATAAGTACACTTTATAAAAGTACACTTAAGTGCACTTCTTTTTCACAAGGGCAGGCTGTTATTCACAGTGCTGGAAAATGTATATGAGGTGACAGAAAGGAATTCACCCTAAATAAATCCCACCCTGTTAAATGGGGCCTTGTTATCACTGACTGCTGCGCTTCATCCCTGCAAAGCATCATCTATTTGTCACAAAAGCCTTTAAATACAGCTAACCTCAAAATTTACACCTATTCCATAGTGAGAACGAACCTCCTAGCACAAGGGAGAGCAGGCATGATTGGTTTTAAATGACATCCCTACTGTGAGAATATACTGTCTCACATAAATCTTGCTGTAAGCTTATATTTTTGGTTGTGACTAAAAATCATTCAGAGCTTTTAGCTGATGATTTGTAGTTGAATACATGCTTGACCTGTAGGTTACAGCAGCTCTATGTACAGTCACATTGAAGTGTAGAGGAATGCTACAAATGAAAACCTGTGCTTTTGGTTTTGGGTGAGTGGTTTTGGTAATAAGGCCTCCTGGGATGTTTTCCATAATGTCTGCAGTGTTCACTGTAACATTTGGCAGCACACGCAAAGGATGATAGAGTTACAGACATAGGAGATCTGTCTAAGCAAACAACTTTGGATACTCTAGCTGTCTAGATTCATCCCTGAAGTGATACAGTTAAATTAAAACAGGGACATTGTGAACTCTACTGTGTCCTCAAAGCTCACTCTGGTTTTTCACACATTTTTATGTGATGTCAACACATCGGAGGGGCCACAATGACTGCTCTGTACATAAATAGCATTTAAAGTCATCTCATGTGTTTGAAAACAGGCCTGAAACAATCAACATTCAGTGCATGAATAGTCCTGGGAGAAACATCTGTTTATGAGGATTTTACTGGCTTCAGTGCGCTCAGTAAGATGGACGGATATATCAGTATAAACTCTGTCCTGAGGCAACACTCAAAGCAGCAGCTGCCCTGTTTACTGGCCTCTGTTATCCTCTGAAGGTGACTGAAGCATAGCATAATTCACAGTAGAGCTAAATGAGCCTCAGCTATCAGTTCCATTAGGGGAGAACACACACAGTCATTCACAAACACACACTGAATGTCATTCTTCACTAATCTATTAATACTTCAGCCAAATAAGACTACTGAAGCGGACTGCACTGTCTAGAAACATAATGCAGATTGTTGCTTTTTTGTGGTTTCTTTATTATATTGAGACCTATTTTCTCAAAATGATTTCTAAACGGGCAATTTTGTGATGTGAACATTCAATAGACTTTATGAGTTTTAAATAGAAGACAGATGTATGCTGTACATCAGATTTGGATTCTTCCCGTTCACTTCTAAATCAACATTTTTCCATGAACATATAAACTGGCGTATTTTGAGGTCAATTATTTTGGGCAACCCAGTTTCTGCATTATATAAAAGCTTTGGTTTTAAAAGTTAGACATTTAAACTAATATATTTCCAATTAATTATTTTACATTATTAATTATTTACAGTCAGAATGCATATTTTTAATGAACTAATCCTTTACATTTTTAAAGGTACACTCAGTATTTTTTATGTTAACAATAAACATTCTGTCATCAACACAGTATGACAATATGCTGACACCAAGCTATGTGGGTGTAGCATTTCAGTTACCAATAGCACTGAAGCAATGCAGCATTTCCATTATCAGCGCAATAACAGGAGTTATTACCAAGAATAAATAAGTAACACTTTGTCTGGTCATGTCATCTAAACATGACGAGACCTGCTCCATGTAAAATAAAACAGCTACTTTTTATCTCATGTGAGTGTACGTGATCTGAACATTTTTTATATACTCATATGAATATACTAATTTCTTTATGCATAAAACCTAATTAAGGGAACAAAAAGAAGTGCATCTTTGAAGGCAAAAAACTTTTTAATAATAAATAACAAAATTGCACACACTGTAATCCATACCTTGTTTTTACTTTTTAATAATTCAACCTTGTTCCTGACATCCTTAATCAGATTATGAGGGTAATGGTTGTGTGATTCAGTGACATCTCCAACAGGCAGAGGATCGGTGTTAGGTTTGCACCTATAAGACAAAAACACACACATTTAGAGAAATCATAATTGTTGAACCAACGTTTGTAATAAGGAATGATATTTCTGCTATGGAGCTTACAGAGGAAGTTTTTGCCTTTTGACATCAAAGCAGGATGTACATAAGGAAATACCAAGGCGTACAGTCATAAGATTTCAGTGAATACCCTCTACTTTCAGTGAGAAACAGAAAACAGGTCTTCCCTTAAAAAAAGAGCAAAACTGTTGGGCAAATAACCTTTTTTAGCTAACGTCTGTCAAATACATTTATCTTCTGCAGTTAAACACAAGGTTTCATGGAACCTGAATTAATCTTTTTTTTCTGAATTTGAGGGCCATGTATCAAGTCATGTGTTTTATGCCTTGAACCGGCAGGAGACCAAAGACCTGTTTTGCATCAATCTGAGTGGAGGAACAATCGGATTAATGAGAGTCGAGGTCGGAGAGGAAACCACAGCGTGACAGGAAGGGCTGAGTCATGCGTCACCGTTCAAAAGGAAACACCCCCACTCTCTGGCCGGCTGAGATAAGGCTGATCCTAGACCTCCATGGTCAACAAGGGACCATTGATAACTTCTCACAGCCCCTTGATTAAGAAGACTTCTGAGAGATCACCTTCATGAGCGCAATAATGATATCTCTAAAATGGGATCCTTGAAAACACTGATTTTATGGACACTTAATGGCACATCACAACTAAAATATGATCATGTAGAGGATTCACTCCCACAACTCCCAAATATGGCAGTGTGAGCGTGGCTACTTTTTCTTTTTGGTCACTGCTCAAGAAATAAATTAATTTTACTGAAAATAAAAGAAGAATGGTTCTGTTTTTCTTCCAACTAGGGCATTGCAATTACCCTCCAATGTACCTCTCTCATTAGATCAAGTCTTCTCACCAACTATATTAGGAGCTGTTGTGTTTACTGCCATCGCTGATTATATTTAGAATTGGCAAAGTGGTATTTTGGCACTGTGGTAAAAAGCCCAAAGTATTTTTGTCGCAAATTTGGCAGTACCCCTTGACAAATAATTACTCTCAATTACGAGAAAATCTTGTCATGACACCAACTAAGTTCAGTGGACATGCGTAGCGTTTATAAAGGTTCACTTAAATGCTGGCACTTACACTGCAATGCTCTTGCTTTCAGCACAATGCAAGCTTGGGGAATGAGAACAATAAATCGTATTCACATTTGCAGAGCCAACGACTGCAAAATGTAGCTCTGGGGCTATTTTTCATCAATAAGCACACTTTATTTTGGACCGATGTCAAGGAAACGGATGCAGTTCATTTGAATAATGAGAGCTGTGGGAAAAGGCCAACATTCATCATTGACTTTAACACCTCAGCATGAGAAGAGAGCTTCCTTGCAGGAGGGTGACAACTCTTTATGGATCCACAAACCAAAATGTGTGAAAATGACAAGAAAAACCAGCCCGTCACAATTTTTGACACAATGAAATGTGATTATAAGTAATGCAAACTTTATCTGATGTGAAATACTAAAAAGAAGACCTGTTGATTCAAAGTAAATTTGAATATGAACAGTAACAAGAATCAGTATTTCTTTGTGTGTGTGTGTGTGTGTGTGTGTACTATTGACTTACTCTGTAAGATCAGGGCTGGGGTCACACGGCTGCCAAAACCAGGTAATGTTTGGCATGGGAATCCCAAATGCAGTGCAGGTGAGCTGGTGCCCCTCGTTATATTTGTAAGCTTGTGGGCCTCCTGGAGCCACATCCTCCTCAAAGATCTTTGGTTTCACTGTGTGCGTATGGACAGAGATCATCAGTCATTTAAATGGTCAGTCTGAGAAAAAAATACAGATCATTTGCAGATCACTGGCTAACACTAAAATACCTTTCACCTCATAACTCCAAAATAGAAGAGTAAGAATATTCAGGCTTATACAATATTCAGGGAGCAATAAGTGCATCTGTGCTCATGACAGAGAAAAACAGCATGTTTGAAGATTTAGCATTAGGCGGATTTCAGGATTTGATGAATGATGCCCAAAGACAATTGCAACCAGAAATATCTTAATACTGTTTCCATAGTTTTTGACCTTGGTTTTGCTTTTGGGTCTGTAATGATGTCATATGCTTCGGTTCAGGTTGAGGACAGAGACACAATAAAATAAATATTTTATATTAGGCCAAAGAAGGCAATCATAGTTGTGTACATTGTGGGATGGAATGTACCATCCCACAATGAATGTACCATCCCAGATTTCCCTTTCATTTTCCAAAAATTAAAGGGAAATCTGGGCAGCACATTATCAAAATCTCTGCTCTGACAGCACATTCCAAAGCTTTCTGAGACGAGCATATCAATTCATCTGCTTACGCTGATTTCTCCCCAACACATTCAAAATTTGCTAAAGAATCTGTTTAACTTCATTGATTTGTAATTAAAATGCAACTAAAACGATTTGATTTTGTGCTGTTAGCTATTTATATTAGTGTTTTGTGTTTAGTTGTGACAGCACTATTTGGTCCAGTATTGCTTGGAGCAAAGAAAACCCTCAGATGATCGTATTACAGGCTTTCTGCATTACCCCTGACGTCCAGCCTGTAACTGAGGTTTCTGTAGAGACCCCTCTCCTGGTTTGACAGAGCGATAGTGAAGATCCCAGAATCCTTCTGCCTCACTTGTTTTATGGTGAGGCTGTAGCCTGCTGTCTCATAACATGTGGAATTTTCTGAAATGGCAACTCCATCTTTGTACCTATACCAAAAAAATAAGACCCCACCAATGCAATAATCACACAATAAAATTCATTACTAGTGGAATACTTTTACATGGTTGCTACACATTAAATTCCTCTCATGGCATTTGAGTCACATTTCTTTTCTTTTAAATGGAAAGCATGAATTTACCACAAAACTTTGTCTGGTGCCGGCAGGGCATTGACCCGTGGCTCAAACTGCACCTTTCTACCGTCTATAGCAGAGATGAATTTGTGTTTATTATGGGTCACATTGAGGAATGGATGCTCTGTAGAGACAAACAGAAAAACAAAATCCAAGAAATGTATTAAACTTTTCAACAAAGCACAAGTGTATTAAGGTATTGGCACAGCATTACATCCTCACCGTATACAGTTACTTTAGTTGAATAATGAAGCTTTTTGTCTTCAATTGATGCTATGCACACATACGTGCCCTTGTCCTCCATTGTCACATTAGGCATGATTAATGCGTTACTCATCATGACTGTTTCACCATCTTTGACCCTATTCTTTTTCATTTCTTGAGTGTGATTGATCTGAAAGCACAGACAGGAAGTTCAGAGGATGTCAGGCCGAGTTTTACATAACGCCAGTTCAAATCAGGTAGCAGATCTGAATGGGTACAGCATTGATCTAATACTGAATGGCTTTAGGTAAAACTGCAGCATCTTTAGAATCTTATCATCTCCTGATAACTCACCCGACCCTTAGGGAACTGCCACTCAAAATCAATTACGCCATTGTAAGTGGTCTCTGCAGAGCAGTTGAGGATCAGGGTGTCACCGACCACTACTTTTGGTCGTTCTGGTTTGATGGCAATGTTTTTCAGCTCCGCCGCTAGGCACAGAGAACAGGAGGTACCAACATGAATCCAGGTTATGTCATGAAAAAAGCTTTTGTAATTTTCATTGACAGATTTCAAAAGGTAATTGCGTAACTGGGATTTTCTCCTTAATTAAAATGACTCACTTATCCTTAAGAGCATGTAGACTGATGAAAATGGTTTGTTATCCACACTGGTCATACACGTAATCATTTGGTAGCTGTCATAAGGTTTCAAGGGAATCTTGAAACCACTCTTTGGATCCCACTCCACCCTACTTTTCACATGATCTGTCATAGGATTATTCATCTGAAGAGCAAGAGGAGAGAATTAATTTAACAAATTTTCTTACAAGTGACCGTTCTTTCAGTGAAGAAGGAAACAAGTTGTGTGAAGCTTTTACTGCCTATGATTAGTAGCCCATCCAGTAATGAGGAAAACAGGGCTGAGCTTGTATGTGAGAAACTGATCATGCTTGAGTTGTATACCCAATTTTGCTTCTTTTGTTTGTTCGGAGTCCAAGTGCCTTGCTAGGAAAGAAGGGAAGGAAGGAAACAGGAAGGACGAATGCCACAGATTATCCAATGGCAGGAAGGTTACATTACTATCTGTGCCATCTGGCTTAGAAGTGTTTATCCATAGCAAAGAACTGTGAGAAATGACCATAGACCGACTACATGGCCATTGTGGAAAAAACACTACCGTTGAAGTTGATCCCTGCCAGTGCAGTTTAGAATCAGAATCAGAATCAGAATTAGCTTTATTGCCAGGTATGTTTGCACATACGAGGGATTTGTTTTAGTGACAGTAGCTCCACAGTGCGACAGAATGACAGCAACAGGACACAGTAAAAAAATAAAAAATAAAATAAATAATGTACAAATATACAAAAATGGACAATGTGCCAAATAGCACAAACACAATATACAAAATAGACAATTCAGTATGTAGAGGACCGAATCTACTTTCACATATCATGTAAGAAGTTGCTTACTAGTATACATAAAATAAAATTAAATAAAATTAAACATTAAATAAAAAAATTTTATTAAATGAATAAAAGTTTACTATTCAAGTACAGTTTTGTTTCCTTAATCTAGTCTTCATGAACATGATGCGTTAAAAAAAGGTATTTTATTTATAGCCTGAGTTTCTATTTTCAATGAAAAACAACAGTACAACACTACCTTCCTGTTCTTACAGGAAGCAGACAGAGTGACTCCTTAGGCCTCCTTGAGCTTCCCTGAGCCTATGGCACACTGTCTCTATCTGTATACACATGCTCAGGGCTTTGATGGGTGTGAGAAACTCTGAGACGCCCATGGTCCAAGGCATTTTTCAGTGTCAGATCATACAAAACACATCCTCTTTTTTCATATTCAAGGCTTTTGAGGCATAGAAAGCAGGTAAAACATTCACCTCCTCTGCATGTGGCCGTAAATTACATGTGAATATTTTTACATTAAGTGGGTTTGAAAACAAAAAAAAATACTCACAGTCTCAAGGATAACATGTTGATTCGGGGATGTTGTTCTGCATGGGACCACTAAAAAAGGATCCTTCCGATATGCAAAAAGTGGTTTTGCTATCATGTGAGCCTCCACAAATGGATGATTGTGATCTATGATTTAAAATGATTAAAATAATACAATAAGCACAAAATAATAAAAGTTTGCTTAGCACAAAGCTAATTTACCGATCACAAACACCATAATTCATTAATTCATTTATGATTTTAAATGCCATTTTTAAAAGTATCAGACGTCAGGCAATGCCTAGAGATCCAGCCTAAAGGAGCAATTAAATATCCCAGATAAAGTCAGATCATTTTTCTCTTTAAACGGCAAACTGCCACACAGGCTGCTGGATAACAAAACGGAAACAGTTTGGAAGCAGGGAATGTTACTGTACAGCTATGCTGCGAGATTGGCGTGATTAAACAAACAAGATCTTCTGTGTGCTGACAGTGTTCATGTAATAAAATATATTTTTTAAACAAACTTATCTCGCATAAACAGTGGAATCACATAGTGAGATGAACCAAGGGACTATCAGGTAATAAATTGGCTACACATGCAGCAGGCCGCAGTGGTAGAGGTCTGCTAAACAAAACAGTTGGTGAGCCAGAGACTTGGTGAGCTTTGTTGTCATTTTCACAACTAAAGTTATCTTTGTCTTTTGCTATAGATAAACTGCAGATCAGCTGTTTTGGACATACCCTACCGTTCAAAAGTTTAGGGTTGATAAGATTTTTTTATTTGATATATTCATTTATTTGATTAAAAGCTAGGCTAAATCCAGCAATACTGTGAAATATTATTACAATTCAATATTACAATCTCTTTTGAGGGACATATATAACACTCTTGCTTAAAATGTTAACAGCTTACGCAGTTGTCGGGAGGCACAGGAAGACTCTAGCAGAAGCCCAAACAGGAAATTATCAAAGACCAGGCTTCCAGAACAATCAAACTCTGTTTCCATCTCTCAAGACTTTCAGCTTAATATAAAATCCTTCCTTTTTGTGTCACTGATTTTCTATTTCCTAGTCTTATGACAGCTAGGTTCTGTCTTGCAGATACTGTCCACTTATCAGTGATTCAAATCTTCTAAGTGAGTGCAGTCATAGCTGCATAGTCACTAGCTCCATCGCCCGGCTAACAGGTTTATGGCTTTGTTCTAGTTTCAGTCATTAGGCAAAGTTTCTCATTACTTCATTTATTTTTTATTTTGAATCTCAAGCTTTTCTAATGGCTTGGAGTTTTTCCAGGTCCTGTTTTACACAGAGAGACCTCAAAATCTCTTGTGGCAATTAATTGGAAGGAAAGGGCCGAGTTCCTTGGTTTATCCAGTAGGGATCATTTGTAACCAAAAACAGTGATGTACTGCTAATCTCTGGGTCAATGCTAAAAACATTAATACGTTTTCTAATTATCTTACCTTTAACGAAAACATATGTGGACACCTCATGATTGCTAGACTTTTGGTGACTGCATGTGTAGAAGCCAGTGTCATTGTGCATCAGGTTGTGTATGACCAGCTTGCTGCAATGCTTGTGCATTGTCTCCTCACACGGTTCAACCCATACCGATGACACATCTCTGTTAGCCAGCTTCCAGCTCAGGGAAGTTGATCCTCTAATGTAAGTCACAAAATCAGCAACAATAAGGACAATTTCATAGACAAGTAGACTTATGCCAGATTAAATAATCATTGCAGAGAGTATCTGCAGCTACAACATTTGATTTTTAGCTATTCATGTCATATATTACAGAACTTAAAAACAAAATCAGGAAAATTACATAACCAACCACATACAAACATATTCTGCAACCTTTTTTAGTTTACTCTGACATTACAAATGTAATCCTAAAAGTAACTGAAATGAATCAACAGCAGATGTTTTTGATTGGCATTCTGAGCACAACTTTAGAAATAAGCATAAGGAGAGTTTATAGAAAGACCAAGTTTAAAACAAATCCTTCATTGACTGATGCGTCTGCGGTTCCTGATTACATTTGTATTAAATGTTACAAGAGCTCTTTCTGAATTACTGAAAATGAGTTTTTACTCTGAGAGAATGTCAGATTCTTCATCCACTTTCTCAGTGGGTTTATTTTGGAAAGTTTTTGCTAGTGTCCCACTTTCACATGGGAACAGGTATTTATTGAATGGAAGTGTTCAAATGTTTCAAACAGTGTTTGTTTTTTAAAAGGGCACATTTGAAGGACCCCAGTGGAGAATCAGACATATCTCACATACTGCTGCTGCCTCTAGACTGATGGGTCATGCAACTTCAGCCTCAAATCTCTGTCCAGAGCCAAAGGCAGTATCTGCTTCTGGCTCACACGGCCTTCTAGGGAAGCGTTACATTAGTTAAGATTCTTCGGGGGCAGCATTCCTGGCATAACTGCAATAGCATGGAATGCTCTCTCAGAATCTAAATGTGTATGTTTCAGAAGTCCCCCGTCCCCTTCTCTTTCCGCTACATTTGGATGACATAGATTTTTTTAGGACTATATTGCTTTCTGAGAGCCTCTCATCCCATGTCAAAGAAAAAGCAAATGAGTTTTGTTTTGAAGAGTTATGGTGCGAGATCAGTGTGCATGGACACACACCAGCTGTCACCCAAGTGCTTATACAGAATTTAAGGGATAGTTTACACAAAAATAAACATTTTGTCATTTACTATGTTTCAAACCTGTACGACTTTCTTCTGTGAAACATAAAAGAAGATATTTCTGATAAGATGGTTTTAAAAGGGCTATTTAAAACTAGTTGGTAGTTTTATATTATTCTAATCTGAGTTTAAATTTATTCTGTCTGAATACTGGAATGCTTAATTGTATAATATCAATCAAATTAGCATATTCTAGATTTAGTGTTTCTGTGAGATGGACACAGTACCTGCAGATGAGTGTGAGCGTGCCACCAACATGCTGAAGGTGTGTGTCTCCAGCAGGAAGCAGCTGTGGATCAGGCAGATGAGATCCCTCTACCAACCCTACAGAAAACACAATATAGCAAAACACACAATCAGTGACACACTAACATCGCAAGTACATCCCACAAAAGCCACAATGTGGTCAAACTAACAGGCTTTAACACAACACGGCAACAAGTTTCCAGGTTTCCAAGTGACTATCAACTTTTTGAAGATGTGCATTACAGTTATTTCTGGTGAATTGTAATGCAAGCACAATGCTAAACTGTGGTTAAGCAAACCACAAATGGAACACTCTAGGAAGTACAAGATCATTACAGTGTAATTTGGATTCAGAATGTTAAGCAATGGCCTTTCCGTTCTCATGTTGAGCTGGACTGTCTGTGCTGGACAGATTTGAGCTTGCAGAGATGTGGAAACAGTGTTTGAGCGTGTGTATACATTCTAGATCAGAGGAGGGCGGCCAGGGGTACAGCTGTGCCCCCCACGGAGGGGTCACCTCTGTCAGCACGTGTGTGAGAGAACAAGGCAGACCCAGATGAATCAGATGTCCTTAAACACATCCTTCACATCAGTCGGTCCCTATTTTCTGCCCTCTGCATAATGCCACCTTTTTATACTCTGATGAAGAACTTCATTTTACTCGGATCTCTTGAGATCTCTTCTGTGTGCTATTATTACAGTGAAGGTTCACTGCTGGTCTGGGGCCAGGCAAAGCTGATGATAGGAGCCATGAGTACGCTCGGGACAGGAAGCAGTATCATTCCCTCTGCTCCCCTGGACAGGTGACATTCGTCTCATAAGTGATTTCCTTCTTTTGAACTTACTCCCTAAACGCGTTCTGTTGTGGCATTGTAACACAGGTTATTTGTGTTGCCAGGCAAAAATGGTATTATTTGAATTTTTTTGTTATAAGAGCAGCCTTCTGGGAAATCTCACCAATGAAAAACACAATGTTAGATCAGCATGAACTTTGATTCTGGTCCAAGCTGGTCTAGCTAGGGGACCAGCAACGCAATGCAGATCACCAGTTTTTCAGTCCTAAAAGCACAATGCTCATGAGTGAGACATTAAAAAAGTGATGCAAAGATGAAAGGCATTCATCTAGTGCACATTTACATAAAAAACAAACAAAAAAACTATTAAAACAGTTAAAGTGGAATGCAAAAAACATGTTTTGTGTGGACAGGTTCACTTTTTTCATTGTTTTTATGTATTTGCAGACATCCTCACTTTTTCTGCGCCTCACATGTGTCACCATCTCAAGTTAAAAGAAGTGTGAACAGCCCATAATAGTTCTGGTAACTATTTGAGTCAGATCTTAACTTAAGATTTAATATCATAAAGTTGTGTAATATGGCATCTGTGTCCAAAACACAAGCTAAAAAGGATCATTATCAGGATGACAACAGCATTACACAAATTACTTTCTCTCTCTCTTACTGATAAAACACACTTACTAATAATAATGAAAGTCATGTTCTTTTACTTATGTAGTCCCCCCCCCCCCCACACATGACTAGTAGAAGCAGCTGCATTCACAGAATGAACTTACTACACCAACACTGCCACTTAATATGAACTTCCTCTCAGTATGCTTCAACATCATTGTTGTTTCACAGTCCAAGGTTAGTTAAGGGGAGCGGATGTAACTGGAGCTTTTCACGCAAAGTACACACCTCTATCAGCTTGATACCTCTGACCAGATGAGACATAACCAGACATAACCAGACATAACCGCAGATGTCCTACTCAAAAAAATACACTCCCCTATGGTGACTCTCCTATTGCACTACAAATATGTTCTGTAGATATTTAGACAGATTTGATTTGTAGATTTGCATTTACACATGCAATAAAACACACCTTTGTCTTTCATAAATCATGACAAAAAGCCGCAGACGAAACTATGTCAAAGACAGAAACTTTGCAGGTCCACCTCCCATCTCAGACAAACACTATTCATCATGAAATTTCCTAAGCTGAACATTGTCCACATGCTTTATGAGTCATCACACATTCTGATCAGGATGTTTTAGAAACACCGTACATCTTAATCCATTATATCAGAGTTATAAGAAGATGCTGTTCACACTGTACAACAGAGAGATATTAGTCAGAGTAAGTCAAACTGGATTTGACCGCTCTGAAATACGTGCTTACCACACAGAAGCTTTGGTCTGATACCAAATAAGTTTTTATGAGAATTATTGATTCCTGCTGACATCCACTTATTCTTATTTTCCCTCGAAGCCTCGTTCGCAGATGTATGCCTGCATGCAAACATGAGCGGTGAATCACATCCTATAAAACCCAACAACTCTCGCTGTCTTCACAGCTGCCCTGTTCAGCAGGGGCCCCCAGCAGCCCACTTAAGAAGAGTACTTTCTCATAAAAACCTCTTGTCTCTGTCCCTGTACACCCACGTATTCCCACAGCACACAGACCCCCACCTGCCCCTGATGTCTGCCCAGTGCTGACCTCAGTGCGGCACCTCACCCCCCTCTCCGCCAGCTGTGTATTGCATTCCTCCAGCACAGAGACTGAAAAATGCCAAAAATGAGGCTTTTTGTCGTGCTTCAAGGGGCCAAGGACCTGGTTTCCATTAAAGCCTATTAAAAATAAACGACAACCATGGATGAATGGAAAAAACACAGCACTGATGCTACGTGGGTTTCCATATTCAGCATGATTAGCCTACGTGCCTCTCGTGGGAACATATAAAAGACATGTCACTGTCAAAGGCTGCGCTCCTCCTAACCTCCTACAATCATGCAATCAGTCAACCAGGCATCCTAAGAGAAGGTTCATGTCCAGAAGAACAGAGAAGCCTTCGCAAAGATGATAGGTTTAAATGTTGAATGAGATGAAAGACAAAAACACTTTGAAATTAAACTGAAATGATGTGTGGGCTGACTTCTGGACAACTATTAATAATATCAGCATTGTGTTGCAAAACATTTTGACCAAAAACTGTTCAGCAAACATAATGTGTCATTGGTCCCTGGTGGGTGTTAAAAAGCTGGAACTTGGAAGTCAGATGATGCTTGAGTTTGATTTTTTTTTTTTTACAGATGTAATTCAATTTACTTGTGTACTGTCTTTTGTAGAGAGGAAATCCTGTCGCTGCCCAGTAAGCGTTGGTCATAATATGCGGAATTCCCTACTCTGTAGCTGGTACATGACTGCCTGTGCTTCCCGTCCACCCATGTGATGCACAGTGCCAGTAAAGCAGTCTCTGAGGACGGGGTAATCTTTTTTGGGCTTACACAACAATAGAAATGTATTGATCATTTAACCTTGTCAGAGTATCCATTGTGATTTCAAAGCTTTACAAGCAACGAAGGCTTCTTAATAAATAAAAATAACATAAAACAATAGTAAGCGTGTCCATGGGCATAGGACCAAAACGTCAGGCAACTGTTGCACGTGACCAATCACATAATAATTTCTTTCCTGTCTTTTTCGGAAGAAGAAAAAGTACCCTTCTGGGACATGTAAAATGCTATAAATACTGGAATTTTGCAAGAAAGAAATTTTATGTGGATATTTGGCTATATAAGCTGACATATAATGACAAGAGATGCTGTGACTGTACATTTTCCCTCATTATGTCATCTATATACTTTATATCATAAATCATGTAATATGTCTGGTAATGTACAGTAAGCTGTTCATTATTGCCCCCCAAAAAATTCCAACAGGAAGATCTGGTCTGTACATTATATGACGACTTATAGTTACTGGTCCCACTTTACATTAAGTAGCCTTAACTACAATGTACTTACATCAAAAAATAAGTACAATGTACATATTGTGTTCATATTTTATTACAAAACACTTCTGCTGCTGATACAGGTAAGATTAGGGACAGGTTTTGTGGTATGGGTTTAAGGATGTAATTACATGCCGGCATTTTAAAAAATATAAGTACAATGTAAACACATGTACACAAATTGTATTAATTTAAATGTAAGTACATAGTAGTTAAGGCCACTTAATATTAAGTGAGATCCATTATTATTGTTGTTGTTGTTACATGAGAAGAAAGACATAGCATAGTGATACAAGCCTGAAATGAGTACAAATAGGATAATCAAAAGTATTTGACCATAACAATACACAAGCGACCAATTAAAATAAAGTATTGTAAATTTACTACAATTCATGTGGTATTTCGATTGTGGTTATTCTGCTTCTAGTTATACAGCTTTTACATAATTGCTTGCTTGTGTAAGTTCTGCATAGCAAGGTGCAAGTACAGATTCAGTACTGAACCTATTTTGACTATACATAGTGCACTGAACTAATTAAATCATCTGCAATATACAGTAGGCTTTTATTAAGCAACATGAATAACACTGTTTGAGAAAAATGTCTGTCAGGCTTGATGCACATGTTGCAAGCTGTACACAGCTTGAGTTTAGGTTATGTTCCGTGTAGATTCATTATCATTTGAATTAAAATGTGGTTCAATTTCCTCATGCAAATAAAGTTTAACAACTTTTAAGTTTGTATTAGTTTTCAATGGCCAACTCCTGATAACCATTTTAAAATTTATGTCTGCTATCAAGATATCAGACATCTTTTTATTTTCTGTATACAGCCATATCTCTGTTATGCAGCATAAATGCTTCTAGATTTTAAAGCTCATTATGTCATCTATATACTTTATATCATAAATCATGTAATATGTCTGGTAATGTACAGTAAGCTGTTCATTATTGCCCCCCAAAAAATTCCAACAGGAAGATCTGGTCTGTACATTATATGACGACTTATAGTTACTGGTCCCACTTTACATTAAGTAGCCTTAACTACAATGTACTTACATCAAAAAATAAGTACAATGTACATATTGTGTTCATATTTTATTACAAAACACTTCTGCTGCTGATACAGGTAAGATTAGGGACAGGTTTTGTGGTATGGGTTTAAGGATGTAATTACATGCCGGCATTTAAAAAAATATAAGTACAATGTAAACACATGTACACAAATTGTATTAATTTAAATGTAAGTACATAGTAGTTAAGGCCACTTAATATTAAGTGAGATCCATTATTATTGTTGTTGTTGTTACATGAGAAGAAAGACATAGCATAGTGATACAAGCCTGAAATGAGTACAAATAGGATAATCAAAAGTATTTGACCATAACAATACACAAGCGACCAATTAAAATAAAGTATTGTAAATTTACTACAATTCATGTGGTATTTCGATTGTGGTTATTCTGCTTCTAGTTATACAGCTTTTACATAATTAATGGTATTTAATGATGGTCCAGTCTGCCACACAAACAACAGTAAAACAAATTTACGAGATGTGCTGATGGCAGACTGAAGGGTAAACTCTTAAACAAATTTAGAGACCACCCTCCAAAAAAGTTGCTACTACACCTCCAACTGTGCTGCCTGCCTTCTCATTGATTGAAGTGTTCTCTTGTTGCAAGTCCCTTTGCTACAACTACTGCTCCCTGCTAAGCCGTAAGGTTAAGACAACAGCAATGGAGAATGCAGATTTTATTAGTTCCTGGATTGGTCTTTGGATGGTCAAAAACCCAACACATAAACACAACTTGTATGAAAAATGAAATACGATGGTAAATTAAACAAAGAACAGCTGGCTGCATGGTAATTTTTGTCATATTTGACCAAATATTGAAACCATGGAATATGAAGAACCCTGGAAACAGTCTCCATAAGTAGATTTGAATCCCATAAACTTCCACAATATGTTCTGGAGCTCAGGGGATTGCGCTATACTCCAGGCTGGAGACTCTCCTGGAAATTTTAATATAATGCACCATGAACAGCCATCATGGCCTGCAAAGAGACTAACTAGTGTGTCAAAGAGAAAAGACAACTTAAGAGGAAATAACCCATGCCTAAAAACCGCCCTGAGGTTCTTTAGAAAAAAGTTTTAAAAATCTATTTTTATTTTAGACAGCCAATTAAAAGCATTTAAAGTGGCAGATGACATAACTGGAGAGTGCCCTTATAAAACAGAACATTACTATTCCTTTGGTGTGAATACTGAAATATAGTAATTGTTATATCTCTATAATGTTTTTATGCTTAATTAAGGGGAGAAGACTGCAAATGCGTAGAAAGCAAGCAAGCAAGCAAGCCAGAAATCATGAAAGAGAGAAAGAAAGAAGGACGTCTGTGCACAGTCTGTACTTGCGCGCCACCCCACCGCTGAGTGGATGAGCTTGAATTGCACTTGGCTGACCCCTACCTACTGTATTCCTCCCAACATGCACTGCTGTTGAACGGCTGTTCAGAAGGAACATTATGGTTCTTCCTGAGCCTGGACAATAAAATGTAATTCAGAAAGAAATCACACTGAGCAAGTTTAAACCAGGTACAATTTTGTATAGAACACGTTCAAACAACTATATATGTCACCCATATCAACAGCGTATTGTATTTAAACTGCTTGTGTAAGTTCTGCATAGCAAGGTGCAAGTACAGATTCAGTACTGAACCTATTTTGACTATACATAGTGCACTGAACTAATTAAATCATCTGCAATATACAGTAGGCTTTTATTAAGCAACATGAATAACACTGTTTGAGAAAAATGTCTGTCAGGCTTGATGCACATGTTGCAAGCTGTACACAGCTTGAGTTTAGGTTATGTTCCGTGTAGATTCATTATCATTTGAATTAAAATGTGGTTCAATTTCCTCATGCAAATAAAGTTTAACAACTTTTAAGTTTGTATTAGTTTTCAATGGCCAACTCCTGATAACCATTTTAAAATTTATGTCTGCTATCAAGATATCAGACATCTTTTTATTTTCTGTATACAGCCATATCTCTGTTATGCAGCATAAATGCTTCTAGATTTAAAGCACGAAGAGAGCCTGCAGTTATGCTCCGCTTACGTGCTTCTTATATGCATACAATGTGAAACAGACCTAATGAGTCAGTAATGAAATGTTATATTACTGCAAAGTTTTGATGTTAAAGGAGCAAGTACGAGCTGCCTAGCACATATTCAGTGAGTTCTGGAAAGTAATGCAATGTAGAGGGTTCTCAGATGTGTAAAATTCCTGGAGTATTTTAACCTTTAAATGGTTCAGCAAACTTTGAAAACAGAGCCCTGGGCAATATCTGGATCATTTTAAGATGTCTTATATCTCTCTACAGAGCAGCATTATTGGATATTTCTCTTACTTAAAACAGACTTTATCCTTAATCCTTCTCGTTCCTGTAAGTAACTTCTAACAGCCAAGTCAAAATGTGTTTCACTTCTCTAAAGTCCAATTTATAGATCTAGTGCTGAGTTTGACAAATGGCTCTGACTCATTTCGTATTTCAGTAACAGTTTCAAATTAATTTTTAATTTCTAAGAAATCACATCACATTATATAGTTGCAACACATGGATAAATGAACACAATACAGCTTACAAAATTGGTCTTAAATGTAAGAATCACAGTTTAACCACCAAAAATTGGATACAGCTAATGTCTTCATGACCTATTTTTATCTAATGGATTAACCATACACTCCTAACTTATAAAATATAATGGCATGCTCTTCCGCTCTACCATTGTCTTGAGGTGGGGCGACTGACACACATTTGGAGTAGAGGAGCAAGCAAGAAGTCTGGGGAAGGAATCTTTACTCAGGTAGCGTGTCACATTTCCGTGACCTCTACTGCCAGAACAATTCCAGGGTGCCTCCTGCCTCTCCATCCGCTTCCTTAATGTGTCTTTCCCATGCTCGGCGCGAAGACAACAAAGGAAATCTACTTGGAGACCTTTAGACAAAGCTTGAAGACCCAAAAATTCATGGGGGGAGCAGTATTTCCTCTGTTTGGATCAGAGTAAGTGCCGCTGTTTGTTTGGACAGCAGGAGGAAGACCTGTATCTGTAGTGTACAACTACTATGTCACAATGAACAATGGCATCCATCTTTTACTATCCATCTTGTTTATAAGGAGATGCAGCCAGAAGTTCAAGCAGCCAAAGTCAACAATATACTTTCTCTCATAAACACATTTTCTCTTGTCAAACTTGAGAGCAACACTGGAACTGGAGATGTGCCCATACTAACCATTCATAATAAACAGTTTTGAATGTTATCAAAAACACACCTGATATTTTAAACACAATGTGTGTTCATTCTTGGAATAACCAGTAAATAATGAAATATAATAACCAACTAGTCCCAGACAATGGAGGAATGCAAGAAGTGCCCACTGCCCAACTGTTCTTCCATCATTAGCTGTGGCGGCGACTGGGGGTCCCTGGAATAATAGGGGTCTCCAGAAAAATGAGCAAATGTCAGTAAAAGGATTTAAGCCCCAGCAGGGAGACATCACCTCCTGCTTTCTAACTGAGCGTTTCATTTAGTGCCAGAGTACAGACTGCTGATGACTGGGTCTCAAAACCCAGTGAGCTGCCTACCTGGACAAAATCTTGGACCCCAAAATGGGTTCTAACAATGCATTTGGCACATATAATCCTCAAAATATGGGCAGCGGTTCTGAGAAACATAGTCAATGACATCAAAGTAGGTTATCTTTAAGGACTGAGATTTATATATACTGAAATACTGAAAAGGTATTATAATTTAATATCTCTATAAAATGATCATTATAAAATCACAAAATTTAACGCCTTCGGATAAGTTATGTATATTTTTATAGTGCAAATACGCCATAAAATGTCATCACTGCATCAAAAGACATCATTGTATCAACATATTTGTTCATTTAATTTGTCGCACTAATTTTCATAATGGTCTCTTCTTCAGTAATTAAAAGGCAAAATAGTTCGAAAAGTGCAATAAACTCATGATAATCAAACATATTGTAATATATATTCTAGAATGAAAATACCCTATCATCAGAACTATCAATAAACAGTTGAATAGTAATTCAATGGCATCAGATGTAGCACAATCCTAAAATGTTTTCATCATTACATCAACATTTGTTTTCATCCATTTACATAAAGATCAGTTAATGCCCATAAAGTTAACAGCTGAACTGTACAACAGCAGCCCATAGAAAGCCAAAGATCGCCTGCAGCTTCGCTTTACGCGCAGAAAAATGACAAAAAGCGCACTTACCACATGAGAAGAAACTGAGAAGCAGCTGAAACGTGAAGAAGCCTTTGACTGAGGCTTGAACAGAGGTCATTTCGTCCGTTAAAATAAGGATATTCCGTGTAATCAGCTGTCACTTTATAGCCTATTTGGATGAGGCTGTTACAGTTCAAGTTCTGTTATTTCTCGTATGGTTAAATAGTTCCCGTTATCCCGTGTTGTATAAATGCGTATAGTTCCCGTTGATATGACAGAGACTGTTCTCTCAGTGATGCCTCTGTAGTGAAAACACCTCTCGTAGTCTCTCAGTGATGCCTCTGTAGTGAAAACACCTCTCGTAGTCTCTCAGTGATGCCTCTGTAGTGAAAACACCTCTCGTAGTCTCTCAGTGATGCCTCTGAAAACACCTCTCGTAGTCTCTCAGTGATGCCTCTGTAGTGAAAACACCTCTCGTAGTCTCTCAGTGACTGTAAAGGTATCGCCTGCCCCGGTGCACAAAACTACTCCCGAGGGCAGGTGCGACGTTTGCTCTTCCGAATGAAATTTCTAAAACTAGACTCTATAAAGAAAGCCTAACAATAATATAACGATGAAAAGAACTAATGCCAACCGAATGACACAGCACACCACTGCCTTTGGCTTTTCTGCTGGGGTTTTCCCTCTCGAAGGCTTTATATGAGTGAAGCAGGGAAGGAAGGACACAACGTCACCATACTTTCCCTACGAAACTCACCTACAGATATCTATAAAGACATTTGGTCTAGTATTAATCTAAATTAATCAAATGTTTGTGCTATTTCTGTCTGATTAAATTAGAGATGTATTTTATCTCTGTGAAATATCCCACCCAAATGCCTCTATGAATGTGAAGAGGCTTTCACCCTTGTTTTAAACTCAAATCTTTCAAACCTCAGCAGTCCCTAAAATATCTAGGTGCAAAGGTAAACAAGCATTGTCTGATAACATATCAGTTAAAATAACTTGGAAAAATATTTACAGGGTTTATTTTTAACTTTAGAAACAGGATGTGCAGCTAATTTTATATCAAAGTAAATAATCATGGGACTTCTTTTCACCTTCCAACACCCCATGTGTGGATGCACCACCGACCGTTTGTCTTTTTGATGTTACGAATGGGGACAGGCTACCCACAACGTACGGCATCGCATTGTCCATTCATGTCCTTCCATCTATATTATTTCAAATGCACAGGATGTTAAATCTGTTAAACAGAAATAAAAATGTTAAAATACAGTACAGTTTATTACAGTTGGTTACTGATGAGGTATTGTTAATGAGACATGAGGTTTACTTCCAACTGATTGGAGGATAATGTGATTACTGTGATAAAGTAAGGGCTACTGATAATCAAATGGCTAAACCGATGACCGTTTACCAGTTTATTTACTTCTGTGGCTCAGAAAAATGAAGGTAGCTGATAATGTGAAGGATTTAGTTATTTCAACCTACTTTTGATGAAGAGGAAGTCACTTATATTTCATAAATTTCATTATGCAGACTTTTTCATTTATATATATATATATTTTTTACTTTTTTTAGGAAAATCTGTATGTATTTTCACCTATTTTTGATGAGGTGTGATATAATTCGATCATATTTTGTTTGACAATGTTTTATATTTATAAACATATTATTGTGTAATTAAAAAGTAATTACTGTAAAAAAAAAACGGGGGAAAAAACCAAGGAGAGACTGATAACAGCAGTCAGAAGAGAGAACAATGTCAAATTTACTATCCCTCCCATAGACGCTGTATTAGAAACACCCTTGCATTAGCGTTAATTTTTTATTTATTTATTTGTAATTTGCTGCATATATATATATATATATATATATGATCTATTTTATATATATATATATATTTTCTTTATTTTAATTTTATTTTATTTATTAAATTTTTCTGGTTTGGCAGAAGAGATCTGACTTAGGTATTTCTCAAATCTGCTATGCAATAGGCCTAATATTGGGCTAGCAACTACTGACCTTGTATCCCAAAGTAGTACTGTGAGGTGAAGTATTTTTAAATCTGGCACAAATGTATAAATATGCCTGTTAATTATTATTTTTATATTATTTATGTAGCAGACTTTAGGAAATCTTGTGTGCATCTCTCTGACCACATGTCATAGGGATCATGATTGTTTTTTCTTTCTCCTGTGCAATCAAGCCCTCTGAACTGATCACATTTCCCTCAGGCCAGCACGGTGGCTATAGATAAGACTCAGGCAGAAACAATTGCTGGAAGCCGAGCACCAAAAGGAGTGGGCTTTTAAGACATCTTATTTTTGAATCTAGTGCAGTGAACACAATAAGAGAGTCCACAACCGATTCTGTGTACGCAGCTTGAGCCCTTTCCTTCAGCTCAACAATGACCTCCCCTGTTAAAACAAAACCTCCAGCGCTATCAACACATACTTTCTTGGGGGGTGAATAAGGTTCTAACTACCAGAAGGTGATGAATACTATGCTTAAACAAAGCTATTATACCATAATGCCCAAATCTTTCAACAGGACAGAGTTGGCAATTCTGAATATACTGCAGTCTGCATGAAAAGTGTAGTTCTAAATACATATTTTTGACTTACATCGGTCCTTTAGCTCATATATTTTATATAGCCTATAGTATTAATATCATTAGATATTTTAAACAGTGTACATTTTAATCTCATATGTTACTAAAAAGTTAGTGAAATGTGACCCTGGACCACAAAACCAGTCATAAGTATGGGTTTATTTGTAGCAATAGCCAACAATACATTATATGGGTCAAAATTATAGATTTTTCTTTTATGACAAAAATCATTAGGATATTAAGTAAAGATCATGTTCCATGAAGATATTTTGTAAATTTCCTACTGTAAGTATATCAAAAATATTTTTTTTATTAGTAACATGCATTGCTAAGGACTTCATTATTTATTTTTTTGCACCCTCAGATTCCAGATATTCAAATAGTTGTATCTCAGCCAAATATTGTCCTACCCAACCACACATCAATGGAAAGTTTATTTATTCAGCTTTCAGATGATGTATAAATCTCAATAATAAAAAAAGACTCTTATGACTGGTTTTGTGGTCCATGGTCACAAATAATTGTATTTTATAATTTATTTTATTGTTGTAGCAATGATACGATTTGTTTTATCACGCCAATAAATTTGCTTAAATCTAAATGTAAAAGTAAAGTAAAGTAAATGTGGAATATGTGAGGGTAAGGTGAATGAGAGTAAATCCATAACCGTGTGTGAGACACCACCTTGTGGCCATACAGTTGAATTACATCCGTACTGCAGCGCGTGCGTGCGTGCGCGTGCGTGTGCGTACGTGTGTGTTTTTGGCGGCGGACGGTCGCGAGGGGTCGTGTTTCTGTCACTGTCAATACTGATAAAATAGGCCAATATTCGACCGTTTTAAATTACGTTACTCGAGACTCGACTTGTGTATTAAAATACACAAACCTGACCGTAATATGGAGCAGTTTGTTGTCGATGTAAAGAGTAAGAATCTATTTTGTGGAAGATATGTGGCAGTTAGCTCTGTCGGGGATTAACGTTAGCTATTACGCACGTTTATAAAATATCTGATCTCTTATGGATATTATTGGTAATTTTAGCACTATCTATTGTAATTATATCAGCTTACCTTGTCATGAAGTGATTTAGCACAGCTCGTGAAGCTGTTTTGTGTTTGAAGACTGACTCTTGTCTCTTTCACAGACCTGTCAGAGAAACTTCTCCACAGACAAATCGATTCAGGTGATTGAGACTCTCTTCAAAGCGATTTCAGCTACAGATGCTGCAGCAAAACTACAGGATTCACAGGTGTGCTATGCCCAGTTGAAATCTAGGCCACAAGAGGCCATGTGTGATTTTTTTTATTTTTTTGTTTTTCAGGTATTTTTCTAGTACTCTCTCGTTATCTTGACATAACTTATTTTTTTTATTTTTTTAAGTAACTTAACACAAAGCTTCTTAAAAATGAGGTAATTATGGTTTAATCTTTAATAAGTAATGCAATTGTTTTTTGTAGTTGGAGGAAATCGCCATACAGCTTACAGCTGTGGAACTGGGCAGTGACCAAACGTGTTGGCTCAACTATTACAGAAGAGCAAAAGGCCAAAGGTCTCAGTCATTTTTCTCTATTATTGTATCTGTCTATTAATATATCTGTGTATTTGCCAATCACCTGTCTTTCTGTTTTGTCATATAGATATTTTTTCTTGTACCAACAAAAGAAAGTTTCAAAGTCTATCTCCAGATGTTTGCACAGATGTCAATTATCTGATAAACTACAAATTTGTTTAACTCACTGCACATGTTTCAGTGCTTCATGTGGCATGCAGACTTCTGTATTTATGCGGGCCTGAGAACCCATCAGAGAATATTGTTCGAAGGCAGATAGTGGTTTGTTAAATCAGTTTTTGTTTTGTTTTTGTCCATTTAGCTTGTATAAATTCCAACAGTAGATTTGTTCATTTCAATCTTTTTGCATTGTTTCTGGCATATTTTATTACTGTGTATATTACTGTAACTCTGAAATACCTTCCTCAGATGGCAAGTAAAACGGGAAGAACATGGCTTGATTGCAAAAAAACCCAAAGTTGCTGATGATTTTTTGAGCCTTGCTGTGAATGTACGTACAGTACGAATGCAATCTCACTATTATTAAGACAACAAAAATAGACTTTGCATGTATGCAAAAATAAATTAATGAATAAAATATAATATAGATGCAGCCACTGTATATTGGAACATAATGATTATTATTCTAATTTAGTGACTCTGAGAATAAGAAACTAAGAATGATACTTTCACAGAGCCTGGAGACTCTACAGCAGACTCACTTCCCATGGAGATTGTGCGGAAGAGACCTGCTGCGGGTTTTGTCATATCAAGCTGAATCTGTGAGCAGAGATTGCTTAGCCTAAAATTAATGTCTGAATACTCTAAAACCACTGAATCAAATGTGCATATTTAATGCTGTATATTTAGATTTAGCAGATTATTGCAATGGTTTTATTTACACAAATACATTTTTTTAAAAGTTTTTTTTTCAGAGTGAAATTATTTTCTGTTGTCTCAATAGGTAGTTTCTCAAGAACAACATCAAGAGGCAGTGTCATGCATACAGCGATGTAAAGAAATGCTTCTGCGTCTCCCTAAAGAGGTGTAAAAAACAGCTTGTCAAGTGGTGGCATTGTTTATTTTGATTTGAGAGAGAGATTTAGAAAATGCAAACTATTAAGAAAATAACAACACTCTTTTGTTAAATTTCCTTTAGACTGGCCATCTCTCTCTCATCTGTTACAACTTTGGAGTCAACACTTACAGTCAGGGAAAGCATGAAGAGAGCACATTTTGGCTAAGGTAATATGTATCTGTAATATGTATTCGTATAAACACCTGTTTTGTATTTTAATATATTCAAAATTTTCATTTAACTTTTGATACTACAATATCATTGGTAGTACTATAATTAAGTGTTTACACTGTTTCTTAAATGTAAACCTTTTCTGCATTTCAGCCAAAGTTATGATATAGGCAAGATGAATGTGAAGTACTCACCAGGATCAGAGATGCAAGAAATATTAGTCAGCACTGAAATTAACAGCTAGATATACAGTGGGATCAAATATTTGACCACCAATGAAAATTTTTGGTAATTATAAATAATTGTCATTTATATAAATGTCTAAAATTATCAAATAAGGATAATATATAGAGTTAAAAAGTAATGCTAATTCAGTGTGGTCTCAGATTTGTTGTATTACCTGAATGTGTTGTAATCTTACTTACCATTCCTCCAGACCAAAGTTTTGAGACTTGCAAAAGTTTATTTAGACTGGGACTGTCATAAGTACCTGGAGAAAGCTCTTAATGCTGTGAGTTTGACTAATAAAGTAAAGCTTTCCTAGTGCAACCAGGTCTTGACAAAGCAGACCATCAGTTTGGGCTGTAGCACATACACCAAGCTTTTTTTTTTGTTGTTGTTTCATTGTTTTCTTTTCAGGAGCATATGCAGTTGTCAGGGCTGTATCTGAAGATTTGTATCTTAATTAAAAGCCACAGCCCAGATGAGGCAATAAAGTCTGGTGAGCCTGGCATCTCTGCTGAAACTGCAGTTTGTGCATAGTATGTTTTGTACCCCACAAATGTGTCCCTTCTTAACATGTTCCTTCCCATGTCAGGGCTGTCAGAGCTACTGGACTGTGAGGTGTGCTTGAGCACAGTAAAACTGCTCATGGAAGAGAACAGGTATGATCTCTCATCTCTCTAAACGGGCACAAAAATTGTCTTCTTGAAATCTGTGGTTGAAAAGGCCAGGTACATGTTGTTTCAGGGAGGCTCTGGGCTTTGACTTCCTGAAGAGGGTGTGTCAGCGCTTTGAGTCATCTCCTGAACTGGGCTCTGCTCTGCTCATTCATATAGAGCTGCTACTGCAGCGGGACAAAGAGCTGCTGGCCAAACAGAAGATTGAGGACGCTATCACAGGTCATTTTCATTCAATGTTAGTAACTGAGAATGTGTTTCGTGTCATTATTGAATTGTGTGTTTAATAATTGTTTTCTAGGACATTACACTGGAAAACAACTAGCACCTCAGACCCTCTCATCTCTCCACCTTCTTCTGTGGGATAGAGCTTCCAAAAACTTTGAAGTACTACATCAGTTTTATGTGTTAAAAATATATTTTAAAACCAATTTTAGAAATGCAACAAATACTTTGGATTGAATAATCATTCAATGACAAATAAGAGTACTATTACCTCTACTGGAAACATTTTATCATACCCTACCTCAAAAGTTTTGGGTCAACAAGATGTTTTTGAAAGAAGTGTCTTATTTTCACCAAGGCTGCATTTGTTTGATCAAAAATATGGTAAAAACAGTGATTTTGTGAAATATCAAATTACAGTTTAAAACAACTGTATTTTAATATATTTTACTCCAGTCGTCAGTGTCACATGATCCATCAGAAATTATTCTAATATGCTGATTTGCTGCTCAAGAAACCTGTCTTATAATCAAAGTTAAAAACAGTTGAGTTGCTTAATATGTTTGTGGAAGCCATGATACATTTTTTCTCAGGATTTTTTGATAGGAAGTTCAAAAGAACAGCATTTATTTGAAATAGAAATATTTTACAACAATATGTCTTTGCTGTCACTTTTTGGTCAATTTAATGCATCCTTGCTGAATAAAAATACACATTTCTTTAAAAAGAAAAATAATACTTCCCCCAAACTTTTGACCAGTAGTGTGTATAAAGAGATTTCCCTGTGTGATTTTGTGTGGGTATGTTTTTTTTTTTTATATAGCACTGTATAGTTTCAGCATGAATCAAGCAGAGCTTGTTAGTTTGAGTTCACTGAGACAGCTGTCATGTTTGTTGTCTTGCACAGGCCAAGAACTATTCTGAAGCTCTGGAGTGGTATAACAACTCACTGAGCTTCTACAGAGCAGGCGAGTTGGAACAAAACCTTGCTAAACTGCAAAGAAACAGATGCACCTGTTTCCTGCACCTGCATCGACTTGAGAAGGTAACATCTCATTACATGGACAAAAGTTTTCATACATGTCTGTTGTGAAAGTTGCCACATTGTTCAATTCTTGTTGAAGGCCAAAGAGGCTGCAGAAAAGGCAGCAAGTATTGATCCAAGCAACATTTTCACACAGTTCAACATCTACAAGATCGCTGTACTGGAAAACAATGTAGAGAAAGGTAATGGAGAGGATGTAAAGTCACACGAGTGTCTCAGGTGTCTCTGTAAAATAACCAGGGATCAAATGATCATGCAAAACCTAGAAACATCAGGGAATTTTACAGTCGCCAGGAAGAGTCGTGGAAATTAATAAAAAAAAATTAATCACCATAGAGATCACTATAAGTAGATAAAAATTGATGTGAATGTCTGTCTTTAATGTGTTAATAAGCTGCCATGGCTCTGAGAGAGATTGGTGCTCTGGCTCAGAATCCGGTCACCAGTGAGGACAGATTGCTAGTGACTAAGAACGCTGCTGCAAACCTCCTCAGCCTGGCCGCACAGATCGCCCTCGAGGTTGGCCATATTATACCAGATTCTTATGACTTTTCTCTCACCATTTATCTTGTATATTTCAACACAGTAATATTATAAGACAGCAGTCACTGGGCTTTTTTGTTGGGTTAATAAGCCACAATTGTCGGTACCTCGGAAGTATTTCAGCAGCATTTTTCACCACAGCATGAGCAGCAGGAAACAGCCATCAAAGCCCTAGAGAGTCTGTGTGAACACTCACAAGATGTTACTCAAATCCTCACTGCGTTGAGGTCAGTTACACCTTCATTTTGACCTTTGACCCTAAGCTTCAGCCCATAACGCTTATATCAGCAGCAAACAGGAGCACATGAAGTATCTCTGCTATAGAAACATCATTTACTCATCTTTCTTTGTCAGGTGTTTAGTACGACTTGTTCTTTCAACAATGGACAACATCAGCGAGGAAAACAGGTTAGTAGATCAGTGGTGCAAATTCAGCAAAGCGGCATCTCTATCTATCACACACTATCTGTTATTAAAACAGGAATGCCAACTTGGATATTCTCTTGTCATACCTAAGAAGAGGTACATTTACCCATAAAATTTCATTACACTTTGTTGTTTTAATCAGTCCTATTTCTCCACACTGATTTACTGTATGCATACTGAATTTACAGCTCTAGAAATTATCACAAATCAGCCATGTTCATGGCCACGGAGCACAGCAGCATTCAGAAGACGCCAACTGGTTCAGGAGAATCGGTGCTTTATTCCTAAACATCCAGCTTTTGAGACATTTATCTATTTGTTGGTTGTGTTTGATTGGATGTGTGTCGTGATGAGGTTGCCTTCTCTAACTGTCAGCGTGGAACTCAACCCTGCAGTGTGAGCACAGTCCTGTGAGGATGAGGGATTTCTTTCTTCTCTCCTTCCAGGTAAGTTCAAGCACAGTTCCTCTTAGTAGCTGTAGGCTAGTTCATATTCACATTAACGCAAGCCCACATGCTGATACCGTAGCTGTAGTTAAGTGTAGTTAAAGTGAGATGTGTGATGTGCTGTCGCAGCTGTGTGCCCCAGACCGAGGTGTGTTGATGGGGCAGAAGACGTGTCTGCTGATGCCTGCTGCTGCGTCTCTGGAGATCTGCAGGAGCTCTGATCACACTGAGCAACAGGTGGATCGCTCACTCGTTTTTAGCAGTTCATCACCTCCACCTAATTAAACAATAACCAGGAGGCAAGAGGCGTTTTGCTTGCTTTGAAACTTGACACTGTGCAAATTCTGAATATGGACTGAAGTTGTATGTTTAAAAGCATGATCATTTCAAGGGTTTTCTAAGTGAAATTCCTTTTTTACTTTCTTAAGCTACAAACTCTCCACATCAGTGGTCTTCAGCCAGGTGCAGTGTCTCACTAGTGGGCCTCTTTATTTTCTCAACATTACTGAGTCCAAGGCCTCCCATTGTCCACAACACTATTCAGAGGCCCAATACTCTATAAATGAAATTTCTGGATTCCAGAAGTTGAACAATCTTAAAGGGATAGTTCACCCAAAAATATAATGGGTGTATGAACACAAAAGAAGATATTTTTAAGAATGTTGGTAGCCAAATATTTGCTGATAGCTATTGACTTCCATGGATTTTTCTTTCCATATTGTGGTAGTTAATGGCTACCAGCTACTGTTTGTTTACCAACATTCTTCAAAACATCTTTGTGTTCAACAGAAAAAAAGAAACTCAGGTTTCAGGTCAGGGTGATTTAAATCTTGATAAAACTAATTTTTCGATGAACTGTCCCTTTTAAAGATTCAGATTCTTTTTTAACCAATGACTTTCATTTGTGATATACAGGACAAGGGATTAGGAAAAATAATATTTTTTTTAACTAACACTTTTTACCCCCACCCCCCAAAAATATTGCTGGCGTGTAACTAGAAACTATTTATGCATTCGTATAACTAGAGAAAAATGTATTATAAAAATCATTATAAAAAAAGTCAATTGAGTTTTTATCATTTATTAATTTAATGATTTGTCCAGGCCAAGAAATCACACTTTTAAAATTAGGCAACATAATTAATCCAGGTTTAATAAAAACAGTGTTTAATATGTAGTGTGAATTTCTGTGCATGTTTTTGAGAAGCTAAGAGATGTAAAATGCATCTGAGGGGCTTGTTCGTGCGGTTATGAATGGTTCATATATTAATTTAATCTGAAATAAAAAACAGGGAGGTGTGGAGGTGAATTAAATGAAGAAATATCTTACTTTTGAATTAATTTAGCTTATTTTAGTGCTTGTTTTGTCCTATTTTTAATCATTTAAGTCAAATTGTGCCCCCCTTGGAAGTTTGCCTGACCGTCTGGTTGAGAACAACTTTTCTAGGTGTTGCAAAATTTAAATATTATTTTTATATATGCAATATTTACATAAAAAATACAATTATTAAATATTAATATTCATTTACATTTATTCATAAGTCTAAAAACAATTCTTGATTATTTTAATATACTGACAGCCCTTCATTTTGTTAATGAAAACAAGCATAATTTCCAGCAGAAGTACAAAAGCAAATATCAAAGCCCATGTAGGGGGTTCTCCAGTATTGTTTTTGACAATGGGAGACCTTGAAGTTGGAAAGTTTTGACAAACACTACTACTCCACATGTTCTCTGATCTGTTTTTCCTTGTTACTATGACTAACCAGCAGAGGGCGCAGTGTATAAAATCTGCTGTGCTTTCAGACTGAGCAGCACCTGACCCACTCTAGAGCACATTCAGCTCTGTAAAGAGATCTGGACGACCATCAAAGCATCAGGTGTCACCTACAGTTTTCATTCTTTTACAAATATCAGATTCTACCTGTTTACCCTGAATGACAAGGATCATAATCGTCTTTCTGGCACGTTCTTTCCTCATTAGGCACTTCCTCTAAAGACAAAACAGAAACATTATTGCTGCACTACGAGTTTGAAGCCCAGGCCAAATTAAATGATCCAAAGCTTGAATCTGTGCTCGAATCAGTTTTGGAACTGGATTACATTGAGACCAAGCTGCTAGAAATGATCGCAGGTCAGATTCTAAAACCATAACCTCCATTTTAAAGTATTACATATTTTAAAAATGTATGGATGGTGACTGAATGTGTGAATATACACTACAATTAAAAAGTTTGGGGTCAAGTCAATTTTTTTTTTTTTGAAAGAACTGAATACTTTTATTCATCAAGGATGCAGTACATTGATCAAAATTAACAGTAAGGACTTTTAATGTTACAAAAGATTTTTATTTCAAGTAAATGCTGTTCTTTTGACCTTCTTATTCATCAAAGAATCCTGAAAAAATATCACAGTTTCCATGAAAATATTAAGCAGCGTGATTGTTTTCAGCATTGATAATAATGTTTCTTGGGCAATGGCTGCTGAAAATTCACCTTTTGCATCGCAAATAAATTACATTTTAATATATATAAAAATAGAAAACAATTATTTAAAATTGAACAAATGAAAAATCTTACTGACCCCAAACTTTGGAACTGTATGAAATGTCATTATAAGCTCTGATGGTCCTGTACTTTGTGTTTACAGTCCTGGCGATGGAACCACCGGCCAATTTTCCTGTTCTATGTAAGAAAGAACTGAGGATCGCCTTGTCTCTGCACAGAAAACAGCCACAGGTTGACCTTGGGCGCTGCAGGTCTGACTAGCCGAGCGATATTTACACAATGACTTTACCACACTGATAGATAAAAAAAAAGACACCAAACTGTTCCTCATATGACACACACCTTATACATGTGTGTGTCACAGTAACTGTTTACACAGCCTGATTCAGCTGACCCTGCCGAGCGGCGTGTCTGAGGTGCAGCCCTGCGTGCTGGAGGAAGTGTGGGGCTACTATGAGGAAGCTCTTTCCATCATAGCAACCGCAGTGAATTGGTTACTGTGACTCAGCAGCCATCACACACGACCCGCTGCAGCTCATCCCCACAATTATCCCCATCATTGAAAGAATCTCCTGTTTCTGTCAATGGGCTTTTAGTTATGCCTCAGTTAGCAGATGCTCCATTTACCAGCTTCTTCCTGCCAATTTGGATGCTAATTTGAAATCTCGCCTGTGTCCTTTATCTTGAACTAGCGTTGCAGAAAACTTGCATAAGCATCAGGGTTGCTATTCTGAATTCGTGACCTTCACGACACCATCGATATGAAATTGCATTATATAATTCCGCAGCTATTATTATTATAGCATCTGATCCATTCCTCCATGAAATCTCTAATGGACATCTTACTTTCTCACACAGCCCAAGGACTTTCCAGAACTGGAGATCCTGTGGCTGCTGACCCGAGCGTGGAATACGGGAATCCTGCTCTACAGTCTGGCCCAGTATCCCGAGGCCGAGAGGTGGTGTGGGCTGGGAATGAGCTTCCTGAAGCACCTGGGCTCCCTGCAGGACAGCTATCATTCTCAGGTAACGCTGCAGGAGGCCGACGGGCCGCTCTACAGCTGTTTGAGCGCTCAACCCAAGGCGCTGGATTTCATTTTGATGTTTCATATTCTCCTTGCCTCAAGTCAGGTGCGTGAGCTGCTTTTCTCGTCACCTCAGTAGGAGGTTTAATTAGAGCAGCAGGGTTGGTTACAGCTATGTGGGTCGGTAGTTAAAGCAACATAGAGTATAGTTTAAATGTGTCATTTGGCAAGAACGAATTCAAGAATTCACAAGATAATATTCAATAAAAACATTTTGTTCATGTTGTTTGGTAAAAGAAAACGTGGCAAGGTGTGAATAAAATACATGAAATGTGTCTCCCCAGATGGCGGGTCTGTACAGTGAGGTGTTGGACAGGCTGATAAAGCAAAGAAGAATCTCATTATTGAGGAGTGAACGATGGCGACTTCAGTCGCAGATGGAGATCTCAGGTCTAACGGCACGTGTTTAATATGTAGTGTGAATTTCTGTGCATGTTTTTGAGAAGCTAAGAGATGTAAAATGCATCTGAGGGGCTTGTTCGTGCGGTTATGAAATGGTTCATATATTCATTTAATCTGAAATATTTTTTGGCAGTATTATTTTATTACCTGTCATCCGGTTATCTTTTTGAGCTTTTCTCTGTTGACTAGTTCAAAACATCTGCATTGCGATACAAAACAAATAAAAATGCATGCATTGAAATCGTAACAGAGTCACATAGTTTATTTCCAAACAAATAAACTCTTGTCCAGTCCAAAAAAAGAAAAAAACAAAACAAAAATAATAATAATAATCGGTAGGACTGTGTTCTTTCCTGACCAGGATATAAAAGAGCAGTTTTCCTTGTGTCCTGATGGGTTGTACCACCTGTAATCATGGGGAGGACACTACTGTACAATCAAAGGGTTCATATTTGCAAGCACTTACTGCACAGGTGTGCTGTCACATCAAAAACTCATAATCACTCAAAAAGACAAAATCATACGCATTCCCTCCCCATTTCACGCTCGTG
The DNA here is from genome assembly GCF_936440315.1 of Barbus barbus. Lineage (NCBI taxonomy): Eukaryota > Metazoa > Chordata > Actinopteri > Cypriniformes > Cyprinidae > Barbus > Barbus barbus. Next base: position 21,645,007 of record NC_136761.1, on the reverse strand, counting down.
ACTTCCGGAGCAGAGACCCTCATTAGTACACCAGAGCTGCACTAATTCAATCCACTTCATTAGAAATATAATACAATGAATCAAAATTCTTTGGGCTTCACCAACACGGCTGACCGGCATCAACAGTGCGAACAGTCAGCTGCTTTTCTGCTTGTCACCTCAGAGGACCAGATCTATGCTAAAATGAGTTATTAAGCTCCTGGTTTAGTTTAATATCACTCTATGGGTTGCTGTCCACATGTCTTTTCATATATATTTATATATATATATATATATATTTTTACATTTGTTTTTCATCTATACACTCAGACAAGTTCCACAAGATATCACAAGTAGACAGGCCGTATTGTAGGGAAGCTGGTTCCCGACTCGCTAAAAAAAATGTTCTGATAGGCAGCTGAAGATATTTTTTTCTATAGAGAAATACCAACGTTACGGCACATTTGTATGGAAATTAATCTCAGAATAAATTCAAAGTTTACTTACCTGACATTTGTGATTTATAAAACATGTTTGTCCCAGTTGTATCACACATGCATGAAGCACAAGTGAGGGGGATATTTACACTTTACAGCTATCATACCCATTAAAACAGTCTGTAAGCAGTTTATAAATGGCTCTGTTCCCTTCGATTATTCCCTGAACTCTGGTTTTGACACAGGTATGACAGCTGATTTCGCAGAGACGCTCGGCAGGTGAGCGCACCTGTTTAGAAAATGCCTGCGGGGCAGGGGAAGAGAGTGGGCCCGGGAACTTCCCTTGCTTCCTGCGGGATCCAGACTTCTTGATACAGAAAGAAAGAGATCAAAGGAAGTACTGTACTTCTGTATCCCGTTCTGTCGCGATCCCGCTCTCTCCGGCTGAACCCAAGGGTGACCACAGACATAGTGCTTACAAAGTGTTTCAAATAAAAAAAGGAGGACTAAATATTTAGAATACACAAGTATAATATATCAGCATGTCTAGGTGTTCAGTTAGAGGAGAGAAAATCATCCCTTTGTGTTCATACTCTCTATTCCATCACAATATGATCGCGGCCCTTTAGTCATGTAAAAAAAAACAAAAAAAAAATAGTAATTATCCATCAGATTCCTGAGCTCGCTCCGGCACAAGGCTCAACACAGTGGAGTAAACATCAGCCCGGAAATGAAGGAGCAGAAGAAAAAAAAATTTGTTTAAAAGCTGTCATTACAAAGAACAGATTTAATCAAACCATCGTCGAGTTCTGGGGAAAGCGGTCAATTTCAGGCTCCACTAACGCTTTAATATCAAGAAGGACATCCAATACAATTATTGTCTTGATTCTACCCGTTTTAAGGCTGCGCTCCTGGGCAGCTAACAGGACAGTACCTTGTTACCGTTCAGTCTGAAGAGAATATAGTCATGGAAGGCAGAGGAAGTGCAAGTGGGCTGTCTGCTTTTCAACAACTCCAATGGCGGCCGAAATTGGATTTTGCTTAAGACAAAAAAAAAAGCTTTGCAAAAAAGGATTTCACAGAGGTAAGACACTTAAGTCTATTGCACTCACAAGTTAGGCCTCCAATAGGATGACGGGAAACTCACAAATAGCACTAAAATCGAGTCTCCCTCTAAGCACTGATAGGTTGAATATTGTGTCGTTCCCCCTCCCCCCCACGATTGACAGGAATTTGACAGAAGCGTTTATTCATCGTTAAGGCAGTTTGGTGGTCTGCAGAGAGCCCAGTTACACCTCTCTACCCCCATCTTTAATACAGAGCAGCTAAAACCACAAGAAAGAAAGAGAGAACACAAAAACCCAAAGACAAGTAAATAATCTAACAGCCCTCCGAGTAGACAATTCTAGTGAAGTGTAAAATGTGTACCGTATTATGTTGTAAAATCTCTCCGTAGGGTTTGTATTTTCCATGTGTTTTCAGTAATATAAATGTATAGACTCAAACCCCGTTTTCCATTTTGTTCTGTCTCCGAACACGTCGCCATACAAACGGCCAGGCAGCCAATCGAGTAAAGCGAGCTGGTTTGTGAGTTCTGTTTTGAAGTTTATCCGTTAGAAACATGAGCAGTGACCATCAGCAGGTTTGAACTGTATCTAGTCCTTGTAAAAAACCTCGTACAGCATCCTTGAACGTCTTTTTTTCCATGAAATCGAATGAACATATACAAGATTCCCGCTCGTGCCACCATCTCCAACTCCCCGACTCCCCGTTCTTGCTTCGTTGAGAAATTCTCATCTTCAAGTCCGTCCGAAACGCACAAAAGGATTTGCTCAGGTTTCCCTTTTTTCTTTTACATGACAAAAAATTTCTTTAGGAATGGCATTTCCAATCTTGAATGGAATTGCTGAGAAACTCATGCAGGGGTGTGCAGTCACAGTAATGGTGATAAGACGTCTTTCAGTTGAGGGTAACATAATGATGACATTAAAACTTGATATGAAACATATCAGTGAAAGGGAAAGAAAGGTGTTGGGTGGGAGTGGGTGTGGGGGTCAGGTGGGGACTCCGTGGAGGTGGCGAGCTCAGAGCTTCTCTGCGGACGGGATCCAGATGTAAGGGCCTGACTGCTCCTCTATGATCAGCTTGATTTTATTATAGATCTCATCTAGTGAGTCACCCTGGACTATGGCTGTGGAAACAGAGAGAGAGCAACAATCATACTACAGCACACTGTTAAACAGTAACAGAGGGGCTGGACTAAAAGATTCCCTCTGGATACTGTTAAAAGAAATCACATGATGGTGGTGGGGGTTACCTGTGAAATATTCTCCAAACTCTTGTTCGAGCTTCATTGCCTTATCGAAGACTTTATTGGCTTGCTCATATGTCTGCCTCTTATTCAGTTCCCTGATAAACACAAGAAAGTGCATTACTTATTTCACATTGCATAAGCACATGCATGAATTAAGAGACAACTATCATTTAAAAGTATTTTTTGTTCACCAAGGCTGCATTTATTGAACAAAAATACAGTAAAAACAGTAACTGAAATATTATTACAATTTAAAAGTCTATTTTAATATATTTTACAATGTAATTTACTCCTGTGATGACAAAGCTGATTTTTTTAGAAGCTCTAGTGTCACATGATCCTTCAGAAATCATTCTAATATGCTGACTTGCTGCTCAATAAACATTTCTTCTTAATATAAATACTTTAATACTTTACAGTTGTGCTGCTATTTTTTTTTTGTGGAAACCAAAAGAGCAGAATTGATTTAAAATAGAACTATTTTCTGACATATACAACCTTCAAATTTAAAGCATCCTCAACGCAAAAAAAACAAAGAAAGAAAAACACCAAACATGATATACTCGACACCAAACTTTTGAACAGTAGTGTATACATAATTTACTAAATCTTAAACTTACATTAGGGCCTCCACAGATTTTGGCTTGATAAAAATGGCGATTGGATAGAGCTGTGCTTGCTGCAGTCGCTTTATGGCGTTCCCAGACACATCCAGGATACAGTGTTTTCCCTACAAGAGGATTAAAGGAACGTTTTCATCCCATGTCACACTTTCACTGCACACGGTAATTGCCACAGGGAAAATATTTAAGGATTAAACAGGAGTTCAGATCCTCTGGCATGTTTACACTAGGAAGTCACTGACCCTTTCAGCCACTGCTCGGACAGACAGGATGCTGGTCCCGTACAGATTCTCATTGAACTGGCCGGCCTCGATAAATTTGTTGTCCTGAATGTCCTTCTCCATTTGCTCCCTTGAGCCCACAAAGTGGTAATCCTGTCCGTCCATCTCATTCTCTCGTCGAGGACGAGTTGTATCTGAAAACAAACGTGTGTATGTCTTGCGTTACTTTCACAAGTACCGCTAAAACATTTGATGATAAAGATGTTGTACATGCAGCCAGCATGGCCTTTTCTTATTACACTCACGTGGGACGCAGGATCCAAACTTGTGGGGAAACTCTGAGATCAAGTCATCGTTTACTCTGTCCTTCATTGGACCCAGGATAATCACAGGCCTTGTGTAATGGACTGAAAAGAAAGCCAAATCAATGTTGGTCAAAAACTTCCTGCTTTGAGAATAATTTCTTGGCTTTCCTCATGGAGGACATATGGAAAACAGGATTTTTCTTTCTTTCTTTCTTTTTTTAATACGAGCTCCCTCCCCAGTCCACACAGACCATTTAAGAAAAGCAAACTGCAAACACATAATTTACAAATGGTCACATTATCGGATGATATTCATATTTGCATATCAAGTATTGTTTATTCAACACCTTGACCCACCCTAATGAAAAACAGCTTTAACTATGGCACATAAACTTCATTTTAAGAAATAAAGGCATCATAAAAGAGGTTATTTACATATAGAAATCCTAAAGCAAAAACAGTCTGTTTAACTCTGATAGTTCACACTGCTAGAACAAACACAAACACATCCAACTTGTCATGTATACTTGAGCAGAGAAAAGTAGATTGTAGCTTGACCGCACAAAAAACTAGATCATAACTGCACATGTAAAATGCAGCAACTAATCCAAAAAACATAACCGTTGGAATTTGTCGTGTGTTGGCATGTGGGCAGTGAAAACCAGGATTAAGGGTCACAGTGAGACAGGGGAATTGGTAAAACTAAATTACAACCTTGTAAAAAATATACAATCCTGAATACTTACTCTCCTGTCGAATTACTGGCTCATATGATAGAATTGTGTCTTCCTGACCCTCTGCATGACGAGAAAAGATAAAAATATCAATACGATGTATGAAGGTGGCATTTATCCTCATTCAGTACAAAAACAATCCACTTGAAATACCACTGGAATGAACTTGTAGGTGACATCGCCATAGCCATGAATCATTTTCTTAAAGCATTTAAAGGTTAATAGCATGACACTGATCAAAGGGAATGCTGCACCTCTGCAGAATACATTGGTACAGATTTAATGCAGTAAGCACAAAATGGATGTTTAGAGGCACTTACTGGAGCTGCTTTCACTGTCACTGGTGTTGGACGTCAAGCATTCTGTGGATATAAGATGAGTGAAGTTTAGAAATGTCACAATGCACATTTTCGCCCATATGCAAGATTAATAGTATATCCAGCACAGCTTGGAATGAAACTATACACTCTCCCGTACCATCATGCCAAGAATAGAAAAGGCTGAGTGAAGAGATGAAAACAAACAGAGAACTTTTGGGCACTTCAATGGCTGCCGTTTCCTTAGAAGGGAAATGGTAGGATGCGGCAGCAATAGGAAATTAAGCATTTCCTTTTCCTACGACCCTAGTGATCTTAGATTCCGTGCGGAGCGTTTCCTATGACCTTGCCAGTGTTCGGTTCATCAGACAGTGATACTGCTCCTCATGCCAAAGTAAACAAGCCAGTGTTGGATTCCTTACTGGAATCAAATTACAAACATCCCTTAGATACAGTGGCAACATGATTAAAACATGAAACACTCAATCCTGCCCAGTATGAGCTGAGTTTGAAGACACTATGGGACCTCAAGAGGTCTGCCGTGGATTCACTCTCCCTTCAGTGTATCATATGGCAAGATCAGATCTTTGATTTAAGAATATTTGTGTGTGAATGATGTGTGTGTTTAAAAATGGTCCCCTTCAGGTCATGGTTTGCGAGTCTCTTGCTGTGAATTCTTTGCAGATTTTTATAAAGTAAACGTAAGAATAACTGGTACATTTATCAAGATGAACATTTACTGGATAGAATCAACTTAGGTTTACTTGATTATACATACATAGCCTTTTTTATTTTTTAGAAAAGCCATGTCACAATGTATTTGATACAACGAAATATGACACACCAGGCTTTTCAGAAACATTTATTTGTACCTCTCTCAATCATTGTATTGCACTACATTATATGTTTTAAATGCAATAAAAATTTCACATAAAACTAAGCAAATATCATCCTCAAAATTATTAGGAGAGTGACAATTTTTTTTTGCATTTTATGTAAGTAGTCTGTTAAAGATCTTGATTTACATGATAAGCTATCGGAATTTTTATCTTGCCTTTTGGGTCATAAATATCAGCATCTGTACCAAATTGCATTATTTTTACATATTTTCCTCCTTGTGTATGAGCTCCATATTTTCACTATATCATACTGTATGAGCCATAAAAGCTTGATGTATCAAACATAATATTTAACAAAAAAAGCCCATTTTAAGATTACTTATTTATTTTTGTCTAAGGCTCAAACTGTTTATAGGGTTGCATCTTTCAAAATGTAATGATTTGTACTTCCTCTGTAATTGCTTTGTGTTCACGTAGGCCATACAGATTACTGGATAAAGTTAACCAAATTGCTACAAACTCACATTAGGCCTGGCTCTATATTGGTACGTTACACCCACTTTTCACCTTCTAACAGACACAATGGATATAATCAAGTCCTACATTTTAGATGCTAAACATCTTATTTCACTCTGAAATGTGTCACTAAAATGAGTTGTGAACTGCAAATAATGTGTACTTTCAAAAAGCAGATGGCTATTAAGGTAGAGAGAAGATTCAGTGAGAACGAGAGAGAAACAAAGAAAGAATAATGTGTGTGTGGCGTGTGGCACAGCCGGTTCAGTTAGCTCAGGGAACAGCTGCTTGACAAGAGGAACCACACACTTACTCAAACTCTTTGATCCATAAAAGTCATCGCTTAACCCTGGGAAGTCCTGAGCGTCCCGACAGGTGAAAGCAAGAACAAAGAGAGAGAGCAGAAAGGAAGAAGAAAGAGGTTAGTGAGAGGCTGGGAGAAGAGAGGTGTTGCGCTCTTGAGGGAGGAAGCAATAACATCACCTTGCTGTGCAATGAAAGATCTGGGTTGTCCGTTTGTAATTTAAGGGGCTTCCCATGCAGATACATCAGTAACAAAATTATAAATTCAAATGCTGAAGGCAGCAGCTCTAAACAGCTCTGACACTGATGGATGTTCTAGCACAGCGTTTGAGTGTTAGTGCAGCCTCACACCTGTGAGAAGTGCTGAGGTCCCCCTCAGAGCAAGACAAAGGCAAGAGAGGCCCTGATTTGCTCTGTTTCCTCACAGAAAGTTCAAGAGCCAATCAGAAGCCATCTCCAGGGTGAGTGACAGTGACAGGATGAAGCATGAAGGACAGAGTCAGAGCCCTCGTCACACGCTCATACTCACGTTCAGTCTCCACCAGCTCCTGCACTATATTCTCCTTGCTCTTGTAAAACGGGAACTTGCGTGATAGGTTGAAGCTTTTTTTGCGCTTCACTTTGACTGGCTGCGTGGAGACGAGCCGATGGTGGGGGAATGGGGATGAGGAATGAAACAAACACAAAAAAAACACAAGAATGGGTTTCAATGTAATTCACAGCACGCATGCAAAAATAAAACCAAAGATGACATGGTCGCACAAACAAGTGGGGATAATGAATTTAAACAACTTGGATGCTACATTCAGAAAAAAATGTTTTAAAGTTCATTTTAAGTTTTGACATTTTAACTGTGAATGTAACAGAGGGAACACATAACAGAACAATGAAAAATGTGAAATATCTTCATTGCACAAATTGCAGAAGAAAATCAATCAAAAAAAAAAAAAAAAAAAGTAGTAAAAGTGAAGTGCGCAATTTTTTTTGTTAAAATACAGAGTCAACTATGCCAAAAGTTTGGGCTCGGAAAGATTTTCATGATCCTTCAGAAATCATTAGAATTTGGTGCTCAAGAAACATTTACTATTATCATCAATGCCGAATAATTAATGATATGTTTTTTCAGGATTATTTGAATGGAAAGTTTAAAAGAACAGCATTCATTTGAAATGGAAATCTTTTATAACATTATAAATGTAAAGATACTACCAAAAATGATCAATTTACAGTGCACTAAAAGTATTAATTAATTTGAAAAAATCATAAAAGAAAAAAACCCGAAACATACTAACCTCGTATTTTTGAATGGCAGTGTACAAGTATGCCGTATGGAGACTTTTTTTTTTTTTTTAAAGAAAGTACACTGCGCCCGTTCAAAACATTGCGGTTTGTTTGAGCATCCTGACCCGTCCATTACACACTTCACCCTTAAAAGTTTAGTTCACCCAAAAATAAAATCTGGTCATTATTTACTCACCCTTATGTCGTTCGTTCTGCCAAACATCTCCTTTTGTGTTTAATGAAAGAAAGAAAATTATACATGTTTGTAATAACATGAAGGTGAATAAATGACAACTGTTATTTTCGGGTGAACTACCCTTTTAAGATACAATAAAGTGTTTCTCAATCCTGGTTCTAGAGAGCCCCCAACAGTCAATTCAGGTCACAAGCCCTATTGGGACAGGACTGTTTTACAGGGAGTAGTTAGAGAAGTTTGTTTCACAGATATACTTTGCCATTTAATCCTGTCTGAATCTGCCACATCTGTGTTTTTCTCACACAACCTCTGTAATAATTCCAGAGCAAACTACCTACTATTTTTGGGAAAACTAATCCCATCCGAATGCGAATGTCTGTGATTGCCGACAATTTGTTTTCAGAACAGGACAAAACATCTGATATGTCAAAATAGATCTTGCATTAGTGTGAATGCACCCTATTAGCCTAAAGCTGCCACTGTCTATGATCTCATAATAATAATAATAATAATAATAATAATCATAATCATAATAATGTCTCATCAGTAATCAAATGGCAATAATGCTGAGGAAAAAAGTACACTCAAAGTACTTTCAGATACTGAAAGTACTTTTTGTTTATCACTTGTAAATGTCTTTTTCCTCCTTTATTACTTTATATTTGCATTTAATCAAAATGCACAAAATAAATTTGATATAATCGTGATGCATCATGATATTGAATTAAATCTAATCGTTGACATGACAATTGTAAAGTGATAATTCACACCCCTACCGTAGACGCTCTTACTACTGTGCACATTTTTTTTTAAATAACAGAAAAAAAAAAAAAAAAAAAAAAAAAATTACGTGATCTGGCTCTTGATTTTAAGACTGGCTACTGTAATACCAGTCAGGTTAACTCACCTTCATTTCTGCACTCAATTACATAATATTTTAATTACATGTGTACCTTTACGAAAATTAAACATGGTTAAAAAAAAAAAGTGAAGTGAAGTTAAAAAAGTTAAAGTAACCACAAATTAACCATGGCTTTGCTATACTAGCCATAGCTGAACTATTGTATTTGTAAACTGGTTATACTAATGGTAATCAATCTAAATAACTACACAATGCACGCATACAGAGCACGTGATCTCTGCAACGCCCAGGTGAACAAAACTGACCCTCCCACCTATGTTATAAACATGGAGATGTTAGTCACGTCCGAATTGGTACATGAAAATCACAGTTGTCTGGTGATGAGAATCGAAACTCAAACGTTGTTTAGAAAACTAGTCCCGTCCGAATAGGGCTATAAAGCACTCTACTGATGAGCAGAGAAGTTGAATCAGGTGAGGGAAACATCAGAAATGTGAAGTATTGGGGGGGCCTCCAGGACCAGAACTGAGAAGAATTGATCGAACCATCATAGCTGATTATGATGGCACAGTGCATGTTTGTAAATGTACGCTTTTGTTTGTGTGGCTGTGAGAAATGAGATGCTCAGTAACAGGAGCCTCCAGGATACTAAGAGAAGCCACCAATTCCCACACTCAGGGGAAGTGGGGCAGCTCCCATGAGGAGGAGGACGACTCACTCACCCTGTTGGACTCAATCATGCCCGTCCTTGCGTGGAACTTGACTGTTTTTAACCGTGCACGCTCTTTCTTTTCCACCCTGTGGATCAAAAAAAGAAAAAAAAAAAAAATGGTATGATTGGCAATGAACAATTTCTACAGGGGAAATGCTGTAATTCTGTCTGGACTTGTTGGCAGTACTGTACCTTTTCTTGCTTGGTATGACCCCAATTTGCTCACTCTCCCCATGGGGTGTAACCAGCCGTGCCTGCCACCACTCATCATCGGAGGCATTGATGACATGCAGGATGTCCCCATAGGAGAAACTCAGGCCCTGGCTAGGAAGGCAACTGTCTCTGGTCCTGTCGTAGTCAAAAAGAGCCCTGGGAAAACCAAACGAAACAATACATACATCAACAGTGCGCTAGAAGAGTGGGTATTCAGGACGGGTGTGGGAATACACATACACAGACAACAGTACATCATTGGACATCTGCACCTTTTTGTTGTTTAAATTTGTTTAGCAGATGCTTTCTCACTAAAAGTAACTTACAATACACTTCCTACCAAAGCCATAGCAACCACTTTAGAAATATATGTACATCCTCCCACATTTTGCAAGATTAATTTTAAATTTACAGCACTGTTCAAAAGTTTAGGGTCAATTATTTAATTGTTTTTAAAGTCTCTTATGCTCACCAAGGCTGCATTTAATTGCGAAAAAAAACCCCAGTAAAACAGTAATAGTCACATTTTATCACAATTTAAAATAATAACTATTTTTATATTTTTATAATGAAATTTATTACTGTGATGGCAAATCTGAATTTTCAGCAGCCAGTGCCACTACTCAGTCTTCAGCATCAAATGATCCTTCAGAAAACATTCTGAATATACCGATTTCATGCTTAAGAAACATTTCTGATTATCAAAGTTGAAAGCAGTTGTGATGTCTAATATTTTTGTGGAAGCAGTAATACATTTTATATGATTCTTTGATGAATAGAAAGTACAAAAGAAGAGCATTTATTTTAAATGTAAATAATTTTTAGCATTATAAATGTTATTTTGTAACATTTTTTAAAGATTTACTACTTGATCAACTGAATGGCTCCTTGTTGAATAAAACTAAATCTACTGGGCAAATGTTCCCCCTATTTTTCTTATCGTTGCTACATCCCTGCACAGTCAGTCCCCCGGATCATCCTGGGGTTAAGCACAGAAGGGCACAATAGTGATGCAAGATCCACATAAAGCCATGAGAGAGAAACCAGATGGCAGATGACGTTGAGCACAGAAACACAGTCAGGCATTGTGTTCTAAGCTGAATGTTTTTACCTTGTCAGACAGGTAAATCCAAATGAAAGGAAGAAAACCAGTGGAGCAAGTCTTCCTGTTTTTCTACATACCTTTCTCTCAATTACAAGCCCACCAAGACACACACATAATTTGCTACACCGCTAAATTGAGGACAACATCAGGCCTCTGTTTTAAGATAGAGCAGCGCAGGATGGGATCAGCACTGACTGACACACCTATACCAATCTAACACACTTTTATCTCACACACAGGAATGTGAAAACACCTTGAGATCTCACGCTTAACATTAACACGTGTGGTCAGCTGACTAATGAACCCGCAGCAGCTGAATGCGGTGTTGAGCACAACTCACCTTAGGTGCAAGCCATCGTCAGGAGACCACACATTCATTAAGTGGATTATATATTTATTATGCGCAAAACTATACTTACTATGTAATATGGAAAGTTAAAACTATTATCAGACATTGATAATTTCTTTAGAAGATATCAAAATGCCAACTGCTTTTTAATATGAGTTCTTGTCATTAAACCCAATTAATATCTGGTAGTTTTGTCCATTCATTGTGGGCAAATTGCACCGTTCTCTCAGGTTTGATGGGTGCTTCTCCCAGCAGTTAGTTTCAGATGTTCAATTGGATTCAAACTCATAAGGCCACTTCAGAACGCTCCAGAGTTTTATTTTCAACAAGTGTTTATCGAGGCCTGTTTTGGGTCATTATGCTGCTGGAGAACTCAGGACTTATGACTTGGTAACAGATCTCCAACACAGAGTTGAATGTTCTGCTCTAAAAAGACTTAATAGACCTCTGATTTTGTGATGTCATGCACAGGTTCAAGGTATCCAGTGCCAGAGGCAGCAAAACAAGAGGCTTCTTGCATTTTCTACCATAAAGACCATTTTCATTCAGAGGGTGAGAGGTGGTTGCAAACTGTTGCACCTTGTGAACTTAGATTTGTTTTATAGATTCTCTTAGTTCTTTCTATACCATTTGCACAATCTTTCACTGTAATCTTGAATTAATTTTCTTCCCACTGCCATGTTCAGAGATACTGGTTATAGTCCCATAAACCCTAAACTTAACAGCACTTCTCTTCGTTTAATCTGGCTGAATCAGTATGGAATACTTCCCATAAAGTTGTAAACACTGGTGAAATTATTTACAGTAGAATTATCAAATCTCTCCCAGAAATACCAATAATATTATCCAGGCATTTTAGGATATCTTTGTACAACAAAAATGTCAGTTCTTTCCAAAGCTTCACATTCCACTGCATGTGTTGATGACACATGTATGAAAAACATGTACATGAAAAATGTATAAATGAACACTTTTTAATAATAAATGTCGCCTCATTGGTATTAAATGCAAGAAAACTGATACTCAACTGCTGAAAACATGCCTTGATTATTTTGACCAGAATTTTACTTGTATAGACTGTTTGATTGACATGAAGATTCCTCTGATTGAAAAAGCACTCTTATAAATATTGAGGTATCTATCAAATATCAGTAGAAGTGAATGAAAGAATTCACGGATGAAGAGGATACCTGACGTAGAGGGAGCGTTTCTCACTGGTGCGGAGGGAGCCAGAGCCAGAGCTCATGCTGCTGTTCATCATCTGCTCCCTCAAGTCGTGGATCTTGGACTCAAAACGACTGTATTCTGGAAAGAGACAAGGCACACAATCCGTCAGCAACACGTATATTTACAGTGATATTCCGGGCTTTGCTCCAGGTTTTATGAGTGGAGGTGCTTGTAGTGTAGGGCAGAGAAGGAAAGCTCAGCAGCTTATTGAGAACTGATTAATGACCTGGAGAACAGATGGATATTAATCATGTATCTGTATGAGCTATACGCTAATATCTCCTGCCAGATAATTAATTATGCATATTAATTAAGTAGAACATGCACTATTCAGTATAAAGGAATGAAAACCTCCAACAAACGTCAGAACCATAATCATTTTTCACAGTGAACAAGGCTCTCGTTTTGGGGAGCAGCACTGAAGCATGATGGCCGATCGTTCAGCGGGCTTTTAATTAAACGAGTACACCTCTGCTGCAGTGTGGTCAGGCAACTCACAAGCTTAGCAACTGAATTACACACTGAAATGCATGAGCAAACAAGGATAACACATAACCAAGGAAAGACTATTGTTTTCTTAAGCACTGGAATTTACCTTGTAAGTCCAATATAGATCATCCATTACAAAGACTTTATGATTTTAATATGATAATAATAAATAACCTGCTCTGTAACCTTGTATCCAAGGATCAAGGATCTTCTGGAGTGCGAATCAAAACAGAACCTGAGGCAAGAAGGCATTTTTATGAGAATATGAGAACTTGAAAACTCATATGGCAGTAACTCCAAGTCTAAAGCTCAACGCAAAGTCGAAACTTGGACTTCATTGTCAATAGAAACTGCGCCTGCAGGGAGCTCTTCTGTAAACGCCCTGTCTATCACAAACTGGGTTAACAACATGCTGGAATGACAGGGCAAGGTAAAGTAACCTGACACCACCTGCCTGTAACCAGGGGAACACCCCAGCAGAGAGGTGGAAGGAAATGGCTTGACAAACTTCTAAGAGAAGCTAAATGTACTGCATTAGAGAGAACCTTGTTTGCAATATAAAGCTTAGTATTCTAATTAGACATCAATAGCTTCAAATCCACTGCACTCCTCTGATAAAGAATAAAGCAGACAGTAAATTCACCCCACTGGTCAGACACTCTACGGGTAATACAATACACATATGACAGACGACACAGACAGCTGGGTACTCTCAGCCTGTCAGACACAGTTCACAGCATTTAAAGGCTAATGCTAAAGCGCAAGGTCTTCGTTAAGTGTGACCCATCAACACAAGATCTGGGGAGAATCTGGGCCAGCTCTGCCTCACACTCACATTGCCTCACTTGCCTTCATTATGTGCAGGGCTTTTATTTCTGGGGAGTGGGGATTGGCTGCAGGCTGCTTCTTTGTCAATGCAGTTATATAATATAGCAGCCATGTGCTTTCAACGTGAAAGCATGTATAGGCACTAGGTTATGATTAGTACAGTCCTCTTAACAGGCATGCAAGTTAGTACCACAAACAGATTTTCTTTACTGAGTTATGATTATTTTGTCAGATTTCTGAATTAATGAGCAATGTGTAACATCTCACAATTCCATGCGAAAAGACATTTTATTATAATGATGTACAGTGTGAAAAAAATGCATATTCATTTTGTGATTTGCTAAAGACTAGATTTAACACTGTCATTAAATTATTAGCTTTTGAAGATTACCTTAAGTGATCATTAGATGACAGCAAAGCCAATCACTACCGGTCGATATACAACCAATATTCATAAAAAATAAATAAATAATATCAGTCAGTAGCCAGTATATAGTTCAGACATACTATACACCCCTAAAAATAATATAACAGATATACTATACATATCTAAAAATAAATAAATAAAAATAATATCCTTAAAAAGGATAAAAAGAACAAAACTGCATGAAACAGGGTTTTTTTTTTTACACCAAAAAAAAAACTTGTTTGAATAAGTGCCTTTTTTGTTTAGAGTTTTCATCCTTATTTTGGTGTCCGGATTCTTTAATGTTTTTCTTTTCTTTTTTTACATGGAGCTATAACAGCTATTTTGCAAATAAACAAGTTTTGGTTGCTTTTAGTGTTTTTTTTAATCGATTACATAAAAAAAAGATGCATCCTTAAGTAGTGACCATTTTTCTGCATCGTTACGTACATTAAAGTTAAATGAATAATCGAAAAGAAAAACAAATGCAGACTGGGGACTTCAATCTACTCAATTGGGTGTTGATTGAATGAGGTTACAGCTGACTGTAAGAAAGGGGCAGCGTTAAGTGGAGGAAATGATTGGAGAAGTCTGTCATTTCCCCGCCAGATTTCTGATATTCATTAAAAAGGCCAAAACACAATTTCAAATTTGCAATAAGTTTGCAATCAGATCAATATCATGAAATTTGAAAACATATAAGGCAAATTTCCTTGTAATGGTTTAAAAATATAAGATGTAATTTATGTGCTTAATGTGGAATGCAAGGGCAAATAAGAACATGTGTTGTGAACATCTGTACCTGCTAGAAACAAATGCTTCACAGTTCAAGTTCAATCACTGTCCCCTAAGTTAATGTATGACAAGAGGAAGTCAAATTTTAACAGAAGCCAGTCTACAATTAGACCCTCTCTTACACACACTCACTCAAGTAAGAAACCATAATGTCTCTCATAGTGCTGGTTCCCACCTAATTCAATGAGCTATTCTGGCACAAATTAATGTGTCACTTCTATTTCTATGTAGACGTAAGAGCCCTTGGGAGGGAGAGGCAGGCCATTTATACTCCAGGAGCGTCTGACTAAGGAGGAATATGGGAGAGAGCGTGCCGAAACAGATAACTTACACAGCAACATTCCTGTCATTGCTCACATAGACAGCAGAGAATGAACTATGCACTGACATACTAAATATTAGTTACAGTGGGTATTAATGCACTTCAAACCTTGTCAAGGATTATAATTGATTTCCTATCCTCAGTGCCAGTCAAATCTATCCACGTTTTCTGATTAGTGTTTACAGATAGTTAACACCATCTTTGACACATGATGTTATTGGTCTAGAGAAATTATTTGAAAGTGTCAAATGATAATAAGCAGCAGCAACACATTTAACATAAATAAGATAAACAATAGTTTGGTGTTGTAGTTCCCACTGAGCTACAAAATGACAGTAATATTTAGCATTTATAGGTGAAGTGACTTCCTGAATGGGCCCTTCCCTGCACCTGTCCTCTGCAGCAAGCTCCATATAATAACGCATTGAACAAACATAACGAAGAAGCGTCAGGCCTCAAAGTGCAATCATGCCGGATCTGACAGAACTGAAGTTTAGTTCAAAGGTGAACTACCCTACTCTTCTTACTGAATGAAAGCACCATATTGCTTTTGATAATATAAAATATGAAGTACTTGCTGCGGTCTTTTGTCGCGTTTATGGTTTGTATATAAAGCATTTCTCGCGAAATCCTCGAGCAAACAGTTTAACGTTAAGTTACCTCCGTCGCGCAGCAACACAAACCTTCACTGACTAAACATAAACAACCTTCATGGCGTCAGCCCAACTTCATAAGTTGTTTTCATGACTTTTATTCATCTTTAAACGCACTACACTATGCTGAACATGTAACTCGAGACAACAGAAATACATTGTGAACACAAACAGCGACGCTTTCCCTTTTCAGCACAGCATATTGAAGCACAAAAAGCAATCTGCCACTTTAACGTATAATAAAACCACACTGTGTTTTCTATAATTTACACAGATATTTCCTGAAAATACTCTATGAAGAGAAGTTGAGGTGATCTTACCCGGCGGCGGCTAAAGCGCTGTGTTCAGCTCACTCCAAAAACATTTTAGGTAAGTTAAGATAAAACGAGTCAAACAATGAAGAATAAACGAACGAATGCCGCACATCGGCGTGAGGAGGTAAATGTCGTTTTCTTAAGTTTCGAATCGACACGAAAGGTAAATAAATAGTAAAGAGTTTAATGAAAATGTTTCGGTCTGTCCTGCTTCGCTCCTCCCATTCCAACAGCGGCACCTTCTTCTTTAAAACCGAGTCCCATTCGCGCTCGAGACGCTGGATTTCAATCCGTCCCGCTCACGCGACCAGCGCGCGCTTATTCCTTATCTCCTGTCAGAGAGACTCTCTTGTGATTCAGCAGATCAAAACCTGACCCTGCACCGACAATAAGCTTTCAGATACGGTAACGTCAGGCTCTTCCTTCACGCTGTGGTTTTTAGCCCATTTTCTTCTTTTCCCCCTCTTTTTTTCTCTCTCTCTCAGGTTGATCCCTCCCACTTCGGCACAGTTTCATCCCAGTACTTTCATTCAAGCGACTAGTGTTGGGAAGTCCGAATCATTTCAGTGAATCGGTTCTTTTGAATAGTTCGTTTCGAAGAACCGGATTCAGTGATTCTTTTATGGCGATCAAGCCACACACAGGCCTATTTCCGATTAGTTTCGTTAATGAAAGTAATAATAGGTTATAAACACTTTTCCAAAATCCAATATTCCTAGTTCAATTTGTTGCAGCCGTGATTCATCTTATAAAAATATATTTAGAATCTAAATATCGTTTGCTGCAACGAATTGCTTATTGTAAACCAGTTCAAATGATTCTTTAAAAAGATTCGACTCAAATTAGGATTCATTCCAGTGAATTCCAAGAAACTTCAACGCAGTCACGCTGTTTCCATGCATAGTTCTGGATAGAGCTTTATTATTGAACACTTCACTGAGCAGAGCATGTCAAACAAAAATCTGCCCCCTTAATTCTACAAAAGCCAACCAATCATCAGTCACTGAATGTCCTCGCTTGCAAATAAGGATTCTTTCTCGTAAAACTAGGCGAGGCTAAGTAGTTCACCTTTCTTAAAGGGACATGCAGTAGTAGTATGCCGCTGTGATGGAGTGATTACAGAAGGCAAGACACAACAGGCACACATGGGTGTGTGAAGAACGTGAGCGGTTTGGGGTCTTGATGCAATAATCTCACATAATATTTCTAAGTACAAAGGTGATCTTTTCTTAGAATCATACTTTAAATGATTTATTGCTCTTAAATGAATCATTGCATATTTTAAGACCCTATAAAAAGCTAACTTGCATGCATCAGCTCAAATCTCTTGTCATTGTTAATCTCATGCATTGTCCTCTAGGGAGCACAGTTTCTTTTGCAGTGACAATCATCATGGATACAGACTGAAAGAGCCACTCTACCTTCTGGTCTGTACTGGGCAATAATGGTCACCGTCTGTCCAGCCCTCTTCAGTGCAGCAGCAGCCTGTTCATGGGTAGCATTGCGCAGGTTTACACCATTCACCTGGGACAATACCATGGTAACAGATTAAAACAACATCCCCCACACACTCACGCAAATCACATGATGCAATGTCAGCTCTAAAACTTCAAACCAATTTAAAGAGCAGATTGTATTAGGAATCATCCATTCCTCTTTCTTTCCATATAATATACACTAAACAATATATGGTTCGGGTCAGTACAATTTTTTTTTTTTAAAGAAAGGAATACTTTTATTCACCAAGGATGCATTATAGATTGAAAGTGGGAGTAAATCAATACTGTTCTTTCTATTCATCAAAGAATCCTGAAAAAATGTAAGTTTCCACAAAAATATTAAGCAACAAAGCTGTTGACAACAGTTATAATAACAAATAGTGCTTAAACAGCAAATCAGCATATTAGAATGATTTCTGAAGGATCATATGACACTGGAGACTGGAGCTTTGCAATCACAGGTATAATTACATTTTATAAAATATGTGACACTGCACCACAAAACCAGTCATAAGTAGCTGGGGTATATTTGTAGCAATGGCCAACAATATATTGTATGGGTCAAAATAATCGATTTTCCTTTTATGCTAAAAATCGTTAGGATATTAAGTAAAGATCATGTTCCATGGAGATATTTTGTAAATTTCCTACCGTAAAAACTTAATTTCTGATTAGTAATATGCATTGCTAAGGACTTCATTTGGACAACTTTAAAGGTGATTTTCTCAATATCTTTGCACCCTCAGATTCCAGATTTTTTAATAGTTAGTCCTATCCTAACAAACCATACATCAATTGAAAGCTTATTTATTCAGCTTTCAGATGATGTATAAATTTCAAAAATGGACCCTTATGACTGGTTTTGTGGTCCATGGTCACATATGTATAAAATATATTAAAACTAAAAACAGTTATTTTAAATTGAAATAATATTTCACAATATTTCTCTTTTTACTGTATATTTGATTAAATAAATGCAGCCTTGGTGAACATAAGACTATGGAAGCTGGTTTCCGCCTCGGGATAAAAAAGAAAAAAGTCAGAATTAGGAGATAAAATATTGCAATTACCCTTTAATTTTTTTTATTCCATGGTGGAAACTGGCTTCCATGTAAGACACTTTACAATGTTGTCCATCTTCACTATTTGAACGCGAGTGTCATGGACAGTTACTGACCGACAGGATGCGGTCTCCTCTCCTCAGCTCTCCGCTTAGGTCGGCTGGCCCACCTGCCAAGATGAAAGACACGAAGATGCCCTCTCCGTCCTCCCCGCCCACAATGTTGAATCCCAAACCTGTGGAACCCTTGTGCAGCAAGATCTTCCGCGGCTCCCTGCCAAGCAGAACGACAGTGTCAGAAATCAGGAAGGACTCGGATCACCACAGCAGCAGGGAGAGGACGAAAGACAGACATGTATGTGCAATAAAAAAAGAAATATAGTAGAAAAACCACATTAAAAAGTTTGAGAGTGGGGTGGTTTTTAGACATGTTTCAAAAGTATTCACAAAGCTTCATTCATCCCAGACTGCAGCACGAAAGAATGAGAATTCAGAGGGCAAAGGAACAATAATGTTTCAGTCTAGCCAGAAGGTAAATTATTATTTTGCATTTCGTTTTCCTCCTGTCGTTTACAGAGAGCGGAAATCGAGATGAACAGATTCATGAGAGCACACAACGCTCTAGTCACGACTAGAGGAGACTGGCAAACATTCATCCACAACAAAGCTAAACAGCAAGTGCTCCAGATTTGTTCCAGAAATGAGCGCTAACACATACACACTGATAACTAACACACTTTCTCACTCGGGCACAAAACGCGTTCACACATTGAGCTCATCCCTGCCTCGTGCAGGACTGCAGTACTGGTTTTAGCAGCCGTGATTCATCTGCAGATGACGAGGACGTCCTTTCCGAATGTACTGCAGAAACACACGAAAACCAGTTCCCTAAAATGCAACACACATCCACGTTTGTATTGTCAGCTCCCAGCTTTCAGCAGTGCAGTACACATGTTTCTCATTAGAATTCTGTACTACCACAGAACTCGGCTGGCTCTCGACATGAGCCATTCCACCTCCATTGCCCATGGTACAGCTTTACGATGATGAAAACAGCACTTTTATGTGAGCGGACGAGTTAGGCTTGTAAGAAGTGTTTAGCCCATATATGAAATATACATAGTGAACATACAAACTGAATGAGTGCGAATCAATTTACTGAGAACCTTATTTCCATAAATTTAATGAAGGTGGTAAACAGATTTTAATCACCTTTTTTTTACCTCTTTTTATTACGTCACACTGTAAAGCCATGGCCTGCACAACAGCTCCCTGCATTCTGCCTCTCTGATGGATCTCTTGTACACAATGTTATTTTTTTAGTTCCTCTCTATTGTAGTCTTATCCCTGCTGTAAGCTGACAAACTGAAAATGCTCTCACACACATTCTCATTTTGAACATGTATGCTAAACATCTGTGATTGAATAACTGGAAATACTGGAAAAAGAAAGAATTTTGTTTTGTTATCCTGTTTTGAACATGCAATGTAGAGGTTGTTTTCAATTTTCAAAGTTTGTTTTCACAAAAATTGCTTCTATAAAGCATTCTATTCTATACATTCTAGCTAAAAAAGTAATAGGAGTTTCCTTAAATTCACATTCAAATTGCAATTCTATGTTTACTACCTCAATTTAAATTGAATTAATTTCTGAATGGCACACAACCTGGATACCAAATGCTTTGTTGATTAAACAATAAGATTGATTAAATAATAATCAGAAGTAATAAAATGAATGAAAACAGAGGCATATGAAACTGATTTTATGTTAACTGAGTTCATTAAAGGCAATTTTATTAATGTCTAGATCAAACACTTATTAGGTCTAGTAATAAATGTTTGTATTAAATTAAGTGAACCTATGCTTTTAAATAAATGGGAGGTTAGTACTAAGAATTTATTTAAAAATCATTCCATACCAAAGCAAATAAAGAAATGAACAGCAAATATGTTGCTATAGCAGAGCTGTACAATTCACAGCTTTGTGGTGCACAACAAGATAAAGCAGTTATCAAATGCAAACAGTCACTCACTCAAACCACTACCTGGACCTACTGTACCTGTTCATGAGGGCGATGCTTGTCCGGCCTCGTCTCTCTACATTGGACTTTACCATTGGCAAGGAAGATGAAATGTTAACAGTGAACATGGTGCCTGCCGTTAGCTACCCGGCAGAGTTATGAAGAAAATTATCCCAGGACTCAGTCCAGACCAGCGGTGAAGTGCCGTATGTGTATGTGTGCTTTCTCTAAGTGTAGGGGGAGTGATGGGAAACAGCACCACATCGCCTGTCACGCTGTCACCCCTGCAGCAACAGGGTAAGACTTAACTCTTACCAAGCCACATCAACATACTCCAGCCATCCACCGTCCAACACTATAACACATTCTTGATTTTGAAGTTATCGATCAGCAATTGATTGGATCATGAAAAGTAGCTTATTCGTTAATGAGTAATTGTATCTGCATGTGAAATAAAAGTCTAAAAAGCTATTTATTTGGTAAAGATTATGCAATAGTCCATGTGGCCTAAGTGATGCCAGGGCACAAGGAAAGTTGCTTCAGAAGAGAGGACGTTACGTTTTTTTGTAATTAAAGATTAGAAAGACTGTTGTTTTTCTTTGCAATAACTTGCAAAAATGAATTGGTTAATATAAGACCAAAATGTGCATCAAGAGAGTAAAAGTTGTCTATTTTGTATATATGTTGTCTCATCCACCTTATTTTGCAACGTGGAGGGTAACCTATTTTCTGTGAATGAACGTTAAAACTGTTGTGCTGTGCTAAAACCAGTGCGTTTGCATTATGAAAATACATTAGAATAATAAAAGAAATACCTGTTTGCAATATTAAGCAGCATAACAAGCTATCTTGTACAGTTAAAAATAACTAAGAGCAATTTACAGCAGAAGCCTCAAACATTCAAGTCACAAATGATCATGCCTGTTCTTATGTTAAGAACAAGGTGGATATGGCGGTTATCAACTTTTGAAGAGTGTTTATTGTTGTCACTCCTTCTCCAATAATCTCTATGGCATATGTGCCCCACCGCACCACCACCACCACCCCAACTTTGTGCCACAGGATGAAATTTCCCAACTTCATTGAAGGATGGCCACAAGGCTCAGAGGTTTACAGGGTTGCAATGCCCCAGTGCAGTCTGTCTGCTTCTCTTTCCGCTCTAAGTAATTGGCTCTGGTTGGGTGATTAATGGTGGACACAGTGGATACTGTTCTCCGGAAACATGCAGAGACATAATTCTCAATGGAAAACATTTTCTCTTTGGCAGGATCACAGGCTCATGGCTTTCATGGCTGCTATGGGCTGCTCTCTCTTCCTCTTTTCTCCACGTTTTCAAAGCTCTGGGTAAAAACCACCGATCTCTTCCTCAGAACACACTACTTCAGTCCCATTTGACTTCATGCCAAGAGACGTTCAAGATATTTCCAGCCTCTCCAAGCAGCTAAGAATAAACCAAGCATGTCAACAGTTTACAATCAGGTGCGTCACTGGGTAAAGCTGCCAAAAAGTACCCCAGTTCAATCATATTGAATCCCGCCTGTTATTTGCACAGTATAAACAAAACCTAATGACAAATGATGAAATTGCTTTATTGACAACGATGTTGTAAAGATTTATATTCTGAATTGTCACTCAACTATAAGGAAAGGTTGCTTCAGCTGTAAGTTACCCTGGTAGCTTAAATGAGTGATAATCTATATACTATTTGTTTCTGGGATGGTACTCAAACGGTTCAGGTCATACTTAGAAGGGAGAGGTTATTATGTGAGTATAGGAGAGCACAGGTCAAAGTGGACGTCCATGACATGCGGAGTCCTACAAGGCTCAATTCTTGCACTGCTCTTGTTTAGCCTGTATATGCTCCCACTAAGTCAGATAATGAGGAAGAACCAAATTGCCTATCACAGCTATGCTGATGATACCCAGATTTACCTTGCCTTATCTCCAAATGACTACAGCCCCATTGACTCCCTCTGCAAATGCATTGGTGAAATGAACAGTTGGATGTGCCAAAACTTTCTTCAGTTAAACAAGGAGAAAACTGAAGTCATTGCATTTGGAAACAAAGATGAAGTTCTCAAGGCGAATGCATACCTTGACTCTAGGGGTCAAACAACTAAAAATCAACTGAAAACCAAGTCAAAAATCTTGGGGTGATTTTGGAGACAGACCTTAGTTTTAGTTAGTCATGTCAAAGCAGTAACTAAATCAGCATACTATCATCTCAAAAACATTGCAAGAATTAGATGTTTTGTTTCCAGTCAAGATTTGGAGAAACTTGTTTATCTCCAGCAGGGTGGATTATTGTAATGGTCTCCTCACCGGCAGGCCTTCCAAAGAAGACCATTAGACAGCTGCAGCTCATCCAGAACTCTGCTGCCAGGATCCTGACTAGAACCAGAAAATCTGAGCAAATCACACCAGTCCTCAGGTCCTTACACTGGCTTCCAGTTACATTTAGGATTGATTTTAAAGTTCTTTTACTCGTTTGTAAATCACTAAATGGCCTAGGACCCAAATACATTGCAGATATGCTCTCTGGATATAAACCTAACAGACCACTCAGATCATTAGGATTGAGTCAGTTAGAAACACCAAGGGTTCACACAAAACAAGGGGAGTCCGCATTTAGCTATTATGCCACGCACAGTTGGAACCAGCTTCCAGAAGAGATCAGATGTGCTAAAACATTAGCCACATTTAAATCCAGACTCAAGACTCATCTGTTTAGCTGTGCATTTGTTGAATGAGCACTGTGCTACGTCCAACCTGACTGCACTTTACTTTCATTGTATATCATTTTCCATGTTTTTATTGTTGTGATTATTATTCCTTGTTTTTATTGCTGTGATAATCATTTTCTATTCTTAACTGTTTTAAATTAAAATCAATTTAAAATCAAATTTAAATCAATTTTATATCATTTTAAAAGTTTCAACTGAAGGCTAAAGTAAGTGCTGGGATGGTAAAGAGAATGTGGGCAAAGAAAGACAAGTGTGTTGGTTAATCAGTTTAAAGTAGGACCTCTGAGTTCTATTTGTTTGGTTTCTGGTTAGGGACGGTCTGTAAGCGGAGGGAGTGCGGGAGGGGAGAGCGATGGACTCGCATGTGAGTGAGGGACACCAGCAGAAGAAAACTGGTGTCATAATTTAGGTACACCTGTAAGGTGTGCGAGTGCATATCTATCGATTGAGAGATGTGCATAGTCCAGGGGGGGGGGGGGACAAAATGCATTCTCTAAGGCTCTACACTGTAAAAAAAATAAAAAGTTGAGCCAACTTAAAATTTTAAGGCAACCAGCTTCAGCAGATTTTTGAGTTCTCTCAACTTATTATTGTAGGAGATTCTCAACTTTTTGTTGTATAAACTTAAAACAACAAGTTGAGAAAACTCATCTGCTGAAGCTGGTTGCCTTAAAATTTTAAATTGGCTCACCTTTTTTTTTTTTACAGTGTAAGAGCAGTAGTGGAATAGTTAGGTGTTTTGGAAGGTTTTTTTGCCGCTCACTTAGTGCAGAAGAGTTTGAACAAAGCTTGAGAATATTTGTTTTTAAGTTTCTTGTTTTTATTATTATTATAAAAAAAAATGTATATGCTTTTTTCAACTCTTTATTTTTATTGCTGTGATCAATATTATTATTATGATTTTTTTTATGACTATTTTACTGTCTTTCATGTAAAGCACATTGAACTACCATTGTGTATGAAATGTGCTATATAAATAAACTTGCCTTGCCTTGCCTACTACTAAGCATTTGAAACATAACCATACATATAAACCAAATTTACCAAAACCTCTAACTAGAAATAATGGTTGAAATAACATGGCAGACAGATTAAATGACATAAATTCACCCTTCAAAAGTTTGGGCTCGATATGTTTTGTTTTAGTTTTTTGTCTCTTATCAATGCAACATTATTTGATCAAATATTAAATATACAGTAAAACAGTAATGTTGTCAAATATGACTACAATTTAAAAACTTTTCTATGTGAATATTTTTCAAAATGTAAAAAAATAAATCCATAAATTATCCTTATATGATAATCTGGTCATAAATATGCTTTTTGTGGAAACCATGCCATTTCCTTCAGGATCCTTTAATATAAAGTTTTAAAAACACTGCATTTATTTGAACTATTTTGTAACATTATAAATGCCTTTTGATCAATTCAGTGAAGATTAAGTGAATAAATAAGTTCACAACTGCTCTCCTGCATGAAACTGATCTTAACAATGAATGTTATTAAATTTTAAAACTGTCAAAATCTTTGAATCATCCATTCTTTAACACTTATAATTTATATTTTTAAATATACAAATAATTTGATTTAATGGCTATTTATGTATTGAGTTATTTCATTCATATATCTATTATAGTTTGTAACATCAACCATAACCAGATAAACTACAACGCACAGCCTTTCAACTCTATATCTGCTAACAAATTTAAAGACTGCTTATTAATAGAGGTAAACTAGGTGACAAATAAAGGTTATTAAGCCCCTAGTGTGGAAAATAAAGACCCTACAAATAGTTGGTGCAGCTCTACCCTTCAGCATTTTCTGTGCAAACAGTTCCATCTAATCATTTTTTTTTCTTTCCCAAAATTCCCAACCTGTAATTATTCTGTTTCTTATTCACCCTTTTGTGCATGTGGCACTCTTTAGTCATGAAATACATCAAGTCTTACCAAGTGATGTAATGCACTGAATGGAAAAACAAACTCCATGACTAATACAAGGAAGCCATTTCTGAAAACTATAATCAAACATGGTCAGAAATGGCCTGAACTATTTGAAATTTGAGATGGTATGTTTATACACATTTCTATGTCTGTCTGGCTTTGTGAGCATCTCTAAATGTGTGTCCGTCATTTGTGAATATGAGCGTGCGAGCAGATTGTCATTAGCCTGTTCGACTGGCGGCACGGCCGATTGTGTTTTACAATCTGAATGGTAGGTGGGAGATCTCCCCCGAATCTCCATAATGAATTCAGCTGGTAGAGAAGCCAAGAGGCCGTTAGTGTGTACTGGGTCAGATGTAGTAGAGGGCCTATCTGAGTCTCTCCTGTCACTGAGTCATGTACACACACACACACTGGCAGAATCCTCCAGGAGTGAACTGACACTGTACACCAACACAAAGTATATATGCCTGTAAACAACTTTTATTAGCCTCTAGGGAGACCTCCAGGGTGATTATGATAAGGTTCAGACTTACTTTGACAGCTTACTTTGGGACAGTGAAGAGCAAAGAAGGATGATAGAACACTATTTATGTACTCTGGTAGGCGTAGCCCTGTGTAGGTTTAAATATTGTGCTTCATACTGTATGTGTGTGTGTGTGTGTGTGTGTGTGTGTGTGTGTGTGTGTATGTGTGTATGTTTGGGCTGCATGTCAAAGGGAGTGTGTGTTCGTGTCAGCACATTATGACAGACTGTATATCTATATGTGTGTGTGATGGGCAATGGCAGAGCACCCTGTGTGTGTGGGTGTGTGTGTGTGCGTGTGTGTGTATGTGTTTGTGGCCTGCTTTCCCCCATTCAAATGAATCATGACAGCTTCAGGAATGTGCGCCACTATTCATTTGTAGTCTGACTGCAGAATCAGCCTCTCACTTCCCAATACATTTATGGTAAGAGCAGGCCCTACTGTTTATATTTACATAACTGCAACAGAAGCCAAACATTCCTGTGTTGGAAGGTTCCGTGAGTGTGTATTTATGTGTTTGGAGAATAATGAATCTTTTGTGACTGCTTCAGTCAGTCCTACGGTAATGCTACTATACATGCCGATGATGAGCATACAAACATACACGTGCAGGAGGACAGTACTGTTGTATACATTCATGATCACACACACACACACACACAAATCCTTGTGGAAGAATAGCTATGCATATAAACAAGTATCCTTCATATTATGTTGAATGTTGTTCCAAGTTTTTTTTTAGCACAATTCTATGCACTTGTATGGGTACTGCAAGTGATCTCTGGGTCAAAAAAGCATGATGGTCTCTGATGGTCTCTATATGGCTCTAGTATTTCAATGTAAGCATATGGATTCTACCAGGCATAAATTGTAGGTTTATCTGCTAATAGTGCGTACTTTTCAATAAAATGCATGACCGGTGGTATCGACAAGTGAGCTGCTGACGAGTTATGTGCTAAAGGTTAATATGTTGGGTGAGGGTTGTTGAAAAATAAGTTGAATGATTAGCCTGGTATATTGTAGAATCTGTACTACAGTACAGTATGTATGCAAGGATTGAACAACAAGCACTGACACATAGTGGTACGTAAAGTGGCTGATACCCATCCCAGACAGCCAGTCACAGTACATCACTCAGACTAAGACTGCTTCAAAGAGCACACACAAAACACCAGGACATTATATGGGCTGGTAAAGGAGGATGGCTTAGACTCACACACTATCTGGGATTATACATATGTACAAAATGGGCAGGGTACGAATTAGGAAAGGTTTGGGGGTGTTGAGCTCTATTCATTATTTATATAGTGCTTTTTACAATGCAAAATGTATGCTATTGACTGGTATTGTCAAAACAAAAGGCTGCAGGCTTCTTAAGTTATTTTAATAGCATTTTCAAAGTTTCAGTAATCTACAAAAAATTATTAAGTATGCGTTAAATAGTTGCATTTTCTAAAGAGAAAACAATAGTGGGCTACTTGAGCACTTTCTTTGGGACCAATGGAATGATGCCTCTGCTAAATTAGTGGCAATATTTATCACTTTATTGTAGATATACATGT
This sequence comes from Barbus barbus, assembly GCF_936440315.1. NCBI lineage: Eukaryota > Metazoa > Chordata > Actinopteri > Cypriniformes > Cyprinidae > Barbus > Barbus barbus. The sequence continues at coordinate 21,617,312 of NC_136761.1, read as the reverse complement.
CATAAATCCCTTAACTCTTCTGAATAAAATGTCTTTAAGATGCTATTGTAGGAGCAGCAAAAGACTATTTACTTTAGGTTGGGCAAGATTAAAGAGACAGTCTAAAAAGAAAAAGGAAAGGAAAGGAAAAATTCTGCCATTGTTTACTCAAATGTATGACTTTCTTTCATCTGTGGAGCGCAAAAATAAAAAGATATTTTGAAAGACTATCACTGTATCGGTCAATTTTAAATAAAAATTCATTTAAATTTAAATAAAATTACTTACTTTAAAAATATCTTCATAGTGACAAAAGTCATACAGGTTTGAAAGGACATGAGGGTGAGGAAATTATGACAGAAATTTCATTTTTGAATACAATCTCTTGAAATTATCCCTTTAAACCTGAACTGTCTGTGTTCCAAAAGTACCCTCCTGAATAATTTGCACACTGAGAACGCGACAGAAACGGCTAGACTGGGGTAAAAAGTTGAAAGCCCTCATTCATTTGTGACTCTTTTGATTCTAAAGGTGCCTCTGTTTACACCAAGACAAATATCCGGTGTGTAAATTCGGTGTGATAAACATTTTAAATGGAATGAATGTGTCTGTTCAGACCACCACCAACATTTGCATGGCATCGATGCGACTGATTTTATTTACATTTAATCTCACAGTGAATAAAACTGGCCATCCAATAGGATTTTTCTGTAATTTGGGCATGAGTGCACTCGAAAAGTGACATCTGAGTGAGTGACTGCATTCCCACACTTTCTGAATCAATTTCCATGATTATTTTTCAGTTGTTTTCCAGGAAATGTTGATTAGTTTATAGATTGTACTCATAATTTCTAGCTGGTATTTCAGAGCCAATGTATTTTAAAAAGACTATATATATTTGTTGTAAAAATTTCCTTTTGTATGATTTTTACAGGTCTGGAAATGTTAAAAAAAATATTATATTTCCCCTGATATTTTCAGGTTTTTTCCAGGACTGAAGAAGTGATTGACCGTGAGTGAACAGATGAATCCATGTACAGTTTCATAGCGCATTGTGTCCCAGAATAACCAAGGTATTTCCGCTTTTCTAAATGTGCCACCTACTGTTAGAAAGTGAATCTGCATTTGCATTTAGCCCATCTCCTGTCCTTTACGCATTGGTCTGAACCGACAAATCGTATGTGAAAATTGGACCAAATTTTTCTGCCAAACATTCGTGTCGGTGTCGGAACAGGCCTTAAGGATTTTAAAACCGCAAGCTAACAACATGCTCCATCTCCTCCACAGTGTAAAGGAATATGTGGCTCGAGGCAGGGAGCGGTTTCGCCTCAAGGCAGGGAGCGGTTTCGCCTCAAGGCCTTACCTATGTTGCGCTGCAGGTTGCGCTGAGGTAGGGGGAAGGAGGGTGGCCGTGCGGGGCGGGGGGTAACTGTCAGGTTAACTAGACTATGCTAAGTTAAGCCAGGCAGAGCGAGAAGCAGTGGTTAGTACCTGCCGGTGTACGGGACCAGGCTTTGAGACAGAGCAGGCGGGGCGGGGCTGCAGCCCACATCCCCAGACCCCCTGCTGCACAGATGGGGGGAGGGAGGGCTGGTGTCCCCATGAGGTTTGTGGATGGCACTGTAAATGGGCTCGGCCCTATTGGGGGTACAGAAATCACATAGTAAATGGAGCGCTTTCAGACACACAGAGACAGCAGACACAGAGACATACTGTGTGAAGACACATACGGCACACACATGCACACAGACGGAGACAAACACACACATGCAGAAGTGAGGATGCATTCAGCTGGATGGCAAGAGAGGGACGAGTCAGCTCTGGGGCCCGGGCTGACTCACAGGCTCCAGGGAGTCCATGCTCAAAGAGGTGAAACCCATCTCACCTCCAGGCAGCAGTGGCCGTGACTTCAAAATATTTGAGCCCATGCCAGAAGCATCTCTTATATCCAGAGTGTTCGTTTGCCGTGTTGGGATTTGTGTTGGAGACTTTATACACCCAGTCATGTTTCGTTAAAGCAATGTTCACAAACACACCACCACAGAGAGGCATTACACACCTCATAGACGTTCTTCAGCCCACTCTCGACACCTACTTAAAATCGTTTTTATTTGTTCTATCTTTGCCCAGTTACATCAGAAAATATGAACAGTATCGCCAAAAAGAAATTAAGCAACTAAAGCTGAAGAACTGTAGCGCAGATTGTGGGAAAACAATGTTCTTTTCTAATCAAATATATATATGGACATGCAAGTGTTGTAGTTTTTTTGTTATTTGTGCATGAGTGCATTTGAAAAGTGGCATTTGAGTGAGTGACAGGGTTCCCACATATTTTGACCAATACATTTCTAGTTGGTTTCCATGAGAATTTGGTTTACAATTGACTTGGTCACAATTTCTCACTCATTAAATATTTTAGAGCTGAAGTATTTAAAAAAAAACTATATTAGCTGTGAACATTTCCTTTTGCAGGACTTTCCAGGCCTGGAAATGTTAAAATTCCTTGATATTTCCATGTTTTCCATGGTCGTGGGAACCCTGGAGAGAAGAAGTGAGTGATTGTGAGTGAATAGATGAGTAAATCCATGACTCTGACCTGGTGAAGTCCTCCTCCCCCAGCATGTGGCGAGGGACTGGGGAGTACCTCGAGGGGGTGACCTGGGGCGGTGGGTACACTGGTTTAGGCTCCATGCCTCCCATGTAGGCCATGCTGGAGTTGTGTCCGACGTGGTTGTCCACCATGGTGGGGAAGGCTGGAGGGAGGCCGAGACCAGTAAAGGGGAAAAAAGCCAGATGATTTAACCAAGTAGTTACAGAGGACAACATCATCTCTAGGATGTAGTTGGGACTGTAGATGAGTTTTCGGACATTATCTGCAGAAATCCTTTTCGTACTTGATTGATAACATTATGAACTACAAAACTATGAAAACATGTTATAGATATATAAAAAATACAAATTCATAAAATACATATATATTATTTAAGAAACCTGGGTCAAATTTAATTCAGTTATCAGGCATCAAAGCTGCCAAAAAGCATCTGATTGTGATGTGCATATACACTACTAAAATGTTTTAGGTTGCTAAAATTTTTTATGTTGATTTTTAAGTCTCTAATGGTCACCAAAGATGCACTGATTAACACAGAAACCTATCAATACAAAATATAGAAACCTTATTTGATCAAAAAAACATAATATTGTGAAATATTTATATGTTTCTTGTTTTAAAATTACACTTAAAATGAAATGTATTCCTCCTAATGGCAAAGCTGAAATTTCAGAAGCCATTACTCCAGTCTTCAGTCCCATGATCCTTCAGAAATCACTCTAATATGCTGATTTGATTCTCAAGAAACATTTCTTATTATCAGTGTTGAAAACAGTTGCTGTTGCTGCTCAATATATTTGAGGTAACCATGAACCATTTTTTCAGGAACTATGATCAAAATAACAGCATTCATTTGAAATCGAAATCTTTTGCAACATTATACAGTAATGTTTTTACTGTCACTTTTGATCAATTTAATGTGTCCTTGCTGAATAAAAGTATTCATTAAAAAACCCTTTTGAAAAGTAGTACATGTCCTTTTTTATCTAATCAAAAGAGAAAATCATTATTGCTTGTTTTCAATTATAATTTCAGATTACTTTAATGCATTTATGTCTGAAAAGGATTCATGCTGATATTGGCCATAATTCCACTTTGCGTTTTGGAGGGCAATTTACTGTATGTACAATACTCCTGGATTAAACCATCAAGAATAGTGTATGAGGAACAATATCATAGGTGTACTTTCATTCAGAGACTTTCATTAAGAGATTGGTTTATTTTATCTTTTCAACTGACAAAAATATATAAAAAACATAAAATATTTTAATTAAAATACAGTTTCACGGCCAATAAGAGATATTCAGCCCCCATTGGCAGGTATAGCAAAAAGTAAATTTTGGCAGCTGTGTGCATTTGTGCAGGTGGACTGTGTGAAAGCCTCGTCTCTCAGTGGGAGGGAGGGATTGGTGCTGTGATAGGAGCAGCAGTGCAGTGTGTGTGGGTGTCTGAAAACAGCGCCCACTGCTACACCACACTACTGTTACAAAACTCCACAGCACTCACAGGCACTGCACCACTCGCTTTCATTACAGGGTTAAAGATAAAAGCAGATAAGGACGCAGGTTATATTGGAATTGACACAACCACCAAGTCCCTTTCACGTTTATCAATGCAGTAAAATTAGTCATATGCTAGAGCTATAAAATGGACAGATTTTAAGCTCGTAAGGGCATAGGGTGGATGGAGATCAGCAAAAGAAGGTACGTACTGCTAGAGTAGTCTGGTGGGGCGTACATGTCGTTGAGATGTACTGGTCCTGGCTTGGCCACTTTCAGATAGACCATGTCTGAAGTGTTCTTCAGGGCGGCCACAGCCTCCTCATGACGCACATCCTGAAGTATAATGTTATTCACCTGCGAAGGCAGACAAACACACGCATGTTACATCGACTGGTCTCTGAAGCGTGACTCAGAATGTTCATGACAGCACATTTGAAGATGTGGGAAGGAAGCGACTGGAGCGGAGGCCGGATGGCCCCACACTCGGCGACGACGCTCCATTCTCCGGGTCTCAGCCGTCCGGTCACAAAAGGAAGGACGAGAGGGAGGGGAAGCTCGAAAGGCGTAGTGCTTTTTCCTTTGTAGCGGCACCTACACACTACAGAAAACTGAGTGTTTGATGGGTAAAAATGTGCCTGATTTGTTCAGAGGATGTGGATTCATAACCGAATGAAACTCTCATTGGAGGTCAATAGAGGAAAACGGATTGGTTGTACGACCTTTAGTTGTACAACCAGAGGAGAGTTTTATATATATAACTAATTACTGTTAATAAAAACTATTATTAATATTAATTATATATTATTTATGATATATTAACTAACAGGCATATTAACTAGCATGCGCTGCAGGAGACAACAATAAATAAATATTTAAATTTTAAAATTAAATAAGAAAACATATCAATAAAATAATTACTTACAAATAAATAAATAGCAAAATACATAAAAGCAAATAACAGCATTATTTTTAGAGAGTTATAAGGTATTCCTTTATTTTAAAAAATGGAGCTAAATAAAAAAATGGGGTATAATATTTAAGATATAAATAATCAATATTTGCACATCTAGAAATTTTAAGTATTAAAAGCATCAGTTATTTTATTTAACTCATATATATATATATATATATATTTATTCTATTTAGTAAAATAGCAAGTTAGCCAAGTGGAGAAACTTCGCAAGATTTTATTTAATTTTTTTACCTTAGTTAATTTATCCAAACGTCTTTAAAACAAAATAGTATTATGCAAACTGAACATCTAAGAAGCTATTAAGCTATTGCTAAAGTAGCTAAATTCATCGCAAATTCCAACTCATTAGTTAATAGGAAGATAATACTTAAATTCTGAATTTTGTCCAACCCTGCACATGACAGAGCATCACTTTCAGATCCTACATTCTTGCAATGCACCATCACCAATAAAATCAATGGAAAAAAATAGTGTTATCTGATGCAGCATCTGCTCTGGTTTGTAGATGTACTACACAGAAGCATTAAAAATTTGACCAACTCTAGGCATTCTGTTCAGGAAATCAAAGTCCCCAACTGAATTAAAACCATAATTTTCAAGAAAATAAAGGGAAGTAATGGCACACTTTACATGTCTGCACTTACAGCGGCCATGACTGATGCATAGCCTTTTAATTATGACATTTATGACCATGTCAAAGCCTGCTCAGTCCCTGGCACTTGCGTCCCATGCAAGTGTTTCTCTTTATCACAGCTGTGTCCTTGTTTGAGTTTGCGCTCAGCTTCACATCAATCACACTGTGGCCCATAAACCTTCACACATGAGATATATCGTCTATAATACGACATAATTGCCTACAACAGTATCTGCGTTCATTGAAGCATAAAGTAATTCACTGAAAAAAAGCCTTGCAAAGGTATGCAATGTGTGGCTCTACATATAGTGAAGTACACAGATGTATGTGTGTAGGTGAAATCTTACAGCCAGTAGGCGATCGCCTGTCTGCAGACGTCCATCTTTCTGTGCCGCCCCACCTTCGATGATCTTTGTGATATAGATACTGTTGTCGCCCGGGATGTGCTGGTTGCCTATACCGCCAGCAATACTGAAGCCAAGACCTTGAGTGAATGATATGGAGTTAAATTTTTAACCAGGAAATGAGATCTTATGAGGTTGAAGTCAACACGAAATGGCACTCATAACCCAATTTATTTTCTTAATGTTGCATATTTCCAAGAGAAACAAGCAATTCAGTGAAAAAAATATTATGAAAAATGTGCACTGATGCATTGCGCACATTAAGAAGTAAAAGGGGTCAATCAAAATAATTCGGAACTTCTATAGGGATAGCACGCATAATAGCATCTATCTCAAATGTGTTGGTGTGCACATTTAGCTCCTCTAACCTTTAGGCCCTTTGAGTAGGTTGACCTCCAAAATGGTCTCAGGAGGAGCCTGTCTTCTGCGTACCAGCAACCTGACCACTGGTCCGGCCTCTTTCAAAGCCTCTACTGCCTTGCTGTGCACAACCTCTGACACGTCCACGTCATTCACCCGCAGAACACAGTCATTTACCCTGAGACACAAGAAGGATCAAGTAATATAATAAAGCAACATAATGGATATATACACAAAAAAAGTAGTGAGCTGCCATGCGGTTTATATTGGCAGCTTCCTTCTACGACAGTATCCTAACTGCCAACGGTCTTAGAACCTCATCAATATGGAACGCTCAACATAAGTTGCAGTCACATTGTCAAAATTTTGTGTCATGGTAAATTTCCCCATGCAGAACAGTGAAATTATTTTTTTGCATGAAATCATTGTTCACTGTCAATAGTGTAGTGACGCATTAAAGCACCATATACACAGAAGTCACTTTCAAACCAAGCAGAATTCTGTTGGTTAACTTGCCAAATTCACATGAAAACTTGAATGTGTGGGGAAATGTTCCGCTGTTATGCAGAATTCCCAATCCAATTGAAATGACTGGATTTAAAGTGCCCCTATTATGCCATTTCAAATATTACTTTTCATGCAGCGTGTAAAGCAGCTATATGTGAATGTAAAAGATCTGCAAAGTTATAAAACCGAAAGTACACAATAAATAAAGTTACTGTTTCCCAAAATAAAACTCTGAAAAGCCTAAATGTTTTGTAAATAATTCAAATCTATGTTCTACGTTGGCCGGCCACAAATAACTTGACCCGCCATCAAACACTGTTCATGTGGTTAATATCATGTCAAGAAGATGCTGTGTCCTACACTGTGAAAGTAAATTCTTCTGTTCCTGCCATTCTACTGACGACTGCTTCTCTGAACTTCAACATGGGATTCACAAAACACTTGTTCAAAATAAAGAATGACAAAGGGTGTATTGTGGACCAATCACAACAGACTGGGCCATCTGAGTAATCAGAGCAGAGTAGGCTTACAGAAAGGAGGGGTTTAGAGAGACTGAATCTTAGAACTTCGTTGGAATATGAGGTGATATTTTGAGAAAACCAAAATATTTTTTGACCTTGCTTGCATGCATGAATATCTATCTAGGAGACTCCCAAAACAATATTAGGAACCTTAAAATGGCATAATAGGGGCCCTTTAAAACTTCTCCAAGTAACTGTAAAATTGACAGCAACTCCATATGCAACAAATAGAGCTGGGAACTCAAGTTCAATTTCAATAGTTTGGCATGTTGTCAAGCTGACATTGACTATGTTTACATGGACATCAGTAATCTAATTATTTACCTTATTCTGAATAAGACAATATTAAGATTAAGGTGTTTACATGAGTTGCTTTTAGAATAATCCTTTCATGTTCCCGTTTTACATGTTATAGTACATAAATCGATTAATGGCATGCGTCATTACGTCACCACGCGACGCAATCCGACATCCCCTCCAGAATTTCACGTATAAACACATAGTTCGTCTTCGTGATGATGCCATATACAGTTTTGGGTGTTTCATTTTTAATTTTATGAAAGCTTCAAGTGCAGTTAATTATTTGTACATGCATACAGACAACGGCAAACATTGACCACTGCCGTGTGTGTATCCTGTCACAAAATGCGGCGAAAAGTCCAACACGACGGTAAAAGTTGTCTGTACTACACTTCGATAATGCGACTAAAATAGGAATACTCCACGTCTTAATTCGATTTGTGTTTACTTCGATTATGACTTTAGCCGGATTAAGGTAATCAGAAATCTCTGTTTACATGGTAGCCTCTTAATCAGAGTATTGTCTTAATCGTATTAAAATCGGAGTATTGATGTCATGTAAACGTACTGACTGCTAAGTTGATACTCTAATACACTCAATTCAATTCCTGGAGGGCCACAGCTCTGCACAGTTTAGCTCCAAGCCTAATCAAACACACCTGATCCAGCTAATCAAGCTCTTCAGGATTACTAGAAACTTCCAAGCATGTGTGATTTGGAGCTGGTTGGAGCTAAACTGTGCAGAGCTGCGGCCCTCCAGGAATTGTGTTTGAGACCGATGCATAAAAATGCTTAGGAAAACAGTACATTTTTAATTACAAATAACTTTTTATAGATATTTCACTATTGAGTTTTCTCTTGCCATGTCTGCCATCATTGCCTCCGCCACCAAAGGATACATGCGATGCAGCCTTAGAATTCAGTCAAACTAGGCAGAATAATTAAAAAGTCTAACTTTTGAAACAGCCATTGAGTGGGGAGTCCGCCTCTGATGCTTTAAAATAGTGCCTATGTAAGCAGCTCAGTAGGTTTTGGAAAAAAGCTAGAGCTGCACAAAGAAATATTAGATCCTGAGAGAAGTATCACTCACCCTAGTCTCCCATCCATGGCGGCGGCACCTCCTGGGATAATCTTAGTGATGAAGATTCCTGGATCATCAGGAATGTGTGGATTATCCACTCCTCCAGCAATACTGAACCCGAGGCCAGAGTTGCCCTATTGACGACATACATGAGTTGATTATTATAGACGAGGAAATGTAGAGTTTTCATAAAGATTTTGGATAAAGTTTGCATCTGTTTTTTGGAAGACACCTGGCCCTCAATACTTTGTAAACACTATCTAGGCATGGAGAGTTTTCTGCTGCTAAATATAGGAATTTGTGGTGCGCAATTCAAGAATCCAAAAATCTTATCCGTTTCCGCCTATTTCCTCCCTCCGTACTTCATCACTTCTTACACTGCTGTTTTCATTCCAGTGCCAAAAAGCTGAGACAGGCTGGTCTGTCTGACAGTCACATCTCAAAAGACAGGCCCTAAAGCAGACAGCTGAGAAAAGACTTCACTTTATTATTTTCTATAATTAATGAGCAACGGTCGCAGCAAATTAGTACAGAGTGGAGCTAAGACATCCCAGTGTGCCTTTCCTGCTCCAGAGCCACTGCGAGAGCTCCCACTAAAAAAGCGAACACACCCACGGACCTTTTAACGTGTGAGATCTTAACATTTATTTAGGCCTCAGCGTGCAGAAATGGCACTTAGAAAACAGCCCTGCAATTATGCTGAAAGCTCAGAGATGCACCCAAATCCAACATCCACTGCTGTTTAATGAATGGCCTATGCAAACGGATTTAGATTCATTTGCATTGAACAAACTTCAAGTATGAAAAGACCTTGCAATGTTAAAACCACGCTAGTTCCTATGATAATTCTTCTTTTGATAAGAACAGCACCTGTACATGATGAACTTCATAGTACTATCTGACAAGTGGTGCATTTTCAGTACTCTTTAGTAGTCCAAAAATATTGTCAAAATGCTGATTTTTTTATATTATTATCCTCAACTGACATAATACAAGAAACAAAATCACAAAGTAACTTAATCACGACACATCTAAACATGCCTTTCATTTCATTTGCATATATTTTCATTCATTTCAATACATTTGAGTATCATTTAATCTGACTATTATTTAATCATACTGATTTTAATGGTTAAAGAATTGGGTATATCTGTAGATTTTCAAATGGTGTGATTATTATGTGTTTCTAAGGTATTGACAACTGTTTTACCCCAAGTATTGACAGAAAGCCTCATTTTAGCATCACAAATCCAGTGATCACACCTTTCGAATACATATTGAATACATGTTACATGCATTATGGATTTTATGTCAGTTTAGTTGTGATGAGTGATCATTACAATACTTTAGCATTTTTCATTCAGCAGCACCAATCTTTACTACTAAATTAACTGATGTTTAGATTAACAATACTGAAAGATGATTTTGGAGATGATTTTTAATATCATTTCCAACCCTAATGTTTTGTGATGAGACTAGTGTTTTGAAAATGTACCAAATTACATTGCTTAAAGTTCAATTTCAGGCATTAGCTCAACATTTACTGCCATCTAGTGTCCAGGTCCCCATAGGCACAGTATCAATGTTTGGAGGAGAATATTGGCAAATTTTACAAGACCCTAAAAAACAGACTGAATGATATTTACCCTTTCCAAAATGATTTCTTCATATTTATACATGCCATCACTCCCATTCACCTGTAATAGACAAAAGAAAAATAACAGACTCATAAACAGAGTCATTAGACGTGATGTAATGCCAACAAATTATACACAAGAAGGTCACAACTATAATTAATTATGTAAAAGCAGAAACGCTATAAACTCAGCGCAATAAAAATGAATGGTATGAATCACGTACAAGGCATAGGGCCGATAAACAGTCAAAGACAACTCATTATAACGGTTAAATAATAATAGCACTCCGCAATAAAACTACAGTCCACATCTGCTGTCATTTAATCTGTGCATATTTTTATTGTTATTATCTCATGTGCATTGGGAAAGGTTTGGCCGGGTTGAGGGGGATAATTCCACGTGGCAGGCAGTCAGGCAGGCAGGCGCTACTGGAGGTGCTGAGAGCATGAAGCAGATACTTACATAAGGGCCTGCATCCAGTGAGTCTGCGTTCACAATGATGGGGGGAGGGTTTGCCTGTGAGATGAAGAGATGCACATTACCTCAGTGTGTGAGGCTGGTGGCTCACACATATGCACACACACACACACACACACACACGCACGCTGTCATGAGAAGACAGTAAATGCATGCCATGGGAACAGTGGGTCTCAGCAGAGCATGGTACATCATCACCATGATGTGACGCTTCAGGGGGAAGAGTGAGGACAGGACTGGAGGTGTGAAGATTACAGACGGCCTGTGGTCTGCCGCTGAAAGAGAATTGCAGTTGAGCCGAGGAGAGACAGTACTATGTGTGTTATTGCCCTCCGGCTAGTTAATTTTTTCATGTTTAAGCAATATCGCATAAATATCAGCACGGCTATGATTACACTTTTTTTTTACTTTTATTAAGAAAGGATGCATTAAATTGATTGAAAGTGACAGTAAAGGCATTTATAATGTAAGAGATTTCTACTTCACATAAATGCTATTCTTTTGAACTTTCTATTTATTAAAGGATCCTGAACTGTTTCCACAAAATATTAAGTATTATAATTACAATTATAAATATTAAAATATTAACAGTTTTCAGTACTGATGATAATAATATTTCTCGAGTACCAAATTGAAGTAGCGACTGCTGAAAATTAAACTTGGCATCACAGAAAAAAAGTTAAAAATTGTAATAATATTTCATAGTATTACTGTTTGTACATTTAGTAACATTTTAGTCTTGCATTTTAGGCACAATAGATGGAATTATTTTGTTTATTTTTCGGTCTTGCACTGAAAATATCTCCGGAGTGGGTTCATTTCCTTCCAAACTCAAACTATTTTTTTCAGTGTAACACAAAAGGAGAAATTCTGAATCTTTTTTCCATAAAGCAATGAAAGATATTTAGAAGGGGCTGTCAAGCTCTAAAAAGGTTTAAAATACCAAAAAAGCACCATCAGTGTACTCCATTTGACTCGTATGCTATATTTCAAGTCATAAAATAGCTTTGTTTGAGGAAAAAGACCAAAACTTAAGAACTTTTGGGAGTTTCTACATTCTATACACAAGAGCATCTTGAACATTCTGCAGAATGATCTTATTTTGTGTTACACAAAAGAAAGAAAATAACATTGGAGCCAAACGACATAGGGAAAATTTCAGACTTTTTGGTAAATCATTCCTTTAATACATAGCAAAGAAGTGGGAATGTACAAATTCATGTCCTCCTGTCATTTTAGGTATTGTCCATAGAATAGTCCATGCTCTTAACAAACCATATGGATGAATGAGGCTGTGGACCAACTGACATTCATGGCCTTTCACATGCAAACCTTGTTGTGTTGGTGAGTATTGATCCGATTGATCTGTGGTGAGGTGATGCTGACAGGGCCGCCGGGTGACCAATAGAGAGGAGACTACCTCTCCACCCCCTTTAGTACTTAAGGAGTGAAGCACTAGATTATCACTCCAATTCATACTAAATCCCATAGACCTCTTGTAATCAAGCCACACACATTGTTTTCCAGTAAAATATCTAAACATTTTTTAAATGAGATAAATTCACTCAAGAAACAAAATACTGTAACATCATTAGAGAATATATCTATTTTTAATTTTTTTTACCCAATTGGCAAATAATTTTCTTGCTTGGTTCAATCATAAATAAGCTTAATTTGAGATGTATTCTTTTCGGTGCTATTATTGTTAATATAAACACTGATTATAAAACATACTCTTGTAATTTAACTTTCTTAGTAGCCTTGCCATAATCCACATACGCGTAACATGAAATAACACACATTTCTAAGATCACTTTGACTGCTAAATGTACATTGCGTGCACTGATGCTTTAAATGGTCAGAATTTTGAACGTGTAAATGGGTAGAACCACTGCAGATAGCTTTATATAACGTTCAGCGATAGTGCACAGATATTTACCCCACTCACTTTCCCTGTGGTTGTCACAGCAGCTGCGGCTGATTGCGATTCAGTTGCAGACCCTGAATAATTTCTGCACCTCTCTAAGCCAGTAAAGACCTGAAAAGACCATTTGAGTTACAAGAACATATTCTAAAAGCGTTTCCTACGTCACCACCTCTATTTTCACCTGACACTTCCTTCCTCGTGACAGGTTTTCACAGGTGTAGACAGCACTCAGGTACAGCTAGCTCTCTAGCGTGAGAGGTTAGCGCAGCGGCAGCTCCATCTAGACCTCTGAACACTGGGTAAAGAGCTGCTCTTAAAGTCTAGAACAATCTCATTGGTGAACAAATGCAATATTATAAGACTTCTGCATTTGCATCGCTTATTTTTCTGCACGAGCATTAACCACCATTTTGTGTTAAAACTATAGGAAATCAAGAGTAATTCAATATGATTTACATATCGAGTGCTGACTGATTCTAGGTGCGTCACTAATGATATACAATACACTTTGTACTTACTGTACACAAAACACTATGTACTCTGCCAGAGAGTATGATTATTATAAGAGTAGTGTCATTTTATATTAAATGTTTTTGTCCTTTTTCACTTTAAGGAAATTACATTTCAGATGCAATGACTAGTTGCTTTTCCCAGTTTATCATGGCAAAAAAAATAAAAAACACTGAAACATTCTTCAAAATATCTGGTTTTGGGTTCAGAAGACAGAAAGTCAACCAACTGATTCAATCTTATATGCGATAACACAGACTACCGTTCAAAAGTTTTGGGTTGGTAAGTTTTATGTTTTTGTAAAAGGTCTCTTATGCTTACTAAGACTGCATTTATATGATAAAGTAATAAAAACAAGTATGATATGATATTTTTACAATTTAATATATATATATATATATATATCTATAAACTATATATCAACTCACTTAAAGTCTGCCTCACACTACACCGTATATAAGTCCAGGTTTCTCACTATTTGCTATTGCTAATTGGCTCACCAGTTTCAAAAACAGACATGAGAACCCTTTGACAAAAATAGACAAAACTGTGAAAAACAGTGCACTAACATCGTAAGCATAAACCGGGAGCAAAATGACAATAATAAAAGGAACTAACTCCACTAACTAATCTTCAGCACTGTGTTTTCAGTCAGACATCATTTTGATATGTTCGTGAAAAGGCCTCTGTGACAAGTGAATTGTATACGCCCCCTTGTACAGTTGCAAAAGAGGAAAATGTATGCACAATGCCTCTGTACACCATGTAAGAACATCTTGGACAATAAATTATACTTATACGCCGCCACAAATTGGCATGTTCGAGCACAGAGGCGCCAAAGACAAGGCTGAAGCGTTTTAAAATCAGTGCCCTCCTCTTCTCTCATCCATGGAGATATTCCAACAGAGAAAGTGATGCAAGGAAACAGGTGAATATACAGCCTGCCATACAGTACCATTAACTCTCCAGATGCTAATTAAGCATGAAATGTGTTGCGGTAATAACACAACAGACCTCCTACGCTATCGGCCCCTTAAACCCAACAGAAAAAAAGCCATCGTCATGGTCTAAGGGATATGGGTAGTAATCTCTATGTTTCTATCATACAACACAAGCAAACGAGATAAAGGAGGATGATCATCTCAGATGCAGTAATCCAGGATGCTGCCGCTGTCTTTGGAGGAGCTGGTGGATGAATGTGCAGCGGTATCACTGAGCTATGTGACAGCGATATGTGACCTGAAGTGTCCATGTCCTGAAGAGAGGCTTATACCATCACTGCTCATAACTCTCTATCCCAGATTAAAAAGCAGAGGGATGACGGAGAGGTGAGGTGATGGAGTCACATAGAGGCGTCACCAGCCCTGGGCTTTCTAGGGTAAAGTCATACAGAATTGTTTTTTTTTTTTCGAGCCTCTAATCTTTTTTTCACCCTACACAACTGCTGCTGTCCATTGTTATGCAGTGAGATGTTCAAAAGCAACATGCAGCCCGGTGCTTTGTACAGTTTTTAAAAAAAAAAAGCACATCTATGAGAAGCATGATGGGGCAGCGGTAGTGACAGTCTCTTAATGCTCTGAGCAGACCGGGTCTGAAGGTTCAGCTGAGACAGCCAAATCGCTGTGACAGGGGCAGGTGAGCAAGTGGTGCCACAGCTGGCTGAGACTAGCCACAGCTAATCATACAGATAACGTTCACCTCAAAGTTCAAAGAGAAAGTTCTGTCATCATTTACTCAACCTCATGTTGTTCCTAACCTATATGATGTTCAGAACACAAAAGAAGGCATTTTGATAAATGTTTCTATTATTTTGTGCATTCAATTAATGTTCAAAACATAAAAATCACTGAAACATTTTTTAATTATCTTCTTTTATGTCCAAAGCAGAAAAAAAACTCATACAGGTTTGGGTTGACTTGAGGGAGAGTAAATGATTTTCATTTCATAAACTATCCGTTTAAGAATACAAGAATTACAAACATTAAATGGCTCACTTATTGCTTCTTTCTGTCAAATTATGGCATGGAATCAGAAATGCTGTTTTCTCTTCTAATGCACATTTTGTGCATGATTCATCAGTGCATGTTATTCCACATGTAAAAAATGATTCTTCGTTACTTTTTTTATGTAAATGTACGTTTTAAACCTGCCCCCCAAACATCTTGCTCCATTCAAGTACATATCACTCACTTTTTTCAATCCAGTCAATTACAGGTGGTTAAAATCCTGTCCTGTCCTAAATTTCTCTCATTAACATCTTGTTTCAGTCTGAAATATGTCCAATTACAGAAATAAAATGGGTTGCAAACCTCATTAGATGTATGAATAAATATTTCACATTTAGCCAAAACGTTCCACTTAAAAGGGCTCCTTTACATATTAAAGGGGCAGGTTCATCCCAAAAAGAAAAATCTGTCACTCAATACTCTTCACCCTCATATGGTTTCAAAACTATATGAATTTCTTTCTTCTGAAGAAGATATTTAAAAAAAAAAATAGAAGATATTTTGAATATATATATATTAGCAAAATACACACACACACACAAATATACATATAACCAAAATATATTTCCTCCAAATATCTATGTGTGTGTGTGTGTGTGTGTGTGTGTGTGTGTGTGTGTTCCACAGAAGAAAGAAACTCATACAGGTTTGGAACAACATGAGGGTTAGTACACGATGACAGAATTTAGATTTTTGGGTGAACTAAGCCTTTAATTTGACCTTTTCAGTGGTAATGCCAGACTGATTCCAGATGTTCACAAATGCTTGCCGTCACATAAGACTGGCCCGAGAGAGGTGAGAATACAGAAACGGTAAGAAGCAAAAGTGACAAACAGCACAAGGCTGGAGGGTGTCCAGATGTGGCAGAAGGGAAAGACTAAAGGGTACGAGAGGGATTAGACAAATCTGGATTAGATTACAATAAATCCCTTAATTTCCTTTTAATTCAAAGTCTAATCATTAAAGGCTTTTTTTTATCAGCCAGCTGTCACTGCACCGTTATCTCCAGCTGCAACACACACACACACACGTTGCTTCTGAACATCCAAGTACTGTAAACACAATTTGACTTTCATCATCTACTTATTAAAATTCTGTCTTTGGTTTTCTCACACTGTCTTTTTGTCTTTCTCTTAACAAACCTCTGTAACATCTACAGAACTGCTGTCAAATTGTAATATCTCCATGTGTGTCCACTGATGGCTCATCTGCCAGATCTGTCTCCATCTGTTGCAACCTAGGAAAATCAATGAATAAACATGTCTCTGTATCTCGAGTCAATACTCTGGATAGGCAGCTCATTTATTGTAACTGTTGCTGTAGCTCCAGTTTGCTCATTAGAGGAGTGAATTTGCATTAGCTCCCTGCGCAATTGCCCCTGTCAGGCTTTCCTAATTGGACTTGGCCAGAGACCCTTGGGACCACAATCCGACAAAGGCTCTCACTGAATCAAGGCAAGCACCGGGGCAAGCGCTTCATCCAAATTGTTAAATAATCAATGTGTTCCTATGGCAACGGCTACTCTGGCCTCTGCATTGACTGGAAGGAGCGGGCAGAGTCTGCCCTCCCTCGTTCATCTCTCTCAGGATGTACGCTGGTGATGACGCCATGACAGCGGTCCAGTCTAGCCACATACTAGAGTGGGATTAACATGCCCACCAAGTCCCATTTGGTTCTGTTCGAATCGCACGGCGTAGGTACCGGCTATTGTCAATCACACCATTTCTAAAGCCTCAACAATTGCAGCATTCAGTGCCAGAGAGTTTTTGGGTGTGACCGTGCTCCATATCAGCACGTGCTTGACATTTTAAACCATATCAATTTAATTTCTAAACATAACCCTTTATATAAAGGAGAGCTCTTGTTTCATAAAGAGCACACGGGACAATTATATAATAAAAAAAAACATGTTTCTTCAGTACTTAATTGTTTTATTCTGAATATTTTCTGACCTCGTTCACACACATTTTTAAGTAAATAATAATAAAAAATGGAAATAAAGTTTTTTTAATAATAATAATAATAATCATAATTTTAATGCACTAACTTTTCAAGATTTTTATATTACCCTCCCTGGATATTCAATAAAAATCAAAGTTGCATGAAGCTTGCACATACAATAATAATAATAATAATAATATATTATTATTATTATTAACATTACAATTATTATAATATTAAATTATTGTTATTATTATTGTTGTTATTATTATTGTTGTTGTTATTATTATTGCCAAATATTGGATTTAGTCTTTTTGTCAACTTGCTTTTATTTATTTTTTTGGAACTGACTGGTCATAGGTCTCATTAATCTGAGCTTATGCTGACAAAATTATCGACCTATTATGCTTTTTTCACAAACAAATGTAAGTGCATAAGCTCAGATCAATGTGACCACTGTGCTAATTGAAAGAAAACAAGGCGACAAAAAGATTCAATCCAAGATTGGTTATAATAGTGCATAATGAGAGATTTACAAGCAATTTTTAAAGGGCCGGTCACCAAATTAGGTGAAGGAATTTCAGCACAGTACAAGGGATGTGCGTGTGTGTGTGTGTGTGTGCGCGTGTGTGTGTGTACATGCAAACTTTGGTACTTTTGTGCTGGTTATTGAAAATAAATAAAAACAGTTGCAATGCCACCCCTCCAACTATATACATCCATATATATACCATATATCAAAAAATAGCATATATAACATTAGTCTGAAATCCTACATCCTTTGCTCACTTGATCCCATCATGAAGGTAGCGCTGTCAGATACTGTACCCTCAGATGATCCCTGCTTGATATAGAGACAAGTTATACTAGGGGAGCAAGCAATTCATTTGGAGTGTAAATAACTAATACTTCATGAGCTAAAAACTACAGCACACCTAGGAGGGTCTAGACCTAAAATTTAGAACCCACAAACAGGCAGCAGGTCTGTTAAGATAGGATTACAGAAAGAAAAGAATAAAACAATGCTAAATTCAAACAAGTACAACTTTACCTATATATAAATTGAATACAGCTTACAGATTTGGGTTTAGTTGATGTCCTAAAGCAAAAGCAGTGATTTTATGCTGAATATGTAGAGAGAAAACTAAGACAGAGAAGTAGCTACTCTTAGATCCTCTCTTGTTAAGCCTCAGTGGGTTTTATAAGCCACGCTGCAATTCAATCAATAAGACTTAATTACCATGCACCCAACATTGCTCAGGGACACCAGAAGGGGAAAGTCAGAGACGCAGGAATGTATGTGATAGAGAGGAGAGATGGACATCTGAAAGTTTGTACTCTTTTTGTTTGTACTCTAAAACAAGTACAAGCAGAAACATGTTGCAGGTGATTTAACACATATGGGAAAATGCAGAAATCAAGTCGGGACGGGTCTCAAAATGGCAGTGTTTTGGTAGCACTGACTGTAAATAAACTGAATAAAGTGTATAGTTTGGCCAAAGTGTATGAAAATTCAGTCATAATTTACATATCTTCATCTGTCACTGTCATTCCAAACTGGTATTCTGTTATTTTATGATGGAACATATAAATAAAAATAGTAACCGTAATATATTAAGTAATATTAAGTAATACAGTGAACATAATTAATTTGTTGGACTCTGAATACAAATATGGCTTAGATACTTGCCTCGGTAGAGGATCCCTGGTTTTCCAAGGTATCGGCATCGGCTGTCAAAAAAACAATATCAGTCGACCACTAGTGATAATGACAGATTTTTCATTTTGGGCTCTTTATGAATTGAATTACTGTGATCGTAAAGGGTCCTTAAACAGTCAGCAGTTTTATCTGTATCCTTTCTGCAAAGTTACTGAAGCATGTCCTGGCTGTGTGTTCTGTTTGGTCATGGTGAGCAGCTCCAAATGAGCCTCAGTGAGGTCACCAATCTGACCTTAATGATGATATTAAATATTACATGGGCTATAAATAACCCAAGCTAGCCCGAGTGTACAAACAAGTGTGCCTTTAGCGTCTACGATGTGTAATATATGGTGAGTTATGCAGCGTCAGTCTGACTAGCGGGAGCTGGTTGACGAGGAACACATCAGCAAAATACGAGTTAATAATTCAATCTACGCTGCCCTGTCTGATCACACTGTTGCCAGGTTACGTGAACCACTGCCGCAGCAGTGCTGTAATCATCTCTATCATTACACTGTGAACACAGCCTAAGTCACCATTCAGAGTGCTCTGCATTCTATCACAACAGGCTGAGAGAGAATCTGATGCAGTGATGCGATACGTCACTGCGTCTGCTGTGGAGATTTATACTAAAATGCTACCGTACTTCATTACATTCATATAGAATGAATGAAACGAATAACAAGTGCTGTTTTGAGTCCAATGCTCGTTTCTTCTCTGCTACTGGCTGGTTGCTACCCCTTGTTGCTAAGCTGAGAGCTGTGCCCACTCTTCTGCGTGCTGTCCTGTGCCAAGAACAAGGAATATATTCAATCAGAATTTTTTTCTTTTTATTTGAAATCTGTGTTGTCTAGCTGTCATTACGAGAAATGTGACTTCAGGCATTTTAATGTGAGAGTTCACAACAAAATGCAAATCCTGCCATCATTTATACTCAAATTGTACCAAGCAAAAATGAATTTCCTTCAAGGAACACAAAAATGAGACATTTTTGATGAATGTCCATGCTTTTCTTTTCCATACAATAAAAAAGGATGTTGACCAGGTACTGCCAAGCTTTAAAAAGGCCAAAAATTACCTACTTAACTATATTCCAGGTATATAATATAATACAATATAATATAAAAAAATCATATCAATAACATTCCAAATGTGCCAAGCTTTAAAAAGGACAAATAACTTAAATTACCTACTTAACTTGTGCATATATATATATATATATATATAAATAGAAATTATGTATCTATAATTATTATAATTATTTAATATTGATAAAAAGTTATGTATATTCCAGTGAAATACAAACACATTTGTCAAAGCAACTCTCCTCAGTCATTAAAGGGGTCATCGGATGCCCATTTTCCACAAGGTGATATGATTCTTTAGGGTCTTAATGAAAAGTCTATAACATACTTTTGTTAAAATTTCTCAATGGTAGTGTAAAAAACACCTTTTTTACCATGTCAAAATCAGCTCTGTTTTTAGGAAGCCATTCTAGTCCATGTTGCTTTAAATGCTAATGAGCTCTGCTGACCCCGCCCCTCTCTTCCATGATGAGCAGTACTGTTTACTTTAGCCGCGAAACTGGCTAACTAGCACGTTATTAGGAAAGATGATTTGCATAGATTCATGAAAAAATCTTATCCTCACTTCTGTAGATGAAGCTGGATCACTCATGATTCGCACGAACATAGACGCATTTAGGCAGATTGGGGATCATAGCATTCCCTTCAAAACTAAAGTAACGTTAATCCTCTGCTTCTTCAGCGGCTCAGATGTCGAGAGTTAATGACGACTGCTGTATTCATTACTACATCCAACAACAAAACACCTCAGTCGCTTAATCTGAGACATTCTTGTCTTCCCCTGCACCGGAGTCGACACAATGGCGGACAGCTCTCAGCTCACTCAGGGCGGGTCTAAGGTAAAATGGACTTGTCAATCAACTATCGTAGGAGGGGCCTGTACAGAACTACGTCGTTCTGACAGGAATCTCAGAACAGCCTGATTTGAGAAAGGGGATTTTAAAATAGGGATTTTTATGATTATAGGATGGATGTGTACACACACTTCCAACACACATTTATGTTCAAACAACCTGTAAAGTGAATTTTGCATCCGATGAACCCTTTAAGACTTGTATTTTAAATTAAGTTATTAAGTTATTGTATAAGTCTTAATGAACCAGCAAAATTATTTAAACCAGACTTACTACCTTACACAGTTTTGTTAGTAAGTTAAGTACACATTTTTGTAGTGCACTTGTTTCAAAAGACATGAGGGTGAGTAATTACAATCTTCATTTTCAAGTGAATTTTATTCCTTCATGAACTGCAATATTGACTGTAATTTTCCATGTAGCGAATGTCTATGAGACATCAGCTTTGCTCTGGCAGGCCTCATCCTCTCACATCATGACCTTGCTGCGTGTTGCATCTCCAGCAGTCACTCTGGCGATCCATAACGCCCTGTGCAGCAGGCAAAAGTGCAGCAGACGTGATTCACAGGCTCAGACATTACTGTCTCTGTAAGCTTTTCCTGCGAGCAGCTCAGGCCACCTGAAGGCAGCACAGAGTTGAGCACAGACACAGTTGGCACCGGAGCAGCGCCGGGGTCACAGAGAACGCAGTAAAATCCTTTGAGAGCTGTGTTAAAACAACAAACACAGATGACAAAGGGCAACTCTGACTCCATGATCTCTACATTTTTCCAAGTCATGACTATGGGATCAGGGCTACATCCCTGTACTCCATCCCGCCCACATCGCTCCATTCACTTCATGTGCCTGCCTTCAGTTTGGCTGACCAATTTGTGTAGGTGTCGAAAGTGAAGAATTACAGTAAGTAGGACAACGGCAAGAACGACAGCAGAAAAACAAGTGCTGTGCCACTACTTTCTGTGCGCAATTATGAATACATTCATGAGGACGTTTATCCATATGCTAGTGTATTTACTGCCAAATAGCAGTGAAAAGAGGCTTTGTTTTAAATGTTTGTATCACATCAGGAATTGCCAAAACAATCTGCCTCCCACAGAGAGGCCAGATTTGCAGTCTCTTTTGCACACCTTGGACAGGAGACAGAGAATAACTGAACCCCCATAGTGAAGATCTCCAGTGTGATCGGAGTGACCGTCACTGACTTTCACATTTTTATCACGCCCACTGATCTGAGGACACACAGACCGTTCGCAATCAAAAGTGGAGGAACTGTTCGTACGATGCATTGAGAATATTATTCAGTCCATCAGAGAGGTGACGTGGGCCGGGTGTTATGGTTAGGTAAAAGGAAAGTATATACTGACTTCTAATATCAGCCTATTTCACACATGTAGAGACACAATTTTATTTTGTTCAGAGCCATTTACAGTATTCACCATCTATTTCTGTTATGTAATAACCTGGTCCATATGGAGAAAGCACAAAACTGAGCAGAAAGCTTTGCAAATTTCCACAGAATTGGAACATCTGACATTCACACATTTCCACACAAACTCCCTTGTGTATTAGTTTTTAAATATTTTGTTTCTGCTTTAACATGTTTAATGGCTGCATATCACAAAATAAAATCAGCACAGAAAATTCCAAAAAATTAATAAATAAATAAATATATAAATAAATCCATCTTGCCTGGCAATAAAAATATAAAAGTCCTTATTTTATTAATTTGTCAAGATACTATGCAAACTGATGTACAGTCACAGATATATAGAGTATTTTAATTCAACTGTATTTTAGAGTCAGAACTACCCATTTTATAGAACATGCATTTCCTTTCAAATATTTGGAGTCAACAAATAGAAGAGGTCGTACCGCCAAACACTCGTCCAAAAGTCCAGTATAGGCCAATAATATAAGGTGCGTAGATCCAAAAAATACAAAAGGTATAAAGACGAAGGAGATCCACACTCATCCAAATTTAGCCCACTCATTGGAAATTTTGCTTATTGTATATAAAAACTGATTCTAAGAACTCATGAGATTTTTATTGGTATATATGTCTATGTATACTTTTTTGATACAGTTGTATATGGATCATGTTGGATGATTTGTAAATGTATTTGTTGTATTTGGATATATGTATTTTTTGAATCTTTGTGATATTAAGTGTATTACGGTAATACATGTTTTAATGAGCGCAGGTGTTTGCTTGGTAGCACATGGCACTGAGGAAGAGTTAATACCCGAAAACGTTTTGCACTTTTTTGCTCTATATGGTGACCTCTGAATGATAAATTATATAAGCCTTTTGGGCTAAATTTGGATGAGTGCGGATTTCCTTCATCTTTAAATATTTGGAGTCAGCAAGATTTTTCATTTTTTAATCTTTAAAAGAAATTAATATTCAGCACGGATGGATTGAATTGATCAAAAATCCCAATAAAGACTTTTATAACATTACAAAACATTTCTTTCAAATAAATTATGCTCTTTTGAACTTTTTATTTATCAAAGAATCTTGAAAAAAAATAAAATCCCAGTTTCCCCAAAAATATTAAGAAGCATGACATTGATAATAATAAGAAATGTTTCTTGAGCAGCAATCAACATATAATTATTTTTGAATGATCATGCGACACTGAATACTGGAGTAATGCATAAAATCAGATTAAATCGTAAAATTTCATTATTGTTTTTACTGCATTTCTGATCAAATAATGCAGCTTTGGTGAGCATATCTTGCAAAAAAAATAAAAAAATCTCAGTTTTTTGAATAGCGTATTAAGCAGACCTATTTATTCAACTTTCAACCAAGTAAGCAAGGCTCACACAAAAAACACTCAAATAAAGCCAATCAAAACGGCGAAGGATTTATGATTTGAAAGGAATGACATTATGAAGATGACTAGAAACGTATTATTACAGTAAATCATGAAAGATGGGATTCTGTCTGTCATTAGTGAACAATAAAAAACAATCTCCACAGAGATCAAATACCTCAAAAGACCAATCAAACACAATCAGACTAAATTCTACATGTGCACCCAGGTCACTTGTTCAACAGATCCAATGTCAATTCAAGCTAACAACTCTCGTACGTTGTTCAAAGACTTTTTACTTGGGTTTGAGCTTTATTTAATAACTCATAAACCAAAAGTAATTACATAAATGACTCTTGCTCATTACTCCATATTCTCAGTGGACGGTTTGACGAGAGAATGCTCAGATGATGTAAATTGTATTTAGTGCTGTCAAGCAATCAGCCTTTTTAAACAGACACATGCTGGGAGGTTCATACATTCCCCATAATTCATGACATTAATCACCTTTCCTTACACTGAACAGTCATAGAAAATGCAAAGTGCTGCTCTTTTACAGGGTTGTGTCGGGAGGTTCAAAATGTCACGGCGGCCTCACGTCCCCTGAGGTTAAAGCATTAAAAATTTGGCATGCTGTCACTGCTTCAGCGAGGAATGTTCTGTGAATGACCACACACAGTCAGCCCAACACCAATGGCAAAAGTGATATTAGAGTGTTCATGGTAAGCAGACCTCTACTGTGTCATTCTCTCAGGTTCAAACGCTGGCCCTCGCCATCACGAGCTCTGCAGCGATTCTGATGAGCATATGCAGTGCTTGGATTTGGCTGATTATATAATTGGAATTTTAATGTGGAATATTAATCCACTGAGGGCCCACATTCAGTTTTATAAGCTGGCTGATCAGGATCTACTAGAGCGACTCCAGCAGCCTATTCAAAGCGCGGCGACTCTCTGTGTTACACAAGCCACACACTCCTGTAAGCCAGTATACTAAAATAGTGCAAACTCACAATATAGTGGCATTCCCAAATATTATTATGGGGGTTAATATGCAACGAGATTATCCTGCAGTACACTAAAGAGCTTACGTAAGCGTTCATGAATGTACGTATGCGTTTTTGTGAGTGGAGGTCAGGTTTTACCATTATTGTGGGGACATTAAAATAATAAACCTAAAATCACCTACATTTTTGGGAGTCGCCAAGTGCTCCCACAAAGAAAACGGCTTAGTAAATGTACTGAAATAATGTCACAAATAATTCTAGCTGATATCAGATTTCACGTAATAAATAGCAGATATTAAAATGCTACAATACCTAGTATAAATATATATATTTTATAATGTACTACAAAGTGAAAAATTAATATTAATTTTGAGATTTACTAAAGATTTTATGTAACAGTATTACATTATTATCATTTTTAAATAGGCCTATTTCAATTTAATGAAAATGTTAAATGCAGTCTTTAACTGATTATTAAATGAAGGTCATCTAAATGTCAAAAATCAATATCACTGCCATGCTAAATGATGTTTAGTTCAAATACTTATTATATTTAAAATGTATAACAATCAATCATGCTATATTAATCAAACAAGATTAATATAACATCAGCGCTAATAGAGCAAAGAATGCTTTAAGAATTGCTTTAATGGGTGCTTTCTTTTTGTTTTGTTTTCACTCTTCTGTTTCCCAGTACAGCCACACTGTCACGAAGTTGCGATGACTAATATCAAATAATAAAGCTTTTTAGGTCTGCAAGACAAAAATACAGCAGAAGCATCTAGTGTGTGTTTTAGCATCTCAGCTTCTTGCCAACATGTCACAAGTTTCTGTGGGTTTTGCAAGCAGACTGTTAGATATATACATGCATGTTAAATACTGTAGTATTGAAATAATTTAAGGTTGATAATTTAAATTAAATGAATTAATTTGAAATGCTGTGATTTTAAATTAACTGTAGTAATGTCCCAAACTGACGGTAATGGATCACGAATAAAAAGAATAATAAAAAAAACAATCAGATCAAGCATTTCCTTGAAAGTACATTGGCAATCAACCTGCATGCACCTATATCAACACTCTACCTTTAGCTCTTGCTGAGCTGTAAATGAATTAAGACAACCCCTCCGTAAAACTCAAGTGTTAAATCAAACACAGAAGCGCTGCCTGCAAACCATGTAACGGCGGGCCGATAATCCAGCACGTTATCTGTACTGGCTCGGCACAACCCTCTTCTATCTGTGGCCTGAGGCAGCTGGGACTCTCAGATATCAGGGATGTTCTGCTTGATTCGTATCTCTCTGGAGAGGAAGCGTGAGTGAGCAAGTCTGTGTGCGAGTGGATATATACATGCAAACCATTATTACTCCATCCAGCCAATGTCCAATGAAGCTAATGCAATGTGTTAGAAAAGCGTAACAGCTTTAACCTCTAGAGGGCCAAAGATCTGATTAAAAAACTGGATTACATTAGTGTGCCCTGACATGAGTCACTATGGGATGCATGTAGCCTGAACACTCCCAATTTGAGAGCCGAATAAGGCAAGGTGGAATAAACGCTGCATATGAAAATTGAATTAGTGATACTTAATAATAACATTAATAGTGATATTCACAAAGGAGGAACACAGAACCAGTAACCCTACGTAATTAAACTTTGATGCGTAACTCGTCCCACACGCTTGCGCTACAGACATAAATGATGCTTCAAATCACGCAGCTTGATGATGAGAGATGTGCTATTTACTAAGTGATACATTTTTCAAAACAATCCTCGACCTCTGATAAAATGGATTTAAAGAATCCCCCAAATCTCCAGAGTGAAGGAGGACATTGTCTCAGAAAATTTTCAAATCTAGCTACTTTACATAACGATTAACATTACATACATACTACCAAACTTTGATATATTTTCATATCCATTTATATCGATCTAAGTATACGATGTTTGATAGTGATTTATCAAAGTTGCCAAAGAGATACATACATACCATCTCATATATATTATATAAAATCTCTCTTTTTACAATATGTATTTGTATCAACTACAGACAAAACAAAGGTTCTGTGCTGATTTTAAAGGTGCAAGAGTGATGGTGTAATTACAGCTGCTTTTTATGCACATCCTTTTAGGGAGAAACAGAGACCGACAACACTTAACTGCTTTAGCAAACAGTGTTAAAGCAATGTGCATAAAGGTTCTCTGAAAAAAGATGCCATTTTGGAGGCTGTGAAGAAACTTTTGAGGGGAAAAGGGATGAGAACAAGATGGTTAAAACACTACGAAAATTGGAAACGTCCAGAAAATGGCTGAAGGGCTACTTAGATAATGCAGCAATGAGAGATGACACACAGAGCATCTCTGCATGCAAGAAACGCTCTTTACTCGCAGTCTCATACAAACATTATCTGGGTGGGATGAAAAAGCTGATAAATTTGCATACAAATCAGCAGTTTTTCTATTTTTAAAAGCCTCACTTAATGCAATAAACATATTTTTATATGACCATTGAAAAAAATCAGGTGCTAAATAACATTTTTAAGTTGGGAAATTACATGCATACATTTCACATTATATTTCTATAGTCAATATAAAGTGAAATACTGCTTTCCACAATTTTTCAGTGAAGTAGTTAAGATATAAACTAGGGTGCATTTCTAGTTGCATTTGCTGTAGATTTGTATTCCAGTTAATGCTGTCACTCCAAATAACCTGACAGCATTTGTGCCAAATACATTTTGTGAAAGTATTTCAGCTTGTTTTAAAAACAAATTGTCAAATGTTAAAAGTGGAAAGCTGTAACTGCAAGCTATTTCAATGTGATAGCCTTAAATGTAGATTTTATGAGTGTGGCTCCCAAAACAACACACAAAGTTCAACAATCAATTCAACCTTACAGTTGGGCCTGCCTATGCTAAAAAGATAACAACATTTTTGTAACACATTTGAATGTTTTCTTTAATTACTATACCTTTAAACAGTCGGTATACAGTAAGTCTCACAACACTGCACAGCAATGGTTCTCGACTCATTTCAATATAAATAATCAAACGGTCAGCAATAATCAAAAATGACTCACTGTTTATCGAGTGAGAATAAATCTTATCGATTAGTAGTGATTCATGAATCTTTCATTCACAAATTTTCACAAATTGGACATCAAGGGTCACACTGTGCAGAGTTACTCTAAAGATAATGATAAAGATAAAGGGGAAGTCGTGGCCTAATGGTTAGAGAATTGGACTCGTAATCGAAAGGTTGCGGGTTCGAGTCCCCGGCCGGCAGGGATTGTAGGTGGGGGGAGTGAATGTCCAACGCTCTCTCCACCCTCAATACCACGACTGAGGTGCCCTTGAGCAAGGCACCGAACCCCCAACTGCTCCCCGGGCGCCGCAGCATAAATGGCTGCCCACTGCTCCGGGTGTGTGTTCACGGTGTGTGTGTGTGTGTGTGTGTGTGTGTGTGCATTTGTTCACTACTCACTGCTGTGTGTGTGCACTTGGATGGGTTAAATGCAGAGCACCAATTTCGAGTATGGGTCACGACTTAAAAGACTTAAATAATTATTAACTGATACCTCATCACTAAATGAAACCTGATAAAAGAACATTTCGGCACACAAATATTTTTCCCATCTGTCATTTGTCAATCATTTCCCACATTGTAATTTATTGCTGTAATTTTACTCACTGGTCGGAGCCTCAGCACAAGGTATGTTACACTACATCCCTTGAAATTAATGAAAGGCAATGAACACAAGCAATTCTGTGCATAGAATATTCTAGGTCTGCAATCGCTGTACGCTCACAAGTGAGTCCACAGCAGAGGTAAAAGCCAAAAAGTTCTAAAATTACGAGCACTGGAAAGCTCAAAAGCTCTGTTAACAGCACCCACAGACTCCCACAACACACAGAGAGAGTCAGAGGCTCGTGGATCAGCACTCTCCAGTTATTGATTGTGATGCATGCAGATTCTGTGATCTCGTGTGGGAGTTTTAACGCCGGCCGGCGCAAAATGCAGCCACTGATATTTGAAGCATCACACAGGGAGAGGGGAAGAGTAACGGCACAAAAGAGGGAATGACTGTGCAAGCTCTCTAAAAATAGGCTCTAAAATTCATTGGGATGTTAGGATCTTAAACTGAAGCAGCAGGGAGGGCTTTGTGACAATGCTACAATAGCAAGCGACGCTTGTGCCGTGGCTCTCGGTGGCATGTGTACATGTCTGCCTTCCTTGTCAGCATGGTGGATGCATCCAGAACTGAATAAGATGAGTAAGCTGACCGCTATTCTTCTGTTTTCCAGGACAGCAAAAACAAGAAATGAAACAAAGCAGGTGAGCAAACAAATAAACAGCCCTCTCGACTCCCCACCCCACGTGTGGCACAGAGCGGAGCAGGGAATCTGCGTTCCAACAGGGCCGCCAGCTGAGAGCATATGGCTGACAGGTCAATGGCCATGAGCAATACAGTCACTCACATTAACACCCACACAAATGTATTTATATGGGGAAAATATCACAATGTTTAAAGCTCACGCAGTGGGTTAGTGCACAGAAACATCCTGCTGCAGGTCAACGGATGACTGGAATCTTAATAACGTGCTTCGTTTTTCATTACGAGATCCAAAGATTAACAGACAAGCAATTTCTTCAACTCTACAAATGTCATAAACAAACTTAGGGCTCGACAACAAGAGTGGCCTGATGGCTAGGGGACAACATGAGACCAGCTGACAGAACCGTCGCTTTCCCTTCTCAGGTCAGTGCTGCGTTGGCACTACTTCTTTTGTTTGTTGATCATATTCATGTACTTTTTAGTCTTGCAATCTTGCGCAATTGGTTTTCTGTGATGTATTGAACACTCTGTTGTACATTCTGCCCATTTAAATAAGAATAATCTACACAAATGAGGATATATTGAAATATTTTACACTGCTTGCCACAGTGCATTTGTGAAATGGAAAGCTGCATCATTTTTAATTCCATTTATTCCAAAGTAAAAACCTAGAAAATTATTTGGTCTTAAAAAAAGAATAGTTAATAATTTGTGGTGGGGCAAAAATATTGATGGAAATTATTTCAAACCTTACATAATACCAAAACATCTTACATAATAACAAAACTAACACGCACTCTTGAGTACAAGACCACAACATGTGATTTTTGTTTCTTTGTCACAATATTCAGATAACACAACAGACATTTTTATTATCATTTCCTCAACAGTGGTTTCTTTCACTGGAAGGATAGATAATAGAATAACAGGCAAGCAGCCAAAGATATAAAATGAATGGCCATCAGAAGTGGGATTGTTTAAGAACATACAAGTTCTATGCATATATGCCAGACTTCATCACAGATCAAACCAAACATCTATCACACCGCAAGTCCACTAGTTTCCATAAAAACAGTCAACTATCTCTTTAAAGTTTTCTCAGGGACACATCTTTACCCTCTTTCAGTGTATAAAAGCCAACTCTAAAAGTATGCATAAATATTGCAGTGTGCCCTCTCCTCTGTTTTATAGTGCATTTGCAGTGATTATCTATGCGCTCCTCCATCGTTTTTTTATAGGCTGAGTACATTTTGTTTTAAGAACAGGTTTATGAAGGCTTGCGTGCGTGTGTGTGTGTGTGTGTGTGTGTGTGTGTGCGTGTGTTTGTGTGTGGGGCAAATATTTTTGAGTAGGATGATAGATTGATGGATTGCATTCAGTATCCTTGAGCCTTCTGACAACTGATACTTAATCAGCAGTGAGAAGGCCGAGAAACAACGCACTCTAACAATCACTTACTGAGCAAATGTGGTAGGTTTTTCAGCCTTGTAGATCTCTAGATCAATAACATAATGCTGTAAATGAAATGAACTATAGGATGTGGTCATCTTCCTGGCCAGGCCAGCTGCTTCAATAGCTGCATATGTGTGTGTAGAGTAGGATACTGTGATATAGTGAGAAGATAATATCACTGATCAGTGCATGCACAATGTAGTAAAAAATCATTTTGTGAAGTTCTGCGTGTCAAGGTAACTGTAGCGTCAGCAAATAAAAATGCTGTCATGAAGATGCAAGATCCTGTCTGTAAAATGTCACTGAATTCAGCTTTCTCTCTCGGGCAGCAGGATTTCTAGCCTTCTTGTCGCTATGGCAACACCTAAAGTTAATTGGGTACCTATGCAGTGTTGGGTACAATCAAACACTGTTCTCCTCAAGATCATGTTTCCATTTGAAGGAACACACTTTGAGTATGAATTGTGGCACGTCTTAGTTATCTCATTTACCAAATGTCCTATACTATACAGTAAAAGCATATGACAATGTCAATAATTGTCAGTGCCAAGAATGTTTTGATGAATGTTGCACAATGGAATTTGCCTCATCTTTGTACATATCAACAAAATTAACAATATTTAATGCACTAGGCCTATACTGTATCTTTTCCTAATAATTGCAAAGTAAAATTTAGAATATTTTCCGATGAGATGCGTACAATAGAATAGAATAAAACAGAATCTACCTTACATTAATGGGATTTACAAACATGATATTTAAGATTTATTGAGATAAATAAATAAATATAATAAAAAATAATAACAAAAATAAATACTTCAAAAATAAAAAAATATAAAATAAACACAAAATATAAGAGCACAAAATCTATATATTAATATATATTACACATCTATTTTCTCATTTAATCTTGTAGTATTTTGTCTTCACATATGTGGCCATAAATTCTCAGTTCTCCAGAAGGACATATATTGGTTTTGGTGGAAAGAGGAGTGTCTCGCGGGACCAACCCTAAACTGGTCTCGTCTGGAATGGATGAGGTAAGCCTTATCTTCCTCCACAACATAACCCCCATCCCATTTCCTTTCTGCAACCCAAAACCCCACATTACAAATGAAAATCCAATTTGTTAAAATCTCTCACAAACCCAGCCTCTTCTCAGATGAATACATTACTGTCTATGCTGATGTCTCAAGCTCGCAATCCATCCGTAAGCGCTCACATATGCTAGCCCTGCTCCTGATTTATGACATGCATAATCAACTGAGGAACTTGGCTTACTGCTGAGATCACAAGAGCACAGAATATCACCTCTGATATAGCAGGGTGCACCATTAATGAGATGCTTTATAAAAATAAAAAAAAGCTGAATGTATTCCTTGCATTCTCTTGCACTGAATACACTGTGATGCCAGGCTTCATACTAATGAATGCAAATACTTGATCAAGATATATTTCTCATATTGGCTACACTGGGCATCTGCAAGAGGAACCATTAAGACGTTGCATCGCACGTAACCTAAAATGGATAAATGTGATTCTTAAGATGTGCCGTTAATCTTTTTTGTGGATAATCTGTTTTGATGGAAATGTAGTTACATTAAAAACTTAAAAAGGGTTCTTATTCTACCTTCAAAGATTCTTAATTTCTATATTGCTGTTTGAAGAAAGTCCTTAGACATGAAGCTAATGGTCATGTCATGCAGTAGTTTAAGTAATATATAAACAAATTTACCGTCCGCTCTCATAACCTCCCAGTTGCAACTGTCCAGGATACTGGATAAAGGTGTTTTTGATGGCATATGGCAACAGTTATGCTGACAAGAGCTTCTACACAATGCACTGGTCATTTAACTTACTAATCTTACAAATAAAATTTAAATTTATTGATGTATTTATAAAAACATCATATATGGCAGCACATGACAATGATGCTCCACACCAAATCATTCGGCTAAATCTTTTTTTAAAGGTTTTAAATAATAATTTTTACAAAAAATTCAATGTTTGTCTTTATAGAATGCACTATGTGAAAAAAAAATATTCTACATAATATAATAAAATGTGAGTAGCATTTTATACAGTGTCCATATTACCAAATTACACAGTACCCAAGTTAGGACAATTACAACAGGGCTAACAAAAACAATGTGTCATTTGCTCCAGGAAATAATTACATATTAAATGCCTGTTGCTTATTAATATTATTCACTGCTTCACTCATGAAATGACGCAAGTGTAAGAGCTATTAAATATCCATTTTTAATTCTTCAATTAATATTTTATCGAATAAAATACTGAATGTAGTAGACACAAGAAATATGCTATGCTTGCTTTACTGATGAATATAAATGTTTTATAGTTCCCCTGCTATGTAATAGGCAGCATTTAACATGATTTATTTGTTAAGTTTCAAATCTCGGGAGGACTGAGGAAGATAATGATCTATGAATCATCTATAGTAATGGTTGATCTTATGAATGAGACAATGAGAAGCTAAAAAACAGCATCCATTTGTCTTTCTAATTGTAATGCAGCCAGAACACATACTGTCACATATATTTCAACACCATTTCAACCTGGTCCATATGTTTGCATCTAAAAGGATGAGTTAACAAAAAAAACATCCTTCTTGATATGATGCAGACGCTTCATCTCTAAGATGGAGGCTGTCTGTATCGCAGCTGGGGGTAAGAGCCGAGGACATCTGAGGAGTAAAGCCTCTCTTAAAATCTGCTCCTTCATTCCCACAGATTTCTTCAAATACACTTCAACATATGTGATGCACGCAGCTCCTGAGCACACATACACTGACAGACAGGCGACCGAGCAGGATGTGGAGTATAATTTAGCATATAGCCCCATCGAGAAGTTAATATTAATATAAAGAAATCACAAAAACTCAACTGAAAAGCATCCAGCACTAGCAAGAACAGTACATATGCATCACCTCTAGATATCTTCATTTACTTACAACAGGCACATATATCAAAAAAGTATAATATTCTGTCAAAATTCGAACATCTTGTGTTAAATGATGTAAGGGGCATTTGTTATTTAACACTAATCATAACAATGAGATTGTGCCATAAAGCTCAAGAGCACAAAATGATAAATTGGTGCCTGGAGGAAACTGACGGTTCATTCTGAAGATACCTAGTCCTTTCACACACATCCCTTACTTTGACGAAGAAATGTTCTTGTCCTCCAACAGCTGACCATGTCTTTTGAGACTACCTCATCAAATATCTACTGAATTAATGCAGAGAATAATCTTGAAACCCTATTAGTATTTATTGGTCAGATTGTGTATGATTCACCACTGCACATTGTTTTTCTAACATTTTAGACGACTCTTTCCTAATCATCCTTTTCCATTCTGTTAACATTAACTTTTCACAATCCAATCAAACTCAGATTAATAAAATTAAGTATAGATAAAAAAAAGTCTTGTCCTACATTTTTTCTCATTCAGTATCCAGTTTCACACATCAGAAATACATCAAATGAGTTGTGAAAACTGGTTCTATGTTCATTTTAAAACCAATGAACAAATTATGAATATACAATATTGCTTTAAAGTCGAACTGTGTTGTTTTTTTAACATTTAAATACATTCTCCATACATACAAACGCTCCTATTAAAGGAAAAAACTAAACACTGTAGTGCTTTCAACATTAGGGGAAGGATCTGTTTTGGTTTCCCAATGGGGAATGTTAAAAACAGTTATTTTCTGTTTGGTGTTGCTGGTGGTGCAGAAACCCCACACACTTCACCAACGCAGAGCTGAAGCGATGGGGTGATGCAATTTGGCCACAATAACATAGTGGGAGAAAACCGATCTTTTGATTTGCCACAAAACGAACGAGAATCTTCTACATGATTTCACCCGGATGAATATAAAATATTCTGCAGATACGAATGTGTTTATATATAATACACACTGAGAGTGCTAGAAAGCAATAAATGTGGCCTTACAGAAAGTCGGGGGCAAACGCTAACACACAAATTCACAGCTTCTCTCTCAAAGCGTCTCCTCTTGCAGCTCCACCAACTGCCTTCTCTTATGTAACCCACTCTGTTTCCTCAACCAGCCTGTCTTTATTGGCTGATTTCTCTCTTTTCCACATTGGCACTATCACCTCTATTACCACCACTTTCCTGTGCCGTTTTGGTGATTGCCACCCCCCATCAATGAGGAACGTTTTCCCCCTTTTTACTGCTCAACCCTCATTCTAAGCCGAAATGCATTCAAATTTTCCCCAGAAGCGATAGCCTTGGCAAATGAAACACATCCACAAGGCCTTCAAAAGATAAGTAAAGCCTCTTTAATAATCTTGACAGGCAACAGCCTGGCCAGAGGAGGAGAAACCAGCCAGATGATCCATGGTCTCCTCCTCACATACGAGAAGCTTTAATAGTGTCATTGTCCTATATACCTCTGTTAAACAATTTCCTTCTCATTAATTAAACATACACTCCATCAATATGCCCGAGGAGTGCTCGTGCCTATCAGGTATTGCATTTGGCGCACGGGAGAAGATATATGCTTGATTTATTTCACATCTCTATACGCCATACATCAAAACGAGAAGGAAATGATCGCAGAAATAGAGAATAAACAGGAAATGTCACATCTTAAGGGTTCATTTATTCGGTTTATAGCAAATGCTGCCAAGAACACATGCATAATTCATGATTAAAACAAAAGCGAATGAGTGAAAAACCGCACTGCTTTTGACTGATGCCTCTCCCATCCTCTGAACGGAGGCAGAATTAGTCAGCTCCTTGCTCACGCCTTCCCTCCCTGCGCTTGGTGAAATTTCACCCTCGCTGCCACCGAGATCTCACCCTCCATTTTCTCTGCGTCTCCGCTGCTCTCTCTGCGTTCTCTCTCCCTCGGCCATGCACAAATACCAATAAGAACCTGTGCACTCACACACACCCCCACACCGTAGACATGCATGCACACTGAAGGCACAGAGCATGCATGCAGGCTCGTTCTCACACGAGAGCCTGCTTCCTCCATTTTATACATTCAGACAGACCCTTCCCCCATCCCTGCTGCCACTTACACACACACACCTCACTTAATTACAGCTTCTGCTCCCTGGTTCGGTTTGAATATGAGGTTAAAATGCAGCTAGAACAGTCACAGACAAAAAGTGTATATTATACTTCAAAAGACGCGTCGGCTCTCAATGAGCGACTTGAACAGCTGACTGGAAACGAATGAGAAACGTCCACACACACATACATAAAACATCCACACCTTCACCACACAAATCTAGAATCCGTTACTTGCTGGATATTAGATTTGATCATGTGTTTTGCCTGGTCAGCAGTGTTGGCAGGTCACTGCCATCCTTGAATTAAATTGGCGGAGCTACATGCACTTGTTGCGTGGTCACAGCGGCCCTGTCAATCCTTGTCAGATGAGGGTTTAGATAAGTATGTACGTAGGGGATTGATGAAACCATAAAGCACTGAAGGAGCAGTAAATACATGAAGATTAAACTCCTTCTCTGCAAGAATCAATCTTGACGAGCATACTGTAAGATTACAGCACATGCAGTATGAAAGGATCAACATTGGATGAATCCCTTGAAAAAACGATGCATCTTCTAGCAGCTACAGGGGAGCTTTCTGATTCTGCTCAGTTTCAACCTAGCGAGCACATATACACCGACTGCCTACCGCCTGCTGCCTACTCTCAATGCCCCCAGCGGCACAGAAACGGCATTTACCTGGTCGTACCAGTCCCGGTTGGAACAGGTGCACTCGGGCCACCATCCTCCTTGCCCTCCTGAGTTGTTACCGTTCACCTTGGGGCCGCCCTTGGATTGACTCTTGGGGTTGGGGCCTCCAGGACCCCCAGCTGACATCATTTTCCCTTTACTTCTTCCCAATGTACCCCCTCCACCCATTCCCCCTCCTCCGCCTGAGGTTTGGGGCGGTAAAGTCTGGCCGCCTCCATAGCCAGCCGGGTATCCGTAGGGTTCGGGCTGCCAGTCTCCATATGCCGGGGCGTCCATCCTGCGCAGGGCGGCCATGCGGGTCACTTCATAGCATTCTGGGCACTTGCAGCAGTGGTGATGTTTGTGCATGCTGGCTAGTTCACACGGTGCGGCGTTCTCTGTCTCTTTCTCACTCACTGCTGCTGCTGCCTGCTCAGATCAAACGCAGCGCGCAGTGCAGCTCGGCTCACGGAACGGCAGCAGGAATCTTCACCAACCCTGTTATCCTCCTCTTTGTTCCTCCCGATCGAGAAAAAGATGAGACGAGGAGGTAGCAACAGGGCGATGAAAAATAGAAAAAGCTTGGTGGTCTTCCTCCGGTCGATGCAAAAGGTTTGGAAATATAATAAAAATAGTGTGTATGATCTCGGAATCAGAGACCAGCCCCGATGGTAGAGTTCTCTTCTTGCTTCTGTTGGTTCACAGTGATACGTATATAAATTCATAGATATATATATTCATTTGTTTATATATGTATATATTTACACACACACAAATACATATAAAAATATTGATATAAACAGACAAGCACAAATAAAGTTATATACAGGTATATATGTATACATATATATATATATATATTTCTATAAATATTGATATGCGTGTGTACAAATATATATATATATATATATATATATATATATATATATATATAAACAATTTCTATATATATAAATTATATCCGTGATCAAATCTTCCTCTGTATGTCTCTGCTTGCCAGATTTCTTCCTTCTGCGTTTCCTCCTGCTTTGGGAAGCGTTTTCTTGCCGTCTTTCTCTCACTCTTTTCCCAGCCTGCAGAGAGGAGCTGAGCACTGGATTGACTCTCAGCCTGCTTGCCCTAGATGTGGATTATACGGAGGGATGCAAGCAAGCGAGAGAGAGGGAGAGAGAGAGAGAGAGGGAGAGGGAGAGAGAGAGAGAGAGAGAGAGGGAGGGAGAGAGAGAGAGAGAGAGAGAGGGAGGGAGAGAGAGAGAGGGAGATGCGTAGCAGCATCCCTCCAGCACCTCAGCCCTGACAGCCACAGCCAATCAACTCACAGCACAGCCATCAGCAGCAGCACCAACACAGGACTGACTGCTTCAGTGACTGCTCTTAAAGGGCCAGCGCACCTGAAAATCAGCCAGCACACAGAGCTCGAATGGAGACGCAGCTCCACGGCTTCACTGTAAGAAAGACTGAAGACCTGCCTTGAGGGTTTATACTGGAGACGGGCTACATAAGGGGCTGATGGTTGACCAATGTTTTAATTTGTGAATTAGGTTCAATTGTTAATTTACTTTAGAATAAAATAAACCATACACTTTGGACACTACAAACTAGCAATGAAAATGTGTAAAATGCTTGACGATAAACTCCAAGAAATACTGCGCTACATCAAAAACCAAAAAATATTTGTCTTCAAAGAATAAAACATGAATGAAAATAACATTTGATATAATTTTGCAGACCTATAGCTTTCAACTGCTAGCTGTCTCACAGTTATGTTCTGTCAAAACACATTTGTATTCTTAAATGAATATAGCCAAAAGGAATGATCGGAGAAAATCTGCTCCACATTTTTAAAGTGAGACTGTTCTCTGCAATATTTCCTGTTAGTTTTCTACTAACATCTTTTTATATATAATTGTCAGCACTTTCCCTGCTTATTTATGGGACAACGCTTCGCTGCCAAACACAGAATTTTCCAGGTTTCCATGTTTTCACTGTTATACACTCAAGGATGCTATTATGCATCACCTGAATGAGTCCAGAATGTACTGATCACAAACACAGATGATGAAGATGCAGAAACAAGTGAACTCGTATGTAACAACAATAAACAACATATAATAAACAGCATATAAATAAAAACTGCCTGATGTTACCGAGTGAAATGTCAGTCCAGGAAGTGGTGATGGACTGTGCAAGCAATCTACTACATCTTTGCTTTGATCATCATACTGAATATGATCCAGATGTAGTATTTGATAAAAACGCGATTTTCTCAGCTTTTTGCTCAAAATGTTGCATTTTTATGAAACTTACTAACATTTGACTGCTGATAAAAAAGAATGCTTGAAGATAGAATAAAATGGATTTGTTTTTGTTTAAAAGTAGAGGCTATGTTCTTGTATGTTGGTGTACTGTATGTTCAGATATTCATACAACAAAATATTTTGGGGACCATGACATTTTAGGGAAATGATCAGAAATTCTGGTGGTGGCTGGCAAGTTTTTTTCAAAAACGCTTGTGGGGATTGTCTTTAATGTAGCCTATAGTCATTTGGATGTTAATTTTAAAAGTAAAAATGGCTGCTTTAAAATATTTCATTTAAATCAGATATTAATAATGTTAATTAAATTAATTGTTCTTTAATCAGAATGTGTATTTACAATAAAGTAAGAAATAGTCACTGTAGAAATTTATTTATCAAATTAAATGCACCATTTTGAGAAAACTGCTTACTTATATCCTTGGAAACTACAGAATCAAAGTCTTGAGTCGCACAAATTCTTGTTATTGTTATTTCTTTATGTTAAGACAACATTACTGAATTTACTGACTATTGTAGATTAAAATTTGCATACCTACAGGCAATACTTCCACAGCACTAAAAGATCCATGTTAACTTGATTACAACCAGTGACTCAAGTGACACTCCTATTGAGGGATTTTACAAGATCACTTAAACTGAAATGCCACAATTTTGTACCTGAATCTAAACAGATGTTGGCCTGTTAGACTGCTGCACTATTACAAATATCCAAGAGTATAAACATTAGAAACCAACTGAGTGTTTACTGATGTGACTATATGCATGCATGGACTTTTGTGTGTGTGTTTCTCTGTTTATGCATGTGTGAATTCACTTGTTTTTGTGGCTGAGTCAGTTCTAATAGGCATTGCACACTATTCTATTCCGACCCCACCAGGAGGCACAAACAGCAGGCTCAGCCACACTTAATTATATGCAACGGTAACTCACTTCATTACCACAATATACTATTCCAGCAAACTTTCCAATTTCCAGGAGGAAGACCAATCGGCGATAAGAACGGTGCGAGTATCAAACAGAAACATTGCCAATGCCAATGGGGAGCGTACGGGTGGTGCTTGGTGGCTGAAAAAAGGCAATGCAAGCATATTCATAACAGCACACATGACTGGGCGCATGTTACGTCCACCCTGTTCCCTCTGCTCCCCTTGTCTATACGGCACGTTCTCATATAGGATGCAGACTGCCATGCTCTCCATAGAGGAATTTTTAATGTAGCTGGCCAAGAATGAAGATGAAAGTGGAAGGCAGGGATGCAGAGCGTGCTTATATGCATGCATTTCATGCTTGCATTATGTCATGTGTTAGTGTCAGTAGCTTCCAGAGTGTGAGTGCATGTAGGCGTTTCTAGTACCTCTAGGGAAAAATGCTGCTCCTTAAAGAATTACATAACATCAAATCTTAAAAAAAAGACAGTCACAGCCAATCAATGGCCATGTCTGTCAATATTAGCTAGAATATCAGTACGCACAACACAAAGGGTGATTATTGAGAAAAGAAAAAAACAAGATGGTTAAGTTATTCAGATCAAGACATTTCACCACATCCACTGCCAAACATGCTTATAGTTTAATGCATGTAAAGGGGCCATGCGTTGCAAGTAACATTTAAGTGCCTCTTAAATGTCATCCAAGATGTTCTTGCTACAATAATTACATATGCAAATGTAAATCCAGTGCAAAACCGTGCAGAAATGCTATGAATATTATTTAATTTAAAGCTGGTGCAGGATATGGCTCAATATGCATACAAAACTGTATTAATTTCTATCTGCAGCCTTACTCTTTCTTGCAAACGACCACATAGAGAGACTGTGTGTTGGTAGAGACAGATGCATCCTCCCAGGCTGAATGAAGAAAAGTACTACAGATGGACGGTTAAAAAAAGAGACAATTTAAGAATGCACCTTCTATCTGCTTGATGGTTTCGACTGCTCTTTGACTAAGAAAATATCAGAGTATCCTTAGTTCATAAAATATATCTGCAGATGTTATATATAGTATTCTATACTGCATGAATACACTGAGAGAATTCCTGGAGAATGAAAACCAACCTCTGACCCACTCTTGAGAAACTGGAAGAAAGCCTACTGTTGATTTATGAAATAATTGAGAATGGTTGTGTTATGGTTTTACAAAAGGATGTAGATTGTACTTCTTGACACACAGTATATCTTATATCTGACAGCCTCATTGTCAGTTTCTGCATTCCCACATTACATAAACCCCCCCAGCCGGCCTCACAACCCCCACATATTCTCTCACATCGAAGGTATCTATAGAAAATTTCTGGAATTTCTGTGCATTCTCACAGCAGCCCATGTGACTGGACTCCTGTCACCTGACAGGATGTGTGTCCATATAAGGCAAGATGAGACACAGGCAGTCTTAAACGGGCAGTAACATTCTTGAAGGTTTCCTTTGAATGAACCGCACAGAATTGCTGTAGGAAACAGGTGCAGAGCAGCCTTTGAAATACTGTGATTATAGTCTATATTGAACAGGCAACATAAACATGATACAATAATTATTAATGCATGACATAAATGCAAACACTATACATGTTGAATTGCAATGAATGTGGTGCTGCAAGACCAAGAAAGGGTTTTGGGTTTTTACCTAAATACTCATCGAGTCGTTGCTCCTCCACGTTGACACAATAAACTAAAGTGCCTGTGAAGGCTGTGACTCCTATTAATAGGCCTGGTGACAGAAAACAGCTGCTGCACCAAACACCGCACATCCGACTGACAGCGTAATGATAAGGGAAATGAGAGAAAGAGAGAGAGAGGAAAAGAGAGAAAGGGAATATGAGATGCTTGTGAAATGACTGGAGAACTGAGAGGTCTTGAAGTGAAGAGAGGGTCTGATAAGGGCCACATACACTGCGAGAGTGACAGCCGCATTTAAATGCAGGAATGAATCCCTAAATTATCGTTCTCTGAGGCTACATTCATAGAACCAGTGTTTGGGACTGACAACAGTGTTGAATTGTCCTGTTCACATAATAGGAGAGGGTTGAATAATGTCTATATGAACAAATATGGACTAAAGTCCCCTAGATAGCCTTAATTAAAGCCTATAATAATGTCAGATAAGGCTGCACGATTAATTAAAATGAAATGGATTATCAAAATGCAAAGGCTGTGATTTCATTGAATTTATGCGCTTCATATTTTAGAGGGAAGTGTTCATGCACTGTGTTCATTTACACGTGAGCAGCTTGTGATCTGGTGTTTTCAGCATCTCAGAGTATCTTAGATTACAGTAATAATAATATTTACAGTAAATAATAATAAAATAATAACAATAATTTAACAATCATCAACTCATGACGCAATTTCATATAACACACATCTGGGAATGTAATATGCACCAACAATCTTCCCAAACTTGTAATGAGTAACACTTAAAACCCTGTTTTCAATAAAAGAAAAGAGTTAAGAGCTCCCTGAGGTTTTCCACCAAAATGAAAGTTTAATGGTTTAATGACTGAAAATGAAGATTATAAAGATATTGGTAGGCTACTGAAATTGTACAGTTGTACTGTAATATAAAATTATTATTATATACTATAAATTATTATTATTATTATTATATTATTAAAATTATTACAGTTA
The DNA here is from genome assembly GCF_936440315.1 of Barbus barbus. NCBI lineage: Eukaryota > Metazoa > Chordata > Actinopteri > Cypriniformes > Cyprinidae > Barbus > Barbus barbus. The sequence goes on along the minus strand of NC_136761.1, from coordinate 21,575,012 downwards.
GCAATTTCATAGTATTTACTATTTGTACAAGTATCATTATTATGTTAATAATAATAATTATTATTATTATTTATTGTTGTTGTTGTTGTAGTAGTTAGTAATAATAGTTGGTGCAGCCCTACAGAGAAATGCAGTTTTTTAAAATCACATTTTTTTTTTTTTTTTAATTCTCAGAAAAAATTCATTTTTGAATTATTATTATTATTATTATTTTGTTTACAGCAATGCAGAGTTCAGTTTCCAATTTCCCCAACTGTGTGTGAACTATTTTTTAGTGCTCTGATGTGTCTTTAAATATGTCATCCACAACTCGTTCCGATAGCAGTTTGGATCTGACTACTTTGTTCAAAGTGAATTTGGTCGTAGACTGGTTATCACTCACCTAAACAAGCTGTATGTGTACAAAACAGGATTAAACTCTCAGAACAGGAGTGACATCCGTATTTAGCTGCAGTGTGTACATGGTGAGATGTTGTAGGTGTTGAGAAGAGGGATGAGTTAAAGAACCATGCACAGGACTGGAGAGCAGGATCAACAGAAAAGAGCAAAAGTAAAATGTAGTAAAGAAAGAATGCAACGACTGGACTGAAAATGACTCTGGGGGAGGGGAGGGGGGGGGGGGGAATTCAAAATGTTTGATTGGGAATGAGAAAGCCTGATCATAAAGAGGGTTCTGAATGCAGAGAGAGATTCCTTTGTGTTGCCAATTACATATTTTGCATTGTTAATTCTGCATTGTCTTATCTCGAGCGTCGCATAAACACTCTGTCGGATGCGACACACGCATTTTTGCCATGTTATGTGACTGAACGCATATGAGAGATGCAGAAAGATGCAACAGAGACAGGAAAACAGCGACAGAGAGCGCAAGAGCGAGAGAGGCAGCCAGTCTGTAGGGATGCAAGTAGGGGGAGGAATTTGGTTTCCATGGCAACATGCGGAAGGCTGAGCTCTAGGTGTCCGTTCCAGCTCTAACTGCGTTGCACTGCACCGGCCCTCGCCTCGCTCCCCCCATCCTCCCCCACTCTCGTTCCCTCTGCAGCTCTCTCTTCATCCTCCCTTCCACCTCATACCCCTCCTAATGTGTGGAAGACACGACACCATATTCAGCTCAGCATCAGCCAGCCCTGCTGTCAACAGAACGCTGCTGCCTTGCGCTTTGATGTAGACAATGGAGGCTCTCTGTTCTCAACGCGGCGGCCCCTCACTCTTCAGCCATGACCCGAGACCACACCCACACTGCCATCTCCACCTCACGCCCCCGTCCCTCACGCTAGATCTCCGCTCATCTGAAACGCCAGCGCCTGCAGGCAATGTGCCGCCACATGCAGCTGGGGGTGCTGTGATTGGGAGGACGTGAAAATGAGAGCTGCCATGATATAGTAGGACCTGAGTGTTGTGCCTTTGGTCAGAGTATTTCTGAAAGAATGGGTGATTAACAGCGTCACCGTGGCTTATTTCTTCCCGTTTCAGCTACACTGCAGCCTAGCTACTATCTACATATGTGAACACACAAATGCACTGCAAGCATCCATATGCATGTATTAATATGAATATGTGTCATGGAAAGCATCTCTAAATCAGCTTGTGGTCAAAATCTAACCAGTGGAAATGTGTTTTATGATTTCATCAAAATGATCAAATGTAAAAAAATCACCAAGAGCCCAACAAGGATTTATGCAAAATTTATATTTGCCATCCTGATATTTTAACTAGCCCAGATTTTTTTTTAACAATGTCTTAATATGTTCGAAGGAATTCTGTTTTATATTTTTCATTAAAGATTTGCTTTACAAAAAAAGTTCAAAAATCAGGTATTAGGCTTTTAATTTACAATACTTGTATTTAATTCAGTGCCTGCTATAAATTTAAACTCTGGAAAAGGATGGCATACAGTCATCTGTTTACAATTTTCCATCCCATTCTAGCTGATGCAAAACCTCAGCGTTTATTCAGCAAAATTCACCACTACAATGCTCAGCATATCACACAAACTACATTTTAAAGTTTCCAAGGCATAAAAACACATGCATGATCAATGAACTTATATACTGGCAAGTCGTACACACAAAATGTGTTTTTGCATTCCACTGCATTGGTTTTCCACAGTTTTTCCATGTATTTGTGCACTAGATGGACAAGTTTGTTGTTTAAGGCATCTGGCATATGATACAACACTCTACAAATTTCTAACTAGACCATTTTCTTTCCATTCTGACCTGCAACCCATGTATTTAAACACAAAAAGTAGTTATGTGTGAACAGCCCATAAGCCTAGTAAAAATGTATTATAAAAAGCCTAGCATGCGCTTTTACGAGCTGTGCTTCAGATATAACCAAAATATCAACAACTGTTTTGGTATTGATTTGCTGTGCTGTGTATAACACTGAAACTTATTTCTTCAGACAGCATCTAAAAGACAGCATATACTTCAGACAGCATCTAAAAATGCAGTATAAACACAAAAGGCTGAAAACAACACTGATCCTAGGCCATTAATTGTTAACCATTGAGCACTGGCACTGAGATGAAGTAGACATTCTACATTACACAGTAACAAATCCCTATGCCAGGAAAGATCTCATGACACATTTTAAAAGCACCATTTTAAGGTGTTATATGTTAGAAATTCTTTATTTTTTAAAGAAAAATAAAGTTTTTAAAAGCCACTGACCTTTGGTGTCTCTATATGAGAGCGGCTTACTAGTCCAGCCACTCTCTCCACCTTCTGTGAGCTCCTCCTGCTGGTCACTCGCACACGTGACACACCCTCTTCACCCGAGCTCTGCAAGTACAAATCACTGATCAAAACATAGCTAGACCAAAAAATACAAATAAAAATATTGAATTGATGTAACCAATATTCAGTGTATTCAGTATTAGGTATTCAACATAGTACACGCTAATGGTTGGAGTGCTGAATACATAGCAAAAATCATCATAAAATCTAATAACTAATTCTTTGAACAAAAATGTATAGATTTTTTTAAATATATGTATTTTACAGAATAAATCCACAGGAAAATAATGAACAACTGCTCCTGGGATGTGGAATATTCCAGCATGGAAACTAAGAGTTATTTGTTATGTGAACGGAAAATATCGCAGAGAGGCAAATATTACCATTTGCAATATGGTTTGGATGGACAGACATCTGTATTATAATAAAAGAGAAAACAAGTGCCAGCAAACATACACACATATCAAAAAACACTATGCACAACTATAAAATCTCTCAAAATCTGACAACATTTGCATATATAGCATTTTAGACCAACCAAGGCATGATCAGATTAGTTCCTACCTGCTTATCATAATGTATCAGGTACTCACAGGCCACAGGCAGCAGAGGGCAGCCTTTGGAAAAGGCCATGACAGCGGATGGAACAAAGGCTCTCTCACTTTCCCTTCCCAAATGCTAACAAACTCAACTCTAGAATGTTCTTTTAGGATCTGTCGTATTCTGATACTCTCGTAACAGTGTGTTCATATAAACAGACACACGGAGGCATGCAGGTTTGCAGCAGTAGGCCAAGCCACACCCATTTAAGTAGATGCAAAAAAAAAAAAAAAAAAAATCACAAATAAAGTCACATATACAATCACAAAACTGCCTTCAGGCAACATTTAACAAAACACAATGCAAATTTACCGTTTTTATCATTGCGTTCATTGGACCACCATGAACTGATTGGAAAAATAGCTGCTGCCAAGCCCCAGGTTTGCCGTCATATTATCACCGACTCAGCTACGAGATCGACACTGCAGCCGAGAACATGCAGGATTGCTGCAGTCTCAAACCCAGAGAGGAACATGGAGGCGCTGCTGGTGTCCAGTGCCATTGAATCACTGCTGACACATGACATACTGCTCGCTATATACTGAGGCTGGATTATGTACAGCCTGATACATTTAAATAAACATTTTTAACCAGCATTCCCTGATATAAAACAGATACCAAATTACGTAACACTGTTATATTACCCACTGTAACTGTAGCTAATATAAAACACAAAAGGGAAGACCAAACTGCCCCTTGCTGTTTAACACAAAGGCTTTATAACGATCGTGCTGTAAATTATTCCAGGGTCTTTTTTTTCTTCCTTCTGCACCAAATCGGGGAATTTGCAGACTCATTTCATTTAACGTCTCTCAGGTGACCGCACGCTATGAATGCTAATGAAGCCTGAGCTGGACATTCACTCAGATCCAGCCTCGCTCGCTCTCAGAGAACCACAGAACAGGGCTGTGCCTGGACACAGACTCAGACTGAGGCCTGTGATGGTCTCCACCACACATCACATAGTGACCCCTGCAGTATTTTTGTGGAACATGTGTCACAATAAGATGATGCTTCTGGAAACTGCCAGTTGGGGATTTGAAATGAGGAAGATTATGCTCACAGAGACTGTCAAAATGTTTCATTACTGTGTTTAGCTTCAATCAAAACGTACACGTCTGTGAATACTGAACTGTAATAAATGAACCATTCAATTGAAATTATATATTTGGTAACACTTTAGAATAGGTAACACTTGTTAACTATTAACTACGACTTTTCCCTCATTAAATTCTTAATTTGCTGCTTATTAATAGTTAGTAAGGTAGTTGTTAAGTTTAGGTATTGGGTAGGATTAGGGATGTAGAATAAGGTATTAATATGTGCTTAATTAGCACTAATATTCTAGTAATACGCATGCTAATAAGCAACTAATAGGTGTAACCGTAAAATAAAGTGTTACCATATATTTTAATAACTATATAATAACTCAAATGCATGTATTACTGTATCAAAAGTCTAGTTTTTCCATAAAATCATTCTTTGACCAAGTATGCAAAAAAACAATGTGGATAACCTACTTACATCACTATCATCTGTATTAACTAATCCATCCAGTGCAATCTTGTGATTACTGACATCTTTATGGCACATTCTAGTTCAGACAAAGTTCATGGGTCTTAAAAACACATTGCCATTACATGATTGTTGTGCAGTGTTTTCAGGTATTACAAGATATAAAAATGTATTTTTGATGTATTGATAAAAATTTTACCCTGATATTCTAGCCTGATTTTCTATGAACACTCACTAAAACCCATCAGCTTATAAGAAGGTATAGAAAATTGCTTTATTCCTTGTTGAAAAAAAAACAACAGTTTAAGCAAGTATTCTTGATTTTCCGGTGTAGTAAAAATTGGAGTGAACAGAGTTTGCAAAGCTGTTTGCAACAAAAAAAACTAAAAATAAATAAAATGTGAAGTGAGTGAAGTGACATTCAGCCAAGTATGGTGACCCATACTCGGAATTCGTGCTCTGCATTTAACCCATCCAACGTGCACACACACAGCAGTGAACACACACACACCGTGAACACACACCCGGTGCAGTGGGCAGCCATTTATGCTGCGGCGCCCGGGGAGCAGTTGGGGGTTCGGTGCCTTGCTCAAGGGCACCTCAGTCGTGGTATTGAGGGTGGAGAGAGCGCTGGACATTCACTCCCCCCACCTACAATTCCTGCCGGCCCGAGACTCGAACCCGCAACCTTTGGATTACGAGTCCGACTCTCTAACTATTAGGCCACGACTTCCCCGACTTCTCTAATGTAAATGTAATAATTCCACAGAATTTCCCATAGAATCTCCCCGATTTCGGATTGTCTGAAACCATTGAGATGACGGGGAACTTCATTCTATAATTTTTTAAAAACATCAATCACAGGGCGCTCCTTTACTGGACCAACAGAGACTATTTTAGTCAGACCCGAGTGTATGTTTGTGTGAACCCTCAGAGAGACCACAGAGTGATCCTCCCTCACTGCAGTTGCTTTTAACAGAATCTAGACAGAAGTTGAGGTTATTTTCTGTACTCTCCCTATAAATACTTTGCATAGTCATGTGATTGCAGTCACTTGTAATGAAAGGTCCTGGTGACATCATCACACAGCCCACCGAGGAGCACTTGGTGTTATCACTGCAGTGCTTTCTTGATATGACTAATGTTCTGTAGTGTCTGAAACTTCCACATGCTCTCTCTTTCATTCTTTTTCTCTTTTTTTCTATTTTTGTCCAGCACTTCTCTGTAAACTTCCCTCCCCTAGGGTTTTTTCTAAACCTTTGTCTGTGCTAATCGCTGTTATTGGGGAGAGATATAAATGCACTACAAAAGTATCAAAGTATGGTCAATAGGATTCATGTACTACATTTCTGGAACCATATGAAAGCTTTGTGTGAATAACTGGTCAACTTTAAGCTATTCACTGATAATCTTCCCGTCTGTGAGCTATTAACTGCTTCAACTGTCAGTGAGCTAAATTTGAGAACTAGATCGGTCAGATTCATGTAAGATAACAAAGATATAAGGGTTTGGAAAACTGAAGGTGAGTAAAATAAAGCTGCCCTTTCTCTGGAGCTCTTACCTCCCATGTGTCCACAGAGCTGCTGTCTTTAACTCCATTTTGTGCTGCATTCATTTGCAGGGTAACCTCGTAGCATTCCTGAATATCTGAGAATAATGGAATAGCGATGTCATTGAGGAAATCTATTTAAATAATGCAGGTATTTATGCTGAAATATGTAATATCTCTGTTACGTTTTTAGATTAATAACAAAGAAAAAAATATATAAAAGAAAAAATGCATAGCATAAATTAGGCTGGCATTCCAATTTATGGTACTAAGAGAAAACAAAACATCTATGCTAAAGGATTATTTCACCCCAAATTTTTGCAACTGTCATTTACTCACCTTTAAGTTGTTACGACCCTGTATGTCTTACTTTCTTGAGTGAAACATTAGAAAGAGAATTGTATCATAATATCTTAATTTCTCCCTTTCATACAATGAATGTAGATGGGAACCAAGGACTCCCAAAATGACCAAAAACTTTACAAATCATCATAAAAGTATCATAAATGTACTTCATATTTGTGTGCTATATTTTAAGTCTTATGGAGATATAAAATTAGCTTGAAAAGCAGTTGTTATTCACTGAAATCTTGCTTTAAACATTTGTTTAACATGCATGGACACCATTTGCCTTCTATGGCAAAGAGCAGCTTGAACATTTCTCATTTTGGGTTTCACAGAAGAAGGTCAGTCATATGCTTTTGAGAAATATGTATTTAGCCCCTAAAGGGACGCGAAGATTGTTAAAAAAAAATTTTTTTTAAATGGGAGGACCTTGCATTCAATCACAAAACATTTATGGTTGATTTAATATGAGGTACGAGGAATAAATATATATTTCAATACTTTGGGGTTTTCATTCAAAACTTCTACACTACCATGAGGAACATTGCATTCTAGAGCAAAACTTTTGCATTCCCCAAGAGACTTTATAACGCAAATGTTTTGTAAGTGAACGCAAAAGCAAAATGCAATACAATGTTCCTATCACCATGTCTCCTTAGGGGTTCCATAGACATGAGAGTGAGTAAATTATGCCAGAATATTAATTTCTGTGAACATTTAATGAGCTCCATCAATAGATTAGAAAGTCTTTAAGCCATGCCAAAAAGCACAGGTGCACAGTCTTCACATGTCAAGTGAGCAAGGTCAAGACCAATGTCAAAACCAACTTTTGGCTCAACTTGAGCATCGTTCCCACTATTGTGGGTCTCTATAAATATCATCCAGAAGCCTCATCCAAAATTCCTGTCCATACTGGGTTTATGGAGCCGGAGCAATCACATTCACTTAGAGAGGCTTTTAACGTGACTCACTCATGACAGCACAGTGCCTGCAGACATTAGCAGAGGTAACAGTGGCTCTGGTGTTGAGGGTCAAGCACAAAGCTGTGAGCTGTTTACACTTGTGCAAACTGGAACAATTGGAAACTCATCAGTGCACACTAGAGCAGAGCTGTGGGATTATAAGTACTCACATAAAATCAGTACATGAGAAACTTGCTTGGACTGCTGGAATCAAACAACGGGGGTGTTGCAGGGGTAATTGCGGCAAATTGTTGAGCTTTTCTGAAGGTACAAGCATTTGGATAAAAAAAAAAATTGAATCCTCAAAGTGGTTGTCTCCTCTTTTCTCACCTTCCTATTCAAGTTTCAAAAACAAGTGAATACACGGTGCAGTCACATTTACCATTGCTCATAGAAATTGAGCAGAGTAAGTTAGTAAGTTCTGTAAGTTCTGTAACAATGAACAGTGGACCTGTTTAACCAACAAAGTCTTGCCAAATTTTCGCTAATCTGACCGCAACTTGCTAGTATATGGCCCCATATTTTCATGGTTCATTCTAAAATATGGTCCAAAATCATTATCACTTTCAGAATTTTTTTATTAAACAATCTGTTTGTCCACTGCAGCTCTTTCCACCTTTAACTGCTTCGAACAACAGTTAATTCCAGTCTTTAAATGTGGAGGCACTTTCTTGTTTGTGTTAAAAAACAGATCGTCAGTTCATCATGGGTTTATATTGTTTCGCCAGTAGGTGACGACAAGTGTCTCTATAAGAGACTCAATGACTCCTTATATAATTTACTATTTGCTTAGTTTACCACAAATTACATAATTTGCTTAATTTACAATTCAAAAGCACTGATTATTTTGGGAAATAAATGATATTCCTGAGTGAGTGAATCATTTACTCAACCGATTCAATTATATATTGATTTATACAGAACTGCGTGTTCCACAGAGACAAAGGTTGAACTTGCAAAAAATGGACAAAGTATCTCAAAATATTGTGTATAAAACATGAGTTACTCAATATCAATATAAAGGCAATATCATAATCATTCTGGTGGTCTAAATATCAGAACGGCTGCAATTCTTTGAACAACAGCAATCTTGCTGTGTTCATTTCTATGTATTTAATACTTACATAGTAGGCCGATTTTAATAAATTCTGACGGTTACATCAAAGATTGTGATGTTTCTGCTACTGTCCTGGTCGTGTCCCCAAACCACCTCTTCCCCCCCTTCCACCAAGAATGATTTGTTTCTTCACCCCACCCTTTCTTTCTCTCTGTACGTCTTACCTCATTACCTCTAAGGTCACTAACTGCCGTGGCCTGTGGTCACCAACAGAGGGATGACCAGCTGATGAGAATGGAGGGAGACAATACTGCTGATGTCACCCACACTCCCACACTGGCCCACAGCCTGCACTAATAACATAATGAGATGCTTGTTACCTCACTGTGCCTTTGAAGCATAACGTGCTCTCGGCCCCCTTTGCACTGGAAGAAACGAGCAAGTCTTTTTTAAGACGGAAGAAGAAAGAGCTTGAGAGAAAAGCAACTCTTTTTTTTGGAGAGATAAGCAGTGCACTCAGACTGCCGGCGCATGCGGACGGTGTACGTGTGTGTGTGTGGGGGCTGTTAGGGGCAGTAATAGACTCCCACTGGGGTGCAGCGGGAAAGACAGTACAAGAATGGGGCTATGTGACTCATCATGGCTGTGTCTGTGTGAGCCTGTGTGAGTGGGAGGAGAACAGTGTGTGGGAAGCGGTTTCATCGCCTGGCTGGTCAAAGCCAGATGAGAAATAGAGAGAGCGGAGAAAAGAAAGAGAGCAACGGGGAAAGTAAACTAAAGCGTAGAGTCTTCCACTAACTGCTGCATGATTATAAAACATGCAGCTGTAGGATGAATGGAAATGCATAAGTGTGTCAGACTGAAACACCTCCTCGTTTAGTAAAGCTGTCCTAAATGTCTTTGAAGACTTGTGAGTATAAATTATGTCTTCATCGAGGAGACCTTTCCCCTCAAATGCATTATTGAGTGAAACAACATCAATGATTATTCATGTCTAGGGCTACTTACTGTTATGGATATAACAGATTGTGTGTGCACTAAAATGTTTTTTACAGCTGAATGCTAAAAATCAGTTCTGCAAAACAGACTAACATACTTTGATATACAGGCACATTTATTTCAGACAAAGTCCTGGTGAAATTATACTTTTTTTTTCCCTCCGAAAAAAAAAGCGTTTCAGCAGAATGTACCCAGAGCCAAGTAAGTCCTAAAAGACCACATAAATTCCTGGCCACTGAACAAAAAACACAAAGTCCTTGTGCTTAACTACACAGTCCTCTCCACAGAATCATTTTTACACAACTGCTCTCCTTTTCACTTGGTTCACCTCATTTCAATGTCAATATTAAGTTAACACATATTTGATTTGTTGAAAACTGACTTTTAAGACTCGACTGTTATGTTAAAAACCATCCTGAACCAGTTTCGCCACATATACTGATACTAAACTATATTTTATAGTTTAACACAGTACAGTTACAGTTTATTCATATTGCCATATATGGTAAATTATACCTCTATTACAAAATATTTTACAGTACAAACTACATGCATGTATAATTCTCACCACTTTTCCTACCTTGTAAAACTATTAGTAACCCAGCTATAATATTTTTATATTTTTTAAATATTTATTGTGACATTTTGTTTCAAAGCAAACACACACTACCGTTCTAAAGTTTGGGGTCAGCAACATTTTTGTGAATAATTGTATTGAATTAAATTTATTAAAAGTGACAGTACAGACATTTATAACGGTACAAAAAAATCTATTTAAAAGAAATACTGTTCTTTTTGAAAAACTGACATTTTAAGCAGCACAACTGTTTTTATCATCTATAATATATTTAATTGAAATAATATTTCACAATATTACAACTTTTGTTGTAGTTTTGATTTAATAAAATACAGCATTAGTGAGAATTAAAAAGCACTTGATATAAGGTGAAGTAGGCTGACTTATTATAGTATATATAAATACTGAAAACTGTCTAGAAGGAACTAAAACATGATAACACAAAAAGAAACTCTGTACTGAGTACTGAGAAAGTACTGAGGAATAATGGACTGTCTGTTTTCCCCAGCAATAAAAATAGCCCTGCCTTGATATTGGGTCATATTTGGGCACAAAACCTGTGTGATCCCTAGTCTGTTTGTGTGTTTGGAAACAAAGGGATGAGTGTGCAGTTAGGAAAACCTTTGTTCGAAATTGTGCAATCATGCAGACAACCAAACAAGCCCACGGTCGAATCTTCCTCCCTCCCACAGTGCATCACAGAACTGAATTGTTACAAGCCTCATTGTATCCCCAATATATTCGATGATCACTTTTTCTTTGATGCCACATAAAACAAAGGGCTTTCAACTTAAAGTCTAAGAACACTTCAATTATGTGAATGAGATTAATGACTGAGGATTAAACATCATGTATAAGCACATGATATTTTGTCACTTAAAAACCCAATATTAAGAGCTACATTAAACTATACTATACTGAATATTAATACTACAATATTTAACATAAAATAATATAATATTAAACATTTTCCATCTGACAATACATTCTTAATCTGCCTCATTTTTGCTAGAATTCATACTGTATTCCCTTTTTTAACTCTGGCCAACACCCAAGAGGCTGGAGAGATGATTGAAACCACATGTTGCTCTCAGCTCAGCCTCACATGACCCCTCTCCTCAGTACCTGAGAGAGAAAATGGGCCGTCCTGCACAAAGCGACACTCTCTGCTTAATCTGGCCTGAGGTCAGATCATGGGAGCCAAAAACTGTTTGTTTATCAATCTACCTACACGTTATCCCACATTCCCGCTAATGATCCAGCCTCTTTCTGGAATGTGTGGAATCCTTATCCTCTTACTGTGCTATGCCAGTTTCAAGCTGAGACTCTCATGACTGATTTAAAGCCTGATAAATGAGAGTCTTTGCAACATCTGTTTGGCCTGCTGTAGTCAAACAGCTTTATTAGAGGCAAAAAAATTATATATGCCTAAATGTCATTGGCAGGAGCCATATTTATTTAAAAAAATGAAAATACCCTTTACCCCTAAATCACAAAGCTTACCAGTATGAAAAAGATTTAAGTGACTAACACTTCCTGTAACACAAGAGGCATCATGGTTAAAGGTAAAATCCCCTCAACAGAATCCAAATGATGTTCGACTAAAAAAGGAAACAACTTCTCCTGCTCAAAACTGTTCAAAAGTTTGGGGTCAGTAATATTTTTAAAGAAATTAATCATTTCATTCAGCAAGGATGCATTAAATTGTTCAAAAATGGCAGCTTTTTACAAGATATTTCTATTTCATAGAAATGCTGTTCAAAATAATTGTTTTTAACAATTTTTCGAGCAGTAAATCAGTATATTAGAATGATTTCTGAAGGATCATGTGACACTGAAGACTGGAGTAATGATGCTGAAACTTCAGCTTTGCATCACAGGAATAAACTGCATTTTGAAATATATTTAAATAGAAAACAGTTATTTTAAATTGTAATATTTTACAGTATTATGATTTTTACTACATTTGAGAGCATTGTATGCGATCAAAAAATTAAGAAATTTACTTTTTTATTTATATATATATATATATATATATATATATATATATAATTTCCCCCTATAGCCTTTAATTGTTTTAATTAAATAAACTTGATATATTTTATATATTTACAGGTTTAAATAAAAGAGTCTTTATATAAAACTTTATCATTTTATGTGCCTTTTTAGAATGACCAGCACATGCACAACAGCATCACGTACTACATCATGAGCCTATCATGCCCAATGGCATATGAGAATCCCCATGAGTTAAAATCAGGGGAAACCTGTCCCTCTCCTCACTACAGTCCTATGGCAACGCAACCCCATGGCTTGATCACGGCCCCTGTGGTACTACTCTTCTGCATCACAGCAAAAGCAGCAGGCAGGCCTCATTAAAGCCTTGGTCTGGTAATTAAGATAACCACTCAACCATTTCGTAATGGGACTAATTTGTTTCCTTTGCAGGAAAAAAACTAAAAATAAGTTAGGAAATCTCTTATTTTTGTTAGATGCATCTGGCTTGACAGTGATACCTATTGTTACTTCTATATTTTCTTATTCTGGTTGTTGTGAGACATCATTAAAATGTGACAGAGCACATCCACAGTACTGATAAACCAGCTGGGGTTGTGAAAGTCTGACTGGTTGTGTAACTTGAGAACAGTGGCACAAACTTCGGTAAACATTCTGAAAGTCTCAAATACATGCAAAAGATCAAGCCATTAGAGCCAGCATTGAGGACACATTTAGTAAGATTTCAGTTTAATAACAGACAACCTTTTGTTTTTGTTCTGAAAGAACCTATTCATGTGGCTTAATCAAATAAATCAAAACTTGGATAATGGAAATGAGTCCAAAAGATGAGCAAGTTCCAATGGGTCTGATTTCTCTTGTACAAAATAAGTAACTCGTTAAAATCCTCATTATTTGTAAGGCACCGTCAGTAATGTTAGTTTATTTGGTGAAACTATTATATCCTAAAGCCATTGTTAAGCCATTGAAAACAAAATGTACCATTTAGAAAACGTAGCAGTGTTTAGTAAAGCTGAACAAACTGTAACGCGGCTTCTTGGAACATTTTGCTTAGTATAGAATGTACTGGAGTCAAGTGGTAGAGCCCTAAATAATGACAGTTAATCATTATTTGTTTTGAGAGACAGAAACAAACCTCACCCAGAAGAGCCTGAAAAAGATGACTGCCAAAGATGGAAGAGACCTTCTCCACGCTGGTCTTCAGGGCCTGCTCTTCTGGGCTGGTTAGACTTGTCTGGTACTGTTTCAGTAGCCCAACTGCTCTTTTGGTATCTGAAATAAAAGAGAAGACAAGCGTTTCTATTTCAGTACCACTCCTACTCATTTTAATGCCTTTCCTCCATTACCTACATTTGCTTTCTGACAGTCTGAAGACATTTTTAGATGCATGTCTAATTCTGAAAAGACTCTGCACCATGCTAGATGCTTGAAATCTGACATTACTTGATTATAATTACAAGAACCCCTAGAAGGGATGTGCAGCCAGATGTTCAACTCAACCAGGGCTGTCTAACAACAGTTTTTCAGCAAGCAGATAAAAAGAAATGAAACATTAGTCTTGCGTAACAGCCCGTGTTATTTGGTGGGTTATTTGTATGGAATAAAAGGGACCATATAGTGACCAAATATATACAGTGGTGTGAAAAAGTGTTGATTTTTTATTTTTTTGCATGTTTGTCACACTTTAATGCTTTAGATCATCAAACAAATTTAAATATTAATAAAAGATAACACAAGTAAACACAACATGCAGTTTTTAAATGAAGGGTTTTTTTATGAAGGGAAAACAAAATCCAAACCCACATCCAACCCCCTCCCCCCGTTAAAACATAACTGTGGTTTATCACACCTGAGTTCAGTTTCTCTAGCCACACCCAGGCCTGATTACTGCCACACCTGTTCGCAATCAAGAAATCACTTAAATAGGACCTGCCTGACAAAGTGAAGTAGACCAAAAGATCCTTAAAAGCTATGCATCATGTTGAGATCCAAAGAAATTCAGGAACAAATGAGAACGAAAGTAATTGAGATCTATCAGTCTGGAAAAGGTCATAAAGCCATTTCTAAAGCTTTGGGACTCCAGCGAACCACAGTGACAGCCATTATCCACAAATGGTGAAAACATGGAACAGTGGCGAACCTTCCCAGGAGTGGCCGGCCGACCAAAATTACCCCAAGAGAGCAGCGACGACTCATCCAAGAGGTCACAAAAGACCCCACAACAACATCTAAAGAACTGCAGGCCTCACTTGCCTCAGTTAAGGTCAGTGTTCATGACTCCACCATAAGAAAGAGACTGGGCAAAAATGGCCTGCATGGCAGAGCTCCAAGACGAAAACCACTGCTGAGCAAAAAGAACATAAAGGCTAGTCTCAGTTTTGCCAGAAAACATCTTGATGATCCCCAAGACTTTTGGGAAAATACTCTGTGGACTGACGAGATGAAAGTTGAACTTTTTGGAAGGTGTGTGCCCCATTACATCTGGCGTAAAAGTAACGCAGCATTTCAGAAAAAGAACATCATACCAACAGTAAAATATGGTGGTGGTAGTGTGATGGTCTGGGGCTGTTTTGCTGCTTCAGGACCTGGAAGACTTGCTGTGATAAATGGAAGCATGAATTCAGCTGTCTACCAAAAAATCCTGAAGGACAATGTCCGGCCATCTGTTCGTGTCCTCAAGCAGAAGCGAACTTGGGTTCTGCAGCAGGACAATGATCCAAAACACACCAGCAAATCCACCTCTGAATGGCTGAAGAAAACCAAAAGGAAGACTTTGGAGTGGCCTAGTCAAAGTCCTGACCTGAATCCTATTGAGATGCTGTGGCATGACCTTAAAAAGGCGGTTCATGCTCGAAAACCCTCCAATGTGGCTAAATTACAACAATTCTGCCAAGATGAGTGGGCCAAAATTCCTCCAGCGCTGTAACAGACTCATTGCAAGTTAATGCAAACGCTTGATTGCAGTTGTTGCTGCTAAGGGTGGCCCAACCAGTTATTAGGTTTAGGGGGCAAGCACTTTTTCACACAGGGCCATGTAGGTTTGGATTTTGTTTTCCCTTCATAATAAAAAACTTAATTCAAAAACTGCATGTTGTGTTTACTTGTTTATTTTTTATTAATATTTACATTAGTTTGATCTGAAACAGTAAAGTGTGACAAACATGCAAAAACATTAAAAATCAGGAAGGGGGCCAACACTTTTTCACACCACTATATATATATATACACCTAATTCACACTTAAAATGCATTAGATAACAAGTGACGCTACAATTTTGTTAGCTAGTTAGTTGTCATGTTCACACAGGTGTAATCACAGGTTTGGTTCAGCATATTAACTAAGAGCTTCAAAATATACATGTTGTATCCAAGCAATACAACAGCAATAACAATGCGTGTGAGGTTCATTTAAACATTTGTTGTTAAAAGTTTTAATTGAAAATGGTGCTTATGCTTTCTTTAAATGAAATAATGCTTCACTAACACAGTGGTAGGACAGATTTTTAAGCATAAAAACATTTTGAGGGTTTCTGAATCTGTCAGGTGATGGTTTAAGGGAATAAGATATAGGTAAAGGTTGTAGGAGTTTCCACATAAACATCACAGATTGTAATGGGTTAAATAGAGTCAGTGTGTCGCCTGCTACACTTGACATTCATTGAGTTTATGTAAAGAATAGCGGTTTTATTAATTAAAAGTTACATAATCTCACTTCAGACTAAAGCTGTTCCCCATGGGGTTTCCAAAAGAAAACACAGGCTATATCGAAACTGAAAAACGTTAAAAACAATTAAATCACTGCCAAATCTTGATTATAAGATATCGTCTTCTTAGAAGCTAACTGTTTTAACGGAACTTACCATATTTATGTACCATGATGTGAAAACTGTTAGAAAACGGATCCTGTAAATCCAGTTCTCCAAATAAAAAGCCTATAACGCTTCAAAAATCCTTTTCGGGTCAGCTGTCACTTTCTAGTTACTCCGACCAGACTTTCAAAAGTTGTGCCGTAGTTTTTCCATTCACTGTGACGATATTGTTTCTTTTGGGAAGTTCAAGTATTAAAGACGGGGATAGATGTTACTTCAGTTGGCAGCAGATGCTTGTTGTGGAGGCAGAGAGTGTGAAGCACCGCGGATTCCTGTTATCTGCCTTCGGCTCCAGTATTGGGAAGTTTTGAGGGGAAGCAAGTGAAACTGGAGGGCGGTCTGCAGTAACAGGGTCTTACTCATCCTTCATCCACGTGCAAATTGTGGATAAATTATAAGAGTTTATTAATGAGCTTGTATTCATGGGGGAAGACATACAGCTTTTTTGTATAACAGCGAAGGCTAATCATACGTGATGTAGCCTATTAAGTTACAAACTATCACAATATACCTGAAATCCATTGCGTTAGTCTATAGGAAAACATACCGTGTTTGCCAGAAAAGGGTGATGCAAGTTTGACCATGGAAATTATTATTCTGAAGTATCGCCTGCCACCTACTGGAGAAACGGTCCAATTGGCCTTTTATAGCAATAAGGACTGTATTAGAATGAGCTGAGGGGAAAACACACAGCCTGCCTTCAGTCTGTGTGTTGGTTGGTGACACTTTCAGTAGCATTATGCAAATTATTTGTGGTCAGTTTAATTGAAACCTTTGCTTTATTACATTTATATCATACAAACAAAAAGATTATGAAACAACAACAGCTTTTACCATTTTTATTCAAGGAATTCACATTAAAAAGCAAGTATGAAAGTAGCCTATGGTGCGCCATGCAGTGCAGGGTTGGCTGGTCAATATATATATATATATATATATATTTTTTTTTTTATTTGATGAAAATCTCACATTCAGTATCACAAAATATTTCCTTATAAAAAAAAATTTAAAAAAATAAATAAAATCATGACAGGAGTTAAGCTATGTTGTGCACTTGTGGCTGAGGTTGTGTGGTGGGTTGGCACAATTTTTAAAGGGATGTAACAAACAGAATAGATGCAAACGTTTAATTTAAACCAAACTAACACCAACCCAAATTTGTCAGAACCCAAATTTGCCAGATAGGGTGAAGTCTATCGGGCTATTGGGTAAAATAAGTTTGAAGCATCATATCTCTTTAAATGTTTACATAAAATCACTATAACTATCACTAATAAGGGTACTAAAGCAATTATAAGTAAGCTTACCAACAAGGCAAAGGTTTATGAACAATGTTTTGACATGCTCTTTCAAAAAAAAAAAAAAAAAAAAAAAAAAAGTTTAATTTATAAAAGAAAGGCTGGTTAAGTTAAAATGGGCTGTGTTCTCTTTTTATATTGGCCCATTTAACCTGAATGTTGTGTCGTGGCTCAAGAAGGTACCTGCTGATACTCTAACTCACATCATTTTAAAACTCTTATAATTTTTCACATTTAAAAAATATAAATCCATTTAAGAGACCCATGCTAATTTATAAGAATATCATTAGATCTCATGAACAGCTTATTTAATGGTATTATAAGTCATTTACCAAAACGTGGCCCATTTTAGCTCACTTCACCTTAGTGGTTTTATTGTTAAATAAAAATGTATAATATCATTCATTTTTTTCAAATTTTACAATCTTTTAACTAATCAATAGGGAGATTTTAGATGTTGTTTTGCTTCTCAAAGTTCCCGTTTATAGCCTAGCCATTATGCCACCCACATATTTAGGACTGCAGGAACTAAATACAATATCAATACAAATAACTTGTTAATCACTGAAACAAAGTTACTGTTCAATCGATATGGGGTTTTTAGTGACGGATTCCTGAAATATTACATACTTGGATGGCATAAAAAGGTACAAACATGCACTTTGAGAAGCAAAACATCTTCTAAAGTCTCCCTATTGGTTATTTAAAAGATTGTCAAAGTTGTGAAAATTAATAATATCATGAATTATATTAGCAATAAATCATGGAAAGCATAATTAATCACAGGTATCCAAACTGTACAACAAATGAAAAATGTCTCCCATTGCTAAAATTTCTGAAGTAATGTTAAAATTGCTAAAATTTCTGAAGTAATGTTATAGATGTCTTTATAGAACCAAAGTGGGTCAAAAAGGGCAAACATTCATTTTTGTGGCAACTCCTAAATATTATGACCATAAAATAAACCCTCTTTCTGTATTTGTCCTGAATGGCCATTTGCCAAAAAACCCACTATTAAAAAACAACAATTAAAATATTTACATATCTATATAAAAATTGTTAATTTAAACACTAGGGCCTGGTTTCACAGACAGGGTTTAGGTTAAACCAGGATTAGGCAATAATTCAATTAGGAAATTTAAGTCCTTTTTATAAACATGCCTTTGTAAAAAAAAAACAATGTGTATCTTGAAACAAAACAATGGCACTGACATATTTTAAGATCAGTTAGTGCAAGTTTCTTCAAGCTGAAATGGCTCAGACTTACATATTAGTCTGGGATTAGGCCGAAGCCTTGTTTGTGAAACCGGGTGTAAATGTCTTTGACTACACTTATTGTGCACATCTTGTATTGCAAGCCATTTTTTCTGCTATTGACTATGAACACGGTTAACGTTCGGGACAGGTCCAACATTTTAAAATTTACAAAAGTGTCTCAGAAAGTGTCACATAAGTAGACAACCCTTGTAAAAAGTCTTGTCCTTAAGAAAAGTTGCAGCTCTGCTAACATAACTCTGTCAAGAGGTGGCAGCACTGCACAATATGCTGCCCTAATGAGGAAATGTATATAAACTCTCAAATTAAACAATGTCTTGTATATGCGGTCTAAATTAAAATCACAAATTATTTGAATTTACTGCATAACACATTTAATATGGTGTGGTTTTTTACAATGCCCACATACAGTCCTTCAAAAAGCAAACCAAGGAAATCCCGTCATGTCAGGGATGGCATCATTCAGTGAGGAAGCAGGGGGACAATTCTCTCGCTTATATTCTGACGAAAAACATGGTTCCTCCTGTTCATAAACAAAGAGAAAAATGTCCATTATAAACTCACTGCTCCATCAACATTTGAGTGGCACTTCTGACTACTTTTACTAAATTAGTCCTTAAATAACCGTTTATAGCCATGATTAACATCATGGCTAGCTTACTTGCAATAAATTTTACTTAGCCTACCATTTATATGAAATTATTTATTTATATTGTCCCCATAAGCATGTAACTTAATCAACATTAGAATTTATAATACACTAATAATTTATATATATATTTTTAAATTATCCATTTTTTCTGGTGTAACAATTTTAATACTTTTATAAATGTAATATAAATGGGAAAGTTGAAAAGAGAAATTCTGTTAAACACTAAAACAATTAGAAAAGTAATTAAATATACAATTAATAGGTATACAGCTATTATAAATCAACACATTAAAATCTCCACCAAAAGGTTCATTAAATCAGTTTAACAGCACTGTATGTGGAGTTTCATTGCTTACCTTTGGCAGAGAAACAGGCCAAACATCAACAGCAACGATAGCACATCAACCAAGATCCATATTCCAATGTAGATTTTAGGCTCCTTTCATTGTTACGTGCAAAGAGAGATACACAAACACACAAAGGATTCCAGAGGAGTTACATATTCAGACAAGCCCATGTGAATAAGAAAGGGAAAAACATCTTCTCTTTCATGGCAGAATACACAGTGATAGGTGAAAAGATAGGCTGAGCTTTACCAGATGCCAGTCAGGCTTAGACATGTTTTTGAGGATGTGGCAAGCATTGGTGGTCACTGAACTGACCCCGGAGCACCAGAGTAACGAGAAGAGCCAGCGCTCATTCACAACCCACAGATTCACGGACACATTTTTTTTCCGCAGCTCACTGTGCAGTGAAATAAACAAAAAATGTCAAAATAAAAACAAACACAAATCTTCCCTCTATTTACTAGTCTTTGGCTCCATATCAGCGACCTTTAGACAGGTCGCAACAAGCCAGTTTTCTCAGCATAATAGACAGGAGTGGCAGGACCGTTTTAACATGCAGTCTTATTCATCAGTCAAGATTTTCTTGTTTAATTTTATTCTTCTTCATGTTTACTGCCAGGTAAAATGATAAAATGACAAGTGCACCCAAGCGGACACAATAGCACGTCTGGAAAATGTTTCATCAATCATCGTGTTGAATTTTGGTAACTCTGCATTCCTGCTACTATAATCATTAGACGATAAATTTGTAAGTTTAAACTACATATCGGCATTCATTTTTCACAGCATTTCTGTCATCTTTGTAAGAAAATAAAACCCTGAGAACGTTCCCCAAGGCTGTGCGATCATACCAACATTAATGGCAGCAGCATCATGTCTCTGCATGTCAGATAAGTTGCACCAGTCCTTCTACACTTACCTTATTTCGTGAGCACTCAACGAACTGTATTTCTTATTCAGAAAGCTTCCACCATCTGCATTCATGTCTTGTTCATTATGATACACCTGCTTGAACCCTGGTGCAATGTTTCTCACGTCGTGTCTATATTCTGGAGGAAGCCACCATATCTGAAAGTTATACACAATATTAAGATTACATTCAACGGTGCAAAACATTGTAACATTAAACTCAAAAACACAAACAAAAATTTGAAATGTTGCCTATTTATCTGAAATAAAATAAGTAAATAAGCAGAGGTACTAAAATTACTAAAGCTAACCTGAAATAAAAGAGTAAATAGAAATGTATTATTTTAAACTAATATTAATAAATATTATCATTGTATATACACAATACTAAAATAATACTGATAGAAGAAAACAATGTTTTAGGATTCTGACAACCAAAACGGTAACAGTTTATTTTAAGGTGTCATAATACAGAGTAATTACCTAATTAAGTACTTCGTAGTAGCCGTTGTACATGCATGAAATAAAATGTACTTACCATGTAACTAAGTTATGGAACGGCCTGTAATTACAGTTTGTAATTATGTAGATGTAATAGGCAGCTACTGTTACACATATGTAACAGGCCAAGTCTGATACATCTTGATACACTTTATTTTTAAGTAGTGTATGTCTGTGCACTTAAATTTATAATTACGTTGTAAGTCTGCAACACATATGTAACAATCTTTTGGTTACATGTGTAACAGTAGCTGCTTATTACATCTACATAGTTACATGGTAAGTACATTTTATGTAACAGCTTGTACTTACAGTTGTCACGAATCCGGTCTGTGGCCTTCCGCCCGATAGCCACCAGAGGTCGCCTCTCCATCATATTGACTCTCACACCACACTGAACTACAATTCCCATCATCCATTGCACTGACAACACTTATACAGCTGACTGCACTAATCACACTCACATCTGAGAACTATCACACACTCTACTTAAACCATGGACGTCCTCTTCCTCTCTGCCGAGCACTGTCCTGCGTATGCTGTTCACCCTTCTGTGTTTTGATCTCTCATGTCTTGCCTGTGCCATTTCGGTTTACCAGTGTTTTATCCTGCCTGTGTATTGTCCTGTGTTTTCAGTTAACCTGTCTGTGTGTATGTCTAGCTCTGAGTCTGGTCCTGCGTATAACACTCTCCACGTGTTAGCTGCCTCACCGAGCCATTCTGTGTTTTGTAAATCTAAGTTTAGTTTGTTTTGGGTTTAGTCTCGTATCTTGTTTTCTGCCCGTGTTTCCTGGATTAACCCTTTGCTTTGCCCCTTTGGACTACTGCTCGTACCCCTCTTGGACTACTGCTCGTGTACCTGGATTATCTCTCTGCCTTGCCCCTTTGGACTCTGTTTGTATAATTAAAAGTTTGCACATGGATCCGCACGTCTCACGTCATTACAGCAGTTTGTAATTAAGTTATTTCATGCAAGTACAACGGCTACTACCAAGTACTTAACTAGGTAATTACTCTGTATTATTGACACCTTAAAATAAAGTGTTACCTTTAAAACAAATAAAAAAGGGCATACTACGAAGTTTCAGAAAATGTAATAGAAATATTTATTAAATTTCACTGATATTACCTTTTCTGGTGAGATGCCTGATTTTTTGATCGTTTCAGTGGTGTAGTAGGAGTCACTGTTGTGGAATCCTGTTGAGTTTTTCTCATTTTTTAGGTCAAATATGAGGGAGACGTTATGCTTTTTGGCCATGACTAAGAGCTCATAAAGAGATGGTACAGTCTGGTTGTTAGCCTCCATCTTCTCTTCCTTAGAGAGCGATGACACTGACTGAAATGGATCTGTCTATATTTGAAAATCAAAAGATCTCATTTTCACATAAACAAATTTGTCATTTTGAAATCTCACAGCTGAAGATCTAAAACACAACATCTGCAAATGCAAAGTGGAAGAATTTTGTTTTCTGCTCAATATCTGCTCGTACTGATTAAAGCTGTAACTTCAGTTGAGTTCAAGGTTGTTTGCTCTAATCAACAGAGACAGAGATATGAAGAACTTGTGCTGCTTGATCTAGTTTGCATTCAAATGCAACTGCGCATGCGCTGTCTTCACAACAGATCTTTCATAATATGATATAATGAATATAGTTGTGTAATAAATTGTAAAAATAAATTGTACATTTCTATTTCCATTATATTGTTTGCATAACAGCAATTACTGTCAAATGTGTTGGTCTAATAAATATAAATATATATATATATATATATATATATATACACACATATATACACACAGTGGTGTGAAAATGTGTTGGCCCCATTCCTGATTTAGTTTTTGCATGTTTGTCACACTTTACTGTTTCAGATCAAACAAATTTAAATATTAAAATCAAAGATAACACAAGTAAACATAACATGCAGTTTTTTAATGAAGTTTTTTATTATGAAGGGAAAACAAAATCCAAACCCATATGGCCCTGTGTGAAAAAGTGCTTGCCCCCTAAACCTAATAACTGGTTGGGCCACCCTTAGCAGCAACAACTGCAATCAAGCGTTTGCATTAACTTGCAATGAGTCTGTTACAGTGCTGTGGAGGAATTTTGGCCCACTCATCTTGGCAGAATTGTTGTAATTCAGCCACATTGGAGGGTTTTCGAGCATGAACTGCCTTTTTAAGGTCATGCCACAGCATCTCAATAGGATTCAGGTCAGGACTTTGACTAGGCCACTCCAAAGTCTTCCTTTTGGTTTTCTTCAGCCATTCAGAGGTGGATTTGCTGGTGTGTTCTGGATCATTGTACTGCTGCCGAACCCAAGTTCGCTCCTGCTTGAGGACACGAACAGATGGCCGGACATTGTCCTTCAGGATTTTTTGGTAGACAGCTGAATTCATGCTTCCATTTATCACAGCAAGTCTTCCAGGTCCTGAAGCAGCAAAACAGCCCCAGACCATCACACTACCACCACCATATTTTACTGTTGGTATGATGTTCTTTTTCTGAAATGCTGTGTTACTTTTACGCCAGATGTAATGGGACACACACCTTCCAAAAAGTTAAACTTTCGTCTCGTCAGTCCACAGAGTATTTTCCCAAAAGTCTTGGATCATCAAGATGTTTTCTAGCAAAACTGAGACTAGCCTTTATGTTCTTTTTGCTCAGCAGTGGTTTTCGTCTTGGAGCTCTGCCATGCAGGCCATTTTTGCCCAGTCTCTTTCTTATGGTGGAGTCATGAACACTGACCTTAACTGAGGCAAGTGAGGCCTGCAGTTCTTTAGATGTTGTTGTGGGGTCTTTTGTGACCTCTTGGATGAGTCGTCGCTGCGCTCTTTGGGTAATTTTGGTCAGCCGACCACTACTGGGAAGTTTCACCACTGTTCCATGTTTTCACCATTTGTGGATAATGGCCCTCACTTTGGTTCGCTGGAGTCCCAAAGTTTTAGAAATGGCTTTATAACCTTTTCCAGACTGATAGATCTCAATTACTTTCGCTCTCATTTGTTCCTGAATTTCTTTGGATCTCAACATGATGTGTAGCTTTTGGTCTACTTCACTTTGTCACGCAGGTCCTATTTAAGTGATTTCTTGATGGTGAACAGGTGTGGCAGTAATCAGGCCTCAGGCCTGGGTGTGGCTAGAGAAACTGATCTCAACTGTGGTTTATCACACCTATGTTTTAACGGTTTTGGGGCAAACACTTTCACACAGGGCCATGTGGGTTTGGATTTTGTTTTCCCTTCATAAAAAAACCCTTCATTTAAAAACTGCATGTTATGTTTACTTGTGTTATCTTTTATTAATATTTAAATTTGTTTGATGATCTGAAACATTAGTGTGTGACAAACATGCAAGAAAATAAAAAAAATCAGGAAGGGGGCAAACACTTTCACACCACTGTATGTAATATATGAAAATTTTAAATAAAATACAGAAAATAATTACAGATAAAATACCAAAACAAAATCCTGTCCTCACCCTTAAAAACCATTGGCCTGCATTTAAGGTCTGTAACTCTTGCAATGTGAAGTTAGTGTTCATGTCACCATCTCGACCTAAAAACTTATTCTTCACATCAGTTGTTCGCAGCAGAAAGTTTGAACCATTGTCATGCATAAGAAAAGGCTTCATGTCCTTACTGAAAAAAGACAGACAACAGGATTAAACACACACGTTTGTTTTTGTGAAAAGTGAGGACATCCCATAGGCGTAATGGTTTTTATACTGTACAAACTGTATGTGCTATTGCCCTACACCTACCCAACACCTAAACTTAGCCCTCACAGGAGACTGTTCATTTTAACTTTCCCAAAAAAACCTCACTCTGTATGATTTATAAGCATTTTAAAAAGTGGGGACATGGGTTAATGTCCTGAAAAGTCACCTTCACCTTGTAATACCAGTGTCATTATACAAATTTATGTCCTCATTTGTCACAAAAATGCACACACACTCACACATTACACACTAGAAGCAAGTGTTTCGGGGCACAATCTGTTACCTGAGTTGCACATCCGTTTCAAATCCCACCACATCACACTCCAGACTCTTCCTGAATGACATCATGGTGTTCTCTGGAGCCATCTAAATACACAAACAAACGCACACACAAAATAAAATCAATTTTACTTTCATCTACAGCAGTGCTGTCCTGGAAGAACCCTAGCCCTTCACATTTTGTATGTCTCCCTTATCTCGTCTTATCTATGTCTCCCGGACTCTTTTTTAATCATTCTTGGAGATTTTAATAAAGCAAATCCCTCCCGTGAACTGCCAAAATACAGACAGCACGTTACATGTCCCACCAGAGACAGTAACATATTGGATCATTGTTACACAATAATTAAAGATGCATATCACTCTGTCCCACGGGCAGCTCTGGGGCTCTCTGATCACGGTTTGGTTCATCTCATACCGACCTATAGGTAAAAACTCAAATCTTCTAAGCCTGTATTAAGAACTGTTAAGAGATGGACTAATGAAGCAGAGCAAGATTTAAAAGCTTGTTTTGACCTCACTGATTGGAGTGTTTTTGAAGCCGCTGCCACCGATCTGGATGAACTCACAGAGACTGTAACATCATATATCAGTTTCTGTGAGGATATATGCATCCCCACCAGGACATTCTTATCATTCAATAATGATAAACCGTGGTTTACTGGGAAACTCAAACAGCTTCGTCAGGCCAAAGAGGACGCTTACAGAAGTGGGGATAAAATCTTGTATAACCAGGCCAGGAACAGACTAACAAAGGAGATCAGAGTGGCTAAAAAGAACTACTCTGAGAAGTTGAAAAAAGAACTTTCAGCCAACGATCCGGCGTCGGTATGGACTGGTCTGAGGAACATCACCATGTACAAGTCACCACCCCCACAGTCTGTGGAGAATCAACAACTGGCTGACGATCTCAATGCGTTTTACTGCAGATTTGAAAAGGCCAGACTGACACCCAGCACCCACTCTGATCTGCACTTCACACATTCACCTTCCCCCCTTGCAACCCCCCTTACTCCCTCCCCCACCATTCTGCCTGCGTTTAAAGTCTGTGTAGAGAATGTGAACCGGGTCTTCAGAAAACAGAAATCTAGGAAAGCTTCAGGACCAGACGGTATTTCACCTGCCTGTCTAAAAGTCTGTGCTGACCAATTGGCCCCCATCTTTACACAAATCTTCAACAGATCTCTGGAGCTGTGTGAAGTTCCCTGCTGCTTCAAAAGCCCAAAATCACTGGACTTAATGACTACAGACCTGTCGCACTCACGTCTGTGGTCATGAAGTCACTTGAGAGACTGGTCCTGGCCTACCTGAAGGACATCACTAGACCCTTGCTGGATCCTCTTCAGTTTGCCTATAGAGCAAACAGGTCTGTGGATGACGCTGTCAATATGGGACTGCATTACATCCTGCAACACCTCAACAAACCTGGGAATTATGCAAGGATCTTATTTGTGGACTTCAGCTCGGCCTTCAATACTATCATACCTGACCTTCTCTCAGACAAACTGAGACCGCTCTCTGTGCCCTCCTCCATCTGTCACTGGATCACCAGCTTCCTGACAGACAGGCAGCAGCTAGTGAGGCTGGGCAAACT
Organism: Barbus barbus; assembly: GCF_936440315.1. Taxonomy (NCBI): domain Eukaryota; kingdom Metazoa; phylum Chordata; class Actinopteri; order Cypriniformes; family Cyprinidae; genus Barbus; species Barbus barbus. Next base: position 21,548,209 of record NC_136761.1, on the reverse strand, counting down.
CACATCCAGGACTCTCACCATCAGCACTGGCGCCCCTCAGGGTTGCGTTCTCTCCCCACTGCTCTTCTCCCTCTACACGAATGACTGCACATCAAAGGACCCCTCTGTCAAGCTCCTGAAGTTTGCGGACGACACTACAGTCATAGGCCTCATCAAGGACGGTGACGAGTCTGCTTACAGACAGGAAGTTGAGCAGCTGGCTGTCTGGTGCAGTCTTAACAACCTGGAGCTGAACACGCTCAAAACTGTGGAGATGATAGTGGACTTCAGGAGAAACCCCCCTGCTCTCCCCCCATTCACCATCATGAACAGCACTGTGACTTCAGTAGAGTCATTCAGATTCCTGGGAACCACCATCTCCCAGGACCTGAAGTGGGACAATCACATTGACTCTATTGCAAAAAAGGCCCAGCAGAGGCTGTATTTCCTCCGCCAGCTAAGGAAGTTCAACCTGCCTCAGGAGCTGCTGAAACAGTTCTACTCTGCCATCATCGAGTCTGTCCTATGTTCTTCTATAACTGTTTGGTTCAGCTACCAAAACAGACATCAGAAGACTACAACGGACAGTTAGGACTGCTGAGAGAATTATCGGTGCCCCTCTGCCCAGCCTCCAAGAACTTTACACCTCCAGAGTGAGGAAAAGGGCTAAGAAAGTCACTCTGGACCCCTCACACCCAGCTCACTCTCTCTTTGTACTGTTGCCCTCTGGCCGGCGCTACAGATCACTGAGCACCAGAACAGCCAGACACAAGAACAGTTTTTTCCCCCAGGCCGTATCCCACCTGAACAACACATAACACACCCCGGTACTGTACATCTGTAAATAACTCAAACCTTCATCTGTACATAGGACACATGCACATTCACAGTTCTGTCTATGGTCATGTCTCTTTTCTGTATATTTTTATTACTATTGTTATTCTTAATTATTGTATATTCTCTTCATTAGTGTTCTTTATCACCTTAATTATATGTTGTCTGCACTATGTTTGTACTTTCTGTACTGGAAGCTCATAACACCAAGACCAATTCCTTGTGTGTGCAAACACACTTGGCAATAAAGCTCTTTCTGATTCTGATCTAACACACCTTCTTCTTCTTTGAACTTAATGGCGGTTGGCAAACCAGCTTTGGTGCAAAAAAAAAAAAAAACCCTCCTTTTCTTACCAAGATTACTTCCTACATTTCTTAAAATTACTACATCGATTAAATTCGTCTAATTAAATTGGTCTTTTTTCAATACTCTAATAACGCTTTAATTATTGTTAAATTACCATCTAGCAAGCTCTTTAATGTTAACTCTTTGATTCCTGCTTTCTTAATTTCCTCCATAAGCTGAGATCTTTCTTCATTATAACCATAACAGTAGAGAAGAACATGCTCGACTGTTTCTGGATTTCCACATATATATTGCACAAACCTGTATCGTGTTTGCCAATTATAAGAAGTGATTGATTCAATGCAGTGTGCCCAATACGGAGGCGTGAAATTACTGTATCATCCCTTCTTTTGCCACAAACATTTCTCATACTTCCTACTTCGTTATTTCAAACAAATGTCTTCCCTTTTCTTCCTGAGTCCATATCATTTGCCATCTTTTCTTTACTATGTTTTTAATTAACCCCTTCATTTCAGATTTCCCCAATGGGACATTAACATTTATTCTAGAACATTTAAGAGCTTTCTTTGCCAACTCATCTGCTATTTCATTTCCCACAACCCCCACATGTGCAGGGATCCATAAAAAGAATACTTCAACTCCCAAGCGGTGAATTCTGTACAGAGTTTGGAATATTTCAATTAGAATGTCCTGTCTTGAATAAGATTTTCCATTTTTTAAACTAACAAGGCTCGATAAAGAGTCAGAACAGATAACAACTTTATTTAAACGAACCTCTTCTACCCATTGAAGAGCCAGATGAATTGCAATCAATTCAGAGGAATACACAGATAAAAAGTTAGATGTTCTTTTACTTATTTTAACGTCCAATTCTGGAATAACTACAGCTGCAGCTGTATTCCCAGATTCCGGATCTTTTGAGCCATCAGTATATATTTGAGTACATTTCTGATACTCTTGATGTAAATATTGATTCACCAACAAATCTTTTGATATCCTTCTTTGAAGATTATTAATTTCTTCCAGTAATTGCAAATTAACTGAAGGCATCTGGAAAAACCAGGGAGATATAGCTGATATGGCTACTGTTGGACTAATTTCATAATCATTGATTCCACTCTTCTTTGCATCATCATTAGCCTCCCACCCAAAACTGGCTATATGTGAATATTCATACTCCCAACAATTCTTAAGGATTTCTTTTACAGGGTGACTACTCTTCTGTCCTTTTACTGATACCCAGTAAACCATTTTAAGTTGTTGCCACCTGATTACCAAAGGCATCTCTCCCATCTCCACCTGTAACACCGCTACTGGAGAAGATCTAAAAGCTCCACAGCATATTCTTAATGCCTGATACTGTATTCTTTCGATCTTTTTGATCTGCGATGCTGCCGCAGAAGAATAAACAATGCTTCCATAATCAATAGTAGATCTTATTAGAGCACTATATATTCTTCTTAATGTAATCCGGTTGGCTCCCCAATCTGTCCCAGCCAAGCATCGAAGTATGTTAATTCCCTTCTTACATTTATTTACTATATTTTGTATATGTAAACCGAATGTTATCTTAGAGTCCATTATTATTCCTAAGAACTTAACTTCTGTAACTTGTACTAATACCTGTTCATACAATCTTAATTTTACTTCTGGTTTCTTTTTCTTTCTTGAGAAACATATTACACGAGTTTTACTTATAGAAAATCTAAATCCCCAACAATTTGCCCATTTCTCAACGTCATTAATAGCCTTCTGCATTTTTCCTTCAACTTTCTTAACATTTCTTCCTCTTTTCCATAAAGCCCCATCATCTGCATAGAGAGATTTACTTATTCCAGTTTCAACATTAGAGAAAACATCATTAATCATAATATTAAAAAGTATAGGGCTGCAAACACTGCCCTGCGGAGTTCCATTATCAATTGTATATACCTTTGAATATGTTGATCCCACCCTAACTTGAATCGTCCGATCCTTTAAAAAAATCCATAACCCAGTTAAACATCCTTCCTTTAATTCCCCAAACCCTCCTTCCACATCATCTCATAGGCCTTCTCTATGTCAAAGAATACCCCAATTAAAACTTCCTTATTTACTATTGCTTTTCTGATATCATTTTCTATACATATTACTGCGTCCATAGTATTTCTCCCTTTCTGGAAGCCACTCTGATGAGGGCACATCAAGTTCTTACTTTCAATCTCATACATGAGTCGTGAAACAACCATCCTTTCCATTATCTTGCGAAGATTCGATGTTAAGGCTATTGGCCTATAGTTAGACGGGTTAGTTTGATCCTTGCCAGGTTTTGCTACCGGTACAATAACTCCATGTTTCCAAGTGGATGGTAGCTTTCCTTCAATCCATACCCTATTAAAAAGTCTTAAAATGATATTCAATGCTATATCTGATAAATTTTTAATCATTTCGTAACATACGTCATCCTTACCTGGGGAAGTATGATTTAATTCCACTAGCACTTGCCTCAATTCAGATATAGTAAATACTACATCTATATTAGCTCCAAAAACCTCTTTCCTCTTTAAAATGACTGAATTCTCCACCAGACAGTTCTCCCTATACCTTCTCATTTCATTTGATATATTTCCATTGCTGTGTACTTTCGCAAATGTTTTTGCTAATTCTTCTGCTTTTTCACTGTTGGAAATAAATTGCTTATCATCATTAACTAAAACAGGTAAATCATTACATCTATGAATTCCGCCCATTTTCTTAATCATTCCCCATAAGTCACTTATATCCACCTTTTCTCCTATATTACCACAAAATTCTCTCCAATAATTTCTTTTAGTGTCCTTAATCACTTTCCTTACCTTTGCCTGTGCGCTCTTATAATTAATAAAGTCATCAAATACAAATGTTTTCCTAACATTTTTAAAAGCCCGATTTCTATCCTTTATAGCTTTACCACATTCCTCTGTCCACCAAGGGACTGCATTTTTCTTATACTTTCCTGTACTTTTCCCTATAACCTCTTCTGCTGAATTAATAATAACTCTACATATATTTTCATTAAGTTTTTCAATACTTTCATTTACTTCCCTTAACTCAAGAAATGTTTTTTCACTTCTTTCCTTAAAAATATTCCAGTCAGCAGTTTTGAACTTCCATCTAAATAAAAATTCCTTATTCACTGTGGCTACTTCCACCCCTAATTTGCATAAAATAGGGTAATGATCACTTCCCATTGGATTGCTCAATACTCTCCACTCACTAATTCTAGCCAGATTTCGAGACATAATAGTTAAATCTAAAACTGAATTATTTCCTGTTGCCAGGTCTATTCTTGTTGCATTGCCATCATTAATACATATTAAGTTCGCTAAATCTAAAAATTCTTCCACAACTTTACCATTTGCATCAGTATTCCTGCTTCCCCATAATGTGCTATGAGCATTGAAATCTCCACTCCATATAACCCTGCTTCCTGTACCTCCAATGTTACTTAATATTTCATTGCTTAATTTCTTACATGGGTTATAAAAGTTAATTACTCTTATTTTCTGTTCCCCAATCCACACCTCTACTACTACTGCTTCATGATTAGAATTTATTTCAACTTCTCTGAAACCTAATCCTACTTTTAGAAAAGTTATTACCCCTCCACCATTTCCATTTACCCTATCCCTACGTATATCCGTATAACCATGAACTAAAAAACTTAAATGAGGTTTTAACCAAGACTCCTGAACACATATTATATGTGGTTTATATTCTATTTCATCTATACATTTTTTAAACTCTTGACCATTGGCTATTAAGCTTCTGGCATTCCACTGTATTATATTAAATACCATTAAGATCCACCAGCCACACATGGTGCTTGCGAATTACTCAGCATCTCATTTATTTGTTCAACTGTTAATCCATCGATTTTCAAGTACTTCCCAGCTGCTCTTATTATGATTCTTATCTTTTCAGATCTACGTTCTGTTTACGCGGAACAGTTAATTACTTCTGCCAAGAAAACAATAAATGCTGTTTTATCAACTAGCATTGTATTGTCATTCATTCTACATAGATTCTCAAGTTGTTTGTTGTTTCCCCAGCCTCCACTTGTTGTCTCTGCTGTTCGTCTTTTCGTACACTTGATTGCTTCAGCATATGTCAAGTTCTTTGCTATTTTTACATTTTGAATTTTTTCTGCCTCTTTCCTGGCCTTGCAACCACCATACCCCGCACTATGTGCCTCCCCACAGTTACAACATTTTAAATTTACTCCATTTCCACATTTTCCATATTCATGTTCACCTCCGCATCTTGCACATCGTTGTTTACCTTTACAAGCCGCAGCTACGTGTCCAAATCTCTGACACTTATAGCATCTTACAGGAGGAGGAATATATGGGCGGACTACATAACTGATGAACCCTAGATACACTCTATTAGGAAGTTTTTCCTCCTCAAATTGAATCATCACTGAAAGGCTATCAGTTTTCTCGTTGTTTCTAACACATTTCAATCTTCTGGCATCCATAACTGATGCCCCAGATATATTTCTCTTTAACTCCTGAACTGATACGTCTGTAGGAACTCCTGTAATAACTCCTCTAACCCATTTTTTGTCTTCCATTATTGTACCTTCAACTTTTTTACCCATCAAAGATTTCAAACCAGCCACTCTTTTTTGCTGTTTATTGTCTATACAGAAGATCAGCAATTTTCCATCTCGTACTACCTTAGCACATACTATTTTACCTACTGCTTCCTTCAGAGCTTTTGTAACTTTGATTGGGTTAAGTGTAATTACTGATTTGTTCAAGAATTTCATCATTACCTTAAACTCATCCTTTCTTTTATTTGCTGTCAATTTTCACTCTCCGATTCAGATGATAGGCTTCCATTTTTCTTCCTTTTTCTATTTTCCACTATTGTCTATTTCTACCTCCATCAAAACTCCCACCATCCAATCCTTCCATTTCCGACTCGCTACCGGAAGCAGCGTCATTACCTTCCATCTCCGCCTCAGTCACACCCCAGTGTTGCCACCCTCCTCCTGCAGCTTCTCGGTCATTAAGTCATCTAACACACCTGACTCATGTCTTGCAGTCTCTACTAACGAGCTGTTGAGTTGAATCAGGTGTGTCTGATAAGGAGACATACAAAATGTGCAGGGCTAGGGGTCCTCCAGGACAGGTTTGGGAAGCACTGATCTACAGGTTTATTCTGTGCTACTACAACATATGATTTCATTATTTAACAATGTGTGCTTATTTAATGTTCTGGGCTTGTTACCACAAGGGGGAAAAACACCTTTAAAAAGGGCAAAAACACTTTTTTGGGAGACCATTATTTTACTACATAAATGCTCCGGTTTCAATGCCCCGTTTAAACAAAGTTCAAAAGCTGTAGCATCTGTGTTTTTCACACGCCTCTGTTTTTCTTCACAGTTAACCTCCAGTCTCCTGATGAGCGCAGGGAGATCAAACTTATACAGACCTTCAGATGTCAAAACACCTCCTCCACCTTCCCCGCCAGTGGAATTTAACAGGTTGTATATGAATTGTAGATAGTCAGCTATTCAAATGATATTTCTGGATGTGGACTACATGTTTTGTAATGACTGAAAATGTTTTCACTGTGATCATTATTGCATCTATAAATTGCTAATGTTTGAAAAATGTTCCAACAGACTGACATGCTATTGAATTACATTTCCCCAAGTTGATAGCTTATAACCTGGGAATGATGCCATAATCACCATAATCCTAAACAGATTCAGAAACTACAGCTGATGATTCATCGTGTGGCATGTCAAATTTATTCTCATTAAATGTGAAAATCCTCATGCAGCAACGACATGAATAAACAGCAAAGACAAGATTTTGATGGTCATGCCAGAGTAAACCTGTTTTTAATAAAAGGAAAGAATGTCTCAAAATGAATGTTGCAACTAAGGCGTTACCACTTACCATCGGAGCACCGCGGTGTCCGACGAGGGCCGGTTTTGGGTGAAGATTATTGGTAATGCATGGAGAGCAGATTGCAAGAGGACAGAGGAACACAGCAGTGGACACTACCAGGAAGGTCATCATTATAAAAGCCTTACAAGCTACACAGACGAAGACATACACAAAAATATTCAGACACAAAGACTGATATAATTTGGCATTATTAAAGGCATCACTGGTGCTAACTTTCACATTTACATCCACATATTAATCAAAGGTATAAAGTACACACTAATATACAGGTAATATACAAATTCTATTGATTTTAATTTAAATCCATTTTTAATGTCCATGCATTTATCTGATTGTTAAATAGCAATGTAATAAGCAATATAATGTGCAGTCAGAAAATATTAAAAACTTTAAGCTGTTTTGGAGACACTGACCAGCTGTTCTTGCTCTATGATAACTCTGGAACACCAGCCAGCTGATCAAGGTCAAAGCCACCACAGCACCCAGCTGCAAGAAAGGAGCAGTGGCCTACAGGAACCAAAGAGGGGATTTTAATGCACTGTGCAGTACAACAATAGTGGTGTAACTAGAGATATGGACACCTGAGTGACAGTCTTATGATAAATACAGTATACTATAACCTCATGCTGAGGGATATGCATGCTATTGGTGTAAAATATCAAACTGCCATTTAGAATAGATAAGGTAACAGGAAATACAATAAGAACCAGCTGCAAAGACATAAAAGGACAAAGTACCAGTACTGAAAAGATGCATGGTTGAAGGCTTCTTACCTGAAATGACATATAGACAGTTTTCCACTCATCTTTCCATTTTATAGAAAATCCAGCTGTGCCTAAAGTAACAGTGAGGAGAGCTAAAAACAGAAACACCTGAACAGAGAACAGAGAATCATTAATATACTGGGATCATTCATAAACATCCTGTGAACGTCCTTTATCCACAATGACTAACAATGATATAAATTATTACCCAAGTTTTAAAGGCAACTAATATGAGATTGCTTCCTCAACTATGAGCACTGAAGTCTTTTTGAAGGGGTCATCGGATGCCCATTTTCCACAAGTTGATATGATTCTTTAGGTTCTTAAAAGTCTATAACCTGCTTTGGTTAAAATTTCTCAGTGGTAGTGTAAAAACACCATTTTTACCTTGTCAAAATCAGCTCTGTTTTCAGTAAGCCTTTTAATGCATGTTCCTTTAATTGCTAATGAGCTCTGTTCAACCCGCCCTTCTCTTCCATGGGGTGATAAACCGTTCTCATGATACGGTTTACTTTAGCCGCGGAACTGGCTAACTAGCACATTATTAGGAAAGGCGATTTGCAAAGATTCATAAAAGAACCACTTCTGTAGGATCAAAGACTATGGCTGGATCACAAATGAATCGCGCGAACATAGATGCATTTAGGTAGATCGGGGGGTACAAGGTAAGGTAATCCACTGCGTCTTCAGCAGCTCAGATGTTGGGAGTAAATGACGACTGCTATGTTCATAAAGGTAAAAGGCTAGTGTCAATCAACTATCGTGGGAGGGGCCTGGGTCAGTCATCTGATAATGGCTTGATATGAGAAAGGGGAAGTGATTTAAGAAAAAAAATAAAATGAATAAATAAAACACACACACTGGGTGGATCTTTATCATTATAGGGTGGTTGTGTACACACACTGCAACACACATTTCAGTTCAAACACCTTGTAAAGTGCATGTCGCATCCGATGACCCCTTTAAAGCTAATTTTATAGTCAACTTATGTATCATAATTGATACATTTCCATAACATTTACTTTAACAAGTAAATTTACAAAACTTTATTAGGGGGGAAATGGTTTTCACTGTGGTGAAAATGAGTTGTGGAACAGCCATGCTTGTGTTAAAAAAAAAAATATTAAAACTTGTTTCACCCTTTAAAAACAATTGTTTATATAATATAACTGACTTTAAGATGGACAGCCTGTGTCTGGGACAAGAGTACCTATACATTAATGAATTTAATAAGCCTTAATGCCACCTTCAAACAACAAAAAGTACAAGTTGAAAGGGTAAAGAGTACCTTATGCAGCCAGTGTAAATTCAAGGGCTCTCGGATTGCTAAATGCAGCAATCCAAATACCTGAAATAAAAATAAAAAAATTCTAATTGGTACAACCATTGTTTACGAATGCTACCAGCTGAGCAATCTGGATCACATTATGCCCTCGAATTTTCCCATTCTCTCTTACCAGTAGAAGGAGGCAGTATGTGGCCAGCACAGCAGAAACGACCATCACTATCATGTACCAGTTCATCCATTTTTTTAATGTTTTGAAGGCTTCCCTGCAGGAGGAAAATGAAGCAATACGGCAGAATGACAACCAGGCATTACATGTAAACACTGGGCCAGTGGATTTACAATGTGGTCATATAATCAGCACGTGTAATTGTGTTTATATGCTCACCAGTTTACATCATCATGGTCGTTGAAGGCAATAAAACAAACGTACATCCAACTCAAGGCAAGTATGGACACAAAAGACAGAAAGGAGAACCAGCAGCAAGCCCTCTGTATACAAACAAAGCAAGAATGCACACTTCAAACATCTCTTTTCTTTTTCAGTAGGCTCTTCTCCTGGTCCCGTTTACTGACACTAACAAATGTATCAGCACTAAAAAGACCATGTTTATTCAAAACTTTCCCTCAATGCTCCACCTGTGTGTGTGTGATGATTTTAAGTCATAAGTTAACCACAAATGAGAGCCTTGGGGGCATTGGCACACAGCTATCGACTTCTCACGTGGAGTTTCACCTACTGATCCAAATATTAAAAATTGGGGCCCATCTCTAAAGCGAGTGGTTATTATGATAGCTGATTATTATCCAGAGTCCATCCCACACAGGGTTTTCAAAATCTCTGAATGCAGCAGTAATTGTTTCTGACACAAATCAAAAGAATTGAGAGCGTTGCTTTTGTTTCCAGGCTACTAATTAACATACTTTTCTGCCTGTCATAATCAGTCTTCACAGCTTTGTACTCACTTAAAAAGAAAGAGCATTTACATGATAATTGTTCATTAAGGAAGCATTCAATGACAACAATTTTCTTTGATTCTATTCTCCATTTATTAGACACGGTAAACTATTCCGCCTCTATCAACTGATTGTGTCAAGTGAAAACTGTCTGCAAATTCTAAGAGATAACAGGTGCATCATTGAGGTGCAATTTCATTTTGTGGAAAAATGCGATTAAAAATGCAAGGTGTAAAGAAAAACAGCTCACGTTTTGTCTTTTATTTTGACTGTTCCATTGACAACTGTAGCTTCCTCTGAGGCAGGTTCGGGAGATCGAGAACATTGTGTTTTTTTCCACATCTAATGATTCCAGCTGAATGTAAATGGATGAATAGGGGTCTTGTCTGGTATGTAGTGAGGTTAACTCATTTATACTGGTGCAGGTGTTTGATATGGAATGACTCACTGCTTCACACCTAAAACCCGAGTAGGAGGGAAGAGAATACAACATGATGGTTATGCAAGGAAACCTGTTCTTTAACTCAACTGAACGGAGCTCACAATGCCTGGCTTAGTTAGTTAAAAGTCCTCGAATAAGGGTGAGAGAGAAAAATATAGGCTCCAGTCACATGACACAACAGGTATGTGAAGGTTAAATTTAATTATTTAGGAGTGGCAATGCTTTCAAAACCCCTGAAGCAGAAAACTACAAGACGACCTGTGGGAAAGATTTCATAATCACTCAATTCTAATAAAAAGGATGGAATGTTCTTCCCAACTTAACTGCTAAAGCTGTGTAAGTGATAAATATGTATTAAAATATAACCCGTTTTAACTATACCCTACAATCAAAAGTTGGCTGATGCTGGAACACAATAATTTGAGTATCCTACTGTAAATTATATGAACAACTGACATGAGATATTAAAGATGATTTGGTGCAAGTAAAAAGGCCTCCCCCTTGTTTTGACAGGTTGTCCATAACAAGAAATATAATCTGCAACGTTATGTTCTTCCTGTGGAGGCATTTTTTTGCGTTCCAGGTTCAGTGGACGTGTTTTGACAGCCACTGAACCTGGAAAACAAAAATGCCTCATGATCAGATAAACATGAAAGCAATAAGTGTTTTAAGTGTTAAAGGCAACTCTGTAAGGAGGTGGTTAGCACAACAGGAAGGGAAAATCGTATCAGAACCAAAATATAAGTAAAATAATTGTATGTGCTGGTGTACAAATAAAAATTGCACGGTGCCAAACCTTTGGATAAAGTTTGCTGAATGTTTATCCTGATCTTAAAAGACTTTTGTTTTTTATTATTTAAAGGAATATACACGTTAACTCATAATAACAATTATGTTTAGAGTCAGATAATTTTTTTAATACTTTTATTCAGCAAGAATGCATTTAATTAAAAGTGGCAGTAAATAATGTTACATAAGATTTCTATTTCAAATTAATGCTGTACTTTTGAACTTTCTATTCAAAAGATAATTAAAAAAAATTATGGCTTCCACAAAAATATTAAACCGCACAACTGTTGTCAAGATTGATAATAATAAGAAATGTTACTTGAGCACCAAATCAGCATATCAGAGTTATTTCTGAAGGACCATGTGACACTGATGACTGAAGTAATGACTGCTAAAAATTTAGCTTTGCATCACCAGAATAAAATTACTTTTACAATAAATTAAATTTGTGTGGATAATTCTGCTTTGGCAGAATAATATTTCACAATATTACTCTTTTACTGTACTTAAGTTGAAAAAGTGCAGCTTTGCTAAACATAAGTGACAATGTGGCTACAAATCCCCAATAATGGCCAAATTTGTACACTTTCTTTGTTTTGAACAAGGAAAGCGGACAATACCACTTTTTGCATCTTGTCATGAGTATAGCCTGCTGTCAGCCAGGTAAACACCACTGTGTAAAAGTCAGATTAGCCAGTGGAGGGTGATGTTATGTCAGCCATAACTAAACATCCTCAATGAAAGTACTTGGGAACTGTCAGATTTGACTCACTGATAAACATGGATAAACATCAGTGTGTGTGGGTCAGCGCAATTCCTGATAAAAAGTCTACATTAGAGAATAAACCATATATTCCAGCATGAAGGATACACCTATTTTAGTAAAAGCATGAAACTTGAATGAAACCGTCATGCACTGTAACTACTGCTGTGTGTGGTTTCTTTAAGGAACACACAACATATTTGCCAACAGCGACACGCTTAAAACCCCAGGGCGAAACACGTTCTTCAGACTTGACAAAGAAAAGAAACTGGTCAAGTGTTTAGTGGATGTTCTTGATCTGCAGACAGGTATTGCAGCACATTTATTAAGTCACTTAACTCCCCATTTCAGGTCAGACAACAAGTACTTTGTCAGCTGTAACTCATATGATTAAATGACCCAAGCCATCATCCTTGTTCAAAAGGTTGTCCAAAACTTTGAAAATCATCCTGCGTGGACTAATTCAAGGATGCCATTTTCTCAGCGTCACACCACACTTCTCAGAGCAGACAAGAGCTCCTTTGTCAAGTTTATGACCTCAGTTTGAACAGGTTTTAAAGGGTCTTTTCCTCTAGGAATTATTATTATTCAAAGGGTTTGGCAAAAGTTAATTTATTAGTGACCAACAAAATACATTTATAAATGCACTTATAAAATACATAAAAATATATTTGAAACAAGTAGAACTGCTAAACCAAACAAAAGAGTGTTACAGAGGAGTTGGCATCCAGATTCTGCAGAAGCAGCTTTTTTTTGTATCTCCTTAATATTAAAAAACAAAATTGCTCATCTTTAACAAGGTCAACAGACATGAGTTATATACACTGTAAATTTTTAGACTTAACTATAAAATTCCAGTAGATAATTGTGTTTTAAAAAAAATATATATCTGGAAATGTTTTAATGAAAGAAAAACATTTAAGTAGGCTGAACTCATCACCCCCTCTTTTATTGAAGCGTTTCAGAATAAGTGTAGGATTTTTTATTTTTCAAGAAATGTTCATCGTTCAAATTAAGTATTAAAGAAAAAAAGAAAGGAAAAGCAGCCTATGCAAAACTATATGTAAAACCTGCACATAAATCAAACGGACAAGTGAAGGCACATGTTGTTGAGGACAGTGCATGTGACTTGTCTATGTTGTGAAATTAAAGAGTTAACCAGTCGAAGATCATTTTCAAGAAACCCTCAATTTCACTTTCTTCATTAAATTTGAACTACAGACTGCTGTGATACAAAAGCATGCGCCCATTTTCTTAGAACACACAATATTACAAACTAAATACACCAGCTCTGCCTTATAAGACAAGCTAGTTATTGTCGCCACACTTTCTTTATTAAAGCATTTAAGTACCATCGTATTGACTGCGAGAGCTTTCAACCCATCCTAAACCTAATTCACCACCTCAAGTCTTGATCTGCAGTTCAGTGACACCATGGGACGTGTGTTTTTTTTAACCCAAGGGTATTAAAATATTATTAAGGTTAAATTTAGTTTAACACAACGACCTCACAGACACATTTTTGCAACAGCCAACTTTTAATCGTTTCCAAATCCAAGTAAACATTGAACGGAATCGTTTTTCCTTAACCTCTTGAAAACCCGAGATTTGCAAAAATTAAAAACTTTTGTTTTTTCTAAATATGTGCATTTTGTTAAATGTTAGTATGATTTACCTAAATCATAGGGTTTTCCTCCTATAAGGATGCTATAGCACCTGTAATGACTAACACACCTGGAGATATTCAGCTCGCACGCCTTTCAGTAACATTAGATCAGAACAGATCTACGCCGAGAGAGCAAACTGATTTTAAATATGCACGTTAGTACCTTACCTTGCTTAAAAGGGTACATTTGATAATGAAATCCCAGTCAGACTCTCAAACTTCAGCACTCTTCGGCAGTCTTTGCACTCGAACTCCTGCTGAGAGATAAATCCCGTGGACGGAGTATTAATGAGGCGCTAACAATGAATGAGCTTCACATTCCTTGCAGCTTTAATATGGACCAGCACCCGTGCAGTTCCATCAGAGTTCAGCAGAGGGCGCTCGAAGAGTTTTAGAATCGTTCCCATTTAATTAAAACCAAGAGTTTCTGCCTGACATAAATTAATATTCTCCTACAATATAATACATTGACTGCAAATGCATTATATCTTTCTTATACACAAACAGCTGATTGAGCCATCAACATGTGATTGAGCAACCGTGATTGATTTTTTTCAAGCATTCAATAAAAAATGAAAAAAAAAAAAAAAAAAAAAAACATAAATATGTAGGCTAGGTGTATAAAAGTAGTCCCCGGGGTGTGATGGACTTACAGCTGAGCTGAGCTGTACAAGTTATTTGCTGATGAACTTCCTTTTTAACTCAGGTTTTTAGAGAAAGTATTGAAAAGGGGGGTTTTACCTCCTACATTGATGCAAGGTATCATAACTTTAATTCCTAAACCTAAGAAAGATCTTACCAGTTTAGACAACATGGTGACCCATCACACTCTAACAACGACTATACAATTTTCGCCATAATATTTGCTAAAAGACTTAAAGATTGTTTGGATATTGTTATAGATGAGACTCAGACTGGATTTATGAGGGATTAGTTTTAGATTCATTGGATGATTTGCTGGAACATAATAGTTTTTTTTTTTTTTCTGCATTTTTATAAAGCTTTTGATTCAGTTGAATAAATTCTTATTTAAATCAGTGGGAAAAAAAATGGTTTTGGTGAATATTTTTGTAAGGCAGTAAGAACGTCTCAGGTTAGGCATGTAACCGGTTCCCCGAAGGGAACGAGACGCTGCGTCGAAGCGCTATGGGAACGTCTTCAGCATGACAGCGCTCTGAATCACATGTGTAATCTGTCCAATGGATGGGTGAGACTCACGGGCGGGTGACGTAATCGGCCAGGAAGCATAAAAGCACGTGGAGTGGAACCAGCTTCAGCTTCAGGAAAAGAAGCAACTGCTCACAGGGATGCCGGAAGTATGGCCCCGAGATGTCTCAGTCCCTTCGGGGAACCATGGTTACATGCGTAACCTGAGACGTTCTGCTTCAGGAACTCGAGCTGCATCAAAGCGCTATGGGAACGAGATGCCAACGGTGCCAGACTTCCAAATCCCTGCCCTGTGTGTATCCCTCAGGAGCACAACGAGGGCGAGAGAAAAAGGGCCACGAGTGGCTAAAGTGGGCGGGGCCTGCGTCCCAAAGGCCAACTTCTAAGAAGTGAGTCTTAGTCCCCAAGAAGGGGGAGAGCAGAAGACTTGAGGCTATGGAATAGCATCCTGTTCCACCACATAGCATAAGCTCTCTGGCCAGAGGCCTCCGCACCATGAAGTGAAGAGCTTCCACTTCAGGGCGTAGTTTCCTCGTAGAGGGAGCTCTGGATTGGAGGATGGTCTCAGCAACCTCGGTTGAGAGACCGGAAGCTATGAACTGTGTCTCCTCAGAGGTCACACCCGCAGCTTCCACAGCTCCGGGCAAGGGTGAACGATAGTGCCCCACGCCTGTGAGAGGAGATCTCTCCTGACGAGAATCTCCCGTGGAGTCCCGTCGAGGAGAGAAATCAGGTCCGAGAACCATACTCGGCCCGGCCAGAACGGCGCTACCAGTAGTAGACTGACCTCATCCCGGCGCACTCTCGCCAGAACTCCCGGGAGCAGAGCAATAGGGGGAAAAGCGTACAGACGAAGCCTCGGCCAAGTCTGCACCATAGCATCCAGTCCCATAGGAGCTGGAGGAGTCAGAGAGAACCAGAGAGAACATTGCGCTGTCTCAGAGTCGCAAACAGGTCACCTGTGTCTGGCCAAACACTCTCCATATCTGCTTCACCACCTAGGGGTGAAGCATCCATTCCTTGGGCCTCGACCCCTGTCTCAACAGAACATCTGCTCGCAGATTGAGATGCCCAGGAATGTGCACTGCTCTCGATGAGAGGAGTTTGCCCTGGGACCACACAAGGATCTGGTGCACCAGCTTGTACAAGGGTCGTCTCCCTGGTGGTTTATGTACGAGACCAACGATATGCTGTCGGTGCGCACCACAACTTGGTGGTCTCTTAGGTCTGGGAGGAGGTGTTTGAGTGCTCGAAACACGGCCAGCATCTCCAGCCAATTGATATGCCATGTCAGATGGCGGCCACTCCACAGACCGCGGGCAGGGTGGCCACTCATGACCGTTCCCCAACCAGTGAGGGACGCGTCCGTCGCTAGTGTTACACGGCGACAAGGAGCTCCCAGTACCGGGCCCTGGGACAAGAACCAAGGTTTCCTCCACATGTCTAAGGCACGTATGCATCGTCTCATGACCTCATGAAAGAGTGGGTTTCCCCTCGGGGAGAACCCCTTGGTCTTGAGCCACCACTGTAGGGGTCTCATGTACAGCAGGCCAAAAGGTATCACGTTGGACGCAGCTGCCCTCAGACCCAGCAGTCTCTGAAACTGCTTGACAGTGATGACTGGCCTTCTCTCACTCTCTTGACTGATGTGAGGATCGACTCAAACCGAGCAGGGGACATGCGTGCCTGCATCTTGGTCGGATCCCACACCATGTCTAGATAAGTGGTTCTCTGTACTGGAGAAAGCACAATTTTCTTGGCGTTCAGTCTCAACCCCAGCTCTTTCATGTGCACGAGAACGACATCTCGATGTCGAATCGCCAGTTGCTCCAATTGAGCTAGAATCAACCAATCGTTGATGTAAAAGTGCGGGGTGAGAGTGCAAGGCCAAAGCAAAGAACCTGATATTGGTAAGCTTTGCCCCCAAAAGCAAACCTCAGGGACTTCCTGTGAGTGGGAAGGATGGAGGCGTGGAAGTGTGCATCCTTTAGATCGATTGTGACAAATCAGTCCTCGGACCTGATCTGAGAGACGACCTGTTTGAGCATCTTGAACTTCAGTCTGCTGACTGAGCGGTTCAACTGATGCAGATCTAAAATGGGACACAACCCTCCATCCTTCTTGGGAACTATGAGGTACCGGCTGTAGAACCCGGACTCTCTTTCGTGAGCAGGGACCACCTCGATGGCCTCCTTCCTCAAGAGAGTACTCTACTTCGCGTTCCATTACCAGAGCCTGCTTGGGGCCCACCAGAGTGGGATTCACCTCGTTGAATTGAGGCAAACTGGATTCTGTAGCCTCTCTCTACAGTATGCAGGACCCATGGAGACACATTTGGCAGTAGTTTCCACGCAGCCAAATAGTCTACTAAGGGAACCAGTCTCTCGAGACTGGCCTCTGGTGTACCCAGAGTGGCTAGCTCGGTGTCCTGGAACGGCACACCGGCAGGAGACGGCCAAACTAGCTGCTTTAGAGACCCCCGAGGGGGTGGCGAGCATCTCAGCTGCGCTACGTTTCTGGTCGGAAGAAACTGAGATGTGTGCTCACTGGAGATCGATGCGCCGGGCAGGGTTGGCAGACCGATCTCCCGAGGGCACCGAGGAGAGAGGGGCACCGTGTACCGCGGTGTACGCCGATCTTCCCCAGAGGGGCCTGCCCTCATGAGTCCTGGACCATAGCATCAGGACTGCTTCAGCTGAAGTCTCCTATTGAAACGACAGTCCTGTAATGCGATCTGCTCTCACCCAAGTGCTTAGTTTTCTCTGCACTTTTAGACATTGTGGAGCTTATTCAAGTGAGGGACAAACAACACTAAATAAGACTCACAACACAGATCGACAGACACACACAGAGTAGCGCACGTGCTTTTATGCTTCCTGGCCGATTACGTCACCCGCCCGTGACGTCTCGCCCATCCATTGGACAGATTATACATGTGATTCAGAACGCGGTCACGCTGAATACGTTCCCATAGCGCTTCGACGCAGCTCGAGTTCCTGAAGGGGAACTCTATATTACAACTGTAGTTAGCACAGTTAAATTAAAATATGTGACCCTGGACCACAAAACCAGTCATAAGAATTATACATAATGTATACATATATACAAGAATTATACATGTATACATATACATAATCTGAAAGCTGAATAAATAAGCTTTCCATTGATGTGTGGTTTGTTAGGATAGGACCATATCCTTGGCCGAGATACAACTATTTGAAAATCTGGAATCTGCCTTTAAAGTTGTCCAAATGAAGTTTTTAGTAATGCATATTACTAATCAGAAATGATGTTTTGATATATTTAAAGTAGGAAATTTACAAAATATCTTGAACATGATCTTTACTTAATATCTTAATGATTTTTGGCATAAAAGAAAAATCAATAATTTTGACCCATACAATGTATTGTTGGCTATTGCTACAAATATACCCCAGCGACTTAAGACTGGTTTTGTGGTCCAGAGTCACACATGAAACTTCTCCTAGATTTTACTTGTCACGTAGGCAACCATTATCACCTTATTTATTTTTATTTATTTTTACTAGTTTCCCAGATATTTCGCTTCTTATATTTCTAATAGTGGTCTTCATGGTATCTCTATGAAGTGACATACTGCCAAGTATGGTGACCCATACTCGGAATTCGTGCTCTGCATTTAACCCATCCATACTGCACACACACAGCAGTGAACACACACACACCGTGAACACACCTTGCCTTGCTCAAGGGCACCTCAGTCGTGGTATTGAGGGTGGAGAGAGCGCTGGACATTCACTCCACCCACCTACAATCCCTGCCGGCCCGAGACTCAAACCCACAATCTTTGGATTACGAGTCCGACTCTCTAACCATTAGGCCACCGTGACTTCCTTCCTATTGCTGACAAACAGATACTCATCAGTCAACTGGCTTTTTTGCAAGATGCTAACCAAGTTCCTATAGCACTAAAGTATATCCAGCAATTCTCCAAAGCATCAGGCCTGTTCTTGAACCTCTCAAAGTGTGAACTGATGTCCATCAAAGAATGTAATTTGTCAGACATTTGTAATATTCAAATCAAAGATCAGGTATCTTATTTAGGTGTTATTATAACAAAAAATGAATTAGAAAGATGCTCCCTAAATTGTAATCCATTAATTGAGAGTACTCAGAAAAAAACTGAACGTGCCTCCAATGTGATCTCTCACTGAAGGGAAGAATCTTACTAGCCAAAGCTGACGGTTTGTCAAGGTTAACATATGCTGCTCTCTCTTTGAATGTTCACACTGCCATTCTTAAAAAAATTTGATACAATGCTTCTCTACTTTGTTTGGAAGAATAAAACTCATTTTATTAGAAAATCTGTATCTGCATCTATTTCTGTGCCTTATGTAATCTCTTATTGGAATGGTTTAGTAAGCGATCTTCCCTGAGGAAAGTTTGGTCATTACCTCACAAATATTAAATTACTAACAAAATGAAAGAAATTGCATTTAAGTTGATTCATATAGAATTTACCCGGATAAGCGCTCTCTTAAAAGTCTTAAGAATGATATTAATACCAACTGTTCTTTCTGTTTAGAAAACCCTGAAACTTTTATTCTGGAATTGCTCTTACACAACATCATTTTGGTTGTTCTTGACTTTATCAAATGTTATGTGAATCCTAATTTTGAGTTTACTTATAGAAATGTCATTTTTGGCTTTCATGAATGTGAAAAAAAAGGTGATACTTATTTCATAAATCTTATTTTCCTGTTAGCTAAATATCATATTCATAAATGTACATTTTCTAAATGCAAACCTCTATTTTTAAGATTCAAACTTGAAATGAAAATGTGTTTTGAATCTATTGAGTTCTCTACGAACTTAAAAGCAATAAGAACAATGGCTTTGCTAAAGGACTTGGCACTTCCTTTGGATTGAAAGACTGAATGACCCTGGACTGTTGTTGTATTGTTATGATTTGACAATGATGACAATTATTATTATTTTTTCAAGCATTCAATAATAATAAAAAAGTTTTATTTTAATAATATAATAT
Organism: Barbus barbus; assembly: GCF_936440315.1. NCBI lineage: Eukaryota > Metazoa > Chordata > Actinopteri > Cypriniformes > Cyprinidae > Barbus > Barbus barbus. The sequence goes on along the minus strand of NC_136761.1, from coordinate 21,528,285 downwards.
AATATATAATATAATCATTTAAAAAAATTATTATATAATATAATTATTATATATTAAATATAAAATATAATATGATCTGTATAATAAAATCTCAGCCCACATGTGCTTGCATGGCTTTTCCTCACTTATTTACACTTGCATACAAATATAGGAATGTTTCCATAAACATGCATAGTCTAAGGAGCAAATGCAAAAATCAGAAGTAAGTAATGAAAAAAAGACAAAAAGAGCATGTATATCATTTGAATTTGAATAAAAAAAAATGCAATATAGTTCATAGTAATTAACAGGTAATTTTCTGTGTTACTGAAAGTGTTTCCATATAGCTCTTAAGGCCAGTAATGTAAACTAAATGTAATGTAATGCTGAATGTTTTTTATGCTGTTCTCATTTTGTGGTTTTACAAATAATGTAGCCTATATGTGAATAGGCTACTTAATAGTCTTAGACTGGATTTTTCTTTTTATAATAATCATGGACATTCAAAGTATAAGAAGACATGGTATATTTCTTAATGTAATGTTTTTATTTGAGTTTTTCGTTTATATGTTTATTATTGAAATGTTACATGCATGTGTCAATTTTATTTAATTTCTTTATTTTCTTAAACATGTGGTTTATAGTATTTCGTAAAAACATATAGTATTTATAGAGTTGTAACTTTTAGTTTTAGTTACTTATTTGTAAGTCGCTTTGGACAAAAGCGTCTGCTAAATGACAAAAGTAAAAGTAAGTAAAAAGTATTAAAATGTGGCATTCAAGTCTTACCAACAAGAGGTAGAGTGAAAAAAAGAAAAAAGAAAAAACTGGTGGATATTTTCAGTTCAAGTATTGGGTGATTGCCAGTGTCACTTAGTTAATTATCTCTCATTTCTACAATACATTTACAGTATAAGCTCATGAACTGAAGTCACTGCTTCTGTCCAGACTACGGGACAACAGGGGAGACTAGGGTTTGTTGACAGACTTTTTACTTTTTCAGAGTAGGTTAATATTTGAAAGCCAGTTTCTGATTAGGCACATACCTAATCTTGCCTACAAAAAAAATACTGAACATATCCTTCAAGTCTTTTTTTTTTTTAATTATCATAGAAACACAGCAAACCCTATGAATTTAGGATGCTCTTGAAATTGGGCAACGGGACAGTAAGGAGACTTGTCAGGGAAGTGGCCGAGAGGCCACATTTACAGAGTTTGAAAGGTCTTTGGATACTATGCGTGAAACTGTCCCAATAACAATATTTTCTTTACCTCTCCATAGTTTTTGTTGAGGAAAAAAAGGAAAGAAAAAAGTGCTGGTCATGTGATCTGTAGGAGGGCGGGGCTAATGGTTCGCTCGAGGAGTTCATGGTGAGTTGACTGACAAAAACAAAACTGTCGAGCAAAAGCAACTGTATATTTTGCTTGTCTTTCATTTTAGTATGAGAACATTAGTATCGCCAGTTCATTCGCGCTGCGTTTTGGTAATTTGCATGCCTAAAGCTCACTGTGCAGCGCATCTTGTGTTTACTGTTGAGTGTTAGCAAGCTAGCTTCCCGTACTCACCGTACAATGAGAACCGTAGAGAGTGAATTTACATCCCTTTTATTATAAATCTTTGGTCATTTCATGCTTTAGCCATCAGTATATTGACAGTTTTGTAAGGAACCTAATTCAGTCTTTAAAAGTAGAAAAGAAACCTTACACTTAAAATATATCGAAGACGATTGTCCTCATAAATTCACTGTTTACTTTTTCTCACACCGTCAAATCTAGCTCGAAAAACATGGACCAAAAGATTCCATACGATGATTATCAACTGCCAGTAGTGTTTCTTCCTTCCTATGAGAGCCCTCCTGCATGGATCCCTCCACAAGAGGTGACAGTTACTGGAGACTACGTTTTCAACTCACCTTCTGTGATCATATTGACTTAATTTACATTTTTCTTTCTTCTAATCAGAGGATACATCACCCTGACTACAACAATGAGCTCACTCAGTTCCTACCTCGCACTATAGTGTTAAACAAGCCACCAGGTGCACAACTGGGCTTCAATATCCGTGGAGGAAAGGCCTCCCAGCTTGGTATATTTATTTCAAAGGTCAGTTTTGGCTATTAAAACCTTCTTTATGTTTCAGCTAAAGAATTGACTTCCTCATCTTGGTTTTGCTCGAAATGTTTTGACAGGTGGTGCCAGATTCAGATGCCCATAGGGCAGGACTGCAAGAGGGCGATCAAGTCCTTTCTGTCAATGATGTGGACTTTCAAGACATTGAGCATTCAAAGGTAAGATCTGATATGTCAGTCTGAAAGACAGAAACACGCTGGATATCTCATGTTCTAAACAGAATTGGTATGATCTTCATTTCACTCCTAGGCTGTTGAGATTTTAAAGACTGCAAGAGAGATTTTGATGAAGGTTCGATACTTCCCTTACAGTGAGTATTATACTCATCCTTCCCTTCAGACTGTAATCCAGCTCATTTCAAGTGTTGTTCTCATCCAATAGTATCTGATAATATTACTGAATATGAAGTGTTTTTCTTAATTAAGCAAACCAAATGTGACAGTAGTGAGTATTTCAGTCAGCTGATTCAGTTGGAGTACCTGACATAAATGTGTGTTATGCTTCTGTTTTTCTAGACTACCAGCGGCAGAAGGAGAGGACTGTTCACTAGGTGGCAGAGCTGACCTTCATGACTGAACTGGTTCAGTGACGCAGCTGATGAGGCGTTGGTGTGTCAGCGAAACATTCAGCTGCTCTGCATCATCTTCCTCCCACTAACTATCTTCTCTGACTAAGAGAGTGCTCAAAGAAATCATCTTCAAACGCTTCACGACATGCTCCTTCACCCATAGTGGTGGTTTAGAGCTGTGCCAGTTTTGAATGCAGCTGGTGAAATGTTCAGATACTTTCCCCTCTTCACGGTTTCCTCATTTTCTTTCCTCTAGGAAAACTAGCATACTCTGAGATACGTCATGCATATAAAAAGAAAACATGGCAGATGTGTTATTTATTGAATGAAATAACTATAGGTGGTTACATCATAAGTAAATTATGATCTGCTATTAATATCTTCACTTAGAGGCATTTGTTAAATGAAGCTGAAATTGTGTTTAATATCACATATTTAAATAACTAGGTGTTTTTTGTGATTACATTTCAATTTTGTATGCCAAAGCAAAGCATTTAGTTGTTTAATGATTAATGTCCTGCTGACAGACGCATTGCTACTGACTAATTAATTCTCATTAAGATTCAAGATTTTTATTTGTCACATACACAATTATGCAGAGTATAACCAGCAGTGAAATGTAAGTGTGAATGTAAATTAAATCAATATTCTCATGAAAAAGTACTTTTTGTGCTCATTTTTAAGAATAAACCTGTATGATGAAAAAGTCTCCAAGTGGGAAGGGGGAAATGTAAGAAGGGAATATTATATTCTCAGATCTTGTTACATTTATGATGCCAGGAGGTGTGGCATTTTTAATGTACTGTGTAATCTACTATCTAGTGGTACTATAAACACTAAATGATGTTTTATTAAAGTTCGGGAGGAGCATATCAGATACTTAGCCTAATTAACACAGGAGGTTCGCACTCAGGTTAATCAACCCATGGATATAAATACAGCGATTCATATGACAGTTAATCAGTATCCCTCCACCACCCCTTCTCCACTCAAGAGGTATCACTAGAGTTCTCACCACACTATGGGGGGTACTCTGGGTTCGGGCCATTCCTGAGCCCGGAGCCCTTCCCTAGAAAAGCACGCCAACTATGCATTACCTTACTCGTGCTAAATATATGTAAGTGTGAACTCGTGAAGTATTATTAAAGGAATAGTTCACCAAAAATGTTTAAATTTCAAGCCATCCAAGATGTGGATGAGTTTGTTTCTTCATCAAAACAGGTTTGGTTAGGTTAGCATTACATCACTTGCTCACAAATGGATCCTCTCCAGTGAATGGGTGCCGTCAGAATGATGGTCCAAACAGCTGATTAAAACATCACAATAATAAACACGACTCCAGTCCAACAATTAAGGTCTCGTAAAGTGAAAAGCTGCGCATTTGTAAGAAACTAATCCATCATTAAAACGTTTTAACTTCAAACCGTCACTTGTTGCCAAAACAGATCCAAAATCCTTCCCAGTGCTTCCTCCAGTCTGCAGTCCTCTCACATCAAAATCCAAAAATGTCTTTATTCTGGATTTGTTTCTTACAAACACACAGCTTTTCACTTACGATTTTAATAGACTGAGTCCAGTCGGTTGCTCATGGACTATTATAATGTGTCTATCAGCTGTTTGGACGGCACTGTTTGTTCTGACGGCACCCATTCACTGCAGAGGATCCATTGGTGAGTACATTAAGTAATGCTAAATTTCTCCAAATCTGTTTTGATGAAGAAACAAACTCCTTGGATGGGCAGAGGGCAACTACATTTTCAGCAAATTTTCATTTTTTGGCAAAATATTCCTTTAACATTGAACCAGTTTATTGAATTCCATTATTGGAGCTCAGTGGAACAGATGAATGTCACTTTTACACTTTCAGATGGTCGTTTAGATGCAAATACTGGGTATTAGACCATGATAATGTAAACTAGTATGGTGCAGTGCCATTAAGAAACACTAAAAGATGCAACAATCTTAGAAGAAAAAAAAGTTTTCAAAGACATAATTTATTTAAAATATAAAACCATATTACCCTTCATTGAGTTCGGACTTCATATACATAAAATTCAAGTTATCAAACACAAGTTTACATATCCATCCTTCCTCAGAAAGAAAACCATCTATCAAAAATATGGGTAACTTTGATCCACTGGTATCATGTTATTGCTGATGTCATTTTCTTTCATGTTCAAGGGCACATACATAACAGAAGTACAGAAAAGCTCTCATTACATTCCTCTGCCTTCTGTTGTCTTCTGCCTGTTACAGGCAAATGAACTAATACCACTTCAAGTAATAAACCTTGAGGTAATACCACATTGTGTCTTAGACTGCTTTGGCCATATTACAGGGCCTTGAATGCAGGTTTTCTCCCATGGTGTCGATCATTTTCACTCATGCCGTTACGGACACACCTCTTTGAAAAGGCACACAGACATAAATACACAAACACAAAAGGATGACTTTGAGAGGAATCTCTCCCCTACCATGGTGACTTAAAACAAAGATTACACGTTTAACTATATTTAAAGAAATTAACAACCTATTCAATAGCATGTAGGCGTAGCCTTTAGTAATAAATAAAAAAAAAGTTCTCATTTAAGATAATGAACCACCTTTAAAAGGGTTTTCAAATTAAATTAAGAAGCAGAACTGCTAAATATTTTCTTTTGTTCAATTAAACACCACTAATCGCACATGCAATGCCGTAAGAAACTCAGACATGGGTAATGGAATGTGCAGATCTGTGCACCAGTGATTGTAAACACTTACTCTGAGCGGGAAGGAGGAATGTTGGTATCAGTAAGCTATAAGTGGGGTGAGAGGTAACTGGACTGACCCCGTCACACAAACCAGAGTTAAAGACCGTCCGTTTGGATGTTTTAGCTGCTGTCCTCATTCTCTTGAGCATCCCTGGTGGAGCTCTCATCCACGTTCTCGAGCGAATCTCCGCGCTGGATGGACAGCTCTGCTGGATCAATCATGGGCAGTTCACTCTGTATGGGATACAGCCACGGCTTATGATCTGGAGAATTTGCTGCCTTCCACACAGGGTAGTTCTGACCGGCTTGGTGGACGCTTCTTAAGACCTGTGGAATGACCGAGGAGAATGAGGGAGCGGCACTAGTATCAGCGGAAGCGACACTGAACTTTGATCATTTCTTCATTCTTGTGAAACCAAGACAAATGAAATGGAATCCAGTTTTACTTCATTTTCAAGCTGTGCAGTGGCTCAAATCTTTTTGCTCAATCATAGCTATAAATACACCCTTTCTAGTTTCTGTTTGGGTCTCTCCAGCATTTTTGGCAGCACAAAGTGTCATTGTTTGAAATACTGCCTATAAAGTCTGACTTCTAAACTGAAGTTAATGGGCCGGTTTTGTGTTTTAATACAACTGGACAATAAATCATCATCCTCCTTTTAGACCTGAAACATGGTACCATCATGGTTTCCACAAAAAAATACAATTAAGCAGCACAACTATTTTCAACAATTAGAACAATACAATGTTTCTTGAGCAGCCAATCAGCATATTAGACTAATTTCTGAAGGATCATGTGACACTAAAGACTGCTGAAATTATGCTGAAAATTCAGCTTTGTCAAAGGAATAAATTACATTTAAAAACATTAAAACAGTTATTTTAAATTGTAATGATATTTCACGGTATTACTTTTTTTTTTTACTGCATATTTGATCAGATAAATGCTACCTTGATGAGCATGGGAGACTAAAATCTTATACAATTATAAAACCTTAAAACCTGATCAATGGTCAATGGAAAGACAAACACCTCAGTGTTCAATAATAGTCTATGAAGACTACGCATGATGTACAGTCCATCTTATCAGTGCCCTTTGGACAGAGATACTGTCTGGGAACACTGCAAACAGCCCTACCACATGCAGTACTAATTAATAAAGACCACAATGCAATGCAAGACTGAGTTCTTGTTCTTAATCAGAAGAACATCTACATCAGTTATCTTTAGATAATCTGAACACTCAGTGAGGGCTGCAGAGTTATTAAAAGGCGTTTCTAGCAAGTGTAAAATGTCACTGCTTGCTGTGTCAGTGATTATCACGAATGATTAATAAAGAAAAGAGATTTGTGTTTAATAGGAGCCTAAGTGACACTCTACTGTAAATAAAAAGAATGACTGTAGTCATGCAGCATACAGACAGAACAAGATAAACAAGTTTCACTTTTGGCACAGCAAGTGCTGCATGAGTGTCTTCAGTACAAGATCTTCCAGTAGGTTACCATAGTAACCATTGTGATTTCACAAGCTTTAAACGCAGGCCCACATAGAAACACACTCACATCCTCAAAGAGTAGATGCACAGGAACAATAGTAAGAGGCGAAGTAGGTTTACTTACTTTTGGAGCCAGGACCTCAGACGCTTTGTTGACAACCCACTTCGGAAGAGACCCTAAAAGATTAAAAAAATAATTACAATGTAAATAAATAATGGATGAACATTTCAAATAAAGCAGGGAATCTGTTCATACCTCTGGGATCAGCTTGTGAGAGGTATGTGAAAATGCAGCTGTTGGGCCCCGTTGGTTTGATCAGGTAACCTGTCTGAAGGGAAACGGCCCTTACCAGATCCTTCCGTGGGGGAAATTTCTAAAATGATAGCAAGAGTTTATTAAAAGATATGTATCATTTTTAAATGCATGTATTAATAAATTATAATGATTTAATGAGCATAATATTTGAAGTTAAAACATTTTCTCCTACACTAATGTGAGGACATGGATGCAAACTTGTTCAAAAACAGCCATTATTTTAGCTATTCTTGGTTCTAAATTGATGTATGTAACAACACATATGATAACAGGAGGTACAAGTAAATAAAAGAAGTACCGGATGTTTCACTGAGAAGTTAATGATCACATATTCATTTTCAGATGCCTGCCATGAGCGCAGGGTCACCACATCTCTGTTCTTCAATGGCTTCGGGCAGATCCCTGTGAATAAAGGATAAACAAATTAATTTATATGACCTGCAGGCCAATAAACACCCACAACACAAAAAGAGGAACAAAACTGACAATAACGTTGACTATAAATACAGGCAAAAACATGCTCCCAGGAGGCTTTTCTTCAGCTCTTATTGCACTGCGATAAGCCACTGTGCTGAAGTCTTTTCAAAATGTATTAGGTGACTACCACGGAGACTAACAAAACCCCAAAAGAACCACTAGAATGACCATAAGATAACAAATAACTCCCTAACTGAGATTTTAAAGATGACATGACTCACATGAATAGTAGCCCACATCAGCATTAGGAGCCAGACGAGCAATGTCAACGCTCTCAAGCATTGTGGGGTCCCATGTCTTCCGGTACATGCTGTCATGAAGCACATCATACATGGTGGCAGCAGGTACATCCTTTATGATTATCCTACACTGGATTGGAAACAACGCATTTGCATTAGAGTTGTTACGGCAGCAGTACACATGGGACTAAACATGTCAATTAAACAGACATGTTATAGAGGAAAAAAAAAAGAGATTGTGGAGTCCATAGAAAAGATATGTAAAATAAATAAAATTAAACACACACCCTTACATTTTCATAACTACTACTGAATAATGTCTATTTATAAGGTCATATTTAATGACCTATTAAATATTTTATGATGTGGTAATGTTAATATTCCTACTAAAATTAGTGAAAATGTCCATTTGTTGTCTGAAAGCAACTGGTTTAAGTTATTTTAAAAGGTAATCTCGAGACCATACATGTAAAGCCTACACAGATGCAGGCAGACATCTTACCTTGATTTTGTGTACTTTGGAGAAGTTCCCTTTGTTGTTTGTTGAAGTAGATAAAGGGGCCGCCTCGACCCAGACCCCCATGTCATTTTTATCATATTTACTGAGCCAGTTCTCCGTGGACAAGCATTGTCTTTTGAACTCATTAAACACGGATTCATCTGGAATGATTCCCGAACCGCGAGACATGCCTGAAACAGCAGATAGACGATCAAAAACACTGCGAGAAATCACAAGATCCGTTTGAGAAATCTTGCTTCCACCAAGACTGGGTCTCTTGGTTCTGTTCAAAGGATGAGGTGTAGCTATTATAGTCACAGATGAGCTTTTCAAGCTCGACAAGATTTTTCTCACAAATTCCTTACCTGGCGTCAATGCTTGCGTGTGGAAAAACCTCGTCAGCACTTCCGGGAGTATAACAGGTGTATTACAACACTGAGGTGCGCAGCTAGTCAATCAGCGCTGAAGCACGGTCATTTAGCTCACTGACATGATCCTGATTTGCTCACAGGCTTTTATGTTCTCATGTGAGACTATTGAAAACTGGCACAAACTGGGTGTGCCGGACCGCCCGTATTGATTGGTCACCCGGGTGCAGGGCCAGTGGTCTGATTTGCATGATTAATTTATAACAGACCCGCTAAGACCAGCTCTGAACTCCGCCTCGTGTTCACCCACCGAAACCCATCAAATCACCGGCACATCATTCAACTGGCTCGCGCAGTGAGTCATCAGTAAACAAAAAAAGAATTCCGTGCCTGTTTCTGCGCTTTTTGTTCTATTGACTTTATGATACCAACCAAATAGAACTTCAGATTTTAAAAGCATATATTTAATTTATTAAAATTTTTTTTTACATTTTTAAATATATATAAAAGTTTATAATATACAAACAAACACATTTATAACTTATATTTAATTAAAAAAAATACATAAAAAAGCATAAAGAGGAACATACTGCATAAACATTGACCAACTTTTTTTGATAAAACTACTAAAATTGTACAAAGAACATTAAATGGATAGTTCACCCAAAAATGACAATTTACTCATTTACTCACCCTCATGTCATTTCAAACCTGTATGAGTTTCTGTCTTATGTTGAACATAATAAAAAGAAGATATTCTGAAGAATGCTGGTAATCAAACAGTTGATGGTCCTCATTGACTTCCATTGTATTTATTTCCATACTATGGAAGTCAACGAGGACCAACAACCGTTTGGTTCTTCAAAATATCTTCTTTTGTGTTCAACATAAGAAAGAAATTAATACAGGGTTGGAATGACATCAGGGTGAGTAAATGATGACACAATTTTTATTTTTGGGCGAACTATTCCTTTAAGTCTCCTTTCATTAATTTTATATAAAGGCTAGAGAGAGAGATTATATATATTGTGGATATTATTATACAAGTAATATTTATATCAATAAGGCAAGATGCCTCCTTGATGTATTGTAAAATATGGGGCTTAATCATTCTTTTGATGCCACTGCATATAGGGTGATAAACATATAATGAATGAAATTTTCCATCTGTAATAATATATCAATATTTATTAATATGTCCATTATTGTCCATTATCAAATTATCACGTTTTGTTCGTTTAGAAAATGGTAATACAATATGACAAGAATCCAAGAGTTAAACTGTGTCAGAACAAATTAATCTTGATAATGTCAGATAACTTTGATAGAAAGGTATGAATTACAATCAACCAAAAGTTATCCAGCTGTTAAATGTAAGTACACAATCAGATGATACCAATTTAGTTCAACCAATTACCAAGCAATGCTTAATTTTGTTGAGTCTGTGGTGTAAAAAGGTTGCATTAGCAATTAAAGAAAAACACTTAAGCAAAGCATGGTCAGGTCAATGTGTCTGATTTTTGTTTAGTCTAACAATTTTACTGGTAGTCCACTGTATGAAGAATTTTTGGGTATGTCACAATTTATTTTGCTCTCCTCACTTACATAAATTAACTATAGTGTCCTGCACCCACTACTAAAAAATATCAAAAAATTATATCTGGTGTCTTAATTATTTTTGACTCTATGTACAGAAACTAAAAGCAGCACAAACAGCAAATTTGGTGAAATATCTTTATTCATGTGATACATTTTGGTGTCTCTTTAACCTTCCATTTTTTACAGCATATAATAATAGTACTTTGTTCACACAAACTTTGCTAAACACTAGTAGACAGCGTATTTCAAACAAACCAACACACTTCAGAATAGCACACAGCTGAGCATTCAGTCAGTGACACGTGGCAGAGCTGTTCAGGAGGGTTTTCACTCTTATTTTAATTCTTACATATCAAACCATATTAAATGTTAATGTTTCTTTTAAAACACGGGTGATGCCCTTTTTTAGTCTTAGTGATGAAAGGATTTGTTGGTTTATAGTTGAATGAGAGGAAAAGCAACAGCGCTGGGGGTTCAGTGATACCTCTCCAGCAAATAAAAGCCCATTCAAGCTATACTGTAGAAACCCAGCGTTACAGATGGGGCCTGAAAGTCTTTAACGTGACCAAGATAGTGACACGACTAAGTCTTCGTGATACAGCAGCAAGGCAGCAATGCAAATTATACATCAACCTTTGATTCCCACACACATTTTAATGCTAACTGCCATTCTGGTCAAGCATACGACACACTAACTAGTGAGATAATAAATAAACACATGAAACCAACAGTCTCACGACGAGCAATACCAAGACGTGTCTGTACACTAAGCAATAGCCGTGTTGAAGGCTCTATACGACGTTAATAGGCTCGAGCAAACCACAGCGCTGTGGCCTGAACTGGTGCACTATGACAACAAAACAAGCAAGGCATTTTGTGTTAAACCGTCTCTAAACTGCATGCCGTTCCTAACTTGCACAGCAAAAAACAAGGCTGAAAATGAGTGGAATTAGTGTGAATTGCTTTCCATATCCAAGCTCAGAGAAAAGTGTTTCGTTAGTACATACACGTTATTACAATTAACATTAGGTTTTGTAACTACAGTTGTGGATAAGTCATTAAATATCTTAGGTTTTGAGTTTTAATGAAATTAAATACGTTTACAAAGCAACTTCCCTTTTCTAAGAATGTTAAATCCTAATTTTATCCCCACAGCTCAATACATTCTACATCCATGCAACCCTCCGAAGATTCCTGTATAAAATTAGCCTATCCAGAATGAGGCTCGTCACAAACAAAACCGCTATTTTATTGGCCATACATGTGTATTACCTGAAACAAAAAGACCTTTAAATGATATCTGGTCCCGAATACCATATTTACCACGAAAACATCCGATTATACAGAATATTGTGTTCATGATATTTCACAACAATAATTTCAAAAGAGATCCCTTCTGTATCTTTCTTTAAATAACTCCTGCCAAAAAACACTAACAAAATAGTGTAATGCTCATGTAAAAATAAATCATATGAATCAGTAACACAAGTTTACAGCCTCTCGATACAATAAGTTCTTCCTCCGGTGAAATTAAAAACAAGGCCTAAAATTACGACATCAGCCCCAGCTCTGAAACATGGTATATTCACAACGACTATGACGGCACTGATGTGTGAAAAAACTCAAGAGCATGTGAGTGTATGTCAGTCTGCAATCCCATATAATGCCATGCAGCCAGAACAGATGAGAATCTGAATGGTTTTAGCATTTAATCTATGCTGTGATTTACTTTTTTCCCCATTAATATTGGTATTTTTGGAATCCATTGTAATACAGAGTAATAGCACATCCACACGGTTACTCTGAAAAGTCACTGAGTCGAAGAGAAAGAAAAGGTTGTCCACTCATGACACGGGGCCGTGAGAGGAGCGAGTGACCACTGAGAGGCAAGCTGTTTGTGTCTGAGGGGGTCGAGTGAGGGGGACGCAGGACCTGGCAGGGGATGAGGGTGGTTACTAGCACGAGCAGCTGCTCTCGGTAACGGGCAGCTCCGGAGGCTTCTCCAGTTTGATGTCGATCACTGAAAGTTCAGGTTAAGGATCAGCGACATGTATAAGTATGTCTTTACCATTGGATTACCTTACATTCATTTCTGTGAGATGTCATTTTGTGACTTTAAAAACCTGGCTTGTGATCTCCTGCTATCAGGCTGATGCAGACAAACTGATTGCGACATTTTAATGCGATTGATGTCATATTTGTCAGAAGCGCTTTACGGTGCATGTGAAGGATACTGTCCTCTTTGCTTTTCTCTGGTGTGCTATCCATTCCAGGCAAAGCAGCAGCAACACGACGAAACAGCTAGAAAAAAAAGATCATTACTTAAAAACACTGATGCTTGGACCAGTTGTACATAAATCAATGCATTTTTAATATAATTTATAACTTAGTAGTAGGTGAGACTGGGGCTAGTTATCAGATATTTTGCTCAAATCAACATTTTTTTTTTTTCCTTCTTTTTAATTGATAGATTATTATCTATAGACATCTTAGCTATATATATATATATATATATATATATATATATATATATATATATATATATATATAAATTAAAATTTGCAGTTCAATGAACACACAGATTTTGTGTGACAATATTTTTTGGCATGCTGTCACACTATATGGGGTAAATTGTAACAATGCAAGCTGAAAACCTATTAAAACCTATTATAAATTTTACATTTATATTTAACATAGTAAAACAACTATGAATAAAAGTCATGAAACTGCAGAAATAAAAGTATTTAAAAAAGATTGCCTGGTTTTAGCCAACAAGTATTGTAATTAATAAGCTGTATAAAATGATTTGAGGTAAATGTTTTAAATCCACATACAAAATCACTGCTAGATAACACAAGCATTTGCTTACTTGGACATTTGACTCAAAATCTTATAGTTAATGAGATATACACTACAGTTCAATAGTTTGGAGAATTTTTAATCAGTGTCACATGATCCTTCAGAAATCATTATGATATGCAGATTTGCTGCTCAAGAATGTTGAAAATATTTGTTATGCTTAAGATTTTTTTTTTTTTTTTTTTTTAAGAAACTGAGATCCAATTTTCAGGATTGTTTGATGAATAGAAAGTTCAAAAGAAAATGATTTGTTTGAAATAGAAATCTTTTGTACAACTGCAAATGTCTTTACCGTCAACATTTGATAAATTTAATGTGTCCTTGTCAAAAAAAAAAAAAAAGTATTTTCTTTTAAAACCCCATGCTTTGAACAGTAGTGTATCACTTATAACAACTTTCTCACGTGCAGCTACCCCCAGTCTCCCCTATTTAAACTAAATCATTACTCCCAGTGGGTAGAGATGTAAAAGAAGTGTATTTCTGATGACACTAGCATTACAAAAAAAACAAAGTTAAAGAGACTCCATGTTCTACTCATTCTGACAAAAAGAGTAATACAATACGCTAATAAAAAGCACAATGCACAAATGAAATGTATACATCCAGTCTGTGAATTTTAAATGGTGCTACAACACAGCACATAGAGACGAATCGTTCTAGCGATGCTTGGTCAACATGCAGAGGACATCTGTGACACATGAGGAGCAATTCAAGCCAACGAAACAAAACAAAAACACAGAAGAGCAACCCAATAGCCCAGTGAACGTGTGAATGTGAGGCGGGGGCAGAATGGCTAATGATGGGCAGGCCAGAGAACGATAGAAACCAAAGGAGGCACAAGATAGAGTGGTGGAGGGAATGTAGGGCTGGGCCATCCTCGTTTCTCAGTGATTCTACCTGTTTGACATTGTAGCCAGTCTTTGCGCTGGTTTCAATGAACATGACATTCAGTTCCTTAGCCCTCTGCTCGCCCTCCTCCGTGGTAATCTGTCTGCTCGACCGGAGCAGGGAGGGGGGAAAGGAAAGAAATGCAGACAGACAAAAGAACTACATCAAGTAGAAGAAAAAGAGACAGAGACTGACTGAGGTTCACAGTAGTAATGGGGAAAAAAGAGGAATTAGTGTTTTGATAGGACCCCGTCACGGGTTGAAAAGTTGAGAAATGGCTGAAATCGTAACACTGAAAAGAGATCACTGCACTGCAGTTCAACAAAAGGCTATTCACAGAGAACACATTTGTTATTTGAGGACAATCTACTCTACAAAAATAAAAAAGTACACCCTATCTAGGGAAGTGATGATAATGTCGTTGGCACTTGGGTCACTAAAATATCCCTTAAAGAGATCCCCAGCAATTAATATTCTGACATTAACTCATCCTCATGTCATTTCAGACTTGTTTGACTTGCATTCTTCTGTGGAACATGAAAGAGTAACATAGAAGAATAGAAGAATGTCCAAACTCCTTTCCATCCACTTCTATAGCACAGTAAAAAGCAGCATGGACATTTTGCTAAATGGCTTCTTTTGTGTTAAACAGGAGAAAAAGTTATACATGTCTGGAACAACATAAGGGTGATGACTGATAATAGAATTTTTTGCTTTAACTACTCCTTTTATGTTTCTACACTGCATTTGAGGAATTTTAAAAAATTAGTTTGACTTTCGATAGAGAATAATTTTGACTTTGTATAAGGAAAGTTTAGAACAGCTCTATGTTCAGTGCTTTTACAGATAGTTATTGCCCAGACCAAGACAGAATCTGTGTACATTTTCTGCATTTGCAGGGAAAAGTCTGCAAAAAGGGTTTAGATATGGTAAAATGTGTTAAACTGACCTAGGCAATTATTGTCAGCTGAAAACATACTCAACTATGGGTGTGCGATATTGAAAAAAAAAACATTTATATTTTTTTATTTTTTTTCGATAACGATAATTAGACGATATTTTGCAGTGTGTTATTGTGCTGATATCTGACTACCGTGGTCAGCTGCAGTTTTTGATATTCTTCATATTCTGTGTGGTCAGTTCACATCAGTGATTGATTAATCTTTTCATTTAAGTTTAAATAGATTTTTACCTTTAATAAAGCTATTTTTTCTAAAAGTGTACATCTTTTGAGTCAAATTGTTACATTTAATCAGTCAATTAAGATAATACACATTTAGGCTGTTACCAAACAAATGAAACCAGTATCATCAAAATTAATCTTTGCAGAAGTTGCATCTGAAGTGGCATTTAGATGTATTTACACACTATTTAATGCAGCTCAGAGGGACATGGAGTGCTTTAACCAGTTACGAATGCATATTTTTTGCATATTGCTTTTTCATTTGAAATGTGGCAATCACTGTGCGTTCACGAAAAGGAAAATGCAAACGATAATGCAAGATTTGCAATTGCATTTGGATTGTGTCACAATGTATGCGCCTACATGTGGAAAACGCAATTGAAAATGCAATTTGCAATTCCTCTTGAAAAAAGTCCTGAATATTCTTCCATACAATATGGTGTCTAAAACGTTAAGTCTCTTAATATTAACTTATTGTATAAAATCAATATCACATTTGTAATCATGCTTATTTTTGAAGAAAAAACGTCCCTCTTCGTGTGATTTTTAACTATATGAAACATAAATATATACATTTCCTGCCCCCATATCTTGAATTTTGCGATCATTCTTAAGGCATTTTAATAGACTGGATCATGCAGTAAAAAGAACACACTCTAAACGCGCACGTGCACTGTTAACCTGCTTCATCACCATGTAGGCTAATGTATGCGTGCACTCCGTAGGTGTTTTGTTTGGTTTTTGCAAAATACTCAATATTGTCAAATTGCACATCGTTAAAACAACAATTACGATATTATCGCAGACGATATATATCGCACACCCCTATACTCAACATCGCAAAATATTTAAAAGGACACACAAGAGGTAGGAGATGTAAAGGACTTTGTGAATGACATTCATTTCAATTCAACAGAAATTTGCAGAGCTTTCTGCTGAATTCTGTGGCTGCAGAATACATGTAGGTGTAAATGTCACATTCCTTCCATCTTTCTTTTTGGTTTCCTTGGGCAGATCACAACTGACAGGCTTGGTGATTCAATCACAAAAAAATTGTCTTTGAAATAGAGTCGGTTCAATAGGAATCTGCACTAATGTGAGTTTTCGAGTGAGGGTAAAAATTTCCCCACATTGATTGTGCATCGGGTTCAAGATGATCACGCAAATCTGTGGCACTGACCAACAGAAAGCGGCTCATGTTATACTTTCAAAACAAAACACTTATTTGAGTTGTTGCTTGACTGTTTGCTAGGATTGTACTGTAAATGTATTCCTGTCATTGTGTGTTTAGTTCATTTTTACAACCTGAGAGCTGAGTCAAAATGATTTTCAGTGGAAATCGAAAATATGCCACAGATTCTGTTACATAAACTAGGTACATAATCTTAGGTCTGCACTACAGCTCTATCGTTTCACCCACCTGTTTGACGTTATAGCCAGCTTTGGCGCTGGTCTCTATGTACATCACACCCAGTTCCCGAGCTTTTTTCTCTGCTGCCTCTACTGACACTTGCCTGCCATAGTCCATAGTGCAGGTGTGGACAGAGTTCAAATTAGAATGGATATGAAAAACAAAAGTAGTAATGGGAAATCAAATATAAATCAACACAAGAAAATATGATCAAACAGAAAAGCAAAAATGGCCACATATAATATTTAAAATTAACGATAAGGAGAAAACTGAACACAAAAATAACTTAAAATGTGAAGTCTTGAGGGATGAACAAAGGATGTGTTTATCAAACACCTCCAATCACTGTACCTTTTATCAGCCAGGTCTGTCTTGTTGCCAACCAACATGATAATGACATCACTTCCTCGCTCTGTTCTGACATCATCTATCCACTTTGAGGTTTGCTGGAAAGAGTTGAGATCTGAAGAACAGAGGGGAAATAAAGTCAGGCAAGGACTCGTTAAAAAGAAAAAATGTTTTGTGTTGGAAATGATTGATTAATCAATCAATTTGTACAATCCAAATTTGGCAGTGGTCAAATCACACTTGATTCACTTCAAAGCCAAGCTTTCTTAGAAGAAAGTGTGCAAGCAAACTGTTAGTATGAAGATCATCAAAACAGAGGACAGTTAAGTTAAAGCACAGGTCATTTCATTGCAGTTAAAAGAGAAGCATGTTAAATCTACTTTTTATTTATTCTGAATGAAATAATAAAAAATATTATTGTTCCCAAGCAACCGTACTAAGATGAACTGCCATGACCTAGATGCAGCTGGCGTATTGTGCTAACTGTGCCCTGGAGGCATAAATCCCTGCTGACCCAATGAGTGAGGCTCGGACTCACTGGTGATGTCATAGACCACCACAGCAATAGTGGAGTCTCGGATGTAGCTGGGAATGAGGCTGCGGAAGCGCTCCTGCCCTGCAGTGTCCCACAGCTGGAGCCGAACCTGAGGGACCACCAAACCGTGGTGTGCAAAGAAAACAAGGGAAAGACAAAGGAGGAACAGAGAAAAGAAAAGATATAAAGAGAGGATAGGGCAAGGGAGCAGGGTTAGAAGAAAAGGACAACATCAAAGAAACAAAACATGAAGGAAATGGAGAAATGCCCCAACAAAGCTGATCAATTTCTGTATTTATAGATCATGACTTCAAGATTTTAGGAAATGAGACACCATCTGAAGGCATTTCTCCATTCCTTTTCTCTGAAGGATGCTGCTTTCTGCAAGATGCTTTGCAAATGGCACTCCATACATGTAAGTATTGCTGGACATGTTTTCAGTCTAAACCACATCACTTTATGGTTTTGAAATATTCATAAAAAGCCCAAATTGTTTTCATAAAGCCCCAAAAATTGAAACTTTAATATCATTTGCACGCCATCATGATGTTCCAAATCTGTATGGCTTTCACAAACTATTCTGAATAATGTTTTTTGTCCATATAATGAAAGTCAATGGGGTCCAAAACACTGACTTCCACTGTATGGACAGAAAAAAAAAACTGAGAGAAAATATCTTCCTTCGTGTTCATATCCTATCATCACTTCTCAGGTGTAAATGCCATACTAAAAATATGTCTTCAAATCCAAATTTAAAACTATTTTAAAACATCCAATGTTTGGGAAAATTTAATATGGAAGTTTAAATTGGAAAATAGCAGAAAAGAATTCCCTAAGTAGGATTCTAGTTTTAGGAACAAAGAACATTTTATATATATATATAAAAAGTGATGCAATGCCATTAAAAACCTTAAACACAAAACAAAAGTAAGTTAAACTAAATCCTAAATTTTAAATTTTACAAGCAACCTGTGCAAAAACACTAAAACTGGAAGGAAATAAGTTGTGTCTGTGTTTTTGAATCAATACAATGCAAGTCAATGGGGTCCAATGTTGTTTTGGATCCTACTGATTTCCATCCGTCTTTTTGGGTTCTACAGAAGAAAGTAAGTCATACATGTTTGGAACAACATGAGGGTGATTTTTGTTTTTTATTTTACTTTAACTTTATCAGGAATGCTCAAATAAACCAGCACACTTATAAAGCTACACGAGTGCCATTTACTCAAGCGGTACCCAACTTGACCCCACCATGTGGTGAAGCAGGAGCACTAGCTACCTACTTGCTATATCATAGACCACCACTGCGGCTGCTGAGTCTCTGATGTAACTGGGAATGAGGCTACGGAAGCGTTCCTGCCCAGCAGTGTCCCACAGCTGTAGCCGAATCTATGACCATCCATGCAGCACAACAGGCATGGGGACCCATTCAGCACCCAGCCATGGAAGAGAGTGGGGTGAGGTGGACAAAGACACAACCAAACTTAAAAAGGTGAAATCAAAATAAATGACAAACTAATGACATAAGTGTGATGAGCTACAAGCATGCACGAGGAATTACGCAAATGATAACTGTGATGAATCTGTGACAGAGACAGTGAAATAACCTGACGGACTTCAAATAAATAAATAAATAAAGTTGTCTTATAGACTTTACAGGCGATACTAGAAAAACGTCAAGGTGAATGACTTGAGGCAGTGTGTGTCAAAACCATCTACTAGACTGGTACTAACATTGCTAGTCAATATTTAAACTAAACCAGGCTTTATATAAACATGCTAGCTTTCCAATAAAACAAAAGGCTTGGACACACAGAGACTCCTTGGAAATTATTCTAGAAACATTGATCTGTCCTACCGTGCGATCTTCCAAGTACATGGTTTTTGACAGAAAGTCTATACCAATAGTTGCCTGTAGAGAGAAACAATGAGTTAACTTGGCGCACACTGCAAAATCGGTCATTGAAGGAATATTGCTTATTTTTATTATTGCTTATTATTACAAATAATATTTATTTGCTTTTTAGACTTTCTATCTTCTGTGGAACACAAAATTAGATTTTGCAAAATGTTCATACTGCTCTTTTCCTTACAATGAATGCATAATCACCACAGTCTGATAAATACATAAATAAATAAAAAACTAAATTGTCCTTATTCACAGAAAATCTCATTTGTTCTTGTGCATATTCAAACTTTTTTGAATATTTCAATTTTGATTCACATGTGCATCATATGCAGATGTATAAACATGATTTGAGAGCTACAAACTAAATTAACACTTGTCAAGTACCAAGTTAAAATCTACTATTTTACACTGCTGTTCAAAAGTTTGGGATCAGTATTTTTAAGGAAATTAATACTAATTTATTATTGTATTTTTATCAAATAAATCTTGTCTTGGTGAGCATAAAGGACTTCTTTTAAAAATATTAAATAATCTTTCTGATCCCAAAGTCTTGAATGGTAGCGTATGTTTACCTAGAAAGCCTAAAGATAAAACAATTATGTTTGTATGATATTGCAAGTAAATTTATGACCTGAGACATTTGCCACAAACAGCTTAACATTGCCATTGTCAAAATAATATATGTATGTTTTTTTAATAAAAAAATAATGTAAATTTTAAGTCTAAAGTCTAAAAATAATTCTGGATGGTAACACTAGAGATCTTGGTCATCATACTGTATGCTTTTGTTGTACGGAAAATAGGAGCATGACTTTTCTACAAAGTATCCTTTAGTATTCCAAGGATGACAAGGAATAAATACAACAGAATTTTTATTAGTAAATGTCAAGTGAACAATTTCACCACCACTGAACCAAACCTTCATGTTACAGGTTTGACAAAGTCAATACTTTGGGCAGATATTAAGATGCATAGTAACATGGTAAGCATTTGTGAACATAATATAGGCTGTGACAATCACAGTAGGTGTTACCTGATAGGTATTATCGAAGCTGTCATACATAAACCTGGTGATAAGTGAAGTTTTGCCCACTGTGGAGGAAGAGAAAAACAAATAAATTACAAATAGGGGCCGCACAGTACATGCGTCTCAAAACCTAGTGTGCTCCCTACATAGACAGCATGTTTGGTGTTCGTATTGAAAGCATAATGTCAAAGATGCGGTCAAGAAGGGGATGCACTGGTTTGCAGGATGAGTCTGAACTCTGATCGCTGTGTTGGCAACATGGGTGTCGCCGTCCTGCTTTCACAGCAACATACCGTATCAATACAGGCTAAAACATGTAGTAACTCTCGTTTACGACAGCTGGCAGATCGTTTTTACGTCCGATGCTGCTGCCATTATGAAAAAAAAATCGTAGAGGTGACGTGGATGATGTGGCAGTTAAACATCACTGATGTGGTTTATGATCTCATGATCTTGATTGTCACAGCCGGCTAGTTAGAAACATGCTAAATGCTATCCGCTAGCGACCATCCTTACAACAGATAGTATTGTTTTATACATTGAAACATGTTAATTTACGGTTGTAGCGCAATCTTATTGGCACTTTATGTGTTAAACGCGAAGGATCGATGTGATCACATATAAAAGGCCTTTAAAATGAAAGATCTCTATTGTGGCTAAGACCAGCCAACACAAACATGCTAATACAAGGACTTGATGACTTCCTTCGATGTCTACAAGCGAGAATACATAAACACTGATAGAAAAGACATACAAATAACACGTAATTTGTATGTTAAAGCATAACTGAGTTAATAATCGTATGTCGTATCTTTCTAATATAACGTTAATGTTAGTTCGGATACTGCAAGGATGTTCAATGCCACATAATGTCTGTTCGTGTATTGTTCATGACAACCGTTTTCTGTACATTTTACGGCATTTTAAGTGCATGTCCAGACTGTCAGATAATTATTTGCATGTTTATTTGGTAACATGTATCCTTCTGTAGCATCCTTTCACCTGGCCTGTCCGTTTCTCTGTCCACGTCTCACAAATCTCAACACTTACCGCTTTGCTCGCCCAAGAAAACCAGCTTAAATTTCCGCAGAGGATTGCCAAACTCTCCGCCACCGGTCGTAGTAGACATCTTTATCGAGTGCAACAAACAAAAATGATCTAAATATTATTATTTTCTGTGCGCGGACGAAGGACACACTGTACAATCCAATGACGGAGCGCTGATAGCTGATGATTCCTGAGTGCCAGCGCCTCTTAGTGGCCAGAGATGGAAGCGCAGGACACGCTGTGGCCGTGTATAGAGAGCTATGGCAAGCCGTATTAACATTTAATCTATAACCGTACTAGTATCTATTTTCATGCGACTAGTACTTATTTTTTAGCTACTAGTGCTTATTCTTTAGCTACTAGTGTTTATTATTTAGGTATTAGTATCTTTTGTAAAGTTACTAGTACTTATTCATTAGATACTAGTTTTTATTTATTAGATACTAGTACTTATTGACTACTATTTACTTATACTCTTCTTCAGACAAAATAGAACTAGTTCTTGTTTTTTAGTTACTAGTAACTTTTTAGACCAGAGATATTCTGAACTTAATAGGTACTAGTATTTTTAAAATTTGCATTTCTGCCCAGTATGCTAATCCTATGTTGAATATTAACGAACCAGCAACATAAAGGAGAGAGCTTAGACAAGAAACGGAAAGGAGATGAATGTACTTTTTTGTGGAAACCACATAAAAAAGAAACAATCATTTGTACACAAGCACATAGAAAACCTATTTTGTTAGTTTTTCCGTGTTTCAGGAGGTAGGGGTTTGCATGGGGTTTCAGAGGGGGGCGGGGTGATTTGAGTTCAGGGCTCTCACAGCCTGGGGGAAAAAGCTGTTGAGCAGTCTGGCGGAGCGGGTTCTGATGCTCCGGTACCGTCTTCCTGATGGTAGGAGCTGGAAGAGACTGTGGGAGGGATGGGTGGAGTCCTTCACGATGCTGTTGGTTTTGCTGGAGCATCGTGTAAGGAAAATGTCCAGGATGGAGGGGAGAGGAGCACCGATGATCTTTGCAGCTGTGTTCACTGTCCGCTGCAGGGTCTTGCGGTCAGCAGCACTGCAGTTCCCGTACCAGACAGTGATGTAGCTGGTCAGCACACTCTCAATGGTGCCCCTGTAGAATGTGGTGAGGATGGGTGGAGGGAGACTTGCTCTTTTCAGCCGGCGGAGAAAGTGTAGGCGCTGTTGTGCCTTTTTGGAGAGTGACATGGTGTTGGTGGTCCAGGTGAGATCCTCTGTGATGTGCACCCCCAGGAATTTAGTGCTGCTGACTCTCTCCACAGTCGAGCTGTCGATGGTCAATGGGGGGTGGTCAAATGGAGTTTCTTCTGAAGTCCATCACAACCTCCTTTGTCTTCTCCACATTGAGGGACAGATTGTTGGTGCCACACCATTCAGCCAGCTGTGCCACTTCCTCTCTGTAGTGCGTTTCATAGTTGTTGCTGATGAGACCTACCACTGTTGTGTCATCAGAAAACTTGATGATGTGGTTGGAGCTGAACTTGGCAGTGCAGTCGTGGGTCAGCAGTGTGAAGAGCAGCGGACTGAGCGCACAGCCTTGTGGGGCCCCTGTGCTCAGTGTGGTAGTGCTCGAGGTGTTGTGGCCAACACGGACTGACTGAGGTCTTCCGGTTAGAAAGTCCAGGATCCAATTACAAAGGGAATTGTTAAGGCCCAGCAGGTTTAGTTTATTTATGAGCTGTTGTGGGATTATTGTGTTGAATGCCGAGCTGAAGTCAATGAACAGCATTCTAACAGCATTTATTTTCTAGGTGGGTAAGAGCCAGGTGGAGGGTGGAGGAAATTGCATCGTCCGTAGAGCGGTTTGGACGGTATGCAAACTGGAGCGGGTCGAGTGTGTTGGGGAGGCTGGTTTTGATGTTGTGCATGACTAGCCTCTCAAAGCACTTCATCATGATTGGAGTCGGAGTCAGTGCTATGGGACGGTAGTCATTGAGACAGGACACAGGTGATTTCTTTGGTACCGGTATGATTGTTGTGGATTTGAGACATGTGGGGACGACTGCCTGGCTCAGCGAGGTGTTGAAGATATCTGTTAGGACATCTGTCAGCTGTGCAGCACAGTCTCTCAGAACACGGCCAGGTATGTTGTCAGGACCCGCAGCCTTGCGTGGGTTAATCCTAGATAGGGTCTTCCTTACGTCGGCTGCGCTGGAGACAGACAGATCACCCGGTCGTTGGGAGGTGTGGGCAGTATATTATTTTATTTATTGGTATATACCAATAAATAAAAACGTTAAACAAAATGAGGAATATTACTTTTGTAATAACACCATTTCATTATAATATACAAAACGGAGTATTTAAGAATAAATATAATAATAAATATAGCTGCAAGAAAAGGGGAAAAAAATACACTTCTCTACACTGAAGAAAAACGTAAGGATTTGCAAATGTTTACCTCAAAGTTCTTAATTATTTTAGCTATTTTTACTCGTTATTTTGTGAGCTATAACGAATACTCAATTTATATAATTTCTTTTCACTCATACTCTTCGCCGGAGGGTGCCCTCACGCAGAAACTCCACTAGTGAGACTCACTTCCAGGAAATCCCCATATGGACAAAGACATTCAGCTTTTGCTGTTTATGTAGCCTAGTAGCTACATAACATGCAGATAGACGTTTTAATGAAGAAGCATAAAGAAAATACACAATGATTGCGACAATATATGGTTTTATCTGTGTTCTTTAAGCCATCTCGGATATTTTTACATTTACATTTATTCATTTAGCTGACGCTTTTATCCAAAGCGACTTACAATTGCTATATATGTCAGAGGTCGCACGCCTCTGGAGCAACTAGGGGTTAAGTGTCTTGCTCAGGGACACATTGGTGTCTCACAGTGGATTCGAACCCAGGTCTCTCACACCAAAGGCATGTGTCTTATCCACTGCGCCATCACCACCACCATTGATTTTTATAAGAATAAAGTATGTTTAAAATGCAATGCTAATTGACATGGCCTTTATCACTGTAATAATATAAAGTGGCATGATTTCTGCCTTATTCTGTTTAATGAAACCATGTCAGATCACAAAAGGAACTTATTTCAAACGCTCGACTGATGTTATGATGTGAATTTGGAGTAAAAACATTTAAATATACCTTTGTTGGACAACAGGTTTGTAATCTTTTCTTTGTGTTTTTATGGTAACCAATTGGCAAGGTAGGCTAACATGCAAAGCCAGTTAGCCCTACTTAACAATCAAATTAATTCAGCATATTAATGTCTTGTATTACCATGTGGACTCTGATTGGATGGTTGAGAGGTACTCATGTTTATATAATGATTTGTTTGAATTAAGATATCTCCAAATACATTCTTACTAGTTCTTTATGAGGTTGAAGATATCTCCAAATTAACAGGTAGTAGTTATTCTGTTTGTGATATCTTTTAATTTCTGACAAATAATTATTGCAATAGTGACTAGTATCTATTTAAATATTACTAGTAAGCATTCATTAGATGCTACTAGTAAGATTACTAGTAAGCATTCATTCATTTTATTTATTAGAAACTAGTACTCATTTATTAGATACTAGTACCTATTAAATAGATACTAGTACATATTCAATAGAAACTAGTACTCATTCATTAGATACTAGTACACATTTATTAGATACTAGTACTTATTCGAAATGTTACTAGTAAGATTTTTTATTTTACTAGTAAATTTTTTAATTGAACTCTACTGTAGCCATTTGGACTAGTCATAACATAACGAGTAAAAAAGCAGATCTTACAAGTAAGATAAGAATTGTTACTAGTAGTAATCACAAAAGATACTAGTGTCTAATAAATGAGTACTAGTACCTAATGAATAACTACTAGTATCTATTAAATAGGTACTAGTATCTAATGAATAAGTACCAGTATCTAAAACATAAGTACTAGTATCTAATAATAAGTACTAGTATCTAAAAAATACGTACTAGTACCTAATGAATAACTACTAGTATATAAAAATTAAGTACTAGTCACTAGTGGAATTCTTACTAGTCAAAACTGAATAGTTGATATCTCAATGACGGATCCCCATAGAAGTCAATGGCAAAAATGTAAAATTTGTTACTAAAAATATAATAGTTACTAGTCACTATTGAAATAAGTACTAGTATCTAATGAATAAGTACTACTATCTAATAAATAAGTACTAATACCTAATAAATAAGCACTAGTATCTAATAAATAAGCACTAGTATCTAATAAATAAGCACTAGTATCTAATGAAAACATACTAGTATCTACTGATTAAGTACTAATATCTAATGAAAAAGTACTAGTTACTTTACAAAAGACACTAGTACCTAAAGAATAAGCACTAGTACGTAAAGAATAAGCACTAGTATTTAATTAATAAGTACTAGTACTTAATGGAAAAGATACTAGTATTTAAAAAATAAGTACCGGTAACGTTAAGATACTAGTGCGGCTTATAGATTAAATGTTAAAACGGCTTGCCATAAGAGAGCTGCCTACCTATGATCTCTAGGCTCCAGTCAAGCGTTTGAACACGACTGTGATCGCCAAAATGCTGTTTTAGTAGGCAGATGACTAGATTTTGAGACACAGCCTATGTCTACTGTCATAACATTTAAATCCCTAATTTTCCTCTTATTTCAGCAGTATTGCGTGTAAAATGAATTGACTGATTTACAATATATTTTCTTCATATAATACCTACCTACGATAGCTGTATTTATGATATAATTTTATGCATATTATTTTTTTATTTTACATTTTATATAAATTTGAACTCATACTTGTTTTAGGGTCAAATCAGTATATATATATATATATACACAGGTGCATCTCAAATTAGAAACGTCGTGGAAAAGTTCATTTATTTCAGGAATTCAACTCAAATTGTGAAACTCGTGTATTAAATCAATTCAGTGCACACAGACTGAAGTAGTTTAAGTCTTTGGTTCTTTTAATTGTGATGATTTAGGCTCACATTTAACAAAAACCCACCAATTCACTAGCTCAACAAATTAGAATACTTCATAAGACCAATAAAAAAAAACATTTTTAGTGAACTGTTGGCCTTCTGGGAAGTATGTTCATTTACTGTATATGTACTCAATACTTGGTAGGGGCTCCTTTTGCTTTAATTACTGCCTCAATTCGGCGTGGCATGGAGGTGATCAGTTTGTGGCACTGCTGAGGTGTAATGGAAGCCCAGGTTGCTTTGATAGCGGCCTTCAGGTCATCTGCATTGTTGGGTCTGGTGTCTCTCATCTTCCTCTTGACAATACCCCATAGATTCTCAAAGGGGTTCAGGTCAGGTGAGTTTGCTGGCCAATCAAGCACAGAAACACCATGGTCACTGAACCAGCTTTTGGTACCTTTGGCAGTGTGGGCATGTGCCAAGTCCTGCTGGAAAATTAAATCAGCATCTCCATAAAGCTTGTCAGCAGAAGGAAGCATGAAGTGCTCTAAAATTTCCGGTAGATGGCTGCATTGACTGTGAACTTCAGAAAACACAGTGGACCAACACCAGCAGATGACATGGCAGCCCAAATCATCACTGACTGTGGAAACTTCACACTGGACTTCAAGCAACATGGATTCTGTGCCTCTCCACTCTTCCTCCAGACTCTGGGACCTTGATTTCCAAATTAAATGCAAAATTTACTTTCATCCGAAAAGAGGACTTTGGACCACTGAGCAACAGTCCAGTTCTTTTTCTCCACAGCCCAGGTAAGACGCTTCTGACGTTGTCTCTGGTTCAGAAGTGGCTTGGTAGCCCTTTTCCTGAAGACGTCTGAGCGTGGTGACTCTTGATGCACTGACTCCAGCTTCAGTCCACTCCTTGTGAAGCTCTCGCAAGTGTTTGAATCAGCTTTGCTTGACAGTATTCTCAAGCTTGCAGTCATCCCTGTTGCTTGTGCACCTTTTCCTGCCCAAATTCTTCCTTCCAGTCAACTTTGCATTTAATATGCTTTGATACAGCACTCTGTAAACAGCCACACCTTTCAGTAATGACCCTCTCTGACTTACCCTCTTTGTGGAGGGCGTCAATGTTCATCTTCTGGATCATTGCCAAGTCAGCAGTCTTCTCCATTATTGTGGTTTCAAAGAACAAGAGATACCCGGAATTTATACTGTAGGGATGGTCATTAATTGAAACTCAAATGTAAATATTCTAATATTTTGAGATGCTGATTTTTGACTTTCATCAGCTATAAGCTAAAACAAAAAAAACTTTACATGCAATGTAACTTTACATGCATTGTTTTGCTTTACATGCAATGAATCTAAAATATATGAAAGTTTCACTTTTTGAAATAACTTACAAGAAAAAAAATGAAGTTAAATGTAAAAAAAACTTTTTCACGACATTCTAATTTATTTGGATGCACCTGTATATATATGTGTGTGTCTGTATGTATATGTATGTATGTATGTGTGTATGTGTATATATATATATATATATATATATATATATATATATATATATATATATATTACACACACATACATACACAGACACACATGCACACACACATATATACACACACAATGCCCTCCAAAAGTATTGGAACAGTAAAGACAAAATTGCTCTGTTGGCTGTGGAGTCAAGACATTTACAAATATGATTAAAAGATGATTATGAGACAAAACTACAGAATGTCACATTTTATTATTGGGTGATTCAACACATAGATGTTTTACCAGCTAAGAAGTTCAGCACTTTTAGAGTTTCATCCCTCTATCTGATGTGAGCATAAGTATTGGAACAGTTGCCTCACAGGTCTTTCTAAGTGATCAACTGTGTCCTGTTGCATTAATTCTTCAGATATTAAATGCAGGGAATGTGTCATATCAATTATATCCATTACTTCTGCATTCTGAATCTTGCATTTGATGATGACACACACAAACCAGGATGAAGACGAGGGAGCTGACTTTGAGAGAAAAGCAAGCAATTTGGATGCTAAAAGAAAAGAGGAAGTCAATTAGAGCTATATCAAAAACAAAGGGCATGGAGAAATCAAGAGTTTGGAAACCACCAGCGACACCAGCAACCAACAACTACCTGATCGGCTGAGAAAACAACAGTAGTTGATGACAGACAAATCATAAAAGCTATGAAAATGAACCCTAAAAGACATGTCTGTAAAATCACCAACAACTTCCAGAAAGCTGGGGTGATGCTCTGACAATCTACTGTCCTCAGGAGACTTTGACACAGAATTACAGATGCTACATAGCAAAATGCAAACCTCTGACCAGCACCAAAAATAGAAAGACAAGATTAGAGTTTGCAAAAAAGCACAAAGGTGAGCCAGAAGAGTTTTGGAACTGTTTATGGACCGATGAGACAAAGATGAACCTTTATCTAAGTGATGGGAAAGCAAAAATGTGGAGAAAAAAAAAAGGGAACTGCAAATGATCCCAAGCATACAGCCTCATCTGTAAAGCATGGTGGAGGTGGTGTCATGGCATGGGCATGCATGTCTGTCTCTGGAACAGCCCCTCTCAACTTTACTGATGACTTAATGTATGATGACAGTAGCAGAATGAATTTGGAAGGGTACAAAACCATCTTGCCTACCAATATTCAAGAAAATGCCACCAGATTCATTGGGAAGTGCTTCAAATAACACCCTGCCAGTTCAGTCAAGGAATTTATAAGAGCAAAGAAATGGAAAGTCTTAGATTGCCCAAGTCAATCTCCAGATTTAAATCTGATTGAACATGAATTTCACCAGCTGGAGAGGAGAGTAAAGGCAGAAACTCCCCAAAACAAGCAACAATTGGGATTGGCTGCATTAAAGGCTGGGAAAAGTATTTCAAAGGATGAGACCAAGAGTCTGGTGATGTCTATGGGTCACAGACTCACTGCTGTGATTGTGTGCAAGGGATCTGCAACTAAATAGCTTTTAATCTTTTATATCTGCCTTATGTTCAACTGTCCCAATACTTAGGAGAGGGATGAACTCTGAAAGTGCTGTTCTTTTTATTTGGTAAAACATGTATGTGTTGAAACGGCTAATAATAAAATGTGACATTCTGTAATTTTGTCTCATATCCATCTTTTAATCATATTTGCAAATGTCTTGACTCCACAGGCAACAGAGCAATTTTGTCTGCACTGTTCTAATACTTATGGAGGGCACTGTGTATATATATATCATTTATGATATAAATATCATTTGGAGGGTAAATTATGAAATAGCATATCAGGTTTTTAAAAGTTTTATTGAAAATGTACACCATGGAATCTTACTACAGTTAAATATTTCACAAATTTCTGGTATTACGGGTGGGGGTAATTGACATTAAGGGGAAAATATGGAAGATGACTAGAAAAATGTAGGTCAGTCTTGACACCCAAAATGTTTCACACAGAAAACAGTCACTTGTCAATAATGTCATTAATCATTAAATCTCGATATTGATACGCAAAATAGGTCCTTAAAAATTATATGTACTGCACATATGCATGACTGTCTGTACCTCGTAACGGACTTATTTTAAATGAAATGACTGAAAACCTTTGACATATCTAAATGCAATATTTGGCAAAATGGGAATTGAATGTAACTGCACATTGTACCTGCTATAAATACATGTAATAAAATAGTCCAAAGAAAGAAGCATTGAAATGTAAATATGCCTAAGCAAAGAATAACTCCATATATAAACAAAAACATGTTCAGGGCATGCAAAAGAACAGCAGATAAAGAATATAAAAAGTGGCACTGAATGTGACCTACATGGTATTTTGACAGGTGCATCATTATTCTTTAAGATTATATTTTAAATAAAGTATAACTATATTGCTGAGACCATTTAAGACTTGAAATGTATAGGGCATTACAAAACATACAATACAAACCTCTCAGATTTTGCTTATATTAACCTCATGCTTTCAAATAAAGATTCTCATTAAAATTACAATTAAACAGCTCTCGCTTAACACATTTTGCTGCATTAACAGGAACTTTCGGGCCCATTTTCTTTGGATTTTCTCAAAATTCACAGCCAGCGTGTCAAAATGTTTTCAAGTCTTATTAAAGAATCTTACGAAGCTTAATTCACACCCTAAATTATACATAGTGTTTGCAAATAAGTTAGTATCCGTTCGCTCCTCACACTTAACACTGTGTTAATGTTGATGAGGACATGCAGGTTCATTAACAAACACATGTATTCATGAAAGAAACAAAATGATTGTTTAATTGAACAGAATGAGACTGCAAGGCAATATCATAGACATAAAAATCTAAACTGAAAAACCTCCAAAGCATTCCTTTAGTTCACAGCCTTTCTACTAGAGCTTTGGCACTGGTTTCACCAGCAAACGATGCCTGTAAAAATGCTAACGAGGGACTGCTTAGCATGCCCTAATTAGGAAACAGAGCTAATATTTGTTGAAAAATACCATGTTAAGCCCACATAAGGCCATGTTCAACAGGGCACACAGCATGAAAGTTTAAAAATAAAAAAAAACAATTAAATAAAATATTCAAACAAGGCTGACGGAGTGAAAAAGACAGGAAGAAGAGTGGAGGCTTAGTTCTCGTGGAAGCTGCAATCCCCTCTTCCAACAGGTGGCCAAGACAGAGTTAAAAGAAGCTAGAAGAAGAGAGGAGACAAACGCACATTAGAGAAAGTATCAGGAGGCCACTAAACTCAACAGCACCAGTGGGAAGACAAGTTTAAATCAGTGAGTTGGAAATAGTCTAGAATAGTTAGAATCTTTTGCCAGCCAAAAGCATGAAGCATTTGGAATGTGGGCGGATAAGAACACACCGTCCTTCTGCCTTGCTTCGAATGCATTGTGCATTTGCTTTTAAATGTGCATGGATTAGCTCATCTTGCATTCTCCATTTAAAACTGTGGTCAACAATCTAATCTAAAACTTAGCGAAGAATAAAACAGCTTAACAGGGACAGTGATTATAATGATTGCATTTTCCCTCCCCACCTTTCTGAAGAGGCACAAATTTTAAAGGAATATAGTTCACCCCTAAATAATTCCTCTCCTTCATGTAGAGGAGTTTGTTTCTTCATCGGAATGGATTTGAAGAAATGTAGCATTGCATTACTTGCACACCAATGGATTCTCTGAAGTGAATGGGTGAAAACTTTAACCGATGAACGTGTGGATTACTTGTGGATTATTGTGATGTTTTTATCAGCCGTTTGGACTCTCATTCTGATGGCACCCATTCACTTCAGAGGCTCCATTGGTGAGCTAGTGATGTAATGCCAACTTATCCAAATCGGTTCTGATAAATAAACAAACTCATCTACATCCTGGATGGCCTGAAGCGATTAAAGGTTTTTTAGTTTTTGGGTGAACTAGTCCCTTTAAGCATATTAGTCACACAAAGCATCAAACATCACACACCGCAAAAAAGCACAGCCTCAAGCAAAGCTTTTGGTAGCACAAATACAAATGTAAGTAAAAGCTGCAGAAAGAGCCCAAAAATTAAAATACAAGAGGTGATTTATGAGAAACGCAGAGAGCTTGGTCCACACTGCCTCCCCTTAGCCGTGGGGTACCGGTTAACCAAAGAGTCTGGGCCTGGTCCCTTATCAAAGCCATACTACTCAGTGCAGAGCCAGGGATTACTGCAAAGGAAAGTAAATACACACACTGCAGTGAGCAGGGACACTGGAGGGAGCAAAAGCGTTAATAGATGATAAATATCACATCAATACCACCTGTTGAAAGACCAGCATCCAGATACAATACAAAACCAACAGAATCACTTTGATTTTGCTGAACAGTCTATCTTTAACCATAGCTTTGAAAATATAATTTACAATTTAAGAAACTCAAAATGAATCTGTCATTTCCTGCAGTGACTCAGAAAACTCGTCTAGACTTCCTACATCCTCATACAAAGGATCTTATGACATTTATGTAATTTGACTTGTGGTGGTGGTCAAAAAAAACTTCACTTGAGAATACAGGTCAAACCTTTAGAAAATAAATTCAGATGTATGATTATATGCTCAGTTAAGCATTAAGATGTAATAAATTGCTTCATAGGTGAAAGTCCAGCTACTTCCTAAAGCAAATAATAGAAACATAAATTGATGAATCAAGATTTTTCAATACGGAGTAAGCAAATCAAACACCGACCATGTCACTCTGAGTGCATAAACATTTAGTCACACTTTTATGAATAATGCAAATAATAAAATGTAGAATTGTCTGATATTCATACACAATGACTTTCCCACAGTTTAAAGGTTTATGAAAGAATGCCCTTTATTACTGATACAAATATTGATCCCTTCGGAATTGATATTTATTTATTAGAAAGTGATTTTTTTTATTAATTTTGTGAAAAATAAAATGTCACAAAAATAAAGAGTTATAAAAGGTGCTTACATTTGAATGAGCTGTGCCAAAGTTTTTCTAAACTAATACAAGCATAGCAATAACAGGTTTATAAAACAAAACGAAAACATTGAGGTATGGCTACAGATGACCAGACAGCATCTGTATAACATGCATGAGCTAAAATGAGACAAAGCATCATGTTCCATTAGAAAACAGAGTAAAATGCCTTAAATCTCACTGCACGACTGAACTGAACGCAGCTCATGCATCTTCCTGTTATAACACTAGTGACAATTATGGTACTACTAATACAATTTGTCCCATTTTAACCTGTGTACTCAACTACTGCATACCCACAACAGTAGCCACGCAAGTTGAATCAAACACTAATCATGCAGAACAAAGCAATATCATCATGACATCATAACACAGCAAGTAAACAAAGAAAAAGAAAAATCGCATGTAAAAATTTTTTAGGAGTTAAACAATCTAAAAAAGGAGTTAAACAATCTAAAGAAGGATTCCATTCACAGTTAATATCCCTCCTCAGCTGTGTTATGCATGAAACTGGGGGGACGGGACGGGAAAGAGAGGGGGGAGGGAACGGGAACAGCATGGCTCAGGAACACTGAGGGGGGGAAGAGCGCATTCACAGCGGGCAGGGGGAGCACTTTCTACAGGAATCCCGAACTGGAAACGAGAGAGAAGGAAGATTATTGTTCCCTACAGGTTTCACACTGTTGTATTCACACATTAATTAAAAAATATGTTAGTCGTGCATCTGTTAAATCATTTCAAAGCGGTTGCAGGGGGTGTATGTGGTAAGGCTTCGAATTGTTCTCTTTTTACCAGATAAAATTCATTACAAGGTCTCTTCTGTAGTGTTATGTACATGAACCGGATATCCCAACTTTAATAATTGTGTTCTTTAACTGTTGCTAAGATGTCTGTGGCAAGGGATGGCTCACTCAACAACAGCATTATTTTAAGGCCAAGTAGTGGACTAGTGTGACCCAGCTGTAGGAGCCGAGCCATTAAAGGCTCTTTTGTGCAAGATCGTGGAAGAGCAGTGGAGTGCAAACAACAGCAGATTGTTATGGATTCAGATGGCAGATGGCTGCACATCACACAGAGAGTGCAATAAACTCTCGCCTGGCACTAGTGACATAATATCCCCTGCTGCTGCTGCCACAGAGACGTTCTTCACATTACCAGCACTTTTAAGCATGAATAGGAAAAGCTGTAATTACTACTGCAGTGCTTTAAAAAACCGCAATTACAGGATCAGTCTAACTGACCATCATCATTACATGTGTTTTTGTAATTTAGCTCCCTCGCGAATGAGGGTTTGTGCCTTAAGAGATACTTTGAAAGCCTTACCAGCATAAGGTGTCTCATGCAGGACTGGGAGCAGGTGAGGAGTTAACTGGAAAACAGCATGGATGAGACGTACATGACACGTGCACAAACTAGACAAGACACCTTACATGCAACATCAAATCATAATAACCTACAAGCCCTGCAAGAGCACTGAGGAAAACTGTACCATTTATCTTTGATATACACACAGGAGCATGGAGGAGAAAGTGGTAAGAATCTGGACTGTTATTGTAAAGGCTGCAAGTTTGATATGAAATATTGCATTTGGAGAATCTTGTACATTATATACTCCAAAAATAAAAAGCACCTCCTTTATTGCATGACACCAACAATTAACAGTGTTTCCTCAGTATCTCATTGCTGTGAAAAGTGCTGCCTTGTGAGGACATACAAGAAGCTTAAGGGGGGAAACAGTTAAAAACGGAAGAGATTGATATGAAAAAACAACAAAAAACCTTGTCAGTGCAAGTGTCTTCCTCCCATATAACACTCAGGTGAATGCAGCAAATCAGCTTGAATACATAACCATGAGTGATTACCAGCATTAAAGAAGCAATTTATTTGAGCTCTGATTATTTGTACCTTTTTCAGATTGATTGTGCTTGATCGAAATGCAATATTGTACTGTTAATAATGTAATCATTTAATACCATGAAAACTAGAATTATATTGCATGTATAATAACGATATAGAACTGTCTAACATGTTCTAGTCATAAAACACTAGCACACACCAGACTGGGTAATGTAAATGATGTAGTGGATATTTTATATTATAAATGCACAACAATATGAGTATCTTCACTACTGTTCCAAAGTTTGGGGTAAGATGTTGTTTAAATAATTCTCTTGTGCTTACCAAGCAAGCATTATTTAATTAAAATACAGTGCAAACAGTTGTGCTGCTTAATATATTTTGTGGAAAATGTGATAAAAAAAAAAAAAAAGAGGCAGTATTTATTTTTAACAAACCTAATCTAAATCTAACATCTAATTGAAAAAAAAGAAATCGTAAAAACCTTTGAACAGTAGTGTATATTTCTCAAACTAGAGATTTCATTTTCATATCACTACACTCCATTACTATTATTCATTATCTAAATTTAACAT
The DNA here is from genome assembly GCF_936440315.1 of Barbus barbus. Classification (NCBI taxonomy): domain Eukaryota; kingdom Metazoa; phylum Chordata; class Actinopteri; order Cypriniformes; family Cyprinidae; genus Barbus; species Barbus barbus. Next base: position 21,492,829 of record NC_136761.1, on the reverse strand, counting down.
TTCTTGCAATATCACTTGAGCATTCAGTGAAATGCTATCACATGTACACACGTTCACACATGTTCTCCTGCATCGTGATCTTCTGGTATCTCGGGAAGGGAAGGTTGTGAGGGTTAGGAACCATGTAGAGGTCAATACTTACTTTTTCCTCTCCTTATCCTTCTTGAGTGTGGCAGAGCTACCTGCCTGCTGGGTCTGGGCCTGCAGCAGCTCAGCAGCAGTCTTCTTCTGCTTGAAGCCGTTTAGCTCATCATCGAGAGCCTTCTTCTTGTCCTCTAGTTTCTTCTTCTCATCCTGGTGAAGCTTCTTGAGACGGTCAAACTTTTCATGAAGCTGTGACATGAACACCACAGAGTCAGTATATGTTACTGAACAAACAAAGCTACAGTAAAATAGTTCAATATATAGAAGTAAATAGTATATAGTAAGTATACAAAAATAATGTTTGGATGCATTTGATTGTTTAATCCAGACAAGCTATACAGCTACTACAGTATACATACTAGGGATGTCACAATTCTCAATATAATATCGAACCCTTCGGTACAGTATCCACGGTTCAATATGTGCTTGTGAATCGCAGTTTTGCATTTAAATAATATCTGTGTGTTTTATTACTCTCAGAATTGGCTGTGTGTGTGTGTGTGTGTCTGTGAGTTCACGTGTTGAGATGAGGAAACACCCCCGCTTATATTTTAAAAAGCCACACGCCAAGCATCTTCCCTTGTAAAAACATGCAATAAGCCTTTCTAAACTTGTTGTCCAACAAAAGAGAAGTTTTACTTCACAACATCAGTCAAGTGTTTGAAATAACTTCCTTTTGTGATCTGATGTGGCTTCCTATCCCCAGACTGAGGCAGAAAATATATTCTATACTGCAATAAAGGCTATGTCGATTAGAAATGGATTACAAATATACTTAATCATTATGAAAATACCCGAGATGGCTTGAAGAACACAGATAAACCACATATTGTCATAGGCGAGTGTTTATTGTCCTTACATTTCATCATTCAAAGCATTTAACTTTATATCTTCATTTTATTCAGTTACAGCGATAGCGATGTCTTTATTCAAATTAGGGATTTCCTGGAACGTCATCAGTTTACTTTTATGATGCATTTGTGGATTTTCTTCGCGAGGGTGCCGTTTTGCGTCCAGTATGAATGAAACACACATTACATGGGTAAAAATCTGAAAAAATAATACCTCTTTCAAAAGAAAGCAGACATACAATAATCCATACTTTTTCCAGTGTGCAGCGGTTTACAATGGTTTTTTATTGTTAATTTGTTGCAAAAAAGCACTCTGATGTGCCATGCCATCAGAACCGAACCAAATTGAAAACAGTCATTAAAAACCGAGGTACATATTGAACCTTGGACTAACTGTATTGTTGAATCCCCTAATACATACCATGTATTGCATGAGCTGTGGATAACACTTTTGACTACATTTATAATTACTAATTACATAGTAATTAATAATTACTTCTAGGCTATAATTACAGTCTTCAAACAAACAAAACAAACCAACAAACCTCCTTTTCTGCCTCTTTCAGCTCTGCCTCCTTCTCTTTGACTCTCTGGACAAACATCTGTCTCATCTCCTCCTCCTTCTTCTGCAGCTCACCCATGAATTCATTCCTCTTGGCCTCGTATGTTTCCTGGAGGCTGAACATAACAAACCACACACAAAAGATTTTTTTAAAGGTTTTTTAAATACACCTAAAATGAATTAAATCGCTGAGATTAAGCCACTTTAATCTTCTTGGATCTTTTAGGTTTTGGTTACCTGGACTTTCAATGAAGGGTCTCTCTAATATTATCTTAATTTGTTTTGAAGATGAACCAAAGTCTTATTGGTTTGGAATGACACGAGGGTGCATATATAAGTGAACTATCCATTTTACCATAACATTTACCATGCCTGTAAATGCAGACTATAAATCTTTCTGTCATAGTTTGTGGTGGAGAACTTTTTCCAGATCATTCAGTGTGATTGTGAGGCTCTTCACCTGAAGGGTTTGCTGTCAGGGTCTGTGTCTTTGAATCCCATCTCCTCCAGCTTGCAGCGGCGGTATAGCTCATAGTGGCGAGTGTGAGTCTGCTCTCGCAGGTCCTCCATGTTGACCCTGATCAGCATTTCTCTCAGCTTCACGAAATCACAGTGATTCTCATTCTCCACTGAAAAACACAAAACATGATTTTTACCACCAATGACACATTATAACACAATAACACATTAATTACTGCATTACCTTCAAAGCAGGAGTTATTAGTCTGAGTTAAAGATCTGGGTAGTTTATGGAAAAGTTGACATGACACTATCTTAAGTAATAGTGATACAACAATGTATTTTAAGCATGTGGTTAATTCTTATGGATGTATAAAAGCTGTTTTGTATGACATTGTGTAATTGAGAGACTTTCTTGTAAAGACAATGCGATTACAAAATGCATTAGAAATGGTGACCATTTACAGAATCTAAAAGACACTTTAAAAAAGGTTTTTAAAATACACTTAAAATGTTCATTTTAACATCTTGATGTTACGGAAAATGTGACTTTTGATAGCATTATTCCCTTTCATACCACTGATAGAAGGACATGACCTCTTTTAACAGTCAGTTTGTATAACTCTGACCAGCTGTGATCTAGTATTGTTAACACTACCAACATTCCCTGCAGCTGTTATTGTAACAGTATAAACAAAATGATTTTTTTTTACATTTGCTGAAATCGTGAGTGGTGCTTGTCTGTGGAAAAGTTCATAGGATTTTTTACCAGCTCACAAGCTGATATACATTTGCTTACAAATGCATCCCACTCTACATGGCTTTAATCCACGTACCTTTGACCATTAATCAAGTAAACTATGTGCCATAAATCACGAGTAAACAATTGAAACACAGCAGCAGTAATGCATGAAATCACACGCATCACATATATCCATATTTTCCTCAGTCATGTCAGCCTTCCATCAGGCTAAATTAAGTAAGAACACCTGAGCTGCCCTGTGGCTTCATGTGCTGATAGAGAGAGTGAGAGAGATTCAGAGTGATGTCACAGAAGCCTGAGGGCAGTCAGAGCACTGCTGCTATAATATTACACATCAAATTACTACATGTTAACGAAAATTGACAGGACAAATAGTGATTGAAGTGAGCTGGATTAGTACATCTTATAGAGCATGACAAATTATCATCATTGTACTGTCAAGACAAAAAGACACTGCAATATGTATATGTACTTTAACATTCTTTGACACTGACAGTAAAAATACATTTTTCGTGAGCAGCAAATCGGCATATTAGAATAATTTCTGAAGGATCATGTGACGAGAATAATGGCTGCTGAAAAGCTTTGCCATAACAGGAATAAATTGTGTTTTAAAATACATTTACATAGAATACAGTTTGGGATAGGTTTCACTAAGAGATTGTGTCTGTGGTGCCATCAACCAATCACTGCTGTACTGACGTCATTTTCCTGTTGCTCCACAGTGATTAGTCACATGGAAGTTACAGCTAAGTTTCTTATTCTGACAGCCCTAATACATTAGCATTCTGCCCTGCTGTGAAAAAATGCAAGAGAGAAAGAGGATGGTGTGTTGAAATGGAGTGTCCAGGTTAAGCGCTGCAGAAAGGGAGGGACGGGATGGGTTTGGATGTCCTGAACAAAGAGGCCAGGGCCAAACAGAGGGAAGAGCATAGTGTCATTTCCTCTAGAAGACGTGACCAGCACTTACCCTGGACGGTTCCCCAAGGGTACTGGCGTGCTCGCACCATCTTGTTCCCAATCTTCACTTCCTCAGTGCTTCCCACCACTGCAAAAGGCAAATGACCCTGTAGAGCACATAAAAAAACCCACAAACAAATAATTTAGCAGAAATACTCCAGTCTAATTTAAGTTCTGACAGTAACAGACTTGATTATGCAACATTTAAATCCATTTAATTAAAAAACATGCTGTTCTGTGTAACTTTCTAGAACCATGAGAAAAATGTATCACGGTTTACACAAAAATATAAAGCAGGGGTGCATTTCCCCAACAATGACGCAACTCGCTGATTAACCACCATAGTACGATGCATCGTTTTGGAAACTAACTATCTAGTCATGACTGTTTCCCGAACACGGTCGCATATCCGTCATTTGAACCACGTTAGTTCAATAACATAGGGCCATTGTTAATGACGTCACACGCGTGTGGTGGAGGAATTACTTATGCTATTTAACTGATTAGAGGTCTCTAAAATGCTACTGTATTGAACATGGCACCTACTGACTAATTTACTATTTTTGTTCCCTTCATTGTGCTTTGATGTTTGATTCATCGCAGGTTCCCTCTTACGTCATACTCCAGGGTTCCCTTTGGTATTTATGCACATGCGCACTCTTCAAAAACAGCGCTTACAATGGACGTGTAAAAATACATAATTAAAATGCATTTTATATTTAGATATAATGGAAGATACAGATAGTACTGCATGTTAGATTCCTTGTTGTGCCCAAGAGCATATTTATTTAAGCCAATACATCTTACTAACAAGAAACTATGCTTCTAACCACAGGTTGAGAGCTGTAGTTGAAACCACGTAAGTTTGTGACGCTGATTGCGAACATTCGTTTGAACTATGGATTTGGGAAACACCGAATCGCTGAACTATGCTGGTAATGACGGAACTTGAGACCATAGTTGGCTAACGATGCTTTTTGGGAAACGCACCCCAGCACAACTGTTTTCAACATTGAAGAAAAAAAAATCTTAAGCACCAAATCAGCATATTAGAATGATTTCTGAAGGATCATGTGACATTAAAGACTGGAGTAATGGCTGCTGAAAACTCCACTTTCTAAAAGACCTCTAAACAGTAGTTTAACTAAATGCATTTGTCTGTCAATCAGTATGGTTCTAAGAGCGTTAACACAGAGGTCTAACACAGCATCCACCTCTCTACTTAAGTACTACTACGTCTCACAGTGGTGAAACCCTCAAAGAAATTACCTTGTAAAGATAACATTTACTAGACAAGAATGGCCTTTAAATCTACTGAGAAAAATATGAGGGCACATCCCACTTGAAATGAGTGGGAAGGGACCTGAAGTCAGCTCTCTTTGTTTTCAATGGTTAACCAGTACTGGAAGACTTCCACAGCAACCCCACAGGCACAGGCTGTGTGGTGAACTGACATTCATTCATTCAGCCTGCTCTATACGAGTGTGTCTATCCCACAGTAAAAACATGTTGTTGTGAGAGTCCACTGAAGAAGAATGCCTCTCCTTTTGTGGTGTCACTTCCTGTGAGCAAACATAAGCAGGAAAGCTGGACACCATATGGATTCCTTCTCACTTAAACTGTTGATGTGAAATGAGAACTGGACAAGCGCTTAAGTATAAAATATGGCTGTGTTGTGTCCAAGCAAAACAGGACATAGTACATTTGTGATTGATTCTATGTAAAAGGATTTTAAGTGGAAGAGGAATGCTTCATTCTTAATCTTATTTTTGTAATCATATAATACAAAATACTGCAAGTACATTTTATTCTCTTATATAGCACATAGTAACTAGATTTTAGACGTAGAAACAAAGGCAAAACCTTTTCTCAACTACATGGACAATTTTAGGTATCACTCATATCAGAAACACATACAATGTGGGATGAGTTACACACCAAAGCTTAAAGAGACAGTTCACCCAAAAATGAAAATTCTGTCATTAATTACTTAGCCTCATGTCGTTCCAAACCTGTAAGACCTTCGTTCATCTTCGGAACACAAATTAAGATATTTTTGATGCATTCCGAGAGCTCTCTGACTCTCCATAGACAGCAAGGATCCTAACACGATCAAGGCTCAGAAACGTAGCAAGGAGATCGTTAAAATAATCCATGTGACATCAGTGGTTCAACCGTAATTTTACGAAGCTACGAGAATACTTTTTGTGCACAAAAAAAAACTAAAATAATCACTTTATTTTATCATGAGGGTGAGTAATTAATGACAGAATTTTCATTTTTGGGTGAACCATCCCTTTAATACTTCGGGGCCTGTTTTTTATATAAGCAAATTAAAGCAATATTAATCATTATTACTCTATACATTAAAAGAACATCATGTTTACTGCATGTAACAACAGTAACTGAACTTAAACCAAAATTACGTTTTCATCTTCCTGAAAACCAAAAATAAGTTTATTTAATAATCGATAAATTAATCAAATCATTTAATGTTTCTATTCCAATTTAATTTGTTGTGAAATTTATATGATTTATTCAAGTATACATTAAATAATAAAGACATAATGAATAATGAAAGACAAAAAAAATAATGAAAATACAATGAGCATGTAATACAATGCATATTTTCATTCAAATTCTCCTTCCTAGAGTCATTTTTTTCCAGCTGATTAAGGCGTTTTGGACATTGACTTTTGAGGTAAGTTGTTTTATCAAGTTGATTTTTTTGACATTTTCCTATGGTTTAAACAATTATTGAGTAGTTTATCTAGGTTGTGTGCACACGTAAAACACAGGCACAGACAAAACATGTCATTGGGGAAGTTCTAACTAAATGAACAAAATAATTTTGGCTAAATAGAAGTTACTTACATTCATGGTTGAGTTGATCTCTGCCACAGTCTCATCGTCAGTGGGAAACTGGTAGATCTGGACGCCGTTGCTCACCAACTCACTTGTGATCTTAATTTTGAACTTAGCAAGTTCACTCTTTGAGATGGCATCTGATTTGGCGATGATAGGGATGATATTCACCTGTACATAAGAGGAGAAAGACTTTTTGTAGGCACTGGGGAATAATCACCAATCAGAAATTAAATCAATTTACATACACGTGAATTATAAGCATATAAAACTCCAAACAGCTCTAGTGAGTAAATATTTCCCTTTCAGACAGCTAGCTTTCAACCACTCAGGCAATATATTACTAAATACAGATGTAAGCAACTCAAAGCAACCTCAGAACATCTTGCTAAGTGCAGATAAATATAGATACTCAGCTTCTCTCCTCTTTTATGCCTAAGCAAATTGAATAAATGGCACAGAGTGCTGAAAAAGACTGCATTTACTTTATGTGCAGAGGCTGCTGCAGACACATGTATCTGCACAAATAGACATCTCTTTTTAAATTTTTCATTAGGAGCAGCTAATACAATTAAAATGAACTCCATAGAATGCTGTGAAAGCTTACATAAGCTCAACATGCGCACATCTGAATGTGCCTCAAACAGAACAGAATTAAGCATATGCAGCTATTTGATATTCACTTTGAAACCAATTCAGAGACATTTAAAGAGATAGCTCAGTTAGAGAACCTCTATCCCCATTCACTTTCATTATATATTATAGAAAAAAGGTTTGGATGTTCTTTAAAAATTCTTTTGTTTTCCACAAAAGAAAGACATAGTTGAAGGCGAGTAAATTATTTTTATTTTTGGATGATATAAACTACCTATGCAGGATAAGTGCCAACCATGCTAATAGGGGGGATAATCAAATCCCTCCTCCACTCATGACTCTCTCACGCACAAGTGCACATATAGAGTGCTCTGATCCCACCCACTCAGTTTTTACACTCCCTGCCGCCCACACCACCATCTAAATACTATTCTCAGTAGCCTGGCCACTACATTTACACTTTGTCTGTTTCCGGTAAGTTACTACTGATGAATTGTGAGGTTCATACAGGCACTTTAAATAAAGGTTTAGCCACAGTGCGAGTACACAGGCATCTCTTCTCAAGCATACGAGGCAACTGTTAGGCTCAGCTTCAGATCTAAGAGAGCATCTTTGTTCAAGGAGTCTGTGCAGCACAGACAGAGATGAAAGAGAATGCAGTATTACACAGCTGACCTTCACTGACTCCATCTGCACAGCTCCAATGACATTAAACATGGCATAGCCATCAGCTGAATGCTTAATAACCCACATCAACCATTCTGCACAGTGAAACAGTAAATAATGCTAAGCCACATATATGGAGCAGACGTTACTTTTATTATTAGTTAAATAATAAAAGTTGTATTTGCTAGAATAAAAAATAAAAAAAAAGTATAAATTACAGTCATGGAGTAGTGTATTTTTGACTAAAAGGATACACCAAAGATATTTCTACCATATCATCATACTGGTCAAACTTAGGTGTGATCAAACATTTAAGAAATAAAATAAAATGCATCACTAACCTTACTGTCCAACTTCTTCATAGTAACCAGGTCAAGAGACTTTAGTGAGTGTCCAGTGGGAGCGATGAAATACAGACAGGCGTGGATCCGTGTATCATGATAACTGTGTAGGGTGCGTTTAATCTTCAGTTCCTCCTGAAGGTACGCTTCAAACTGAGCATCAATGAACTCCACAATAGATTTGTAACTGCAAGTTGAAAAGTGAAAGAAGTGGAAATAATAAAACCACACACACTTAACACTCACACTTAAGTAAGATTAGTGTTACTATACAAAGAGTTTAAGGCTTCAGGCTTATGACAGAACTGTATTAAAACTCTATGAGCTTTTAGTGGAAAAGGTACTGGTTCAGGCATCTATAAATAGTTGGATAGCTCAAGACTCATAAAAGCGCATCTGCAGGCAAAATAAAGCTTGTCACAACTATTCAGCTTAACATGCTGTTTCAGTCAAATCTGAATGCCATGAAAATCCTTTATAACTGGCACTTTCTTGGCCTATGGCATCAGAAACCTGAAAGTGGGGTTATATCTGTTTTCCTGTTACCATACACCCTTTATATTATAATGAGCACTGCACACAAAAGTGTCACATGACAGAGATCAAAAAAGCAAGAACAACAGAATTCCTTTTTGAGATTTTTTCTCATGAAAAATGCATCAAAGACTCTGAAGTCCCAAAATAAACAAGGCCATTAGAGGGTGGCAAATCCTCGGTGGAATCTTTTAATTTATCGGTTACACTTTACTTGTAGGGGTGTGCATAAGACTGACATGACACCTTCATAATCATGACATGATACATGTCTTGTATGAGATGTCTTTGTTATGGGTTAGGGGTAAAGGTAGGGGTAGGGTTAGGGTTAGGTCAAATAATGTCATCTTTGCACTAAAAATGACATAACTGAGCGAATGACACTTCATGACAGTTGTCATAAACATGCATAAAAAAACCTTCATATTAGGTTATGAAGGTGTCATGTCAATCTTATGCACACCCTTTCAAGTAAAGTGTTACCAATTTATCAGTAAAAAGTAATCATTAATTGTTGTACAATTCCAAAAAAAAGCAATCCAAGACAATGTTCTTTGCAGTCGTGACTAATGACAAACAAAGCTGATCTTAGTTTCTCATCTGAGGTTTATCATCTATTATGAAACATATCAGGCTGAGTTTAACATATAATAATAAATTGTTTATAATAAAATATTTCACACACATTGACAATTAAAACCAACAACAAATTTGCATGCATTATTAAAAGGACAGTTCACCCAAAAATTTAAATTTGGTGAATTTCCAAGGACAACAGTTTCACCTAAAAATCTTCTTTACTGTTCTGCTGAAGAAAAAAAAGTCACCTAAATCCTAGATGGCCTGAGGATGAGTAAATTAACAGCATTTTTTTGTTTTTGGGTGAACTTTCCCTGTAGGTATAAGTAAGCATATTCTACTTATAATCAAATGACAAACGTACTAGTGGAAGCTTATAACTAACATTCTGGATCATCATATGTGACCCTGGACCACAAAACGTAAGTTGCTGGGGTATATTTGTAGCAATAGCCAAAAATACATTGTATGGGTCAAAATTATTGATTTTTCTTTTATACCAAAAATCATTAGGACATTAATTAAAGATCATGTTCCGTGAAGATATTTTGTAAATATCCTACTGTAAATGCATTAAAACTTAATTTTGATTGGTAATATGCATTGCTAAAAACTTCATTTAGACAAATTTAAAGAGAGTTTTTTTGTTTTTTGCACCCTCAGATTCCAAATAGTTGCATCTCGGCCAAATATTGTCCTATCCTAACAAACCATAAATCAATGGAAAGGTTATTTATTCAGTTTTCAGATGATGTATAAATCTCAATTTTGAAAAATTGACACTTATGACTGGTTTTGTGGTCCAGGGTCACATATGATTAATTTTTTCCTCTGTTTAAAGCAGCTAAAGCATTGGTTTCCTTAACCTCATTTGATCACAAGAAGACCTCACCTGTCCTCTTTATTGATCTGATCTGCAAAGCCTACAGTGTTGACCACATTGAGCTTGAGGCGAACGTTGCTCTCCTGCAGTTCGTAAGTGTTGGATTTGAGCTGTACTCCAGGCTGATTGTGCTGTGTAGGTTCACCCTCAAATTTGGTGTTGAACAGGGTATCCATGAGGGTGGACTTTCCCAAACCCGTCTCACCTGGAAGAAACACAGCAATAAGATACCAGGCTCTATATTTAAGCCTTAAAAATATTATGTACATTCACAATTCTTAATTATTTTTTTCTATAATGGCATATAGGACATTTTAAATAATTAAATAAACGTTGCTATATTATAGTTGTCTCTGCATAATAGACAGGGACAGAAGGAATATTTGGCATCAGAATTTCACACATCAGCTTTAATAGAAAAGTGCACTATTTTGCTGATGCATACAATTCAGATTTTAACCCGCATAATCGGTGTGTAAAAGTCTAAAAGCCATGCAGCAATCCTGGCTCAGTCTGCCTAAAGGTCCTATTCTTGTTTTCCTGACAACCACAAGCGCAGTAGAAATGGACATCATGCAACACCACCAGAATGTTAATTATATGGATGGCTCACATTTGCCATTTCTTCAAAAACTCAGCCTGCAGATCCCATTCCCACGGGCCCATCACTACAGGCATGAGTAAAAAACCTCGTCTGACACATAAAAATAAAGCAGCGATACTCTACCCAGATCAAATGCTGATGAGCAGTGACTATCACAAGGTCTGAAAATCCTGAAACTGAATTAAAGGTAATGCAGGCATCACACACTGATCATCACATAACTCAATCAAAGATTATGGTTATATGAATCACAAGCATCTCATTTCTTCTCCAGATAATCAAAGCATGATATTTACAGCATGCCAAAGGACTCAGCATTCACCAAACCTGAAGCATTGAAGCTGAACCTGCATATGAATGATCAGGAATGAAAAGAGGAGAGACAGGCCTGCTTGACAATAGTCCCTTGCCATTTGCCAAATTCCCTTTACACTAGTTTCTAGAGTTCTGTTGTTATCTCCTTAGAGCTTTAGCAGAAATGGGATAAAAGCCCTGGAAGATGCCCTGAACTTTAAGGGATGCTAACAAAGAATCTGAAACAATGCTGCATTCATATAAATAATTCAACAGGCAAAGTGAATAACAAAATCATGAAGACTTCATAGTACCACAGGCACAAGATTTAGCTAGAATTTTACTTGGGTTATTAGCATAAGGCCTCTTTTAGTGAGGAGACGGCATCATATGCCTGATTCACAGTTCGCCATAAACATTTCCTCATAGCATACTATTGATTTTACAAACAATTTTCAATATTACTATTAAATAATGACTGCTGCATCACACTGTTGTTTTTATAAGACAATTATCAAGAACCTGATGATAAATAAATGTAATTAAAAATATATAAATTATGTTTTTTTTTCTCTGCAGTCCACATCAAACATAATTTTACATCTGTAACTTTATATCTACTATAAATGTAAATTCAAACATAAGCACACATGCACAAATACTATACTACAGCGTTGATTCTAAATACTGTACATTTATTTAACAATTACATTTTGTGTTTATCTATTAAGCAGACACAAATGACTTGCACTGCATTTCAAATATACATTTTATCAATTCATGCATATTCCCTATTAATCAAACTGGTGTTGTTAGCACCATGCTCTGCCTTTTAACCTACAGAAACGCTTTTTTCCTGATATGTTACCAGTTAAAATAGTATGCTATTCTATAGGAATTGCACCTGACATACAAGTATAGACCAGATGACGTCACTCACCTATTAATAAAAACAAGGATGAACCTGCACACTGCTTCAGTTGGACTCTGCCTTGTGGTGTTTAAGCATACATCTGGCCTCCTATACCCACTTTTGATTACTCAAAATGCATTCCTCCTTTGTGTGAACATCACCCTCTTTGTTAAACATTTTAGAACAACTACAACTTCACAACCCAACGTTAAACAACACTGAACTGAAATACACACACCAGCGCTAGTCCAAACTAAATCAACAGCAAACACCACCTGGAATCAAGAGGCGAATTCAGCTGGCACAGTCTCTCTGCCAAACCAACACACATGCACACACCTTGACTGACTCCCACAACATTTTCATCATCACAACATAACATACAGGGACAAATTTGATGACAGAGGCTAGCCCCCTAGAAGCTTTCTTTGTATTACATTTTACTGACCAGGTCAAACAACATGCAAAACAGCATTATCTGAAAGATTATTTCCCCTATTTTCTAAGTGTTTTAGAGAGTAAGAACAGATAAAGTCTAACCAGTTAGCAAGCAACACATGAAATCAGGGTATGAAACAGAGTCGCGAGTTCCTGCAACTGCTCTCCATCAGTGTACTAGTATAGTAAGTGGGTCACAGGACAGACTCAGTATGCGTTCACAGTGAAGGGGTGTGACATGCACCGAAGCAAATGGTTAGTTTCACCCCAAGGAAAGAATGAGCTCCCGCATGACACACTCACCCACGCAGAGGATATTGAAGCAGAAGCCATGGTTGACGGACTTGTTGACCAGCTGGTCCGGCATGCTGTCGAAGCCAACATGACCAGAAAGTGGGACGGCACGAGCACCTTCTCCCTAAGATGAAATAAAAGCAAACCATATGAATGAAACGAGCATGATGACTTCCAACAAAAAAGATCATTTGCACTCTCAGCAATGGCAAGACTTTGTAAGCACCCTAATTTATGAGAATGCAAAAAGAAACATTCTGAGTAAAAGTACATAACATGCACCTCATTGTAAGAGCTTTGACATCAGTTGTAATACTATGGCACAGATCTCAAAGGTTCAGCTCTGTGCACTTCCTCTTTCCTGTCTGATCTCAACTGTCGAAACCACATTCAGGCAACTAGACACGTAAACCTTTTTGCAGCCGCAGACAAATGTTACCATTATCAAGTAATGGAGATACATATGAAGCAAAGCGGTTGTAAATAACGTAACACAAATGTCAAATTTAGGCCATATTATTCTTCAGCACTTCCTCTACTATTGTTCACACAGGTCTGCCACCTGGCCTGCCAAAACTCTGGCAGGAAAGGCTTTCTGCTCACATTTACAGCATATCCTTTGGTGTGTGGGTGTCTGCATATGTGACCTACGCGATGAGCCGAGCGAACGTGCCAAATCATTCGATTTCTACTAAAATAATACAAATGAAGAGTGAGCATTCAATCAGCACAGGTCTAATGTGATAAAGTTCCATTATCCAAATGGAAACATTAAGTTAAACTGCAATATACGGTAATCAAAAGTGCATCCATTTCAGTGAGATGATCAGTTCTGAGGATTACCACCGACCATAAAATGCACATTTCATTAACTACAAAACAAGCAAGCAGGAGAAGTCAGACTGTGAGAGCATCTTATTGACTGAACAAACGGTCACAATCTGACCCACATGTGCAACATTCCCAAACCAGACAACTGTAAGGAGTCCAAAGGGGGTGAACACAACACTGGCTGCTCTGTAACCAGGGGCCCGTTTCATAAAACAAGTTTACCAAATAAGCCAAGTTTATTTCAGTTAGCCTGACTTATTGTCAGTTTATTTGGTTCAAAATAAGTCAGACTAACTGAAATAAACCTGGCTTATTTGATAAGCTTGTTTTATGAAACAGGCCCCTGAACATACTGGATCAAACCCTTGGTTTGAGTAGTAAAGACTGATGTAGACGTCCAGATTTTGAGCTCAGGCTCGAGCCTCATGTTTGTTAGCTACGTATTCACATTAGAGACGTCAGAATGAGCAGAATTTGCATCAGAAATTGTTGTATAGGCCGGTTTCTGACATTAATGTACGAAATACTTGATGAAAGACAACGCCCAGCGTGCTGAGAGGACACAAGGATGCTAATGCAATTAAATATAACTGTACTAGACGCGCTAGAATTAAATTGATTTTGCAATACAATGACGCTGGATAATGTGACTGTTTGTTTTTTTAATCTTGGTTTCTGAAAACACATCAGTCCTGGTCACTTCAAACCGTGATGTTCATCCGTTATTGTTGGCCCTCAACGTAAACCCATTTCCCTTAAAATAGCTGCAGGAAGATAGCAGCACAATTTAAAAGCTGGAGATAAATGTGCTTATATATTCTAACGGTGTACACAAACAATAACAGGCGTTTAGCTACAGCATAATTAATCAGTTTGTTGATAATGGGCCATCATCACGTTCACGAATAAATGAAAATCGAAACTTATTTGATTCGACTATATGTCACACCCGCTAAAATATCTGGCACCAACCCCCAGTCTAGTTTGTTAAACCGAAAGCACATTTTTGTAATAAAACAGTGCTCTTACCGCTTGTCGAGCGATCTCAGTGGCCGCCATGGTTCTCTCCTGCATCAACCCTTCACAGGAAACTGCCTCGCGCACGCAAAGCGCAGCTAACGTTTCAGAGCCGAGCTCAGATACGATGGACTGTACCATTCATGACTGATGCCAGGCGGCTTCTGTTATTTTTGTAATTGCGCAGTTTCAAATTATAATTATATACGAATTAACATATATCAGAATTATTCATCATTTGTTAATTACAATACTCAAAACAATCTGATAATCAAAATATCGCAATCACAATCAATATGACCCCCATTTCGTTAACTGGTATAGTCCTCTTCAGCTCATCTGCTAAAATGAATATTTATACATGTCTATCAACCACAGCAAAGGATGCTGCATGGCGTAAATGTGTCAGAATATGTTTTAAATACTCAAGATTTCAATATACAACAAATATACAACGCAAATATAAACTAACTTAAATGTAATATTCCAAAGCCCGATTTTAATATGATTATAATATTAAAATCCATAGGCATTTGATGCATATGCATTTGACTCATTTACATTACATATTTTAAATGTTATATCTGAATATTTCTGAATCTTATATTCGTATGTTGCTGGAAGGTGATTTATGTGAAAACTGGCGTAACATTTCATTCTTCATATTAAATCATATTGAATTAAGCAGGGTTAAGTTTGCAAAAAAGAAAAAAATATTTTGCCTTTTTTTTCGGTTCCATCAGCCAATGAACGTGGGTTTGAAGACAGGTGTTGATTTAGTCCATTTGAACTTTAGACTTTATTTAGGGGAGGGTTTGGACACACTCGAATAGTTTCGGTTTGCTCAGAGAAAACATTTTCTGCTTCTCAGAAAGGAGAAACTGGGAGAAACCAAGCGTTCACAGGTCTTTGGAGCCCTATAACCCGCAGGAAATTATTTGGTTGAGACTAGACAACTTGAATTTTAATTTACCGGACGAGGGAAGAGCTGTGCGGACAACAGGTGATGGTTTACCTGAGAGACAGGTATTCATTCACATTCATCAATAAAACTTACAATCCTCGTTAAAATTTACAAGAACATTAAAGGAATAACGTGCGATGTAATTTGCACTTTTCAGACATTAATCAGGCGTAAATCGACTAAATTTATGAAAACATAAAAGGCAAAAGCTACAGGGTTAAAGAGATTAAAAAAATAAAATTGTTATAATGTAAAATAGTAGTTAGTGTGAATGTTTTGTTTTAAAAGCAAATGTAAAAAGAGCAACACGAATGAGCAAGAAGCGCATTTCTTTCCCCAGGGAGAAAACCTGTTTTCCTCTTAAAAATAGGCTTTATGAAGATTATTCATCTTTTTATTAAGAGAATTAACTATCGCATGTAATGTACACATAATATATTCCTGTTCCCCACCCAGATTTGAACATTTATGCAAGAGAAGTGACTATAAGGAGGATGGTTTTCTCTGGTTATGTAAGCCTCTTTAATTGGGATCTTATCTGAGTAAAGCACTTCCCAGGGATCCGCCAGCATGCATGAGGGGGCCATAAGCTTTAATGACCCTAAAAGAGCACCTCTGCCCTCAGAAGAACCAAAAGACTCAGACTGTGAGGCTTCAAGCAACAATGTAAGTAATGCAGATTCCCCTAAAAGCAGGGTAACAAGCCAGTTCCGCTCAAATCTTGAGGAGCGATTGTCAAGACATGGGGCTCGACCCGCGTCTCCTGTGTTTAGCGCCTCCTCGCGCAGATCCAGGTTTCAGAAACAGCTGGAGGAATCGGGCAGCAGCGCCTCCCGCAGACTGTCAGTGGACGCGTCGGAGAAGGGCTCCCTCACCCCCGCTATGCGAAAGAAGTATTTGAAAGAGTTGTTTTTGAATAATAAATCTGGATTGTCAAGCATTTTATCATCCAAACACACATCGTCAGAAGAAGAGGAGGCTCCGTGTGGGGACACTTTGAACAGCGGCGCGCTCTGGGCTTTGGATCCTATGGAGCACGCGTGGATGCTTTCTGTCGTGGATGGAAATTATGACACTATGCTGGAATTTCTCGCTGAAGATCCCAGTTTATTGAGCAGAAAAGACTTCATCAGTGGTTTCACGGCTCTCCACTGGTTGGCCAAAAATGGAAAGGACGAGACACTGATTCAGCTTCTCGGGCACGCAGAAAAAGAGGGGCTGTCAGTGAATGTGAACTTGAGAGGCAGTGGAGGTCTGACGCCTCTTCATGTAGCTGCCATGCATAACCAGTACACAGTCGTGAAGGCTTTGGTTGGTGCATTCAGTGCTAATATAGATGTCATGGACTACAGTGGGAAAAGAGCATGGCAGTATCTCAAACACAATGCACCGAGAGAAATTAAGGAGCTTCTGGGAGCTTGGGATGATGAACACTCTGTAGGGTACTTGAATGTGAATAACAGTGCGAGTCAAGCACAGCCAGCTGAGGAACATACTCAAGAAAGTAGAGTCGAGGTGGACAGTTCAGGAGGAATCACACACCAGCGATTCTCATCATTTAGGAGGCTGTTATACAGTATTGGTCTGCTTGAAAAGATCTGAGACTTTACCAAAATCATGTCTTCAGGTCATTATTGTCATACACTTGAAATTTGCTCATTCATGTGTAATAAAACGTGTATGTTTAATAAAGTGGCAATTGCTTAACCTTGGTGCTGATTATTTGATGAACTTTAATCTTTTTAATAAACCGAGCTGCAAGGAACGCCTCACCAGTATTTTGTTCATACACACACCTTACTCAATTTTACTTATAAGGCTTGAATTATTTGCTCTCATCCATTAGAATAAACATTTACTGTACAAAACGTTTGAGTGATTACTTACTTTTACTTTTGTCATTTAGCAGACGCTTTTGTCCAAAGCGACTTACAAATAAGAAAAAGTAACTAAAACTAAAAAGTTACAACTCTATAAATACTATCTACCCACATATTTAAGAAAATAAAGAAATTAAATCAAATTAACATGCATATAACAACAACATTTCAGTAATAAACATATCAATGAAAAAATTAAATAAAAAGCTACTACTATCCCTTGCCGGTGTCCCTGCCCGGTGGAGTCGCACGGTAGAGTCGATGGTCTTTACACTCTGTAAAACAAATATCTGCAAAATGGGCTGAAAAAAAAAAATCATATCCCATTGACATTTGTTCTTGCTAATCAAAATACACCTGAAGCTAAATATCCAGGTCAAATAATTGGATGAATATAGTTGAATAACAAATACTGCAAACTTTTTTTTGCAGTCGCACTAGGGTGACCTTATGAATTTAAGACTTTTTGCAACTTTAAGGTCTTTATTTGTGGATGAATTAATCTTTTAAGACCCACAGAAAACCATATTTTTTATATATATATATATAGATAGATATACAGATAGATAAACTGTTTATCCTTTCTGAGAATTAGCATTAAGGCTCAGTGAAAGCAGTAAAGTTATTTATTAGCACCAAATAGCAGGCTAGGTTTTGAGCACAAAACCTAGCCCCTGGAAAATGTCTACTTTGACATTTGTAATTTTCCCAAAAGAGAAGGATATGAATACTTCTGGTTCGATGACAAATCTTTTATTGTTCAGCAAGGACATAACCAGAATATCTGTACAAAAGAGAGACTGCTGTTCCAGATAGCGTGGCTTCTCTCCAGCTCTGGACGAGTTGGTGGTCCTGGCAGGGAACAGACGGAGGGGGAAGCTGAAGTAAACCGTGTGTTTACAAGCCCAGCTTGGTCCTTCTCCAGTGTCTCCTCTTGGAGTTGTATCTGCAAAGATATTTGCCAAGATAAAGCATCACTGAGGCAAACACCCATTAAAATCAATTACACTACACGGCATTGCTCAACTGCAAATTGCCAAGCAAATCATGAATAAGAGGGTTTACAATTATACAAAATAACCCATCTAGCAGTATAATGTCTCAACAGAACGTAGTGGAATAAACACCAGGTATATCATTTTAATGCACATTTAACATTACATCAGGGTAAAAATTGCACAATTATAATCCAATGAAACGTGTCTCCACAACAGAGTATTCACATGTCATATGGGACATGACAGTATTCATGACTCCAGAGCAGAAGGATGCTCTCAGCAGGAATAATGACAGCACTCCCACAAATTTAGCACTGTAATTGCGTCCTGCTTTTGTTGGCTACTATAATCTACAGAACCAGAAACAACAAGGACTACTTGCACTTCGGTAATGTAGGTGCGGGTATAGTTCAAACATACCTGATCTTGTTGCCAGTTTTCATCCTAATCCACTGTGGGATCGGCCTGTTCTGCTTCTGCTTCTTAGCGAGGAAGCGTTTGATTCTGAAGGTCTTATGTGACGCCTGAAATAGAAATGTGAGGCACACCGTCAGACTATCTGCAATGGCTCGAGTTTATCATCATCCAGCGTCTCTTCGCCGGGGCAGACGGACAACTATTTTATTATTTCCCGAACAGCCATCTGTCAAATACTACATCCCACGACCTAATAACTTCGACTGATAAACAAAAATCAAGAGATTTTCAGGAGAACAACAACCTGTTCACGGATGTTTTAGGATTTTCACTCACCATTTCGCAGATCGCTATCCGTTCACCACTATGGCGGTAGTCGAAGAGAAGGCACCATGGGCAAAGCAAGCATTGTATATCCGAGTCACGAGCTGGGCGACTCCTTCCCGTCACAGCGACACCCAGCGGCTCCACGCATCACAAGCGGCTTTTTGAAAATTAGATTTTGCATGCAATTCTGCATTCTGATGTACAGTATTAATACAGGCATTGTTCTATTGTACATCAACAAAACAGTTTCTTTACTTTCTTTTTTTTTGGGCCTGTCCCTAGTTCTAATATCTATTTTACAGAAACAACATTATGAAAATAAAAGCTAGTTTTAGTTTTAAATAGACAAAAACATTGTCCCAGTTAGTGCGTCAACCATATTTAACATAATAAATAACCCCTCCTAAGGCCCTTATTAATTAAAATAACGTACAATAGATTGCATACATTAAGAAAAGCGGGATAATGACATCCTTTCGGGCAATGCATCTCTTCAAGAAAAATGATCTCTTCTTTTTTTTTATTACTGTTGCTGTATTTTTTATTCTTTTTGTACAGCTTAAAACCAATTATTGAAACTTATGTGAGTTTTCAGCAATATCAGCATTAAATTCTTTCTCATAAAATGACATCAAGCACAAGGCTTTTAATGGCTAACATAACCATAAAACTATCAACTTTAAAGTCTTAAACTTAAATATAAAAAAAATTGTAAAAAGGTGACACAACTGCACTTTATTAACACCATAAGATATCTTGAAATCTCAAAGAAATTTCCTTTAAAAATCACATTTTTAAATAAAGGGCACCCATTTCATGGAATTAATACAATGACATTTTTATACCAAAGAAATGTAATTGACAAAGAAAACAAGTAAATACTACAAGCAACACAGTTTGTTCATTTATTGTTTTTTTTTTTGGATTTCTCTTCAAATTTTGACAAAGCTGCAACTATAAAAGGAAAACAAGCTGTGTTTTGAGTTAAGGATTAGATACAATGGAACATACAATTGGATGACAGCACAGTTTCCAAACCAAGCTAACCAGACGTTGCATTTTTTTGAGTGGTAAGATAAGCTTCAATTCCAAAACTATAAAAGGCCACAGCTGTTTTTGCATATAATTTAGTCGACTGACAGTGATCAAGGCATCAGCATGGCTCTTTTTCCACTTGGCCAATCCCTAATCAGAACAAAAACATCATAGGCTCTTTAAAACAGCTGCAGGCAACATCCATGCTCAAAGAACACAAATTTACTACTGATTGTCTGAAGTGATAGCAGGTTTTGGGTAAGGCGCGAAAGATCTTTCTAAAATGGAACAGTGAGAAATCGCGAGCAAGCTGGATCAGACCTTTTATAAACTATGAAACAGAAAAGCATGTGAAGTAAAACACGTTTGGCTTTGTACCAAAAGTAAGGTCACTTTGAGTTATCGTGGTCCAATCACTTTGGCTTCTCTCGTGATTAAGCCCAGTTTCTCAAATCTAACCGTCGGTTAGGACTTGCCTTGCTCATGAAAAGAAACTTTGGGGGGCTCATTCAGGCACTGGAGGGCAACAGGTATGTCATTGACAGAGAGTTGTTTTTTTTTTAAAGTGGGGGGGATTTCTTTTGATGGCAGCACCATGTTTTTGAGGTGTTTGTCCTGATTAGAACAGAGCCCCCCTCTCTTGAGACATCATGTCATGCCAGCATAGAGCTGTTTCCTCACTCAGCAGCTTTCTCTTGGGTGTTCTTGGGCTCCCGCTCAGCTCTCTTCTCCACTGCCGGTCCATCGCCTCCTGTTCCCCCTCCGCCCTGGTTACGGCTCCTCGCCCCGGGCTGATACAGCTGAATTGCAGGCCGATCCTATGACAGAAATGTAAAAATTCCAAGCAATAAGTGAAATGCCAATTATACACGTATAAGTTTTTTAATGTTTTTATAAGATTTTATACACTTATGCACATCCGCATATGCTCGGGCTTCATTTTTTAATCAAAAACATTCTAAAAGTAGTAATATTGTGAATTATTACTAAAATTTTACATAATAGTTTTCTATCTAAATAAACCTTTAAATGTGATTTATTCCTGTAATGGCCAGTCTTCAGTGTCACATGATCCTTCAGAAAGCATTCTAATATACTCATTTGGTGCTCTATTATTACTGGTGCTCGGTGGTTCCTATTATTAAGGCTGAAAACATAATATTTTGTGAAAAAAAAAATCAAGATTCTTTGATGAATAGAACAATCAAAAGAACAGCATCTATTTCAAATATAAACTCTAAAGTTTTGAAAGGTAGCTTAATCACAGATTCCACAAAAAAACAATATTAAGCAGCACAACTGTTTTCAACATTGTATTAAGAACTATTTCTTTATAGTATGTATTATTTACGCAGCAAATCAGCATATTAAAATGATTTCTAAAGGATCATGTGACACTGAAGACTGGAATAAAGACTGCTGAAAATTCAGCTTTGCAATCACAAGAATAAATAACATTTTAAAATATATTAGAATAAGATTTTTTTTTAAATTGTAATATTTCACAATATTACTCTTTTCATTTTATATTCGATCAAATAAATGCAGCCCTGCTGATCACAAGGTACTTCTTTCAGAAACAAATGTCTTCTTTCAGGTAGTGTACCTTGTTTCTCATGCGGTCTTTTCTGGCACTGTCTTCTTTTTTGTTGTCCCTTGATGGCTTTTCAGGGTGAGCATTAACGGAGGACTCTCCAGCGTTTTCATTCTTTCTTTTCTCCCAAACACGCTCCTTG
Source organism: Barbus barbus (assembly GCF_936440315.1). Taxonomy (NCBI): domain Eukaryota; kingdom Metazoa; phylum Chordata; class Actinopteri; order Cypriniformes; family Cyprinidae; genus Barbus; species Barbus barbus. The sequence goes on along the minus strand of NC_136761.1, from coordinate 21,470,880 downwards.
TCCTTCTTCCCCTCCTCGTCTCTCTTTTTGTAGGTGCTTTCTCCATCATGACGTTCCCTTTTCCTCCGTTCTTCATCCTGCCTTCTGATCCGTTCTTTTTCTTTCTGTCTTCGCTCTCTCTCTCTGTCCCGGTCTCGCTCTCGGTCTCCATCACGGTCTCTGTAATTTTTATGCCCACTATCCTCTGACCTGAATACCAAAGCATATTGACATCATGATATGAAATTGGACCTGAAAAGTAAAATATGTCTCGAGTAAGACTGGGAATGTCAAGTGTAACCAACTTACTTTCCCCCCTTCTCCTCTCTGTGTTCACCATTCTGACGCTTCTTCGTGTCTCCTCCTACAGGAGGTCGATCTTCCTTCTGTTTCTCTCTGTCTTGTTTCTTGGGCTTGTCCTTTGGCTTCTCAGTATCACCATCATCTGCTTTCTCAGTTTTTTTCAAGAGCTGAAAGACAAAACAAGGTTGAATATTACCATTAAAAAGTTGGGATCAGTATAGGGAAAAAAAGGCTAAAACTGTTATTAGACAAGGATGCATTTAATTGATCAAAAGTGCTAGTAAGGACATTTATGTTACAAAAGTTTGCAATCTCAAATTTTTTTTTTTTTACTTTCAATTAGTGAAAAATGCATTATGGGTTCCACAAAGATATGAAGCAGCACAACTGTTTTCAACACTTATAATAATCAGCATAATAGAATGATTTCTGAAGTATCATACGACACTGAATACTGGAGTAATGGCTTCACAAGAATAAATTACATTTGAAAATAAATAAAAATAAAAAGCTATATTTCAAACTATAAATATATTTTACAATATTACTGTTTTGTGTTTTTGATCAAATAAATGCAGCCTTGGTAAGCATATAAGATTTATTTCAAAAACATGAAAAAATCTTGCCAACTTCTGTGTATGACATTTTTAGTAATGAAACTCAGTAATGAATTTAGCTAGTCAATAATATTTAGATTACGTACCTTGATTTTTGGCAGTTCATGTTTAGTTTGGTCCTTATCCTTGTCAGATGCCTTTTCTCCTTTCTTCAATTTCTCAGCCTCTTTTCTTTTTCTTCTGTCCTCTTCTCTCCACTTGCGGCGTTCTTCATCTCGCAGGCGTTTACGTTCTAGTTCTCTCCGTCTCCTCTCTTCTTTCTTCTCTTCTCTAATCCTCTGGGGAGGACAGGATGAGAGAGCATGAATACACTACACATACAGTATGGTACATATGTGGAAACGATATGAACTGGGTGTCAAGATAATGAAAAATGCATTTAAATCAGTGCATATTGCACCCTCACTTTACCTGTTTATTCTTAAGGAAGTCCAAGAGAGGTGTTGTTTTTTTAGCTGGGGAACGAACATTTGAAATGAATAAGTCAAATGAAGAGCGAATTGTTTTGTTTAGAGGTTTTGAGCTGAAACTCACCACTGAGTTCCTTTGTCTTGGCCTCTATTTCCTCAAGTAAAGTCTCAGGATTGGAAGGAAATTTTTCCTCGTCACCATTGTAGAGCTCCAAAAACTTTTTGTAATCAGCATCTAAGAAGACACAGGTAAACTAATTATTAACAACTGTTTGCAGTGCTAACAATAAAAATGTAAAAACATATATACATATATTTCACCATCTTCAATTGTTCCACTTTTGGCATCCGTCTTCTTGCTCCTTTTCTTAGCAATTTTCTGGAATGGTGCAAACTCAACAATTGCCGGATATTCTTGACCTATAATATGAAAAAAAAAAAAAAAGATATAACAGTTCTCACTGTTAGAAAAGCACACCAGAAATTTACCAGCACACAAATCATCTCAGTGTGAAGACTCTATGACATTTAAGGCACAGCTTTGCAAAATCAAAACCACTGATTAGCCATTAAACATTGAATCCTGGAAATGATAATGACACACAAAAGCCAAACCTCGATTATCGATGAACACATATCCATCAAGCCGGTCTCGGAAGAGAACTATGTCGTCTTGATTTTTGAAATTCAGATAGGCTCTTGCAAACAGATGAGGGAAAAGACTGCAAATAAACAGACAAACATCTTGATCAGCCATCAAATACCTTTCATTAGGTTTCCATCGTATGCTTTCTTTTATAAAACTGCATCTACAAACCTAGCATCACTAGAGAAAAACTCCAGGTAATCCAGCTCTGGAAGAGGCTGCAGTTGTTCCACTAAGTCTTCTTTAGTCAGACTTGGAGGGAGACGTCGGATCACAATCTAAAAAATGTATAAAAAGAACAAAAATCAATACTGGAATTACTTGAACACACTTTATATGTTTTTATACATTGCAATACCTACATGACACATGAGATATTTAGTCTACGTGGATGAGAGAGTTATTAACATGCACAAGTATTATATATACTCAAAGTAAAGTCTATGTTTAACTGTGATTGTAGTATATAATAACATTACAGTGACTGAAATATTAATGTCATTATAATGACATTCAAAATGCTATAAATTATTGTTTGTGGCTGTATCCCCCCAGTCAAAGTTTCCAGGAGATTCCTCTCTTTTATTGTGCGAACTGCCAAATCCCCGCAGTGATTAGAAACTTTGACAGGGGGTTTGCTAACCAGTCTGTAAGTATCAGGCATGTCCAGTGATATTCAACTGCAACGTTTAAATCAAACAGAGAGTAGTATGTAAACATGTTAGTAAAAATACAGCTGTAAACAATCATTCATAGTATTTCAAATGAAAGCGACTAGCTGCGCTGTTTATAGCCGTAATGTAGCCAGCTAGCATGCTAACTAACTACCTTTGTCATAGCCTCCTTCTTCTCTTTATTTGGCTTCTCTGATTTCTCAATTTCGTCACATTTTATTTCCACTCTCTTTTCTCTAGGACGCGTGTTTTCCTTGTCCTCCTTCATGATGCTTTGCCAACTTTTGCAGCGATGTCTTCGTATGTTTCTTGCTGTTATCAGTCGTGTCTGCTATCTCTCCACTGCCCAACTCTCCGCAGTTGTTTTTCCGTAACACCAGCAGGCGTCTCTGATTGGCTACAGCTCATGGCGGAAAGAGTCTCTCGACAAAGCGAGGAGCGTCCTATCTTCCACTCTACGACTTTATCATTGCCAAATGGACTCTTACTAGGGAGAAACCTCGATGTGAATTAGTGACTATTAATCACACTAACAGCATATTTGCCACAGTATTACATAACAAAATCGCACACTTCCTATACTTGTCTCTTTTACTGCGCTTCCATGAAGAGTGGGCAGGCTAGGCATTGCTGTGAGCCTCACAATTCTTTAACTATTTTTATCATTTGGCTATAACATTCAGAAATTATATTTTTATGCTACGCATGTTCTTATTAACAAAGTGACCATAAGTCTATTAATACTGCAGTAGTTTTAGTATTGTAAGACTTACGCTAAGAGCCACAACGTGGCGCTGCAGTTTTACAGCGGAAGTGAATTAGACACATATCGGAAGTTGTTTTTGTGACCGACAGAAGGGTAGACATTTTGGCCCATGTAGACGACAATTTTGCGAGATTCTCTGAAAAACAAAATAAATCTGGTCCACCGCAATAATTCTTCTGTGTTTGTACACTCATATTTCACCACAATCATGTGGTATGAGATATTGCCCGGTTTTGCTATTATGACCGTTTGTCTGATGATTCCTGGCATCGCAACTGCTCAAATCCAGAAGTTCACAAACGGTGGGAAGGTGAGTTATGATCATGATGAGCAATGTTTTGTCGCTCTCAGTCATAGGATATATTCTTTTAATGAATCTTTCAATAGATATAAATCATTGTTTCAGCTTGACATTTGTCTGATGTTTCTGTTTGCTCTCGCATACTAAGTCTACAGCATTTCATATAACGGTCTTATATAACTTCTTGCACTCAGGAAAAGAGGATCGTACGGGTTCCCTATCACTGGTATTTGATGGAGAGAGACAACAGAGTGTCTGGAAGTGGTGCACACTACCATCCCAAGGTAAAAACGTATCAGTACTGACAATATATCACAGTATATTGTCATATAGATAGATATATAGACAATATATCACAGTATATTGACAATATATCGCAGTATATTGTCATATTGACAATATATCACAGTATAGTGACATATTGGCAGTATGTCACTTCACTAATATGCTCACAAAATCTGGTGCTTTAATGTTCTTCTTTGCTTATTTCACAGGGACTTGAAAACATCAACTGAAGTGAACAATTGAAATGTACATTTTGTCCAGTCCTCTATTAAAATGTTATCTTTAAATTATTACTTGGCTTACTGTTGTCATTTTTGTTCATTTTTTATAGAGCTGTTATGTTGTACTGTTTTGATGCTGATTCACCTTGGTGTGAATATACATTTGTTTGCATAGTTTACTGTATTAAGTTCATGAATCCTTAACCCAGTTAACTGAGGTTTTAGTTATTAGTCACTGTGTACACAAGTGTAATGATGGGTTAAAATATAGAGTGCATGATCCAATCCCTGCAGTTTTTACAGATACAGGGCAATGCATATACATACATTGTACATAATGCACATTACATAGAACACTCTACAAAATGTGCAAAGCACTTCAAATTATTCTAAGCGATCAATTTAAGTGGAACTATAAAATGCTTGAAAATATACTAAAGTACACATAATGTGTTTATGTAATATACAGGCTCCACAGAATCCTTTGACAGCTTCAAATGGAGTGCCAGTAGATATGTGGTAATGCGATGCAATAAGCATACAAATTGTACTAAAGTAGTAACACTCTTATTATGTGAAGGAAATCTTTACATCCATTTAGGCGTCCAGTGGAGAAAATTGAGATGATGAAGCAGCAAGCATGCAGACTTGACATACTTCTATTTCAAACCATAATGCTTATAGCAGTCTTTGTGGCTCGTACTGTCATAGAATTGTGCTTTCCAGGCTGGGAAAAGTCATGAAAATTACTATTGTGAATTTAATTAGTAGATATTGATTATGTAAATTCAATAAGATTATTAGTGTGCTTTTATATAGCTGTAAATGAAAAAAAAAATCCATTATTTAAAAGTTGCTTTCAATGTTGTAGTATAAAGTGTACATATGCTTTATCTTTGCATTATTATATATGGGTGGTTAATACTTTCTAAATGCACTGCATATGCACCATTTAAATAAAATCTTTAAGAAAAACAAATATTGTTGGAATTTTCTAAAACTAAAGATTCAAAGCACATAAAACAAAGACTATTTTAACTAACCTTACAAGGATAAACGCAGGGTTATTATTAGGGGCTAATTCTCATCTTTAATGAAAGTTCCTGCATGACTGTGAATCACGACCATTTTTATTTAGATGCAATGCACATTACATGAAGCGTATTGCAGTGGTGGATGGTTTGAGTTCTACTGATCACCGTTTATTTCTTGTTTGTAATAAAAGAAACATACATATCAATTTTAGTTCACAAGCCTCTCATTGTTTACTGTACAGGAGGATGCCCAAGCAAACAAAAATGAATACAAATAAACATTTACGTAAAATATGACTTAATCACATTTTATGTTGTCTTTTTCCTTTTAAAAAAGAAAAATAATGACATTCCAACTGAAATATAATTCTGCAGGACAGCCTACTTCTCATCTTTGCCTTTAGTTTTTCTATACACCATTTCCCTGAAGCTGGAAAGGATTTTGCTCTCCCTCTTTCTTCTTTCCTCTTGGTTAAAGGAAGCTAGTGCCCTCTTCTCATCAGCACTGTAGATCTGGTTTTCCTTTCTCAGACGCACAGCCTCCATACGCCGATGTCTGAGGGCATAAAGAATAGCATATAAAAATGTGCATGACACCACCTACAATTGTCAGTTTCATCTTTAATGCATCCTTGTTTGATAAAAGTATATTTCTTTCAAAAACTGACCCCGAAATATCAAACTGTAGTACGCGTTTATAAATGTTTCATACCTGCTTCCACTCATGACATAGCCACATTTCTCAAACTCTGCAATCTCATTACTAGTCAAACCGATTTCACCTCTTCTTGGAATACGTTTTCCTGCTTTGACAAACTCTGCCATAGCTGCACCTTCACCTGGTAGCAAAGCGTGGCCAAAACTATGGGCAACAAGACAAGGCACAAAGCTGTAACATTCGTTTCCAAAGACAGGATCAAAAATGACTTAAAAACAACCACCATTATCATTAAGCAACAGTGGAGGAAGAATCAATTGCTCACTCTAAAGGTTTGTCGTCTTGGGACAGGTGTGTGAGAGGTGCTTCAGGTCCAACAATATGTTCTCCAACACCAGTTTTCTCCACCCATGAGATTTCATTGACATCCTCTTCTTCTTCCTCTGAATGTTCACTGCTAGAGCTACTGGACTCCTTGTGATTCTTCTTCGCCTTCTTCTTCTTTGATTTCTTCCTGTGAGAACACAATCATACCATTGTATGAAACGACTCGAGCCTTGCCGATTTGATACACTACAGATGAAAACAAGTCTTACTTTTTACTTTTCTTCTTTCTTTTTTTCTTTTTCATCTCTTCTGCAAAACAACCACCTAATTATTTGTATAATCTTGCATGTAAAAATAAAGTATGTAACAAAACTAAATGCCAAACCTTCAGAATCACTTTCTGACTTGCTGCCCTCTGAGTGCTTCCTGTTCTTCCTCTTCTTTGATTTCTTCTTCTTCTTTTTCTTTTTCTTCTTTTCCTCTGTAGACAAGATACCAGACATTTTGATTATTTATTCAACAACTTCTGGTTCATATTTGGTAAACATGCTGTAGTGAAAAAGCAGATTGCGTGTAAGTGAGATGGTAAAGAATCATTTACCCTGTGAACTTGAATCAGAGCTGCTGTTTTTCACGTCCTCTTCTACAGGAGTGTGTTCGTCGGAGCTGTTACAAGATATAAGATGAAAGCGCTTAAACACAGAGTATATGATGAATATATTACTGTACATAGACTGTTTCAGAGTTTCAAGTCAATTAAGCTATTTTCACTGCACAAATACAGCTAAAATCTCTCAAGAACAAGAATTTTAGTTGTTTTTTTAAATAACGTAGAAAAACAAATAAAGGAAATGCAGTAAGATACATGTGTGTGTGTGTGTGTGTCTTTGAAAGATGTCTTATGCTCACCATGACTGCATTTATTTGATAAAAATACAGTTAAGACAGCAATAGTCAAATTATTACACTTTAAAATGTCTGTTTCTAATATATGTTCAAAAATGAATTAATTCCTGTGATGCAAAGCTGAATTGTCCGTGTCTTCAGTGTCACATGATTTCTGAAGGATCATTATCATATGCTGATTTGCTGCTCAAGAAACATTGTTTATTATCAAGCAAGGTGAAAGACAGTTGTGCTGATTAATATCTTTGATTAATAGTAAGTAAAAAAAGAGCATTTATTTGAAATGGAAATATTTCACAACATATACATGTATTTTCAATCAATTTAATGCATCTAGATCCCTATTATACATTATAAAACAGTAGACACTGGTAGTGATATGGTATTTAATATGTACTCACTCAGGTTCTCTGACTCTTGGAGAATATCCCCAGACCTCAGGACATCCCAGTTCACCAATTCTCTCGCGTTCCTGCAGACGCCTGGACAGAGAAACACAGAAAACTAATAAATATACGTTAATATTCACCAATAAACACTTTCTTAGACATTCTCAGTTACAGCTCGTGTCCTGTGCGTTTGCACATTAAGACAGCCCAGGCTGACCTCGCGATGAAGGCGTCTTGTCTCTGTCGCTGGGCATCGTCTCTCGTCTCATAGTAATCGGATCTTGATCCAAAGCCGTGATCTCTGTCTCTCTGATCTGACCGATCTCTTTCCCTTGACCTGGAGCGACTGCGAGAATACCCGACTCGGAAGCGGTTTCTGCTCCTCTCTTTGTCGTTGTATCGCGATTTGTGGTCGTCTTCATGCTCGTGTCTGTGGTTCTTCAGCCCTCGGTCCGGTGAGCGGCTGCTGGAGCGGCTGTGGCGGCGTCTCTTCGGGCTCGCGGCGCCGGAATATTTAACGTCCAGCTCGGGCATTACTGGAAGCTCTATTATTAACTTTAACGATGATTCGGGGATCTTTTATTACTTGGGGGCATAAAACGGCCTGTTACTTACATTTTGCTGGTAATGTCGCAGTTCACCAAGAACTAGCAAAGCTAGCTAGATAATAGTTTTAGCTATTTCCAATTCTTTAGCTAGTCAAAAAACGTTAATTTATATAAAACACGGTGGTGTTGAGACTCACCACGAAACCCGTAAACAATTTAAACGCGGATCATGGGACCAAAATGTGTACTAGCGTCGTTGAAATCCAACTTGTGTTTATGTCTCCGTTACGTTGTGAAGAATTGTGTTGCAAGACGCGCAATATCGCCCCCTGGGGACCTGGACCTGAACCTATTATTTTTTTTTGTGCCACCAAAATCTTCTTTTTGTAAGATTTAATGGCGGTTGACAAACCGTGGCGTGCCACCATTCTGTTTTGATTGCTTTTTGAATATGAAAATGCATGCTGATTTAATAATTTGCTCTTGTAAGTATAAAGTCTATAACAGACATATCTGGGTTACCTAATAGGCTATATGACAGGATGAAAGCTGTGCTAGGTGTGATAAAAGTTTTGATTCAAATAACAAAATTGTATTTATTTATTGTTTCTTTTTATGCAACTGACAGCTTGCCCCATGCGTGTCTAAATGTATATCTAATGTACATAAAGTGATGGGTACTAACTGATTACATGTAATGTGGATTATGTAATCAGATTAAGTATTTAAAATTGTAATTAAAGTATATAAACTTGTAATTAGATTAAATTGCATTTTAAAATACTAGTAATCAGACTACAGCTACTTTTATATTGATTACATAATTACATATTATTCACACATTTGCAATTATTATTATTATTATTCACCGATTCTCCGTAATTCCTCTTTTTGTTCTTTTAAATGCTCCTTTCTAAAATAGCCTACCACATATATAGCCTACATTCAGAAGGTCTTCCAGTTTTGTGGACATTCACACAAAGACCATTCTCTGGTCAGGTGTCTTTAATCAGCCATTCTCAGTTACAGCTCGTGTCCTGTATGTTTGCACATGAAGACTGTTATTTTTTTAATAGATTACACAGAAAATTAAGAGGCCACACAGCATTTGACCGCTGGATTTACAAAAATCATTTTAATTTTAAAAAGTATTTTCTCAACATTTCAACATTGCATCAACTACTGATGAACACATTCATTTTTATTTGTATTATCACTCAGTGGGTTATTTAACCGTGTATTTCTGTGTCTTCAGAAGGTTTGTGTCTTTCAAACACATTCAAATGCACAAATTCACGTTATTTCTTATTTACATGTAATGCAGGGATTCCCAAACTTTTTTTGTCAGCTGAATCTCTTTCACCTAATATATTTATTTGAATTATAATTGAATATAATATGATAATTCTGATTTAATTATTAGCTTTTCATTAAACTCTCGAACCCTCTGCAGTTCCTTCACGAGCCTGAGTTTGGGAAACCTTGATGTAATGTGATGTTTAGCTTAAGTGCACTTAATTATGTTAATAACAAGAAATATATTTTCTTTGTCTTAGAATTTTTTAGCAATATGACATGCAAGATTATCCTATTTAAATTAGTATGATAAACGAGTTAGGTCAAAAGTAGTCTAAAATGAATCAAAAAGTGGTCTTATTATATCACATAAAATGTGTAATGTAATGGATTACATTACAAACCAAATTTTTTTTGTCATGTAATTTGGAATCAGTAACGGATTACAATTTTCAAGTAATCTACCCAGCTCTGTGTATATTTAATATATTATTGTGCTTGAATACAGATACATGAGACTAATAACACTGTAAGAAAACTTTTATACAGGCTACAACATTAAATCTTGTCATGTCAATAAATCAGTTTGTAATTTTCATTTTTTTTAATTGTTTTTCTTCTACATATTATTGTTATTATTATTAATAATTATACTAATTTAGTTTACATAGCACCTTTCTACTGATTCAAAACTGAAACTATAAATCTCTTTGGTTATTTAATTTGCAAAATGAGACTACAATTAAAAGCTACTTATATTATACTGATTTGAAAAACGAACCTTTTTCTATGGAAAAAAAAACTTTCAAATATATAATTTGGCCCAGTTTGTAGGCTAGACTACTTAAAAATAATTTTCTGTATTATTGTATTATGCATTTGTTTTCTATACGCCTATTCATATATGTAGGCTACAAATACAAGTAAAGTTTAAGAAAAATTCTTCCAGTCTCATTAACATTCATCACACGTCTGTTGAGGCAGACTCTTGTGCGCGAGTCCTGTCGGCTGGTGGAGGCGCGAGCGCCAGACTCGTTCATCTCAGACAAGGAACTCGAGCTCCGTTGTGTTGTCCACGGCAACCGACTCACGTTATCGCTGTCATTATTGTTTCTCAGCAAAGGGAATCGTGGATTTTAACGGGTCGCTCTGCAGGTATGGCATTTTGGCAATGCATTTCCGAGAATGTGGGAGATTAAAACTTTAATTCATCTTCTTTAACCACATTCACGTTGCTGTGCATCATAGAGTCAGATAGGCCGCGCGCTGCCGCCAAACCAGGAAGGAGAGTTGAATTGAGCCATTTGTTTTTATTTTCACGCTGACCGCTGCACACCGGGGTCCTACCGGTTCTGAGTGCTAACATTAAACAGCTATGGCCTCACCGGAATAGCATTTTTGTTTAATCATGTCAAACTAGTCAAAGGCATTAGTTTTATGTCACTTTTCGAGACGCATATGTCTTTATGCTTGGCTTTTGTTGCTGTACAATTAGCCAGCTAGCTAGCTAGCCTGCTATTCTCGTGCATATCCTCATTCTGTTGCTTTGAATTTAGAAAAAATGTAGTTGTATTTAACTTTCAAGTAATGTTTACATCGACATAACTACTTGAGAGAGAAATATGACATAAAAATATGATTTGTCATTGATTGAAATCTAAAATGTGTCTGTGAGAGTACATCTCTGTCAAAACTGAAAGGACAATGCAAAAAGCCTTATATAGGTTTTTTTTAACACTTTTTCTAATAGATTTGTTCTTCATACGAATCTGTTAAAACTCTTAAAGTACATTAAACCATATTTTACTGTTTTCCCCACAGGCATGTCGAAACTAAAGCTAATATCTGCAGCAGACACTCAGTATCCAGCATCACTGTTGAAGTCCATCAATGATGAGCGACACAGCGGTTTATTCTGTGATGTCACTATAATCGTGCAAGACCGCAAGTTCAAGGCTCACAAATGTGTGCTGTCCGCCTCGAGTACCTATTTCCATCATCTTTTCTCCGTTGCTGGACAGGTTATAGAGCTGAACTTCATCAAGGCAGATATATTTGATGTGATTTTGAATTACATATACACGGCTAAAATCAACAGAGTTCGCTCAGACAGACTTGAGGATCTCATCAGCGCCGGTCAGGCTTTGGGCGTGACATTCATAGCCAATTTAGGAACGCCACTCGCCCAAGTCAAGGGATTACCGGGCCTGTCCAAAGAAAGTGAGAACAACAGCATCAGTTCCTCTGAGAAGAATGACACCGGAGGTGAGAATATGCCCATCATTACTGAGACATTCTCTCTGTCCGCTGAAGAGTTCAACATGGCGTGCGGTAATACGGAAAAGGAAGTGGACTCGGACAGCGATGATGTTCTTTTCGTCTCAAAAACAGAAGCGCCTCAAGCTCAAAAGACCAATATATCAAACGTTAATGACAAAGAAGGAGGGCCAGAAGCTAAAAAACAAAAAATTACAAACGAGCAAGAAATTAGCTCTAAAGATTCAACAGCCCAAGAGAGAAATGACAAGCTTCCCTCTGAAAGAAATGCATCACTCCAAAATAACTTTGAGCCCCAGCCCGATGTTGTGATCCTTTCAAATCCAGAATCCAGTATCAGTGTCCTCACTTCGCCGGTAAGAACGAGCTCAAACAGCGAACCCACCACCCCAGCTGGTGTGAACAGCTTTCCTCCAGATCCTCACAGCACCTCGCTGCCTCTAGACAACAACGAAGTGCTCGGAGTCCACCAGAAAAAGGTCCTTCTAGAGCACTCACATGATCATCCCGGAAAAATCAGACTGTCGGATGTAAGGCCGACATATAGCACCAATAACGGACCAGTACCAGCAATGAACATTGTCCCGGCGGTTTTGGAGAAAAAGACGATAACATTAGACAAAGCCTCGGAAATTGATTCGCTATCGCCGGGTTGTAAAGTGTACGCCAACATCGGCGAAAACACCTACGACATTGTTCCAGTAAAAGAGGATCCCGTGGAGGGATCGGCTCCTGGTAGGAAATCACAAACCCCACACGGTGTTCCCAGCGTGAGCAATCACTCACCTCGAGGAAAGAAAAAGGCAAAGCTGGATCAGGAGGATCACTATGAACTTCTCATGGATGGAAAGACCTTTTACGTGTGCATCGTGTGCAAGCGTCCCTACGTGTGCCTGACGAGCCTCAGGCGGCACTTTAACACTCACTCGTGGGAACGAAAGTATCCGTGCCATTACTGCAGCAAGGTTTTTGCCCTGGCCGAGTACAGAACCAAACATGAAATCACTCACACGGGCGAAAGACGGTACCAGTGTTTACTGTGCAGTGAAACCTTTCTCAACTATCAGATTTTGTCCACCCACTGCAAGCAAATGCACAACCAAGACCCGTCAGGAAGGAAAGAGAAAGATGACTCGTGCAACAACTTGTATCGGCTGCTGCCGTGTAAAACGTTGCAGTTCAAACCATATTCCTTCGTGTCCGAAGAGCTGGGAGGGATTCCAGTGATCGGTGAAGATGGGACTGTCCAACATGTAAACCCAGACAAAGAGCACTTTACCAACCAGCCACTTCCAGCTAGCCAAAGCAAAGCACTTACCTGGGATGACATCTTTGTAGAATCCGAAGCACAAAACAGGCCGGCGGCTCCACCTCCGCGGCCTATCGACCAAATAAATGCAGAAACCAGGAATGAATTTGAGTTTGTGATACCAGAGACGTACTGAGCATGCTTGTGCGCTGCTCTGGATCAGGTGCCTTGTTCCTTTGTATGTGTTTTAATTTGAGAGGCGAGTGGTCGTGGTTCTTTGGACCATTTGTTTGAAAACTCAACTTCAGTATCCATCAACTCATGAAAGTTGTTTCAAGGTGCTTTAAATGTATATTTAGACAATGTATTACTTAGAGTTGGTTTACAGTTCGGTTTCACAGTCCATTATTGAATCCTGATAATGCTTCGTCTGATAAAATGACTAAGTAACAATACATATTTTATGTACAGCTAAATTAGATCTGTGTAGAGCTGACCTTTAACATTTTCTATTCCCATTTTTGTTCCGGACATTACAACCATGTCAGATGCAATTAGTAGGGATCAAGTACAGGCTGTTGCAGTTTGTTACACTTATTTTTACAATGATGTCATTTTGATGGGTAAATGCTTTTTAACCATTACATAAATCCCAAGTCCAAAATCAAGTGTAATGTAACTTCAGAGTCAACATACTAAATTATGCCTTTCATTTGAAAGAGACGCTAATATCGTTTTAATTTTCTTGTCAGCTTCTTATGGTAGTTATTAATGATTGTTTGGCACTAGATAGTTCAGTGTTAATGGCAGGTTTCGGCCCTTTGGTAAGAAACTGTTTCAATATTTGTATTTATAGTTTTTGATTGTCAGCAGGTTTTAAGAAGGATGGAGTAAATATGTGAAATTTGTAATGTCATCTGTCCAGTAATTATGTTTTGAGGTTGTTTATTTATATGCTGGCCATATATCCTGATATATTTCCCTAGACAGTAATCGAGACCTGAAAAGAAACATTCATCCCTCCTCTGCTCATGTCTAGAGAAACAAGATACTGAATTGTTCAGGGTAATCAAAGGGTCATGTTGGTAATACAGGGGACCTCTCTCCTTTACGGTTGAATATTTTGTACATATGTCTTTTTTTAAATTATTTTTTCAGCATAGTTCTATCAATTATTTTAGCTTTGTGGGCTGTGAGAAGAATCTGTGAAAACAGTGAGATTCCTTCAGTCAGAACTAGTGCTTTAACACCATAACCATCTACATGATAGTACTGAAGACCTTCATTTTAACACTTTCTTCCCTTTTGGAACCTATTTATTATTAGGTCTTAGTGTGATATAGAATGAAATAAAACTTTGAAGAAAGTACACATGTAGTTCTTTTATTTCCAAGAGCATCATGAAAGTGATTAGTATTTTTCAGTATGAGAACCACCAGTCAATATGAACATTCCTGGCTCTATCAGAGTGGATCTTGTCGATGAACATATTATAATGAATATAATCTGATGAGGGATTAAAATGGATTCAGTGGTCAAGTGCCAGTGGACAAATTTGGAAATGCAGTGTGATAATGCAGCAGAAAGTCTATTCCAACTATTCTGAGCTGAACTATCATTCTTTCATTTTAAGAATTTTACATCAAATGTAAACAATGCTTTCATGTTACATGAATGTGGTCAAAATTAACAAACGAAGCAAAGATCCACTTTACGAGTTTTCTTTATAGCATGTGACTGTACTACAACCACCAGTTGCACCCAAATGTCAAATAGCATGTAATAAAATCATTGAATTTGAAGTAATATCTCTACTCACATCAGTAAAGGACGATGTTATTCATAAAAACCAAGCGCATGAAGTACAGTGTATAGACATGATATTCACAGTGAACACACAAACAGGCGAAAAGGAGAACACTGTAAGTCTTAAGACTCAATTCTGTTGTATTACGAGAAGGCAGTTTGATCGTTTGGTATATGTACAACATACAGCATTGCACACGCACTGATATTATATTTGCATTGTTGAGGGACTTTCAGTTATTACGTAGTGAACAATGTAAGTTTATATAATGGTTACTCATAAAGCTAAGCCTCCTTTTTTACATTCGGTAAGTCCTGTCGGCAATGCAGAACAGTGGACGAATGTGAAATGTACAAGTTTTGAAAGCCCTCTCATTCTTCATACCACTAGGAGCTTTTTACTTTGCACAAATCAAGCAAAGGATATTTTTGTCACAAAAGATTATTCGAATTTGTGACATGATTGAGTGCTTGATGTAATGCAGAAGAAACATCGCACATTACAGGTTAGATCTTAGATCCAAATGAAGCACTCAGAACAAAAAGTAAGATTCAGCCTAAATATATGTACAATTCTTTGCAATCTAGCTGCCCGAAACAGTTAAAAATAACTCAAGTAATTATCTAGAACTGTGTGAATACAGTAAATTCTGAAGACGATAAAGTGCAAATCAATTGCTAGATAAGATAAGAGACTCATCCTCGTGCTGAGAGAGCAGAGGCGATGCAAAACACTTTGTGCCACTTTGGAAGGGAGAAGTTCACATTATGGAGTTACGCAGAGGAAACACAAGTTTCCAACCACAGATGTTACCTATAACGGGAAGATGAGGCGAGCCAGGTGGAGCCGTACTGGAAGCGGACACACATTTTAAGGCTTATCTGTGAACAGTCTTGATCTCATAGTCAGGCTAGTTGTTATTAGGTATAGTCCTCTTGGTTTGAGGCTACATAATGTGAATATTTTACACATCGGGTTTGACTTGAGCGAATCCTGTCAAGGTTTAATGTTGCATATTACATCTGCTGAATGGTGATGAATGACTGTGGTTAATGCTGTAGTCTCTCTGTACTTAACCCGCCGCAAAGGTCATTCATTCAGAACAATGACTGTTCAATGTTGGGGTACTCTAATATCCAAAAATGCCCAATGCCAGTTCTCTCTTGGTAGGAAAATGTCTTCCTTAGACTGGTCCCTTAGGGGCTGTATGGTGGGGGCTTCTCATCAGGTGGGTAATAAGGAGGAGAATAACGAGGCGGGATCATATTTGGCCACATGTGACTGGCTCCAGACTGGGAGTCATCAGACAGGCCTGAAGAGTCAGGAAACATGCTGGCACCCTGTAAAATCACATTAGCACACATATCATACACCATCAAAACATATAAAGTATAATCTCTAAAGCTCTAAATCAGGATTATTATTGTTGACAAACTAAAAACTTTAAAAATAGTGAAATAAAATCAATGTTAACTAAAATAAAATATTTAAAAAGCTTACAAGGCAACGCTTTCCTTTAGTTTACAAAATTAACTGAAACTAAAAAAATAAATATTATATAGATATTTTTTAAAAATATGAAAATGCCAAAAACACACAAAATATTAATGCTTTAAAATTAGAGTGAAAACAGAAAATATAAAAATAAAACATAATTCAAAATATTAACAAAGTATGTATCAATGATAGTGAGGTGTAACTGCACTCAATAAATTAAATATTTTTTTTTTTTGTACCAGGGGATGAGCTTTTTGTGTTTATTGTTTGAATGCATTTGTAAAATAATGGTTTGCACTAACTTCACATTAATTGACAGGCATAATAATCATCTTTTTTTTTCTTTTTTTTTTTGCTTATTGCTTATTACATTAGATTTTTATTATAAATAGACAAATTATAAATATATTTCATTTTTATAAATATTCAAAATATTAACAACAACTATAAAAGGATATCAATGATATTCAAATAACACTGCTCTCAATAAATTAAATATAATTTTTTTGTACCTTTTTGTAATTTTTTGTGCTTATTGCCTATTTGAATAAAAAAATAATAATAATTTAAATAAAGTTAATGTTATTTGACAGGAGTAATTAAAAAATAAATAGAAATATACAATATAAACATTATATTACTATATTACAGTATAGTAATAATAATAATTCCACATGTACATTTCTTATATTATTAAATACATGTGACCCTGGAGCATAAAAGCAGTCATAAGTTGCATGGGTTTATTTGTAACAATAGCCAACAATACACTGTATGGGTCAACATTTTCGATTCTTCTTTTATGCCATAATATTATTTTATGGATATTAAGTAAAGATCATGTTCCATGAAGATATTTAGTAAATTTCATACTGTAAATGTATCAAAACTTCACTTCATTTGGACAACTTTAAAGGTGATTTTCTCAATATTTTGATTTTTTTGCAGCCTCAGATTCCAGATTTTCAAATAGTTCTATCTCGGCTAAATATTGTCCTATTCTAACAAACCATACATCAATGGAAAACTTATTTATTCATTCAATTAAAAACAAAACAAAAATGACCCTTATGACTTTTGTGGTCCAGGGTCACATATATTCTACATTTGATGAGTAAAGGCATACTTTTAATTATTTGATTATAGATAGTTTATAGTTTATATATATATATATATAAAACAATCCATATACTGTGCAGGGAGAGGCAGAAAGCCTTCACCTAAACAATGAAAAACAAATAAACTCATGAAGCTAAATGAAAAGCTAGATTACAATAACAAATACATAGATACAAATGAATTACAACATGTCGAAAAAAAGAGAAAAAACAGAAATAATATACTCAAAATAAATCATCTATGGTACATAAAATACAAGATATATTATTACAAAGCAGCATTTAAATGATCCTTTATTCTTCTTTTATAACATATTAAAGAGGAATTTTTTTTTGCAAGATGAGATAAATCATTCCATAATTTAACACCCCTAAATCTTATCAAGTATTGACCTCTACAAGTGAGAACTTTAGGAAAATGAAAATTTGAAAGTTGACAAGTTAAATAACAATGAACCTGTGAATTTACTTTAAAATACATTTTAAATTGCTCTAGAATGTTACCCTCACTTGAATATATATTATACATAAAAACACATATTTGAAAAGTATTAATATCAGAATGAGCTTTATCAGAATCAGAATGTGCTTTATTGGCCAAGTATGTTTACACATACAAGGAATTTGTTATAGTGACAGAAGCTCCACAGTGCAACAGAAAGACAGCAACAGGACACAGATAATAAAAAAAATAACAACTATTAACCAAAAGGCAATGTACAAAGCAGCAATACAAAAAACACAATATATAATATATCATAAACGGTAAGAACCTGAAGTTTATGAAATTAAGAAGCAGATGAAGTATATTTGTTTGATCGGGTTGCAATCCTAACAAAATGCTTCTGAAGAACAAAATTTCTTCGAAGAGTAGTTGGAAAAGTACTCGCCCAAACAATATTACAATACGGATAAATTCAAGTATAATAAAGCATAAGAAGACACTCTGTAGTAACAAGATGCCTAACCCTCCTTATTATACCAGTAGATTTATGTATTTTTCTGCTCACGTAATCAGCTTGTTCTTTCCAACTCAAAGTCTCATCAACAAATACTCCCAAGAATTTGGTAGTTGACACTTGAGGCACCTCAATAGACTCCATAATAATTTTTGATAAAACTTTTGGGTATATTTTTTTACCACTAAAAATGATAAAACTTGATTTTATTATATTTAACGATAATTTGTTTAAATTAAACCAATTTGCATAAGCAAGTAGACCATCATTTGCATTCTTAATCAATGAATTAAAATTTGCGTGAGAGAGAACTAAGGTTGTATCGTCAGCAAACATTACTGGAGTAAGAATATTTGAAACATTCGACAGGTTATTTATATAAATAAGAAATAGTAATGGTCTAAGTATGGACCCCTGAGGAACCCCACAAAGTAGACTTGCTTTGCTAGAATAGCAACCCTTAACAAAATGTCTTCTATTAAAAATATAATTCATCAACCATTCATATGTAAAATCATGAAAACCATATTTATGCAATTTATCCAATAAAATGTAATGATTAACTGTATCAAAAGCTTTTGACAAGTCTAAAATATACTACAAGCAAATTTGTGATTTTCCAGTGCAAGGGTAACCTTGTCAATCAGGTGAAGCAAAGCCATATAAGTAGAGTATAAATGAGAAAGAATCCGTTTATATACAATTTTTTCTAAAAAAATTTGAAAAACATGGCAAAATATAGGTCTATAGTTGTTAAAACATTGCGGATCATCTGCTTTAAACAGAAGAATAATTTTAGCTATTTTTAAATCCTCGGGTACAATGCCTGTTTTCAAAGAAAGAGAAAAATGTGAACAAGTGGCTGCAATATTGAACATTTCACCTGTTTGACAAGAAATACAGAAATATTATCACGACCAGCTGAAGATGATTTTAATTCATCAATAATTTCACTTATTTCCTGAATTTCAGGTGGCTTAAAAATAGAGATAATAGGAAAGTTTCCTGATATATAATCCAGGGGTACACCATTACCAGTAGGGATATTATTAGCTAGTTTATGACCAACATTAATAAAAAATTCATTACATTTTTGAGCTATGTCAAAGGTATCATTAAAAGAATTTTCGCCATCCATAAAGTCTGAAGGTAATTCCGAGTTGGTCTTTTCTCTTTGCAGCAACTGATTTATTACTTTCCATTTGGATTTAATATCATTTGAACATTTCTTAAATTTTTTACCAAAGTATTGCTTTTTTGCTGATCTAATAGAATGGTTAAACACCGTAGGTGAGAGGAGTGGGATTTAAAATATATTTTCTATAAAGTTTGTTCTTTTTCTTCAACATTTTCCGTAAACTAACTGTAAACCAAGACTTATTAAGGTTTACTACTGACTGGAAAACATTTATTAAAACTAGAACTAATAACTGTCATAAATTGTTGATATGCTCTATCAGCATCATATTCCTTATACAGATCATCCCAAGAGGTACTATAAATCAAATCTTTAAATTTAGAAATGTTTAACTTACTCATAATTCTCTTTTTCTGAATTTATTTTGATAGTTGAACCCTGTTAACCCTAATTTCAGAATGGTGAAATATAGCAAAATGATCAGAGACGTCTGAACATAGAAGACTAGATTTAATTCCTTGACTTAGAGAATTTGTTAAAATGTTATAAATTAAAGTTGCTGAGTTTTCTTTAACTCTTGTCGGTTTATTAATAAGAGGAAAATAATAACTAGAATAAAGAATATTTAAGAAATCTGCAGTACGGGTATCAAATTTCTTTAAGAGATTTATGTTAAAATCACCCAAAATATATTTATACTCATTGTTTATCAAATCAAGTAAGTTGGCAAACGTATCATTAAAGTCTTGAATACTGGAATCAGGTGCTCGGTAAATAACACCAACAATAATATTTCTTCCTCCATGACCAATGGAGAGCTCAAAAAATACATGTTCCACATTAATTCTGTCTGAATTTAAGGCAAGATCATTCCTAATTTTAAACTTATAATCTTCATGAATAAACAAAGATACTCCACCTCCCAACCTGTTCTTTCTAACATAATGAACAGAGTTATATTTAGATAATTTAAACATTTCTATAGACTTTAACCATGTTTCAGATAACGCAATAATAGAAAACTGATGTTTAAGTAAAGATAAATAATTAATAAAATTATCATAATTCCTAGATAAACATAAGATCAAAATGCCAGAGCCCTTTAAGGTCTTTGTTTTATCCAAAACTGCAAGTTTATCCTTCAATTGCAAAAATCTGATAACAATAGGTCGGGGCTTCTCTGATGATACCACTGACTTCCCAACTCTGTGAGCCCAATCCAACTCTATTTTACGATGATCCAGCTGTAATTTTTCACATCACTTTTTCTTCAGATTCAGACACCTTTTCTCTTACAGACTCCTTAATGCCTTGAACAACAATATTATGGCGTCTTGCCTAAATCTTGACTGGAGTAATGATGCTGAAAATTCAGCTTTGCATCACGTGAATACTACATTTTAAATATATTTTAAATTATATTCAAATAGAAATTTATTCTAAACTGTAATAATAAAGTTCAGAAAATTGACCCTTATGGTTTTGTGGTCCAGGGTCACATATTATACAACATAAAAAGTATATGTATTATATTTTATTATATTATATTATACATTTAGCATTTTCATCTCATTGAAACAGCATTGTAGAAAAAGTCTATATCATTTGCTAGAGTGACTTATAAATGCCCACTGAAGCATGCAACACAAAGTAAATGGATTACCTGAAGGTCATAGGCAGTGTATGGAGGTAAGCAGGGGGCAGTATTGTAAAAAGAGTTGTTGGATGTTGTGGGTCCAGGAGTCTCTGGGGGCAGAGGAATAGGGAGAGGTTCTGGCTCACAGGAATCTGGTGCTGCTGTAGGCATCTGAAAAAAAAAGACCCAATAAATGTCACAGGATCTCAGAAATCATACAAAATGCATCTATATGAGTTGCACAGCATTTCGATCTTACCATGTCCTTGAAGCCCCCCAGCACGGCGGCGGTGATGATGCCCAGAAACAGAGCAACAGTGTTGAGGATAGTAGCCGACCACAGCAGGTGGTAAAGATGCACAACGTCCTGGCAGCTCCGCACCTCTGTGTACTCGTGGTACCCTCCTCGCAGTTCCGCTCGACTGAGATGGCGAGGACAGAAATGTATTACCGAAAGAGGCTCATAAATGAGAAATACGACACATAAATGTGACAGGCTGAGCAACAAAAGAGGTGAAGCATGACAGAACAGCGATTCATGCAAAAGAACAAAACCATCTGCATACCAGTGCACATCACTCTTAAGAAGAGCATGAAATGGATAAATATATCCAGTCTCCTTATTTAAGCTCACTGTCATCAAAGGCACTTTATTTTAACCTAAATTATTACTGTCTCACCTGTGAAACAGGAACCAGAGAACACTAAATCTTAGTTCCTTTCACTTCACGAGTAAAGTCATTTTACATAAAGTACAGCAACTGTATGTAGCCACACTCAAGATTTTAACAACAACAAATAATGGGCTGTCAATGTCATTGAGGGGCTAAAAGTGGAAAGACCTACTTCCAAATCATGGAGGATTTCCTAAATTTTTTCAAAACATCTTTATTCTGAAGTCCCATAAGAGGATGCTCTCTGAAACATAAATAAACACAAACGTTCTTTCGAACAGAGCTGAATTTCAGGGATAAAAGCACACACCATACAAGCAAATATAAACCAGAACCAAGGTAAAACAAAGATAGCATATTTGTTGTAATTTTTTTTCTCAGATTGCTTGTTTGCAGAAGGTATTCTAGGAGGGATGTATCCAAATGGGACTCGATCTCACACACATACTTGCCACAGTTGTAAAGGTCACAGCAGTAACAGGTGTTGCTTTTCACACGCAGGTTACAGGAGACCCGAGATGCGGTATGACAGTGGACCTGAAAGACAGATGTGTTTTGTAAATGGGATTTTTATATACTAATAACAAAACTCTTAAATTC
Source organism: Barbus barbus (assembly GCF_936440315.1). Classification (NCBI taxonomy): domain Eukaryota; kingdom Metazoa; phylum Chordata; class Actinopteri; order Cypriniformes; family Cyprinidae; genus Barbus; species Barbus barbus. The sequence continues at coordinate 21,448,565 of NC_136761.1, read as the reverse complement.
AGAGGCTTGTAATTTGGCAAGAGCGCTTCTCTCAGGCTGACGACTCACATCTAAATCAAACGCAGTCCCGCTGGAGTAATATTCACATCGGCCAGCATATAGAGGTCTGAGGTCCTTTGAAACAACAACAGCAATATGCCATAACAGAGATTTAACTGCGATGATTTTCTGAAAAAAGGCATTTTACAATAACATGGTGTGGAAGCACTTACTATATGTCTTGCAGCAAAAACGCCATCCACTATAGCACAACAGAAGGCCGCCACCACACCGAAGCTGATGAAGACAATGGAGGCCACCAGCTGTAAGCAGAACAGCAGTGTCAGCCTATTCATCTGCTGTAGTAGCTCAATGCACGTGCATTCACACCTGGGCACTACTACTATGTATGATTCCTTATAGAGACAGATTGAAGTGGTTTGTCTAAGATCTTGGAGATGTGTCTATTATGGGATACGGAGATAATCTGGACTGCATCGATTCTGCCTTATTGCCACTTAACTTCACTGATTTCCCTGCCATTTCACAACCAACCATTTAGATACCAGTCACTCAATACTGTCAGTAATCAAAGGCAATTTGCAGAGGCTTGTCTCGTGGCATTGTAAAATCAAGAAAACGGAAAACATTTAACTGCCCAAATCTGATTAATAAATAAAACCATTTTGTCTTATTTTTGATATACTGCATCTAATCTAAATAAATGTATCTTAAAACAGTTCATTCTTTTCTAGACAAAGTTTGAGATCAGTGAAGATGCTTCTATGTTGCATTTTTCTCACTTAACAAAAATGATATCTTACATATATTAATATTTTTATTATAAATAATAAAATGTAACATTAATACCCTACTGCTTAAAGTTTGGGGCTAAAGATATTTTTTGAAAGAAATGAATACTGTTATTCAGCAAGGATGCATCATAAATAATAGTAAACACATTTATTTATTTTACAAAAGGATTCTGGTAAAAAAGTCACGTTTTACAACTTTAAACAACACAACTATTTTAAAGATTGATGATAATGCAAAACAAGCAGCAAATCAGCATATTGGAATTAATAATAATATTGCAATAATATTTCACTACATTACAATATTTTTGAATAAATAAATGCATCCTTGGTCAACATAAAATACTTATTTCACCTTACTGACCCCAAACTTTTGAATAGTGGTGTATATAATGCAATATTTAAATACTGTAATATTGCTTTAATTAAATTTTATATTACTTAATATATTAAAATGAAAATATTTATGTATAGGATATTGTATTTATCTTCTAAATAAAATTATTATAAATATTATATATAATATTCATATTTAATCTATGTAACTTATGTTATCGGTGTAACGAGTAATAAGGATTTGAAAAATTATCATACATTTCAGAATGCCTTAATATTTGGTTTGTCTCCATTGTGCTTTAATGACAGCAGCGCTGAATAAGTAGCATGAACTGAGTGAAACCTGATGATCATGTTCTCCAGCATAAATTGAAAATGATCCAAAAGAGCTTGTGCCTCATGGAAACAAGAACATCTGACCATCTGTACAAAAGGATTTGACATGCTCAATTCTACAAATTTGCTTATTTGATTAAGGACCCAGAAATAGTGCAAAAGCATCATAACACTTCGTTCCTCGTTGTACATTGTTCAAAAACATTGCTTATTTCCAGGATTTTTTTTTCAGATTTATAAAATCTTAGACTTCCAAACACCAATCTACATGCTCTACCCACTTCGACTCCAAGGGTGAAGTGTGTATCCTGCACTCTCCCAGCAGTAAGTGTCCCTGTGTGTCTTTGATCTGGCCAACCATGCCGTCCTCATGCATTCTTTATTTGAACTGTGGCACCACCTATTCCCTCTGCATTGCAATGGCTTCTGAACATTCCTGCCTGGACATCCATCCCGTTCTCCTTACACTGAGCTATTTCTGGGTGTATCTCACCACAGGGCCTGCAACATGCCCTGCAACATGCCTTGCTATTCGAGCTCAAACCTGTGAGCCATTTCTGCCATTATGACATGACTAAAAACAAGCAGCTGAATCTTAAAAATATGTTTGTTTGTGTGATTTAGTTAGAAATGTCAGTTGGATGATGGGAATGCACAAGCACAGAATCCGATATGAGCAGTGTAATGAAAGACTCCTTACCATCTGCCTCTTATTCTCTATCAAATGGGCGCCAATGATTCCCAGAAAGGATCCAAAGCCGAGCTGAAAATATCACATGGTGAAACTTATGAGTGTTGCAACTCTATATAAAATATCAACCAAGTCTTAAAAGTAGAAAACCTCACTTCATTAAGGTCCCACATACAATCTCCCACTCCCACAAAGCCTTTTTTTCTTTCTCCCAGCAGTATAGTTTATTTTATGGTGTGGTCAAAGAGCTATATATGAAATCTGGCCATGTCCCCACAATATAGTGTTTCAAAACAGTCGATCCCTGTGGAATACTAGGAAAACACCTGTTACTTGTACAAAACGTTCTGAACTGTCACTTAAGCTGGTATGTTTCTTCTAGAGTGTTGAACAAAATGATACTTGCTGTTGAATAATAAATGGATGAGTTCACGCAATTCAACCTTACAGTAATTAGGTAATGGCCACCGGTCACCATAATGGCGGGCCAAGCGGAAAATAATTAAACATGAGGCTTTTCCTTCCCCATAGTACTTTACATAACAAACCCATTTATAGACCAAGAGGATAGTTCGCAGTCTGTTCTACGCACGACTATGAACATTAGGAGCATACTTACTATGACTCCTGGATAGTAGCCACCGACAGTGATGTTTTGCGTCCTGGTAGTAGCAGCCAGACCAAAGACCAGGATGAGTATGGAGACGATAAGGAGCATCACTGTTACTATGATAGACTTTCTTTTCCTCCTCTTAAATGATCCTGGAAAAGACAATGGAGTAGGAAGAAGCCAGGCACAACATGCCCTTCCCTTCAGCAGCATTTAGTAACTCCTTTCATTTTAGGCACGTTCGTTTTGGGGTGAAGCAAAGCAAAGCAAAGCAACCAGTGTATTTGACCTCTTGTGTGTCTATTATCTACAACTGCAAAACCACTGCCACAACCCAGAAAGATGTAGGTGATGTAATATGATGGGTTTCTATCATCAAGCAAAACACATTTAAACTATTTTAACCGCATAAAAACTAAATTTCACTTGATTATTAACAATATCCAAGAGTGTTACATCGACATTCGTTGAGGACATGCTGGAATGTAGGTTACGGGACGCTTATTTTCTCTCTCGTGCTAATATATTCTAATAATTACGATGAATAAACGTTGCTAAGCGCATTTAAATGTAAATACATGCGTAAATTGTCCTCCGTTTGACCGCAATGTTCTGCGGGCGCAGTGAATGCCATTGACCTTGTACTTACCCATCGCATCTGAGATAGGTATACCGCTGCCTTGCGCATTCAGCCCCGCTGGCATTGCAACGTCAGGATATGCAGCATTAGCTGCAGTTATGACTTCAAGTTAAAAACAAAGAACCTAGTCAATGAGACAAATATGCCTTTCCTCGGAGCCAATGGATGGAAACTCTTTTCCTGCCGTGGCATTCTCTGACACCATGCGTCCCCCGTGTAGCCGTGCTTCTCTCATCAGCATCTGGGTCTGTTGTTCATGAATCTGCTGCTCATCCCTTCAGCAGAACGCCGCACGGAGCACAGCACTGCGCATGCGCAAGGCAGAACCGCTCGCTGTTTGAGTGGGTCAGGATTGGAAGAGTGAGTCATTTCGATTCGGTTCTTTCGAGCAGTCCGATACAGAAGAAACCTGTTCAGAAATAGATTCGGAGGTTGTCCTTGAATGCATGTAACACGCTTTAACCGTTCAAGTGAAGTCATGTGTAGGCACAAATTGGTGTTTATTACTTAAGGGTGTTTGTAATTTCATGCTTCCTTCCAAACAGTTTTATAAAAACTAAAGTAATTTAGAACTTTAATAGAATTCCATAGAACGACTAAAAGCATACAGGTTCTTGTATGCAGTTGCTGGACAGAAATAGAGACTTTCTAAACAAATCTACATATATTCACGACGTTTCATAGAGAAATTCGCATTTCGCAGATTACTTTACCTGCTACATTACACAGAAAAATTAGTCTGAGAATAGCCTATCTAAAGTAAACAAAGTAACAATTTGATTGGCTAACACGAAAATACTTAATTCAATATAATCTATTAAAAATACTCAGACCTGAAAACCACACTTGAGTAAAAGTACAGATACCTTACAGTGAAAGTTACTCTACTGAGTTACAAGTCACCAATTCCAAAACAATTTGAGTAAAAGTCTTAGAGTATCTGATTTTAACAGTACTTAAGTATTTTACTTATACTAAATACAGGCTCAAAGATGCACGATTCAAAGAGACATTCCAGTCAAGAATTGTAGTGGAGAAGCTGGGGAAAAGAATCTATGTGAAGGATTTCATGGAAAAAAACTAGAACAAATAATAAGCCAAAAACCAAAGGGAACAAAGAACAGAATGACGAGCAAACAGATAACCATTACATTCAACAACTCACAAAGAACAAAAGATACACTAGGGCTGTATATATACAGGAGGCTAACAAGCTGGACAAGATCAAATATAAACTGACTACAAACACCATGGGAGACAGGAAGTGACATAAAGGCACAGAAAACATGTAACACAAACAAGAAAGAGCTGATTTGTGAGGAGAGCAATCACATTTATTTTCTAAAATCAAAATAAAATTGAACACCTCAAAATGGCAAAATAATAATAATAAATAAATTAAATTCAAAAGTGAAAGTATTCTTGCACTGGATCTGCTGGTTTGGCCTCATTGCTAGCTGCAGTCATGTCCTTATATATAAAACACCTGTGATTCACAATTACTTGCTAACAGCATATATATATATATAAAGTAGCCTTGTTGACAAGTTTGGGTGAGTAAGGGCAAAGCGCACAAGATATTGTGCTTTCGGTGCGCTGTAGTAGGCAGTATGTCTTTTGTAGCAGAAATAAACTGCTGCAGAAAAGCTAGGTGCCATGCTAAATGTAATGTGTAAGTGCAACACTCATTTCAAATGTAGTGGAGTAAAGAGTACAGATACTCATTCAAAAATGTAATGAAGTAGAGAGTAAAAGTTGCTAATATCGTTGATACTCAGTAAAACTACAAAGTATCCGAAAAGATACTAAAGAACATTACTCCGATATTTTACACCTTTGAAAATACTTTTGTGTCATCTTCCTACAAAACAAATGGCTATTTTGTAATAGGAATATCAAAGTAATGAAAGTGCGCCATCATCAGGTAGTTGGTGAATAAACACAAAAGGTTTGAAAATAAAAATGAAAGTTTCTGAGTTAAAAAAAAAACGTTAAGTTTCCTTCCCCATTTTTTTAACTTGCATTTCTGTTTATTTTACGGTTCGGTCGTGCAGCTTGAGATCTAATTGACATACACCAGGCTCCTCATTTTTAAACAGTATAGCACACCCATTATTTATAAACGATAGAAAATATAAATATTGATGTATCTCTTTCTTAGCCCCCCCCCCCCCCCCCCCCCCTTGTCTGTCTCTCTCTCTCTCTCTCTCTCTCTCACACACACACATAAATAAATGAAAGTAGCTATGTGTTGCAGAGTTCAAAACGTGTGCAGTTAAAGGCATTGTTTGAGTTATACTTAGTTTTATGGTAACACATTATGCTAATTACTGCTCCCACAGCAACATAGGTCTATTTCATATAGGCTGGTTATATTTAAGCAAATTTAATTGAATAGAAGTTAATGGAATTTTAGATCGCCTTTAAAAAAATTTTTACCAAAACGAGCATTCACTACTACTTAAATGTTTCCTTGTTTGTGTAAAAATGAAAAGAAATAAAACGCTGCATTAAATTGATCTCTATTCCTCCAGCCTAGTTTTGTCACATAGTAAATGATCGCATCTGCTCGTTTCAGTCCTCGTTGGTCTTTCTTTGAATGACCTGCTCTCCACCAAAGAAAGCAGAAAGAACAGACAAGACCGAATTTTCCATGACGCGAGTTCTTTTCAGGTTTAAAAAAATCAGCGGGTTCACGGAGCTCAACGTGATCTGTGTACAAATATTAAGCTTGATGTCAACTTTGTGAATTTATTACGCTTTGGATGCCAACGCAGACCAAAGCTGGCACATATTTCACAATTTTGCATTTGTCTCTTTAATGCATTATGCAATGCGCGTGAATACTCTCTCCAGTTTAACAGCCCAGCGAGTCAATGGGGATTGTTTAGTGGAGGGTGCTGCATACTAAACCTCACTGTCTAATGTGGTTGCTGATGCCGTGCTTAGTGATTGACAAAGGCATATGTAGATCAGAACAGAAACGTATAAAGCTGTGGGTCTTTGCATAGAGCTTGTTTCAGCAGACAATGAGACTATGTGGTGTGCGTGTGCAGAATTCCACACAACACTAAACGAAGCTGCTGCCAAAAAAACTCCACTTTGTATCCCACCCCCCCCCTTTCCCTCTCCAGCTCAACTCCATTCACTATGATGCTCGACTCCTAGCGAGAAGCTCCTCCGCACCCGACATCCGCCGTAAGGGGAAAACTCAATGAAATTCAAGAATAATTCTTGACTAGAATTAACGTTTGTGCAGCCAGCGTGAAGTGAACCTGAAGACTTCGCCTCAGTGCATTCATCAAGACTTTATTTTTGGGGGCACTTTAAGTATAAAAGTTTTTTCCTAAGACCCCCCCCCCTCCTCATTTTTCTTTACAGAAGACATTGAAATATTCTCTCTTTTTAAAAAAGAAAAGAAAAGAAAAAAGGCAAACAATTATTTCACACAGTATTTGCGTTTTCTGGACTGCTGCAGACTTTATTCGTGGACTGAAATCTCGCAGTAAATCGCCTGGACCGCTCGTATATGTGATTGGTTTAACAAGTACCTTTATTCTTCAGTGAGAGATCATGGAGCGCGACTCTACCGCGGGAGGGGCGGAGGACCTGCTCCTGGAAGACAAAGTTTCAAAACTGGCAAGTGACCATAACCATAATGCACCAGAGTTATGTGATTAATTTTGATTAGGGCGTTGTAATGACCATACCTCCCTGGATTTAGTGCTCGGTACAATATATAGTAGTAAACAATATAATAGTAGGGTATTACCCAAATGTTGGTCTGGTATCAATTTTTAAATTCAAGGTACAGTAAAACTGTGTCACCCAAATTTTTCACCTGCTCATCATTATTTAGGTCAATTAATATGGGCAGTTTTTCATTAATATATATTGCATTAGGCCTATTGCCATATTGTAGATAGTAAATGCATTTGAAAAGCCCTCTGGTACTTTAAGGAGCTGTTTCTACCTGAGCTGGTTGTTAAAAATTACTTATATTAAATAACAAATATGACAAGTAAATATTAAGTCAATTTCCTGTCAAAAAAGTACAGTTTTATGGCAACATATTACATTAAGATTGAATTACTGTTATTTAATGCATTAGGTATCATGAACAATTTATATTTCATGCTTATTCATATACAGTAGTTAATGTTTATAAAACTTGAAATGTTTCTATATAGACATTAACATTAACGTAGATTAAATATTCTTTTTCATTGTTAGTCAATGATACTAATTGCCTTAACTCATGTTAACATACGGAACCCTCATTGTTTCCAGCTTTACAGTTTTTAAAAGCACATTTTATGCGTGTCTTGATATTGAGAATGAGTGTGTAACATCTGGCTGAAGAGTGACCCTGCAGATCTTGTGCAGCTGTGAGAGGTTAGATCTCCCAACATGGGTCAGCAAGTGTGTGGGTCCTCTTCTGCCTCTCATAGATCAATGGGATTGTGAAACGTCTTTCATGCACTTGCTTTCCACTTTTTTGAAGATAAATATTTGTCTCTTCTCCTAGCCTTTCCTCTTTTAAGAGACAATATTATCCACATTAAAGTGAGTTTTTAACCATTTGATGCTTATTGCAGTGGTCTTTTTTAGAAACATATTTATTAACGTTCCATGTTGTCTTTAGCGTGCAGGATCACTTCATAAACACGAACTAGCTGAGGCCATGGGAGTGGAACAAGAAGGACTGGTAGAACATCAGCCTCTGCAGCAGGATGACCTTAACTTTGAAAAATGGAAGCCCAAGCCAAAGCCCAAGAGGACGCTGCATGAGAAAATCGATGACTTGAAGACTTACCTGTGGAACACTGAGACTAAGGAGTTTATGGGCCGCTCGGGGAAGAGCTGGAGTGAGTAACAAGACAATATTATATTTGAATGTACACAACAAGATACCCGTTACAACAGCAAAACAAAGAGCATTTGTCTGTGGGTGAGGGAGTGCATCCAAATTGTACTTGGACTGTAAACTAAGTCTTTAATTAGTGATGTTCAGCCTCACCGTAGAAGCAAAGGCAAGTGAGACTATTGCTTATTGTTTTTGCTCATTATTTTCCATTTTTAGTGGAGTTATGGGAATGAGTTGCGGGGATGAGGGGTGATGAACTGTGCTTCTGCCCGCTCAAGTGTGTGTGCATGTACACTCTGTCACTGTGGGTGCATGTGTGTGTGTGTGTGTGTGTGTGTGTGTGTGGATGTCCAAACTTAGTGTTTACATAGGTGCACAGATAGCTTAGAGAAATCTGGACAAAAACAGACTGCCTGGGGAATGGTCCTCAGTGGGAGAGCGAATGTCACAGTCCCTTCGCTGGCCCGGGATCACATTCCATTTACCCCTACCGTGCTTTCCTCTCCCTTTCCCAAAGCCCCCTTGACCTCCAGATCTCCTCCAACACGCTCTCAGATATACGACGCAACTTAACATGTAGCATTTTTTTGTCCGAGCTCAGAACTTTTTTGGCAGCAAGCATTTCCTGAAGACGTCCGATGCAGACAGAGCAGCCAATCGCTGCCACTAAAAGACCCGATGCTAAGCAACACAGCAAATTCCCATCGGGACGAGTGCTCGAAACAGCAATATGAATGTTTCCTGGTGACACAGAGGGAAATCTCAACGCACCAATGTCCCGTATTGAGCATTTGTCGTAATGCAACATCTCTGTGCTTTACATGGGCAGGATAAGATGGAGAATGTGCTGGAGGTGGATTAAATAAACAGCCGTAGTCTTCCTTAGCACAGGGGAGGGGCTGCTGGAGTGCTGTGATGCATGTCCCATGAAAGGAGAGTGCAGAGGCCCCACAATGCCAGAATGGGGTGATCGGGCTCCTTGGAGCTGGCCGTGGCTCTGTATGGCTGCAAAAGACCGTCACTGTGATGGCAACCGGAGGTTCACTGTGTTCCTGAGTGAAAAGACAGCTGGGAGAATTTTCACCAGGCTCAAACAGAAAGGCCTTTGTGGCTGGGGGACACAGGACGGGCTGCAGCTAGTCCCTGCGAAATTGTCTGCGCATCAAAAGCCATTTAGTTTGATGACACGTCTCATTTGATCAGCTGCTAATGAACTCTTAATCGAAAATTAAAGGAGAATTGCTGCACTCCATTTTTCCTGGGTCTCATAAGCTAAGTTTCATTGACTTTAGTGTTTTGAACACTTTCACAATGTAAAGTTTATGAATGAATGCATTTGAATGGTCAATTAAATCAATACTACATAAGAAACTGATTGCAATGGTGTGCACATTTCAATTTACTAACTCCTTGTTATGTAAATCAATTATTCTACAAGAGGCTACATCAATGCAATCCTGCTTTACTCACTCATTTATTATCTTTTCCAGGCCTTATTCTGCTCTTCTACTCAGCATTATACATTTTCCTTGCGGCTATGTTTGCTGGTTGCATGTGCTGCCTGATGTGGTCAATTAGTCCATATGCTCCCACCTACAATGACAGAGTGATGCCACCAGGTTGGAAAAAATTGCATTTTACCTTGTGAATATTCAAAGAGTATGAAAAAAAGCTGAATAATTATTGTGTGAATCTTTTTTATTTTTCATATAAATTATATAAATATAAATTATCTAATATTTATAATTTAAAATCCCACAACCTTAAGAGAAGATGAGTGGTTTGGAGAATGGATTGATGATTTAAAATTACAATTGAAAAATAATTGAAAATGAATAACATTTAAAAAAAAAAAAAAATACTTTTTAATTAAAAAATAAAATTTTAATATACAAGTACATAAAATAATATATAATTATTATAAAATAAGTAATATATACGTATAGAAAACTATTTTAATACATGAGCTTAATTCTGTTATTTTTCACTACACTTCAAGACCTTCTGTTTCTCCTGGCAGGTATGACAATGTTCCCTCACGTAGATGTAGCTCATGGGTTTGACATGGCTTTCAACGCCTCTGACCGAAGCTCGTGGAGGAAGTATGCGAAAGCACTGGAAGCCCATCTGAAACGTAAGTCCTGGATGAGAGAACAACTAAGCTTATTGAGTTTGGTCTTACACTCTTTAATAGGGAAGATACGTTTTCTGTTCAAATTGCTCCAGCACGCTGTTTAACAAGTCCTGCGGTCTATAGAAATACTGACAAGGAGGGAAACCCTTTTGTGTGCTCAGTGTAACAGCTCAGTGCTGCCAGGGCCCCACTTTTTGTGCTGGCCTGTAAGTTGTAGAGGCCAGGCTGGGCAACAGCCATTGTCTGGTTATTTTATGGTCCCTCTCTCTGTCTCTTTTCTCTCTTCCATCTCTTTTATGACGGTTCCTCGCCGTGGCTGTGTTCAGCCTATGACGACGGAGTGCAGGACAGGCGGAACATTAACTGCGAAGGAAATACGTATTTCATGCAAGATGACTTAGAGGAGAGTGCCGAGCGCAAGGCATGTCAGTTTAAGAGGTCCTGGCTGGGCGAATGCTCAGGCATGAAGGACAAAGATTTTGGCTACTCGAAGGGAAAACCCTGCATCCTCGTCAAAATGAATCGGGTGAGATTATAATATAATATACAAATGAAGAGTTCAGATGCAAAAGCCTTTAGTGCCATCTGAAAATGTCTTCTAAAATTAGTATTTTTCTCAGGCTCCTGTGTTTATGTTCAGTTATTTCACTTTAATGGCAATGAAAAAACCTATTAATTGGCATTAAAGTGAAATTACTGAATCTACACATTTCAAATGGCACTTAGAGGGCTTTTGCATCTGAACTCTTCAAACATTCTTTGTTTGAGGAACAAAACCTCTCCAAACAAGAATAAATAAAGCTCTGAAGCTCTAGTGACATCTTGTGGTTAAAATAAGCAATGACTAAATGAACAAATTGAAGTATTAAGTGATCAAGTGACATGTCAGACACTTGACTGTTTTCTGTTGTGACAGATTCTCGGGTATCTGCCTGGTCAAGGCACTCCAGTAAATGTTACATGTGGAGTAAAGGTAACAATTAACGACTAGCACAATACTAAATAAAGTAACTATACAATATAACAACCCAGTTTCTTTGCAGTATTTGTCATTAAACGGTGAGAATTTTGGATTTCTCCAATGTTTGTGCAGAAAGGGTCAACTGAAGGCCTCGGAGAAGTCCAGTTTTTTCCAGAAAATATCTTCAACTTGCGGTATTATCCCTATTATGGGAAACTGAGACATGTAAGTGATCCTACTTCACATTTATCCCCAGAATTCCTCACGATTTCATAGCATTTCTCACTATTTCTACCAACAGGTAAACTACTCTTCCCCACTGGTGGCTGTGCGCTTTCCCAGTATCCAGTATGACACCCAACTACACGTTCAATGCAAACTAAACGGCAAGGGTATCATCAATGATTCACCAACCGACCGCTTCCTGGGTAGTGTGTCTTTCACTTTAGAAGTGGGTGCATAGGGTGGCAGTAGACCTAGAGAAATTGAAATTAAAATTCGCAGAGTATGTTATAATAAATGAAATAGCACACTGGGTGTTGTCTTTACCCCTTTACCCTCCGGCAGCCACTGTGCTATTCGTGTCAGAGCTGTGTTACTACACTACATTTTCAAACAAGGTACTTCCCAGTAAGCAAAGACTGACACTCATAGATCACATTTATAGATCAGCCGCTAGAGACAGACACCTGGCTGGATTTCATTATAGGATAAAATGAAATATGAAGAGATGTCCAAATACAGTATGTAGGTCACAATTATAGCTATTGAGGCATAATCACTCAAACGTACGGTCTACAGTGAGACGTAGGCAAAACAATGCTCTAGATCTGTGTAGATTGTAGAATTAACATTTATTAAACCTTTTTGATCAGTTCTTTTGCCAAGTCAGATGTGTATATAACAAATTAAAATGGAGCAGATATTTTTTTATGATTTTCCTCCGTTAAGTCAGTCTCCTTTAAATTCCCCCTCTGGATGAAGAAAAAGCTGCTTAACATGATCCTTTTGCTTGCTCGTTTAATTGAATAACAATCAGATGTGGTTTAGAATTAATAATTGATTGTACATTTGTGGACTAAATTTTTCTATCCTTTTTTTTTTTGGATGTGCAACTAAATTTTGAATTCAGAGGCAAATGTACTTTACTGAAATGTGGGATAGAAATCCCATTTCATCATTTTCACAGAGCTTCATAATGAAATACGAGTTGATCTTTCTTCTGTCAAGCATGCAACCAACACTTCTTAACTAGAGTATGTCACATTCATCTCTGAGTGAAAATATCTGCTCAATTGCCTGTAGGGAAGAATTCAACAGTATTATTTATTAATTGTATATGAATATATTGACATGGTACAAACAGTTACAAAGTGTAATAGTGAGAAGGAAATTGGTAACTGCACAGCTTTGTTATTCAGTAAATGCATTGAAATAGCCACTAGCTGACAAAGATTTGCCAGCTCATGTTTTTAAACGCACTCATGTTCTAGCATAAATAAAGATGGATGTGAATTAACGGAATCAAACCTTTCTGCTCAGTTTTCCCATTCCATTTAAAACTAACTGTGATATGCGTGATACTGTCTACAACGATAAACTGCTTGATAAGAGCATTTAGAATAAATGACAAAAGGTAAATTCACAGTCTTTTGAATGAAAAACATTACTAAATTCAAACGCAGTTGTGCGCATTCAGTAATGGGCAGATCTTACTGCAATATGCAGACCCAAGTGAGATGCTTCTAGTATTCCAGTAACAGAGGCATAATTTATGACATCAGTAACTTTTACAGCAACACTGCATGCTGATCTAAGTCCATCAATGGAAGCTAGAGGTTACGACTGAGTCATGTGAACACTGTAAAACTACAGTTGCTTAACACATGAAATACACGTTCTTAAACTGAGATCAGAGCGAGAGAACAAAAAGAGAGGAAGACTACTGTACAAAAACAAAGCCATTTTATTGAAATTTTCCACTTTGAAACTTGAACCAACATTCTTAACCTGACAGATTAAGGTCTTAGAGAAGGAACAAAGAAACTTAACTAAAAAGGCACACTATAGTACAACAATGATATTTTCAGTATTTAATTGTGTTTGTTTTAATAGCTAAATCCTTTTTGGGGGGGGGGGGGGGGGGGGTGAAAAAAAAAAATGTTATTCAAATGAACTGGTTTGGACACATTAGTATCTTCAATATGCAGAGCAGAAAATACACTGAAAATACATTGGAACTTGTAGCTTTGGTCTTCGAAATGGTGCATTTTGTATATAGTATGCATGCATCCAGAGAAATGAACCACAAAAAAATAAAAAGGAAATAAAAAAAAAAAAAAAAATTTTCCCATGTACTAACAAGCCTATCATAACACTTCCAACACTCCCTGAGAGGGACCTAATGAAATCAAAAGTATGAGTCAACAAAATCTTGATGTTCGATGCTAGTAGAGGTCACAAGAGGGGAAACAAACAAAAACAAGTGTCCCTTTATAATACAACGTGCTAAGTGCAATAGTGTAATAGACTTATCATTAGTTCTGCTGATTAAGAAAATACGCCAGGATACTTTTGACCCCTAATTTCGGCAAAAACTGATCCACGAGTACAATTACAGAAATAATTGAGCATTTACAGTCAATGGTTAATAAACTCAAAAGACTCCTAATTCTAAAATTGCATCACTCATTCATAATAGTTCACAGCAACCAGAACTGAGCATCCTTAGAGCAAGAAAAACCAAAACTCCCATAAGAGGAATGTTTTTTTTTCCCCCTCATGCATTTAACATACAGCGCAATGCCAATGGATTTTAGACAGCCTGTGCTTACACTAGACAAGTGAATCATGCCGGTTGACACTGCTTCAAGTGTAGTTAAGCAGAAATATATCACATCATTCATAAAACGTTGAAATCGTACACAGGAAGTGATTAGAGCTCAGAGATACAATTATGTAGTCAAACGTGTTAGAAATAGGGGTGGCATCATCAGTTAGCACTGCCAGGTGAGGAGGGTTGAGCAGTTTGCAGGGCAAAAGAGAAAGCTAACAGGACCAGAAGAGAGAGGAGCAAATATAAACGGTAAAGGACAAGCCGGGGTTAGAGGCAAGACGGCAGCAGCTTGTGTTGTTATACAGACTGGTAACCAGTGCGACTCTTCCGCCGGCCAATCAGGTAAGAGATAAGCACTAGGATGATTAGGAAGCTGAGAGTCACACCCACAGCAATGGGCACGAGAAAACTCAAATCAGAATCCAGAAAGCATTCCTCCGCTGGGAGAAGGGGAGAAAGAAAGGGAGGGTGAATGAGTGAGAGAGCAGAAACAGTACTGCTAGGCAAAAGATTGTTAAATCACAACAGGACTCACAATTCAGTCAGATCGATGCAGAATAGGCACTGTATTATGTGCCATACAGGCCTACCTTATAATCAGCACATTACATTAATATTTCAAATATGAGATTGTTTCAAAAGAATAGTGTACATAAACCGAAATGACTTGATCTCTGAAATACTGCTAGGTTAGCCTGAACATTTTCATATTCTGATTAATATTACGAATCAAATTGCTCATAGCCAGACATCTGACTTCTCTTTCTTCCAATCAGATAGGCCAGTAAGACAATAATAATGAGGACAGCCAGGGCAACTCCCACCGCTATAGGGACAATGAAGTTATCAGGTTCATCTGCGACGCAATCCTCAGCTGAAAATAAAGAGAATGAATGAGGGAAAAACAAAAACAGCAAGAGTGTCAAACTGCAATTGAAACCCATCCGAAACAATCTTTTGACATTTGCATGGCAGTTTGAGTAATACGGAAAAGATGGTCCACAACACTTTGTTATACACAATTGTCTTTCTCCATTTATTGCAGCTAAAAGCCCATTAAAACAAAGCCATTCCATTACAAAACCAAGTCTCATGAAACATCAAATGTTTAGGGCAGTCAGATAAGGAATCCCTTTTCACAAGTCTGAAAGCAGAAAACTCACAATAAGCTCAGGGGGGGGGGGGGGGGGGGGGGGAAACAAATATCCATCTTTATTTTACAAGTAATTGATTGGAATGCAAGCAAAGATAACTGCATTAAGCAAGACAATTACCAGTGACCAGGTTTGAAGGTTTCATTTGTCCTGGCTATGGTGAAAAACCATTTACAAAAGATTCTGTGTAGGTGCTGCATAGACTAAATTAGAATGGTGCATAAACGGTGAAAGTCACCAGGGAGGGGGAGATCCACAGCCACTACCAAAAGACAGTTCAAACAGGTGCAAAAAACACATCTTGTAGCAAATACAATGCACATTTAGCAAAAGCAGAATGTATAAACTTAAGCTAGAATAAATTCAAAGTTGTGAAGAGTAGCTAACAAGATGATTTAATTGTCCCTTTTCAAACCCCAGTAAAGGGTAAAGCAAACTAACTGGCATTTAAATGCTTTGTATTATGCTTTGCTAAGTGTCACTCAAATACACCAGGCCTACATTTATTACAATGGGCTGCATTTTTTAAATGCTTGTCATGTATTTTAAACATTCAAGCATTTGTTTTCCTGTTCTAGAACTTCAATTGTTTGAACGGGCCATCCAGCATGTTTAGATGTTTTTGCCCTCACAGCCAACATGCAAAAGCGCCTGATTTCAATAAATGTTAGCCAGCCAATCTCTATAGTGCAGAGTAACAACCGATTTCTGGAATTAATTTTAATATTTAGCTCAAAAGCCGCAAGGTGAATATAAAGTGGTTTCAGTTTGAAGCGGTCGATACACTTATGATAGATTTTATGGGCACAAATTAGAGCCAAGTTAAATACAAAATGAAGAGGAATGTCTAAAGAAGCAAGTGCAGGGTCTGATATGGAGCATTGAAATTTTAATTTGACCAAGACCTGTGAAACTTAAGATTTCCAACAAAATAGCAAGATACTAGGACTATATAAGTTGCACTTTAAGATCAAAAGTGGGGATTTAAGCAAAAAAAAAAAAAAAAAGACCGTGCACTTACAACACAAATTTGGGGAGAACAAAAACATGGTGCACACAGATCACAATAGGAAGCTCTGGTCCTGGAGTGCCACGGTATCTTCAGATTTTCAATACATTGCAATTTAAGGGCCGGTGGATTAATTTACCACATTAGGACAAAACATTTGACTCCTGTGGCCACGAGTCAGTTGCCAATTGAGATTGCACAAAAACCCACAATATTTACAATGGTCCAGGAACAGGCTTGCGTGTCCCTTAAAACACCCAGGATTTGATTGTTATTTTGTTGCATTACAGTGTTTGATATCCAACATAGGTCCTTCGTCGACCAATCACGTATGCAATCACAACAATGAAAATCAAACCAGCCAGAGCGGCACCAACAATGATTGGAATTAAGAGGCTGGTGTCATCCATTGAACATTCATGGGCTGCAGACAAAGAGAACATGAACGTAAGATGAAGCTGCCATCTTCTCATCAACACCAGTGCAGACAAAAGACAAATCACAGACACTTAATCTGGTAAAACCAGGCCATTTCTGAGCCTTTACAGAATTATTCATCTTTGTTAACATGGCAACGGTTAAGACAACTGATCATTAGGTTATAGTAGCTCTCATCTATTTGATAATATTAGCATATTGCTTTGTTGAAGTTAATTCAAATAAAATGCTTTAGTATGAACTAATCAAATACTTAAGTCATCTAATGTTAACAAATGTACATTTATTTTGAAGTGTTGCCAAAAATGTAAGTATTCAAAACATAATTTAAATCTTTTGAATTCCTAGTCTTAATGTGAGGCAAGAGATCAGTTTGGCAGGAAATTTCAGACTTCTGTCATTCAATCTTGTGTTTGTCATTAAATTTTTGCATATGCTTTCAGTGATCTTGGTGCAGCAAATCACATATGATATGAACACAGGAAACCATGAGTTTATCAGATTTAGTTGTGCATGTGAGCAGTGCCTAAGTTTCTAAATTAATACTAAAGTGCTGGAAAGCAAAGTGGCTTTTCACACCACTCTGAATAGCAATGCTTCTTGAGCTGTAGTGAGAGTAGAAAGTAGCTGATAAATTACAGAACTAAAGGACAGAGTCCAGTTATGAGTTAGACATATGCTGTATAATTACCGAGACAATTATCTCAGCTTTATCACAAACAAATACATACCCGTGTTAAACTTGTTGTTCTGGACTGCGAAGGGCTGCACTTGTAGCTCGAAAGTGTTGAGGGTAAGGTGGTCAGTGATGTTGTAACTCTGCTCTTTTCTGCACATGTAGGAGCTTCCAACAGATGCCTCCCACAGAGACAGATTATTATTGGAGGCATTGAAAACTTTTCCTGTTGAAGTAACACCAATCAGAGGACAGCATATTACATATACACCATTAGGGATGCGCTATATATTGGTTGTTGCAGATACTACAATCTCTTTTTTCTTTATCAGTCAATATTGAATCATACTTGGCATCTAACACTCACTCTTTTAATCTTTAAAAAAAAAAAAAAAAAAAAAAAAAAAAAAAAAAAAAAAAAAAAAAAAAAAGGGATTTCATATTGATGCCTGAATTAACTTAAAGTAGCATTTAAAATTATTGATTTTAGTTTTCAGAGACTTAAGTTTAGACAAGAGTATATAATATTGTCTTTAGATGAGAATAAAAAGATCATGCATTGAATTCACGTTCAATTCTTTACCATTTCCAAGACTAACAGAGAGCGTCAAAGCATGTAGACGGAACTTCTGTGAAATCTGTAGAGGGGAGAGAGAAAAAAAAATTAAAATAAAAAAAAAAAAAAAAAAAGTCAAACAGATGCAACCTGATATCATGAGAATGCAATTATTACTTTATGAACTGGCAGTTTTGTATGAATACGTACGAAAACATAGCATTTTTAGAACGAGAACAAGCATGATTCTAACCATGATCCAATTCTACCTCATAGACCTTAATCAGGTTAGACACCATATTGAATTCAACGCGTTTGAAAACAAGGCTGTGAGGAATAGACTTACAACGACATGCACTGTATAAAAAGGTCCAAAATCATAGTTTCTACAAGCCAAAACTTTTAAATCCGTTTTATGGAGTTTGTCTACTTCGTCATCTGAACAATTAGCATGCTGTTCAGCTACAATAAAATCCACATACCTCCATCCCTCACAGCCTTGTTTTGATTCCTGTCAAGAATGAAATATGGAACTAATCGGACTAAGGTCCACTCCTAAACCTAATACCAAGTTGGTCATAGGCAGATCATAACAGTTCAATTCATAATATTTAAGAATTGCCAAAAGATGACCTCAGTGGACTTTAGTAGCCAGTATATTGGACACTTCTTTAAAGACTTACATTTGTGAAGACAAAATGGACTGCGATTTCGTCTGACTTCAGCACAAGAGAAGAGTCACTGCCACCACTTCCACAGGTTCCACTCACTTCCGTTACATTAGCACTTGGGTTAAGATTAAGAGTCTGAAAGCTGGAATTCTAA
The DNA here is from genome assembly GCF_936440315.1 of Barbus barbus. Taxonomy (NCBI): domain Eukaryota; kingdom Metazoa; phylum Chordata; class Actinopteri; order Cypriniformes; family Cyprinidae; genus Barbus; species Barbus barbus. Next base: position 21,429,702 of record NC_136761.1, on the reverse strand, counting down.
ACAAGAACAATATAAGACTTGCATTTTCACAACAGACTTCCATTAAAGTATCATGAACTTCAATTCTTGTGTTCCTCTGCACAGACCCTGTACCTACCTCACTCATTTTGAAACTAAACTGAAGGCCCATCTTTGCCAAAAGACATGTGACATTGTCTGACTTGACGCTGTAGTTTCCAACAGTTGGGTTGGGGACAGGAAGAGGGGTCGGGGGAGGAGTTGGAGCTGTTGTAGCATTAGTGTGCGCGGTAGTTGGCGCTTCTGTGGTGGAATTTGTTACGTTGTGATGAGTGGTAGTTGGAGGTTCTGTGGTGGAATTCGTTACGTTGTGATGAGTGGTAGTTGGAGGTTCTGTAGTAGATTTCGTTGTGGTCTGATGAGTGGTAGTTGGGGGTTCTGTAGTAGATTTCGTCGTGGTCTGATGAGTGGTAGTTGGGGGTTCTGTAGTAGATTTCGTCGTGGTCTGATGAGTGGTAGTTTGGGGTTCTGTAGTAGATTTAGTCGTGGTGTGATGCGTGGTTGGACCTGTAGTCACAGCAGTAGAAGAGCGTTTGAAGGTGGTTGGAGAAGCAGCGCCGAAGAGGATTTTGCTTGTACTGAACTCCTGTGCTGCAGGTAATTGTGATGTCACCAGCTCTTCAGCAAACACAATACCTGCACAGGGAGGAAGCACAATGTCATTTCATCATACTTCACATTATCGTGGGGTTTCCCATATGACACGATAAACAGTGCTTTTTCAACCTTCCAAAAATCAGGTTTAGCTAAATGCTTATAATATAAAACTAAAATCACTTAACACTTAAAAACATAAGAACCAGGTACTTGGGTCAGCGTTATCAAAAGTGAAAGACTACTTGGGCACACCACAGCCTTTCAACCACCTCTGTGTGCGAGGAAATAAAAACAGCAATCCAAGCACATTCCAGTACCTTCCTTCCTGACGGCAAACTAACACTCCAAAATATTGCATTGTATTTGGCTGGTCTAAGACCTAACTGATTTATGGCTGGAAAACAGCTGTTTTTTTTTCCAGATTTTCAGGAGTTGATGCTAGTTGCCAGAAGTCAAAGCCAGTCCACAAATTTAGGGCATTCGGAGTAAACAGATTTCACAGTAAAAATCACGAACTGTGATAGGCATAGACTTTTTGGCTTCATATGATTCCATCCAGTTGGAGGATATTAAACATTTTATATTTTGAACCAATTTTAGAACAGTTTTCATTTATCATGCATCTTTTAGCAACAAGGTTCAAGTTTATGCTTGAGTTTGTGGCTTTCAAAATGACTTAAGCCAGATTAGTGATCCTCAGTCATTTAGTGTGCAACACCCAATTTCCTCTGTAACCATTCGCAAAGTCATCAAGTCTATGACTGGGGTTTAGAAACCATTCAGACTTTAAATGTGGTGTAATAAATTCCAGCCTTTAGATAATCACACTGGGTGACTGTCCCCTGTCCTGTAGTTTGATGAAATCATTAACCTGGTGCTTCACACAAACCCATCACATGATTATGAATGAGGGTGGCTGAGAAAAAAAATAAATAAAACTCTGAACAAGCACTTCAGGATCACATGCTTGTGAAGTTAAATTTGACAAGTGAGAAACCTATGGCACAACTTCGTTTTTTGCTGAAAAAGGTTTAATTTAAAAAGTAGTGATTAGAATGCTAAAGTGAGTGTTCATAATATTAATACAGCAAGTTACTATCAACACTAAATTAAATGACAATTATGACCAATATCAATTTAACACTTCAGTTAAAACACCAGTACATGATTTTATTACAGCTCTACCCAGCCTGTGTCCATGTCTGAAAAACTAGTGAACTACCAACCTAGACAGTATTTTTAGACATAATCTTCGAATTTTGCGCACATTGTAGTTTCTGCAGGCAGCGCGCGACTATGAAACACGGCCAGAGTTGTATTTAAAGTTAGTTTTAGTACTTATAACTTTAACTCCACTAAATTATACAACGTCTCCTAAACATATTTTAGCCGTTTGTCGTTTTAAAATCTAAATTCGCGAACAATCTAACGTTAGCAGACAAACGTTGAAAGGTAATATACACAGGCTATCTATTAAAATGATTTTATTAAGTTTATTGATCACCCTGAATTATATTAATGGGTTTAAAGCAATATAAGGAGGGTAAATGTTTATCCCACAAGCTGACAGTCTCTCTGATTATCTAACGCGCTTCTACTGGCGTAGGTAAGAATTCACGCTAATGCTAATGCTAACAGGCTCTCAAGCTACTGTGGGCCTGCGATAATCGCCCAAAAATAAACTCAATATCTGCTTTTGTAATGTAAAACCGTCTGAAATGAAACACGCAATAACACAGTAATACGTACCGCTAAGTAGAATAAAGAGCAGGGTCACACAACCGCGGACAGCCATGACGACGGGTGGATGGTTCTTCTGAGCAAACAGACAGTGAGTGACGAGTGTGACCCGAGCTGTGAAACCAGCACAAACCTGCGCTCATATAAGTCATATGACTGGACCACACTCCTCCCTGCTTTACGTCGAGTTTACAAGGTTTACGAGCCAAACCTGTGTGTAATTAAATCAACTACAGAAATGATTACCGTTTCAAGTACACCATTGGTTTACTAAAAGCTAACATACAGACTATGTTGTGATAGGATTTAATGTTGTAAAAATGCACCTATGATACGATCACAGAAACGATTATAAAACCACTGTAGATCAGATCATATTTTTTTATTAGTAATACCAAAACATTTATTTAATCCTTGTAGGTGCTGATTTTCTAGTCAGATTTAAAGGGGGCAGAGTTAGCATATTTTATTTTAAAATAACTTATGCTTAGGGATTTCAAAGTTGGCATTTTTATACAAATATTGGTATTTTATGTGTGAAAAAGTAGTATTAGTTAAGTCCTCTATCCAAAAGACAGCATTCAGTTTCTGAGGCGATAGTTTTCATGCTTTTTTCTTCTTCTGTTTACATTTCTGATAATCAGTTGACCTTAATTGGTTTCAATACAATTAACCAAAAATAAAGAAAAACAAAACAAAAAAATCTGTTAAAACAGCTAAATATTTACTTACATTGAAAATAATAAACTGAATATTATAAACATTAATGCAACAATTTTTCAGTATCATAACAACAAAATGTAAATGGGTCAACTGACCCATAACATAATTCAAGGGACTTGGCAAAAAAGATATTCAGCATTTTAACCATAGCCCATGAAAAAAGATCATGTTAATTGAACACACCTTGACATTTTGTGACCCAATAGTGGGAACATTTTGTACATTGTCATAACATCACTTGACTCCATGTAAATATCACTATATCAATAAGCTATTCATAATTTTTCTCTACCTCATATTGCTGCTATTTAAATACCATGTACAACTTTTTTGCACATTCCTCTTTATTACTATAAGTCAACAACATACTGACCTGCACATTTATATTTATTATCATTTATTTTTTCTACTTTTCTTTTTCTTAATATTTGTATACTATATAATTGCACTGTCCTTGGAGCGGACCTGACCTACATTTCACTGCTGGTTATATTCTGTATAATTGTGTGTGACGAATAAAAATCTTGAATCTTGAAACATTATACAGCACATTATACATATATTTTCTAGCTAAACTAAAACATTTTGAATCACAAAAAAATTCATAAGGCAGACGAATGCAGTTTACAATACAAAAAACATAACAGAAATTGCAATTAGTTAATTGTATTAAATTACTTAAGATACATTTGACATCCTGCCCAGTTAAAATGTGACAACTTGACATTTATGAATACCATTTTTTAAGCCTTTTAGTAAAAATAAACATAATATCGTTGGCCACAAAAAATTAAAAATGTAATGATATTGAAATTTTAGCTTGGTTGGTGTAATTCACAAACACTATTCTGATTTAAGAGTTTTGAGACTGCTCTGCGCGTGATGCTTTGCCGTCCGCTGGTGGAGAAGACCGGAAACGTCAGGCCTCGCGCATAACAGCAGCTGCGCAACGGTGGAAAGTACTTCCGGCGGGTCAGCGTCGCCTCTTAGAAAAGTTATTTCCCCGCGGACTTTTCCACAAACCTAAAATACCAGTCTGTCTCCCGAGTGGAGAGACGGCGTCTGGCAGAATGCTTTAAAGCAAACAGCCCTCGGCGAAAAGCAGTTTGTAATCCAACGGACTTTGTGCAACGCGCCGGAGTGCGCGCGCGCGAGAGGAAGCAGTATTCAACCATCTTTCCTCTGCTGGCAATAACAAGAACAGAGAAGGGTCCAAGTGGGGTGCACTTCTCAATTTATCCTCCTTTTCTACTCGGAGCCGCGAGGTTGCACTTCCCCCGACCGAGACCGAGGAATATAAAGCGTCCACACCCGGGATCGTAGCATTAGTAGATTAGCGATTTGATTTAGTATTTCTTTTTTCATGTTTCCAACAGGTTTACCTTCCCCTAATCCCCCACCGCCAGCCCAAGAGCCCAGACCGGCAGCTTCTGATGTTCACAACGACAGTAGCTTAACGTCTTCTAAGAAGAGGAAAATTAACAGTTCCGAGAAGGAAGACATTGATTCAATATCTCCGTCTCCTAAAGCCATTTGTAATTCCTCCTCCACAACGTCCAGCTCTTCCAGTTCACGGCAGCACATCCAGAAGAAGCTGAGGTTCGAGGATCCGCTGGATTTGATCGGACTGGATGTGAAGATGGCCGAGGAGTCGTGTAACTCTGCTGAATCGTGTTCAAAGGCGAGAAATGTGTTCCTGCCTGGAGGTGTCGGGCATCATGCTAACGGACTGACCAAGTCTGTGGGATCCGCCACCTTCTCTAACAGCAAACCCGGTGCTGCGAAGAAACTTGTTATCAAGAACTTTAAAGGTAAGTGAAGAGTCAGTGGTCCCCCTCGTCTTCTTTAAAACACCTTAGGCTGTGTCTCAAAACTTAGCAAGCTGTCTGCCTATTTTGGGCCAAACACACCTGCCATGTCCAGAAAAGATGCCTAGGACCTAAAGCAGTAGTAAACAACTTGAGTAACTGTTTTACAAAACAAAATTTTAGACTTTATGTAACTTTCTTTTGTTTATGGAGTAAACAATCAAAACAAAAACACTGTTAATTGAGATTATTTGAAGTTCTCAACTGTAAACATCCTTTTCTATTTGTTATGATGTTATATACAATTTGATCTTTTAAGTGTGTGTGATTGTTTATATACATGCATGCATGCATACACACACACACACACACACACACACACACATATATATATATATATATATATATATATATATATATATATATATATAAAACAATGACAAGCAGCAAAATAATAAGAATATTAAACACATTTTTAAGCATGTAATGTAAGTGTTGTAACATAATACCAGCTTCATATTTCTGCTTTTAAACCCTCAAAGTGAATGTTTAGCCCCATGAGAATGTCTTTACTGTAACTTATCTGTACTGTTTAACTCAAAAATATTTTAATTAGTAATCAACATTATGCCAGATGTTATCATTTGCATCTTTATATTTAGTCTTAATAGCCATAATCTGTCATAAGTTATTGCAAAATAACGGTCTTATAAAAGTAAATGCTCTGGTGCTGTAACAGAAGAGAACAGCTTTTTATTTATAAGTACTAATAGATTTGATGTACCTTGCATTAGTTTATGATGGCACATCACTTGTATAAACAAAATCAAAACCTGACCTTCATTGAAACACTAAGCAGTTTTTATGTTTCTTACGCATTCCTTATTTGGTTATACACTTGCTTCTTTTTGTTATATTGTTCTATCAGAAAAGCCCAAATTACCGGAGAATTACACGAATGAGACCTGGCAGAAGCTGAAAGAGGCAGTAGAGGCCATACAAAACAGCACTTCAATAAAGTACAATCTAGAGGAGCTCTATCAGGTAGGTTTTATGTATATATTTGTTTTATCATTTAGTAATGCTGTACATGGAGTCTAATGCTATTTATTCTCCTTTGTCTTCTCAGGCTGTTGAAAATTTGTGCTCCCATAAGATATCTGCCAAGCTCTATAAACAGCTCAGAGTGGTTTGTGAAGACCATATCAAGGCACAGATTGACCAGTTCAGAGAATATCCTTTTCCTTGCTACAAATTTCTGTTCTGTTTCTTGCGGTCTTGTTAGGTTGAGAGTGGAAGTAAAGCGAATGCATCAGGTCTCAGCACAAAGATTGTTTTTTATTCCAAAAGTATAGTTTTCTTTTCATCAAGCGAAACAATGGCTCATCACAAACATGATACAATTATTAGAAACATATTTTTGCAGATAACTTGAGTATTATTTGATGTATAAAAAGTTTAAAAGAACCAATCTTTTTAGTAGAAATTGTAACATGATAAATGTCTTTACTGTCACTTTTAACCAATTTAATGCATCCTTGCTGAATAAAAGTATTAATATCCTTCAAAAATTCTTACTGAATCCAAACATTTGCATGGTTGTTTCAGAAATGTATATTTATTTTTTAATTAATCATGTATTTCTTAAAAGTAGCTAAATTGATTTGATAAAATATTTATAAAAATATAATCTGAACTTTTGACAAATCTCATTAACGCTTTTGCTAGAACATTATGGCATACGGTGCATATGATGAGCTAAATATATGAGGGAACATTTTTCAGAAATGAGAAGTTGAGTCACTGGTAATTAATTAGGACTGTCTGCTTACAGACTGCTAATCATAACTGTGATGTGAAACCATTTCTTAACTCTTGCCCTACGGATGCCCTAGACAGTGTTCTGTTCCTCAAGAAAATAGACAAATGTTGGCAAGATCACTGCAGACAAATGGTTAGTCTACTCTAGATCTCTGTCTCTACATGTGTTTTTAATAAGTTGAACATTTTGCTTGAACTTTTTTTTTATAAACTGTTTGCAAAAATAATTTTAATACAAAAACATTGTCTTTTTTTCTAGATCATGATTAGGAGTATATTTTTGTTTTTGGATCGCACATATGTTTTACAAAATTCAATGCTGCCATCAATCTGGTATGTCTTCACTCTTAACGAAAGATTTTGAATTTGTAACATTGGTATTTTCACCACTGCTGTCTTTATTTACTACCATTGCTTTGCTGCTCATTCCACTGATTCTCTTGTGTTTTGTCTTCAGGGACATGGGTTTGGAGTTGTTTCGTTTCTATATCATCAGCGACCTGAAGGTGCAGAGTAAGACAATCGATGGGATTCTGCTTCTTATTGAGAGAGAGCGGAGTGGAGAGGCCGTAGACCGCAGTCTCCTGAGGAGTCTTCTGAGCATGCTCTCAGATCTGCAGGTTAGCTCGTCTGATTTCTCATTTGGACTCAGATAATTGTATCTGGGTTTATGTTGCATTTATGGCATAACCATTTAATAATAGTACTAATAATAATAATTCTGCCTTTCTCAAGTTTTTCTTTTTAACTGCAAAAGAAAAAATATATATATATATTTTTTTTTAACTTGTACTTATTGTTTGCTTAAGTGGCATGTCTGTATAAAGTCAGTAAACCCAGTAACTTTCACATGACACAGACAAGGATACAAAATCAGTATTTTTTTAAAGTGCCCCTATTATGGGTAATGAAAGATCCATATTTTGGTTTTGGGAGTCCCCAACAACAGGTTGACATGCATGCAAGGTCAAAAAACACTTTCATTGTCTTATAATATGCATTTATTTTTTACCTTACTTGCTCAACGATTCATTTTTCCAAAACCCTCCTTTGCATGATGCTAATCAGCGGTGATTGGTCCGATTGGTCTCATTTTCATGCCTGTAATGCTTGATGTTTGTGAGTGCAGTGCTTTGTGTACAGCGTTACTGAGAAAACTGCTATTTACAGCTCCAAAAGCTGCACCTAGTTGTAAAGAATGAATTTGCATTTTAATTTAGACCAATGTGAAAAGACCAACAGTATGCTAATGTTTCATGTTGACATCAACATGAAACGGCTTGGTATTCGTTTTAAAAACAACTCGTTTCAATGATTCAGAGTCAACTCTTTCTTTTGAGAGACAACTTTATACATGGTGCACTTTCAGATTTAAAACTTTGCAGGATGTTTTCAACTGTGTTGTACACTGCATGAAAGGTCATTTTCAAAAACCAATAATAGGGGCACTTTAACAGTCTGGTTAGTTTGGCATGTATTTTCATATTTGCTAGAAATTATATTTCTGCAACAAAAAAAAAAGCAAAAGCTGGAAAACTTTTTTGCTAGAAAAAGAGATGCAAAACATTGAGTGATTATGAATATTAATGCACATTTTTAAAGCGAGTATTAATGTAGGTGTTCATAATTCATGTTTCTGCTTTTAAACCCTCAAAGTACATGGCCCGTTTATCTCCATGGTAAGGTCTTTACTGTAACAACTTGCTTTTTTAAACTGAGGGATGAGTCAAAATATTTTCATTACTCACCAACATTTATGCTACATCCTGTCATTTGCATCTTACACTTAGTCTCAGTAGCCAAAAATTTAATTCTGCATTAATGCATTGATTAAAATTATGGCAAATTTTCTACAGATCTTGTGAGGTCTTGATCCCTGATATTATTAAGCCCTTAAATTGTGTGGCCAAACCTGTTAGTTTTAGTATTGTTGTAATCAGACCTTTGTTCATTGTATGACAGATTTATCAGGATTCATTTGAGCAGCGCTTTCTGGAGGAGACAAATCGACTGTATGCTGCAGAGGGCCAGAGACTCATGCAGGAAAGAGAGGTGAGTTTCACATCAGGGAATTATTATTATTATTGTTTTTACTTTTTATTTTATTGTTTTATTATTGTGATTCTGTGACCAATAAATTATTGGCATGTCTCATTAAGCGTACTTTAGCTACAGGCTGGTACTTTGATACTGGCTAGATTTTATTTATTTTTATTTTTTTCCTTTTAATTATGTAATCTCCCTTGGTTGTTTAAAAATTATTTACACCCCTACAAAGATATGCTGCTATTTTGTTTTGGTGGAACATTAAAATAAAAGAACCTTTTCCGTACAATCACATTTCGTAGTGACCACAGGCTGTGAAGTGTTCTAGGTGACTTGTGTTCTGTGGTCATATGTTTTTGAGAGATGTAGCAGAGGTGAAGATTACTAGTATAAGTCATAAGGACAACTTTTATAGTGCTTTTCTATCTGGCCTTTAGGACAGAAATGAAAAGCTCAAAATGAAGATGTTTGTGTTCCACAAAATAAACAAACACAAATTTTGTGAACTATACTTTTAATTAGATTGTTCTCTGCCTCATTTAGGATAATCACATTTCAGTTCTTTATCCCTAACAATTTTTTTTTTTTTCAGGTGCCAGAGTATCTCCATCATGTCAACAAACGTCTGGAAGAGGAGGCAGATAGAGTCATCACATACTTAGACCAGAGCACACAGTAAGCATGCAGAGAATATAACTAACATTTACAATTGGTAGTTATTTTGGTAAAAATGATATGTGAACCTTTTATTTGTAGAAAACCCCTCATCGCCACAGTGGAAAAGCAACTGCTTGGAGAACACCTCACTGCAATACTTCAGAAAGGTATCACCTTCATCCATGACATTGTATTTGGTGTTCAAATGGTCAACCATCCTCAAAATTAGAAGTGATTTACATAAGTGCTTGTTTTCTTGTCACACTCTAGGTTTGAATAACCTGCTGGATGAGAACCGTATTCAGGATCTGTCTCTGCTGTACCAGCTCTTCAGTCGTGTGAGGGGAGGCGTGCAGGTGCTTCTGCAGCACTGGATCGAGTACATCAAGGTGTGCAGGGAACCCATCTAGATGACTGAGAAAACCATCATAACAGTTCTGAATGGGCACATTCAATTTCACAAGTCTTGTTTGTTGTGTCTCAGGCCTTTGGAAGCACAATTGTCATCAACCCAGAGAAAGACAAGACAATGGTTCAGGAGCTTTTGGATTTCAAGGATAAAGTCGATCACATCATTGATGTCTGTTTCATGAAGAATGAGAAGTTTGTTAATGGCATGAAGGAGGCTTTCGAGACCTTTATCAATAAACGGCCAAACAAACCTGCTGAGCTCATAGGTCAGCTCACAATGTTTTCCCACCAATCATTGAGGGTTTTTGTTTGATTGAGAATTTAAAGCTGGTTGGATCAAAACAAAACTTCACTAATTTTGTTTTACTTTCTATAGCAAAATATGTGGATTCAAAGCTCCGTGCTGGGAACAAAGAAGCGACTGATGAGGAACTTGAGAAAATGTTGGACAAGATAATGATCATATTCAGGTTCATTTATGGTAATACATTAAAATTTTATACTCTGTTCCAAAGACCCAGAAAGTTTTCAATTATCTGTGTAAGCTTCATAGACTTTCTCATCTCTCTCTTAAGGCAAAGATGTTTTTGAGGCCTTCTACAAGAAAGACTTGGCGAAGAGGTTACTGGTGGGAAAGAGTGCCTCAGTAGATGCAGAGAAATCAATGCTGTCAAAACTGAAGCATGGTAAATTACATTTCTCCTTTAATATTTTATTCATTCCATTTTCATTCACACAGATGTTTCGAAAGGCTGTGAAGTAAAAAATGGTGAATTGTATTTTTCTTGTAGAATGTGGAGCTGCATTTACCAGTAAGCTGGAAGGGATGTTCAAAGACATGGAGCTGTCAAAAGATATTATGGTGCAGTTCAAACAGGTAATGATAGCTTTTATTTTAAATTTTATATATATATCTTATTTTGAGTCTAGTTAAATCTTACAAATCTCTATTTTCGAATCTGCACCTCAGCACATACAATGCCAAAATATTCCCGGGAACATTGAGCTGACAGTGAACATCCTCACTATGGGTTATTGGCCAACATATGTACCCATGGAAGTACATCTGCCTCCAGAGGTCTGTTCTGATATTGAGAAATTTGATCTTGGATTAGATATTCCTTGTTACTTAAGCATGACAATAATACCCATAATTAAAATTAATCACATTATAATTAATTATTTACCTTTTTAATACTTTTCACTCTCCAGATGGTAAGATTTCAGGAGATTTTCAAAACGTTTTACCTGGGCAAACACAGTGGGCGAAAACTACAGTGGCAGTCTACGTTAGGACATTGTGTTTTAAAGGCAGAATTCAAAGAGGTAATGCATTTTTCTTTTTTTAAAAAGCAACTTGGCATGAATACCGGACTATTTATTTACTTTAAAACATCTAAAGGCTTCTCAGAAAAACAACTGGGTTTAAGGAACCCCCCCCCTTTTTTTTTCACAGGGCAAAAAAGAGCTGCAGGTTTCCCTGTTTCAGACGTTAGTTCTGCTGATGTTTAATGAAGGGGAGGAGTTCTCTCTGGAGGATATTAAACTGGCTACAGGCATTGGTATGGATACTTGTGACAAGCAAGCTCATTGCAATTTACTCCTAATGTTAAGAGATACTATTCCATTTAATGTTAAAATTTAAGTTCAAAGTTAATTCAAAGTCATGGTATTAAATATTGCATACATAGCAAAAAAAAGTCTTCCCCAGTATTTTTGTTTTCCAGTATAAATAACTAAATGTCCTTAAATGAAGATACGTTTACTTAATGTAAATGTAAAATTAAATCTTTAATTACAGTAAAAGTGTCCATATTCTAGAGGTTGGGATCTGAGCTATTCAAGCCTCACTTTTTGTAAAATTAATTTAAAAAAAAAAAAAAGCAATGAGGTTAGTTGGAAGTTGTATTTTCAAACTTTGAGACCTAATAACTTGTGTTGCTAATACAACTCAACTTGTGCTCCCTATACATTTACATTGAGAACATTGACATAGTGTTTGCTTAAATTTATTTATTCTTTCTTTATTTGAAATGACTTGTTATTTAAAAACTCCTTAAATTTACCTTCATCAAACCTGCAGAAACCCTGTAAGCCTCACAGCCTTTTACAAACTTCCAAAATGTTTAACAAATGACAACATTTACAATACACATTCATTTGCAGAGGACGGTGAGCTGAGGCGGACTCTGCAGTCACTGGCCTGTGGGAAGGCCCGTGTTCTTACCAAAACCCCAAAGAGTAAAGATGTGGAGGATGGAGACAAGTTCTCTTGTAATGATGATTTCAAACACAAACTTTTCAGGATTAAAATCAACCAGATCCAGATGAAAGAAACGGTACTGTTCGGCACACCTGTCATGTGATTGTTGTTGTCTGAAAATTGTTGGCTACTTGGTCTCATGCTTCTTTGCTGTACCTCATAGGTGGAAGAGCAAGCCAGCACTACAGAGAGAGTATTCCAGGACCGTCAGTACCAAATCGATGCTGCCATTGTCCGAATCATGAAGATGAGGAAAACTCTCAGCCATAACCTTCTGGTGTCTGAAGTGTACAACCAACTTAAATTCCCAGTCAAGGTGAGGTCATGTTGCCAATTTGTTTTGTTTTCACGGTTAATGGAGTAGTTTACCTGGATTGGCTATAAATGGATGTTGTGCAGCTAGACTCCGTGCACCCAATATAAACTGCCAAACAAAGCTAGAATACTCCAACAATCACAAACTCATGTACAAAAGTGTAAATGAGATTTATTGTGCAGTGTGACAGTGTATAATAAGAGCATTTTCAATTGCACGTGTCCAAGTTTGCAAAAGTATTTTTCTTGCTGCGTGTTTTTTTAAACTAATACTTTTATTCTGCAAGGATTCATTAAATTGCTCAAATGTGACAGTAATTATACCATTATACGGTATGACCATTATAATGTTATAGAAAAATATTAAGCAGTACAAATGTTTTCAATATTGATCATGTTTATTGAGCACCAAAATCAGCATATTATTAGAAAGATTTCTGAAGGATTATGTGACACCGAAGACTGGAGAAATGATACTGAAAATTTAGCTTTACAATCACAAGAATAAATTACATTTCAAAATGTATTAAAATAAAGAAGTTATTTTAAATTGTAATAATGGTGGTTGCTATTTTATTTTTAATGAGCTGTATTATGCTGCCCGGGAGGGGCCGTCTTCGGTTCACTTAGTTTTGTCGTGGCCACGAGATATTAATTCGTGGGAGGAACGTCATATTTTGTCGTGGCCAGAGATCGTTTTGTCGAGGTACGACATGTCGTGGCCTCAAAAGTCAAAATGTTATGTTGAGGGAACGACATATGCTGTTTCTCGATATGCTTTCTTCAGCGATCTTGCATCCTTGTGTTCTCGTTCTACGTCATCATTAACCGTCGAAGTTCAGTTCCAATTCTCAAGAACGCAAGTACAGAAGGCGCATGAAAGTGCCCGGATGTGTTCTTGATAATGTTGTGGCTTCGAAATGTTATGTTGAGGGAACCACATATTTTTCTCGTGGCCACGAGTTTAATGTGTAAACAAACCTACGTGACTATAGCAACCCGGGATTATCAGGGATTCATTAGTATTTTTTTTAATTAAGAAATTATGATATTATAGAAATTATTACATAATTAAATTATTATATTGGCCATAGGCTACGTTGGCGCGCCTTATGTCTAAAGGTCTACTTAAATAAAACAATCGAAAACAATTAGTTTATTTAATTCGTATAGCCTAAATCCAACAAGAGGTGCAGTGTTTCCCGTGAGCTCATCTGTACTATTGTGCTCACACCCAGGTGCAGCGCAGCCTATTCCTTCAGTATAAAGCAAAGCCTGGAATTTAACCCATAAGAAGAACACGATGCGCATTGCTTGATTCAGCTAAAGATCATTTAATAATATAAAATCATTATTACATGATGAATATATAATCAGACTAAAGTAGCCATCAAGGCGCCCACGCATGTGAAACAAATATTAAAGCAGCTCATTTGTTTACCCACAAACAAAAATAGGCCTACGAAAAATCTAGCTTAATTTTCGTTTGCCCGTTTTCAAACAGAACCAAATAATAATAATAATAATAATTGTTATTATTATTATTAAACTATTAGAAAATCTTTTATTTCTTTTTGATCCTATTTCAGTTTGTTGTTAAATCAAACTTCAGTCATTCAAATAAAGAAATATTCCAAGCCCAGAGTCGATTATTCAAAAATAACTCTCTTGATCTGATCATATAGCTAGCCTAACAATTCATGGGTCTGAGTGCAGTTATTGGATAACACTATTGTAGACACATTGGAGATTAATCCTAATAAACATGCCGCTACAGTTGCAACCATTACATTAAAATACATTTAAAACAGTGTATTATTCAGCAGCGTGCAGATCCTCGTTTATGTCAGACTGTGGCGACAGCAGCACGGACAATCGCTCAGCTCCCTCACATAATGTACCATATGTCTATTATAACGGAAAACGTATATTTTTTTACGACATATCTCATTATTACGAGAAAAGATGTCGTTTTAACGAGAAAAGATCTCGTTATTACGGCATAATTGAGTGGAAAACATTGTCTATGGCAGCAATGCGTCACTGTACTTTTGCGTTACTTTCGCATTACTTTTTAAATATGAGCAGGGTTTGATTGGTTTTTAATAAGAAGTTCTATTTATAGCAAATGTAAAAGCTCTTTCACACCAAAAAGTGTAATGAATAAACCTCAGGCTGAAGGAAAAGTAAATTCACGTCTGTACAGTAGAACGCAGCAGAAGAGGGTTCAACACCCTTCAGCAATAAAAAAACAATGTTAGTTTATCTAAAGTCATTTTTGCTTATTAGTATGGTTGAACTGGATCATCAAAGGTCAGCAGCAAAGACATTTGGTTAATAAAATGGGATTAGATACATTTGTGTTATTTTGCGTCATATTTGCATTTCATTGTTTTCATTCATTTTGATGAATACTAAATCTATTTTTGTGGAGGTGAAATGAATAAATATGTTCACATTTAGTCTAGAACGGTAACATCATGTTCACACACAAAGCCTCTGTACTTCCGATATTTCTCCCAATATGGGGACAGGAGATTTGTCAGTCAATAAATGGGAAAACAAAGTAACTGGCGTTACTTTAAAAAAAAAAAAAGTATTTTCATGTAAATTAAAAAATAATGCGATACTTTACTAGTTACTTGAAAAAAGTAATCTGATTACGTAACTCGCGTTACCCCCAACATTGAAAATAATCTATCAAATTCAAGGTATTTGTCATAATCATTTTAGCTTTCATTTAAATTTTTAACAGATATTGCATAATTTTTTTCCCTCTAGTCCCAAGATTTCATATAATATGAGCAATATGAATATTGTTCTCAGTGTCACTATATTTGGAAATTCGTCCAAGAATCACTGCTCGCAGCAGAGAACATATGCCTCTGCCACTAAATTTTGTTTCATCTTTTTGCAGCCTGCTGATCTGAAGAAGAGGATAGAGTCACTTATTGACAGGGACTACATGGAAAGGGATAAGGAGAATCCCAATCAATACAACTACGTGGCTTAGAGAGAGAGAGAATAAGAGGGGTAGATGAGGGATGTTAGAAATGACAGGAGGAGGCTGTTCTCAGTGACATTGTTTACTTCCCTTAGCACATGGAACCCCTTGCTCCAGGTTTGGTTCACTTTAACATCTTCACCCCAGTGACCAGCAACTGAATCAGTTTTCTCCTCATGGCTTTGACAGGGTAGGGTATGTTTTATTTCCATCAGAATGGCATGTCCAATTAGAAGAAAAGAAAATACAAAATTATTTTGTTAAAGTGCTTCTGAGAATTGGACTATCCCATGCTTAAAAAGAAAAGTTATTTATTTTTAGACTTTGCTCCATGGCTTTTGTTTGTCTCTGGCATGTTTTGTTTTTCTTCATGGTTTATTCATGCAAATATCACAACATATTGACGTATTACCTGTGCAAAGAAAACCAACACCAGATTGATTGAATTTGTTCAGTCAGTGTTGTATTGGGTAGCAGTGTGTGAAAACAGGTTTTCTCTTTGCCAATGTTTGTACAAAGAAAAGAAGATTCAGCTGATTGGTCACAAGCAATTTATGTTCTGTGAATGTGATTTACTGAAAAATAGAACAATTGATGCTGATTGGAAATTTCACAGTATGTGCCAAGATTAGGTGAAACCAAGCACTTGTTTTGTTGGAATGTTAACGCTGCTAAACACTAACTTGTACATCTTCCTTCTTTTCCCCACCCTGCTTACACCTTCTCACATATCCTCCTCTTGTTTATTTTGTATATACATTTTACACACAACTTTGATGTTTGACACTCTTGACTACATTGCAACTGCATTTTTTCTCCCCGGAAACTCAAACAAACACAGCAGCACTGTTTTATCATTCTAGTGTTTTCAAGTTTATATAACCCTTAAGTTCTGAATTAGGCCCGTATACTGAGAAGCTCCTCTGTGTGGCATCACTGGATCTGTCTGTGGAATTTTTGGCGATGGTGTTTTGAGAAATCATACTTAAGTGGACAGTTGTCCAGTGTCTGGAAAAAGTATGCTTGTTTTTATTGCCTCAGAATAAACAACTGTATGTGTTTCCATGATCTTGTCCCTCTAATCAATTTGTGCGATCTTTATTAAAAATACTAGGTCATGACAAATGGATAATTAATTCTAGATAATGTGTGGGAAAATGGGAAATTTGCAGTCTTTCATTATATTTGTGGAGAAAAAAAACATTGTGCATAATCTGTGTTCTAACCAATAGCCATATAAAACCTGACTTTGTATTATTGATGGGTACATTTTTCTAAGGTAGATATCAAAGTTGGCTCAGATTCTAATTTACGACATCGTTTAGTACTAATTCACACATATATATATATATATATATATATATATATATATATTTAAAAAATTCTTTACTGAGAGGTTTGTTTATATATTGTTCATCAAACATTTTATTCCTAAAAATATATGAATTTTATTTTAATACATTTTATTTTACCTTCTGGCTCTTGACATTATTTTCTGAAGATGAGATATAAAGAAAAAAAAACGTGTCAGCAAAATTCCTTTATCTAATTTTCTGATTTGGAAATGTATGCAAATTGGTGCATATTTAATTAGATAACGCTTTAACATTTCAGGGGGAAAATGCAATACAAAATTGTTTTAATGTGCTATTTACGTTCTGACTTTATTGACTTTATCATTAACGATATCAGTAAAGTTTAACAGCTGTATTGCAAAGTGCATAGCATCATTTTGTCTGGTATACTGTACCATAGACATAATAAATGGTATTTATATCTATGTACAGTACTTCCAGCCATTGCCGTAAAATGTTTACAACTGTCGTAAATGTCGTAAACAGGAATCATCTGCGGTTGACGTGAAGCGTGGAGTCAGTTCATTAAATCTTCTACTGAATGTTTGGCTTTTATTTTTTGGATCAAAAACTTAAGTTACGAGCTGTATTATCACACAGATAGGAGGACAAGAGTGACCGATAGCGACCTGCAAGGATGTTTAAAAAGTAAGCTTGAGCCGTTGTCAACCTTATAAATAGTAGCTAACACAACTTAGCATTGTTATAGAAATGCAGTGTTTCATTTACCTAGTCGCTTTGACATTTCCGTAGAAATAGAAGAAATGTTGCTTGGATACGCTTACCAGTTTCATATGATATTATAACATCTGTCCTTAATTCTTTAACCGAGACATCAACCTGTGTAGCTAGTTCACTGCTAACTTGCTCTGTCACCGCTGATTTATTTGGTTAACTGGAAATTATCCATCTGTATTACTATGTGTTTAGTGTTTTTTACACTTACTTTTTGCTAAGATACTTCTGCTATTTCTAACAGAGGACAAGCAAACTGCAAAAAAGACCGTGATTGCAAAGGATGTTTACATTAAACATTCAAGGAATGAAACTTGAGCAGTTTTTTAAATGATAAAACAATTGGTGGTATAGACCTTTATACTAGACCAGTTTCTTTATTTTCCCATAGTTTGTCATAAAAAGTAAGATTACAGAGACCTGATGCTGTATCATCTGCAGGTATGAGACATCAAATATGCTAATTCCTTTCTTTCTCTTTGTCTTCATAGATTTGATGAAAAGGAAAATGTTTCTAACTGTATTCAGCTGAAGACGTCTGTTATTAAGGGTATAAAGAATCAGCTGCTAGATCAGTTTCCAAACATCGATGATTGGCTCAACCAGATAATGCCCAAAAAGGACCCTGTCAAAATAGTGAGATGGTAAGAGTTGCACAATATGTAAAATCAATACCAAGAGTAACTCATTTTACATCAGAGGTGTGATATTTTGTTTCCAGTCATGAGCATATTGAAATTCTTACGGTAAATGGAGAGCTGCTCTTCTTCAGACAGAGAGAGGGACCCTTCTATCCCACCCTCAGACTTCTACACAAATGTAAGATGGTTTTCATTTTCATCAGTGAGATGCTTTCCAATCAGAAATGATTGCCTCAGGTTCCAGAAAATTGCTTATATTACCCAAGTTACACTTACTGGTAGAGTAACGCCTGCTACTTACGTGTCTGTTCTCCAGATCCCTTCATTCTTCCACATCAACAAGTAGATAAAGGAGCCATTAAATTTGTTCTGAGTGGAGCCAATATCATGTGCCCAGGCCTCACATCACCAGGAGCCAAACTCTACCCTGCTGAAACAGACAAAGTAGTTGTATCTTTCCAGCTGTTGTATTATATTTAGTCATTTTCTAAAAATATACTGAAATATTTTTCTGGATTTGACAAATTAATCTGAGGATTAGTTCACATCTTTTGTCAATTCCAAAAAGCACTCACAAAAAACACCATACGACTATTGCGATGAAAAAAAAAAATTATAATTGCTCTGTTCATCATAAAAAAAATAAATCATATGCCTTTTAAAAAGCCTTGTAATGAAAAATGTATGCAATCAAAATTTGTATTCAACATACAAGTTTTTAACAGCATGTTGGTAAGTAAAAATTACCATAAATCAGTGTTATTTTAGTATTATTTATTATTAGTTACTTTTAGTAATATTTTAGCAATTTTAGTGCTTCGCCTTAAACTCATTAATTTAATAAATGAGTTTGTCAAAGCACTAAAATAGCTAAACTGAATTAAAAATAAATTACAACTAAATAGAAATATGGAAAAATAATAATTTTATAACAGCTTGAGTTAACGATAACATCACTGCCATAAATAATAATTTTTGAGTGAACAGTTCATGTAATAGTTTTGATTGGTGAACGTTTCATATCACAAGTTGTTGTCCTTAAGTATTTGTTTTCAGGCTATAATGGCAGAAGGGAAGCAGCATGCGCTCTGTGTGGGAGTCATGAAGATGTCTGCTGACGACATGTAAGTGTTTCTATGCATCTCCTACACTTTGAATAACCTTTTTTTTTTTTTAAATCTACAGTATCTCACAGAAGTGAGTACACCTCTTTGCAAATATTTTATTATATATTTTCATGTGATAACACTGAAGAAATGACAATTTGTTACAATGTAAAGTAGTGAGTGTACAGCTTGTATAACAGTGTAAATTTGATGTCCCCTCAAAATAACAACACACAGCCATTAATGTCTAAACCACTGGCCACAAAAGTGAGTACACCCCTAAGTGAAAATGTCCAAATTGGGCACAATTAGCCATTTTCTCTCCCCGGTGTCATGTGACTCGTTAGTATTACAAGGTCTCAGGTGTGAATGGGGAGCAGGTGTGTTAAATTTGGTGTTATCGTTCTCACTCTCTCATACTGGTCACTGGAAGTTCAACATGGCACCTCATGGCAAAGAACTCTCTGAGGATCTGAAAAAAAGAATTGTTGCTCTATATAAAGATGGTATAGGCTATAAGAAGATTGCCAAGACCCTGAAACTGAGCTGCAGCACGGTGGCCAAGACCATACAGCGGTTTAACAGGACAGATTCCACTCAGAACAGGCCTCGCCTTGGTCGACCAAAGAAGTTGAGTGCACGTGCTCAGCATCATATCTAGAGGTTGTGTTTGGGAAATAGTCGTATGAGTGGGCCACAGGGCAGTATTCCAACATAACGACCACTGCCTTGCTAAAGAATCTGAGGGTAAAGGTGATGGACTGGCCAAGCATGTCACCAGACCTATTGAGCATCTGTGGGGCATCCTCAAACAGAAGGTGGAGGAGCGCAAGGTCTCTAACATCCACCAGCTCCGTGATGTTGTCATGGAGGAGTGGAAGAGGACTCCAGTGGCAACCTGTGAAGCTCTGGTGAACTCCATGCCCAAGAGGGTTAAGGCAGTGCTGGAAATAATGGTAGCCACACAAAATATTGACACTTTGGGCCCAATTTGGACATTTTCACTTAGGGGTGTACTCAGGGGCGTAGCACCAAATTCTGGGCCCTATGCACAAGCAGTGGCCATGGGCCCCCGTAAGCTCGAGGTTGACAACTACCTACAACTACCCTTACTACTAATCTAAGAACTCTTATATGTATAACAAAAAAAGCCTTATTACACAACTTCTCTGAATTTCTGTTTTATTTGCAGAATGCTTAAAAGCTAACAGTAGATGCCACCAAAGGTAGCCTAACATTATAGGCATGCATGAAAATTGAAACACTTTTCATTTGGCTGAAGAGAACAGCTTTTTAATGCTTAATTTACAAAATGCTTAATTTACAGTGAAAGATACAAAAAAACTTAACTCGCTTGTCAATTTCCATTAATAAGGGGCAAAAAAAACTTCCACAAAGCGCTAAACACTGAAATTTATACCCCAGTTAGTGCCCAGTGACAGGTCTTCTTGGTGGCAAAATCCTTGATGAGGTCCTTAAAGTCCAGTTTTCTTGCCAACTGACTTTCAATGGAGAGAAGGGCAAGGCTGTTCAATCTATCCTGACTCATTGTTGATCTCAGGTAGTTTTTAACCAGTTTCATCTTACTGAAAGTCCAATGTAGCCTAATGGATGTGATTGAACTTGATTAACATTTAAATATCTTGTATAGCACTTAATAAAAACTAAGTGCCATTTTATTTTTCTTATGGATGTCAAAAAAATAGTCTCGTAATTAGGCTAGCCAAACAGCTAGACTACAGTAAAAGGCAGAGCATGACATAGTGTTGCTAAACACATTACAGTATAAACAGCTAAAATTATGTACTTTCATTTTAAACTACAGTATAGGCTCCCCTTGTCTTAAGTCCACAGTATCAGATGATGAGGGGTCTGTTGCTGCTGCATCACCCTCTGTGACAGTTTCTGAAACTGAGTGCCATGCGTTTCACAAGTTAGCTTTGCTACTAATATGACCGATATCCTCATGAACCTATATGACATTGAGCCTACAAAGTTAGACTATTATAGTCCAATAACAAATATTAATTTAGTTTTCGAATTAGTATACTATTGAAATGGTGTAGGCTATGCAAACAAGGCATCATCTAATTTCTCATTCTGTGTTATGCAGTTGTGTTATATTAGCACTGATAATCGCGGGGGTATTGAAGTGTTTTGTAACCACAGCAGGAGTTAATTTGTAGACTATTTGCTCTCACATTTTGGGCTCACCTTTCTTGGAAAATAAGTCCGTTAGCAGTTGCTTTCCCTCATTTCTTTTTCTATCTCTTTCCTGCCTCTCTTTTCTTTTCTGAGAATCGAATTTTGCTTTGTTTAATATCATCTTCCGTTGCACAGTTCGGCACTGCCGTCTGCCGCTTCAGCAGAATGAACGCCACTTCAAATGCGCCTAGTCATAAAGCCCGGTGAAGGTGGACTAAACCATTTCATGCAAGGGAGAGGGTGCCTGTCCTCAGACACTATATGTACTTGGACACTATTTAATACATCAATCAACTGATGCATTTACCCAAAATATACGTATTTACATTAGTTAACAACATTTATTGTGATCTTAAAATTATATTTAAAGGAAAATAAAATTTCACTCCTCAGGGGCCCTCCCCCCACTTGGGGCCCTGGTAATTTAGTCCCACTTTTCACGCAACTACGACGCCCCTGGGTGTACTCGCTTTTGTGGCCAGAGGTTTAGACATTAATGGCTGTGTGTTGTTATTTTGAGGGGACATCAAATGTACACAGTTATACAAGCTGTACACTCACTACTTTACATTGTAGCAAAGTGTCATTTCTTCAGTGTTGTCGCATGAAAAGATATAATAAAATATTTACAAAAATGTGAGGGGTGTATTCACTTGTGAGATACTGTGTATATAGTGGAATGATTAGTTCCTCTATCCTCTAGATTATATAAAGCTTGATTTAATAAAATAATGAATAAATACATGAAATCCATATAAATCAGTCACCATCAGTTTAATCTGTGATTATACAGTTTATTGGGTTTGGAAAACTAAAATGATTAAATTGCATTTCATTTGAAAATATTTTGTTGTCTCACTTCACTGAACAGAGAGAAAATAAACAAGGGAATTGGAATCGAGAACGTTCACTATCTGAATGATGGACTGTGGCACATGAAGACGTATAAGTAATGATAGACGAGAGGATGTGGTGGAATCGTTAGGACCCGTTATCACCAGGCTGCCCGTCTACTGTTTACATGAATGGACTCAACTGTGTACCATGCGGAAAGCTTTGAAAGCGACACCATTTTAATGCACAAATAAAACCTGCATTCAAGTCATTCCAAACTGAAATGGTCTCTTGCTGCAGTGAGAGCTGAATAGTATCATGGCTGTTTAAACAACAGTGTTTGTATGTGTATTTCTCGGTTTCCCAAGACAGAACATGTGGTATTTGCTTATACACCACATGCCACTATATACTATGTATCATATGCAATTCTAGACCCTGCTTTTATAGTTTTGAGTCCATTTTTGTTTGCACTAAAGGCAGGAAACGTACATCTACTTAATTTCCCTTTTGAGAATGAATACACATTTTTCCCATTATAGGAATCAGGCTGCAGTAGAATGTGTTCTCATCCTCAATTTAATACAGATTTCAAAGACATAGTTTCAGAGTCCATTGAGGAA
Organism: Barbus barbus; assembly: GCF_936440315.1. NCBI lineage: Eukaryota > Metazoa > Chordata > Actinopteri > Cypriniformes > Cyprinidae > Barbus > Barbus barbus. The sequence goes on along the minus strand of NC_136761.1, from coordinate 21,406,800 downwards.
AAATCCATATTGAGTTTTTTAGGTGAACTCATCCATGTAAGTGGTGCAGCCAAGTATCTCAGCGACACCAAGAAGTCTTTCAAACAGCAGAGACTCGCGCTGCATTATCATTCAACCACTAAGTTTGTAGAACTAACCATGAACCATTTGCCTTCTGGAAATATTGCTGATCTTGGGTTGTTAGAAAAATGCCTTGCTCCTTCCTTCAGAGGAACAGATCTTGAACAATGGCTGAAAGAATGAGAGAGAATGAATCTTGTGTTGTTAAAACGCTGTTCAGACAACTAAATGATTCTGGACCAAAAGTAGAAGACAACTTAGATAACATACTGATGGATCTGAAAGTAGGAGATTTGGTTAGCTACACGTTCACATCTCTGGATTGGCCAGATGTGCTTTTGCCTAAACAAAATGACTATCTGAGTCCTTCAACAATAGGAAAAAACAATGAGAACAGCTACTGGTGTCATTTCTAGCAAAAATCTTGGCTCAATCCTGATATCTAAAAGACCATGAAGAGCAGCTTGAAGATGTTTAAGAAACTGATCAAAATTGTGATTAGAAAAAAACTGTAAGCCGACCAAGTTTATTGTGTCGTCAAAGGAAATGGAGAACAATCCTGGTTCCTGCATTCTCTTGTATGAAATGACTGCGATGAAACCGTTTGCTTCAGTCCTCCATCACAGCCAGTCTGTCCAGTCACTGGTCAAAGGTGACAGTGTGGTTTTGAAGGTTCCTCCGTCATGTCCTGCTACAGAGGAACTCAGGCTGCTGTACAAAATGAAGAAGCAGACTGACTGGACATCTCAACATGTGCTGAAGAGTGAAGATGCAGTCCTGAGACCAGGAACTGAGTATGAGATCAAATGTGCAGCAATGGGAAAACTACACCGGAGACAGCAAAGTCATCAGAGTTATGAAAATTTATGCAATATCAGCTGATTCTTTTTTTTAAGTTCTCTAGATTTCTCTCATCATTTAATCAGTATAAAATTTCAGCAAAGTACAAGGAGAGTAAAGGGTGAGTTATACATAAAGTCTGTTTGGCCATTATGCAACAATGCAACTAATTACTTTATGTACAAAAATGAAAGGGCTCATTCATACTATTTTACATTTGTCATTTATCGTATTAATGTGCCTTTTCAGTGCCTTTAAGGAGCTATCAACCACAGCACACAGAAAAAAACTAAGAGTAGTCAACATTTGAAGTGGATCAAAAAAGTTAATCAAAGTTGTCCTAAGACAAGAACACATTTTGGTTTTAGGACAACTTTGATTAAAGGTTTTGATCCACTTCAAATTTTGACTAGTGTAATATAATACAAAGCAGTATTACGTCAAATCGGCAAGTCACAATGTTCAAGACGTCTATTATTTTTGAATTATGAACCAAAGCGAGATCATGCCGTATTAGCATTTTATTAGTCATTATTTTAATTAGTTTATTATTTTTTAGTCAAAAATCCTTTCTCTACAATGGAGACGAGAGCTGGAGATTCAGAAATGATCAAAAAAACAATTAGATAGATGAAAGAAGAGGATGAAAGTAAGGACAGAGAGAAAAAGGAATATAAACATAATTAGGAAAATGTGATATAAAACATAAGACATTAAAAATATATTGTAAATAAATCGAGGATCAAACAACAAGAACAGAGATAAAAAAAAACAAAAGGTTTAAAATGACAGCATAGACATTCAAAAAGAAATCAAACGACAACAGAACTGGAGAATTGAAAAATTAAAAGAGATAAGAAAATGAGTGAAACAGGATAGAAAACAAAAATGAAACACTAAAAAACAAGAGATGGAGAAACTGAGAAACATTTTCAAGAGTCTTAGAAGAGAGAATATGAAGAAAAGGAAAATTTAAAGACAAGTCGGATGAAAAGCTCCCGTCAAACCCAAACAAGATGAGATTTCTACAATAGGACAGCTTTCAGAGTTTAATAAAGGACTACAAAACATAATGTTTCATTGTTATTTATTAAGCCAACCTATCAGAAGTGTTGCAATCCATTGAAAAATCAAGTATCCAGGGAAATCAAGAGGATTTAATGCATATACATATGTTCACTGCACTGTATCATCTGTTGATAGCACTCTTTTATTTGTAACCTTTATTATTTCTTAAAGCAGGTGAGATCAATCATCCTGATGTTTACTAAATAAAAAGATTAATGAAATTAAAAAAGGTCACAAACCAGTGTATAATGAAGTACATCTGAATCATAGAAACAATATTTCGATATGTAAATAAATAGACAATTTTCTATGCAAAAGTAATTTTACAATCTCAAGAAATATTAACCTTTCAAAGCATGTTAATTTGATATTTTTAAGGGTGATATAGACAGTTTACTGTACAGAGGCCATGAAAATATCCTCTCCCCTCTGTACAACATGCATCCAAAATACATTTTCATCAAAAGGTTCTTCATTTTCATTCCTAACCCCATATATGTGGCATTCATAAATCTAGTGTAATTTTTATTCAAAATACTATCAAGTGCACAAAACTATCCAATATTGGCCCGTCACGATTCACTTGTATGCAAACAATTATTCTTTTGCTTTTGCCAGAACGCATTTGTAGCAAAAAGTAAAGTTTACCCCCCCCTTAACTTACACACCAGCACCAACTTTCAGAACGCATAATCACAAGTAAAGTACATACTGTACATCACGGCTGATACAGCCCTGCACCCAGCTATGATCAACACCTCAATTCTGTGACAGTAACAGTCCCAATACAGAAGCCATAAATTCAATCAGTCATTATCAGAGTCTTTAGGAGGCAGAAATGTCAAGGAATCATGAAAATCGTGTCCATATGGCCGGAGTCTGTAGACACCGTACATCAAAACATGGATTTGGCTCGGATTCATGTCAGCAAACGTGATGGCCATGTCAGAACAACAGGCCTCCACGACGTCAGCTGGGTTTTGGCCCATGCTGTCAGAAATCAAGGAGCTGACGCTCTTCTTGTTAAAAAGCCCTTTGCCTTGCGCATCCTCTCCGTTTTCAGCAAACACCCCCCTGTATTTCAGACAGGTGGCGAGCTGCTTTTCTTCAGGCGTCTTCCACAAGGCATGTCCTCGCTCTGGGCATTTGTCCTCATCTTTGAACACCTCTATCAGCCGCCGCATTGTTTCATAGCTCAGCACGATCCCGCTGTCATACTCCACATAATCCAGCTCTCCGGACTTTTCCGTGTGGCCAATGTAAAACGGCTGGCTTGGATCTTTATCCAACACCAAATACTTGAGGTTCTCTATAATTGCGAACGTGGTGGGCCGGGCCACGAAGAACCAGCGCAGGTCTCCAGCATTCTCGTAGGCGTGTTTGATGGCTTTGCGTAACCTAGCCCACTCATCCTTCTCCTGTAGGTCAACCGCATCTAAAGCTTTGGACGATTCGGATGTGTAGAACACAGATTTGTCGCAGTGTTTGCTCCAAGTGTCGTTGGCTGTCGCCCAGTGGACCAGGAGCTTTGGAGTGACCATGATGAGACAGTACACTTGAACCTGATGGACCAAGTCAGACATCTGAGACTCTGATAACTTCTGTAGCTCATCTTTGCTAACAGGTTTCAGATGATGGTGGAGATGCTCATGACCTACTGGATGGGTTCCTGAATTAAAGGTCTCAAAGAAAGACATTACCAGGCAGAATATGCCCCCTAGGATCATGCCTTTCATAAATGAACCGCCCTCAGACATCATGCTCGACCGTAACCCTGTAATAGATCAAAATAAGAATAAAGATCATGATTAAAACAAAACTGCAATGGCAGTTCGTGCTCTAAACGACATTTGTTCAACAACAAAAATGCTATAGAGAATATGAGATACGACGTGCATTGCGATAATAACTTTATATATGTGTTCCTGGTGACAATACAAAGCTATTTTACAAAGCAGCTAGTCAGATTTGCTGTATACTTCTACCTCAGAAAGAGAAAATTTAACTATTGGCTACATTTGACTGCAAGAACCTATTAAACAGTTGACCAAAACTATACAATCCAATAAATGTGTTATAAAAAGTTATAATCTGATACCTTTTAATAACGCAGAATACTGCTCGGATTTAGACGCTACACCGTCGCATTCAGTTCCGTACACACAACCGGAAAACAGCAAAAAATGTAGTATCTGTTCTGGAGTCAGTTTTACCTGCCTTCCATCTAATTCATTTGGACGGAATAAGGTAAGAAAGCTGGTTGCAGTCCAGCATTAGTACTGACTTCTAGAACACGGATGTTTAGGCGGAAGTTGAATTCACGCGAAAGGCACTGTGGGAAATGTTGTTCGTTTGTGTTTTCTCGCTGTGATGAAGACGATGATAAAAACTACAAAAACCTCGATTTCCTCTGAATAGGCAAAGGCGGAAATGATTTTTGTGCTTTAAAAGTTTTACAGATTGAATAACAACTTTTATGTTAATAAACAAAATATATATTTACAAAAAATACGTATCTACAAAAAAATTCTGAAAGATAAAAGGAGAGGAAGAATGACAAAAAAACCAAGGTATGATAAAATCAAGTAAATAACTAAACGTTTCACATTTTTCCTGCTTTCAAGTAACTAATTGTCGAAAGAATAAATTCAATTATTCGCCTAATTGAAAAATAAAAACAGACAAATAAATAAAATATTTGTTTACGTTGTCTACACTTGTAGTTAAATGTTAAATAATAGCCTACATTAATAAAAGACTTTTCAAATTGAAAAATAAAATGTAATTCATGTAATATTTAATATATAACAATAAAAAATTCTTAACCACCTTTTTAAACCGCAATTTTTAAATTGCATTCTATGAAACACGTTTCTTAATCTATTTGTCAAATCACATTTCTTCATTGTTTTGTCCTTTGTAAGAAAAGTTATTCTTGATCAAAATTTTGAAGTGTTGAAATCAAAACCTCAGTTTACTAACAGAATTACTCTATAATGTAATGGGGTCTATTTTCCCCCAATAAAATGAAAATGGTTGGGCTAATGTTTATGGAGCCACTGGAAAATGAAGCTATGAGAACACAGAGATACTTTATTAATACAAACATTTATTTCTATATTAATGATACGCAGCTCATTACCCATAAGAACCCGGACCAATTTCTCCTTATAGGAAAATTGTGAGGCTTAATACAACAAACCAAATGGACCACTTATAACATGTTTCTGCAGTTGTTTTTGAAATTCAACCCCTCCTTGTGAAAGATCTGTAATGCTACACATTGGGCGTTTATGATAAATTTTTCATGTTACATATATGTTACATTGGGCGTTTATTTCTCAATTGAAAAAAAATGCATTTTATATTTTTTTGCTAAATAAATTTTTTTTTTCTGTTTATTTCCTTTTCCACAACATATATCAAAATTATTATATTTCTGGGAAGATAAAACCTTTTTCAGAAGAAATACAGTTTTCGTATTTTATTTGCTTTGCCACAACATATTTCAAAACCACATAACTGTGACCATTAAGTTTTATAACAACTATGTATAATTTTACCTTTTCAGGTGTATGGTTTAACCAGAAATACATTTTTAGATTTTTTTTTCACAACTCGAAAATGTGCGAACTGAATAAAAATAAACAACTACCTCACACTGGAGGTCAACATGTTAAACGTGCACGTAGATTTGTTAAAATATGCTTTGAAATGAGCAGCAGAAAATATATAACACTAAAATAATTGAATCAGCTAAATTAATTGAACAGCTCATTACCATTTTTCTTAAAGGGATAGTTCACCCAAAAATAAAATGTTGATGTTTATCTGCTTACCGCAAGGGCATCCAAGATGTAGGTGACTTTGTTTCTTCAGTAGAACACAAACAAAGATTTTTAACTCAAACCGTTGCAGTCTGTCAGTCATATAATGGCAGTCAATGGGACTCACGGCTTTGAGAGAGAGAAAAAAACATACACAGACAAAACCAAATTAAAAGATATAAATACTGTTCAGTTTCTTGCACAGACCGATCGTTTCATGTCTTTAGACCTCAGTGTATCGTCACGAGCCGCAGGGTTTAACTTGGTTTTGTATGTGTATGGTTTTTTCTCTCTCTCAAAGCCGTGAGTCCCATTGACTGCCATTATATGACTGACAGACTGCAACGGTTTGAGTTAAAAATCTTTGTTTGTGTTCTACTGAAGAAACAAAGTCACCTACATCTTGGATGCCCTTGCGGTAAGCAGATAAACATCAACATTTCATTTTTGGGTGAACTATCCCTTTAATGTGACAAATATGTCAAGGTTAATAGCCCGATGAATAATCTATGATATGTTATTAAAATATTAGAATTGTTGCATGGGTTGAAACATACCTTTAGTAACAAAAACAAGCGTTTTAAAAATTGCTGACACTGCAACATGTGCTAACCAAATGCTTGTACAAAATTCACACATCGTCACATGACTGAACCTGGGTGTCACTTAGGGACTTCCTGAGTTGAAAGTGTGGGATAATGCTTTAAAAAGACCTTTCCAGATAATCATCAGTGTTTGTGACATCTGCGAAAAGAAGCTTTTTGGAACCAGATGGTGAAGTTACAGAATCTACCAGCAGAGGCCAGGCCGAGGGGTCAAGAAGATTTGATTGGTTAGCATGACTCCTGCATTAGCCCCTAATAGCAGATGCCAATAATATCTACACCATCTGGTTCAAAATAAACATCTGTCTCCACTGACAGTCTTTGAAAATGAGCCATGAGTTCTGACAAAATATTTTTCTGCTTGCCTTCTTTGTTCAAGGTAGTGGGCTTGTGTAATTTGCATAGAAAACACAAGTCTGCCACTTGCTTGTTAATACATTAGTCTGTTCTTGTATTTTCCTTGTATTATACCAACCCTGTCACCTCTTCTTGTTTTTTGTTTTTATAAAGACAGAGTCTTTCTCTCGCATGTTAATTAATAGCATTCTTATTTATAGAAATAATCTTTGCTATAGCTCATACAGTATTTCCTGCCCGCTGTCCCTAATGAACTCCTACTCATAAACTGGCTGAACTCCATCTCTCACAAACTAAGTTTTAATGCTGAATATGCACTTAGCGCATTTTACATTTTTACAAAATCACACAAGCAATACAAAGGCTTTCTTTTTTGCGCAAGATCATTAGAGATCAAATACTCATGCAGTAATATACAACCAATTAAATCATCTTTCGTTTCTCACCTTCCATTTAATTTCCTGAATACCTGTAATTCCTTCTTTGAAGGAAGAGAGAAAAATTAAATGCTGTTTTATAGGAAGCACACTATTAAACAACATTTTTAGCACAATCTTACACAGGACAATAAATATACATACATTAGACCCAGTAAACATATATAACATGTTAAATAACAATGTAAAAATCAAATAGCCAATGCAATAATAATGGCTGGAATAGGCCTAAAATCGAAAAGACTTGAATGAAGTATCCTGAAAATACCAAAAAGGCTCAAAAGTAACAATATTTCACTCTGAATGATTGCCTTAATGATGGGTTGGATATTATTATTAGAAGACTAAATTCCTTTGTTCCCTGTACAGTGAGACACTGGCCCTTTAAGAAGAGACATTTCAATCTAGGCGTGTTTCCTGCTCCCGAAGAGATTCCAGCCCTGCTTGCATCCTACGACACGGAATTGGAGGAAAGATTATCTGACACATTACTCAAATAATTGCTGTATAATCGGCATAGATCACAAAAGGCTTTACGCACATTGATTTTTTATCCTTTTAAGCGAAAAGGGAGGAGAATCCTCTCGGGATAGACGCTTTTAACCAAGCTAACCAATGCCAGTCGGTCAAGGTCCACTCTCTCTCCAGATGTGCGTTTAGCTTGTATACACCTTTATTTCAGGTCAGCCTCGCTTTCTCACTCGAAATCTGTGCACGTTTCGAAGGTAATCACTTTCAGATTGTGGCAGTATGGGAAATCTTCGCTTTTGGATCAGGATTTTGCTTTTTGGCATTTGATTGGGACTTTAACCATGGATTAAGTACAGAAGAGCAGATATGTAGAGCGACAGACTGATGATTTTAAGAAACACTGAAGATCCGTGAGGAAGCACGGGAAGAATCCGACAAACAAATCGTGCACGTGAAGGAAGACGCTCCTGTATTTTTTATTTTTTGTCGCTGATAATAACACTTTCATCGTTCGTTAGTCTCAGGTTAATCATTTAGTGGACACGGTTGTGGTTTATTTCAGGTTAAGTTGACAAAAGACAATCTGCTTGTATCTTCGCTACCATGTCGGCGCTGATGATAACGCGGAAGGTTACTCGAAAATGGGAGAAATTACCTGGGAAAAACACCTTCTGCTGCGATGGACGGGTTATGATGGCTCGGCAGAAAGGAGTATTTTACCTGACCCTATTTCTCATCATTGGAACCTGCTCTCTGTTCTTCGCCTTTGAGTAAGTGCATGCCATTGGTGATTATTAGACGCTAGAGACCCGAGCTGCGATGTCAGTGTGCACAGCTTCGTTACAGTGAGGGGTTTGCATTGTAGATGGCCTTCGTTTAATGCCATTGCATGAATGAAATATTATCTTATAAGCAGTCAAAACATATTACAGCCACATGGCAACAAATGAAACGATAAAAAGTGTGTGAAATATTGAGGACCGAAGCGCTGAATTTGGTTACTGTACGCCATGCCAGCGTTTTCATATGAAAGTAGAAATGTTCGATTCGTGAATTAATTAGTCAGATCTTATCAATTAATTGTTTGGAGCGGTTCACAAATCCGGTCTGAACGATTCGTTTGCGAATTGAATCGCTCTCAGCAGTTCTTGAGTCGAGTATTTAAACCGAGAAAACACTTACTTAATATTCGTGTATGTGGCAAAACATTTATACTAAATTTAACAAATAGTCTCTTCGAAATGTGTTTACAATTTGATCGAATGGCAGTTTTAGCACACATGCAATCCACTGTTTTAAGTAACATTTCATTAACACGTGCCAAAATATGTAAATAAATTGTTTTGTGGAAATGAAACTTAAATTTAGATTCTAAATTGATAATAAAAAAACTGAACTGGGCAACAATAAACAACCTTATTAACAAAACCTAATAAACGGGTGTCTTTTGGCACATGGCTTTGAACCGATTCATTGAAGCGAACTGTTCAAATGAATCAATTGCGGGAATGAGTCAGATTTTCCATCACTATATGACAGTCATAATTAAGTGGTGATGACATATGACAAACACATTCTCCAGAAGAACAGGAACAACTAAGATATCCAGAAGACCAACTTTTTTTTTTTTTTTTTTTGTGGGGTGGGGCCATCTAAGACAGTAAGGTTTTATTAAGGAGAGCTATAAACTATAGAGCTTTAAACCTGTAGATCACCCAACATGCACCTAAAACAACTTGGTAACCTACTAAATATATATGATACAATTATATTAAGATTAGTGGCAGATTTTTGAACCGTGTGAGATCATTGGCCTGTTGATTGATGGGAATGAGCTGTGTCTTTTTCGTTATTGAAACATGTTTTCACAATAGCAGATTGCTGTCCATGTTGATAAAGCTGGGTGGATATGAGCTCCCTTGTGTGGACTATGACATCGGTGTTTCCTGAGACTTGAGTATTGTGCCCTGCCCATATCAAGGATCCTCCGTTAGGCCTGTTCGTCAGCGAAAGGAAACGATTCCCTGTCCCTAGTCAGAAACACTCAGTCATGTGTGGAGCTGCTGGCTCCTGTAGGGTTTCACTGTACGCCATGTTCATATCGCTGTCACTGATAATTGTCCTCTTGAGACAGACATATTAGGATAGAGACTGGGCTAAGTGCAAAAGTGCGATTCCAAATTGTTTATTACATGACAAGCTAATAGATGAACTGGGATTTATTTATTTGCATTTACTATTTCAATTTGTACCTACACAAACATTGTTTGTATCCACACTTCTTTATGGACTGAATTTGTCATTGGGTTTGAAACCATTTGAAGAGTGTATGAATATTTAGTTTATTATATATGTAATATATTATATAATTTTTTTGTCAAACAGTCTCTTTCTAAGAATGTTTTTAGCTCTTGATAAAATTCTGGCTGTGTAATTATTAAAAATCACCCAAGGTTATTCATATATAATGTATATATTCATTTATTCATATGAGATTTCAGAAGAGACACAGTGTTTATGGAAACACATTGCTTCCAGCTATTTTGAATGTACAGGGAATTATTTTTTGAGTATTGCTGCATGTTCACACTATTGTGTTCTGATACATCTCTCTGTCCATGGGGCCAGTGTCTGGGCAGTTTATTCCTCTGCAGGCACAAGACTGATCAGCAGGGCTGGATTGTGCACAGTTCTTTCTAAAGATTTTTGTCTTCTAAGAGAATGCATCCCACCTCCCTTTCCATTCTCCTAATGTGTTTTTGTTTGCTGAAAATCTCTGCACATATATTTTAATATCTGGCTGTTAGTGTGCACAAGATTATGCAAGTTGCATCGCATTCATGTTTGTACTGTTTTTGGATATCAGATATAGAATAGTGAGTTGGCTGTGTGGGCTAGAAATTTTGTGAAATATCTGCTGTGTGTGTGTGTGTCAAAGTAGACCGTAAAAAATAGTGCTGACCCTGCATTCACTTTAGCCAAGGGTTTGTCGATCCACCATTGGCTGATAGGAAGAACCACTTGCTATTGGCCTGATATCTTCAACTTAAAGGTGAAGTGTGGAATTCAAGGTAAATAAAAGAAGGTTATATTAGTAGCATATTATTTTTAAATTCTACAGTAGTATTTATTAATATATCGAATTAGCATTTATTGTTAATTTTTAGAATGAAATCTTATTTTCTCGATTTGTTGCCAAGGCAACATCTCTAATTTTTGTATTTAAAAAAAAATTTAATTTCTTTAACAATAACAACACGGTAAAATCTAATATCCCAGCATAATATGCAGAACAACTACAACTAAGCCATTTGTAGAGTGTAATACTGTGACACTATCAAAACAGCATTGTCAACCAATGCCAGACAAAGTGTTCAGAAAACCTATAGTTCAAAACCCTTTTTGCAGTTCTGTTTGGTATGTTAGTGATGCAGACCTACAACCTTCACCTTTATAATACTTCATCTTCTTACTAAAATGGTTCTACAGCAGTGAAACTGTTACATAGCTGCACTTTATGTGTTGACAGTCACCAGATTCTGTTGATTGTGTTCACCCACTCATTCTTTCACTTTAAAAGTTCATGGATCAGGTTTCACTCTGCCTTTGTCCTGTAAGCTTGTTTTATGGAATTGTTGCTCAGCAGTTGAATGTCTATACATTTTATGTTTATCATTAAGTGGATAGTTACTTGCGTTATTATTGCTGAGGAAGTGTCTAGTGTATGACTTCGTGTTTGTGGTCAGTGTCACAATCTGTGTGAGAGGGCTGCCGTCTGTTTCTGTACCTCTGCAGGGTTCGTGATAAAAGAAAGGCGACTGTTTATTATTTTGGATATTTTTTTTGTCTTTATGCATTGAGAGTGCAAAGCTGGAGCTGTGGGGGAGTTGTCTCCATGAGGGATAAGGATACCACTTTTTTTTGGCAGTAATGCATAATTCATTTGCTTCGTGATTCGCTTGCTCTTAAATTGGCAAACTCTTTATGAAGAATTAATAGAGGCTGTGCAAGTAATTTTCAGGCATGGCAACGTCCCGGCATTACAACTTATATCAGTGTGACACAGCTGAAATATCCTTTTGTATGTTATCAGTACATATTTGTACTTTATACTTTACATTACCTACACCCGTATTGTACTTTAAGCTTTTATGAGAGTCCTTTATCAGAAAGAATAGCTGCTGATGTCACACCCGGATGCAAGATCGCAGGTTATTTGTTTGCTTACTAATATTTCCTTACTTTATTGTTAGCGCTGTTGCATACCAATTTAATATCATCATCATCATCATCATCAAATTTTGCAATGCAAAATTCAAATGAAGAGGTGATTATTTGCATGTTGAATGTTTTTCTTTGGAACTGCAGGACTATTCATTCCTTAACAGTTTGACCTACTTTTTGGTTTTGATACATCAACATGTGTTTCCATGCTTGGAAGTGTAACAAGTAGAAAACCTTTCTCTCAGTATTTGGTGAATCTGTTATAAAAGCTCGTTTCTGCATCAGAATCAAAACTAAAATAGGTAATTATGTGATAAAGTTTAAAATAAAGAATATAGTCACATTGTTAGATATGAAGGACACTATTCTATTAATTGTAATATGTGGCTTGTAAGGCCTGTTCACACCAAGGACGATAGCTATAAAGATAACGATAAAGGTATAGTTCTAAAAACTGTTCTTAAGATTAAAGAATTGCAGAGTCCACACTACAGCTATAACGATAAAGGCAAAGAGAAACAATATTGTCATTTTCAGAATGATTTTTTGCAAAGACATTGACATTCAATCAGAGTCAATCCTGCTGTCACAAGCTTGAGAATTTAAAGCATCAGACGAGCGTGCACTTATAATAAACACAATATTGTCCACTGGTGTGGACGCTGTCATTATCTTTTATAGTTATTTTTCTTTGTGTGAACGAGGCTTAAGAGTATCAGATTTTTACCCAGCATGTATATACAGTACCATTCAAAAGCTTGGTTTAGTTAGCACTTTTTCAGACTTTCATGCTCACCAAGGCTGCATTTCTTTGATCAAAAAACTGTGATTTTGTGAAATATTATTACAATTTAAAATAGCTGTTTTCTATTTTTAATACATTTTAGAATGTAACTTATTCCTGTGATGACAGCTGGATTTCAGCATCATTACAGTCTTCAGTATCACATGATCCTTCAGAAATCATTCTGATATGCTGATTTAGTGCTCAATAAACATTTCTTATTACTATAAATGTTGAAAACCTTTTTTTTTTCTCCTTGAAGGCTGTGGAAACAAAGATGAATTTATTTCAGGATTCTTTGATGAATATAAAGTTCAAAAGAACACCTTTTTTAAATAGAAATCTTTTGCATCATTATCCCCCGGTTTCACAGACAAGGCTTAAGCCTAGTCCTAGACTAAAATGTCTAAAAGTCTGCGCTGTTTCAGCTGAAATAAACTTGCACTGACTGATCTTAAAATATATCAGTGCCTTTGTTTTGTTTCAAGATGCATCCCAGTAATGTTTTTTTTTTTTTTTCAAGCATTTTTATAAAAATTACTTAAATGTCCTAATTGAACTATGGCCTAATCCTGGTTTAGTCTAAGCCCTGTCTGTGAAACCGGGCCTATAAATATTACTGTTGTTTTATCAATTTAATGCATCTTTTCTGAATACATTTCTTCATTTCTTAAATCTTATTGCAAATGTTTAAATGGTAGTGTATGAATGTGAGAGCTCATTGCACATCAACACTGTATTCAGCATCAGTGACTGTGTAATATTATATAAAATATATAAAATTGTCTTCAGGTTTGAGTAAACCAGGTTGTCACAATGAGTCTATATGTTGTTTTTAACCATCATCTGTGGTTTTTCTCCACTCATTGTCCTTTCCGGTGGCGTGCCGGATGTTTCCACCGAGCACTATCAGTAACGATAATTGTCAGGCCTCCCTGCCCCCACCAGTCTCCACCTAGAGACCAGCCAGACCAGTGAAGGAGCTCTATTGATTTTACGAACACACAGCTAAGCCTTTTCATAGCCAGCCATAAAACTCTGCTGTTGTGCTTCATGTTGTCTTAACTGTGGAAAACAGTCCTTTTCACCATGTTCTCTGTGGAACAGAGTGCAGATAATTCACTAAGGACAAGCTGTGAAGGCAAACACAAGGGTGGAGATGCTGTAACACAGTGACGGAAGTGGCTTTGTATGCATGTGCATGATTTGAACGAATTATTTAATTATACTAATGCCAGAATTCACAAAAAAGTGTCTTTGCAAAACATTTCATGTCTTCTGCTGAATTCCCCCCCATTTTGTTCACTGTAAGTCAACATGAAATCAAAACTGACCCTGTGTCTCTGGTCCTGTTGTGAATAATTCATTTGGTAGGTTATTCCAGACAACCCCCCCCCACCCCACCCATTTTTTATTTGTAAGCTTTAATCAGAGTGAAATAAATGAACACTGTTAATGATTGATGATGTTAATCAAATGGCTGTTGTTTAGGCACCGTTTTAGCAAACTGTCATTCAGTCTGGCTCCACTGTGGTTATGCCTTTTTTTTTTTTTTGTGATCCAGTTGATTACCACTCTACATTTTTTGCAGCTGAATATCTTGTTCCAGAACTGTCACGTTACGGAAGTCAAATGGAAATTGGTAAAGTGTTGATTATGCATACTGAGGCACAATACGTTTTTGTATTTTCATGTTGTTCTATGGACAAAATTCATTGCTAATTATGGTGGTTCAATAACCTTGTGCATCAGTAGTGGCGATAACAGTATTTGTACTTTTATATTGGAGCTGCTTATCTCATGTATTGATTATGGTGAGAGAGGTCACATCCAGCATTGCATGATGGTAATGTCCGGGAAGCTTAGGGCTGTGATAAGAACTGATGATGGAGCAGATCCAGAATGCTTAAGTCATTAGCTGATACAACACACACACACACACACAAGCGGTTCTCCTCAGTTTTCCTCCGCTTTGCCCCAGCACAGCTTTCATGATAATAAATGGATTTCCCTGCAGCATTCTACTCATGATCTGGGCAGTGGAAAGTTTTATCGACCGGCTCTGCTCTGAATTTTTTTCCCTCCTCTTTATGTCTTCCAGTCTTATAGTTTAAAATGGATCAAACTAATCTGTCCCGTTCCACAGGTAGAGTTCTAGTGTATTGATGCCTCTGGTATGCTGACACACCAGTGTGTCAAACAGCTGAACTTGCACTATGTAGTCTGACTAGAAATGATCTTTCTGTTGCTAATACTTCTTACAGCTGCAATCTGTTGTTCTGTGTGCTGGACCTGAAGCAGTGAATGTGACGTGTGAGGTGACAAACCCACACTCCAGTATGGACTGGTTCAACCAGTGTTCTAGGATTGGTTTTACACGTTATAGTTTGTATAAAACTCTACATGCATTTTGTGTGTTATTAGAAGCACCTCTTAAATCTTAATTCCCCAAAAGTAGGTCTAGTCAAGTTCAGTTTGTAAATCTGTTTGTATTAATGGTGCATCAAATTACAAGGTGTGTCGAGGAGAAATGCTCTACTAAGCTATTGGATGTGCTTTTGTTTTTTTTTGCCTTGCAGAATGTAGAGTAAAACTAAATATAAGTCTCTTACACTTGTGACAAATAGAAAATATTACAAAAATATTCTAAATGTGTAAGACCTATTATTTGGAAAACATGCACTGATTTTTGTTTGTACTGTTGGAAGTATTTTTAGATGTATGCAGGATCATATAACAGACCCCTGGAGTCCCTAGAAGTGTTGTTATTGTTAAATATAACAGTGAAAAATTGCTTTCGGTAATTGAAATAAACCTGAAGAAAAATATAACATAACTTAAATACACACACACACACACACACACACACACACACACACACATACATATATATATATATATATATATATATATATATATATATATATATATATATATATATATATATATATATATATATATATATATATATATATATATATATATATATATTTATATATATAACATATGATTAGAAAATTATAATTGTTTTAGTATTAAACTTAGTAGTACTACAATTTATTATTTAGTGCTAAAATTACAAAAAGATAAATAAAAATAAATTAAAGCTGGAAATAAATTTGACAAAAACAAAATAGTTGAAGTTTTAAAAAAGTAATAATAATGACAAGTCAGTAAAATTTTAAAAACATCATTAATAAATAGTACATAAATAATACTGGTCCCCCAACTCCAGTTGCATGTAAACATCCACCCAAAATACCATAGTGGCAACTTTTGTATAAGCAAGCACCCCTTACATTTTTATTACAAAATCTAGTTCTACATCTATATATAATATTGTGTTATTAGGACTTGTCATGTGTGTCTCTCTCTCTCTCTCTCTCTCTCTCTCTCTCTCTCTCTCTCTCTCTCTCTCTCTCTCTCTCTCTCTCTCTCTCTCTCGTAGTTATAGTGTTGTAAAGATGTCCTTTGCACATGTAGAAGGCTAAATGTAGCAAATTTCCCCCTGAGAGTGGATGCACTGTGCCTGCGATGAGCTGAACCATTATGGTGATGTATTAGCCATACATTATAGCAGGTCTACATTGCAGGAGAGAGTGGTGGAGGAGAGCCAGGGTGACCCTATTAATAGCTCAATGCAGTGGCCTGTGGAGCCGACCAATCTGCTGTAGGCTGAGCGGAGGGAGGCACTTTTTAAGTCCTCTGCAATTTATGGGAGCAACCAAATTCATTGCTGTATGGCTGTCTGCCTGCAGGATGGAGAAAGCACAGTCATTCATAGTAAACATCCTCCCTGACCGCTTCATTGTTGGGTCTGAAAAGACTTTAGGGAAGTCTTTTTTATGTCTTTAGGGAAGGGCTGAGCCAGATAGATATTACAAACCCACTTCATCAATGACCTCCCCTTTTATTTCAGGGAGAAACTATTGCTTCATCAAAAAGATAACAAAAATGTTTTTGTGTTGAATTTAGTAAAATTGTTGTCAAAAGCCGATTAAAATGTTTCTTTTAAATGCGAGTTCTTTATGTATCCTTTGCCATTTTGCTTTCGTGAAATTAGTCAAAATTTTGGAAGAAAAAAACTCTGTTCTGCTGCATTTATGTGTAATGTGAATTGTGTACATTTTAGCCACTCGCATCAGCAAACAGAATTATTTTATTTTAAATTAAGAATTATTTTACTTTTTACTTTGCAGGGTTATAGTTCTACCCAGCAGAAATGTTTATTATTTTTATTTATTTTTTGCTATAAATAGCACAAAAATTCCACGTTTCGCCTTTAACACTAGATAGAAATATTAGAGAGATTTCTCTTTCATGTTAAATTCTTATGTAACCTCTGTGCTGTTAATTTGATGCTTTCCCTGTCTCATTTGTAATCCTGCTTGTTCACTTGTTCCGTACAGGTGCCCGTACCTGGCAGTGCACCTGTCTCCTGCCATCCCTGTGTTTGCAGTGTTGCTCTTCGTCTTTGTCATAGCCATGCTGCTCCGAACCAGCTTCAGTGACCCAGGGGTGCTGCCACGGGCTCTGCCGGAGGAGGCCAACTTCATTGAGATGGAGATCGGTAAGTGTGAGGGCGACTGAGTTCAGGGAAGGGGATTTGAAGTTTAATTCCATAGTTTGTACCATCAGTGCCACCTGCGGGTGTTTTGACCCAGTGAGGGGAAGAACATAAATAGTCTAGTAAGCGTGTGGCGTAAGTGGGACGCTGTTAGCCCAGACCTGCTGATTAATTTATTGTTTTGTTTTGCGATTTAAAATGGCTGAGAGCGTTGGTCCATGAACCCTGAGTTCATCTGGGAAACATTGTGTTCTTCTTTACTTCAAGCTTGATGGGCTTAATGGTTACCTTGTCCCCTTTTTTTTAATTTTTTCCCTTAAACCCTTTACATAATTTAAAAAATGAATAAAAACACTTCCCAAAACATATTCTATGTTGAATATGCAAAAGTGAGATTTCAGAGGACATGAGCTGCTCTAGGAGAGTTTGAATCTGATCCATGCATTTCCCAATCCCATTCCTGCTTTACTTCACTTTATTTTCCATTAAAGGCAGTAAAGAAGTAAAATAAGCAATAGATATTCTTCACATGACTGGTACACACCCACACAATGCCATATGTCAACTAACTTGTTGAACAGAAACCAGTGTTATGACTATTCAAAGAGAAAACTGTATCTTTTGCAGGGGTGTTTGGCAGAAACTGTTGAGGCTCATTCAGATCCTAAGGCTCATTTGTCTTCTCTTCTCTTCTCTTTTTTTTTTTTTTTTTTTTAAATGGCAAGGATTTTTCTTTGACAAAGTATCTGCTCAAACATTGACTGTTAAATAGTAAAATAAATTGCCTTAGTAGATTGCTTTAGACCTTTGTCTATCCTGATCTACAGTAAGTGAAGTGAACCGAAATGCTCTACGCATTGGCTTCCTTTGCAAAAAAAGAAAAAATACACATTTACCCTGCAGCAAAATATCTATTTTCAGTGGACTGAATACAAAAGAAAAACTGAAAATTCATGTGTAGTTTTTTGCACGCTTGTCCTACTTTGAATATTAGAAAGGTTAACATCACTGCATCTGACTAATTAAACCCAATTAAATTAGATTAACTTGCTGCTCTCATCTTGCTAATTTTGCTTCTAGTGATTCATTTGTGTGGTTGTGGCTCAGTGGGAAATATTGCCTTGTCTAGTTCAGTCACCATCCTGTCACCGTTCCCTGCGCTGATTAAAAGATCTGGGCTACAGTAAAGATGAACTCGTCTCCCTACACTCTCCACCCTCACTTCTCTCCGCTCTTCCTCCCTCGTCTCTACTCCCCTCCCTGGTTTCTCTTTTAAACGAGAGCACCGTTGTTACACATCAGCACCACCGCTGAAGCTCAGACGTGCCTAGGGGCGGTGCAGCATTTGTCATTACTGATGTTCACTAAACCAGGACGTCATTTCTCTTGGCAATTCCCTTGATAAACCACAGTATTCTCTGATGTCATTAAATATCCACTAACCCCTTTCACTGATTTTGTGGACCATGTAGAAATGTTCTATGGTTCTCTCTAATAGGGTTGTGTTATATGCTGGTAGTACAGAATAACATGGTAAAAACGTTTACAGCAGTATATCATCATCATCATAAGGCAGTGTGATGTGAAACATAAAAATTAAAGCATTGAAATCAATGTTCAAATTTAGAAACCTCTCAAAAACCTGCATAAACGGCCCCTAAATCAATGGTTCTTATGCTTTTTGACTGCAAGTTCCCCCAGTGTCCACAACGAACAATGTTCAATAGCCCCATGATTATTTTAGCTGTCTGTGATTTTACTGGATAAGGATAAAGGTATAAAAAAAAAAAAAAAATATATATATATATATATATATATATATATATATATATATATATGCGCTAAAAAGGTATTCATTTTGTAAAGCACGTGGAGTTATAAGATTTTAATTTACATGATTTATCCATGTCTAGAAATCATATCCTTATAGGATACTTTATTTAGGTTTTTCAAGATGAATTAATTGCGATTCGTTTAAATAGTTTGCATATCATATAATCCGTTCAATTTGATAAACAGCCCTATTTTTAAGAGATTTGTCAGAACCTTTTCATTCTGTAACTTGCAGTAATTCGGTCATTTCATTTAAGGGAAATTTTTATCAAATTTCAGCAAGTGTGATATATATTTTTGTTCAATGGGAAGGCATCAGGTGATAGAGAATGCATGTTTGTTATTTATGTAAGTGCGTATAACTTTATATAGTTTAATTACTGCAGGTAAATAAAAAGGAACTAAATGCATTATCAGGTTAACAACAAAAAGATTACTCACAAATGATAGACATTGTATTTGTAAATGTGTTGACAACCCTGATTTCATTTGAAGTCATCAATTACTCAGTGTTGCTTTTTGTTTTATTAAGACTGCTGACATTCAAAAACCAACATTTGGTTATTGACTCAACTGTACCCTCTTAAAAGAGGGCAGTTTTGTTTGACTACTGCAGCTGGGCAGGGCAAAGATTGATTTCTACAAATTTCCTCTGCTCTCTTTCAGCATTCCATCTTTAATACGCTATTTTTAGATGAATGTCTGTGTGGCTGATTAAAAGTGGCTGATGCTGGATCAGATGCAAGTTTGGATTTGCCGTTTTAGCCAACCTAGGCATGTGGATTAAGAGGCAGCTGTGTAGTTCTGCCTCTTGAACGCATGCTAATGCAACCATTTTACCAAGTATAAAAGTACAGAGCTGACAAATGCGAGGAAATTACCTTTTGAAATTTGAGTCTTGTTCTTTGCCTTCAATATTGTCGCTATCCAAACAAATGAAAGTGAGTCATTTTGAAAAAATGCAAATAAAGAAAAGGGAATAGAAAAGATGCTTATTTTTTTCCCTGAATCTCTGGTGAGGAAAAAAAAAATTCTTCTGTGATCATATTTTTGTAAAATGATCACTACACGATTTATTTAACCGTTGTCACTGGCAAACAGTTAACTTTACTGTTCTAGTTCCATCTTCTCACAAAATCAAATCACGATAATATTTAATGTTTGTTTATTTATTTACTGACATATTAAGGGGTATAATGTGCAGTAAGCCTGTCATTATTGCAAAATAAGCCCCTTTAGTGTGATACAAGATCTCTCCACTTCTTGTCATGGTCTTAATCACTGTCAAAGTTTATATTATGATAATGACTGGCTTATCCCTTTCATATAATTTCTTTGAAATCTTGTTTTAATCATTCCGCTTCGACTTTACTTTAGTGCAAAAATCATTATACTTGTCATACCAGCACCATTAATAACTATTTTGTACTTGAGGTTTTGACCTCTTTTCACAGAGCTACACACACTCTCCTGGCTCTGATTTATTGGTGTTTTTTCATGTTTTTTGTCATTGAGTCATGGCACTCGCTGGAGTGGCCTTCAGTGAGTCCTTTATCAGAGGTTGTGCTGTGTGTCATGCACATGGATCTTAATCGACCTGAGCGGCTGCTGGTTGCCATGTTGACTGTTTCTACTCATCTCTTGCAGAAGCAGCCAATGGAAACGTCATGGCCGGACAGCGGCCTCCACCCCGCATCAAGAATGTGCAAATTAACAACCAGATCGTCAAGCTGAAGTACTGCTACACCTGCAAGATCTTCAGACCCCCTCGTGCTTCCCATTGCAGCATCTGCGACAACTGCGTGGGTGAGTGAATGTCCCTAACATTTGGCACTACGAACTACCTCTACCTCAAATTGTGTGGATTGTTAAGAGAAGGAGTGCTGTTTTTAATTTTATTTCTTTTAAGCAGCAAGGATCCGTTGATTTATAATGACAGTAAAAACATTACAAAATATTTATATTTTTCAAATAAATTCTGTTCTTTGAAACTTTCTATTCCCTAAAGAATCCAGAAAAAAAATCCACAAAAATATTAACCAACACAGCTGTTTTAAACATTGGTAATAACAACAAATGTTTTTTGAGAATCAGGTCATCAGATTAGAATGATTTCTGAAGGATCATGTGACGCTGAAGACTGGAGTAATGGCTGATGAAAATTCAGCTTTGCATCACAGGAATAAATTACATTTTAAAATCTATTCATATAGAAAACAATTATTTAATATTATAATTTTTTGGCAATATTACCGTTTTTACTGTTTTAGTTTTGATCAAATAAATATTGTAATACATATTTATGAGACTTATTTTAAAAACAATACATTTTACTTAGAATTTACTATATGTAAACTATATTTACTATATATAAACACAAATTAATTCAACATTAATTAATATTATTATTATTATTATAGGTACTACTAATATTAGGTATCATGAATTAAAAATAAATTAGACAGTTTTACTAGGTATTAGTAAGTCAACGAATGAATTGAACCTTACAAGGCCAAAGTAACTTATAAAAAAATAATGTGCTACAGTTTTTTTTTTTTTATACAGAGTTTTTACAGAGTTGTACTACGTCTACATACAAGAATTCACAACCATTCTTACCTTTGATATAGTTGCACATGTACGTGCCAGTTGATACTCCAGTATAATAGTGAATTGTTAAGAGATGAGTCAGACAGCACACGCACTTAGTAAGATACATATGCTGATATTAGAGAGTTCACTGAGGACTCAGGTTTGCTCTCTTTGCACAGTCATCCTGAACACAGGGCCATTTGTTTGGGCGGCCTGCACCTCTCACACACACACACACACACACAATCAATCTCTGGATTGAGTACCATCTCCCTCTTAGCAGTTAAAAATATATATGCCTGTCTCTGGCCGAAGAGCCACACTTGCCGTTAGAATGTAGAAACTGACTTTCACAAATCTTCATGAGAGTCTTAAGATTCTATGTGTCTTTCCCTCAGACCGGTTTGACCATCATTGTCCCTGGGTCGGAAACTGCGTAGGAAAGAGGAATTACAGATACTTCTACTTGTTCACACTCTCGCTGTCTCTACTTACCATCTACATCTTCGCCTTTGACATCGTCCATGTGGTTCTCCGTGAGTATCGCAGCAAGTAAATGTGTGTGTGAGTGCCTGAGCGTCTTCACTGTTGACATCTAAAATTGGATTGTTTGAAAGAGGAAATTATATTTTCATGTTATCAATAACAATTTAAAATGCACAGACGGTCCAGCGGTTTAATGATCGTAGTTTCTGGGAAAACAAGTGCCTTAAAGCGACACTCAATATGTATGCGAATAGGGTTCTCTCAGGCATGGTTCAGTCAGGGAGTGTTCAGGATATCGGTAGAGTCTCTAAACGCTCTCGTAAATGTCTGCTCTCTTTCCTTCCTTTGATCTTCCTCTTCTCTTTCCTTCCTTCCTCTTCTCACTATAGACAGCTAGAAAGAGAGAAGCAGAATTTACATGAATGCCTGGGCAGTTTGCTCTGAGCCTGTGATCTTAAAGTAAAACACATTAAGACTATCATTCATTTTGAGGTATAATTCCATGATTTGTTTTTTGTTAACATGCACAGATAAATAACACCGATTCTGACTGTAATGATTCCATAGCAATGATAAGCTTTCAGAGAAAACACATAATTACTCCACACCACATCGACACCGGATATGTGTGGCACATCACAACTCAACAAAATTTGATCTCCCTTATTATAACAAAGCTGTCTACACTGCTAGCATATTTAGCAGGTTTCTATTTTTTGACTTTCCAAAGAATATAAATCAGTTCTGACCTTTTCATCATAACCAGCTTGTGTGGTTTGACATCTGGCTTATTCATCTAAATATAATCTAATTCTGACCATGCGTATCTGCGGTCATTGGTCACCCTAAAATCAGTCCGTGCAACATGTGCACTATTATATAAGTCTTCTGAAGCCATACAATTGCTTTGCTTGATGTACAGGTTGACATTTAATTTTAATATTGAACCAATTGTCATCATGTCAAACCTTCACCATAGGCGTCATGTAATTTGAGAGCTTTTGTGTAGGTGAAAATCATCGAGTAATTACATCAATTTTGTTCCGTTTCTCACATAGTTATCGTAAGTCATATAAATCACATAGAGATGGACATTCAAGACTCATTCATATTTATTGAAAGGGCAAGAGAAACCAGTTTATTGAAAATTGAAAGATTCTGTATGGATTTTTATCAGTACTTTTGTTGTTACTTGTATAGTGGTTGCTTCTTATAGTTATTGTAAATGATGTAATGAAGTGATACGTGTTAATATTTCCTTGAATGTAGCCATTGTTGCTGATATGGTGGTAAAACACAAATAAATAAGTCACACAGACTACCCTATGATCCTTTTTATTGTTTTTCTTTTGCCCTTTGAGTTTGACTGCCTGTGGAAATGATGGTTATTAAATGTTCATTTTTGAGTAAACTATTCCTTGCTGAATGCAAACCTAGCTACTATGGTTGAAAAGGTGCTTGTAAACGAACAGTGCAAACTTGTCAGCTCCAGCAGAGTGTGGGTGGATGTGTGAAAATCTTCTGAACATGTACTGATGGGAGAGAGAACGAGAGATGCTGAGATATCTGATGCTGTGAGTTACTGCTTGCATGCATAGATACATGATGTAAATAAATATATCTTGTGTGTTTTATAGGTTCTGTGGACTCAGGATTTTTGAATACCATTAAAGAAACTCCCGGAACATATCCTTTCATCTGGACTATAGAAACGATTCCTGAAGATTTGAAAACAAAATGAGCTCCTCATAAACCTGTCATGCTGTACATGATCGATCACGATAAACACTGTGTTTGTAAACTAGTTCTCTAACATTGCAATAGGCACAAAGCATGTATTTTCTTTTATAAAAACTTTGTATTGCTGAACAAAGAAATATCAAAGTTCAAGCACATTGTTTATGCTGTATGGTAGATATTTTGAGCATGTTGTTTCCTTGACTCGCCATTGCACTGTGTTGGAGGTTCTGGTGTGTTTTTTCACCCTCTGGTCTGTGGTGGGATTGACTGGCTTTCACACCTACTTGATCTTCCTCAACCAGACCACCAATGAGGACGTGAGTCTGTTTCTTACCTGTCTGTTCCAAAGTCTACTTTCGGTTCTTGACTCCTGCTGCTGTCACATGGCTGGAAAGATAAACACATGCCCTAGAGCATTTCAGCACACTAGATCCAGCAGTCACCTTGGCAACAGTGCTGTCTCGGCGATAAGCAAGTACAGAGAACATCTCAACAGGAGTTTTATGTACACTATATACAGTATTTATCGCACTGTTTATGAACAGGGTACACATTGCTGTCCCATCACGCTTTTAAAGTATTAGAGGCACAAATCCCATGTTTTATAGTAACTATTTGTTATGTTAGATAAGCTATTATGTAACGTAATATTAAGCTTGCATGAAAAGAAGCCTTAAATGCTACACATTATAAAAATGAGGATTTTGGCCTCCAGAGAGTTTGACTGTATCCAAAAGATACACATAGTTTGACATTGGTATTTAACTCATTGTAGTAAAAATATTTTTTCTTTAATAAAACCTATTTATAAATTTTTTTTTTTTTGGTTTAAATATAAACTAAGCTATAAACAGAAATAATTTTAATTATTAAAAAAAGCACATGACATTTGTGTCCCAAACTTTGCTATTACCGCATAATCTAGATTTAACAGTTTAAATAATTTAGTCTGAATATAAATCTTACAAACCTGATGCATACTGTAGGCTTTTATTTTAATTTATTTATTTGATTTGAGTTTATTTCATTTTGATGATTTAATGTTTATCTGCTAGAAAATCACAAAAATCAGGATTTATAAACTACATTTAGTTGCAAAAGTCACAGTAATTTAGTAACAGGTTTTACCTTGGGGTTTACCCTATAAAAAATAATAGAAAATGTATCTAAATTTTATTAAAAATAAATAAATAAAAAACTACAATTTTCTTTTAACAAGATTGCAAAAATCCCAAACCCCACAGAAAAATGAATTATAAATAAACGCTGATCAACATTTTCTGAAGGTTAAGCATTTATTGAAAGAAAAGAAAAAAAAAAGTCTAATACGCATGCATATATAGTGCTTAGATTCCCTGCAGCTGTTTTAGTTTATTAAAGCTCTGATTTAGTTTAGCAGAATCTGTAGTTCTGTGGCACGTTCACACTGAGCTCTGATTAATTTAGAATGTTTTTTGCCACATTTGCCCTCTGGCCCTTCTTTTCTTGTTAATGAGGAGTGAAAAATAGTGAGAAGGAAAGATGCAGTTGCTGCAAGTAATATGGTGTGACATGATGGTTGTTCACCTTTGATTTAGTATAAATTGGATTCTGCTTGTAACAGATTTATCAATACCAGCAGACACCGTTATAGCTGCCAGTCAAATTCAGATACAACTTAACATTTTACTGAAACCTAAAACTGGGGTAACATTATTGAGTGGAAAACCACACATGAAACTTAGAAACTTTGGATGATTTTCCCATCCAGATTTGCCTGTGGTGCATACATACATTTCTATCTAGGACCAGATGAAACAGTAAAGGCATGTCTTTTTAAGATGAGGACCCTTGAAGTGCTTGACTAGATCAAATGAAATCCATTGGGATGGAATGGCTAGAATTGAAAAGGCACATTTAAATAAAGGATAACAAATAAGAGATTCTTTTTTATCAAGCTCCCATTTGCACAGATGCTTTATAACATGAAAAGTCAGAGTGCAGTGAAGAGTCCGTAGAGAGTTGGAGGTTGAATCCGATTGTAACAGTCAGTGGCAGGTCTGACATTATGCTGGTGTTGTTTTCAAAATTCTAAGTTTTTCATCTCTACTATGCAGATCAAAGGCTCGTGGTCTGGAAAGAACCGTGTGCAGAACCCATACAGCCATAAGAACATCATCAAGAACTGCTGTGAGGTTCTGTGCGGCCCGACTTACCCCAGGTAGGATCATTACTGTAGTTTTGCTCATAAACTGGGGCGCCACAAA
Organism: Barbus barbus; assembly: GCF_936440315.1. Lineage (NCBI taxonomy): Eukaryota > Metazoa > Chordata > Actinopteri > Cypriniformes > Cyprinidae > Barbus > Barbus barbus. The sequence continues at coordinate 21,380,663 of NC_136761.1, read as the reverse complement.
GTGGTATGTCATTGCATAAGACGACAAAATATGAAAACCTTCACTTTTATCAGTAAGCTCCACCATTTGTTTGCATATGCCACGTGGTTTGATATTTTGTTATTTGCAAGTCAGGAAAATGTCACACCTGATCACAGGGTTATATAACTCTGTCTTTCGCCCTTCTTCTAGTGTGTTGGACAGAAGAGGGATGATGCTGGAAGACTCAACTAGCCCCACTCCCTGTGATGCGTCTGCTGCTTCCACCTTTAAGAGCAGCAACCCTGTTTCACAAACCACAGTAAGACAGCATTTTATGAGTGTTTGAGTGAACGAGTGAGTGTTCATTTGGCTGATATGTTGCTGGCTGCCTTACTGTGCGTTTAGTAGTGAGTCTGCAAGAAAGATCCTAAATCAATTACCCTAAGAGCTGAGAGGGTTAGAAGGCCAGGAAAAAGAACCATGTGGAGTAAATGAATGCATTAGGCGGCTTTAGCTAGATTTGGCTTTCATAGGGCAGATAGTCGTAAAGTGCTGTAGTCTGTACAGCACTGCATGTGCAATATACAGGATCTTGGATATTTATATGTAATTAGTTGTAATTAGTATGCATATACACACACACACACACATGCGCATGCACAAAAGTATGTATGTATGTGTGTATGTGTGTATATATATATATATATATATATATATATGTATATGTATGTGTGTGTGTGTGTGTATGTGTGTGTATATATATATATATATATATATATATATATATATATATATATATATATATATATATATATATATATATATATATATATATATATATATAGCTTAGTGCAAAATTAATTTTACAAGTGTACTGTAATTCTTTTTAATTTTATACTTCTATTTTGCTTAATTGTATTTCACTGTAAAAAATGAGAATTTAATACAATGGTAATATTCCTTAATTTATTTATTTTTTTGTTACTAGTACTAATAATCATAATTAAATTCTAAAAATTATATTCAGTTCTCCAGCACAGAACTTGTCTTCTGTTCTCCCACAGAACCATTTCAACTCCTTTTTCCTTTCAACTAATGTCACACTGAAGCAAATTTTGCATTATCATTAATCATAATTATCAGTATCCTTCTCTCTCTTTTAACAAGACACCTAAGCTTGATGATTTTTGTTAAACAAAACAAAATTGAAATCTTTACAAGTTCCCTCTGGACCCTACTAAATACCCACTGGGTACATGTACCCCTGGTTAGGAATGACAGCACTGACACATTTGCATTCAAGTGAATAACACTCCTTGATCGCTAACGGTGTGTTTGCACTTCCTGCAGAAATCCTCGGCTCCCCTGATTCCCAATGAACATACCCCTGATGAAGGCAAGCCCGGCATTGGTGCAGGCACCCAGAAAAGCACCAGCTCCCCTAAAGAAGAGAAACCCCCCTCGCCAACATCTCCCAATGCTGTCGCCCCTGCAGTCATCAAAGAGTCGGCCCACTAGCTTTGAAAGCCTTCTTCTCCAGACTTCTCTCAACCCTCTGAATGTGCTTACTTAAAGGAACACACACAGAAAAACTCATGACTCGTTTAGAGCAGTGGCCTGTGTTCTCTGATACTCTTTCGCAGAACGGGACCCCCTCTGCCTGGATCCTGCGCTAGCACTCGAGACAAGATCTGGAGGTCTTGAGACTCTCCTGTCTGAATCACAGCATGATGAAACTCACAATGAGGAAAATGGGCAGCCACAGACTGAATCTAATGAGAATGGGCTACCCTGAAGCGTAATGAGGACATTATTTCCCTCGTAAGAGCTCGTGAAATGTTCGGTTGTTTTTTTTTTCTTTTCAGTGTCATTACCTGTTTCTGTATAGACTGCCTCCATTATTCCTAACCGTTTGTGTGCCCTGTAAAACCCATTACTAGCTTCTATAGTAGTTGTGCTAAATGCCTTTTGTATTAGACTTACATGTTTTCAAAGTGTGATAAGGAAAAGTGCTTTAGCCATAAACTTACATTTAGGCCCAACAAAACTGCTTTATTCTAATCATGAGGCCATTTGCTTAGTAAGTCAGTTATAAATGTCATTCAACTCTGTGTCAAAACCGAAAGTTAATTTCAGACTTGATTTTACAATCAGCATGGCTGGTAGAAAGCAGAGGCTGTAAGATGTGTTTGTGTCAGTGAGTAGACTGATCTGCATCAGTAAGAGTGCCTTATCTATGCTCTACCATTACATCTACAGAGGACTCCATAATGCCCTAAATCTACTCATATCTGTAAGTTAATCAATTTCATTTTTATACGATGCTAACGATCTGTCAGAATGCAAAAAAGCCATGGAGTAAATGTACATAATGTAAAAATGACTGAAAAGCTGCAAATTCCTTATAAGTGGAAAACATGCCTGAATTATTAATATTATTTTGATCTTGTCTTATTTAACAAGGTTTTTCCACATCCACCTGACATATGAGCAACCTTTCCTTTTTTTCCTTTTCACTAAGAGTCAGATATTACTACTCAAGGCCAAAGTAAATGAAAGATAAAGTTTAATTTACATCTATAAATCAACTTTCCTGAATCTAGGCATGGAAAAGTCCAGTTTAAGCATGCTTTTGCATTCATTTAAGAAATTGTGCTTGTTTTTCTTTTTCCACTTTTTTTTTTTTTTTTTTGACCACGTTTACGGTAGCAAAGCTTGCCCCAGTGTATAATCGAATACGTATTGTAGTCACTAATTTCACTGTAGTATGTTGAAGGCCACTTGTAAGGGAACACTTTATGGACACGTCTACAGACATCAGGGACCTATGGACTCGTATATTTTTACATGAATTATCATAGCCAGCTGGGGTATTTGTTTCAGAGAAGTAAACGGGCAGTATTGTCATGTGGAAAGTTTAGAAGTGAACTAAGAACTTGATTCGGAACAGCCAGCTTTATAATATTGCCATCTTACAGCAGTTTCAAGTATATAAGCTGGAATATTTGATTAGTTTGATTTATTTCCTTTACTGATGTTGAGGGTAAAAGTCCTCTATTGCAAGAAATGTAGTTCTTCAGAAATCAACAGAATGTGCTTCTATCAGATCATGTTTAATTTATAGCAGATGGGATTTTTTTGAGTACTATGGTATGGACAATTGTGATGATTGTGTGCGTATGTATGGAAGATGTGAGTATTCATTTGCTAGGCTGAAGGTATATGAGAATATGCGCTGCGCTGAATGAATCCCACTTTTATCATGAAGTATGTGTCATACTGATTTACTAAACGAGGCACTACAAAATCAGAAACTTTAATGCAGAGCCAGTGTAATGTATAAGTTTGGAATATTAGCAAAAGATGGTCCGCTCTAGATATTTGGAAACGATGCATAATGTACACATGCCATCACAAATTGAGTTATGTTCACTTTGCTTGGTAATAACACTGTGGTCATGGATATCCTCATACTCTTCACTTTCTACTTTATGAATTTGTGTGTATATGTATATTAATTAAATTATATGGTATTATTACAATCTCTTTGTGGTGTAATTTTCAAAATTGTTTCTTTTTCTTAAAAAACACAAACAAAACTGTGGAAGTACAGACAATAATATAAAAGACAAACGGAAGGTTAAAACGGAATACAATCAAAACAACAATGGCTTTGAAAACATATTATAACAAATATTACCATAAACAGGAACCAAAACAGAAGCGACAGAATAAAACTGAACTATGTGCTTTTCATCTTACATGCCTGACAAAAAAAAAACTACATTTTTGAGTGCACAGTTGTGTTACTCTGTACATTCATTCCGGCAGAAACCGTAGAACAGTAGTAAATAAAATGCTACTTTATAGCTAAAGGTATGATGATGAAACTTCTCAGATATTAGAGAATCACAGTTAGGTCATGCACATCAACGCTTTACCAGAAAAAGATGGCTGAAATATTTAACCTAAGCGGAGTAAAATTCATATTTGGGGTACCAGCGTTCTTCTTATTTTAAGATGTAATAACATAACCGTAGGTTTAATCCATGGAATATCACTTCATGCAGTCACTTCATTTTCAAAATCCTACAACTTTGTTTCAGTTTCCAGATTTTTGGGGTCTTTCTGAACAAATGTCAGAGCGAATAAATGATGGTACCTTCAAGAGCTCTATGTCATCTAAGAAGACCTATTGGCTTCTGTATGGGCTGTGCATTATTAAAAGTATTTTTCTCATGAATTTAATCCAGCATGAGGATATGACATACTCCCCATCAGAGAGGATGACGGAGTTTCAAAGGAGCAGGATCAAAACAACGTTCTGGTGGCTTCACTCTGTTTGGCTCTCAGGACTCTCCACCTTCAGCTCCTCCAGTTGTTCCTGAACTGCATTGAGCTTTGCTTCTGTGTCCGGATCAGTCTCCGGCTCCTCACGTCCGTTTGCCAGGTTCTCTGTGCTCTCGTAACAACCCGAGTCCCGTGGCATTTCAGTCTTTTGCTCCTCTGCATCGGATTCGTCCTCCGCTGGAGAGAAGAAAGGATGTTAGTACATCAAACAGACGGCAAATTATAAATATGTAATGAAAACACAAATAAGAAAAAACAAAAGGCTAGACTCAATGGCTCTTAAGTGGACTTACAGTCATGAAGCAATTCTGTTGCTTTCAGTATCTTCACCCGTTGCTCAGGGTCTGTAATGTTCAGTTCGTTCAGATGGGACTCCTTCAGACCTCTGAAATCCTCCAAACTCTGGAAGCCATGCATGGACAGGAGAGATCCCAGCTCCTGAACAAAACAATAAAATCAATCAGATCAGATTCTGTTGTACTGTGATGTAATGGCCCACATGTTTAAGAGAAAGTAACTTGAGGCTTACAGTTAGGTCTATTCTCTCCAGAACTTCCTCCAAGGTTTGTGGTTTGGGCTTGTTCTTGCGTCCTTGACTCTGGCACCGCTTCCTCTTTGGTGGTGTGTCCTCTTCTGGTAGTATTGTGACGTAGATGAATTTAAAGGAGCCCACTTTGTTGTTGAGTTTACCAGTCCAGGTGCCTACTGGTGGCTTCTCAATAATCTGGATGATATCTCCTTTCTGTGTGTTTTGAAAAATGTCAGTGCACGACATACAATATACATGTTGCACAGTATACACACTCATTTTTTAAAGGATTAGTTACGCCCCAAATTCTGTCATTATTTACTTGTATTACTTTCTTGAAATACAGAACAAGAAATTCTGAATAATATACTGGATGTTATTATTTCACGATTGGGGATTTCAAATTTCAAACTTCAAAACCACTTTAATTATAGCACACAAATTTTATGGACCACTTTTTGATACTTTTACAGGGCTTTTGATGCTTGCAACCATTTGATGCTTAAAGCATCAGGTCAATGGTCATTGTAAAAGAGAAGCAGTACAATTCTTCAAAATTACTCCTTTTGAGTTCCACAAAAAGCAAGGCAATTTTATTTATATAGCACATTTCATACCAGAGTGACTGAAATAAAATACAATTTTAAAAACTTTAACTTATTTTATTTCAGCCAGCTGCCAAGACAAAATTTCTCATTTACATTTAGCTTATCCTTGAAGTACTAAAATAAGTAAAACAATATGGATATGTCTATATAGAGACGTATTAAAAAAAAGGCAAAAACACAACAAAATTATTAAAACTTTAAAGTAAAAATAGAATATATAAAAATAAAAACAAATTAATATTTATAAAAACTATAATAGTGTATCAATGATAAACTATTTTCATACATGATAGTAATTCGGAGTTCTTTACATAAAAAGGATTTAAAAAATACCATATAATCATAACATGCATAAGAAATATAAATAACAATGAAAAGAATCAATATAAATTTATAAAAATGTATTCAAACAAATAAGAAGAATACATAAATAGAACAGTTAATGGTGACAGAATTTTCAACATTGGATTAACCAATCCAAAAACAGCACTTTTTAAAAGGCTGACCTGTAGTTTGAGGGATTCGATGTCATAGGGGCTGGGGGTGAAGTCAGTGTGGACGAGGGCTCTGCCACAGAAGGGCCCTGTGTAGGTGCTGTCCTCCAGTCTCATGCTGTCTCTCTGGCTGAAGCCACTGTCCAGACTCTGCCTGTCAGCACCTGCACATCAGGAAAAAAAATCAATCAGCCTCATGATCTCACTTCAGCTTCATATTGTGCTGGGCTGAGCTGGCTTACATCCAGAGAGCTGGCGTGAGAGAGGGCTGTGTATTGTGTCCTCTGAGCTGTTGGAGCACACAGACATTCTGTTCCCAGCAGAGAGATCTGGCGTCCAGTCACCTGGAGACATGGGAGACATAGAGCCGTCCTCCCCACTTTCATTCTGAAATCAACAAACGTAACGTAATTAAAAGTTCATTTGAATTCATATCCTCATGAATGTCATTGTGACCTATCATTGCGATGCTACTGGAAGCATCCTAAGAGTGCTGACTGTATAAAATTTTCTAATATCATCCACATGGGGGAGACAAATTCAATCTGTTACATTAAGTGCTTGTTTTCTTCTTAGATAGGCTGCTAGTATGTAAGCTTACTTGGCAAAAAAATAATAAAAATTAGAAATCAGAAAAGTTAAATCTGTTACATTAAATTATTTTTTTAGATAGTATGTTAGTTTACTTAGGAAAATAAAAAATAAATAAAATAAACCAAACTGCTAAAATAAAATGAAATAAAATAAATATTTATACCAATATTTTAACCGGATTTAAAATGTAACATTTTACAATAGGGTTCAATTAATTTATATTAATCAATGCATTAGGTATCACTAACTAATCATTTTACAGCATTTATCAATATAGTTTAATGTTAATTTATAAATGCAATTAAATTATATGTGACCCTGGACCACAAAACCAGTCGCAAGTCGCTGGGGTATATTTGCAGCAATAGCCAAAAATACTTGGTATGGGTCAAAATGATCGATTTTTCTTTTATGCCAAAAATCATTAGGATATTAAGTAAAGATCATGTTCCATGAAGATATTTTGTGAAATTCCTACCGTAAATATATTAAAACTTAATTTTTGATTAGTTATATATATTGTTAAGTATTTAATTTAGACAACTTTAAAGGTGATTTTATCAATATTTTTGATTTTTCTTGCACCCTCTGATTCCAGATATTCAAATAGTTGTATCTCGGCTAAATGTTGTCCTATCCTAACAATGGAATGTCTTTTTTTATTCAGTCAATGGAAAGCTTATTTATTTAGCTTTCAGATGATGTATAAATCTCAATTTCAAAAAATTAACCCTTATGACTGGTTTTGCGGTCCAGGGTCACATATTATATATGGAAATTCTAAAACATTTGAATATATTTTATGTAGCAATTAACATTAACCAAGATTAAAAAAGTGTTTATTGTTAGTTCATCATTGACTCTTATTTTACTTTAGACTTCAACTCACCCCCTCCTCCGCAAGGGCTTTCTGTACCATCTTGGAGGTTTTACGGGTCATTGTGCGAGTAATGACATTTCTCCATTTCTTTCCCAGTTTCCCGTTACTTTTCCCTGAATCTTCTGGTGGTGCACCCTCCAGCTGCTGAAAGAAATTTCACAAAAAAATTACTTATTAGTAGGGGTGACCCCGAATAGTCGACGATTAGATGCTTCGATAGGACGAGCCTGATTTGACTCCCAATCTCACAGTCGAATATTCACGGGGTGCCATTTTGGCTCTTTGGGGGTGCTCAAATGTCTGATTTCACATAGTTGTCTGGTTGTCTCCCATTAAGTTAATATAGGCTTATTATGATAATGCAGTAAATAAGAATCTGAAAAGAAAGAAGCTTTAAATCAATATTTTAACGTGCGTGAATAAATCCAACCACACCCCTATAGATTTAAGTTAAGTTTCCCTTTCCATAATCCGTGAATGACAACAGCAAGACTCAAACTGACACAGGCAGAGTTAAAGATTGGATTTGTTCGATAAGTGATTTAAAAAAAAGGCAGCCGGATTATATATTGTGTATTATTTATCTAGCATAAAGTGTAAGTAAAGTGCTTCATTGTACAGTGATTATCAACGCGCGTATAACTATCTTTTAATCAAAACATAAAACATTATTTTTGTATCTGCGAGGTGTCCATTACACATTTTCGCTGTGTGTTAACGTCAGTAATTATGACCGTCTCTTGGTAATGTATTTTGACCACGCCCCCAAACATTTGACTATTAGTCGAATATCGGCAAGATTCAAAAATTCCGATTCGACTATGAAAATTCTTAGTCAGGGACACCCCTTCTCAGTAGCTACTAATTTTGTCCTCTCAACTCATCAAACTTCCTATTGTCTAAAAAGGTCTACAGGCAATGAATAATTGTTGCTATATTGCTGGCTCTCATAGACTTGTTGTCCTGGCTCCATCATTAAGGAAACTGAGACAGACTTCTGTTAGAACTTATTTCCTTGATTTACCTCAAGTAACCTTTGTGTTTTAATTACTGTTTGCAGAACTCTTTGTGTAATGTGCCATGTTATGTTCAGAGGTTTGCTCTGACCAAGCTGAATTAGCACATATTTGTTTGTGACATAACCTCATTATGAGCAGTGTTAGTTTTAAAGCGATGGGCCCCTGTTCTCAGGAGGACTTCCTGTAAAGTCTGTGACCGTCACTACCCACAGTGAGTCAGTGTGACTCCTCCTCTCTGAGCTCTGAGAGAAATGTCACAGGCTCTTCCTTTTAGGACATGTGCTGTTATCAAAGGCACAGACAAAAAAAAAACAAAAAAAAGTACCTGTCGACGTCAAGGGGATTTTACATCTGTCTTTTACATGACCTTTTTTTATACCTCAGCACTTCACTTCAACTCCAGCACAGAAAGCTATTCCACACCATTCAATACTTTCGATATTGAACAGGAAAAAATATATTAATATTTATGAAATTATTAATTTGTTTGTTAAAACAATGTCTTATTTGAAAAATGTATACACATAAAATTTTAAAAATGTTTTTAACAGAAGTCTCTTATGCTCACCAAGGCTGCAATTAGTTAATCAAAAATACAGTAAAAACTTAGTACTGTAAAATATTATTACAATTTAAAAGAACTGTTTTCTATTTGAATATATTTTAAAATATTATTTATTTCTGTGATGGCAAAGCTGAATTTTCAGTCTTCAGTCCTCATTCTAATAATATGCTGATTTGCTGGTCAAATTTATTTATTTTTAAAAAATTATTATCAATATGTTTTTGTATTTTTTTATTATTATCAATATATATTATTAATATGTTGTGGTGCTTAATATTTTTGTGGAAAAAAACGTGATACATTGTTTTCAGGATTCTATAAGGTTTCAAAGGACAGCATTTATTTGAAATCTTTTGTAAAATCATGTCTTTACTGTCACTTTTGATCATTTTTATGGATCCTTGCTGAAAGTATTTCTTAAAAAATATATATCTTGTTGACCCCAAAACTTCTGAACTGCAATGTATATAAATAAAAATGTGCACAAATGCATCAAAAATTGAAAAGTAGACAGAAGGCTAAGCAGGCTCTCTGCTTGGATGGCTCATGAAAGGATGATATCCTGTCTAGATATTTTTAAAACAGTGTGGCTTTCAAATGAAGCAGTTAAGCATCATTCTAGAAGTTTGGTTTAAGGGTAACTGTGACTCGCCTTTTTTTTTTTCTCGACACAACTTCACATTATCCAATATTTTGATAATCATGAGACAGTAGTATGTTGGCGCTTGAGTATGGCAAAGTCACCTTTATAGTCAAAGGCTAGTTCACTAAAACTGAACATTGTGTCATGATTTACTCACCCTCAAGTTGTTCCAAATGTTCCAAAGGAAGATATTTTGAAGAATGTCGGTAACCAAGCAGTTGATGGTATCCATTGACTTCCATAGTATTTTTTCAAATACTTTGGCAGTCAACTGTTTGGTCACCAACATCCTTCAAAATATCTTCTTTTGTGTTCAACAGCTGAAAATAACTCATAGATGTTTTCATTTTCCGGTTAACTATTTCCTGCACGTACCGATTCATCCAGTGTAGCCTCAGAGCTCACTACGGGTGCCGACGGCTTTGGCTTCATGAAGTCTTTGAAGCTGCTGGACCTTTGCAGAGTCAGCTGTAAACATAGAACAGGTTCTCATCACAGACTAATTAAAGTTACCATAAAGTACAGTATTCACATATAGACAGATAGATTATTGCCATGATTCCTGACCCAATGGCCTTATGGTTGAATGCAGAGTCATCCATCATTATGCTGATGAAATTTAATATCTATGCATCATGAACAAATCCAGTTTGCTTTAACTGATAGCTCATGTTATAATGGCCATTAAATGTTATTGCAATTCCACAAGCATATATCCTGATCAATATTTGGAGGCATTATCGGGCTTCTAGAGTAACATTTGAGCTGAAGAATGCACATTATCCTTTCCAGATCCATGGACCAGATGAAATTATAAGCATAGATAACACCTGCTTCATGAGTGGTTTGTAGGGTGGAAAAACCTTTGAACTGTTGTGTGTGTTTGGTGACACTTTGTGAATGTAACTTCTCAATGTAATTGATTACAGCAGTAATAAGAATGTGTCAGTCTAATCTTCCTACTACAAAGAGCTAAAAACAACTTAATTGAGGGCCATTGGACTAAGAGTAAATTATAATTGCATTTAACAGATACATAAAAATTTGGTTTTATTCTGTTATGGCATGGTGGGCCGAATCAAAGGTCATAATGAGTGCTGCATATTACACGCTGCTCATTTCTATTATTAACACTGGTGCAATTAAACTTTAAAAGACACTATGGCAAAGTGTGCGAACCAGAGTAGATTCATTCAAGACTAAGAAACTTTTTTTAATTAATGCTATCATTCAGTGTGGCTTGTGTGGGCTGTTGCGCATCTTTGTTCTAATTTGACGTTTTTCTCTTATCTCAACCTTTCACTGTGCCACTTTACTTTAGCACAGGAAGTGGTATGTCACAGTCAACATGCAGCCAATCCCTGCAGAGCTGTGCACTATCTAGGCAACACATGACATACTGCAATCTGCTAAGCCAACTAAATGCAGGGAGATTGTTCAGCCGGTAAATACTGTTAAAATGACCTGCTGTCAAACTATCATTGCACAAACCTTCTCTATAAATTCCCCCCAACACAGTGACAACATTTTGCATCATCATGAGATGTTGAAATATATTTTTGACAGATCTCGACTGAAAAAGAGATCATGACCAAAGAGGAAACTGCAACATTTGAGATGATGTGGAAAAGTATTTTCATTTGCACCATGGTAATGCATGTCAATTCCATGCAACATCCTGTGCTCTGGATAAGGATATGAGAAAGGCATTGGTTAGACATACAAATAAAAGACGTCAAAATAACCGTAATGCACAACAGCAAGATTTTCAGATCTCTCTTTGCTTGGGTTCCATGCATGTACAAAGCACCTGCAGTTTCACAGAGGAGAAATATCGAAACTGTTGGTTGTTACACGCAAGATGTGAATCAAATGGAAAATAAGAGTAATGCTGTAGAAGCAGTTAACCGCTGATTGAGAAGTGAAGCGGGCTGTGAAGACCTACGTAAATGTCACTTTGAACTGAGGAGCTGCATTTGGAAGCTTTGATGAAGTATGAACTGCTTCAGGATGCGTGGTACGGTCTGCTGTCACTCTACAGGAACTGCTGCACAGCCATGCATTTTACCCAGAACAATCATAGAGTTTCAGTTCTTACAGGTCTGAAGTCAAACAGGACATATTACAATAGGACTATTATTCATGTAGATGAATGAGAACAATCAAAAAATCCTCTCCAAGTACTGTTGATTGAACAGTTAGCAAATAAACCACATTTTCTGGCACAATGCATTTGTTTCATTTACCTTTTGCTTTTTAAACAGCATATTATGTGTGTTTGTGTTCCCTTGAAGACCTCCAGAAGGAAACTTCCATCATTTCTACTCTTGCTTTAATTGTTCAAAACAGGGCCACACATGCAGATTAATACACAAACTCCTACCTTCTTCTTTTGCACCTGGGTCTGCTCCTTTTCAGATGCGTTGGATGGTTTCCGTCGTAACATCTTGATCCAGTAGTGGGTGGGCAATATTCTCCTGAGGACCACGATGATAGCTGTGGCAGTATGACTCTTGGCTGTGCTAAACTAACTGTCGTTCTTACTGCCACGGTGCCACTCACAGAGAGACAAAAGCCACCAGAGGAGGAAGAGGCAGAAGAAAAGTTCTTCTCTGATTGCTGGAGTGGAGAACTAAACGCCTGAGGAAGTCACATGACTAGACAGGAACTTCTTTTTTTAAGAGGTGGTTTTGGTTGAAATGGTTCATATATCAGATAAAAAACAAAAAAACAAAAACAGAGATAAAAAGATTAAAAAAACAACAACAACCCAATTACCCGTTATTTATATATTCAGTGATACATGTTCTCAGCATGAAGATTTGTAATGGAGCTCAGATATGAGCATGAGGAATTATTATTATTTTAACAGAGATAAACAGTGAATGGAGTCTCTGACTCTAAATATTTTGAATATTTGATTAGTTAAATATTCTTATATATGTAAATCAAGTAACTTTTAATTTAATTTACAAAGTCTGTAAGTTATATAAGCTCTGTCTGAAATTGTCTTCTAAAATTAGTATTTTTCTCAGGCTCCTATGTTTATGTTCAGTTATTTCAATTTAATGGCAATGAAAAAAACCTACCTACAGGAGCCTGAGAAAGATGCTCATTTTAGAAGAAAATTTCAAATGGCACTTTTGTATCTGAACTATATATAGGACAGTATAGCAGTGACAGGGGGAAAGGTCCACGAGCTGGGATTTGAACTCGGGACATCCAGAGCGCAACAGCACTACATGTTGGCGCACTGCCCACAAGGCTGTCAGTGCCTTGGAACAACTAATAAATAATAAAAAATACATTTCAAATAAATAATTAAAATATTTCATTTAAATTTAAATATTTGAAGTAATTAAGTCATATTAAAAATCCCTCTCTCTATAATATATCTAATTAAAATAAATAAATAAATAGTACTTATAAGCTTAGAAATATTTCAAATTAACATTGAAAAAAGAAATAAAATAAAATATTTAAAGTAGAACATTTAAAATTGTAATGTTTTAATTAAATATATAATTTAATTAACTGACGTCTTTGTGTGTAAGTTTGCAGCCAGCTGGAACAGACAATAGAGGAAGTTTCTGTATGTGTGAGTTGCCAGAGTTATTTTAATTTTTTTTATCACCATGTGGTAAGATGTCTGACAAAAATGAGCCTGTCATGAGTATGAAATATCTGAGCCAAAGAGGCCGGTGTTTACAGCACATTTAAGCTGCCAGTAACATGTAGTACATAACTTTAGATGAGAACAGTATTTTCTGTTGTACAGCCAGCAGTCAAGCACAGTGGCAACTTTAATGAGGTCATTGTTTTCAAAACCTCCTGTTGCTGCAATTCCTCTTTATGTACGGTCACGCCATGCACAGAGCCTCGGCTAGCAAAGAAACAAATGAAAAATATACAGTATCGCACCCATCAGTCCTATGTTTGTGAAGATAAGGAACAATGCTGAAAGTTGTTTTGAGCTGGAGGAGCCAAACAAAGAGGCGCAGAGAGAGAAAGAGAGAGCGGACGTCTTTGAAACCACACTCACACCTTACTGCGGTTCTGACGGAACTGTTGCCAAGCAACAGCACCTCTGCAGGCATGAGGCCTTCACATGCAGCAGTGCTATTGACAGCAGCTCGCTTCAGGCCTGTGACAATTAAAGGGGAATGTAGAAGCTGCTTCTCAGAAAGCGCTGTTAAGATGTGCTCTGATATCTGTGTGAGAGACAGGACTCGTTTTCAGGGCTGTCATGTTAGTTTCAGTGCCCTAAACCATGCCCAGCTCTAAAAGCAATACACCCATGTGAAACAAACAAGCGGCCATGACACGTTGTGCCAATATTTTACAAAGGAGTGCTCACAAGTCAAAAAAATGGGATTTGTGGATAGCTTGATTTATGTTTTTATATGATTGCTAAGGGTATCTAAATAAAATGATTACATTTTTTTTTTATATGGCATCTGACATATTAATGGTGATAATTGTGAATTTGTGGCAATGATAAAATATAATGACAATGATATATGGCTTTGGCTTAACAGAGAAATACAAACACGAAAATAAAAGGTTATAGTAATGTTAGAAACATTAAAAATCTTCCAGCTGAATAAATGATTGATGACTACAAGATGATTAAATATTTAGCTCTAGCTTTGCTGAAAATGTCAGTTCGGAGTTCAGTGGCTAATATTTGGGGGATTTTGACCATCCATATGTCCATGTCAAACTAAAGCTACAATGGATTTTACCGAGTTGTTCCCTCCACATAAAATCTCATAATCAAAAAATATGTGTGGCTTTTTAAAAAATATATTGCACAGGTAATGCCAGGGGCATCGCTAGTATTACAAAATAAAAACTCTCCAAAAACTCATATATGACCAGTTTTTCTTTAAATTCATATAGCTCTAAAAAGGAAACTCCCTGTTTCCACAGACCAGTTTCAATTCAGATTAATAGTTCACCACCCCAGGGTGAACTCCAACCGTTTTAACTGATGTGTCATTTCAAAATAAAAGTAATCTAAAACGAATATGCTGTTTTGTCTATTGGTTCAGGTTGCAACAGAAATTAAACTCCCTGTTTCCACAGACCACTTTCATATCAGATGGATTGTACAATTAATCCCTGACAATTCAGATTAAAAAGTAAACTCCCTGTTTCCACTCAACATGTGTCAGTAACTAATGTAATATATAACCAGAATGAACATTCACAATATTGTTATCGTGGGCACTTAAAAATACTGTGAACATTATTTCTTACAAATTATTCATATTTGTGGATTGAATTCATTTGATACTTTTTTTTATTATGTTATCAAGTTTGATTGTGGCAGTTAGCTGTATTTATTACTTATATATATTTTTTTACCTAATCAAAATAACCCAACTGTAGTTTGTTTGAGATTAATTGGAATGCACAATGAAAAAACATGCTTTTTGAAATGAGTGAAATTTTTATATATATATATATGTTTCCTTTTTTAGAGCTATCTGAATTTAAAGACAAAATTGGTCATATATAAGTTTTGAGAGGGCTTTTATTTTGTAATGCAACATCAGATCGTCTTGAAACTGGTTGAGTGACACCCTGGGGTGGTGGACTATTAATCTGAATTGAAACTGTTATGTGGAAACAGGGAGTTTCCTTTTTAGAGTTATCCAAAATCACAGGCAGAAAAGGTAGAATATGAGTTTTTAGAGGGCTCTTATTATGTAATGCAACATCAGATCGTCTTGAAACTGGTTGAGTGACACCCTGGGGTAGGGGACTATTAATCTGAATTGAAACTGGTCTGTGGAAACAGGGAGTTTCCTTTTTTAGAGCCATCTCAAATCAAAGACAAAACTGGTTATATATGAGTTTTTGGAGGGCTTTTATTTTGTAATTCAACATCAGATCCTCTTGAAACTGGTTGAGAGACACCCTGGGGCAGTGGATTATTAATATGAATTAAAAGTGGTATGTGGAAACTGTTTTTTTTTGGTGGAGACGGGTTTTTATTTTTATAACTATGTGTATTTACAGATAAAAAATTGTTAAATGCAAGTTGTTTTATTTTGTTATTTAATATTTTAGCAATCAAGTCAATAATATTTTAGCAATCAAATATGTTTTTTCCATCTGCTGTTTAGACCTTGTGATGCCTGATATGCAAATGAATCACTTTTGTTCAAACAGATTTGTAAAAAGGTCTGAAATGATTCGACAGTTCACTCAAGCACTAGGCCGTTTGCAGCAGTTTGGCTCACTGCAATAATGCTTTAAAAGTCAGTTGTTTCTATCTTTTGTTCTAGTGTGTCAGTAGGAAATATCAGTTTACATTTCCAAGCATTAATTTTGCCATTAATTGTAATAATCCAATGAGATTTTTGTTTGCACAAGGAGTCTGACAACAGCCAGTGCTCCACACAGAGATCTGATCATCATCCAGTCTGTCTGGAATGACATGAAGAAACAGAACAAACTGAGACTAAATCCAGAAGAACTGTGGCAACGTCTCCAAGATGCTTTAAGAGACCTACCTGCAAAGCTACCTGAAAAAGTATGTGCTAGTGCACCTGGAGTAAAAGCTGCATTAAACACAAAGGATGGTCGCACCAAATGTTGACTTTATTTAGTTAACAGAAGTTCATTGATAAAGAAAATCTATTTATGGCATTATTTTTGACCCCATCCTCATTTTACAGCATTTTTACACAAGTGTCTAAAACGTTTAACGTTAGGTCTCTTAAAGCATCTTGGAGACGTTGCCACAGTTCCTCTGGTTTTAGTCTCAGTTTGTTCTGTTTCTTCATGTCATTCCAGACAGACTGGATGATGATCAGATCTCTGTGTGGAGCACTGGCTGTTGTCAGACTCCTTGTGCAAACAAAAATCTCATTGGATTATTACAATTAATGGCAAAATGAATGCTTGGAAATGTAAACTGATATTTCCTACTGACACACTACAGGAAAAGATAGAAACAACTGACTTTTAAACCATTTTTTAGCAGGTGAAAATTCTAGTGCCCTAAAACCTTTGCGCAGTACTGTACATATATATAATATTATTTATACGTTTTGCCAGGGCCGGCCCAAGCCTTTATGGAGCCCTAAGCAGAATTTTATTTGGGGGGGCCCCTCGGTGCCGCCAGTATGACTGGTTATTGTCAAAGCTTGATTATTCACACACTATAAATCTAACACACCCATTATCAGTTTAGTTTTTTTGTAGCTGTGTTGCTTACATCATACACACCATTGTCTGCCTGTCATGGTTTTACCCTTCTGTGATTTTTAATTGTAACAGTTGCAAACTTACAAGTGTGGTCAGGTGTTAATTTGCACTTTAACATTCATTAATATTCATTAAAAACATTCATCTGATCTGATCAGGGGTGTGATTTTAACTCTTTGATGCACCACACTTTGGCTGGCGCTGAATAGAAATACGAGCTCAGAATTCATATTTCATGACTGTTCAATGTTTTCAACCGAATAAAGTTTATTTTAGGTTTCAGACATTTAAATACACTTCAGTTAAGTAAAAAAGCCATTTAGTTTGTTAAATAGGCTAGTAAGACTACACACTGATTTCTATGGAAATCGACAATAATCCTTTCAATTAATGGACGTGTTTTATTCCTATCAAATATACACATTGTGTAGGTTACTATAAAGTTTACTCTGTTTTTCTACCAGCTAACTGGGACTTACTTTCATGAATTTCGGGAGAAATAGCTGAATTTACTTGATGTTAATCCAACAGATCCACACAGCAGCATCTAGCGCATATTATCAACATGGTCATCATTATTGTGCCTGCATGACACGTCGCTATGGAAATAATAAAATTATATGTATAGATAATTTAATATTGCGCTTTCGTATAATTACCACTGTCCATCGACATAATATATCAAGAATTAAAATAAAGTGTAGGATACTGTTGGGGGCCTTCTGGTGGCCACGGGGGCCCTAAGCAGCCGCTTAGTTCTATGCCTTGCGTTTTGCACTGATGAAGGTTGAACAACTGGGCAGCAGTTAAATCTTAGTGTTGAACTCTTTACTAAATTAACTGAAACCTTTTGAAACATGCAAATCCATTTAAAGTGCCCCTATTATGGATTTTTGAAAATGACCTTTCATGCAGTGTGTAACAAATGGTAAAAATGATGCTAAAAACACGGCTGTACACAAAGCAGTACTGCACTCACAAATGCTGCTTTATCAGGCATTACAGGCATGGTGAAATGGAAATGAATTCAACAAATGGACCAATCACTGCAGAAAGGAGGGGTTTGGAAAAATTAATCGTTGAGCGAATGGTTTGGGAGTCATTGAGCAAATGGGGTAAAATAAATGCATATTACAAGAAAATGAAAGTGTTTTTTGATCTTGCATGAATGTCAACCTGTTGTTGGAGACTCCCAAAACCAAAATATGAACCTTTCATAACCCATAATTGGGGCACTTTAAGATATATGCTTTTTTTCGTGTTGCAGTGTCAAAAAGTGTTATGTTGAGTAGGCGTTGATAGTGTCTGAATAATATTTTCACTCAGTGCACTATATAGTGTTTGACATTTGTAATTATGACTGTTAAGTATGAAATCTCAGAAAACAGAACACATAGGCTGCATCCGAAAGCTGAAATTTGCCTGCTGCCTACACAGGCAGCATAAGAAGGTACGAGGACATCAAGGCATGTCTGAATCCAATGATCGTGTAACATCCTGTTTACCGAGATACTTTCATATGAGCGATTTTTGAAATCAGTATGTATCCTTCGCTGCCTATGATACCTACAATCCTGTGCTTTCCATTCTGTGACAGTTAAGCGAAAAAAATCTAAATAAAATAAAAGCTGTGGTTAGTGGTCAGTTTATGTAGATAAACAACTTTGACCAACTTTTTCCACTTTTGGTGTGAGTTCTAGCGAGAAATTAGTATTGTTGTAATTAAATATTATTACCCAAGTTCTTTGTATTTTCATGTAGCTCATTCTGCCTTAGAATTCAGTTTTGTGAGGTAACTTTACATGAAAACGCTGCCTGCAAGTCATTGCCTGCCTAAGCTTTCGGACGCAGTCATAGATAAACCAAAAGTAGTGGAGATACTGTAGTAATCTTACTTTAATAAACTATAAATTAACAATCATTGTCTTAAAATAATATATTCATACATACACATGCAATGCATCATTTTAAAATCTTAATATTGTCTTTCTTAATTAAACCTACAAGAACTTTTGTCATAAAATACATTATAAAATACTAACAGTTCAAACACAGGACATCCTAATGAGGCAGTAAATCCACTCAAAATGGCTTAAAAAAAAACAGATAAAAGAAAAGAATTAAGAGAAACTGTATAAAAGACAACTTAATTTAAGTACTCAACATTGGAGCTTTTCTGTTTGTGCCTGAAAGTGAGTTTGTCACCCCAGCCCACAATAGGAGCAGAGGCAGTTCTGAACGCTGTGAAGTGGTTCAGTGCTTGTTTTACAGCATATTATGCAGTAAAACAGAGGGCAGGACTGTTACTAGCAGTGTGACTGAGGAGATGACAGCTGAAGCTCCAGCTTTAAGGAAGGGTGCCGTATGCTTCATCATCCAGTCATACTCCTCCTTCAGCCCCTGCCTCTCCAGCTCGTGACCCACCACGCTCCGGATAGTCTCATAGTATTTGTTCAGCCAGTGCAGCTACAAGACAACAACAAATAAAATGCTGTCAGTAAATGATTTCTGTTTTGTCATAAATGAAAATAAGGCTATTCTCAGCTAACCCACAACCCCCCTCCCAAGACGCATTTCCAGTGAAGGGCGTTGTGGGTACCAGCAAAAGGACACCAACAATAGGAAATAGCTTATATTTAAACACACCAAGCTGTGGTTCTTAACCCAAATTTTTACACTGAACACCAAATGGTATACACAACATTCTAGCAGTACCAAAATTATTTATGATATGAAAGTAAACATAGATGCATTTATATTATATATATCACACAACATGATATGAAAGTAAACACATTAAAGTAACATGAATGTATTTATATTAATAATAATAATACATATATAGATATAGATACAGGCACAAAACCAGTCTTAAGTAGCCTGGGTATATTTGTAGCAATAGCCAAAAATACACTGTATGGGTCAAAATTATAGATTTTTCTTTTATGCCAAAAATCATTAGGGTATTAAGTAAAGATCATGTTCCATGAAGATATTTAGTAAATTTCCTACCGCAAATATATTAAAACTTAATTTTTTATTAGTAATATGCATTGTTAAGAACTTAATTTATAAACTTTAAAGGCGATTTTCTCAATATTTAGATTTTTTGCACCCTCAGATTCCAGATTTTCAAATAGTTGTATCTCGGCCAAATATTGTCCAAATATTGTGGAAAGCTCATTTATTCAGCTTTCAGATGATGTATAAATCTCAGTTTTAAAAAATTTACCTTTATGACTGGTTTTGTGGTCCAGGGTGTCTCTCTCTCTCTCGCACACACACACACACACACACACAGACACAGACACAGACACAGACACAGACACAGACACAGACACAGACACAGACACAGACACAGACACAGACACAGACACAGACACAGACACAGACACACTCACACTCACACTCACACTCACACTCACACTCACACTCACACTCACACACACACACACACATATATAATTTGCCAATAATTCTGGCAAAGTGCTTTACAAAGAAACAAACAAACCAAAAAAAATGTATAAATACTTTATGGCACTATTACAATACCTGCTCAGGACTTAGAAGAGACGTGTTTATCAGTTTTCTGTCATAAGGCACCAGTGAGACCGTTTCAAATGTCAAGTAATTGTTGCCATACTTGAAAGTAAAAGAGGAAAAGAGGAATTTTATTTTAAGCAAGACAAAACTGCACATATTATTAATATTTCTTCAGGCACTGCCCTTGGCTAACTGCAGTGGATTTACAGAGTTCTGGACCCTCAGTGAGTTGGATGTACCTTTGTAGTAGCTGGAACAGTGACAGCAATGTCCTCTATCCTTATACCAAAGTCATTCTCCTTGTAATAACCAGGTTCTGGAGGACAGTTTGTCAGTTTATAACCATAATTATCAAACTAAGACAATCGTAATGAGCTGCTTAATGATTCCTCACCAATTGATGTGAACATCCCCTCTTGAAATGGAATATTATTGGACTGAAAACCCACAGGCCCTATCAAAGACGAAACAAAGACCTTAGATGAAGAGATACAGCATATGTTCTATATATACATATACCTGTATATGTGTGTGATTTTGAAAGTTTTGGAAAGCTTTTATCACCAAGGCTGCATTTATTTGTAATATTGTGAAATAGCAATACAATGTTTTAAATTAATTTCATCATAAATTTCTTATTATTGTCAATGCCCCCCCTCAGGATTCTTTGAATAGGAAACTCAAAAGAACAAGATTTATAAAATGGAATTCTTTTGTAACATTATAAAAGCCTTTACTGTCACTTTTAATTAATATAATGCATCCCTACTGACCCTACACTTTTAAATATTAGTGTATTTTAATTGTAAATGATTGTTATCCAGACAAATGCATTTAAATGACAATATTACTGAAATAAATATATAAACACGTTACAGGGTCAGACTTACATTCATGGACTCCAAAGTAGTTCCCCACACCATGACCTGTGCCATGACCATAATTTAAACCAACTTCCCACAATGCTCTTCGTCCCAGCATCTCCATGTTAATGCCTATGGTGGGAATAAAAACACATTAAGGGTTAGCACTTGATAGGTTTTGAAATGGTCACTGTGAGAAGTCTGCTGTGGATACGGCGTCCTCTTGTGGAAGCATCATGGCATGGTCGCTTGAAGGGAGACTGTGATGAGGAGATCCTCACCTCTTGTTCCAGCAGGAAAGATGGTTCTTGAAATCTCAATATTTCCCATGAGCACTCTTGTGTAGGCCTCCTATCGGAGTAAGACATGGAGAAAACAGTTTTCTTTTCAGTATAAGCAGCCTATTATGCTTAGCATCATTATTAACTCCCCATGCCTGCCATTCAGTACCTTTTGAAAGTCAGTGGGTTTACCCCAGTGCACAGTACGCGTTATATCAGTAGTACCGTCACTGTTAACATAAATCAGACAGAATGCATGCATGAGTTTGGCTATGTATTGTGTTAACTACATAACTATGCACTACTGTAGTAGTACTATGAAACTCACAGGTACTGTCCTCCAGAGTCAACAAGATACATCTCATCCACTGACAGCTTCCTTGCAGTTTCATTAGATGGACTGTAAAAATAAGAACGATGCAGGTAGTTATAGTAAACATAATGAATATAATTCAAGAGTGAACAAAGAAAAATGACTGAAAAGCTAAACATTATAATTGGGCGGGAAGAGGAACAGTACCTGTAGTGAGCAAGAGCAGCATTAGGTCCACTTGCAGAAATGGTCTCAAAACTGGGCCCTCTGCTGTTCTTCTGTTTGCTGGCAAAACACATTGAAGGGTTTGTGATTCTCAAGAAAAAGGAAGTTTACATATGTAAAACATTCTAAATGAACATCCTTGATGTAGGAACAAGCTCTACTTGTTCAAATAATGTCATTCCTATAATGCAAGCTTAGAAAAATGGCCAATATAGGCCCGGTTTCACAAACGGGGCTTAGCCTAAAACAGGACTAGGCCTTAGTTAAATTAAGGTATTTAAGCAACTTTTACAAAAATGCCTTAGAAGAAAACATTAAGGTGTGCATCCTGACACAGAACAATGACACTGACATATTTTAAGACATGTTAGAGTAAGATATTTTCAGTTGAGACAGCTCAAACATGCATTTTAGTCTGGGACTAGCTTAAGTCTTGTCTTGTTTCTGTAAGACAATATTCCATTCATTTTCATACTAAAATTCTGCCATGATTGTCTTCCAAAGCAAACCTACCATAAGTTCTGATAGCATTTTATGGCATATTTTGAAAAGAAAACACTAAATAAAATTAGAAATAGCATTTAATTACATATTCACTGTAAATAATTAAACTACTAATGTGTATATGTTATAAAATAAATAAATAAATAAATGTACAATTAAAATAAGCAATGCACAATTTAAATAAATGAATGGTACATATACTCTTGGAACCGACAGTCTTGGAAAATGAACAATACAGGTAAAACCATCTGTTTTACTGTATGTGAGTGATATCGGTGATGAGGGTTTAGCTCCACTGTTCTGTACCTGCGACACTGATCAACAAAATGTGCTGCTGTAAGTTCGTTCTCTGTGCCTTCTGGAACTTTCTTCTCAAGCCACATCAGAAGCTGCATGACTGCGACTGCGTCCCTAACCTGCGGGAAAGAGGATGGATGTTCACTCATGAGAACAAAATCACCCGCTTGAGACTAGACGGATGCCAGACGGAGGGGATTAATTGAAGCAGTCAACAGAGGTCTGGCTTTAGGCCATAAAACACCAGAACCAAGATGTTTGTCCATGCATGTTATCAAATGCAGTTGTTTTCAAAAAGCTCATTCTGCAAAATATGTCAACAAAACACTGAATACATGCAAACACCATGAGTACTAAAGGTCCCAATATGTTTGATGGAGGTTGCGCGATAAGGAGCGATAAGACATTGATTCAGCTACATTGAGCTGCAATGAATGGAGTCTGTCTGGCCTCCAAATGTGGTTTTATGATGAGATAAAGTGCCCTTCAATCTAGAAATTACGATAATACAACACAGGTATCAGTCAACAGTGTCCATCAGGGTTATCACTGCTTTACAAAAGTCATTTGGGGAGAAGACTGTGTGTGTGTGTGTTCTCTTACATGAGCCTCTTTGAGAATACGCTGCTCAGTCGCATCTTTCACTGCTTTTGTGGTCAGTACTGGAGAGTAGGTGCTGGTCAGAAGTTTGTCCTTAAAGACATAAGATATGTTCATCAGCAGTAAAATCTTCACCTGTACTGTGGAACCCAAGCAGCCTTATGAAATTATAATTTCAGTCAGGATCCATCCATCCATCTAGCTATCTACCATCCATCCATCTATCCACCTATTTACTTATCCATCCATCCATCAATCATCCATCTATCCATCCATTCATCTAGCTATCTACCATCCATCCATCCATCCATCCACCTATCTACCAATCCATCCATTCACGTAATTTATCCATCTATCTACCTATCCGTCTAGCTATCTACAGTAGCATCCACCAATCTACTTATCCATCCACCTACCCATCCATCCATCCATCCATCCATCCATCCAATTATTCAAATTTGTTTTGCACATCACAGCACATCAAGTCACATTAAGTAAAACATAAATTGGCTCTAATTTAATGTTCACCATATATTTATTTACATATCTGTCAATAAAATAATTTCATTTCAGACAGACTGGGAAGGGCAAAATAAAGTGGCTAAAATAGCTGTGCAGTGTGTCAAAAATAGAAATGGCTCTACTGATTAATATAGCAATCTAATTTTGTCACACAGTGACACGTGGCTGATGTAGATGTGCGTAACTAAACCTTTTTGACAGATGCAAGCACACAGGATTGTTTGCTCTTTCCTAGATTAGAGTTACATATTTACATTCATGTTTCAGCCTTTAAAATGGTAAATTCCATATGGTAAAAAATAAATTAGGCTACTATTTAAGACTTCTTGAACAGAAGCACGGGATAACATTAAAGGCCAAATGCAACACTTGAGGGGCTTGACTGAAACAATCTCAGCCATATTTAGCCCAATGATAGTTTGAGACTCCTTATTTGTGCATCCAAGCTATCATACACATACTAGTAGCCTATATTTTGGATCCAGGCCTTACCTCAAGAGTGATGAGCTCATACAGGGCTTGATTGGTGTACTCTGTACCCACCCACACCCTCACGTTGGGTCTCTGTAGATAGGACCGTAGGTACGAGCGCACAGAGCTGTACTCAAGCAGCTGCACACAATAGGTATGGTAGCATGAAGAGTTCAGGTACACCTTCAGCTCTTCTGTTATTCGTTCAGTGTGCACAAAGAGCCTGGTGAAGGAGGTTAGTTAGAAACTGTACAGCACCCCAACTAAGCGTAGTGCTATTAATATGAAACAGAGGAACTTGCCATATCTCATCCATTGACAGCAGAGTGTAAGAATAGAAGAATGGATTAAAAGGGATGTCGTTGCCTCGTAGATTAAACAGCCCTGAAAATAGAGATGCAAGCTGAAATGTTTGGCCCGACAAGAGTTTTACAGAACAATTCAGAGAAACTCTCCTGCATGAGATGGCTTTGTGTTGTGCTGTTTTGTGCTTACATGCAGTCTCGTCCAGAGCTGAAAGCAGCACAGCGGTGGGCTTGTATGGATTGTCACTTATTTGGGCTCGTATCTGATCTACTTTCATTGGCCAGGTCCTTTCTGAACATCCAAACAAACACATAGGTACAGTGTCAATTTTAATTACAACAAAACCTTCAAAAAAGAGGATTCTGTGACCATTTACTAACCCTTAAAATAAGTTGTTGCTTTTTATATGCAATTACAATAAAAGGGAATGCAGATGTAGAGAAGACTGATTTGTTAAAGATTCACTATTTTGAATTAAATCTGTTCAGCGAATCAGCTTTTTCACTTCAAAATGATTTAATTTTGTTTTGGTTTAAAATGATTTATTTATGAATCAGACTGATTTGATTCTCAAGTTCACCACACTGACTCAACACTTTAGTCTCGGCAGGAAGATTATTTGTAATCAGCACTGAAAATTTTCATCTGCTTCTCACACAAAGCTATAATATGAATTCAGAAGCCTTGTAATAAAATGCACAACTCATTTTAAGATCTTATTTGAAGCTTGAAAAGAGCAACAAGCACAGAATTTCTCCTTTTATGTCCCAAAGAAAAAAGCAATATACTGTAGTTTTAGACCAACATGAAGTTATTTTTAGGCTGGCTATGCCTTTATTCATGCCTCATTGACTTTATCTTGGCACCAGAATGAACTAGAATATCCCCTCTATCAGCTGTCATTACTGTAGGTTATATCACTAGTCATTAAAGATTAAATCAGAGCTTTATTGCTCTGTTTGTCATGATCTTATGGTCCTCTGCCATATTCGCTTGGTACTTATCAGTCAAGTGATGCTGATAAGACATGCACACACCGATGACACTGTCAGGTAAGCGCGTGGGGTTGTCAGGAGGCAGAGGAGGTCGATTTGTCCATATTTTATCCACCAGGTTATCAGGAAAAGACTTCAGGATCCGGCCCGCTGGAGCCAGGTTGGTGTTGTAGACATCAAATATGTCTAAAGCAGCAAAGAATAATGACCAAATTATTCACAACTGATTTTGATAATCTTTTTTGATAATAAAGATTTTCTTAATGTTTTTGAAAGAAGTCTCTAAGTGACTAACATCAATGTTGAAAACAGTTTTGCTGCTTAATATTTTTGTGGAAACAGTATTTTTTTCACATTTTTTTTGATTTTGATGAATAGAAAGTTCAAAACAACAGCATTTAGAATAAAAAAATTAACAGAAAACAATACACACTTTAACTTATTTTACACAAGAAAGTATTTTATTAGCTCTGTTTGCTTACCTACAGAGAAGAGGAATGGGTCAAAGCCCACCTGATCTCCCTCAGGGATCTCTAGGATCAGCCAATTGGTAATGCTGCGAATGGAGCCTGTGATCCAGTAGAGTTAGACCAGAAAAGTGTTAACGAATCAGATCGAATTAACAACAGACAAAGTAGAGGTAAAATAATAGAATTCTACACAGCAATCAACAGAATAACATCTTTCAATATCCTTTAAATATGTGTTTTAAGACTTCATTTAGACAAGTTTAAAATATTAATTTTACTCTCATAATTTGCTCCTCACCATCTCGCTGTAGCTCCCAGTTACAGTCCATTTGTCTCTCTGCCTGAATCCAGTAGCGGCTATCGGTCCACAAAACAGCCTTGTTTTGAGTAATTACTGCTGTTCCTAGATATTAGAAACAGACTCTCGTTAGTTACAACAAAAGACAGGAGTGGGCCGTTTGTCAGGGACCAAAAAAGTGACAAACATAATGCGACTGAGAATGATGCATGGTGATACAGCAATATTATGATCAGTTGGCTGTGAAACACACCTGCAGAGCCAGTGAAGCCAGACATCCAGGCCAACCTCGCATCTCTGGGGGCGATGTACTCACTCTGCCAAAAAAACCACAGTCAGTTACTGTCACAATGGTAATGTCTGAGAATATAGAAGATTGAAAGAGGAGGTTTAGGGGCTCAGAAATTAAATGGCTACAAAACTGACAAAAACACAACATCTATTTAAAATTTGGGGATGAATAATGAATAATTCATATTATTATTAATTCTAGGCCAACTAGTTTTGGATTCTGCAGACATAAGAGAGAATGTGCATTTAAATCAAATCAAAGTTTTTGTCTAAAAATAACAACAATGCAAATATTATTATTTACAGCCTCTTTTGTATTTTTGTTGATTTTATAGAAATTATAACTGTTAAAATATTATAATTTATTTAGATTTATTTGACATGAGTGTATGGCATGGTTTGTGATTTTATATGGTTAGGGGAAAAAAAAAAGAAAAGAAATATAAATTCCAGGGGACCAGTTTTGCCTCTAAATATAAAAGTTCATTTCTAACAGCCTTTAAAAGTTACCAGATGAGCATCTGTGGCTGGGATGATGTAGGCTGAGATGTTCAAGGGGATCATGGATGCTCTCAGATCACGAAGCCTCAGAGTCGTGTTTACAGCTGTTGGCGGCAAATACTGCAGCAACAAGAATTAATCATTGAAATATATTGCATCAAAATGATTCTGAATTCATTAAGTTATCCACAATCCACAAATGTTAAATATCACAAATTCAATGAATTTACTCAATCTTTTCAACCCATAATTCAAAACTCAACCCATACAAAAACATTGAGTTTAACTGATAAGGCAAGAAAAACTGTGTGAGCAGCAGGACAAGACAGAGAAAGTTCACAGATAACACACACCTCACTGAGATCAGATTTAGGGTGTGCGTGACCTAAAAACTGTGTTCTTATCAGAAGAGAAGATCTCCTCACTGAGAGGCCAGATTAGGCCTGTATGCTGGAGATAGGGTTATTATTTTCTCTTTCCACTGCTCTCTGAGCTAAAGATGAGTCCCAGCAGAGGGCTGAACCAATTGTGTGGATATACACAGGAAAACATGGACAGAGTATGGATAGAAGAATAGAGTACCGGAGGAATTGCCGAACAGTTCCTCTCACTGCCTGACCCTTCTTCGGCCCACACAGCATATCTGCCTCCTGTGATGACACACGAAAAGAGATACGTGCAGCACAACAGAGTAACATTTTAAACTCACTGTCAGCACGTGGTGAACAAAGGTCAGCAATTGTAGTTAAATTTATGCCTTTATAATTCTAGATGACAATGTTTTCTCATTACAATATAACTGAAACAGTAAAAGCAACACTACAACTCAAAAACATGCATAAAATCTCAAAACCCACAATGTGAACAAGCCAAATATAGTAAACAAACCATACATATCATTTTATGAATACAAAAAACATTTATCACACACTCTCTTACATAATCACATGTAAACAGATTCTTTTTATGGTTAGAGTGAGCAAACAAATTATATTTTAAGGCAGAATTCATTTTTAGGCTAATGACATGCAAATATAATTCACACATAAACCAAACACTCATGACACAAAAACAGATGGTGACCAGAAATGTTGCCTTAATGAAAGCTTTACTTATACAGTGCATGATTGTCGCATAGTCACACCACTCCATCAAGACTAAATCGCCATCACATACACAATTTATTTTTGTTACCTTCAAGAACCACAAGACACACAGCCAGTATCCAGCCTGAGGAGCTCATTTTAGACCATCTGCTCCAAGCAAGTCCACACAGAGAGTGTGACAGCAGGGCACGAGTGTTTCTGTCTTGTGAGTCTGTGTGTGTGTGTACAAGGGTGTGTATGTCCTATCTGAAACTACATGCATTACCAGAGGCGTCCTAACCAGATTCATGTGCACTAGCTGAGGGGGAGGAACTTTGGCTGTGACTCTAATCTTTACTATTGTAATAAAAGCACAGTGTCTCTCTCCCTATGCCCTTCTTTAATGCGCAGTGCATTTACCCAGGCATAGCGAACAAATTGCTGGTCACATAGTAAATTATGTCTCCTGTTACATATGTACTGTAGGCTAGTACGTTCCTGAACTCTACTTCAATGCCCTCCTCTAACAAATAACATCACTCTGCCTTTCAATGTCAGGAAGTTTCGCAAGAAAGGTTTTATTGTGCAAACACTTAAACAGAAATTAAATGAAAACTCTTCATCAATTACTCATCCTCATGCAGTTATATATATATTTCTCTCTTCACTGGAACATAAAAAGAGATTTGGCTGAATGTTCTTCTCTAAAACTGAAAGTGGATGATTTCAACCTCCGAAATGACCTAAAACCTTAAGCTCGCAAGTAAGTTGAGCCACCCCTTGTTTTTAGGCAACCTTAAACACAAATGGTGATATGACCATAAATATGTGAAGAGTTATGTATTTTACTCATGTGATGGAGAGAGGCCCATGGAATAACTGGTAGCTACATGTCTATACCCCCCCCCCCCCCCCCCCCCCCCCCCAAAAAAAAAACCCCATGCTTCTTGTGTTTTAACAATTATAGACAAATCTATAATATCACTTGAGTGTTTGTGCTTTAGGAAGTTATAATATGAGGCTATACTGTTAGCATTATGTTAGCTCTAAACTGCTGGATGATAAAAATTTGTTAAAATGGTGGGGGGGGGGGGTAGTTTGAGCCAAATGTCCTGGGGTAAGTTGAGCCAATGGCTCACCCCTCCTTATGCTAATGTATTATTTTACTGTAATTCTATATTTCATTATATTTAGACCAAACATTGGATCGTAACCCAGTATCTTGAGCCACAGGTGGAGAAAACCCCTAGATGAGTGGCCAGTCCATCACAAGGCTCACACATAGATTTTAAGAATCATTTTTAAAAACTGTATCAAATTCTGTTCATTTGATACAGTTTGAGGTGAAGATATTTGATTTTACTACAGCATAATCAATGTCACGGTTTACTTTTATGTGGCTCAACTTACCCTCTCCCTTGGCTTAATTTACCCCACACTGGGGGCAAGTTGAGCCAAAAGACCAATTTTTTATGGAAAGTCATATTTTGAAAGCAGTTTATTTTATATCTAAAGTAATTATCCCAAGGATGCACCACACCCTGAAATGTATGTACATATTTAAGTTGGACTTTCATGTGCTCACTTTAAACACACTGGAAGTAAAAAAAGTTTTCTGAGAACCAATAAGGTTAGGGTCAACAAGGTCCAACATGTCTTGACATGTCATATTTAAATACACACAAGAGCTGCAGTGGAAGGGATGACTTTCTCCAAATAATTAATATTTTGGTCTGTTGATCACACTAAGGCATCATAGGGCTTCAGACTTGGATAAAATCCATCCCTCGTTTACTTGAGCATTCTCAGTTGTGTTTTACCTCAGAATAATTGTTCTACAGGTTTAGAATAACATGATTGTGACTAAGTAAAGACATAATTAGAATTTTGACTTCACTTTAAAGGACATCCCTGAGTTTACTGTGTACTTTTTAGCCCATTTTGACCAAAATCATCACTTTGATTTCAAACAATCCAACAGAAAAGAACTTTTGAGTTCATCTCTAATAAACAATAAGAAACTGAGATAAATTAAATAATACTGCATGTCACTTGATTTTTATATGAAGACAATTGTCTAGACAGAGATAATTACTGTGCCACAGTCAGATCCCAGTGAACAGCTGAGATGCACGTCTGGCCGTTCCTCTGCCACCAGACACATTACTGCATAGCAACAGTGTCATTTGCAGACTAGGAGGAGATTTACCTCCTCGCTGAGATGTTGTATTCGTAAGAGCAGATTATTAATGCAAAATCTCTACATTCAAGTGTTCAGAGAGTTTCTCCATATGAAAACAATGCCAACATGAAATCAAAATAGGAGTTATTTACTTAGTAAACATTGCTGGTCTTATTTTGAATAATTCATCTTTGCATTTTAAATCAACTGTTGGATTTCATAATCTTTTATCAAAAGATAAAAACTCTTCCCCTGAAATAGGGGAATCATTTCCTCTTTCAGTGACATCACACATCAATAACAACATAAAAATACTTTAACAAACCATAAAACCCAGCAAAAGGCCGTTACTAAATAACAGAAGAACCCACAATCAATGGCGATAAGATAAAACCACAGGCCCAACATTTCAGAGATCCATCATTAGGGACATCTTCTGAGTAAATTTACATAACATTAAAGACTGACACTGTTTTTTACACAATGTATATCCAAAGTGAAATCCTTCTCCTTGTAAGTGTTACTAATCAACCAGCAGGGGGCAGGGTTGCTCCATTGGTTTTTTTCTGGCTGTAGTGGTCCTAACTTGATATAGAGGGAAATATTATACAGCATAATTGCCACTGATTATATTATTTACAATTATGTTGAACCCTTAAACATAGCTGAATCAGAGCAGAAACATGAATATTCAAAATCTCTTAAAAACATTTTAAGTTGTAATGCAACTTGGAATAAATGAATTACAGTGATATGAATACATCACTGATTCAATTAATATAAGCAATTAAAGACAGGAAATATATAAAATCAATAAGAAGCCAGAGTCAAATAAATTATACATTCACATATGTAACATGCCTCAGTACTTTTTTGCCAACCAGATTTAATTTGCCTAGCTGACAATTTCCTGTTGCTTATTTACATAAACACAAACATATGCGATTGCACATACTTTATGCAATATTTTATTCAATTGCACCCTTATTTACAAGCTTGTAAACACACAGACAGACTCAATTATGTCCTGAGCACATTAAGTATGTAGATTTGCGTGCTCACATGCCAGCGAACTCTCCCCTGAAACCAGTGGCTGTCTTCATTATTTGCTCAAATGAGCACAGTGCTCAAAGTTATAGATAGATATTAATAAATGGTAGCCCTGGCAACCGTTCCCTGGTAATGTGGAGCAGCACAGGGAGCCACAAGCAATACCTCCACTGACATAGAGCAGCAGAGCCCAGACGGCCTCACTCTCACATCCATAGATCACTGATCTCAGATCATTTCCAACTGTACGCACTGTAATCTGTGACTCAGGTAATGCAGCACAGTCATATGATATTGTGTCAGGTACCAACATGTGAATCCATCCATACCAAAAGATCTATGCTGTTATATATAGTGGATTTTTGCAAAGCAACAAAACAACAAAGCAAAGCAAAAAAAACAACAACAACAAAGCAAAGAAAAAAGCAAAACAAAGCAACAAAACAACAAAGTAAAGGAAAGCAAAGCAACAAAAAACAAACCAAAACACAACAAAGCAAAGCAACAAAACACCAAACAAAAAACAACAAAGCAAAGCAATAAACAAAAAACAAAACCAACAAAGCAAAGAAAAACAAAACAAAACAAAAAACAACAAAGCAAAGCAACAAAACAAAGCAAGACAGAACACAGAGGCTTTTAGTTGTCTGGTTTTGGACACTTTTTGGTTGGAATGGGTTATTTTTGGCAACAAAGATAAACCAACTAAAGTCAATCAGTCAAATCAAATCAGTCAAAACCAGTAAACTTTAAAAATACATTTTTAAATGCAGGGTAGCTACTTAAGGGTGAGATATTTTGACTTGGATCAGTAAGCCCTAGCAACCATTATTATAGTAACCACCATATTTCCTTTAGAAAGTGTAAATACAGTATCTCAGTACTGTTTACTGTTTTGCTCTTCACATTGTTTCCCATGATGCTGACTGTGTCCCTCACCTGCTCACTCTAAGACTAACGCAGTCAATCATTATCTATGATGTGACTACAGTAGTTACTGTCAAATGCCTAGAGGTGCTGGTAGATAAATCATAGATATCAACTCTAGTAGAGACCAAGGACACACAGCATGTTTTCCCCTTGAAATATGTTATGCAGTGTCAAATGAAAAGCAGAGAAAGAGAGATAGAGGAAAAGAGCGTGCCTACAGAAAAAATGTTAAGTGCACAGAGGAAATCCTTCAGGAGTAACACATACAATTTGAAGCCTCTGAAAGTTGTGAGCTGGGTCACGTAAAAGTCTGTACCTCAACTTCAGTCCACAGTCTCTGAGCAGAGGAAACAGAACCCATTGCACTACAGAGCCCCTTCTGTCAACACTGAAATTTTAGGTCCCAAAGTTACAGACTGTGAACACAACGATTTCCCTTTAGATTAGATTGATTACTGTGTTTTTGGCATGGACAAGCAGAAATTTCTCTTTCTAAATGGTAATTGCTGCAAACTTCGCTAAGTATGCCAGATTAAAAACAGGTGGAAGTTCTGTAAAGTTTGCAGAAAGTTAGCTTTTAACATCCAACGCCAAACATTGCGAGGAAATATTTCGTCACTGTGACCGAAACGCTCTCTGAATGTTTTTGCAATATCAATGTATCACACAGCATGCAGTTTTTCAGAGCTGCAAAGGGAAGTAAAAAAAGAAATCATCATGGGCTGCAATACACCAGATTCTGCTGAAAAGAGACAGGAACGTAAAGACAACACATGGAACGGATCACGAAACTGGACGCATGTCATCGGAGTGATCTCACTGACACGTCAAGCAAATTACATACGCTATGCTTACTGACATCTTAGAATCTAATTAAGCGAATCATACATTTATTCTGTCATTAGATCTGCCCATTAATCTAACTGATATTCCTGGGACTCCATCGGTCGAAAAAATGAGATAACCTCAGATAGACCGTGGGACTTTGAAGTGGATGCGAAGTGGGGCGGGTGTGAAGGTTCCAGCAGGCCATGGGAGCTGTCAGATGCCAGTCGGAGTGACTGATGATTGGGGTTGGTGTTCGATCCCGATGCTGGTCCCTGATCTGTGTAATCAGAACCTGAGAAACGACAGGATTAGACGGGTCAGACAGGGTCAGGAGAGATGGATGTTGAACTTCCCTCTCGGCTGTGTTTAAGACACTCAAAGGCAGAGGAGTTTTACATAATCAGCGGGTGGTCTCCGGGGTGCAGGACTAGAGCTGTACTAACACACACACACACACACACACACAGAGTCTCACACTCCACACTCAAACGCACCCCATGCTGCTCGCACCAGAGGAAGAGACCCCACTGTGCGTCTACTCCTCAGAATTAATGAAGGTATGTGGAAGTGCTCTAGTTTTGAATAACAGAGAGCGCTGAGCTCAGTGCTCCTCAAAAGAAAGAGAATATGGCGCCTGAATTCTGTTTAAACAAATTCAGGCACTGTCTGCGAATAGGGTAAAAAGTAGGGCCTAAAATAAGGAAAACAAAAATAAAAAAACAGTGAAAGGAGGTACAAAAATGTCAATCTTGGCAGCAAGTCAAATTAAATAAAGTAAAATTTAATATTGTTGCTCTTAATTTTCTAGGTTTGCAATTTTCACAACCCTATTACCAAACAAAAACACCAAATAAACATAATTTTAAAAGCAATATAGTATGCAGGAATGGGTAACAGGGTTGCCAAAACAGACCAAATGAAGCTGTCACTCAGTATTGGCCAACTAGTTTGAGATTAAATATACAAATTTACACCCAAAATTAAAGGAAAATTTTTATTTGACATTTTTTCTTATTATAAATAATTTAGGTAACGGGGTTGAAGATTGAGCTCAGTGAATGAAGTCACAACTACAATTTATATATACAGTGTATATATATATATATATATATATGAAGAGTTCATTTGCAAAAACAGATAACTCCGTTTTTAAAAATTTTCAAAAATCATGTTTTCTCAAGTCAAGTCACCTTTATTTATATAGCGCTTTTAACAATGTAAATTGTGTCAAAGCAACTGCACAATATCCAAAAAAAAAAAAAAAAAAAAAAAAAAAAAGGAAATAGTGTGTCAATAGTGTAAAATGAAAAAAGAAAAAAGAAAGAAATTGCAATCAGGTCGACGATATCGCTGGAAATGCAATCCAATTAATCTCAATCAAACTGCAGTTGGGTTATTTTGATTAGGTTAAAAAATAACTAAAAAATACAGCTAACTAAAACAATAATACACAATAAAAACATGATAAAAAGCATGTTTTTTGAACATGTTAAAAAACAGAGTTATCTGTTTTTGCAAATGAACTCTTCATATATATATATATATATTGTAGCGGGCTGAAGAATCACACGACAGGTAAGAGTGCAATAAATGCCCGGAGGGTGTGTTTATTGTACAAAGGTGAAGGAGTGTGGGTGCTAACGGGTCCGGTGCTCTCAAGCCGTGCAGAGTGTTCCGTGTCGTGGTCCGTCAGTGCTGGTTGTGGGGTGACGTGGTGCTCCAGGTGGCGGGCGGATCGGTCACTAGCTGCTGTCTGGTTGGGCACAAGAAGGACACAAGCGTTAGACACCATTCGTTGGGAGACGATACTCACAAGCCTGTGTTTCAGAGAGGCTTTTGTAGCCCTCTGTTAATGAGTGTCAGCTGTGACCGATCAGCCCATGATGATTGTAGGCAGGTGTTCCTCCTCCGTTTCCAGGGCGACGCTGATAGGTGCTCGGGACACTCCTCACACTCCCCCCCCCTAAGCGACGTCCTGGTCCTGCGAGAAGGGGGAGAGACGGGGAACGAGGGAGGGGTTACCCTTGACAGACCTACGAAAGCTGTCCACAGCCGCGAGAGTCCATCAGCGTTGGCATTGGCGGTCCCAGCCCGATGACGCACGTCAAAGTGGAAGTCCTGGAGCGCCAGGAACCAGCGAGTCACTCGGGCGTTGGTCTCCTTGGCCCGGGCCATCCACTGTAAAGGGGCATGGTCAGTAAAAAGAGTGAATTTTCTGCCGAGGAGGTAATACCTTAGCTCCAGGACTGCCCACTTGACGGCCAACGCTTCTTTCTCCACCGTGGCATAGCGTTGTTCGGTCGGGGACAGCTTTCGGCTGATGTACAACACCGGGTGTTCCTCACCGTCCGCAACCTGGGAAAGGACCGCTCCCAACCCGGTGTTGGAGGCGTCCGTCTGTAGCAAGAAGGGGCGGTTAAAGTCCGGTGCGCGCAACACTGGCTCCGAAGTGAGCGCTGCCTTCAGCCGATGGAAAGCTTCTTCCTCCGTGGGACCCCAGGAAACCTTCTCCGGCCGCCCCTTCTTGGTTAGGTCTGTCAGGGGAGCTGCTAAGGAGGAGAAGTTAGGAATAAAGCAGCGGTAGTAGCCCGCCAAACCCAAAAAAGCTCGTACCTTTGTTTTTGAGGTGGGCCGTGGGGCCGAGAGAATCGCTGCCACTTTCTTCTCCTGAGGTCTAATCAGTCCACGGCCCACCTGGAAGCCGAGGTATTTGGCTTCAGAGAGAGCCAGGTGACATTTTTTTGGGTTGGCGGTAAGTCCAGCCCGACGCAGCTCTAAAAGCACCCTCCGTAGCCGCTCCAGATGGTCTTCCCAGGTCTCCGAGTGAACCACGACGTCATCCAGGTAGGCAGCCGCATATTCCTGGTGGGGCCTCAGCAGGATATCCATCATCCTCTGGAACGTCGCGGGTGCCCCGTGAAGCCCGAAGGGGAGAACCCGGTACTGCCAGTGCCCAGATGGAGTGGAAAAGGCTGTCTTTGGCTTGGCTTGCTGCGTCAGTGGGACCTGCCAATATCCCTTTGTGAGGTCCAGAGTGGAGATAAACCGGGCTCTCCCCAGACGATCCAGGAGCTCGTCGACTCGTGGCATGGGGTAGCCATCAAACTCGGAGACCTCGTTGAGCCGGCGGAAGCCGTTACAAAAACGGAGGGTGCCATCTGGTTTCGGAACCATTACGATGGGGCTGGACCAAGGGCTGCGGGATGGCTCGATTACTCCTAACCTCAACATCTCCTGTACCTCCTCCTCGATGGCGTGTCGCCGAGCCTCAGGAATCCGGTAGGGACGCTGCCTGACGACGGTCCCAGGTGGTGTGCGCACGTCGTGCTCGAGGACGTTAGTCCGCCCGGGGAGTGGGGAGAACACATCCGAGAACTGACCGACCAGATGTTGAAGCTCCGTCTTCTGGGCGGCCGAGAGGTGGGAGCTGATATCCACAACCACGGGATTTGTGGCCACCAACGCTGAGAGCTGGGTCCTAGTCCCGACCCAACGTTTCAGGAGATTGATGTGATACAGTTGGTCTTCTTTCCTCCTTCCTGGTTGGCGCACGCGGTAGGTAACCAGCCCCACTTTCTCTGTTACCGTATACGGACCCTGCCACTGGGCGAGGAATTTGCAGGCGGCGGTCGGGACTAGAACAAGCACGTGGTCTCCCGGCTGGAACTCCCGTGGTTGGGCCGCCCGATCGTAGCGACGTTTTTGAGCTTCTTGGGCCTTGGCGAGGTGCTCTTTGACGAGGGGCATCACTCGGTCGATCTTCTCCCTCATGTCCCGGACGTGCTCAATGGTGGACCGATGGGCTGCGGGCTGCTGCTCCCAGGCCTCCTTGGCAACGTCGAGAAGCCCCCGGGGTTGACGGCCGAACAGGAGCTCAAAGGGAGTGAAACCGGTGGAGGCCTGGGGAACCTCCCGTATGCCGAAAAGGACATACGGAAGCATCCGGTCCCAATCTCGGCGATCATCAGCAGCCGCGCGACGGAGCATCTGCTTCAACGTCTGGTTGAATCTTTCGACCAGCCCATCGGTCTGCGGATGGTACACTGTTGTGTGCAGATGTTTCACTTTGAGGAGGCGGCAAAGGTCGGCCATCAACCGGGACATGAAGGGGGTGCCCTGGTCGGTCAGGATCTCCTTGGGGATGCCGACCCGGCTACAAAGTAGGAAGAGTTCCTGAGCAATCGCTTTCGAGGTGGCTTTTCGAAGGGGGATGGCTTCAGGGTAGCGGGTCGCGTAATCCACGATGACGAGGATGTGTTCGTGGCCCCGGGCAGACTTAGGCAGCGGTCCCACCAGATCCATCCCTATTCGCTCGAAGGGCACCTCGATTATGGGCAGCGGAATCAACGGCGAGGGGGGAGGGGTCCGTGGTGCCATCCGCTGACACACCGGGCACGCCTGGCAGAACCGTTTCACCTCCGTATCCAGCCCGGGCCAGTGGAAACGGTCCCTTATCCTTTGGATGGTGTTCTGCGCCCCCAGGTGACCAGCCATCGGATGGGCGTGGGCCAGCTCCATTATGGTCTCTGTTTTAGAACGTGGCACCACCAAGAGTCGTACTTCCTCCCCCCTTCGCTGGGCAACGCAGTACAGCAGGCCATTCTGGACCACAAAGTGAGGGGTCGGGTGCGGTGGTGGCTGAGTTTCCTTCCCTTCAACCACTCTCACTTGGGCCCAGCAGTGTTTTAGCCGATCATCCCCGAGTTGCTCCTTTGCGAACGTTCCCCCTCCCCTGGCCTGTTGAAACACATCATAGAAGAGGTTAGCGGACTGGGAGGGGGACTCACCGTCTCTGGCGCTATCGGTCGTCATCAGGGCAGGCTGCTGTCGTCGGGGACGTCGGCTTGGCTTCCCTCGTCGGCGGTTCCCGGCTGGGCTGGCAGGCTGCGTAACGGTGGTGAGCAGTTGGTCGAACCCCGGAAAGTCACGGCCGAGGAGGACGGGCACGGCCAGATCCTTAATAACCCCCACCTCTATGGGCCAAGTGCCTGGGCTAGCCGTGATGGAGACTTGTCGAGCTGGAACATGGCGGGTATCTCCGTGTACGCAGGTGATGGGAATCCGGGCCTTGGTGCCTGTCCTCGGTGGGACCACTGTTGGCTGGACTAAACTCACGGCACTCCCGGAGTCCAGCAAGGCCTGGTATGTTCGCCCGTTGATCTTTACCCTCGCCTGCGGGGCTCCCGGCGGCAGCTCCTGGTGAACTACGCAACCTGCCAGCCAGGTATGATCAACCGAACGAGGAGGATCGGTGGGCATTGGTTCATCCTGAATGCCGGGAACCGCGGGCCTGCTGACTGAGCGTTGGGTGCCCTCCGGCGCGCGTCGCTCCTGGAACACCCTCCGGGGAAAAGGCGGCGTTCGCTCCCCAGCCTCCCGTCGCTGCGTTGCTTCTGCCAGCTCAATCGCCTCCACTAGGTCCCCGGTGGTTTGCGGGTTCCGCATGCCGGCCGCCTGCCGAAGAGAGCGGGGAAGGGCCCGGAGAAAACGGTCCACCACCACCCGCTCGGCCACTTGAGCGGCGCTAGGATCTCCAGACAACAACCAGTGTTGGGAGAGGCGAGATAGTTCAGCCGCCTGGGCGCGGGCTGGCAACCGGCTGTTATATTCCCAGGCGTGGAACAGTTGGGCTGCTGCAATGGGGGACAGTCCCACACGGGCCAGGATCTCTTTACGCAGCTCGTCATATGACTCCATTGCGTTGGTTGGCAGGGAGAAGTAAGCCTGCTGCGATTCGCCGGTCAATAGCGGCGCCAGGACCCGCGCCCACTCCTCTCGCGGCCAGTCCTCCCGCGTCGCGATGGCCTCAAACATCTGGAGGTAATGCTCAACATCATGGTGGGCCGTCATTTTCGGCAGGAGCTGGGTGGCTTGAACTCGGGGGTCGGGCAGCGGAACCCGCTGGGCAGCAGAAACGCGCAGAGCGGCAATCTCACGCTCCGCCTCTCCCTGTCGAGCGGCCATGTGTTCAACGATCTGCTGTTGACGTATACTCACTTCAGTGAGGTGTTTTAACAACTCTTCCATGGCTGGGGAGTAGCTGCCGCCTGTGAGTGACTGGGTGAAACACAAGGAAAAGAGAAAAAATTTAGTTGGGGATGTCGTGACAGTCGGTGATTCTTCAGCAATCTGCCCGCATTCTCCACCAGTGTAGCGGGCTGAAGAATCACACGACAGGTAAGAGTGCAATAAATGCCCGGAGGGTGTGTTTATTGTACAAAGGTGAAGGAGTGTGGGTGCTAAC
Organism: Barbus barbus; assembly: GCF_936440315.1. Lineage (NCBI taxonomy): Eukaryota > Metazoa > Chordata > Actinopteri > Cypriniformes > Cyprinidae > Barbus > Barbus barbus. The sequence goes on along the minus strand of NC_136761.1, from coordinate 21,341,000 downwards.
GGGTCCGGTGCTCTCAAGCCGTGCAGAGTGTTCCGTGTCGTGGTCCGTCAGTGCTGGTTGTGGGGTGACGTGGTGCTCCAGGTGGCGGGCGGATCGGTCACTAGCTGCTGTCTGGTTGGGCACAAGAAGGACACAAGCGTTAGACACCATTCGTTGGGAGACGATACTCACAAGCCTGTGTTTCAGAGAGGCTTTTGTAGCCCTCTGTTAATGAGTGTCAGCTGTGACCGATCAGCCCATGATGATTGTAGGCAGGTGTTCCTCCTCCGTTTCCAGGGCGACGCTGATAGGTGCTCGGGACACTCCTCACACTATATATATATATATACACACACACACACACAAAATATATAATTTTACTTTTACTTGACTTGCTGCCAAGATTGACATATTTGTACATCCTTTCACTGTTTTTATTTTTGTTTTCCTTGTTTTAGGCCCTATGTTTTACCCTATTCGCAGACAGTGCCTGCTTTTGTTACAAAAAACTCGTAACAGGGGAACTTATTCGGAGGGGAATTATTGTCTTTAGAAAAGTTGAGATGGTATTTTTTTCTTTTTGTCTTGCCTCTGTATTATGCATATTAAAGTTCATAAGTGCAGCGCTGCTTTGATTACAGCAGAAACCAAGGAAATGCTTTAAGCGCCAACACCTGCTGGCAGAGAGTGAATCTGCCACTCATTCAGCTCGTCTGCTGTTTCTGTTTCATGCAGATATTTTTATGTATACTTTCACAAAAAGTCAGAACATTCTGTTTTTGCTTCAAATTTCAAAACTATACAATCTAATTTAGATTAAAAACTGCTCATGTTGCATGTATGCAGCATCTTTGTTTGGATCATGATTAAAATGCAGTGGTTGCCAATGGTCGAATCGTGCAATCAAAATCGTGAATCGAATCGAATCATGAGTTGAGTGAATCGTTACATCCCTAATATATACACAATGAGAAAGAAATATTTAAAGCAAATAATGTTATTTCTAATAGGTGTAAATGTTAAAACAATGTTACGAGTTTTTGCACTAGGGGGAAAATCATGCTTTAGTCGATTTTCATAGTAATTTTTTGTCGATTTTTTCATAGTTTGTTGTTGGTCATTATAATCAGTAAAAAATTAAAACCCTGTTTACAAAAATAAACGTAATAGATCAATGTCAAAATTCTCTCATTGTATGTGTCACGGTGCACACACGAGGGAGGACACAGGAACACGCAGACGAGGATGTAACTCAAATAATAGTCTTTACTGAACACATCAAGACAAGGCAAGGCTGACACAGACAGGAACACCGGGGAGTAAGTAGATCAGACAGGACTAATATACAAGGGATAATGAGACGAACACGGCTGGACAAGAATAAACTAATGATTACATTTAACAAGGACAGGAAACAAACCAAATATGGACACAAGAGGCAGGAACACATGACACACACACGACAGAGGACTGACAGTATGACTTTATTTGTTGAATAAAGAAAAACAAATCCTCTGCGGTGAGACAGGCCAAAATCCTCATTTCAAAGTTGGAAACGGACATCTACCTTTCATGCTAGGTAAATTTTATGCTTACCAAACATATCTAATAGTCCCCCCCCCCCAAAAAAAGCAGAATTTTTGCCTATAATAATTTTCCAAAATATCAGGACACCACAGTATTTGTGGAATGTGCCAACTGTCTTTGATGATTTTAGGTTTGCTGGGTATTTTTATATACTTTGTAGTGGAAGTGCAATTTATTTTCTTCCCATGATTGGTCCATCACATCCATCACATTAAATCACAAATGCCCTAATAAAACCTCTCTCCCTTCACTCCCTTATAAATATTTATGAGAGAGAGAGAGTGAGGGGTGCTGAAAACAAAGTCCAGCCGAGGGTCTTTTGCAGAGGAAGAGGTGAAAGTGAAGTTTCTATTAAAGTCTGCTCTGTTAAATATTTATGGGTCAAGAGTTGCTTTTGGTGATACCAGAAAGCACAATGACAAAGAATAACCTTCCAGACTCGCATAACAACCCCACAAGCCCTCTGTTCCACTCTCTCTCACACACACACAGTCTAAAACAAGTGTGTCAAGAACACAAAGAACCAAACAACCTTTGTTATGCCGAAACTCTTCCCTCAGAAGGCCCTCATGATATATAAAGAGAATGAGAAGCAGCTGGACAATCATGTCATTACAGTGTGTTATTCGAAAAAAGCAGACACTCGTCTGTCCATTGATGAACAGAAATTGCTGGTTGACCACAGAATGAGAAAATTCTGCTCTCTTTATTACAGTCATATATTCAGTCTGGTATGAGAGTCAACCAATGTCTCTTTCCCACAGTCCTAAATGGGCATAGTTCAAATCAACAAATGTGCATCTGAATGGCTGTGTTTCAAAATCTAGTGAACTACCTAGACTATCTGAATGTAGCCCATCTCTCCCCTGTTTTGCCCTGCAGTGGACGCTTGGGCCACATGAAAAGCGAGTCTCTTTATGTCTCCGGCACCCAGAGTGACACATTCCGATGCTCTGAGAGAAGAGTAGGCGGTGACCTGTCACAGGGTTTGAGTGTTTACCAGGAGGAGGAAACGGCGCTCATTATGTTTGTGAATGTGGTCTGTGTGGTTAGCTGGACATGAGGTGCATCACTGAATATTAACCTACACCGAGGCTAAATGAAACTTTTAAGACATGCACAGATAAACACATTCAAGAACATTTATTAAGCCCTTTAACCACAAGAGTAACAAGGTCAAGCAGAAGCTATATTTACAAGACTGTTAATGGCTGGAACCTGCTGTGCATTAAGCCAGGACAGTGCTTCACATGGAGTTTTCCCTAGTGTTATATATATAGTTAAACTTATACTTATATACATATACAGTACATCAGTGTTATTACTGTTAACTAAAGCTACAACTATTGCTAATTATTTTCAGTAATTAAAATAAAACTGAAATAAATGTATTAGGTACAAAAGAAACTTTGCCCTGATAACTGTAACAAATTAGTGCTAAAATGACCAAAACTTAAACTAAAATTAAAATGAAAAGTAAAAATAGGCAATTCAAAATATTAATAAATACTATAATATGTGTGTGGTGTATTTGTATCTATCCATCTATCCATCTATCCATCCATCATCTCTTATATTTTATGGTTACATTTTAAGATTTATTTTATTAATGTTTATTTATTTTATTAAGTCTAATGTCTGAAGTTTAGACTTTAAAGCATAATTCACATTCTACTTTGGCAAAGAAGAATACAATTTATGTTTAAACTCTGCTAAATGTTTTCTAACCATGGGGGCAAATGACAAAACCCTTAATTTTCTTTATTTCTGCATAAATTTGACCTACATTATGATCAGATCTTCATCTTAAAGTCCTCTAAGAGAATCCAATTAAACAAGTAACGCACATATCATTGTATTCTTTCCCCACTTAATTAGCTAAAATGAGTAAATATCTCTGTGGGAGACAGTCACTTCATTTAAAGAGGTCGTTTGAGGAACCTTGGAAATGTTTGGTCGACTGGATCAAAAGTGGCATTTGACCTGAAGAGTTTGAGAATCAGTGAGGTAGTGGGCTAAACCACATCTCTGACTGTAAGATAAGAAATCTCACAGTCTCCACAACCAAAAAGACTGGGCTGATATGAATGCGCTCATCACATCTAACAGATGCCATTACTGGCCAGAGACCTGTGTGACCTTGTTCAAACCTCACTGCATCTTAAATCTCCTCCAGACATGAGGGTCAGAAGGTCACCGGTGATAAGACGGGAGGAAAAACTAATCTAAATGATACTCAGACTGTACGCAGCAGACAAAGAACGGACATGCCATCACTTCAAAAGGTACAACAACAGTAATTTTGGCAACGAAACTGTTCAATGCTCCACATTCATTCTTCATGCTTTTCCACTGCTATTTCACACTTAAGTGTGACAGGTAAATTAAACATTCATTCGAAGGCATTGTATTTTAAGGTTCAGGTCAGGTGCAAAAATAAATTAATTAATTACTTGGCATTAATTCCTCAGCACAGCACTGGTGGAAAATCACAGCCTCTTGCACAAAGTCAAAATGAAGGGAAGATGGGATGAATGGGGCAAGATGCGAGTCTAAAATCTGACAAAGGCAAAATCCGAGGCATTTTCCAAACAATGCACTGCACACCAGACTCCATCAGACTTCCCGGAGTCGATATTCTGAGCCTTTTAATGACGTCCGGCAGCCAGACTGGAGCGATTAAGTCAGGTGAGCGCCCGTGCGCTACAGGAAGATATCGACTTGGGGGACTGAAGGAAAACATCCAAACAAGCGAACAAGCAGGTAGGTAAACAGGAAAATACAGGGAGGAAGGGAGGTCAGGATTGCATGCTGGTTTCAGGGACAGCCACTACTGTCCTCGCTTCCTATCAGCCGGCTCAAGCTTCCCCTCTCTCTGGCACCCTGTCTCTTGGCTCATTTGTGTATGTTTGCTTCTCTGTTTGTTAAATTATACTGTAATTAATTGCCTCTTAATTTGCCATTGGACATTTTCCAGTTGAATCACAGAGGATGTTGCTGTACTCTCAGCTGGGGAATTCTGCAATGCTTCATGGTAACCCTAATCATACCAACAGCTTAAACACACACACAAAAACACGTCTGGACGGTATGGAGGTTCTCAGCTGGCCAAATGGACCCTACAGATTGATTAAGGGTGGATATTTTTAAAATCCTCCTTTTCCTAAAGCCTAATCTTGGATAAGAGATTGCATATCCAAGGGACTAAGCATGTTAGCATGACTAACAATAAGATAAAGGTGTCCCTTTGATTCACAATTAACTGGGTTTTATTGAGACACCATGTGAAGTAGTTTTCACAGTGAAATATGTGTCTTATAGAAATAATTCCAGTCAATAGTCTGTATTGAACCTGGCACAGAGTCTGATCCACGTATTCAGAGCAATAATTAGCTTGAAGAGGGATTTGCTTGCAGCCTAACCCGACCTTTGTAAGCTTTGTGAATAATGGCCTGAGACTTCTACTAACAAACAGCACATGCAGAAAAAAGACCACTGCTAAAAGACAAAGTGATTTTTTCCCCCTCTAAATTCCATTGGGGGACTTTTGAGGCCGTCCCAGCGGGCCACAGACTGGACATAATAGGGGAACAAGATCCCAGGATGGCCAGTCAAGATGTGACCGTGAGACTGGCTGATTATTATTTTGAGTGTGTGTGTGTGTGTGAACTTTATAATACCAGATGTAAAATACTCATTAAAGTTTCACAACATTGCATTATTGAGACATTTAGTTATACGCATTTCTTCTGAATTCATTATCTGGATAATACTGTTTTGAAAAGGCAGAAATATTTCTGGTTTAATAAGCTCTGAGGGTTATTATGAAATATTTAAAAAACACTTTACAATAAGGTTCATGTTAATGCAATAGCTAACATGAACATGCAACAAGTAAGAACATTCATACTTTTATAGAATTTAATATTCTTTGGTAATGTTACTCAATGTTAACAATTGATTATTATTACAAAATAAAAATATGTGTTTCCTATTTAAATATACAATTACAATTTAATTTATTCCTGTGATGGCAAATCTGAATTTTCAGCAGACATTACTCCAGTCTTCAGTGTGTCACAATCCTACATCGGTGCCAACATATCATGATTTAATATTTATTATTATCAATGTTGAAAACGGTTCTGTTGAAAAGAACAGCAGTTATTTTAAAACAGAAGTCTTTAGGTCACTTTTCATCAATTTAATGCCTCCTTAATGAATAAAACTAATTATTTCCTTGAAAAATTTTTGAAGCCAAACCCAAACTTTCAAACCGTAGTGTATACTAATACATTTTACATTAGTGTATTAATTACAAATTAGATTTAACCTTTAATATTAAAGTTTATCAAAAGTTTATATGTATTTTGTACAATCTTTGTACAAAAACTTTTGGTCTTATCCTAAAAAGTCCTTGTTTTTAATTTAAGTGATTTGTGATCCATCTCCTGAAGCAAATATCTTATTTATTTTTTTCACAAGAGAAATTGTGTTGCAGCTTTTATATGGGGTGGTACATCAATATCAAAACACATCCACTGCACTCATTTTGTTGGAAAATTGAGGCCTGCGAGGCAATATCATACTGACAGACAGGGACACATTGATTTTTCTCTCCACTGGGAAAGAGCAAATGAAAGTAAGAGACAAACAGACAGACAAAAGTGAGAGAATTCAACCGATAGATGGACACGAAGGCAGAAGGATGAGCCTGACACATCCTGTCAAAGCCTGAGTGTGCATCCCTGTTGACCCGCAGAGAAAGGAAACACAGCCGCTCGCACGCACACACACACACACACACACACACACACACACACACACACACACACACACACACACACACACTTCAAACACACGGCCAGACTGCTAGTTCTGACCTCTCTAACACTTTCTCTCCACTCATCTGGTGACAAACTCTATTTTTAGGCCATTATATTCCTGGCACTCGTACATTTCACCTATCAGTTTTCACTTGCTCATTTAACATTTAAAGACATTAAAGGTGCACTCCCTTCCTCTAGCCTTTAATTCAACAATCTGATACGCAAATGCACATAGGCGATGTTGATTTCAGATGAAAATCCTCAAAAACACATTTGAAGCACATAGGAAAAGGTCATTGGCAGATTGGTAAACACATTCCGTGTGCGGCGTGTTTACTTTCAGGTTTTGTGGCCTTGAGGGCTCCTCAGAACTTGCTAGGTTTAAGTAAACTGCAGTGCAAATGGGCCGTGGTGAGAATGCTGCATTGCTCCAACTGTGTTTCTTGGAGAGGCTGAAATGCACTGATTAAAGTTGATTGAAGCCCTTCAGCTCCCAAATTCTCATGCTGCGTCCATCACATTATGTTTAAATCAGAACAAATGTGTTTATAAGTCTGCATGAGGTTGAGGTACGTTCTAACCTGTTCTATCATCCTGAGAGACTTGTGGTTACTCAGAAGGGAGCAGTTCTCCATAAGTCATAAGAAAAATGGTCAAAGCAGATGACCGGTCAACATAAGCGTCCCTCTGATGCCTGACCTTCTCTTTCAGCTAGTTGATTCATGATCTCAACCTGAAGTCTTTCAAAGACTAACAAAACAACAGAAAAGCAAAGCCAAACAAAACAGAGTTTTCTTAAGTTATGGGGGTTTCTGTATTGTTGGGTGCCATGTGAGCGAAGGAGGAAAAGGAAAGCTGTGCCATGGGAATACAGACACCCACTGAGGGAGCTGAGGCCATCACAGAGAATTTCCTGATTGTACATCTAACCTTTCAGCACCTCCTCCTGTGGCCTGCACACATAACAGGGTTGCCAGGTCTGTGTGAAAAAGCCCAATGAGCAACACAACCAAACTAACATTCAGCTCAAACCCTTTAAAGCTTTTTCAGATCATTATGTAGGCCTATATATTATAGTCAATATTCAATACCATTGGGGGGTGGGTCAAGCATGATGGTTTGAAAATGAAAGTGCTATTTATATCACTACTATTTAAACACAGTCCAATTTCATTTGCAAATCACCATAACCTTCAGCTGCATGGCAAAGACAAAATGCACGTCACCTCAGTGACCGTGACTAAAGCAAGGGATGAAGAGAGGATGTGCGCTCCATGGGAACATTGACCTGCACTCAAACAAACACAGGCCTCTGCTTCTGTTCTGAACACACACTGACAAAACACAACCATCAGTCAATACATTTGCTCAGACCTTTAAATCTGAATTTCACTAGAGCGTGACAAACTCAAAACATTATGAGTCTGTAATGACTATGCACCACAGTTAAGGTACAGAATAATAGCATCAAAAATTAAGTGAAAAGAAGCAAAACCGGGTATCTGGACACAGCCCTTCATATGCACAGATTATCAAAAGCACAACACAATTAAATAGCAAGTAATCAAAATTATCACAAGTCTAGTAGCTAAAAAATAAACCAGTTTTAGTTCAAATCAACCATTCTTGTGAGTGCTTCCCAGCTTCCTAATAACAGAGATAAACCCTGAAACAAAACAAATGAGGGAAAATGACCCCAAAAGTTCCCCTTGATCTATTGGCAAAAGCTTCAAGGTATAAATATCTACTGCTTAGTTTAGCAAAAATGTTCATTAACTTACCCTGACACACTGACATCATTGGTTTACAAAGATCATACGTCACGGACAGTCACGAGTCTTCAGAATGAGCATACTTTAGGCTCAATCCAATAGTTCTTCAGCAGCTTGCATCTTTGCACTGAGGCTAACTGCAATGACTCCGCTGTGTTTATGACATGTAAATCCTGCAGCTGGACTTATAAAGCATAATGGAGCTCTTCATCAAAAAGATGAGTTTGGAACAGTCACCGAATTGATCCATGTTTCATCTCTTTCTCATGAGAGCTGCCTTCAGCCTCTTTCTCATAATCACATCAGATTCAAAACATAAATGAACAGAGAAAAAGAGCTTAATAAAGCACCGAATGTTAACACAGGAATTCATGAGAAGAAAAATATGTTCTTCTGCTCTTGAAACATAAAAGCGCAGTAACAGTTTATAAAACACTCTAGCCTGAACAGAATGATTCACAAGAAGAAAGGAAGAAAAAGAATATGTGACAAGAAAGAGAAAAATATGCGAGAACAATTTTGTAACAGTCTACTCTACCAGACTAAAGTTTGGCTGCACTTTCTCATTCAAATATATTAAGTAACACAAATGGAAGTATGAGAAATATGCAGCGATCCCATCTGGGATCCTTTTAATCTGTATTAAAAGAGTTACCATGTATGCTGGCCACTTGTCGGTTGCTATTCCTTTACTATCCAGTTTCAAAATTAATAAAACAAAAATAATTCAAATAATTAGTGCAATTAGTTTTGTAAAAAAAAAAAAAAAAAAAAAAAGTGAGCAACAATGTATTTTTGTGTACAAAACTAACTTCAAGCATTAATTTTTTCACCTCATCTAATAAAAAATGCAACTATTTTAGGAATTTTGTATTAGTATGGTCTGATTTGTATGAAAACACAATTTTTAATATATATAAAAAAACAAAGCATTAAGGTCCATTCCTAAACATAAACCTCAATGGTGTATAAGCAGTTCGTACAAAAGTATAAAAGTGAGGTTATATGAACTCTAACAACTAACAGCTAACAACTTGGCAATAATTTGCAATATCAAAAAAAAAAGAAAAAAACTTACAGATTGCCATGAGTGTTGGTTTTTCCAAGACTGTGAGAAACATTTTGGTCTAGTATTGATAATATACTATCAATTATATTATACTGTATATGATCAATTTTAAACTCTTGATAATATATTTGGATGAAGTGTTGTTTAAAGAAACAGTTCACCCAAAAATGTAAAATTCTGTCATAACGTCATCTTAAAACTTCCAAGAGTCCAAGAAGCTTTCAAGCTCTAAAAAAGGACAGAGTAAAGCATCATAACAATGCTTCATACAATTTGTAAACAATGTTGCAACAGTTCACTAAAGAGGAGGGTTAATCAATGATTAACGGCATACTTTTCTGGATTTTTTGAGTGAACAAATCTTTTAAGGAGGTTCCACATGAATGGCATATAGCTGACAGCCATTAAACTGTATTTTGAACCAACAAACCAAGAACTGAGTCTCAATCAACCATGAGCTGAGGCATCTTTGAGTTAGTGAAGGCTGCAGTGTGCTTTTCTCTCTCCAGCCCAGGACTTCTGTCAAGTGTCCTCTTTGTCACCAATTATGCATTCTGGTGCCACTGAAGCACTCCTGGCAGCGCTATGCTTCTGTCAAGGACATTCAGTCTGGCCTCTGTCAGATGGGGCACTTGTCAAGCTGCCAGTGCACCCGGTGACACTACCTTCACAGCACACTGTCAGCTGACCGCAATGAATTAATACATAAACCAAAACCACCCATGAGTATAACACTCTGGTTATCATGGAGAGACGACCTCGTGATCTCCCGCTTTGAGTGTCCCGTCAAAACAAGGGAAAAACCCTCAACAAAAGGCCCGGTGAATTATATTAAGTATACAGGTGTTTATATTGATGATTAACGGCATGGTCATTCAAACAATACAGAAATTCTTGGCCGCAATGGAGGATATGGAAGGAATGGTTGCGCTGACATTCCTGGCCATTTCCTCGACGCAAACAGTGTTGCCTTAAGGGTCTTCGGCTGCCTGCATACTTTCCAGATCTTGTATCCTCCCTATCCATGCAGAGATTCCACAGGTCTGGATGGACAGCAGGTGTGCAGCCCAGGCGGACTTTCCAAGGATGTAAAGTCAACAGAAGACCCATTACTGCTCTTCCCTTACATCTGAAAACAAAGGGACTGGAATTCAGGAGGATGCATACTTACATGCCTGTGATTTTAAAGATAGCGTCCTCTGTGCTGGATCCTGCCAAGATATTGTGTATATTGTCATTCAGGGGAAGTTTTTCATCTGCTTGAGATAAACAGATAACTGTATTAGTCTAAGAGGGCTCTTATGGTGGTGTCCTTGAGAAGCAGACTGAAAAAAGAGAAAAGAACAATGGAGGATAGAAAGAATATATTAGGCTTGATTTACACATATACAGTCTATATATTTTTTTATATTAGAATTTAATATTTTATTTAATTATTTAAAAAGCTCATCTAGATGGATGTCTTTGTTTTACAGCATCTCACGCCATGAGCGCTGCATTTTTTAGACTGTGTGTCAAGATAAAAGTAGTTGGAAAATATATTTCAAGACTCGTGCTTCTGTTCTATTCTGTTGTGCTCTGTCCAGCTGTCTTTGTATATAAATATATATAAAATAGCTAATCTGGCTGTTCCAGTTCTGTGAAGATGAAGGAACATTTATGCACATGGAAGTACTCCTGTGTGTTTAATCACATTTAAAATATCACCATGGTGATTATGGGAGATGGGCTTAAAAGCAGAAATTACACATAATTGGTTCTTTCTCCACATGAATGCTTTCTCAGAAGGCATATGATACTGGGCCAAACAAATAAGCCCACAGCATGCATAAATGGCTGTGATGACAGCAGAAAAGCTGATTCAGATTTACAGCATATTTCAGTAAATGTATTAAATAGGTTGATTCTGAGTTGGAAACAACAAGCTCATTCAAATTAAAGCTTTACGCCACAAGACGTAAACACCACATGTTCACCGCTCTTTCTACTGGTAACCAAAAAAATAGTTATTAATGGAGCACCTATGTGTTTTTGGCCAGGAGTCTGAAAGAGAATTGCTGGTAGACAGAGTAAACTCCAGAAAAACAGCATGGTTTGAATATCGGACTTCAGACTACAAGGTGCTGATTAACAATAACAAACACTATAGTGGGCAGCAAACATTTCACAGTCCAAGAGGAACTGAACTTTTAGAGTTTGATACATTGTAATCCAGTACAGAGAAATTAGTTCCTTAACTGCTCTAAAAACAAAAAAATATATAGATTTATGCTGATATGCCATAAATACTGCATTTCACATATTAGACAGTGAGAAATGGATTCAAACATCATATCTACCAACTAAATGTAATGCCTAAATAATTTATAATCGGCTTCAAAAATATTTTAAATTACTATATATATATATATACTATATACTAATAATATATAGTATATATACTATATATACTATAATATAATCTCAGAGTTAAATTATTAAAGATTTTAATGCTGTTTTTAAAACTTTCTATTAATTAAAGAATCATGAAAAAGTAATAAAATAATAAATGTTTCTTAAGTACCAAACCAGTACATTAGTATGATATCTGAAGGATCATGTGTCACTGAAGCCTGGATTAATGGCTGCTGAAAATTTAACTTTGTCATCACAGGAACTAATAGCATTTTAAAGTACATTTAAACAGAAAACATTTATTTTAAATAGCAATGATATTTCAAATACTTACAGTATTTTTCATCAAATTAACACAGTCTTGGTGAGCATAAGAGACTTTCAAATACATTAAAAAGGTTTACTGATCCCAAATTTTTGAACATTAGATTATTATATATTTTACATATAATGAATAAAATATTGTATTCAAACATTTTAGCTAGATTTAAAAAAATAATAATATATACATTTTTAAAATAATGTTAAAATGTATAGGTTTTTTTCCTCAAAATAATCCATGTCCCAAGAGATTAATTAGCCATATTTGTGTTTCTGCTGCTTAGATACCATCATGCTATGGAAAAAAATGGTCTATTGATGTTTTGAAGCATCTCTGCTTCCTGTTTGCGTCCAAAATGTCAACCTTGAGCACGGACACCTCAGCTTCGGCCATGCTGTCACAGTGTTTCAGCAGACTGTGTTGATGGATGAGTCTATTACTGTAGAGCTCTACGCAGCATGTCCAGCTGCAGCCGGACTTGTGCTCGTTCTGTCATAGGATGTCACCTAATTGTTTGCATTAGCAGAAACAAATACATTTGCAAAACAAACAAACAGAAATATCTCCCACCTGACAACTTCCTGATGATAAGAAAAGAAGCTGGCCTGCTGCATGCGGCTGACAAGCTCGTCAAGTACTGATGGCGTTGGTCAGCCCGGTTCCTGTGGGACTGGCGTCTTCCTGAGGTTTTGTCCTGGGGATCTACTTTGCGGGCCGATGAATGGTGCATACATTCAAAGCACGGTGCAACGAGGAGCAGCTGTTCTTTGTTTCACATGCACCATAGTTGAGGGATGGGATCACAAAATAAAAAAAAAAAGCTGCAACAACAAATATGGTTTGTGGAAATGAAGGTTTACCATTATCGTTCTGCATGTTATATGAGCCACATTAGTGGGGCCTCTATAAGCACATACACATGCACTCACACACACGAAAACTGCATTACAGCCAACACAATTTCTGTGACTTCAGGGACAAAAGCTACAAGCTGGTATGGTGGTACTTATGTTTAAAATAACTGTATACATTGGGTTATCTTGTAGCAAAGCTGAAATTGGATGTATTGTTTTATGAGGGAAGGCATACCGGATTGGTTACACACTCACGCTAATCAATGACAGGTGTGTCCAGCACTGAGAGGTGTTAACACAGGGGGCCCAAGCAGTGTAGCCTTAGGGGAGGTCTATGAGCTGAGGTCACACATACACACACACACGGACGCGCACAGAAACCGACAGAGGTACAAGACATGGGGTGAATTGTAGTGCTCAAAGATAGGTTCAGTCAGTTTAATTACTTAGAAATTAGGTACAGGGATGAAAATGTTGGTGTCAATGAGGCTTTTTATATAAAAAAAACAACAATTTTAAAATGTAAAAAATATTATATATATATATATATATATATATATATATATATATATATATATATATATATATATATATATATATATATATATATATATATATGTATACATGTATGTAATATCTTTTACATTTAGAGATTTTATTTATTTATATTTTTATATATTAAAAATATATCATTTATTCCTGTGATGGCAAAGCTGATTTTTCAGCATCACTACTTCAGTGTCACATGATTCTTCAGAAATCATTCTATTATGTTGATTTGATGATCAAGAAACATTTTATTACTATCAATGTTGAAAATAGTTGTGTTGCTTATTATTTTTGTGGAAACTGTGATACTTTCCCCCCTTAGCATTCTTTGATGAATCAAGTTCAAAATAACAGTACTTATTTGAAATATAATTTTTTTATATAATTTTTTGAAAAACAGTCTGCATGACCACCATCATCTTAATGTTGTAAATCTCTCTGTATAAAGTCACCTTTGGGTTATAATTTGATTTGTGTTAATTTGTGTTTGGGTTAATGAATGTTAAAGGAAACAAAAACAACAAAACAATAAAACTGATCAACTGAATCAGCAGTTTCTTGTTTAATTTTATAAAAAAAACACCAACAGGCACTTGCAAACTTTCTATTATTATTATTTTATTTTCTTCTTATTATTATGTTTTGGTCCTTTAACATTCATTAACTTAAACTCAAATCAAACTATAACCCAAAAGTGAATTTATTCATTTTTATGCATTTGTTCAATAATTTACTTGTTTGCTCTTTTAGAATAAAAGCTTTCCTTAATGTCACATTTTTGAATTCTTGAAATGAAATGGGAAGGAGTTTAGGAAAGGACTAATGATTATTGATATTAAAATATTTTGAAAAAGGTTATTTATTTAGCAAAATTAATGCATGTCCATGTTTACTAATAGTGTAGGTTATAATAACAGCAGTGTTTGTACTTGACACTAATTGACACAGTTTAGGTATAAGTTACAGATTCCCAAATAACTTTTGGACAATTTTTAACAGACAAATGTGGGAAAATTACATTAAAGTTTGAGAGAAATCTAGAGATATTCATGTCAAGGAAAGTGTTACAGCCATCGCTGGTCTCCCCAACATACCAGACAGATGTTTTGCTGTCGTGAGTAAGAGTGAAAAGGTTCAGACAGGAGGTCTTCCAAAAGTTTTGTACACAGCCTGAGAGCAGAACTAGCAAGTTTGATCTTGTAATTTCCTAGCTCTCAATGGGTGTCCAAAACTGAGATGAACATTGAGATGGAATTATAATACAGTACAAATCCGCTTTTACTGATCATTTGTAGCATGTAGTGTGTTTTTAATATGACAAACTTCACTTGTCTGGTAGGGTCATTGGTTCCAACGAAGCCCAATTCCTGACATGCAGTAAATCATGGAGGTCTGGTCCACAGGGATTTATCAGACAGGACAGCGCTCGCTCTGTGTAACTTTTTCAGGAGGTGTGCGTGTGCGTCAGACGGCCTCGCGGGACTGCTTGTGAGAACGTTAAGGGCCGGTCGCTGCCGGATTGATACAGAACGCAGCACGCCATCAAAGGTCCACTGAAATGGAGCCATAAAAAATTTACCAACCCGCAATAAATTTTTCACTCCAAGAAAACTTGAAGTGGTCCGGTGAGTAACAGGGCAGGAAAAGAGGTTGAGACAGGGGGGCACTCGACATCCCAATGACTCACAGAGCACCAGACAAGTAGAGCAAAACCACACGTAACCCAAACACGTAACCACTGCCTTCAAAAACATTTAGCAACACAGCGCACAAACTTCTATAGCGTTAAACAGGAAGTTCTCTGTAACATTAGTAATTTTTAATTTGTTAACAACAAAAGAACAAAATACGTCAGTGAGGTGAAATGCAATGTCAGACTATGATTAAACCTGCAGGAATGAAGGTTCCTGGTGTAGTTTTAGTCATGGGAATCTTGAATTACATGCATTCTGGTCTTATGTGTATAGTTTTAATTAATGCATTTAGGATCATTCACTCGCACAGGAGGGCTGAAATTTAAGACCAATTAATATTGGAATTTTTTCAGTACAAGCTGAAGAAATCAACTCGCTGTGCCAGAAAAAGTCCAAAAAATCTAGGTCAATAAACCACGATAATCCAAATAGGTGAAAGTCTGCCAAAATAGCAGCATGAAAATGTAAAAAGACAACCAAAATGCAAAAGCGAGATAATAAATATAACTTTACTTTACTAGGTACTCAATAGGGTCATGTTGTGACCAAAACGTTTGCGGTTTGTTATCTTGCATTTGCTTTTTGGTTGACTTTTTTGGGACGGACAGTCAATTCAATCCCAACATACTCTCATAGTGCCAATTTTGTGTTTGTGTTGCATCATTTCCAAACACAGCACTTGGCATTAACATCATAGGAAGAATATTCATGACTGACAAAAAGCAAGAATTGGTGACCTTGCTAAACCTTTCTCAATGTCTGAGCACCTGTTTTCTGTAAATAGCACTGAACATCTGCACTTCACCCTGCACCATTATAATCCATCTACTTCTTCCTCTCTTCCTGGTCAAATCTCTGTCCCCAGGGAATTTGGAGTCCCATCACAATCCCATGGATTACTCCCATCCTGCGCAGTGGCTTTTGGGTGCCAGCGAGCCGGGGCTGTGGACACAGATGGGAGCATAGCCTTGTGATAGCTTCCATATGTCACAGTGCGCTTCCGAGGGCGCTTTTTTATTTTTCTGTTTTTGCTCCATCTCTCTTCTTTCTCTCTGGTTTTCTCATCAAATGTTTTGTTCGATGAAGAATAGGTGAGCATACCCAAAGACAAAAACAATCAGAGAAAAAGAATGGCCATTTAAAGGAACGGTTCACCCAAAAATTATTTTAAAGTTACATGGGTTAAAGATGACATAAGGCAGAATTTTAATTTTTGAGTAAATTATTCCTTTAATCATCCCAGTGGAGATATGAGTTAGTTGAGTTAAACCCTTTATGAACCTATTATTATACATTTTCTGGCCTTGCCATGGATGCTGAAAG
The DNA here is from genome assembly GCF_936440315.1 of Barbus barbus. NCBI lineage: Eukaryota > Metazoa > Chordata > Actinopteri > Cypriniformes > Cyprinidae > Barbus > Barbus barbus. Next base: position 21,324,628 of record NC_136761.1, on the reverse strand, counting down.
CCAAGATATGATGATCCGGTTCTTCACAAGGGTCATGCTGTGCCTCTAAGGTCTTGCAAACACGAATAATCTGTTTAGCATAATTTATCTGTCATAGACGTTAGGCTGTTAAAGTCAACCCTGGGGAGTAGTGACATGGATCTGTATGGCTCTATGGTAAATAAGAACTGCGAGGAAGCAAAAAATATCCTTTTGACACCACGAGCCTGGGAGGTTCGCTCATCTGTGCTGACACATATGGTCAGTAATATCCCCCCTCTGATTATAATCCTTGAAGTCAACCTCATTAACCAGACATCCGCATTGAACCCTGACTGAAAAGGGGCAGAAAGTTTGCCTGTCAATCAACACCAACTGGCTGAAAAAATGCATATAGAGAAAATGATCCAGGAGCCCCAGACTTGAGACCAGCTGCATTTACTCATCACCCAAAAAAGTCTGGCTCTAGGTCAGACTGAGACAAAGAAATTTTCTAAAAGGTATATAAATAACTTCGAAAAGTAGGATTGTCAAGTTACAAATTAGCATGAATAAATATTAACCAAAAAAAAAATCAACCAGTCATGCCTCCTTAAGGTACTAAAAAAATATTTATAATTAAATTCTAATATTTACCATTTTGTTAAAAACAATTTAATTATTATCAATAAATCATGTGCCCTTTAAAAAATATTACCACAAAATAATAATGATTTATAATATTATAAAAATGTAACACACAGGGTTTAGTTAACTAAAACTAAAACCAATAAAATCATTTTGTTTACTAAATGTTAACTGAAATAAAATAAAAAATAAAACTTCAGCTATTTGCCAAAGCAACATTTCTCAATTTTATTTAGTTTAGTTAACTTGATGCACTACAAGTACAAAAACTAAAACTGATATAAAATTCATAAAAACTATAGAAACATTTTAAAAAACAAAAATAAACAACCATACAAAAATGTTTTTAAAAATATATTTAAAAAATATAAATGTAATGAAAACTGAAAATATCAAAATAAAAACATTACAAATATTAATAAATACTATAGTAGTATCTTAATGATAATAAAAATGCCACTGGTAACACAATCAATAAATAATAATATTTCAATTTATTTTTTATTTATTATTAATCATCCCTACAGCCTATTGACTAAATTAATTGTTTAAGTTTTTAATATCGTTAAAAAATGCAATTAAAATGATTTATTAAAACTTTCTTTTTTAATAATTTGTTAACTATCAATTAACCATGGCCCATCAACCGTATATTAATGGAGAAATTTTAGCAGGGTCTCAAGGTGGGTTTTTAAAATCTGAACTACTTTTAGCATAGCATTTTAAATATGGTACTGTTGTCACAAGACACTGAAAACAAAAAGACATTATTCATTTAAATTATCTGGCATGCAATTAATTCAATGAAACTTTTTAAATCAATTTACAGCCCAATTCAGAATCCATTGCAATACAGCTCTGGCCAAGAGGCACCTGATCCAAATCAAAGAACCCGTCCCCAGAGATGGCACAACAGAGCGATGTTGACTTCAGAGCAATCCCAGTTATGCAAGCTCACAGTTACACCCTTGTTTAGCCAGAAAAGTAATGTAAACTAAACCACCGCAGTAAAACAAACAGAATGTGTCATGTTTTGCATGACACATTTAAAACGCCTCCTTTGAAATGTGGTTCATCCGAAAATCAATTCTATAATGTATACATACTGCATCTAAACCTGTAAAGCAGATCTAATGCGCTAACACATGCTCAGACATTACCATCCAGTGCATGGAGGGTTTTTGACAGCGCGCTTTGTGCCCAAGCCCTGAGTCAGCTTCCCACGCAACATCATCTGTAGGGAACATGTCACACTTTCAGGAACACACTAGCAACCTCCTGGAAGAAAACAACAAAGTGATGGCGGCTGAGGGGAGACCTGAGGCTAACGACCCCATGCCTGACAAAGTGATTTATGATGCCCCACGAGGTGACAGAACCAAGAGGAACTTTGGTGAGTTTATATTAAAGCTGTGTTAAGGGACTCCACTGACTCTCATAATATTCTTCTGATGTTCAGGAGGTATGTGCTAATATCATATACACTGCTGTGCAACTGACAGCAGCAGAGGACTGCATAGCTAAACAAACCTATGTCCTATCAACAGAGAGAAAAGCAGGGAGATGACAGGAAATTAACAGCAGACATGAAATTCAACTAGATAGTAAAAAATTTTCCCACCACACAACTTCAATATATTTCAATGACTACATTTTATAACAAGAGATCTACAAATGGTTAAATCTTCATGCTATATTTTTTTAGATTTTTTTTTAAAAACCATAATACTTCATGCAGAAAAAACAACAAAAAAAACTTATCATTTACTCAACCTCATGTCAAAACCTGTATGACGTATGTGGAACATAAATGAGGATGTTTTGAGAAAGTAAATGATCCTGTGTATGCACTTTATAGGGTATGATTTGGACATATCCATATTTATGGTCCATATGACAACGCAAAAATGTTCACATAACAATGGGAGGCCAGGTGTCTGTGATATTTTTCTGCAAAGCTTTTACATCAAAAACCAAAGAAGAATATCATGGCCAGTTTCTTTTTTTTTAATGTCAAACACAATAAAACCAAAAACACATCATCAAAATTAAGCCACGACCAAAGTTAGCCACAACAAAACAACCCAGCATTCCACCATTTGATGTCGAATTCCTATGCATGGCTAACTTTTATAACATGGCTAACATCTACTGTCAAAAATTGTGTTTCTTTTCCAAAATCTCTGTTTCACCAATCCACATGCATAACAGAAAAGTCTTCACCTTAGAAGGGTTTCCAAAATCTTCACTAAATTAATCTAAAACACTGTTTGCTTATGGATGAGAGAACCTACCAGTCATTTTTGTGGGAACGGGCCTCAGAGACAGTGTCTCCGATTTTAGCATGCTGTGCTATTAGCAGTGTAGCTGTCAGCAGAGTACACCCTCTCTGAGAGGTTCTCGAAAAGTTCTCATCCCTTTTACAGCAACACTTCTACTACCTTTAAAGCAGAATTTGTGAAACAAATTTACCACTTCCAACACTGAATTTCAAAACAATTACTGTCAGACTGCCAGCTGTGAGCCATGTCGTCATTATTCTCAAGTCTGTTTTTTGTGCTTTTGAGCAGTAAAGGAAAATAAAAGGTATTTGGTAAATGTTGCTCCATGCACACATGCAGACAGCTTGTGCTATTTTTTCCAGTGTCTAGCACATATTAAAGAAATAGTTCACCCAAAAATGAAAATTTGCTGAAAATGTATTCACCCTCAGGCCATCTAAGATGTATATGAGTTTGTTTCTTCATTGGAACAGATTTGCAGAAATTTGAGCTGCCCGTTATTAAGGTGTTTTAACTTTAAAGCTTCGCTTCTGGCCAAAAATACAAGCTCATAATCCATACTTCCTCCAGTCAGAAAGTCAATTTCCTTTTGTCCTCTCACATGAAAACCCACAAATCCAAATCTTTGATTGAGCACTGTAAACACTGTAAACAGTGCTCAATCTGTGCATATTTCTCTCCTGATTCAGATGAAACAACTTTTTCACTGGAGAAAGCAACATTATGGATTGAGGAGTATTGTAGCTTTAAGCAAACACATTTTATTACAAACCTGCAGCTTTTCGACTACAGTTGTGCTGTCATTTTCACCACATCTCTTCTGATGAAAAAGCAAACTCATCTATATCTTGAATGTCCTGAGGGTGAGTACATTTTCAGCAAACTGTAATTTTGTGAGTGAACTATTCTTTTAAGGTGGTGTCAAGCTAAAAACACTTATCTTAAACATGTTTCTCTTGAATTTTGTTGCGCTCTGTACATCTTTTTATGGATTGTGTACTTTGCAACATTTTTATTGAACTGAACCTAATTAACACTAAACTTGCCTCCTGTAGAGCTGCTTTTCAGCTGAAACTGAATTTGTTTCATAACTGATGAATGAATTTTAACACTGATGAATTTTAGCACTATTAACAGTTATTTTCCTGTTTTTTACTGTGGAGATGCTTTGAAAGGATCTGTATTGTATAAAGTGCTATATAAATAACTGACTTGACTTTGTGAACGCATCAAATATGAAAATATGTTGATTTGGATAACCCTCATCTAAATGAATTAAGGTCTAACTAGGGGGCAGTGGCGAGTATCCACAGACATACAGAGATGGTGCACACAACTACCTTCCCAGGTGGGCGCACTGTCATACTGCTGGACGTCTGCCTGCGCGACAGATGGCAGGCAAATGCGGAGGTACCCGCCCCGAGCACTAACTTTGCTGGCTAGTGCTAGCCTGCGACAGTGCTCGCTATCTGTCTGCCTGTATCTCCAGTGAAATACCCCCATTATCCTCAGAGCCATCATGAGATTAAGAGGGTTATGTCAGAGAAACTGACGGGACAGCTGAGCCTCATTACCCAACATATGCTGTGATGTTTCACCAAAGCTTTGGTTTGTATCTGGTTATCGACACAAAATGCGTTATGTGAATGAATGTTGAACCAGACCTCACCTTTCAAGCCAGGATGAGGGCGTTTCAGATGAATGGCACACAACATGTTCACACCAATCAGATTTAGGCAATTAGTCATGTAAGAGGGATCAATGGTCAGGATGTCTTTAGACGAACTCCATTTGCCCTGCTCAGTCAGATTAAATGGGGCACATACTCAAACAGATTTAAGCATGAAATCCTCTCTCAAACCTACACAATGATCATCACACAACATCTGAGATCCACTGCATCAAGTTCAGCCTACAAGAAATGTACCAAAATAGCATACACATATATTTATATTCCTAAAAGGAAGCAAATCTTCCATTAAATTCTTGATTGGTTCTTCTGAGATTCTTCAACACTGGTTATTCATTTAAAAGTCAGTGTTATTCCGTTCAAAGTGGCTCATCAGAGAGAGATGAAGGCATTTTAATATAAGCTTGTGAGTGTGTTTCATACCCCCTGCTACCATGTCTAATCGGGTTGGGAGGAAACGATTTGATCTTTTGCAGGCATGGGGCATCTCAGAATCTAACAGACTGAATCACAAAGACCAGCACTCACCAGCCAACCTTGGTTTTTCATGTAGACATATGAGGAGCTCCCCGTTGAGCTTTGGAGCTTGTGGAGCAGCGTTTTGGGCTTCTCAGTCTCTTGATCTTCTGAAACAGCCATCACATCTGTCTCCTCTGTGATGTCTGCCAGGGTAAAAGGACAAAATCTCACATATCTTCAGGCTGTTTTGTCATAAAGGAAGAAGGAAGAAAAGATGAAGGTCAAAAAAAAGAATTACATGAAGCAAAGAAAACATAACTTATATAGTACCATTTTTTGTTGAGTGGGAAAAAAACTCTTTAAACTTTTATTTTTAAATTGAATAAAAAAAGGAATGTTGTAATAATCGTGTGTATATTCTGGGATAAACTAAATTCAATATATATATATAAATAATTTTAGGATATAAATTATTTATAATTTTATACACCTCAAAATATTGAGAAAATCATCTTTAAAGTTGTCCAAATAATGTTCTTAGCTAAGCATTTTACTAATCAAAAGTTTTGATATATTTACAGCAGGAAATTTACCAAATATCTTCATGGAACATGATCTTTACTTAATATCCTGATGATTTTTGCCATAAAAGAAAAATCAATCATTTTTTACCCATACAGTGTATTGTTGGCTATTGCTACAAATATACCCATGTGACTTATGACTTTTGTGGTCCAGGGTCACATATATAGTTTGATTGATTTTTATATATAGTTTGTTTAATTTGAATTTATATACTACATACATACAGTACTAATGACCACATGCATACATTCTTTCAAATGTCAAATTCTTTCAAATTCAAATCTAAGTAAATTGACAAATTTAAGTTGTGTAACTGTCAGATATTATATATATACACTGCCCTCCAAAAGTTTGGAAACACCCCTGCCCTGGCAAAGTGTGGTTTTGGATGATATCAGCATAAATCCTTATCATTTTTTGGTGCAAATACATTAAAGTAACTTGACATTATCATTGAAGAGCAGCAATAAAACATAATCATGGCAATATATACATGTCAAAGTCAGACATGCACCTTTGCCAGCTGTGATGCCTGGTTACTGGTTTAAACTTGGCCCAGGTTTTTAAAATATTTTTGGGTCAGCACACCTTAATACTGTAGCTTCAACAATTGATTGCCAATTCAAAGTCAATGTTTGAATAAACTGACAGCTCGGATGCCCAGATTATGCAGAGCTGTAATAGCTGCTAATGGTGGATATTTTGATGAATCGAAAATTTAAGTTTTTTTCTATGTATAAACTGTTTATGTAATAAAATATGTTTTAGTAGTTTGGGTTGTCCCTTATCAGTGCAAAATTATCACTAATTAAAAAGGATTCATGCCAATATTGTCCAAAACTCCAATTTTCTAGGGCAAAAGTTTCCAAACTTTTGGAGGGCAGTGTATACACACACACACACACACACACACATATATATATATATATATCAAATAACTTATTTAAAATTACTGTCAAACAGCCTATATAAAATGTATAATTTATTTACATTGTGTTGTATAACTGTCACTTTGGATAACAGAAGTCATTCTGGATAAAAGCATATGCTCATGAGAATGAATATGTAAATGTTAATGTCCAACAGCTGACCTATTTTAAGCAATAACAAGTTGACATTTCTACATAACATGACATATTTAATTGCATTATATATTGCACTGTTCTATACCTGAGTGACATAAAAGAAATACCTCACCGCATGGCAATGTGACTCAATAAGGAAAAACATTTCAAAGGTGACATGAGCTTGACCTCGGTTGACTTTGATTTTCGAATCTGTCTTATACATTATGCTTGTGATCTTTGACACGTTCCATAGGTTTAATCAGCGTTTTGGCACTGGGCTGTAATACTGCACACCTCTCTGCACCTGGTCACAAACGCCTGTGATTGAATGCCATGTGTTTTACACGTTCTTTAGATTCTGTTTGAAGTGATCACCCACATCACTGAGGCCTGGCCTCTTGCAGTTGGGGTGCTGATGGCTTTTGGCTCAAGTTCTAGTACCTGTGTGTGTTTACTCTCTCTGCTGGCCACAGACACCTGGAAGCACACTCACTGCTTGGCAGACATCCAGCTCTCCTGATCCTGCGAGAGAGAGAGAGAGTCTGTTACATCTGCACCAGATGTACGGTTGCACCGGGCCAATCGTTAGGGTCAGATTGACGAGTGCTTTGAAGAAGGTGAAAATCCTGATTACCTTTTGTTGGAAAAATCTCACATTTTAGTGCAGGTAAGTAACTGCTGGCCATCACTAAACTAACATACCTAGACACTACATCAGCTTACCCAAAATCCTCCAATCCAGACAGAGGAGTGCTGTGGGTTCACAGAACCTGCCACTGTCTGTAATACAGTGAAAAGTGCACTAAAAACAAATCATTGTAGTGCAAGAAGACACTGAAAAAGCACATTTTCTGGCCTACAGAAGGTTAATAGTGCTCTCATGTCTCAGCATGGCTACAGGGGACAATTGAAATCTGTGGAGGTGTTGAAAATTTTGCAGACTATATCCTAAGCAGCACAAACTATGAAACGTTCACTATAAATAGCTACGTGTGCTGTTTTAGTTGAGATTTCATTAAAATAAGTGGTATTTTCAAACTATTCAGCCATAAATGCCTACATGAAAAGTGAATTACAGGGCATATTGAACATATTTAAAAGACATACCATCAGTTACACTAATTTAACCAGATTATGGAAAAATAATTGATTTGGAGTGCAGGTATACGCTTTAGGCTTTACTTTAAGCTAATAAAAGCCAAAACCCTTGCACGCCATCTTGCAAGTAAATAGTGATGACTCTAACAGCTGTCCCTCACACAGCATCAGCGTTCTTAAAGAAACAATTCACCTAAAAATGAAAATTTTGTCATCATTTACTAACCCCCATGTTATTCCAGATGACTTACTTTCTTCCGTGGAAGAAAAAAGAAAAATAATGTAAAGAAACATGCATACACTAAAATTCAAACCTTTGTAGAGGTCCTGTTGGATTTATTTGATTAAAAATACAGTAAAATGTAATATTTTGAAATATTATATCAATTTAAAGAAATATTAAAACTTTGTCAACAACAACAACAAAAAATCTTAGACTTTTGAATTGCATGTTAAAATGTTAAAGGATCACCATAACAAAATGCTTTGAGCTGTCATGGTCATGTTCTAGATAGGAACATGGGAACCACAAAATGGAAACAACTTTTGCTTATTTAAGTTAACACATTTATCATTTTCTACATGTCTATAATGCTACAAACAAGCCTGTCAGGGTAGACTGCTGCTTGTACAGTGTTACTGTGAAGGACTAATAACCTACTGCCACAATGAACTCTCCCCTAATCATCTAAACCACACAATTACACTGAAGATGAAGTGCGCTGCCCTAAATTAGAAAATATGTAGGACGTTTTTGTCTGTGTTTTCACAGACCTGTCTTTACATAGAAGAAAGACTCAGTTGGGGACGTTTAGTCAACAGTCGATAATGTGAGCCATAAATCAGTCATACACAGGATTATGAAGTGAATCCTATGGTGCAGACGGCTGGCCTGTAGCCAACATACAGTATGAGCAAAGGTTGCCTCTCCACTTCGAACCAGAAACTTGTCCCCTGTAGGGTCCTGTCCAAAATTCAAACCATCCTTTTTCAAATGAATTTTCAGTTTTTCTTACTTTCTCTCTCTCTGCCTCCCTCCTCCTTTTTCTAATTTGCTGGCCACAGTTAGAAATCAGCCAACTGGGACATGGCAGTAATTGAAGTCTCCACAGTGACTGCTTACAGCACCGCTTTTAGTGATTCACGGGGGAGGTTTCCTGGGGGAAACTCAATAAGCTGCTCAGCGTTAACTATAGTCATCATCAGACTTTTTCCACCACAGGATGTAGAACAACACTTGTTGACAGCTTCTCAAAATAGCATCAGGAAGCATGACCTATGACAAACTGATATCACCAATACACAGGATTCATGGAGCATGAGGGTAATTCATTCAAGTGCAGAGATGCTCACATAACTTCACGCCGAGTAATGCAAGTCAGTGTTTGAATTGAGAGAAGGTGGATAATTATTATTAAGCTTGTGATATGATCAGATTGCATGAAGATTGCATGCTTTTTGTAGGATACAGGCATGACTGGATTCTAAACTTTTTTTAAAAGTATAGTATTTATTGGGAAAGATTACCTTTAACTTTTGTAATCAGAAGCAAGCCTCTATGTATTATGAACAGGAATTGTTAAGAAGAATCTGAACTAGAACAGTTAAATTCTTTACGATTCTGTATGTGCCACGTTACACATGTTAGATCTCTTACACAACTATAAGTCTCTTACAACACTATACGTACCCACATTTCAGTCCAAAGAACAACATACAGTAGAGCTCTTTCCACCAGTTCTCTTCAGCTTTGCCTTTGTTCTGTTTGAAATCTGTCAAGCAGTCTTCAGTTTTAAATGACTGAAGAAAAGATGCAAATTCACAGTTCAAAAGGTCTTTTCCCTTTAAAAGCATTCTGGACGTATGTATTGGTTGTACTCTTAATGTACACATTTACCGTGGAGCAAAACAGATCTTTTCAGACCTTGAATATGCTTGACCTTAAAATGGAAGCATGATACATATTCTATATGACATCCAGACTGCTCTGAATCACATGTAGTTTTGACCATTCCCTGATTTGTGTGCAGCAAGGGTGCACCTGGAACTGCATACTGGGACTGGGACCGGCACACAGTGAGCGTGTGATAAATCACTCCATGATCGTGCACATTTAACAACCTCCTGAATCAGGTAAAATCAAAACCCCATGAGTGGAAGCAGGTTTGTAATTCAGCAAGCTTCTAGAAACATCAACATGTTGAGCCTGGGTTAGGGAGCGAGGGCTTGATTATGTCTCAATTGGGCCTGTGTGAAAATTGTATTCCATTGCAGCTGTCAGAATATTGCACTTCTGAATTGATCATATTCTGGGTTCTGTGCAATATCTTTCACTCGAAACTGGGAACAAAAAACAGCATTTAGCCTTAAAAACACACCATATCTTACCCGTGTGGTCGGTGTGACGCAGTCCTCAGTCTATAATCAACGCCTGGAAGGAAGTAGATGACATGATTGCCTGTTTAAGAGCTGATGTTACTAATTAAAACAGGAAAAGTGATGATTCCTCTCATCCTCACTGAGTTATCATGCTCGCTGTTGGCTTTGGCCTTGACGTAGCCCCTCGCTTCTTCCTCCTGATAAGTGCAAGAAAGAGGCTTTAGGAGAAAAAAGGAAGGAAGGCCAGAGACACTATCACCTCGGCTGTTGTGGTTTTAGCTTATGATGCAATTTTGAATATAAAAAACAGCAAAGACACTTTGGATTGGAACAACAAAACTATACAGGATGTTTTGAATTTTTTTAAATGGGTAGTTCACCCAAAATGTACTTACCCTCATGTCGTTCTACACCTGGATGACTTACTTTCCTCTGTGGATCACAAGTTATTCTGAAGAACAACATTGGACTCACTGACATTTTTCAAAATATCTAGAAAGAAAGTAGATATTTTTGCCTCTTTAAATGAAAATATGCTTCAGGAATACATTTTCTTTTCCCAGAGCAACAAGGTTTAAGAGTTTTCCCGTGGTCTACATAATCTTTAATGAATCAGAGTGTATTTACACAAAAAGGTCAGAGATATTCCTCTAAGCACTCCAGAGCTCCAGAGATGGATCGGGAGGCTTGACATTAATCCTGAGGGTAATGTGGGCCTTCCTGTGGCTAATGAAATCTGAAGCCCGAAAATGGCCGCACCTAATGACACTCCTTGACAGTTTTTGAATTAAACAGCCATGGCTGCTGGGATCAATCTAAATAGCACACAGATGGCCAACACTATTTTTCTCTTCTATTTAACCCCTAAGCACTTGCATATGGTATCTAATTTACTATCTCAGGAACACTGCTCTCAAAAAAGCTATTCTGGATATAGTGGTTTTTTCCTGCTTGTTGGGATCTAAATATTTATTGCTTAAAGAACCGCCACAGGTTCACAAATCATTGCTGATCCAAATGAAAGGGATAATTCACCAAAAATATGAAAACTCTGCCATCATGTAATCACCCTGATGTTGTCCCTCCCTGTATGACTTCTGTGGGAAGAATTTTTTTTTAGCTTTTTGTCCATTTAATGGAAGTTAATTGGCTCTATCCATTAGGCCACGACTGATCTGCAGTATGTGCATACCCACACATACAGTACATCATTCCCTTCATACAGGAAACAAATAAAGGAGCATCATAAAGCATCATGATCTTACTTTGTCAAAATATTTAATAAACTACGTTGACACACAATTTTACAAATGCATCCAGTTGTTTTTCAAACTGTGTGCACTGACAAAAATATATATTAGAGGTGTTACAACACAGAATAGATTTGAACTGCTGTCGATTGCTTCAGTCTGTCCCTGTCTGTTGTGCTGCTGAGAGGTTTGCGTTTGTAGCGCCGCTTTTTTTATTGAATCTTTACCTTACTTTCACTCTCTGTTGTGTAAAGTGATAATATATAACTTAATTCCCACTATATTTCTGGTATTATCTATGAAACTAATCTAACTAATTTGATCATTCGCTTTTTAAGAGTGCAGCGCTTCAGCTGGTTAGCTTGTTACTCGCGGTTCAATTCACGCCTATTATTGTTTTCTTTTTTCTCGCTCCGCTTTCATTTCTCTCTCGCTCCGTTTTTCACGAGTTTAACAAACAACAGTGGTAAGTGGTAAGTTAAGTTGGTATCATTCATCAGTCACGGTGAGTAATGGCTTCTCCCTGCTATTGTTGTTTGCACTTCATGTCACATGTATAGTTTATCTCTCTCTGTCGGCGACGAGGGATTCACATGTGATAAATGCAGGGAAATAGTTAGGCTGACAGAGAAGGTTTCAGAATTAGAGACACGCATCCAAACTTTAGTTGAGGATAGTATGAATGTGAGGGCTGTAGATAACTGCTTTGGATACGACTAGCTCAGGGAGTCCTGTACATTGTTCGGTTCCGGTTGAGCCCGTGCAGCAGGGCAACTGGGTGACTGTGAGGTGGCCTAGTCGCGGGTCAAAACACCGCTCTTCCGTTCCGATCAGAACATCAAACAGGTTCTCCCCACTCAGTGAGACACCCACTGAGAAACCTGATGAAAGTGCTCTAGTAATTGGCGATTCTATTGTACAGAACGTGAAAATAGAGACACCAGCCACCATAGTCCAATGTTTACCGGGAGCCAGAGCGCCTGACATCTTGGCAAATTTAAAAGTGCTGGCTAATGCTAAACGTAAATTCAGTAAGATTGTTATTCAGGTTGGCGCTAATGATGTTCAACTTCGTCAGTCGAAGAGCACTAAAAATAATGTTAAAGAGGTGTGTGAAATTGCAAGTACGATGTCAGACACTGTAATATGCTCTGGCCCTCTCCCTGCTTACCGTGGCGATGAGATTCATAGCATACTGTCGTCACTCAATAGCTGGATGTCTAAGTGGTGCCCGCAGAATAGCATAGACTTTATAGACAATTGGACGAGTTTTTGGTGCAGACCTGACATGTTGAAAAGAGATGGTGTTCATCCCTCCTGGGGTGGTGCCGCTCTTCTCTCTAGAAATATGGCACATAGTCTTAGAGTTCTTGACTAACTGGGGCCCAGGTCAGGAAGCAGACAGACTGGCTAAACCGACCGTCTGCTAGCCGCCTCACGTCACAGAAATCAGTTAATTCTCAGCACATAGAGACTCTTTCACCCAGATATCTCACTATAGAGACTGTGTCTGTTCCCCGAACTAGAAAATACTGAAAACGTCCAAACCAAATTAAGAGTAACAATTTAATTGATGTTCAACAAATAAAAAATGTTTACAATACAGAGAAACAATTGATAAAGCTTGGCGTACTGAATATCAGGTCCCTTTCTACAAAAGCACTTTTTGTAAATGATTTGATCAATGATAATAATCTAGATTTGCTCTGTTTGACAGAAACATGGCTAAAACCAGATGAATACATTAATTTAAATGAGTCCACCCCCCAAGATTACTGCTATAAAAATGAACCACGTCCAAAAGGTAAAGGGGGAGGTGTTGCTACAATTTATAGCAATATTCTCAGTATTTCCCGGAGGGCAGGCTTTAAGTATAACTCGTTTGAAGTTATGGTGCTGCGTATAACATTATCTAGAGAAACATGTGTTAGTGATAAATCCCCTGTGATGTTTGTACTGGCTACTGTATACAGGCCACCAGGGCACCAAACAGACTTTATTAAAGAATTGGCTGATTTTCTATCTTTAGAGTTAGTAGTGGCTGCAGATAAAGTCTTAATTGTTGGCGATTTTAATATCCATGTCGATAATGAAAAAGATGCATTAGGATCAGCATTCATAGACATTCTGAACTCTATTGGGGTTAGACAACACATTTCCGGACCTACTAATTGTCGAAATCATACTCTAGATTTAATACTGTCACATGGAATTGATGTTAGTGGTGTTGAAATTCTGCAGCAAAGCGATGATATCTCAGATCATTATCTAGTCTTGTGTAAACTCCATATAGCTAAAACTGTAAATTCTACTCCTTGTTACAAGTATGGTAGAACCATCACCTCTACCACAAAAGACTGCTTTGTAAGTAATCTTCCTGATTTATCTCAATTCCTCAGCATATCCAACAGTGCAGAAAAACTTGATGTAACAGAAACTATGGACTCTCTCTTTTCTAGCACTTTAGATACAGTTGCTCCTTTACGCTTAAGGAAGATCAAAGAAAACAGTCCGACTCCGTGGTATAATGAGTCTCACACTCGCACCTTAAAGAGAGCAGCCCGGAAAATGGAGCGCAGATGGAAGAAAACAAAACTAGAGGTATTTCGTATAGCCTGGCGGGAAAGTACCCTATCCTACAGAAAATAATTGAAAACTGCTAGATCTGATTACTTTTCGTCTCTTCTAGAAGAAAACAAACATAACCCCCGGTATTTATTCAATACAGTCACTAAATTAACGGAAAATAAAGCGTCAATAGGTACTAGAAAAGGTAGTATCCTCACAATTATATTCCTTCTTAGAGAAAAATAGTATTTGTGAGGAATTCCAGTCAGGATTTATACCGTATCATAGTACTGAGACTGCTCTCATTAGAGTTACAAATGACCTGCTTCTATCTTCTGATCGTGGTTGTATCTCTTTATTAGTTCTACTGGATCATAGCGCTGCGTTCGACACTATCGACCACAACATTCTTTTAAATAGACTAGAACACTTGGTTGGCATTAGTGGAAGTGCATTAGCATGGTTCAAATCGTACTTATCTGAACGGCATCAGTTCGTAGCAGTGAATGAAGAGATATCATATCGATCACAAGTGCAGTATGGAGTACCTCAAGGTTCAGTACTAGGGCCGTTACTTTTCACGCTTTACATGTTACCCTTGGGAGATATTATCAGGAGACATGGTGTTAGCTTTCACTGTTATGCTGATGATACTCAGCTCTATATTTCTTCGTGGCCCAGTGAAACAAACCAACGGAATGCATAGTCGATATAAAAAACTGTATGATGAGTAACTACTTACTGCTAAATTCTGAAAAAACAGAGGTGTTAATTATCAGACCTAAAAACCCCACATGTAATAACCTAGAACACTATCTAACACTTGATCTGTAAAACTGCGTTTTTCCATCTCAAAAACATATCTAAATTGCGACCTATGCTCTCAACGTCAAATGCAGAAATACTAATTCATGCGTTTATGACCTCAAGGTTAGACTATTGTAATGCTTTATTGGGTGGTTGTTCTGCACGCTTGATCAACAAATTACAGTTGGTCCAAAATGCAGCAGCTAGAGTCTTTACTAGAACCAGGAAGTATGACCATATTAGCCCGCTTCTGTCAACACTGTATTGGCTCCCTATCAAACATTGTATAGATTTTAAAATCTTGTTAATTACTTATAAAGCCCTGAATGGCTTAGCTCCTCAGTACTTGAGCGAACTCTTATCACATTATAGTCCTCCACGTCTGCTGCATTCTCAAAACTCTGGCCATTTGATAATACCTAGAATATCAAAATCGACTGCGGGCGGCAGATCCTTTTCCTATTTAGCACCCAAACTCGGGAACAATCTACCCAATACTGTTCGGGAGGCAGACACACTCTGTCAGTTTAAATCTAGATTAAAGACACATTTCTTTAACCTGGCTTACACATAACACACTAATACACTTCTATTATTCAAATCCGTTAAAGGATTGTTAGGCTGCATTAATTAGATCAACCGGAACCGGGACACTCCCCATAACACGTTACATCATAAGAAGAACGGAATCTACGCTAATATTTGTCTGTTTCTATTCTGTTTCTCAGTCCGTGTCCAGATCAGATGGTGGACCGGCGCCAGGAGATGACGTATGTGGCCCTGATCGTCGGCGGAGGCCGGACACCTGGATGAGCCCCGGGGACATATCCCCAGTGAAGACCTCAACTTAAAATAAAACAAATAACAAAAAATATAATAAAATACCGAACAACATAATACTATTATTGTTAGAAATTGCAACAATACAAAAATAGAAATATAATACATTTAAAAATTTAAATTAAAACAATAAGTAAACATTAAATAAACAATAATATCCTGGCCAGGGGAGAACTGGCCCCCCGACTGAGCCTGGTTTGTCCCAAGGTTTTTTATTCTCCATTCTGTCACAGAGGGAGTTTTGGTTCCTTGCCGCTGTCGCCTCTGGCTTGCTCAGTTGGGGACACTTAATTTCTAGCGATTATCATCAATTCACAGATACTATTTAAACTAAACTGAGCAAGACAATGACATCTCTGAATTCAATAATGAAATGCCTTTAACTGAAAATTGAATGTTTAATCTTATTATTATACATTACTGACACTCTATCCTCCAATTTGATACTGTTAAGTGCTTTGACACAATCTGTATTGTTAAAGGCGCTATATAAATAAAGGTGACTTGACTTGAACCTGCTTGTGATGGTGTTGACGATTCTCTTTTCTTTTGAATATTTTGTCACTCTGCTCATCTGCACGATGGAGAAAAAACATAAAACATAATATAACACCCTTTTTCTAAATACAGCAAGTAAAATGAACCTCTGAGAAGGGAAAAACTGCATAAGATGCTTAAGAGGGGACTCAGACTCGAGCAAGATACACATTAAAATAAAAATTTATTTACTGTGTGAAATTATATGCAGGTTTATTTACCCTGATATATGAGGATACTATATGAGGTGCAAATTATGTGCTTGATAAATGGATTTAATTTCTCATCATGCAGTAGTTAGTGTATTCTCTCTCAAATAATTAAATTTACCAACTGTTAACTCGTGGGACTGGGAGAAGTCTCTTGTAAGAATATTTCATATATTTGTGCCATCTCTAATCAACGTCAAATTAAAGTTTCCAAGTCCATTCTTGACATCTAAAACAAACAAGACATTCTTATGTACTGAATAAAAATAACTTTTGACAGTCCAGTGAAGGGTACCTGAAACACTCATCAAGGGGCCCTTGCTTCTATAATAGCTCTCACTCTTCTGGGAAGGTTTTCCACTAGATGTTGTAAATGGCTTCAAGGATCAGACCCAAGAGCATCAGTGAGGCCAACCAGTAATGTTGGATGATGAGGCCTGGCTCACAGTCGGTGGTCCTATTCATCCCTAAGGTGTACAGCTGAGGTTCAGGTTTGGGCTTTGTGAGGACCAGTCAAGTTCCACACCAGACTCAGAAACCCAGTGGCCTTGCATTGTAATGCTGGAAGAAAAGAGGTACACAGCACTTTACTAAAAATATTAATGGAGTTTTCATGGTTCAATGCTTGATTTTAGGCAACTTGCACTTAAAGTGTACTTTTAATTAATCTCAAGCTGCTGTTTTGGAAGTGAGAAGATCTCCTGCACCTAACGCCACAGCAACATTTCTCAGATAGACAGCTTCACTCTTATGCTGTGAGTGTCTTTTACCTCCCACATTAAAAAGCTGTTTCAGCCACTCTCTAATCGCCGAGATCTAAGAAGCTTTACATGACATATTTGGCACTCACAACCAGGCCAAGATGATGATATGCTGTTAGTACCTCCCGTTGGCTCAAACTTTTTGGCAGCTCTTAATGTGACGATCAGAGTTGAGAATGTGCTCCCATTTTTGAGCCACTCAGCATTTACCACTGTCCTGTACTGGATAGGGCACAGTGTGCTCTGTAATGTCATGCTTCGCTCTCTTCTGGGTCAGGTCTGGCTGTCAGTAGGATTGGTGTCCAGGCACATAGCACCTCAGGAAAGCCTAAGGACACAATCAATCAGCCAGAACTGACTGACATAATGATTCATTCAGTGCACATCCCTCACTGAAATTTCTGTCCCTGTGCACAAACCTTCTATGGCAGACTGGGACAGTTAGGAAAAGTTGATTGATCCGGACTGAACCAAACATTGAAGTTCATTTGCAGGCTATGAGTGGACAAACTGTGCATTACAATCAAGTGGGCTGATGGCAGAGTGCCTCTTCTGCAATATTCTGAATCAGAGAAGCACATGTCATCTTGGCTCGGGCAGAATGAGGCATGGCCCTTATGTCTGTAATCTGACGCAGCGCGATTAGTGAACACTATGAGCACCAACTGAAAATATTCACACACACATTATATAAGAAATGTTAAGATATTTAGCTGAGTCACACCCTTGCAAATGAGTGTCCATGTGTATGAGATTAATCTGAGGGATTTTAGGCGTTCCATTACATCAGTACTAACAAACACAGTGCAACGTGCGTGCGGGGATCTGAATTCATAGTTTGGGTCACAAAATACGCATCTCGGACCCAAACTATGAATGCAGGTTCCCACACTTCATGAAAATAGAAAGACCTAAACAATGCTAGATTCAAATCTAAAGGTCAACTGTACATAAAAATTGAATTTCTCAATTGAAATTCAACATGAATATCCCTGTCTTATACACATTTCATTAGTGAATGTTATGCTGTAGGAAATGTCCATCATCTTCTATGATCTTTTATTAAAATGTCATAGTCTCCACATCTGAAATCAGTTATTTTCTGCTATAAATGTGGGCTATTTGCAATAATTATAATAAATTACAATATTAACAACAAATATGTACCAATTATGTATCTGTATACTGTACTATATACTGTGCACAAACACTTGTACATATGCCTGCAATCTCAATCCAATCCATCACATTATGAAGGTGAAATGCATGTGAAAAGCCATTTCATGCTTTTTTTTAAATGGGTGTAATCGTGAAATTGTTCATTTTAGCTGCAGATCCTTTGAGAGTCTGTGGTAAAACAGCTGTGAAAAAGCACTGAAGATAGAAAATCACAGATAACAGATAAGAAAAAGTGTCTGAGCAGCCAAATTACCACATGAGACAGATGAAAGATTTCTCAGTACTACATTGAAATGCTGGTCAGCAGCTTACATTGTGTGCTGACTAGTGTGAAATTGAAAAATCTGCACAATGTGAAGCAAACCATTTCAGTCTCACCCTTTAAATCACAGGTATCAGTCAAAATACTAAAAAAAAGATAGATGAATCTTTGGGATTCAGCTAGAACGCAACCTGAGCATGACAAAGAAGAATACATAAAAGTTTGGTGGAAATAGCAAACAAACAACATCCCATATTCACATACAAATGCATGTCAATAGACATAAGAAGTGTTTTAAATATATTCCTCTAAATTTGTGCTATGTGGACTATACTGATTCCCCCACTGAAGGTCTAGTTGCTACGTAACAGAGAAGGGTCAGTGGGACTGTGAAGGGTGAATGGATTCCTCCAGAACAGTCCATTTATCAAGTGCTGCCAACATGCCAAACGCACAAAGGACAACACATCCACTGCTAGATCCTGTTCCTTTCACCGTTTCTTTCTAACCCCCCTTTCCTTCTTTTATTTTAACCTTTATCTTTGTCCCTAAATCTTACAAAAAGTTCACAAATACAACCTCGAAATTCCACATGAGATGTTAAATGTTAGCTAAACACAGGAATGGGACACCAGGCATATGATAATATGAAAATTATTCCACATTGTCACATAAAAACCACCACTTAAGGTTCCTTGAATGACCTCGCTAATAAGAACTCTGTACAATAGGAAAAGAATTTCATATGTTCTCCATCGCTATGAGAGCAAAACAAAACCGCCGCTAATGAGTCCCTGATCATATTGAAAAATGACCCAAACTTGCACTCCCCCCCTTACAGGTGGAAACCAAGGCACGACCCACAGGAACGATTTATGATATGGATTCGGCGGCCTCTGAGCTGGTCATTAAGTAGTATGGGTCATTGGCCTTTTTTTTGCCTATTTTAGCTGATAACAATATGCAGCTGCACCTCAAGAACTATTGCTTTTGACTTTGTGCGTGACACAAAATGAATTGTATTTACGGCTCTGCGCACTAAGGCAACGCTACACGGCGAAGTGTGAATTGTTATGTTATTCTTCACAGACAGAGCAAAGAGAATTCATTACAGGGAAGGTGTCAGCCCATCAAAGACGAATTTCACAGAGATAAGAAACAAAGACCGGGTTCAAAACACTGCCACTCCACCATAGCTTTTATGAAGGCTTCTTATTTCCTATTCACTCAAAACCAAAAGCGGGAATCCACTGCATTTCCACACCTCACATTCTTCCCTTCAATTCTGAAACTGTGTGTCACCTCCAGAAAATAACAGACTGAGCTTCTGACAATTACTTTTGAGAGCAGTGAGTGAAACAGCAATCCATCAGCGCGGCCATGGCGAATGTAGGGTAAAAACGCTGCTGCTTTTACGGCAGATGACCCCGTAACTGCACTTGATACATCCGTTTCTATATTGACTCCTCTCCTTGTCTTTTGTTCACCTTGGCCTGATTGCATCAGAGCAAATAATGACCTCTTCATGAAAATGACTGCAATTTTCCTGCAAAAGTCCCTGGTGCTGGCAGACTGCCGCAGCAATACACAGAGGAGAGAACGGCAGACGTTTAACTGATGCTAATGATGAAATTAAGAACGCAGACCACTAATGAGGACAGAAAAAAGATCGGAATACGAAAATCTTTAATGTGCTATAACACTCTGTTCTGCATAATTAGCACTTTGTCGTTTTTAGCATTTTGTCCTTTGTCGTTTCACGATTTCTGTGCAACAGTTGTTGCTTTTCATGTCCACTGATTGCAACCTCACATTTTCGGACACGTTCCAGACTAAACATGAAGTGTGCAACACCTGGAATATCGTTATCGCACATTAATGGGATCTAAGATTAGCCTGGCAGCGGAAACTGTAAACAGGAGAAATTTTCGAGAAAGGATAGCGTGGTCATTTGCAGATCATTCATGAAGATGAAGATCATTAGAGATGATGGAGGAGTGGGCATTGTCCGACTTCAAAGTCCTGTTCAGGAACACTTAAGGCCCGTGTGCCGCTACCGCTCTTCCTGAAAGCAGACTCTTATCTCTCAACTTGCATCAGTTCCACAGACTCTGATGCACAGCCAGCCTGACACTCTACTTTCTAACTCCAAGAACTTACAACCAGCATCTATTCAAACCAAGCCGGCCGTTTCTAAACTGCGTGCAACGGTGTGAACTGATTGCAAGTCCGATAAGTGGAATATCATCGGGGAGGAAAAGGGAACACGCTCTGCTATGGCGTTCTCTATGACCTCTCAATTTGTTTTGACTTCTTTTCATCTTACTGCTACAATAAATGAACTCTGGATCTGGATGAACAGCGTATCTCTTCTTTTAGATCAGTTTTTTTTAACATGACAGCGACAGGAGAGAAAGCAGAGAGGAAAAAAAACACTGCTAAAGGAAGGAAGGATCTGGAAAGCAGTGCATATAGAAAAACAACAGCACCATTAGAAGTCCAAAGAACCATGAGAAAAGTTGGCATGTTTCTCCAGTGCACACAAAAGTTCACTAAGCACACAGCTATAAAGGATCCCAGAGATGTATTCATCAGAGCCTTTAAGACACAGACAGCCGGGTGACTTCAAAATCAGCGCTCGCATTATCTGGCACCTGTGAAACTATCCCAGAGATGCACATCTCTGATTAGATACTGGCTGTACAGTCAAACTGTTGTGAGTTTGTTTTTTTAAGGTTTCTGGAGTAAACCTATGACAAAGAGTATGTGGGCTCAGACTGTATAAAGACATCTCTGTTTAAAAACAAGACAGCTCATTGATTATGCACAAGGACCATAGAGTTTTCCTGAAACATGCCTTTGAACTGTCTGTGCAAGACCAATAAAATAAAATAAAAAATATGTAGATCTGAACTGTTCTATGAATAAAATAAAATATGAATCAATATCGACATATGGATCGTGAAAAGGTCAAAATAACAACTGAAAAACTAAAGTACTATTACTAAATAAATTTTTTTATAAATAAAAGTTAAATACAATGCAACTCTTTACATGTAAAGATGAAAAATAAAACAAAACAAAAAAATAAAATGCTGATCTGTGCTATTAAAATACAATAGTACAGATTAGCACAATTCAACTCAGTGTCCAAATAAAATAATACAAATAAAATAATATATAAAATAAAATAAATAAATTCACTAGAATGCAACTGATACAGATCAGCACACTATTCATCTCAGTGTTCATGCAAAGGTGAAAAATTGATTTTTAGATTCCTTGCATTGACTATGAAGTGAAAAACATTTGAAATCTGCTCTATTGAAATGACAGTGACCCTAAACTGTCATCCCATGTTAGCCATGTTAACGCGCTCTCACTGATGGACCGGATAACCTGGATTATGGAGACAGCTGCTGCTGAGTCACGCAACAGTGGAGCCAGTGTTCACTGGAGATAATTGGCTGGTCCAGGGTAAATAATGAGCTAGAAATTAACAACTGTCTGCATAGCCACGAATCCTCTGCAATAAATTTCCATGAAAGCAACTCACGGCACCAGAAAAAAACAAAAAAAACTAATTGCATATTAGTAGAGAAAAAACTGGGAAAAAAATCAATCCCTTATCTACAGCAGGAGAACTGCATGGTTTGTTTATACTGAATAGCCATAGCTGGGTAGACAAGATTATGGGATGAAAGTTTAATCCATTGATCTGATGTTTGATATGGGGAATGTGTGTATATTTCAATATTTCACTAATTAAGCCTCACTACCAAAACTAGCTAAACATTACAGAACATTAAGTGGTTATTGGCTTTTCAGTGTTTACAGGCCTGGAAAACAATACTCACTATATGATGGTGTGCTTCAGTAGCCCGACTATTTTAAACTAGCAGATCCCTCAGCAGCATTAACAAACATCCGCCCGCATTTATTCAGGTACTGTGTTTGATGCCTGGACTAAACACAGATACAATTAAGAGGCGGATAACAAACAGGAAGAACATTAATCAAGAACGGAGGCAAATCATAAGGTAAACATTTCATGTCATAAGTTGCCGTTTATAGCTTCGGATGAAAAAACACCTGTTGATTTTTCTGTATTGATAGATATCACTAAACTTGAGGGGGCATCAGCTGTGTTTTCTATGACCCAGACTGAATTCAGTTTAACTGGGAGGATAGACATTCTTCACTATGAATAAATCATTAAATCAGGAAGGGTTTCGGATGATGAACGGCATCGCCACGTGAAATCGGTAGCTGACTAGCAGCGTGCATGGCATTCCTACCCTCAAAGTGCTTCCTGTAAACATCCAAGTACTTCCTGTGAGGTCAGATATGCCAGATGCTTCATGAACATGTCTAATAACAAAGCAACAAGGAAATATTTGCAGCTCTGAATTTAAAGTGAGAAGAAACCGCATAAGGTACTTAAAATGTCACACACAAAGAGGATTAGAAGTAATTTGGTGCAATTTTTGGGTGACTTTACAACCACGCTTAAGTCATGCATGCTCTTATGTATCTTTCTCCAGCATTACAACATGCCATTCATACTCTACTGGAAATTACAGTTACATTTTGTAAATTTATGTTTATGTTAATTCTTACATTAATCTTCTCATTAAAATGCCTAAATCGACTGAGGCATGTTTGAGCAGATTCCAGCCATACATAAAACCTGGACAGTGTTCTTCAACAAATTATCTCCTGGCTAAAATTAGTTCGCTGGAGGATAAACACCTTCAGACTTTGCATTGGACAGTACCAGACGAGAGGATTACTTCACAAAGAGCGAAGGCTTCAAGTGGACCGTGCTAAAATGGAAGGCGCTCATGTTGTTAGGTCTGAAGAGGGTGTTACAGACATGCTTGCCTGGGGCGGATGACCACAGAAAACAATCCCACATGGAGCCACGGTTCCACAAATGAGAATTTAAGACAGCAAAATTCAGGTTGCCTTGAGAAGCCACTTCATTTGTTTAAAATGTATTTCACCCCTGAATAAGCATCAGTGGAATTTAGACTACAGCATCTTCAGACTCTTGGAAATGAAAAGATCATTCAACAGTGGTATTAATTGTTTGATCAAAATATTTTTAACACAAAGTATTTAGAATCATTATATTTAGTCTCGAAAGACACAGAATGACGCATTACGAACACTGAGCTAGTAACGAGAAGATATTTTTGTAACAAAACCATATGGCAGGCTTCTTGATTAAAACAATTCTGACAACATTACAGCACATAATACGTTCATCTGTCCTCAACTGCCCCAGTCCCTTGGCCTTTAGCTACATTTGTATTTAATTCTCTTAGTGACTGGATTATGGGAATGTCCATCTGGGCGTTGAGAATGAAGAGGGTGGGCCATAAACGGTTTAAATTGTGGTAGATTAATGGCACCAGAGTTTGTAAATACAAATACAAATGAAAACAAATATTTCAAGCAAAAAACAACAAAACTAATTGAATAAGCTTACAATCAACTTTACATGCATATAATTCACGGACAATATAAGAAATGTATTATCGCTTCAAGGCTTTTTTATATCACTCACCATTCAATATGAGAAATGACACCCTTCCTGTTTATTGGACGAAAGAAAATTTGTGCAGTACCCAGTGTACCTCTGCTCAGATTTTCATCAGGCCTTTTGTTCTTGCAGAGAATGGAAATCTATACACAGAGCAAAACAAATAACTCAGAATCAGCAAATCTAAGAAAACACTGAAAGAACTGATAAGTTTTCCTCTATCACACAAAATAGACAGAAAATGTGCCACCCAGTTTATGGAAGTGAACTGTGTGGTCTGTTCAACTCGTCGAGATGTTTAAGAGAAGAAAACCATCTTTCCTTCATGTGATGTTGTTTCCTGACACGCACCACCTAAACAATTTTGAGAAGGGTGTTTGTTTGGCTAATTTCAGAAAGCTGCCCTCTTCCTATCTCTCTCTTTCTCTCTCTCTCAGTGGGAGGGTTAATGATGATTGTGGAGGGGGGGAAGCCCCCTTTTCCGTGACCCCCAGAGTCAGGGATACATAAGCAACATGAGGGACTTGGGCTCCTTATCCAAGACAAACCGACTCTCTTCACACTCATTCTACCGGACTTCCAATTCACAAAAGAGAAACGCGCACATCACGGCAGGAGAACTCCGACAGAAACCTGCCCTCAATCTCAGTGGCGCTGTCACACACTTGCACACAGATATACAAACACATTCAGCCACACACACACACACACACTGAAGAGCAAACAGTCTCTTTCTCTCTCTCTTTCTCTCTCGCTCACCCACTCTCCTCTCCCTCCCATCCACACACGCACACCACTACAGTATATCAGCTAGCGACTGGCAGGGAAACGGAGGGGAGAGCAGAAATGAATGTGAAGATCTTGACGCTGGTGATTGTGCTGGTGGTTTCTCTGCTGTGTTCAGCCAGTGCTGGTAAGTCGGGAGCGTGACGGCTGTTGCCCGGAGCCTCCCCGTGTTTATCTTTTTCTCTCTGCTGTTAGCCTTGGGCTTGGGAACGGGAATAGGCAGCTGTAGATGATCAGTTACCCAGCATGGTTAGCCTTCTGGGGCTGGGGAGAGGAGGGAAACTGCACCTGGCTGCGCGCTGTACTGCACTGCAGAGGTTTGGCTTGTTATTGTGCCCGTTTAATGAAGTTAATTGTGCCATTGGTGAATTACTTGCTGACTTTACCATGACATATGTAGGAAAATAACGGCGATGGTTATGATGCTGGTGATTCTTCCTGGTGTCATGTAACGCTTGGCTTTCTAGGATTATGTACTCCTGGATGCCGTAAATGTAAGGTGTATGTCTATACGGTATTGTGGCGCATGTAATGAGGTGTTAAAAACAGCAGATGGTTGTATAATTTGCATTTCACAACGAAAACGTCAATATTATCTCTTTAAAGGTGTATTTGATTATTTTTCTTTTGGGCTGTGCCACATCATGGATGAATTCTCAGGGCTGAAGCTACATAGATTAGACTTCCTATGATTTATTCCAAAAACATTCTGCTATTGTACTGTTATGCAATTGGTGTTCAAACACCATTGCTTTTTTCATCTGCCTCTACAATAAAACCTATTATGAAGGGTGTCACACAAGTCTCAAAGCTCTGACCGAGAGCTCAAGTCAGGTGACCAGTGGCCACCCTGCAGATGTGATGCAGGTAACAGGCTCGTGTTAAAAAACAACTGTGGCCCTTGTGTAAACGCTCACATCTCTCTAAAGTCCGACTGCTGGGAAGCATGTGTGTTTGAAGGGTGCTGGCTAGCGGATACTCTGCGTATCAAACAGCCCCTTACGCCCTGCATTTCCACACACATTTGTTACAGAGACGCTGCTATTTTGGTCTCGGCACGAGTAAATGGGAAGCAATTACCTTGCATTACGGTCAGTGTCGTTTTTCACTCTCCCTGCGTGTGTGTGGAGTCTGAGCCTGATCCTCGGAAGGACAGGATCAGGCTCAGTAGCTACGGCTACAAACGTCTGATCCGGGTCAGACTGCCTGCTTGTCGTTATTAGTAGTATTATCTCCATCATGAGATGGAGGTGAGGGAGCCGGGGGGAGCCGGAGCTGCGCGCTGTCGCGGGAAGGTGTTGGAAGCTGCTCGGTGTGTAGGCAGCGGGTGTGAAGCCTTTCATCTTCAGACAAACGGTTTTCCAGTACACTCGGAGTTTGCTGGAAATTGGCATCCGTCTCAACCGTATGATGGGGGTGATCTATGCACTGCTTTTTCTCAGGTTGAAAGAGGGTGGGGATGCGGAGGAGAAGTCATGGTGCAACAGGCGACAACGGCTTCGCTACCGCATGCATTGAGTGTCACCCAGCAGAACGGCTGCGGCCCTGCTAATCTCATCTGCGCATACCTCAATCTGCTCGCCTTGTAATGGGCTTCCCCTCAAGAATGGGCGAATCTCTAGCGCATTGAGCCATCCATAATTCATCCTGAAAGCAATCTGTCTTCCACTCTCAAGTCTGGTATGTAAACACTTCATATTGTGGAAACTGTTCAGCCACTCTGAGTTGTCAGTCCGAGTCCGGTATCGACGCATCATCTTTCAAAGTCACGGAAGCGCGGGATGAATCCTTTCAAAAATACAGTCTCGAGAGCAAACACGCACGCACATACACGCACAGAAGTCCTGAGATGGTGTAATTTTAGCTACTTGGTTTGTCCTCTTCGTCCAGGTGAGGGTGTGGAGATCAGATCTCGGGCTTTATCTGTTTGAAATCAGCTTTTTGGAAAAGGGCGATTTCATGCAAGCTGTCAACAACTCTATTATTCGCTATTAAACTTTGAAGTAGCGTTCGAGATCTTGTATGGGCTTGTCGCTCGCCGTGCGTCCTGGGTCGGCGTAAGCCCCCTGCAAAACAAATATAGGGCTCATTAGGAAATCTTCAGCCACACAATGTTTTTTTTAGAAGAAGAAAAGAGGGGAAAGAGCAGGATATTTTGTGAAATAACACTAGTGGCCCTGTGTTAACAGCATGCAGGAAACATTAAATCATAATTCCATGAGTTCACCTAATGTGAAGAAGGTGTTTGCGGTTATGCACTTGATTATAGGGGCCGTGGAGAGTACACAAACAGCCAAACTTTTCCAGATGTCCAGTGATAACATGATAATCGTATCCGAACAGCATGGAGGAGATGAGCGCTACAGAAAGATCATTACAGGATTATGCAAAATCATTCAGCGGTGCTTTGAGGCATGATAGATTTTTGGATGAGTTCCTCTCTTTCACAAGCATGCATGCACACACATACAGAAGGTCAGTGACTCAGATCTATTTTATGACTAACCTGGATATCCTCTTTGGTTTCACTGTAAGGACTGCAGCGTAATTTGTCAGCGATTGTAACACAGAGGGATGTGCAAATGAACTACGAACAAGAATTTAATGTGATATACCAATATGGATATACTCACCCTCATGTCGTTCCAAACTCACATGACTTTTTTCAGCCTCTCATGCTGCTTTTTTAAAGCAATGAAAGTGAGAAGGCGATCAAACTACAAAAACAAACACAAAGCACCACAAATTTATCATAACAGTAATATTAATATCATAATATAATAATAAAAGTACTGACTTTTCTGCTGCATTTGAAGTGTTCTGAAGCCTAGTTCAGTACGAAAAATGACAAAAATCAAATGTTATTTATAAAAAATCTTGAATTTCATGCAATTTGAATATATGCATTTATGTCATCATGTTATTCAAACATGAAAGAGTTTTGGTAGAGGAGAAAATTATCAGTGAATATTACATTTATTAAATTAAATTTCATGTGGCATCAGAAGACTTAGAATATAGTCATATGCTCCACTCTTTTAATACCTCCATAGTGCTTTTTCCTGTTTTTGGCACTTCCATTGGAAGAGGAAAGAAAAGAACAATGTGAATACTCTCAAAACTCGCTAAACTTCTCCTTTTGAAGCATTCATGTATCTCAAACGGTTGAGCATGGCACCAGTGTCATAGGTTTGATTCCCAGGAACTGCATGAACTGATGAAAGTTGCTTTGGATTAAACTGACTGCTAAATTAAAAAATGTAAATATTTCAAGTAAGAAAGAAAATCAAAAATGTTTGGAACTGAAGACATGAAGGTGGCATGAAGTTGATCAATTCTCTGAACAATTATTACTTTATATAAAATGTACAAAGTTACGTAGAATTTAATTTTAAATGCATAATGCCCTTTCAAACAGATCAAGCAAAGTGCCATCTGCACTCTCAGCCAACTTGTTGCACTCTTTTATAAATACTTCAGAAATATCTGCCTGGAGCTGTGGAAGTGGTTATTTTTTCCGGCTACACGGCTTGGCAGAGCAGAACCAATAAAACAGTGCCCTTTATAAAACAGAGTACATTTTCTGAGCTCTATTATAACTCATGTGGTAAAGACATAGGGTAACCTTTGAGAAAAGCTCCCCAGTGGCAGGACAGTGGATGTCTTGACGTGTGATTGCTACAGGCCAGCATAACGCAATTCAGAGCACTCTGAATAAATCAGATCACCTCCACCATCAGACTTAAACAGATGCAGAGAAGAAATCCTGAAGGGTGCTGATGGAGAAGAAAGAAAAGAAAAAAGCAGTTGTTCAGCCTTCTGATGTGGCGAGGAACACAGCCGCTAAAATATTAAAAGGTCTTTAAAACTTCACAGCTGGTGGTCTTCCCAAATTTGCAGGTGGACAAATGCGGCGAATATAAAGGGCCTGGTGCCAAAATAGCTTCAAATGGATGCTTGCTAACTACTCTCTCTCTCAGAACCACTTCTGCTTGGCTACATGCCGCCTGCACACATAAGCAAGCTGACGAACCATTAGCTAGGCCCCTTCCACTAAACATCAGAAAACATATCCCCTCAACACCCCCAAAATCTCCCTCTCTTTCCCCAACTTTTTAATTGAAGCCAGATACACCGAACGCCTCGATGCGTCCACAGGGGCCTGGTATTAACCTGATTTATGGCTCCCTTTTCAAATATTAAACGTTACATTTATTGTGGTTGCTGATCAGATATGATCAGAGTGGACATTTTTATGAACAGCGAGGCAAAATGCTGTATAAATATTTCAAGTCGGCGAATAAATGTGCTTTAATTATTTTCATGCTCAATTTGAAGAGCAAGGAATGAAAAACACAATTGCAGCACACAGCCCTGTTTTTTTCGTATTTAACTGCAGAAGAATAGAGCATTGTTGTTTGTACTTCTATCGTGAGCTTTCCCAGATTATTTCAGAAGTATATCACATCAAACCATTAGCTTGATTTAAGACTTCTGCTGCTGCATTAAATCTGTTCAGAAACACAGAGCCGGGTTATGATTGCTCTGAGCGGTACGGATGTGAGAAACTGACTGGACTGTTTATGAGATGTGTTTGAGAATTTTTGGAACACGTTACTGATGCCCCCACTGGGACTACCCATAATTCCAAGCCTTGAGGTACAAGATATCTGTGTTATGCCTTCAATTTCATTGCTCTAAATATTATACCGCCAATACAAGCCCAAGCCTCAAGTTTTCTCTGATCTCTGTAATACAGGGCAATGCACATTAAATGTAACAGCTCTGTACATATTTTCCTTATAAAGCAATTAACTATTCTGATAAGTATACTGAACATTTGAATGTCATCCAGACACTGCATATCTGATACAGTAAGAAATGTGTTTTTAAAATGTCCAGAAGGAACAATTCAAAACTGAAAGATATTAGGTGTCAAAGCAAATCTTAGCATGCTTTATCATTTCCTGTCTTTCAGTATAGAACGGATGAGGTATATGCATGATAGTTTATATCATATCCCATAGGAAACAAAACATACTATAGTGTTGACGAATAAGTCTTGTTTGTTAAACTAGCATGTAGAAATTGGAACCGGATTTTGTAAATACATATACAATTCAGACAGAGAGTTTACTCAAAGATTGTGAAGCTTTACATTTAATCTTATTCGGGTTAAACAGTGTGGTTAATATACCAGCATATATAAACAAAAAAGGTAAATGAACTGTCAGTAATTAAAAACGGCCTGTAACTTGACCCACAAAGTTACTGTGAGAACCAGGGCAAAATTCCTAAAACAAAAACACTCCATCACGCAACACAAGCAGCCATTCACATCTGAGCTGTTAATCACGCACCATCAGTCAGTTCTCGTCCACATGACACATATGTATCTTTTCATGACTGATTGTTTGGTGTGATCTCAGCTGGAAATATCCCAGCATGCACCGGTTAACACTCATTTCAGTACCTCGGCACTGGGCCCGAAGCAGGAGGATTGAAGCTACGTCGTCACACATCCATTTTAAAGACAGTATGCATGCGGGCTCACAGCTGACAGCACAATAGTAAGGGGTGGATGTGGTTCATTACCGATTAGAGAGCCCTTGGAAATAGACTGCCGGAGAATCCCGTCGATAAAGAGCTAGCATTTTCTTGACGATTACCAACATGCTGAGTTTGAGCCAATCACTGCTGACGAGAGCATTCGGGTCTCGATCACCACCGAGGCAAATCCTCTTTGAGACGGCATGCTGTTTTTCCCTAGAAACCAATTCAGAAGAAATCACACTTAAGATGCTTTGCATGATCGGCTCTCTTGATTTTCTTGTACTTAAAGGTCCAACCTGCAGTAACCTCTACCCAGCGATTCACCCCTACCAGTCTGAAGAGCTGGTGCAAGAGCTTGAGCAAGTCTTAATCAGCCTTCTCCCCCTTTTTTTTTTTCATCTTTTCTCTTTCTCTCAACACATCATTAGCAGTCAAGGCAGCAGCCGTAGCGCTTTGAACCTGCAGCTCTCTGATCATTCGGAACCGGGCCATTTCTAACCACATTATTATAGCTTAGCACTAATTTGGGTCATGTGTAGTTTGCTTGCAAGGCTGCACACCATCTGAGAGCGTCAGAAACGATCAGAGAACGGTGCGGTGACAAAAAACTACAGCCACTTTTATCAGAGCGCCACTCTTATTTTCAGTAACGGAGCTCAACGTGGAGGTGTGGGAAAGTCTGTGAACTTTTCATGCGATTTTGTTCCTCTGCGGAGATGCAGAACACAATGCACGCCTTCATTTTCTCCTGCAAGCCACATGCTATCACAGCAGCACAATGCTGAATATCAAACAGCCCCCGTTGCAGTGGAGTACAATGCAAATGACAGCTGATTTGATGGACAGGGAAAGGGTTAAGAAATCTTACTGCCTACCTCACGCTAATAATGGACCTATGCTCAAATTTGTAAACTGGCAAACCTGATCCATTCCTGCTAACAATGTCATTCTCTTGCTCCTCAGTGAGTGCCTTTCACAGCGGCTGCCATGGAAACGTGGTTTGAGAGCACGTTAGAGATTGGTACCAGTTTTTTATGCCAAGGCCCTGCGCTACTGGTAGGCATGCGATAAGCAGCACAGCGACTCCAGGCTTCAAAAGGCCAGGCTGCTGATTTCAGACGCCGCTCTGGGAGTCCTACTGACTTTAACTTCATTTCCATATCAGAAGTAGTATATTTAGGGACATAATAGCACACTGTTAGGAAATTTTGTGTAACAGGGTCTTATTTATGAGCTAGACAAGTGATTCTTACTGGGGTTTCATGCTACTTAACATGTCTCATTCTAGGCATAATGCTCATGATCAAGTGTGACTAGCTAAAGGATAGTCTTAGCGGGCATCAAATTGGCATGCCTGATTGTGTGGCAGAGAAAAAAGCTGCTAAGTGTGGAGCTCTCTCTCTCTTATTTCATTGAATGAATGTCCTCTGAGACACTGGGGATCACGCCGCTGACGTCACACACCGTCAGCTATGGTTACACCCTCAAGGGACTCCATGCCTCTTCTCGAACATACGCAAGGCAAAACAAATCATCGACAGTCACGCACATGCACATTCATTCACCAAATTCTTTTGGGAACTATTTGGCCTGAATGGAAATTATTAGAATGCAGTGTTTACTCACACACAGCATAAAAGCCACACCTTTCTGTGTGCAATTTCATACATAAGATGAAAAGGATCATGTGCAGCCAAGCATTAATGAGTGCATTTACATGTATCTCAGAATCAGAAATCAGCTCATTATAAATACCAGGCAACAAAATGTGTTTAAATGAAACTTAAAAAGATAGGAGCAGAATACAACTGGGCTAACAGACAAATACTGTATCAGACCAGCCTGATCTTGTTAGGATTTATAGATATTGGTATCTAATGTTTTCACATAACATTTTGTATGTGTGGACATTTTGTACACATCTAAAACATAAAAATATGTACATATACCCAGTTTAAAATCTTTACAAATCCTTTCTATTTTTATTATAAATATACTAGTATTAATATATTTACATTACAATTACATACACTACTGTTGTCGTGGATGCGGTAAATTAGTCAAAAAGGAAGCAAAGACTTTGTTACCAAAGGTTTCTATTTCAAATAAATGCAGTTTTGAACTTTCATTCATCAAAGAATCCTGAAAAAATGGTGTCCACAAAAAAATATAAAGCAGTACAACTGAATATATTAATCAAAAAATATATGAAAACAGAAAATCGATATTTTAAATTGCAATAATATTTCACAATATTAGTCTTTCCAGCCCCAAAACTTTGAACGGTAGTGCAGATATTTTTGACTTGACTAATAAAAAAATTAAAATGTAATATTCAATTAATTCTATTTTACGATTTGTAAACATTTGAACATCTCTGTAGCTGTTCATTCATAAAATGCATTCTAGCAGTTGTCAGTATGTAAATAATACATTTCACTGTCTATGAAACATACAAAACTGCATGTGTGCCAGAATCATAAACCAGTTCTTACATCACCCTACACATTGACTGCTTATTAAGTGTAGGACGCCTGTAAGTGCGATGTCTTCTAAAGGCCTGTTAACTTTCTACTTTTGAATTACAGTATGAACAGGATCCTCTGTTCAGACATGCACAGATTCTCACACTAAAGCCACACACAAAACCTCATTAGCTTCAGACTGCTAAAGATAAGAAAACACACAAACCTCCGTAACACTTTGTGTCACCTTTGACTTATGATGTGGTTGTGTTGCTGGTATCCATTATGCATGTTTGTGGAGACGCCCTTACAAGAGCTGTTATGACTGCAGTCTCATGCTGTGGAGAGAGTGAGGCTGGATGTCTGACAAACACATAGGCACGATCCTCTCATCATACCCACCACTGCATTCGTGTCTCCACAATAAATAGATAGGGTGCGTCAAGGAGAATATTCTGTAAACAATGACAAATAAATCAATATTCCTGTATAATATTTCACAAGGAAACTAACCAAGCGAGACGGTTTTGATTCGCATAGACGGAGCAATTATAATACACATTGACTGGTCGTTGCATTAGGATGATTTAAGATGGGTGGCGGTGGAGGTGCTAGAAGGGCAAATGTATAAGCAGAGATAATGCATGTAGTACAACCAGCCATAAATAAGGGTTGCCCTCTCCTCACCTGGTTCTGCTTTGCGTGTAAGTAGATCTAATCTCTCACTTCCTGGAGTAGTGAGTAAAAGATTAGATCCATCTGGTGCCCCAAGCTTAAAGGTCTTCCGACTAGCCTAAACTTTGTATCTATTGGAAGTCACGGTTCTTTATTTGTCATGTTGTGTGTTTGTACAGGGAGTGTATTGTAAATTTAGGCCAGTCCGAGACATTCGGTAAACCATTCATCAGATTGTGCTCGGCCCTTTATAAACGTTGCCTACCCTGGGCCTCTCTCTCTCCCTGTCAGGAAAGTGCTGGGTGATAGATAACTCTCTCGGCTAAGAGGCAGCCCTGGGATTTACAGGGACACACGATCAGACACAAGGTGTCCAGCGTAGGCAAGGCACGGCGAGGCAGTCGTGTTAAAAAGTCAACATAATGGATAGCACCTAAGGAGTGTGGTACTAGAGGATGAGATGGCAACGATCTGGCTATTTATCATTAGCCTGGAGGAAAGCTGACCAAACTGGACACCTCCTGTCACGGCACCATCTCTGTGGAAGCAAAATGTGGTCAGCATTTCAGTGTTGCCAGAATTCTCACTTTATTAAACTTTAATTGACTAAATGACTCCCAAAGTCATGCTTAAAAGGATAGTTCATCTAGAAATGACAAAACCAAAATTACAACATAAGTTGATTAAAAAGGTGCCTATAACGCCAAAAAAACAACAACAACCTTACCTATACATACAATTCACTGCAGTTTCACTGCATTTTCACACAAATTATGATTACATGGGCAGATTATTAATTTTATATTATAACCTCAAAACACTTTTACCATGCATGATTGTTAAACTAATACATTTTGACATTTGCATCACATAACAAGCTCCACATGTATGGCTTTTCTGAAGTAGTAAACTTGCTCAGTAGCTCACCTAGTAAAGTGCACACTGCATAGGGTAAAGGTCCTTGCAATAAGAGCTGAAGCATGCTAAAATGGTATGGTTGCTGCAGCAAATGTGTTTTTATGGCACGTTTGCTTTTGTTAACTCCATTGATTAAGTTTAGTGTAGGTGGTACGTTATATGATGTACAATATATGTACAATAACCACCAACCAACAGCCAGATTCATGGTCATCTGTTTCAAAGAATATTTCAAAGCAGTTTTAGCACCACTTACTTGAACATTTCACTTTGTCTATGAAAGTGCCACACGTGCAAGAAGAAACAACATCATTTTTTGCAGAAATGTCACCAGGGTTTGGACTCACCTCTATGACTTTCCTCTGTGGAACAGAAAAGAATATTTTTTAAAAAACAGTTTTTATCTATACAATGAAAGTCAAAACAACACCAGACCCCATTGTCTTTCATTGTATGGAAAAATAATTAAAAATAACCACCCGTCACCTGTGTTCCACAAAAAAAAATAAAGAACAGACAGAACTTTCATATTTGGATGAACTATCCCTTTAAGAGTTCGAGGTCTTCAAATAAGACTCTTGGTATCGTGAGAAACATCTATTGGAATATTACTTCCTGACTTGCTTGTCATTAGATGGTGAACCTGGAAGAAATTAAGTCGGTGAGAAGGAGGCTCACTATCAGCACCATCAGATCTAATGCAATAAGGAGGCTAGAACGTTTTCATCCCTGAGTGGGTCTGGTAAACAAGCAGCAAGTTAGGGGAAGATCCCATCAGCATATGCCATCTATTATAGTATATCCACGGTTATTGCTCTTGTCACTTTGTATTCGCCACAGTGTGGAAAGATACAGCCCGCACAGTAAAAAGGAGCTACGCAGATTGAGAAGAAGCCAAGAGTCGTAAAACAGACAATGGAGTGATTCTGAGTGCTTAAAATAGACCTCCCTCTTCATCAGCCCAACGCATGTCTTGAGTTCATTCATAAACGCTGTTCTCATCACTACCAGAGATTATTTTTAGCAGCCTGCTTCTTGCTTGTGGCCTAAGATGACAGTTTTCTGAGAGATTTGCACCCCTCAAAGCTAAGCGGGCAGCAAATGCTGCCTGTCAGATGGTGATGGCAGGAAACAACATAGCTGTGTCATTACGGAGAGGTTTATGACAGACGCCGATAGAAGAGCTGCAGTGATGTGCTGTGTTCAGCTCAGCCAGGTGTAATTACAGCCTCTTCTGCCTGCCTGGCCAAAAACATTGTCTTTTTGCCCCCTCGGAGAGATTTCAAAACTATTCCTCACGCTAGCTGAACAATATGTTGGGTTGAGTGATTATGGTACTGGAAAAGCAAAAAAGATTTCTCAAAGCTGATCCTGAGTGTTTTAAAGGGGATTTTTACATGTTAAACCCTTCAGATTATATAAAAAAAGAATGCTGACAGAATGAGTAGACTTGCTTCATTCATTTCTGGAGAAATAACAGGAGGATAATGCTCGGATTAGCAGGCCTGGTGGAAAGATGGTTTTAGCGTGGCTTCCTTCTTTCATGAGACGCTGAAATATGCAATGAAGTCTTTCTGTAGGGCAAATGAATTAGTCCACTGTTCGGCGAATTAGTCTGCTGTGAACGTGTAATGTGTCAGCTAAAGGCGATTAGTTTGTAAATGTAATTTGAGCTGTCAGGAATTTAAAAATATGGTTTGAGGATATTTACCTCATAAGCAGACTTACAGGGAACGTGTTTAGCCTCACGTCGTCCATTCACTACACATTCTGTATGATTTTAAGGCTGTATGTTTAGCAACTCAAATCATATGGCGTTAGCTGCTTGTTGTGAATTAAAAACAGATTGTGATGAAAAATTGCACTTATTTGTACAAACCAGATATCTAGAAGGTCTAATATCAAGCTCATTCTCACAGTAACATTTTGTTTAATTCACAATTGCTTGTGTTATGATATTTTCCAACAAAGAAAAAGCTGTTCCCTGTAGACTTCTTAATATAGGTTGTCTGTCACTCCCCACGGAGATGTTAGGAATGTCTTGACCCAATGACAGTAATCTCATTCAAGTTCTTGCTGGGAAAAGGTTAATGGGATTCTCTGTTTACTCTGTAGGATAGGCATTTGTTGAGCTCTCACTGAAAGATTCCTTTTTTAAGACATTTCTGGCGGCGTTTTTTTGCATGCGTTGGAGTTAAAGACAAACATAGACAAAAAGGTTAAGACAGAAAGACGTATGCATAAAAGGAAGATGAATTTAGAAGAACCATATGAATAATCCTCATGCGCTTCAGCGAAAAGAGGATAGCATGGTATGTGTATAGTGAGGAATGAAGGATTGGAGAGCAGTGGCCTGAAACGGAAAACATAACTGATGATTGACCAAGCACGTTTACTCATTCATCCCCCTTCTATAATGCAGGAAAAGACAGGTCTAATTGAGTCTAGCTTCTGTCATTAGGAAGACTGGGAACTTTCCAATGGAAAGACATCCAATCCCTACGAAGCACTCAAACAAAACACCCTCAGAAAGCCAATTCAAGACTTGAATGGGAGATCAGTGACATTAGATAGTGCTGCACAGATCAAGGTCTCCCCAAAACCTCCCAGAATGTTTGCTCTCTCCGGAGGACTTTGTTTGATTTTTCTAAAGAGGTGAGAGGTTAGGGACGCACTGATGTGGATCAAGCTGTGGATATGAGACGGGCTTAAAGGATCTACTCACACTTATTGAGAGATGACTGGAAACATCTGAGCACACTCACAATCGAGCAGTGTAGTGCACACAGACAAAATATGTGCCCAGGACAAGTGTCTCCCCAGTGTTTTCGAGACAGGCACCTCTCACATGATGTGAGAAGTTCAAAGATTTGTATGTAAACAGTGTGTGGGACTGTGCTGAGGGACTTTCTTTGGATTTTTGCAGTTGTTGCTGCAGTTAATTATTTTACTGATGTTTCTTAAAGGTGAAATGTGTATTTTTTACTTATCCTATCTCAAATTAATATTCAGTATAAATAATTTGTGTTAAAATATTTTGTTTTATATCAACTTAAACTGTAAAACAATGGCTCAACCAATGGTGTGATTTTGGAACCAGTGGTTGTTTGGAAACACTGGTTTTTGCAATTCAGTGAATATTTTATGTTAGGTTTCATAATTCACATACCCTCTTTTCTGTTTCGCAGGTCCAATGGCCTCCACCGAGCATAGCAAAGAGCTAGAGGAGGTGGGCAGCATGAGGACTCCTTTGCGGCAGAATTCCGCTCGAGCCGGCCGGAGCCAAAGACCTTCTGGCTGGAGGAGGAGACGCCCTCGACCCCCGCCTCTCCCATAAGGGGCCCATGCCATTTTAGAGCAAGGTCAGTTTGACATTACCAACGCAAAAGCCTGAAAGCAAAAATAAGAGCATATAAGATAATATAAGTAACTAATATGAGGGGTAAAAACAATAATCTAATCAAATTTTAATTTATAAATGGACATGGAAAGGCCTTGAGGGAAGCAGCACCTGTCTCAATTTCTGAAGTTTGGTTGAGTGCATACTGAGAAAGGCTGGGAATTCTAGAGAATAATATGTGAAAAGGGAGACTGTGAATGACAGAAACCCGCTTGCTCA
This sequence comes from Barbus barbus, assembly GCF_936440315.1. NCBI lineage: Eukaryota > Metazoa > Chordata > Actinopteri > Cypriniformes > Cyprinidae > Barbus > Barbus barbus. Next base: position 21,286,485 of record NC_136761.1, on the reverse strand, counting down.
TTCACTTCTTCCATGAATTATAGATTACTACTGGCACAGAAAAACTGCTTGTCTTTATGAGATTACCGGACTTTAGACTGATGGCTTTTGCGGTCCCAATCTCCTTCAGCAGATCTACAAAACCCATACAGAGTGGAATATAATACATTGTCAATGTTGTATAATATCCAAGTCAACATGACTCTGTTATCCTAATAATGCCAATTAAATTCCCTATCCAAAGATAATACTCGTGAATCTCATTTGAACCGTTTCAGCTTGTTTTTCACATAAAAAGTATATTTAACTTAATGTCTAGATAAACAATTCCTCAGGCAAGCACTTTAATCTTTTTGTCTAATAAAAGTGTTTTCTCTTTCTACAAACATTGTCTCCATGAAATTTCCAGTTATGTAGCACCAAAGCCTTTATTTTAATATGGACTCGATTATGGAAACATTTCAATAAATTTACAATGTCAATAAATAAAAGAGAACTGTATCTGACAGATCCTATCAGCACATTTACATTTTATTACTTATAGTCTTCGCACTAAAATGCTGACACACAGTTTTGTGGTAAAAAAAAAAAAAAAAAAAAGGAAGAATGGATCAAAAAAAAAATTCTGTGGACTCGTTCACAGCTTTCTTTACAGTCTGAACAGAATACAATGTCCCTACAGGAGGCCACAACACAAATCTCGCCATAAATTAACCTCATATAAGCCCAGAAAGCATCGAGAAGGACAAGTCTCTTTATGGCATAGTAAATCATGAGACATGAGGGCAATAAAAAGTGAGAAATCCCAAACCCTCAAATCCACCACAGTTTTACAATCTATAGCGAATTACATTTTTTCCCTCTTGGCAAACAATTCCTATTCATATACTTCATCAATCCAAGGGAAAACACCATCTTAACATCCACAGAGGTAGACACAAAGAGCAAGGTCTATGCATGTACTCCCGTCCCAACCAATAAAACGCACAGATCCTTTGAGTGAGTTGGGCAGTCAATGCTTGTTTTGATCCCCAGCATACTGGCAGCACAATAAGGGGAGCTGCAGAAAGTTGTGTAGCTCCATTAAATGGAACGGCTCAGTGACTCACAATGTAGAGTCCACAAACAGCACTTCAACCCCAAACAAGACGAAGATTTCTCTTTCATTCGGCTCCTTCTTCAGCTCCCTTCATGCCGTACGAGGGTTCAAAGTTCACGTCTTTTAGCGCATTCACCCACATTCCTTTGAGCCCAGTCTGTTAAACCAGTCCATTTGAGGCAACTAATGTGCCAATCAAGCCGTGGTACCAAACCCCCAAAAATGTTCTTTTAATCCACTCACAGTTCATTATTTCCAAAATCTGATACATTTACATTTATATTAATTTCCTTGACAGACATTTTATCGCTAAAGAGAACATGTTGTGATAATTACTGTATGACACAGTACAGTAAATCAGTCCATGGCCCAGATGGGGCTCCCACTAAAGTGTTTGACCTGCATCTGGCTAGTGTACAACATCTCACATTTTGTGCAGTGTGAGAAACGTAGCCTCACACTTCATCATATATGGCTAAAACGGTGCACAGACTGACTGGAGCAATTAACTCTCCTCAAGGGCTGATAACAGACAGAGAACCGCCGAACAAGGCCACAGTGGAGGCACTTGAAAGGCTTTCTCTCTTTTTTCATAATACTTCATAATTCATAATACAGATGAGAAGGATGTCTTCGTTAAAAGCTTGACCAACTGCATCTTTTCGTACAAAGGAAATCATTGCTAGTGTAGAATTGTGAACTTACAAGTTAACACCAAGGGGACGACTTGGAATTAGACTGACTTGTATGAATAAGTGTTGATAAAGATATTCTAGAAAAAAATTAAATACTATCTTGACAGTTTCCTTAAAGCAATATACAGAGTTCACAGTTGAAGGAATAGTTGAACAAAAATTTTAACTCATATGCAGTCACTACACATTCTGTGTGATTTCAAGGCTGTATGATTAGCAAGTCAAATCATATGGCGTTAGCTGCTTGTTGTGAATTAAAAACAGATTAAAAACTGAAAATTGTCTCATCATTTACTCACCTGCATGTCGTTCCAAACCTGTAGAAGATATTTTGAACAATTTTGAAGAACCAAACAGTTCATGGTCCCCATTGACTTCCATAATAGGGAAAGAAATACTATGGAAGTCAATGTGGACCATCAACTGTTTGATTACCAGCATTCCTTAAAATTTCTTCAACATAAGAAAGAAACTGATACAGGTTTGGAATGACATGAGGGTGAGTAAATGATGACATATTTTTCATTTTTGAATGAACTATTACTTTAAGCTCAGTCAGCAGCATTTATGACAATATATTTTTTTGAAAGGATATAGTAAACGGGGAATTTTTGAAGAATTAAATTTTTTTAATAGAATTTAAAATTTTCTGTTAAAACTCACATTATTTAAGCTAATTTAAGCTTAAGTTGTTCTTGTCATTTTTATGATAATTTAATGATTCTAGGCACTATGTTGTCCTGGCAATAAACTGTCGTTAAGTTGTACAGAAACAGTTTTCAGAAACAATTTTCTTTTTTCACACTGAAATCTTGTTAACACACATACTGTTTACATCTTTTGGTTATACCATTAAAAAACTGAGTATATTAGCATTTACAGATTGGCCCTGTTTACTTCAGTTGTAAATTCTCACTGCAATGTTTATGTTTATTTTTAAACAAAAGAAGGAAAAAGTCATTTTTGTGGTAAATGAACATTATGCCACAAGTGCTGTTGATTGAGCTTAACTTGCCTGTATATGACCGACCAATCTAACTAAACAACATATTGGACAAGGCTTCCTCATTGTGGATGCTCTAGCAAGTAAACTGTAAAGGAGGTTAAAAGCTCAACTGAAGATTATGAGAACTGAAGGTTGTGGTAATGGAACACAAGCAACACAAGAATGAACAACCCGTTACAAGATCCAGATGCCACAACATATACGAGGAACAGCACATGTTGAGGGACCTCCTCTTCAAAGACTTCCTAGCACAAAGGCATTGCACTGCAGAGAGCTAGAAATTGGAAATCTGCCTCATTCAGCACCAAGGGGCACACTGGATGATTGTTGGTATATTCTGACAATTGACATGATGTCATACAGCACAAACAATTAAACATGAGTTACAAACAAAACATGGTTTAGATAAGAATCTCTGTTGCTGCACTGTACATGACTCAAATGCACCACTATGCAGGTGTAAGAAAAAAAGTAAAAAGATGGTTCTTATCATTCAATGGGCACTATTGTACTGGAAGAATGAAGCTCATTGACATCTAAAGCTATCTGAAATCTTTGTGAAGTCATGAAACAAACACTAAAAGATGACTTCACTGGTTTACATAGATTCCTTGCTCAAAGTAAAGTGTAAGAACAGAATTTTAGTGCTGCGCTCTAAATGCATAAATCAGATCAGTTTATAAAAGCAGAATCCTAATCATCATGGAATCTCGTAAGTGACAGACTTGACGCTGCAAATCATTTCAGCACTTTTTCATTAGCATTTTGCTGAACTAAAAGTGTGATAGCTTAAAGGGATAGTTCAGCCAAAAATGAAAATTCTATCATTTACTCACCCTCATGCTGTTCCAAATCTGTAAAACTTTTTTTGTTCTCTGGAACATTAAAATATATATTTTAAAGAATGTTGGTAACCAATGTCAGTTAAAAAAATCCAATAGAAGTCAATGGGAACCAAAACTTTTTGGTTACCAATATTCTTCAAAATAGCTTTTTTGTGTGTGTGTTCCACAAAAGTAAGGAATGCATACAGTTTTGGAACACCATGAGGGTAAATAAATCATGACTGATTTTCATTTTTGGGTGGACTATAGTACAGGAAACAAATATTGGTAAACAAATACATTTGAATGGATATCTTTGAATACCGAATGAAACATTTCCCTCTCCTTGTCTGCCATTTTGGATTTTTTCCCCCACATTTTTCAGCTTGTCCCAATGGATTATACAGATGCATTCACCAATTTTGCTAGCAATTTTGTAGCTGACCAAAAAACAAAATTTCTGTCACCCTTTACTCGCCCTTTTATCATTCCATGCCTGCACTGTCTTGTTGATATTTTACTATATGCACAATTATGATCCATAATGTAAACTGTAATATCTACTCTGCTGTTTTTTAATGACCTTTAGGATTATTAAAAATGTAATGACTTGCTCTTTTTTTAGCTGTTGTGTTCAGGACCCACTACCTGTGCTAATTAGTAAAACTACAGAAAAACACTGTTGGTTCCTGCATTGTACCTTATTCATGTGTCTTTTCTTTTGTCCACAGGCACAGCTTAGAGTGCCCTCCCCCTTGGTTCTGATTTCTATGCTCTTCCTTTGCCTTGGGGGGCCTTGCAACAAGGGGCCTTTGCTAGCCCAGCCTGAAGAGTGATGTCCATAGCACCTGCTGGTTCTTCAAGCAACTCTTCTTCTGTCCACAAAAAAACCAGGACAAGCCACTCACCCTCAGCTCTACGAAGAATTGTGGGCCGGGAACGGGGGTGGGGGGTATTGAGCCCGAGCTATCAGATTCTGTCTCTCTCTGTCTGTCTCTCTCCTCCTGTGGTTTTCCTCATTTGCTTTCTAGAGCCCTTTCATGGCCACACTTTGCATGATGTGTGAGCAGTGGGGAGCCTGGTCTAAACAGTTATAGTCCGAAAGCGTCAGTTTCTTCTCCGAGGTGTGCTAGTCCCATTCTCTCCAGTGTGAAGGTGACCACAGCGCTTTGTCCCATTGCTACGTGTTGGCAACTCTAGGCTTATAAATGGCGTTTATGAGGGAAGAAAGTGGCAGGGAATCTAAAGTAAAGGCACAAATGCTCAGGCCCATTATGGCCAGGTCAGCAACGTAAATTTTTTACATCTTACACAATTTTCCATCTACCTACAGCAAAGATTGGCCAGTTTGCTTAATAACGGCATCACTGAGTGCATTTACATGACAAACTGCTCACAAATGCAATTATCAAAAATGGTTTCTCGTGAAATCTTGACCAAAAAATAGTTCTTAATGAGATCAATTCTGTTTAACTCATCAAGTATCCAAAATATATGCACATTGTATAACCATCCAGAATGCTGATTGTAATGTAAATGCAATCAATGTTATCGGGTTCAGTTATAATTACTGATTACATAATTACCTCTAAATATGTTGAATGACTATATAATTCATTGGCACATCTATTTAAACCGCTTGATTACATCTCATAGTGCTGTCCAATGGTCATTATACATCATCATACCATTGAGCCTAAGAGTTGTCAGCCATCTGAAGCTTAAGGATAAAGCCACAGTGTCTCATTATCAAAATCACACTCCACTTCCATGAGCGTGAGATCATCATCCTGAGCCCTCTTCTCCTCCCCCATGACACACACTGCTTTACAGCAGAGATACATGACTGTTAACTGGCCAGGGTGATCTGCTTCACACGGCGGACCATCTCTCCTTTTAATGAAGTGCCAAATAGCAAATCTACTCCACAGTGCTGCCAGGAGAAGAAAAGTAAACATGTTACCTCGTATCTTGGGGGAAGCATAACATCTAACCATATGTACGCATTTTGGCATTTGTTTGAACATCCAATGTAAAGGCAACGGTAGCATGGTTTCAAAAAGAAAGAAATTTCCTTACAGATCTGATGATTTTCCCCTTGATCGGATTCTTTGACAGAACTCTATGCCTTTATTTGACATCATACTGGAAATGATTTCTCATTCTTTTGTTGTTATTTTTGTTATATTTCAGTTCATTTCTCAGGGTGCTGTGACACAAGCCTGTATGGTCTATATTACATGCATTTATTTAAGAAACACACATTATTTGTATTCACACCATTTATCGTCATGCTTATGTATCCACCACTTTTTAGCTACATATCCAGACTACGTTTTTACAAGCCATTATTGTTTTCTCTCCATTGGGAGCAGTTGCCTTTTGAGTTTGAGCCTCTTTGGCACAGGTGGCCACAGCCTGGTTATTAAACCCCCATTGCTAATCGGTTTTAGATTGGAATCACTAAAATCTCAAGTCCGATGGAGCTCACAAGACAAATTGGCATAGAACGACCACACCACCTTAGCGTTTAACTAATTTATGACGTAATAATCTATAAAAAAGAGCAACCCTTGGCTTAGTCATCATCAAACCTTTCAGTAAGACACAAATTATGAGGCTGAGATGAGAGGCTTTTACGAGACTGTTACTACACTCATAATTCCGACACTTAATTAGACATTGCAGCAAGTTATAGCAAATTAGCATTTGAGTCCCTCCCCCTTTTCCTGTTCGGCGTTTCTCTGTGGTTACGAAAAAAAAGAGAGTCGTCACGTATATCCACAAACATCGCCTCGCGGCAAAATCAGCTCTTCATAAAAGAATGCCTAAAAACCTACATCAGTAAAACACCCAGCCAAGCTCACCTTGATTAAAAATGTATCGAATCTTAGGGCACTGTGAATACTAATAATTCCAGTCATGCCACAATTATTTTATACCCTCTCAGACAGAGATGTGGATTTCCTTAACGCTTTCTCAGAACGATAGTGCTCCCGAGAGCTCTGCTTCGTGGATCAGTAGGTCAGAATGCAGAGAAGATCCAAGTTTGAGCGGCTGAGTTGCAGTACACTTCATCTGAAGAGTCTGTTAGAGGTGCAGAGTAATGCCTGTATCCATACTGTTGTTCATGAATGTATCTTCACCATCCTCACCAGAGCTGAGCTGAGGGCCGTCGAGCAGTGTTTCAGTTCAGTTCAAGCCTTGATTCTTGAAAAACTAGCCCGTCACTGCTACATATGACAACCAACCCCAATCCCCCTTCCCACCGATGGAGATGGTTATTGTTTCATCAAACATCCAAAGACAAATAAGACAAAGCTTGCTATAGCAGAGACCCCTATCAATCACTTGGCTTTTCTCCAACACCTCTCTGTATGGACATGCAAGGCTGCACTTTTGCAATTCCATTATGCTGCTGGAAAAGTAAATCCTGAAAACAAGTCTTTTGCCATGTAATGGTTTTCCAGTGTCTTGTGACAATTAAATTGACTGATTCTTGTCTAGCTGGTTGTCCAAAGCCTACTTTTCGATAGAGTGTGGAAAGCTGTATTTTTATTTTTGTGAGTATGGTCATATAAAAGTGTAGAAAATATAGTCTGCTGCACAATATGTCATGGACACAAAAGAGCTTTCTCACCCTCCTCTGCCGTCAAACCTGGGCCGTTGTCCCCGTCAGCACATCAGGTTAATGGAGCTTGCGGTGTCAAGAGAACAAGCATGTCCAGACTCAAAACTGAAATGGCAAACACACATTATTCTTACAGAGCACAAATCACTTTCTATAAATGTTTTTTTTCTGCCCATCATAAGTCCTATGCACTTGTACGCACGTTCCACATAGTCATTCAGAGGTCTTTAGTTTAAGTAACGACCTTTGCATGGGAGAAAGGGATCCAGAAGCTCTTTGTATGTTAAAAACAGAGCTGTGATGATTGATGCGTTCCCCTCGGGTCTTAATCGACGTATAAAAGCAACGGATTCAATACAAAACTGTTCTTTGCCCTTGTGATTCATTGCAATACATTCATTAGCGGACACTGTTCTGCTTTCATATTTGACACAGAAAGCGAAAACGTCCATTTGGCCACTTGTTTTCCATTAGCTCGTCACGGTGCAAGTAAAATGTGGTGACCAGATCTTGTAACTGAAATTAAATCCCAACAGTTCACAAATGTTCACCAACTGGTTGGGACTCTAAGAATGATCTGATTATTCTGTTGCTTCGAACAAGACTTAAAACAAACAAGCTCTAACCTCGATCCAAAACGCGCATCCATACTCATGGCCTGTTTGTTCAGCACACTCATCCATTTCAATTCTCAAAATCTGTAGTCAGGCCTGGCATTTCAACAGTATTAGTGGGCCACAAGAAAAGCAGCATAACGGCAAGGTATTATTCCTCCTCTTTATTCCTGTTGGAGGTGTGTGCTCATCAAACTCACCTGGCCAAATGTACAGTCCCTGTCTCTGTTTTGATGTTGAACTGGGCAAAAACAAATGAATAAATAAATGAATTAAACAAGTGTATCAGAAATGGTTGAAATACTGTGTACATATTTGAACTTTTGGTTTCTAATTTATAAAAGATAAGCTTTAGCTCTTGGAGTACTTATTTTATTTTTTTTCCTTTCATGCGTAGCTTTGTGTTTTTATTTTCTATTTCTGTAAAGTGTGTAAATATATCTTTATGATAATAAGTAATATTAAAAAATCTTATTTTAAGAAACAAGTGTGAGTTTGTCCTTTTTCTTAAAAAAGCTACAAAAATAATTTGTCATTCAATTTATCATTTATGTTGAAAAAGATACATTTTCTACCCCATTATGATATTAACACATGATAAGCTAAATTATTATGATCTAGTTACTACTGATGGTTTGATAACCATATAGGTCACTTCAGAAATCTTGATTGGATAGACAATAAATAAACAATCTGTCATTTTCACACCCTTATGTATGTGTAGGACTTTCTTCTTTGGGACACAAAGGAATACAGTTTGAAACGTGAAAACACATTAACATAAAATGGTCCATTGTAGTTTTGTACCATATTTATGTTCACTGTATTGACTAAAACATTCTTCAATAAAAAGAACAAATGAATGAATTATCATAATTAAAACAAAGAGTTATAATTATGAGATAAACATAAGAAGCATGACAAGTCAAAATTTTGACAGTCATAATGACATCTTAATTATCTCATAATTTCAACTTTTTGTCTCATAATTACTTTTTATGACATAATTATGATTTATCAAAGCATGTTTTTCCCCCTATAAGGCCAAAATTAACTTATATAAGACATGTATGTCTTTCTTTTTCTGTGGAACACACACACAAAATGACAATTTGTCCATAAAATGAAAGTCAGTGGGGTCTAATGCTGTTTTGAACCCCAATGGCTTTCATTGTATTTGATGAAATTAATAACAGAAAATTGGTCCAGGAAAATAAATTACCATCAAAATACAAATAATTTAGACTACTTCATTATTTGACATAAACTGGGAGAGATAGAGAAAAAACAAGAAAAATCTATATACACACCAGAAAAAAAGATCTATATGTTCTGTCTGCAGGCCCTCATTGCTGCTCTGTCCATTGGGAGGAGCTCTGGGAAGTGTCTGTTTAGCATGGTGAGCTGACATGGCCTGACAGGCAGTAGGGTACCCCACGAGGTGATCGCACCCTGATCCGGAGAGGTTATGTCATCAAACCCAGGTCAGCTGTATAATTGGCCTGGGGGTCAGTGAGGTGATATAGAGCATGACAATGAAGCTCTAGAGTTACAGTGCAGATCTGGCTGGGGAGGCAGTTATGTACCCCAGACTGCTCAGAGATCAGCAAGGAGTCTGCTCACTCTCAATGCAAAAAAATGTGTCACTGATTCCTATTAAAGCTAACTTATGGATTGAGTTGACAACCCTGGACCTATGAAGACGTAAAGACATTTTAGTTATCACAGGGTGTTCTAAATGATGGAGAAATAAAAGCTAAGATGTTAAAACTTTAACTTCAAGCCAAGACACAGCAGTAACATCTGGTGCAGCCCTGGCAACAAGCCTCTGGTCTCTTCTGCCACACCATAAAAGCCTTATTATTACCTGTCTGTCTGAAAGCATCACCAGTGGTAATATCGGTGGGTGTTTTTTTGCTTTCCAACTCAGTCACTTCTAATTAATCAGCCACACTGATACATAGTGGATCTGACAGCACGTTGTCAAATCACTGCCATTCCAAACGTCAAAACTGCAGAAAGAACAACATCACAGGCAATTTAGCACATTACAGCCTCCAAGAGCTGCCACTTGGACTCCTGCGCGGGGTCTGCGGCTGCACTGAAGTGGAAGGAAAACACAAGGGACTGCAAACAGAGCCTGGAGCCAGGTAAGAAGCAAGAACAACACAGGCCTAATGCACCTCAGCTGTGTTAACAGCAGCCATCCTGGGGAGGGGATGGATCATTGACGTGGATAAAAACAAAAAAACCCCCAGCACAAATACTAAGTGTTGTGGTGAGCCAGTAGGGAGCTGTGTAGGAGCGTCTGTGTCATTTTGAGAAGGTAGTCGGAGGCTTGAGCTCGGTTACTGCTCTAATCAGGGTGCCAAATTCTTGCGATTTGCTCAAAGAGCCCCCTGGGAAGGACCTACTCTGATGGAGAAGGTGAAGGTGAAGGAGAAGGTGAGTGGGAGCAAAGAGAGGTGGAACACATCCTGGACTCATTTGCCTCACCACTGAGCCAAAAATCATCACCTGGGATTAAACACACAGGGAGAGGCTTCAGCTTGACCTCATTAGTATTCATAGGTACTTGTGTTAAGTTTTTATACATTTGGATATACAGAGTAAAGTACAATATGGACCTACTGACAGCATCTAAACCTAAAAATCTTTATGAATCTTTTGCATTTATTATTTAAAAAACAAAAATGCTGTTCTTTTAAACTTTCTATTCTTTAAAGAATCCTGAAAAAACGATCAGGATTCTACAAAAATATTAAGCAGCACAACTGTTGTCAACATCGATTCAAATATTTTTTCTGTATTTTTATATTTCTGCAAACAAAATAATAAATTAAATATTCAAGTAATATTTAAATAATGACAATTTATTTTGTTTTAACAAATAGTTCAGGCTTGTTGAAAAGCGACAGAATCTTTTGAAACCAGAAATCACACAGAAAACAATTAAACTAATAAAAACATCACATTACAGTAGGTGTCAAATAAATGTGATGCCATTGAACATATCTGACTAATATTATTGAATAAATACAATAAAATCAACCTATTACTTCCATGTATTCAACATTCCAGATCCCAAAAGGATTCAAAGACATTTGTACATCTCTGAAGTTGTTAATACATAAAATACTTATGCTTTACATGCTGTCAATACATTAAAAACACATTTCAGTGTATGCAAACATGTACAGGCCAGGTGGAGGACCACATCTGACCACCCCATAATGTCCCCTTCAATGTCTTAATAATATTAATATAGTCAGTTAATTAATGGAGTTGACTGATTAATAAGTCAATCAATTTTTGGTCATTTTCTACTTATCAACTCACTAATCAACTCTCAGACCAATCTTTCATGGACCTCCAGTGGTCTCCAGTTTCAAAGCAATGTTACAGAGGGAGGTTTGAGATTGTTTTGGGAGTGGGGAAGATTGGAAGCTCTACCTCAGTCTTTATGATTGCATTTCAGGCAGTAAACAAGACCCCACGGGGATCCTGTGACATTGTAAAATGGAGCAAGGGCTTGTGCTGGGCAGTCAATTCAGAAACATTGTTTCTTAAAACTTTTACTGAACTATTTGCAGTTGCCTTGGCCTGCATATAAATCCATTATGGCAACATTTTAAACGTCAGCATCTGCTTGCACCCTCTTCTAAATGTTAACTAGCCCTTAATGTGATTTTACACCCAGGCAGAAGTTGCATGAGGGCATAAAGGAAACAGATTAGAAGGGAGTCACCCCAGAGAGAAGGTTATCAGTACCGTGCACCAGAGAGATTGTTGGATAGCTAACAATTAAACATCCTGATCCAGGAAAGACCATTAATGAACCCAACTGAGGGGACCATGGTGTGGCCTCTAAAAAGCATAGGAGCGCGCTTGCCAGCTTATCATAGAGCAAATGCAATATTATTATCTGCTAAGGAAAGTAACTATCAGTAGGTGGATGCTACATTTTGAAGGAAATCTTGGGCCCTGAGGGATGGCTGTGGTTTGCAGCTATAATGCAAACAGGCAGACGTTAACGGCTCAGCCACTGCTTTGACTGACAGCCAGCAGCACGAGTCGCTACCCTCAAGGTATTCCACTAATCTTTCAAGTGGGAAATTAATCTTCCTTCTGTTCACTGAGAAGAATAAAGTCTGTTTTGTCTGAACCTAGTGAAGTTTACCATAATCACAGCTTAACTAAAATTGGGTAGATTGAGTTGTAGGAACTTGACAGTGCAGTGAACTTACTTTTTTTCTTTTTGCCAAGAATACATTGAACCAAAAGATCTGACTAAGTGAGAAGTTTCATATTGAAAGAATAGGGTTTAAAAAATGAATAGGGTGGATATTCTATTTCCACAGCTTTCATATAATGTAACCACAGAACAAGACTATGCACTTACAACAGAGACAATCAGGATCAAGTACCTTATTACTATTTTGTGCCCTAATTAAGCCAGGAACTTCCCAGTTACCAGCCCTGAGAAGCCACCACAACATCCAAAAACAGGGCTGTGTGCGAGAGGAATTAGATATAACTTTTCAATTGATCCTTTGAAATGATCTCTTATTTGAGCCTGTATCATTAAAATCAACTCAATGAAAGAGGCAAATGTATAAAGTGGTACAATAGTATTTTTCCTATAGAGACTAGATTGTCTATTGTCTAATCAATTTCAGTTTACATGCATTCCAGTAATCATCCAAACAGATGGCAAAAACACTGCCTTTAAAATCAGCCGACATTGGTGATGCCCGCTATACAAATGTGCATTCTTGGCTTGCTTGAAACAGGCTCAATAACAAATGTTGCTGGAACATTTCCTTATAAGTCCAGAGTATGTGCACTACAAATATGTGATCATATACTAGAGTACATCATGACAACAAGCACTTTATTTACAGTGTTGATGTTATTCTGCATCTCTATTTCTAATAAGCACTTCTCTGTCAGTTTAAATGAGCGCTGTGAGTGAGATGTCAGAGGTGAGTACACTCTGTGTCTTTAGGCATTTATGTTTGTGTTCAGATGAGCAGAAGGAGAAATAGTCATGTGAAGAGCACATTTGCGTGGCACCCTTATCTGTTAACTGGCACCACACCGCTCATCGCGCAAAAGAAGTGCAGAAAATAACAAGACGTAATGCAACATCGGTCTAGAGAATATACACTCGGTTGCTTCAAAAAAAATGTTTTGGGTTCCATGCATGTGCTGTTCATCGTTGTATGTGCCATATCTGTTTGTTCTGCACGGATACAGTATATGTAGGTTATCGTTCAGCCATTGCTATGATATTAGGATTTCTCCACATTTTTTATGCATTGCTTGTGTTTAATCAATTAATTGACGGTTAATTTGAATGAAAATCGATTATTAGCATTACTATAAATTCCCATACCTAGAACTTATGCAAAAGTGGATAAACTGAACATGGTGATAACGTGATACAAGCAGACATGACACGTGGCCACACAGAAGCAAAGCCTGTGTTCACTCAAAGATATTTCAGCCAAAAGGATTCTGGATACAACTTTTGACAAAATCTGTATCTTGGAATTGTTGCATGATTATTGTGGAAAAGAAGTGTTAGTCTAAAATGCTGAGAAATCACCCATTCACATCTAAATTTGGTCAGTCAATATGAAGAAAAGTTATATATTAGGTTTTATACATCATTACTCAGTATTATTCTAACAATAAATATTTTAATCATTTTTTTGACTATAGTGCCGCTGCAATATAAAAGCCAATTATTTACTTTGAGAAACAACATGTTGTCTTATGTTGTCATAAGACACTAACTATATAATATTACAACTCGATTCAGATCATCTGATATATGTATGTTGTCTTACTTGGTACACTGTATATGCCTACACAAGCTTTGAAGTGCAGGGGTCATCATAAAATTGCAGTGGATGTGGAAATTCCTGTCAGATAGTCCTATGGCAAACATAAAGAAGAACAGAAGCATCAAGGAGTGCAGCAAGTTCTTTACATATACGTCATACATGAAACATCACAACAAACTAAGCTCAATGAGAAACAGCCCTGCTCTTGGAGGAGAGGCGCATTAAAGCAGAAACGGCACTGGCTATATCATCCTTTACTTCTCTGAGCTGGAGGAGTTTCTGATGTAACGGCTGGAAAATCTTGGCCAGGGATGCTTCATTCATGGGATAAGACTCACATACTGACTGCCTTTGTGAATTCTACACAGCTTATAAACGCATTAGTTCACAGAGATGGAGATGTCACAGAGCAAAAGAGATGGTTTTTGGGAGGGGGCCAGAATGCTATAATTTGCCAACTCGGATTTGATGAACCCCATTAAACTATAATAGCTGATTTTCTAAATCGCTGCCAACGCTGCTCTCTTTAACAAGCTTCTGAGGATGTTTGCCTGTATCCATCCTATTAACCGCCCCACTCTTCCTGATGTCTTAATGCAGGTCAGTTCCTCTGGGTTTTAGAGATAGAGAGAGAAATGGATAGAAACAGAAACAGAGGGAGAGCTTTCTGTTCTCTTTTTCTTATCTTTTAGCACAGCTAGCTGAGCCCGTCTCAGACGCTGCCGCTCAACAACCAGCCAGGCTTTCTTGGCAGTCTGTAGAGAAACCACCAGGCTGAGAAACAGCCCCACCACAGACTAAATCTGTGGTGGGGGATCATCTGGAGCAAACCTGTTGTCTTGCGGATCACAGGGACCTGTATCGTGCCATGCACACGCAGAGTAGAGCGAGGAAGTCAAGATGTGCAGTGATGCTGACAGATATGCAAATCCGTGTGCACTGTCCTTCCCTCAACTCTCCCCAAGGAATAAATCTGCATTTCATCATGGTTCCTTTAGGTTGTAAATGCATTAAATATTCAGCATATATATTAAAAATGCAGCTGAGCTTGGAGAAGATATGTAAAACTTCACCTCCACGTTGAATCAAAACAGGCACCTTACCAGCTAATTATTTTTCACTGGATTGTTTATTAAACATGAAACCGAAGCCCTTCCTTTCTGCTGTTTTGGAGTGTGTGGTGATGGCAGGCAGGGCCTGGGTCTGGTCGAGACAGCCTGTAAACAGAGACAAAGGAAGTATAAAGAAGAGACTCACTGGAAGAGTGGAGCTGAGGACCTCCACCACTCATCCTGGTCTGGAGAGCCTGCTGTGTGGATTACAGCATGCAGTAGACAGCACCAAAACAAGACCAATGGACCAGCATCATGAAACATGAAACAGAAAGGGAATGTACAAAGAAAATAATAAGGGTTGTACTGAAATGTAGACGACACCCCGATTTCCATAGGTCAAGTCAAGTGTAAGCAATATCACACAGTGTTACAGTTTTCAATCTGAAAAATTTCAATAATTTCCATTTTCTGGTATCATCTGAAATCCAAAAATTATTGTGTGAACAAATCTGACCACTACAGGTCACTACTGCTATCTACAAGACAATAAATACATATTTATTCTATATAATTAAATAGGCCTTAAAAAGGAAGTCTGAAAACAATATCAGCATGAATCATTATTTTGTGATGAATTTGCACTGATAAGGGAAAACACAAACTATTGTGCCTGGCCTTCAAATGGTAAAAAGAAAAAAAAAAAAGATACGAAAGAAAAAGGATTCATAATATTAAAGAATATGAAAATGTTCGAAAGTTTGGAATTGAAGAGAGGATTCTGTAATATTTATTTTAAAAGTCTTTTTGCTCACAAAGTCTGAATTTATTTCAATCCAGCAAAATGTAATTATTACAAAGTAAAACTGTCATTGCAATTTAAACATTTTAAACAAGTGAAGCAAAGCTGATTTTTTTTAGCCCAGTTCCTTCAGAAATCATTCTAACATACTGATTTGATGATCAAGAAACATTTCTTACTATTACGAATGTTAAAAGCAATTGTGACCCTTCATATTTTTATGGAAACCAGGATTTAAGATAAATATTTTGTAACATTTCTGTCTCTTTTGAACGGTAGTGTAGACACTCTTTCAGTGAAAACAGTGCTGTTTTCCATTATTAAAGCTAGTTTGAGGCATATAATTAGAATCCAGCTTTCTTTGGATAAGAGTCTTGGCTAAGCTATAAGTAAACAGCAAAAAAGGTTAACATCACATTAAACAGGTAAACAGTTTAATGTGATGTTCAGCCAGGATCCTCAGAAAGCAAGTGAATCTTCAAACCACTTCCACATGTTTGAGAGTGCTGCAATTATTTTATGATAATAAACAGTTGGCATCTGATCCAGCACTGATAGATAGGCAGCTGAGATTATAAAAGCATGATCACACATGATTACCACTGCGGTTGTTGCCATGACTACAGTTTGGCAGAGTGATGAAGTGACCCCAGATCCTCTGGCTACAGGCCGGAGCCCCGAACATGAACCATCAGAGCCACTTAGACAGTCAAGACATCTCTGACAAACAAACAAGTCAATCGTAAGTACCCAGACAACATCTGCTGCAAAACAATTTGCTGCTTTGCCTGGCTGGAGATTTTCGACATTAAATGTGCCCCATTTGACACAGTCCATTTCTTCTAGTCAACACGATAAACCGTAACATGAGTGCAACTGCATCACAGCGATTCTAAACTCGTAAAAGTGGTCAACAATCTGCTAAACACACACTAAACAGACACACTGTACAAAACTGAGGCAAAAACATCAACAAATAGTTGTGTATGAAAACACTTGAGGGCTTGTTTATGCCCGTTATATTGGGACAGTGTTATAAACTCAATGTAGCGACGCTATAAACTTACCCACATGTTTCAGTAGCTCTGTTATTTTAATAACTGCGTATTTTTAACAATAACGAGGTGCTTTATGTAACCGGTCCTAAACGGTTCTTTCCCTCTGTGACGTAAGTTCGATTCATAGTGAATCGGTTCATCCAAAATCGGCCCACGCTCATATAGCGTTGGATTCTTAGGGAAAGTCGGTTTTATTCTAATGAATCGATTCTTCTAAATAATCTTACCGAGTATGTACTGTAGTGTTGAAAAGTCTAATTTATTTAAGTAAGATTCAGTCTATCGGTTCAGTCAGAACATGAATGAATAAATACATAAAAAGGATTCACCACATCGAGTCCCTGTGTCATAATTCGATTCGGTTAACATTATGCAATTTACGGTGTTTGTTGGACTTAGGCCTAATATAATGTACCTGTTTGACACTATTACCCTAAAAATTCAAATTCATTAAATTAAATTAAAAATACAAAAATTCAGCTCTTTAATTGATATCATTAGCCAGTTAATGTCTGGCTGTTCACACCAAGGACTACTGTAATAACTGTAATAAAGTATTAATAATCATTTCAAACCTGTGAGAATAAAGAAGTTCATAGCCTGTGGAGCCTATTTTCTCTTTTAAACAGGAAATTATATCACTGTATAATGTCCTACAAGCACCTAGACAGCCTGACTCTGCATATCTTAACTGTATATGGAGTCCCTAACTGCCAGAACTGGTCCCTAGTGGACTTCAGAAGTAGCGCTTTTGCATGCTACTTCCACATTTACACTGCTGGAGAAAGTGTGTGATGTTTGTATAGTTGCCATGACGAGAGATGTCCTTTAGAGAGAGACTGAGGAGGTGTTTAATGATCTTCACCACCCTCAGGTTTAGACAACCATTATAGCATCAGTCTCGAACATACACAAGTGCTTCTCTCTTCTCTGCAGGATAACCGATGATAATTGGCTGAGGACCAAAGAGGGATTTTTTTCACCTACAATACCACCCAGAAGCCTAATACCATCCTGATGATTACTACTGGAGCTGTTGACAAAGAGATGATGTTCTCATGCATATGAAATAACTTGGTCTATACATTTCAGACCGGTTGCATTATTTAGGTTACCTTTCTTTATTTGCTGTCTCTTGAGAGACACGCATTCTTAAACCCGGATATCAGATTCATGAGAAAACCAAACACAGCATGCAAAGAAAACAAGCGCTCTTGGGAGACATCCATATGCGTAAACAAATTATATTCATCCTACATGGAAATGAAACAATGAGCTTCTATTGCTTGGAATTCAACTTTCATCATAATGCCCATCAATCATTACATACTCTCATATTCAAGTCATACTGCACTACTCAAGTGTATTTAACAAGGTTAATGTCTTTGGCTTACAGTAAAACATATGGGAAGTGTTTGTGCAGTTTAAAAACGGCAATTAACGTTGTTTATGTCACTATTCCACCTGCAAGTAATTCCCATAAAGCATGAATCAACTCTGCTTCTTTAACAATGGCAAAATAATATCTCTTTGCAAATGCTCATATGCAAACAATTAAATGCATTCAAAAGTGCTTCAATTTGTATTAAAAGGGTTCGGCGAGTTACTTTGCGAAGCATGCACCTAAGCTATGCCATTTCATGAAGGCTCTGAACGCATTTAGCTTTTGCTCCAGCAGCCCCGCAGCACATTTGTCTTCATCTGAGGCAGCTGCTGAGCTGTGTCTGGTGGACAGCTCCTATTCGTTCGGTTTGATGATTAAATAGATTTTGATTTGGCATGCTGCTGTGTAAACTTCCTGTGTGGCTAACCCTCGGGTCTGGCCTCGCCTCTGGGCCCCCCAAGAGTCCCGAGCGCCATTGCTGTTACCATCCGTCCAAATTACCAGAGTTCAAAAATGCCTGTTTAACCCCCTCATTTCTGGGTGTTCCTCCAGGTCGTTCTCCTGTTTTTCGCACCAGCCGGATTCCAGAGACTTTGTGAATATTAAACAGCACAGACTGAGGGAATGGCTCCCAAATGGGCAGCAGATGTTGTGCGAAGGCGAGGTGAGATTGTTTTGTCTCCAAATGGAGTTTGGATATTGCTAGTTGACAACACTTCACAGCACGTAACCACTAAAGATCGGCGACCACAGTTTCCACCAAAACATAACGGTTACAGATGACTTTGACCTCATCAAACCCTTTTATCGAATATTTACAAACCATATGGCTATTGCATAAACCTCAGAGGTTGAGGGTAAGTATCTTTTCATCTGTTGGTAATCACTATAAGCTCTATATGTTGTTAAAGTTCCTTAGGAATATTATCCTGCAGCTTTACTCTGATAAAAGGGGATATAATGCCTACCATAATCTCTTTAGTATACAAGATGTGTCCTATGTCTGGTAACATTATCTACTAAGAGTAGAGGGGTGCCAACTCATGCCAGCTTCAGCTGCCAAACTGAATACTAACACTTGAGTCAGTACAAACTACAACTGCCTTCTGGTTACCTGCTCGACATGTCAGCTCTGAGAGGAACCAGACCAGTATATGGAGTAAGTAATGAGTAATGAATGAGTAACTAGTGGAAAATCATTTCCAGTCTGTTTAAGATCCAGCAGCAGTTGGACCTTCAGGCTAATGCTGTATCAAACTCAGCGAGACGAAAGAAAGGAAATGGCTGAAAAGGATGAAGCAGCATGCAAACCCATATTTAGGGATTTATACAACTCATATCCTGCTTTTCACTCCATACTAATAATTCCTGTGATGATGAAAACAGATGCTACAAGAAACAGTTTATTTTAACATAACACAGAATGAGAATGTTTTATGTACACTGTATATGCATTTACTTTCATCATAGGACAAGGGATTGATGAGACTGGCTAGAACTGCATATGAAGCTAAAAGGATGACAACATTTTTAAGTATGACACAAAGCAGAGCATTATGGGTAAACATGCCTATGTGATACTATATACTAAGCCTTGCTTATTGTGGCGTTAAGGCCGTTCACTAAGGACGGAAGACCACATCATAGCTATAATGATAACGACAAAGAGGAACAATACTGTTGGAATCATTTTCAGAATTTTTTTTCCAGTCAATCAATCAGAATCCAGAGCTTGACCATTTAAAGGGATAGTTCACCCAAAAATGAAATTGCAGGAATTGTTAACCACAGAATTTTCATTTTTGGGTGAACTATCCCTTTAAAGATGTCATGACTGCAGCTTGTGCTTATAATACATAGAATATTATCATCAGTTTGTGCAGCCACACTAGTATAGTTATCAATCAGGACTTTACTGACAAAAAGATGGTTGTGAAAGAATGAAACTACTGATAATTTACACATGAAAACCTGCCAAAGTCAGGTTCTAAATCTATCCTGTGATGGTGATGCATTAGCTACATGAAAGCAGCACCTTGACAAAGTCACTGAGTGGAAAATAATTAACCTACGACATCCCAGTTAAATTCAAATGTTACAATAACTAAGAAAATATACAGTACACAGACTGTCATACCAAGGTTACTTCATGGATGATGAAATTCTTTGTCAAACGTGAACCGAAAAATATTTCACACCTATGCAGAATGAACATGAAAAAATAAAGACAACCTTGAGCTAGAATGTTGTTTGGTGTTCTCGGTGTTAGGATGTAGGCAGCTCCATCATCCTAGTAGAGATGATAAAAGAGTGACGCCTTCTTTCTTCGGCTGGCAACATCTTGCCGATTTCCTGCAGCTGAGAGCGGCCTCTGTAATTTATTATTTGTTCGGTTCTTATTATGGAAATACTTTCTCAATTGACTCTCACTTTTGTATATTTTCACAGTCATTATTTTCTTTCTTTACTCTCTCCCCCCTCCCTCTCTTTGTTTATTTGCTATAATAACATGCTTTGTCTCGTTTCTGGGCACAGCATACGTGAACCTTAAAAATTAGTTTTCTCTTTCAAAGGGACTTGGTTTATTTGTTCAGTCGGTCAGGTTGGGATAAAATGTCTAAGAGTGTCCATCAAGAGGTGATCGCTGGATTGAATCATACGTGCTGCTCTCCTGTGAACATTACTTTGAATTCCTAATCCAATTTTTCAAGAATGAAACCGCATGTTCTGTTTGGCTCAAATATCATAAGGTATTGCCAATGACTACTTTATACATAGTTGGATGTCCATTTTTCATGTGAACTTTCCCTGTACCATGTGTGGAAAGCTGCTTGTTTAGCAAATGACATTATTTGACTCTTTGGGTAAATCCCACAAAACCTTTGGTCTCATTTCACACCAAAATCAAAAGAAAGACATTCATTTTAGTACCATTAGGATTTGTTTTTCATTATGACATTTTGTTATACATCGTCTAAAACTTGATATAAAAATCAAATGTCTATTAAACTATACTAAATATTATGTAAATAAAAATATATTATTAAAATGTAAAATTATATGTAAAATAGTTTAAATATTTAATATTATATATAAATACATTCATCTATCTCTAATTAAATATGTATATATTATCACTGTAGTATGTCTGTAAAAATGCCATATTACTATGATATTGTATTTGCATTAATGAGAATAATGGCTTCATTTGTGCAAAATATAATTCCTTATTTTTAATTTATTTTTTGTTATCTGACATGGGTGCGACTAACCCCATCATTCTCACTCTAAGCCTTCTTATTAATGCCAGTGTATTCATGCATGCTTGCACAAAGGCTGGACCTGTGGGTAGCAATAACACTGTCCAACCAAACTCAGGTGTGTAAACTTTGATAAGCGTTAGTATTAGTGAAGATTAAGAGCTGGCGTTTAATCTTTGTTATTCATAGATGTCTCTCCATCTATCTCTGCCTCCATTTTCACTTCTCATCAGGATTAAAAGGCCAGGGGTGTCACTGACCGCTGACCCAAACCTCAGCTTTCATGACTGACCCCTAATGCCAAGTTGTCAAGGTCTAAAAGCTAAAAGGAAGACCGGCCTCTGACCTCTCAATGTCACTGCTGGTCTACAAGGGGTTAATAGCCCCTCAAACGTCCCATAAGGGTCCACTGGGGGGGGGGTCAAAACGAGGGCTCAAACTCCCATACCAATACATCATGTCCAACCCTGCCATCATCAGCAAAATCATCCAGTTCTTGTTTTAATGAGTTGTTTTTGTTCTAATCAGTTGTTTTCAGTCTTGACACATTTTTCAAATAGAGAAAATTGAAATTACGAAATTGTAAATGACTCACAAACCATCCCTACGAAATTAACAATGTAGCGCAAATTGATTTAAAAATGCATTACCCGTGTTTAAGAAATGTGTTAACTGATCAAATTTAATTTGAGGTACATCAGCACGCAGTAAACAAATTAGCAAGAAATGAGAACACAATATTCATCACATTAGAGACAGAAAAAAAGCTGGAAAAAAGATGCAAAACAGAAAGACAGACAATAAGCATGGAGTAAAAAAAAAATGACCTACCAAATATTCCCACATGGCCTTTTGCTCCCCCCTGCTGATGTCAGATCCTCCCCTCCCCTCTTCCATTGTCAAACCTCAGGAAAGGGCAGAAGCAAACCAAAATCCCCACAGGCCAGCGGACCAGGCCCAGGGTCCCTTGTGAAGTATCATCACAAGCACCCAGAAGGCTTTGGGCTGGGTGAGTGGGGGGGTTCAGGGTGATCTGGTGCCCTTAGGCAACAAGAATGACTAAGTACCTCAGCAGTGAAAAAAAGGGCCCAAAGACAGAGCGACTTCCTCTCCTGCTGCCCATGTTTCATATCCACCGAATTAAAGGAGTCAGTTTGGCTGCACAGGTCAGTTCAGCAGGCCTTACGGATGGGCTTCAGTTCAACAGGAATTCACAGGTCCTGGATAATCTTATCTAATCCATTATTAGCTGCATTTTTCATCTTAAATGCACAGATAACAAGCCTCTGATGGGGTTAATAGCGCAGGGCGCTTACAAGTGAGTGTCAGTATGAAGATTGAAGGGCTCGCTGGGTAAAACTCCACAGTGCTCCATTTCAAGACTTCAAAAGGTGGTGAAATAATATGGCACTTGACTGACAGAAGGACGATTGTGGTCTCTTTCAAGTCCATGTCGGCACATAACACTCTCATAAAAGTGAAATGTACTGAACTTAGAGTTTAGAAATATGAGGAAAAAGACTGATTGATTTCAAAGGCAAATATTTATTTAAATGTTGTAAGTTGTAGCATCGAAGAGTCAGTATTTTCAAATTAAAACGAGCTGCAGTTGATAAGAGACAGGCTATATGTCCAATAAGTCAAAGAATTTTACATTGAAGACAATTCTTTTCTAACTAAGTGTCTGTCAGTAAGTTTATATCCAACTTCTTTTTGCATAATTTTGGGTAGTCGAGCTACATTTTCTTTTCTGTCCATGTATACATGACACAATATGTAACTGAATATTTGAAGGACTGGATACACTGGTAGCGTGGATATAAGGTTGATGAAATCGAGCAACAATTTCATTACATAAGTCTCATAAATCCGAACTACAAAACCGGGCCGGTGCAATTTCAGTCAGACTAAAGCAGTCAAAAAAAAAAAAAAAAAAAAAAAAAGACAAGACAAATGATCCCCCCCAATGTATGTGTCTCAGTGACAGGGTCTATGAAACTACAAATAGAAGATTACAGTGCTGAAAATCCCCCATCACTCTCAACACACTCCCACCGCTGCACAGATTCAGTGTTTCTTGAAGACCCGAGGTTACCTGCCACTGACCCGTTATCAATGAGCTTGCACGAACTCCCTGTGGTTCATCTGTCAGTGAAGGTTTACATCTGCTCAGAAGGTTAAGTGTGTCTGACAGCTGTTTTCTTTACTTTACTGATTTGTGAGACTTGCTGTTAAGGGTTGAATTGTATGTGGTTTTAGTGTTTCTTTGTGTCTGCTTCAGTCCAGAGGAGAGCATCACCTCTTCTTGCATCTTACAGGCAGCTCAGTCTCTCCTCCTCTTCTTCAACCAAACCCCTGCAGGAAAAAAAAAAAAAAAACTCAATCTGCTTTTATTTGACACAAAGGTTAGCCCGAGGCATCGGATACTGAACACCCTAGAAAGAGAAATTATAAATCTAAATTTCATCTGCACTAGTGAAGAGTTAGGGCAACTATAACAACCCCAATCTCGTTCTCACAGGGTTCAATGTAGCACAAAACAAAGGATAATCTTAAGCAACAATCCTTAAGCGACACCAGATGCTTGGATAAATGGTGTAGAGTCTATGTCATTTTAAACTAATAATGATGCTGAATGTGGCATCAGAGATACACGTCGACAACTGGCATCTGGCAAAAACTACATTTGGGAGTTTTCACAAGCCAAATGGCAATGGAGATGGCAGCACAGTGCCATTAGGGGTTTGTGGAGCAGACAGCTCTCTAAAATCTGCAAGAACATACAAGCCAAGCCTTCATCTCTTATTCATCAAGGATGAGAAAGCAGCAGTAATATGAAACTAGTATACTGAGAAAAATTTGTATATCTTATTGCAAAGGCCAGAAGGCATCAGCAGCCTGGCCTTTCGACTAATACAAAACCGTCTTTTTCTGTCCATTTTAACGAGCTATTGTTTGTAAACTGGTCACTTCCTTAACCTCTAGGGGCAGGAAGCTCTATTTTAGGGCATTTCAAAGGATTAAGGTTATGTGGTGGATGCGTCATGCCACATACATCAGTGGAGACGGGGAGTATTCCCAATCCGGTGATGCCATGAAAAAAAAAAAAAACCGTTAAGGAAAGCAGGAAATTACTTAATGTTTCTGCAACTGTAAGGGGATGCGCTTCCTGTGACCCATGTTGGCCTCAGGAATGAGGGCATTATTCTTAGGTATGTCTTCATCATGCACGGTGTCACTCATTTACCCTGCAGTGCAATGACATAATTCAACACACATATATTCTTTAAATTATAAAAACAATTTTTTTAAAGAGAGATTTTTATTTTTGATATTTTATTTATATTTTGTTTTTATTAATCTATTTATTTTGTCTTTGCTCTATTATTTTCATAATAAACCATATTAATCAAACTATACATTATTATATTCTATAAAGTATATATAGATTGTATCAATTTATTCTGCTGTGATGAGGAAATTCTAAAAAAAAAAAAAGTTAAAGCAGACTTACTTTTTATAAGGAAACTGGAAGTAGTACTTTCCTCTGTGTGTGTGGGGGGGGGGGGGGGGGGGGGGGGGCTATAACATATGATATTTTGATTTGTCGGTTTTACAGTCTACTGGGTAAAAAGTCTGATCACTTGTAACTGTAATAGCTACAGTGGGAAAAAAAATAATTTGATCCCCTGCTGATTTTGTACGTTTGCCCACTGACTAAGAAATTATTTTCTATCATTTTAATGGTAGGTTTATTTGAACAGTGAGAGAAAAACGCATTTCAAAAAAGTGATTTGCATTTTAATGAGTCAAATAAGTATTTGATCCCCTATCATTCAGCAAGATTTCTGCCTCCCAGGTGTCTTTTATACAGGTAAGGAGCTGAGATTAGGAGCCCTCTCTTAAAGGGAGTGCTCCTAATCTCAGTTTGTTACCTGTATAAAAGACAACCTGTCCACAGAAGCAATCAATCAATCAGATTCCAAACTCTCCACCGTGGCCAAGACCAAAGAGCTGTCCAAGGATGTCAGGGACAAGATTCTAGACCTACACAAGGCTGGAATGGGCTACAAGACTATCGCCAAGCAGCTTGGTGAGAAGATGACAACAGTTGGTGCGATTATTTACAAATGGAAGAAACGCAAAATAACCGTCAATTTCCCTCGGTCTGGGGCTCAATGTAAGATCTCACCTCGTAGAGTTTCAATGAATATGAGAACGGTGAGGAATCAGCCCAGAACTACACGGGAGGATCTTGTCAGTGATCTCAAGGCAGCTGGGACCATAGTCACCAAGAAACAATTGGTAACACACTACGCCGTGAAGGACTGAAATCCTGCAAGGTCCCCCTGCTCAAGAAAGCACATGTACAGGCCCGTCTGAAGTTTGCCAATGATTCAGAGGAGAACTGGGTGAAAGCGTTGTGGTCAGATGAGACCAAAATCGAGCTTTTTGGCATCAACTCAACTCGCCGTGTTTGGAGGAGGAGGAATGCTGCTTATGACCCCAAGAACACCATCCCCACCGTCAAACATGGAGGTGGAAACATTATGCTTTAGGGGTGTTTTTCTGCTAAAGGGACAGGACAACTGCACAACATCAAAGGGATGATGGACGGGGCCATGTACTATCAGGGCCAGGGCATTGAAGCCAGCAAGGGCATTGAAAATGGGTCGTGGATGGGTATTCCAGCATGACAATGACCCAAAACACACGGCCAAGGCAACAAAGGAGTGGATCAAGAAGAAGCACATTAAGGTCCTGGAGTGGCCTAGCCAGTCTCCAGACCTTCATCCAATAGAAAATCTGTGGAGGGAGCTGAAGGTTCTCGTTGCCAAATGTCAGCCTCGAAACCTTAATAACTTGGAGAGGATCTGCAAAGAAAAGTAGGACAAAATCCCTCCTGGGATGTGTGCAAACCTGGTGGCCAACTTGATTTACACAACCGTTCAAAGGTTTAGGGTCAGTATTTTATTTTTATTTTAAATATTAATATTTTTAAAAAGTTAGAATAAAGACATTGTCATGCAAAGGTTCCATTTCAAATAAATGCTGCTCTTTAAACTTTTGTATTCATCAAAGAATCCTGAAAAAAAATATCATGGTTTCCACAAAAATATTAGGCAGCACATTGTTTTCAACAATATAATACAATTCTTGATCACCAAATCAGCATATTAGAATGATTTCAGAAAGACACTGAAGACTGGAGTAATAACTGCAAAAAATGTAGCTTTGCGTTACAGGAATAAATGACATTTTAAAATGCATTAAGATAGAAAACTATTTTCTCTTTTTACCATATTATTGATCAAATAAAAAGCAGCTTTGATGAGCATGAGACTTTTTACCAAAATATTAAAAAATTTCACTGACCCCAAATTTTTGAATGTTAGTGTATCATGTTGATGTATGAGCAATAATAATAGCAATGCTTGCCTTTACACAGCAGCAGTAATGACTCTCATAACATGCATTACCTGTAAGCAGCAATCTCTATGTCTAGATTCATCTTCTGATTCAGCAGTTCTTCATAATCCCCACTCTGATCCTTCATCTGGAACTGAAGATCAGCCCCCTCCTCCTCCAGCTGACAAATGTAATTCTGAACATAGACAGCACAATGGTGAGATACTGAGAACTGCTGCAGTAGAATATGAACAGTGAGTGTACCTCCAGTTTCTCTATTTCCTCCAGGTATTTGGCTTTCCTGGCTTCTATTTCAGCCTCCAACTCATCTCCACGCTTCTCCAGCTCTGCCACCTCTTTCTGCAGCTCTGCAATCTACAATCACACATATACAGCACCAGTAAATGTTTGGACACACCTGACTGAATGTATGTGTGTGTGATCTAAATACTTAAAATTATAAACTGATGCATGCATTTTTATTTATTAAAAATGTATAAAATAAATAATGGATGAGATAGTTGGCTACACCAGAGCTAACAAGCATCCAGCATATATTGGGAGCTCCGTCAACACTCTATAAAAAGCACCCCATGAAGTTGGCCAGAGTGTACAGAGCTATAATCTAGACAAAGGGTGGATAATATAAAGCTAAAATACAAGAAAGTTATATTTGTTTAACTTTTTATCATCAATTTGTTATCTTTTGTGTAATTTCATAGTTTTAAATGACTTTACAATGAGGGAAATGGTAAATAATTCAACAAAAAATGAATGCAAGTGTCAAAACAAAGACTTTTGCTGTGCATAAACATAAACTGATGCAGATCCACAATGTATGACAACACACAGCTGAGCTTAACATAACATTTTGTTGTAATTAATGGTTCTTTTTGTCTTAAACTAGCAATTGTGGGAACATGTCTGAAAACAGTTGACGTTTCATGTTGCATATTCACCCATCAACAAACACAATGCAGAGAAATGTCAGCCACACCTCTGTGCACGAGCTGCCCTGCTGTGAGTAATTACTGTAATCAGGTAAGTTAAACAGTCAGCTGTCAGAGATGGATGGAGATTGCACGCTCTTGTCTCTCTTTCAGGTAGATCATGGGAGGCTCCGAGCTCTGTTATTAACAAGCTGATGATACGTCAACCGATGAAAATGGTTGTTACTCTGGTCTGGGTCTCGAATGAGAGTAAGGCGGTCTGGCCCTTCTCCCCCCCCCACTAGAGAAAATTAGCCATGTCTCTGCTATAATGTACAGCTAAACAAGACCTGATTTCACCACCAACAGTTTGTTTAGGCAAACTGTCTCAGAGAGCAACAAGATCACTAGTATCCATCTTTAATGGCAGGAGAGATAGGGCGACAAGTATATTAGGGATGTGTCCGAAACCAAAGACATCTGCCCGCTGACCAGTCAGAAAAAAATCATCTTGATTTATTAATTTACTTCAAACTACATTAAACATGTCATTTAAATATTTAATGATTTGAATTCTGCTCTGATTAATATTTTTTTAAATTAGAATTTATTATGATAATTTTCTGGGGCATGGAATAAAAAAAGAAAAATCCTGATATTAAAGCCTCATTACAAATGTGCCAAGGTCAATACATCTCTTAAAATATCAGTTAATTTGACACCAAGCCAAGGTTAGCTCAGGTTTTAAAATGTCATGTGGTCCAACCCTCCAAAAAACTACTATTTATGAATTAATAATATTTGTAAAAGGTTCAAATAAAATAAAGCATTTTTACTTTTTAAAAAATACACTGAAAACATTTTTGAAAATAATGATTACGATGTGTACATTCACTTCAAGGTGTATGGAAAATGTGTTAATGCGTTTTAATTTTTACTTGCTTTATTTTTTTAAATATATATTTTATTAAGAACATTTTTTCAAATCCATATAAAACTAATACATACAGAGCACATTTCTAAGAAATTAGCACATGTTTTAAATGAGTATTTTAAAAGATATTTGCCTTTTCTTTATCCTGGACACTCTTAATTCTCACTGACCCTTCAAAGAAGCTTCTAAGACAACACGCATGAATTCAAATGAGTTTCATAAATACTGAATATTTCTTGACAATACATATTTCCCAGCAGAAATGGGATCATCGGCTGCAGAAGTCATTATTCTTTGAATAATTATTAGAAGTCATCTATACTGCTTTCAAAAACTGACCAGTTGAAGGGAATTTAGTAGACAGGATGTTATATAAACACTGGATTCAGACATGCCTCCAAGGTAGGAAGGCATCCTGCAAAGGTTTCTGACACAAGCTAAGAAACACAACAGATAGGAGAGAAATGAAGAGAGAAAATACATAGAGAATGTAGTATGAGAGCAGGAAGCAAGACTGTCCATCACTGATCAGAGAACAGGATCCTGTGTTATGAGAGTGAGCAGTGTGCTTGAAGACGGCCGGTTTATTTTAAGAGAGGGGCAACGACCACAACCACAATAATTAGAACCAAATCGCCCTGTTTGTTATCTCAAATGTAAAGGTGTCAGTTGCGGCTGACCAACGATTTTCTTGCTCTTCAAAATGTAAACTGAAGCAGCGAATGGCTCCTAATCATTTCAAACATGAATCCTGAATGATTTCCCTTTTGTCACTTTTTCTTCCCTGCCTCTTTTTTTTCAACCTAAAGTTTCGCTTCCTGTCAGTGAGGGAGGCTGACAGGTTAGATTTTATTACTACGGCTCAGTGCGATTTGCTGTCTCCCGAGGCACTGCAGGAATGCGTGAAGTTTATGAAGTTTATGATTGGGGGAGAGAGTGCGTCGGCAGACTGTGAAATGTATTGTTCATAATGGAAGACAGTGAGCGAGATAAACACTGTTAGAGACGATACACTCATCACAAGCTCCTGGTCCTGTCTCTCAGAATAAACTCTCCGGGCAGCAGGAGTTCTCTTACTTTATTCCTCAGCTGTCAGTCTGACTGAGGATGCTGCATTGAGAAACACCATCCCCCACAAAAACTCCTCAGCTTTTGCCCGCTCTCCTAAACGCTGATTTTCAGCATTAGGGCTAACACAGGAACTCACGTCTGATGCAGAGCTGTTGAAGTGGTGGGTGTTCAGGTCAATCATTTGAGTTAAGCTGTGGCCATGTACACACCACACAGGTTTGAGAGTCACAACCGCATTTGAATGTAGGGCCAAATCCCTTAAATTATTGTTCTGTGACCACAGAGATTACAAGAGCACAAAACAGCAAGACAAATATGCACAACTACCTCTATCCCTCAAAGGCTCGTTTTTGTTTGCATAATAACAGACTCACTAGGGAGTCTGTCTCCTAAAATTAAACATTTAAGAGCTAAATTACTTTATTTTACAGAATAGTTAAAATGGTTCGTCAGCAGCATTTGGTTACCTTTCAGTGCAACTCAAACCTGACTGATCCTGACTGTTTTTGTGACACATAAATGTTTCTGCTTTGTACAAATATTTCTGCCTTTTTGTATAAAATATATAAATTATAAAAAAATATTTTATATTTAATCATTATTTCTTCAAAAACAGTGACATTTCAGCCTACTTGTCTGATGAAGACAGTGTAAAGTTGGCAGAAACACCATAGTTTTAAAAAGAAAGAGTGAAATTTGTGTTTGAAAGTTGCACTTTTTCTAGAGGTGAAATATCACTTACTCAATGGCACTTTTAGCATATTTAATTTATAACAACAAAACTATTTTTGTTGTATTTTTTATTTATTTATTGTAATTAAAATATTTTTCATTACAATAAATAGTTCACAGTCCGCTTAGAATCATGAATAATAATAACAGCTCAGTAACTGTTCTGGGGTGCATTTCCCAAAAGCATCGTAAGCTTAAAAGGAACACGCCACTATTTTTGAAAATAGGCTCATTTTCCAACTCCCAAAGAGTTAAACAGTTGAGTTTTACCGTTTTCGAATCCATTCAGCCGATCTCCGGGTCTGGGGGTAGCACTTTTAGCGCAGCTTAGCATAGATCATTGAATCTGATTAGACCGTTAGCATCAGTTTAAATATTTTTCCTATTTAAAACTTGACTCTTCAGCATGCGCAATGATATTACGCAGCACCTGAAAATAGTCCCCAGTTAAAATGATATGGAAAACATATACA
This sequence comes from Barbus barbus, assembly GCF_936440315.1. Taxonomy (NCBI): domain Eukaryota; kingdom Metazoa; phylum Chordata; class Actinopteri; order Cypriniformes; family Cyprinidae; genus Barbus; species Barbus barbus. The sequence continues at coordinate 21,255,681 of NC_136761.1, read as the reverse complement.
TATATACATATATATATATATATATATATATATATATATATATATATATATATATATATATATATATATACTCTCATTCCGTAATATCCTTGCGCCTGCTGCACCTATGGTACAGCAGCAAAGTTCCTTGATTATTATGCCGGAACTCATGGGGAGTTGGAAAATGAGCCTATTTTCAAAATTAGTGGCGTGTTCCTTTAAGTACATCATAGACCCATTGAAACCAATGGAGCTACGGTCAACTTAGGCTTACGATGCTTTTGGGAAACACAGCCCTGATGGATTCACTAAGTGAGTCTAATTCAATCTGCTAACTCACACGCAAGTTGAATACCATTCTGCACTGGTTCATAAGAATCATTTGTTCATAAATCAGAAGGTGTTCATTATTTGATGGAGGAAACCGTGGTGTGCAGTCTAATGAGACAATATCTGCCTAAACTAAAACTAAGTTTTGTAGATTGCCACCAAAGATGACTAAAATTTAAATTATTGTCCAAGAGTTTAGTTTTTTGTCTGGAGCCCTGGAGAGTCTTTTGATGGTTCAGAGCTGTGTCACTGAAGCAGAAGTGTGTCGTTGAAGGTAAACTCACTCACCAAGTTCTTGAGGACATTCATGTCAGTCTCTTTGGAAACGTCCTTCACTTTCCCTCCAGTCAACTTAGCCAGCTGCTGCTCCTCCTCCTTTTCTGCGGCATCAATGGCAGCAGCGCTCGAGGCTCTGAACTCAAACTGAAAAGCAGGAAAGGTTAACACAGCTTTAAGTTTTTTCCATCTCTGAAGAAGAGTTGCCATCCATTAAAGTTCTGCAGACTGCAGTGAAGATGAATCACTGATTATTCCCAGAAGAAAGACGAGCAAATGAAGGCCCATCAGGTGAGCAGGTGCAACCAGTCAAAAATCAGCCTCCAATTACTGTTCCCCCCAAATCCCAATCAATATCAATTGTGAGCGAAACAATTGGACCTTGTGCGGAGCTAATGAAACAAAGCACTAGTTTTTGGTTCTGAGACCACCTGAGAGAGAGAGAGAGAGAGAGCAATGAATAGAAAAGCAGAGCAAATGAAAACAGAGAAGGGTGGTAAAGGATGTGCCTGTGCATGCACGAGCTGGTTTTTTGTATGTACAACTTTTGGCACAAGAGCAGGAGTTGTTCTTGGCCTGCTTATCTCACACCCACACAAACACACACTAGAAGTCTCTAATAGCCTATAGAGGCTCTCCAGTGTCTTCTTGTAGAAGTGCTCTCTTCTCCTCTCCAGACTCATTCTGCACAGAAGCCTGGGAAGGGCTCCAGAGCTCTGATTGCTACTGTGACCCTGGTCGAGAGCAGCCACTCTTGGGGCAAATGGGGTTAAAGGGCACTGGTGCTGTAGGATGACCTTTAGAGAGCCCTCACTGCTCAAACGACACAGATGGGACAATGGTGCTCTGTGCTAGATGTGGACAGAGTTCTCTGTCAAACAAAACTGTCCCCTGAAGTAAAGTATGAAAGAGGAAGGAAAAACAAGCATACCAGACACACTGAGATGTGTTAAGAGGTTAGTTCACCCAAAAGGATGATTCTGTCATCATTTGCAAGGCATATGGGGCTTTTTAATCCTTCTAGATATTTTTGCAGTGCTTGATAGTGTCCATCCCCATTCACTTTCGTAATATGAAAAAGAGCAGCATGAGCATTATGCTAAACTTCTCCTTTTCTGTGCAACGGAATAAAGCACTTTTTTGGTGAACCAATCCTTTAAAAGGAATGTTTCAAGTTTATAAAAACTCAACTAACAGAATGTGAAAATGTTGATTACCACAAAAAAATAATTATTAAATAACTGACAGAATAAAACAAAATAATAGTCTCACTGCAAAACTTAAGTACAATATAAATATATATTATACAGCTCAAATAATATATTTTTAAACTAATTACTTAATTTAAGTGCTTTAAAAACAATAACACATTTAGGCCTGGTTTTGTTTACTTGTAACTGCCTTACTCTAAGTATTTATATGCCTCTTTGAAAGAAGTCAAGGCAGCATTTATTTGATCAAAAGTAAAAAAAATTACAGGACAAAATTGTTAAACATTTTTACATCTTTAAATAAGTGTTTTCTATTTTAAAATGTAATTTGTTGTGATGGCAACTCCAGCCAGTAGCCCCTCACTGCAGAACAAAGATCCAGGGGGCGGGGTTGGAGATGGTAGGTTTAGGGGTGGGGATGGGTGGGTTTAGGGATCAGGGGGTGGAGACGGGTAGGTTTAGGTATATGTAAGGTGGGAGTTGTTGGATCTAGATCCAACCACAGCCCCTGGATCTTATGTTCTGCAGTGAGGACCATCTCACTCCAGCAGCCATTACTCCAGTATTCAGTCCACATGATCTTTCATAAATCTTTCTAATAATGCTGATTTGGTGTCTAAGAAACCTTTCATATTATTATCATTGAAAACAGCTGTGCTTCTTAATATTTTTGTGGAAACCATGACACTTTTTTTTTCATGATTCTTTGATGAATTAAACGTTCAAAGGAACAGCATTCATTTATTAACATTCTCACGGTCTTTACTGTCACTTTTAATTAATAAAGTGCATCCTTGCTGAATAAATTTAGAGCAGTGTAAAAAAAAACAGCAGTGTATTTGCTAGAAAAGCTGTCAATTTAACTTGTCCTCACAGTGTCAATAGTCATTGACAGAGTCTATGGCTCTGTGTGTAATTCACCTTGAGGCTCTCAACTAATGTGCCATAATACTCCTTGATGTCCATGATGGCTGGAGTGATATCAAAGGAGGGGAACTGCAGGGATCCAGTAGAAGAACCTTCATCCGGAGTCCTGGGCTCACACAATTTCTCCAGCCTCTGTGGACAAAACAACATTATGACTTTCGGTTACTCCTCAGGTAATAATATCTGCCCGTGCGAGAAAGGGCAGCCGTTCATTAATCTGAGCCTGATGAAGTGTTCATGAAAAGGAGATTGAGTCCAAGTCTCAGCTTGTTCTCCTCAACCTGAATAATGAGAGAGCAGCAGATGTATCAAGATAATAATAGCAGTTAATAAAACAAGAAGAACTTCTGTTTTCATTTCATACGCCTGAACTGTGAGTTATGCCGCACGTCCCAGAGGGAGGTCAACGGATATTTCTCTGTTTCCAGCACTTGAGTACCCACAGACTCCCCATATACTATATTCTTTCATTCTATGTTTTGAGGGACCATGTTTCCTGTCAGTCTCCATTCCGCAAAACCTGTTCCCCTTAGAATCAGAGGAGACACTTTAAATGGCGAAACCCCCAGAAGACCATTCCAAGAATTCAGAGGTCTAAGGTAAAGTTGCCTTTCCTGATCACAACTAAGAGGTAACAAGAAGAAGTGTTATTGACGCAATATTCTGCATGGCCTTACCGTTTCGTGCTGCCTCTCCATGGCGGCCAGCTGCTCCTCATAGATGGCCACTTGCTCTCGAAGGGCCAGGCAGTCAGTGGTAATTGCATCCACCTCCTGAGCGGGGCGACAGAAATAAAGGTCAATTCAAACACCAAGCACTTACCCTCAACATCTTCTATCGTGAGCATCATCAGTGCCACCAGGTTTTGCCCCAGCAAAGACTGCAATGCAGGAAAGAAGAGATCCACATACACAGCCCGACAGTCAACGTTCAGACAAAGCTGCGCTTTATTCGGCTCATCTGGGTATCTTAAGTGCCTGATTAATTGGCGATGAATTCAATTACTCAGAATGAAAGCATTTGCATGTGAATGCTGCAGTGTGACGGTGGGTCTGGGCGGCAGAGGAAGCGCATTGCACACACACGCTTCCCTGGAGCCCAGAATTGGCACAGTGGCCGCTGTTCCCGTTATCTCAGCGTGAACACAAGCCCAGTACTGGAGAGAGTCTAGACAGCGTTTCGATGCCGATTTGCTTCCTCTAGTCCACATCGCCGAAGGGCTGAACTTCACTATGGTGGACGCATTCCAGCTAGATGCTTAAAATTATGCTTTCTCGTGCCATTTTCTTTTTATTTACTCTCTATCATCGCTTCTTTAAAATGCCAGTTAACACCAGAGTAGTGAATTCAAACTAATGAAGATACAAAAAATGCACGTTAATGTCCCTAAAGTACATTATTTATACAGCTGCAACCCCACTTCTACAGTATATTATCCTCTTCGGTTCTCTTCCCGTTTTATTCTTTCCCTCCAACCCTCCTTTCTCCTCTCAGCCCAGCCGGAGAGCTAAGCCCTGCTCTGTTGCATCTAGGAGATATGAGAGGCTGAATGAGTGAATTATTAGGCATGGTGAAAGCTTTCCCACATCTGCTCTTTTACTGGAGATGTGCTCTGACATCTGTGGGGTGACGGAGTGGTTTCTACAGAAAGAAGCTCGGGTTTCAGAGTGGCCGCTGGCCGGGAGTCAGCAGGGCCTGTAATCAGGACTCTCCAGAGCGGATCTGGGAGCAGCAGCTGTGCTGTGCCACTCCAGGGACTTTCACACACTTCCACTGGAGTCAGAACGCCTCACCCCACCCACAACACAGGCTAACATTGCCATCTAGTGGTGGGGAAAGTGTAGAACTTTGCAAAAATATCACAAAAAATTCATTTAAAATCCTGTATCCTGGCATATTAATGCATAGATTTGAATCTGGTGGGAAGGTGTGGCATAGTGAATAAGGTTACCGCAAGAAGTGTTACTGCCCTGCAAGAAGTGCATTTTTCTATATTAAGTTGCTTTGGATAAAAAAATAAAAAGGTTAAATGTCGTCTCGTTCAAAATTGCAAAGTGGCATCCAAAAGGTATTTGGACACTTAAGCCACACTGCCACACTCAGTGTATGAATTTGATTGCATCGGATAATAAATATCAAATCAGGCATATGACATTTACTTTAAAATCAATTAATTATACATAATTAAGATTAAATGTATGTGGGCATTTTGATTGAATGTGTTGTTATTGTTAACTTAAACCAAGACCATTTTAAACCATTTTTGGTAACTGAACTAAAATAAAATAAAATATTAAATAAAAAGCTTAAAGTAAAAAAAAAAAAATAAGATCAAAAATAATAAATAAAGTACTCAAATGACAAAAAATTAGATAAAATAAGGTAAAGGTAAACAGAAATAAAAGACAAACAGACAACAAACAGACAAAAGCTCTACAAAATAACAAACTTAAACTAAAATTAAAATGCTAATAATGATAGTAATAATAATAATAGTAAATAAAAATAAAACCGTACTGGATATGTTATGTTTGTCAAACTTAGTTAATGTGTCCATTGAGTCAAATATACCAGTAATATACTATATACAGCAATGTGATTTATTCTGTGTGAAATGGGAAACTGACACATCCACTAAAAATGATCTTGGAGCTTGGTCTAAAAATAAATAAATAGCAAAAATAACAAGAAAAGTGAAAGTAAAAATGTTAGTTCTGAGAAAAGCCTATGTATCATTTCTTCAAACAGTTGGTTTGATATTATAATGTATCAAAAGCAGTGAAATTCAACTTTAAATGTGGCGAAAGTGTCCAAATACTTTTTGGGGCCTGTATATACACCACATATCAAATAACATCTGCAGTATTCATGGCATTACCACAGAAACATCTTCTCGCTCTTGCTGGATGAGTCTCTTGTGCTCAACCACCTGATCGCATTTCATCTGCAGACGCCGCAGCTCACCCTTCAGCTCCTCCGTGTTGCATAAAATCTCCTCCTAAGGGAAATGACAGGACAGCAGCAATGAAAGAACCAATAAAATAGATCAAGTGTTAAAGAAACTATGACATTTGAGGAGAAAACACACGACTTATCAATTTAATTTCATCAAGTGAGGCATAAATATTCAGCACCACCCAGGCCGGAGTTTCTGAGAGGTACCTTCTCTTTCCGTAGCCTCTCTATCACAGCCTCCAGACTGAAGTCCACAGGTCCGCTGATGCTGACGGTGGTGGTGGAAATCTGCTCTGACCCCAGCCTTTCCTCCAGTTCAATAATCTCAGCCTCCAGAGATTCATTCTCCTCTTCTAGACACCGAACCTACAATAGTCACAAAAGTAGAGGACATGTAACGTATAAGAGCAATTTGAGAGCTGTTGTATCATATTCTACCACACAGTAGAGGACACTGTGACTGCAGCATCTTCATGGCCTTAATATGATTTTCCTCACACCCTCAGGCAAATGACTGACCCCATTAAACATCATGGAAATATGATATTAGGGCCACACACAGGGAACCCATTAGATTCAGCATGAGCACAGTAGGTTGTTACCCCGCAGAACCTTGGGTGTGTATGATATGAAAATTTTCATATGGCTCACCACGTCGATAAAGCCGGCCAGACGATCGTTGAGGGCAGCAATGACAGAGCGTTCATAGACAAATCGAGCCACACCCTCCTTGTTTAGGGCACGAGCTGCAGTAAAATCCAACTCGGGACATTCACGCACTGAAGCTCCACCCCTGTCAAACACACTGAAAGCTTTCCGATGTCTGCAATGGCCTGTTTATTTTTTATGCAAGCATAAGCAAACAATACTGAAGAAAAAGAGGAAATACTGAAGCACAAAAGACCTTAACTAATAACATGTTTATGTAGTTTATTTAGAATTCAAAGTAAGAATAAAGAGGGAAGTTACTGTCTACATTATTCAGTTTAGGATTTTGGATGGATGTGCATTCCTGATTGCCCAAAAAAAAAAAAAGTAGAAGAAACGATGATTTTCCTCCTGTAGTTTTATAAGATAACCTTTTTTCAAGAGCCATTTGTTTCATGATCTAATTATTCTGGTACAATCAGTAGGTAAATATCATATCCAAAGAAGTAAATCTCGAACATGTTTTTTTTATTTATTCCTATATAGTTTACAATACATACTGTATACACTACCATTCAAATGTTTAGAGTACTAGTTTTTGAAGAATTGTGGAACAGTGAAGACTGTAGCAATGACTGCTGAAAGTTCAGTTTTGCCATCACAGAAATAAGTTACAATTTACAATATTAAAATAGAAAACAGTAACTTTACATTGTAATATTTTACAATATTGCAGTTTTTTTATTATGAAATAAATACAGCATTGGTGAATGTAAGAGACTTTTTTTTAAAACCTAAAAAAAAAAAAACTATTAACCCATAACTTTTCCGTATGTGACCCTGGACCACAAAACCAGCCATAAGTTGCACGGGTGTATTTGCAGCAATAGCCAAAATACATTGTATGGCTCAAAATTATACATTTTTCTTTCATGCCAACATCATTAGGATATTAAGTAACGAGCATGTTCCATGAAGATATTTTGTCAATTTCCTACCGCAAATATCAAATCTTAATTTTTGATTAGTAATATGCATTGTTAAGAACTTAATTTGGACAACTTTTAAGGCGATTTTCTCAATATTTAGATTTTTTGCACCCTCAGATTCCAGATTTTCAAATAGTTGTATCCAAATATTGTCCTATCCTAAAAAAAACATACATCAATGGAAAGCTTATTTACTCAGTATCATGTATAAATCAATAAAAAAAATTGCCCCTTATGACTGGTTTTGTGGCCCAGGGTCACATATAATAACAACAACAACTTCTACTCTTAGTTTGAAGTGTGAACCATAAATTAATTCTCTGAGAATCATAGCAAAACATTTTGAATGAAGATGAAATCCTGCTCTAACTGTGAGTTTATATGTAGAAATCCTCTGAAATGCCAAAATAGCTATTCTATGCTGATTGCTATATGCTCATAATCTAGGGTTTAAAACATCACATGTGTAAGCTTTCAGATCTATAAGTACTGACCTGGCAGTGAAGCGGGCCTGGACTCCACAGCGTCCTGCAGCCTGGCTCCACCGCTCCTCCTCAAACAGCTTACGGTAGGAAGACACTCTCAGCAGGGCCATGACAGCAGCAGGAAAGCAAGAAAAGATGACAACCACACAAACCGGGGGTCTTTATAGATGCCAGTGCTGAGAATGTCACAAGCACTTGTGAGATCTCTCACTGAACACAAGGTGGACTAACTAGAGGAACATCGTCAGAACATAAGCCTTTCACATGGAGCAGAGACAATTTAGAGATTGGAGGCCACTCCTTCAGAAAGCAGTTATTGCTGCACAAGGTTGAGCCATAATAATAATAATTATAATAACAGACTACTGACTTGGCAAGCAACAGTAAAAAAAAATATATATATTCCAAAAAGCCCAATAATATCATCATAATGTCTTTATTTCATTGAATAAATTAGATGCCCGGCCCCTCCCCACAAATAAAACAAAGTATGTGCAAGTACCAGAAACATCTGCAAAGTACCAGAAACATCATTACAAAAGCTGAATGGATAGAAAGACAGGTCACAACAATAAACAGGCAGGGTGGTGATCACAGCACACCAGAAATCTGTGTAATGGCCATCTGCATTTCTGTTCCTCTGATTCAGTCTCCTGCAATGTGGTCCTCCCAAAAACATCATCTATTGGCAATGAAAAGAATGATTTCAGGCGTTAAGTGTTTGAATAAGACAGTCAAGCTCCATGGTGGCCCTTTCCAAAGCAGAAATTAGAATAAAAATAAGCCCAACAGAAAGCTCAGACACAGGGGGCTTGTAAACACGGCAGAGGATGTGAAGAGATTTAGGCATCGGATGACTTCAAACCACAGCCAATAACATTCACAGAACATCACTACTAAGAGTTTTCAACACTCTCAGGAAAAATGTGCAGAAATTTTAACCGCTTGTTACTGGGTCAGTACCTCAAGGACATCTTTGTAACTTATTTACCCCTAAAGGTGCACAGTGGTACTTAAAAGGTACATATTAGGTAAGGTACAAAGTTGCCCCTTTAAGGGTACTGTCACAAGCTATATGCCTACAACTACAATTTATGCACTCTTTTTCTGACAGTAAGGGAAGGCAGAACAACGAGTTGGTCAGAAACTGCTTACAACACTTTTTCCAAGTTGCAAGACACACACAAAACATTTCCTGTGAGATTTTGAGGAAATGTTTCTAATGAACAGAGGCAACAATGACACACGCATTGTGGAGAAACAGCTTTGGTGGTTTGTGCTACAATAATATTATAGCATTGGGGTGATGAGTAATATGAGTACAACAGAGGAGACTTCCTCTTTACACGCTGTAGTACTAAACCAGACTGACTGGCACAATAATTAAAACCCAGCAGACTTCTCAGAATTTCCCAAAGTGTACTATGAATTCAAGAGAGATAAACATATGCCGCTATGTCACTACACGGAAACAGAATGTGTAAATGTAACATGAAACAACACCAACAAAGGACACAAAGATTGTAAACGTACACAAAATTATCCCAGTCTGGGTTACTATAACACTCAACATATATATAAATAGAAGGACCACGACTCAGTCTTCATTACAAGACATGACAGATAAAAGACGATAAAAGACCCACTGAGCACATCAGTTAAAACATTAATGTCTCTTTAGCATGACAGGATCCAGAACAGAGCTGTAAAAGAGTAAGACCTCAAAATAATTAGTTTCAGACACAGAGTCCAGATCTAATGAAGGCAACCTCATCCGCTCGTTGCCATTATTCAAGGCGATTAATAATTATGGGTGTAGTTGTGCCATCATAACGGACTGAGGAGTAGACCGGAGAGCGTGTTTCTGACAGATAACAGACTTATATTCATCTGTGGAGGACATCCAAATGCCCAATGCTGAGGACAACTGTGTAGGAGACAGGAAAACATAAATAACATGTGCACACCACAACGGACAATGCTGGCTGATTCATCATGATTCAGATAGAACTGAGTAGAGATCATAGTCCAGACTTCTCCTCCACTCCAAAAGGTAGTCGATTGTCAAAGTCACCTTGTAGGAAACAATTCTCTGTGAAGGTCATTTTTGAAGGAGGAAAGGAAGAGCGCATGAGGCAGATGGAAAATGGTGCTCTGACGGAGCGTTTAACCTGGGCAGCAGCAGTCAGTACAATCTCCACAACATGGCTTTCCTTTAGTGTAACAAAGTCATTTTTTTGAGTGCCCGTGAGTCACATCTAACACATTCAGTGAATTCTGATTAGGAATATTGGATTTGGCATTACAGCACTCTGATCCAGAGGACAAAACCAGAGAGAGTGGGGTTGCACATAGCATTACAGATGCTACAGTCAAAAAGATCAGGTTTGTAAGGGTTAAAGTGTAGTTATTAATACTACAGGGATAAACTGACACCTATTCCTCTGAAGTAGGAACAGAAGAATAATGAAACATAACCAACGGACAGTGTCTGTGCAAAACAGGCACTATCCAACAGTGCCAAACTTTCATCAGGGAGGCAGTCAGCCATCTTAGTGCAGGGTGGCCCAAATATCTCCCAGAAGGCCAGCAACAAACACACCTCAAGCGTCTTTTTGCTCCACCTGAACACCTCTGAGAGAAGGCATGACACCTCGTTCTGCGGTCCTCTTCTTCAGTCTTCATCGCCTCCCATGAGGAACCCCAGTATAAAGTCGTTAGTTTTCTGACGGTCGTGTGACATCTGTTTGCCAGCAAGGTTGGGAGGCGGCCGAACGAGGAGGCTTGCGAAGAGAGTAGCTGGGGAAAAGGTACAAGAAGAGATGCAACAGTAATGCACCTGTATATTTGCAGTCTGCTGGCACTTGAGAAAGTCAAACTCACCTAGGAGGTTGGCGGTCAGGTTGTTGTCAATCGAGTGTTTAAGTAATTCTCTCAAGAAGGCCATCAGGTAGCGGAACACATTGCGATGGGCTCGTGGGAGCTGAGATATTAGCTGCCATTTAGAGTAAAACAAAGAATTAATCCTTAAACTTTATTTCTTGGTTTACATTTACATTTAGTCATTTGGCAGACGCTTTTATCCAAAGCGACTTACAATTGGGGAATACAAAAAGCGATTCATCTTGAAGAGGCAGTCAGACAGAGGAAGTGCTCGTAACACCAAGTCTCAGTCATTGTTCAAATAAGTACAAACTAGTAGGTGGAGAGAAAGATAGAGGGAAAGTTTTTTTTTTTGAACTTTGAATCTTAGATTTTTCTAACGTAGTCTCAGACTTTTGGAAGCCACTATTTTGGATGCTTGTCACAAGATCAGTGATCTATATCTCATTTGTAGATCTATATCTCATTTGTAAGTCGCTTTGGATAAAAGCGTCTGCTAAATGACTAAATAAATAAATAAATATAATAAATCAATAGCTGAGAGACAATTTCTTTCATGTAAGCAAAATGGACAATGAAATACACCCAAATAAATCAGATTCAAAACACAGTGAACGCAGAATCTTACGTAGAGCTTGTGAATAGAAACTGAAACAAGAACATAGATTGCCAACCCTATCACAAACAGCATTATTAAAGTGCATATTGCAGGTTAAAAACCATATTGCAGGTTTTTTCAAATGAATATATAACCTTGTATGAAAATACCACATGAACCGTTAATGCGGGATTTGAAAATGTTTTACAAGACGCGAGGGCACAAATTTAGATAAAAAAGTGAGGCTTTCCTTGACAGAGTTCTCAAAAAACGCTTTTTTTAAACATCGCGCCATATTACGTCACATAAGGGAGTCGTCGTGTGCTGCACTCTGCTTTTGTGTTTTCGGTAGTTATTTTTATTTCAATTTATCATTGTCACTGTAAATTATTGTGTTTATGGAGGTTGCACAAACACCAGCCTGTCAGGACATCGAGTCCACAGGTTTCCTAACAAGAAATAGTCTGGTATCTTCCGGGCCTCGGTGCGTTAGTGCAGGTGAAGAGACTGGACTTCACTAATGCATCTGCTTCAAACACCGCGGTGGTGTGTAACTTAACAGATGTGATGGAGGCCAAGTGGAAAAGCATGGTCAGCAGTGAATGTGATCTAAACTTGTGCTTGCTTCTCCCAGCATATGCCGTCTGAGAGAGGAATACTGCAGGTCACCACAGGCTCCAGGAGAACACAGCACTGTCATGTCCACTACACCTGCTCCTCTCTCCAGATCCCTCCAGTCACGTCCACTACACCTGCTCCTCTCTCCAGATCCCTCCAGTCATGTCCACTACACCTGCTCCTCTCTCCAGATCCCTCCAGTCACGTCCACTACACCTGCTCCTCTCTCCAGATCCCTCCAGTCACGTCCACTACACCTGCTCCTCTCTCCAGATCCCTCCAGAGGATCAACATGATGAGGCTGTTGGTGTATATCTAGCACAGCCTTCACCATTTAACACACTTTAACAACACAGTGTGATACCCAGACTGAAAGATTGTTAAATGTTTTTAAATGGGTCAGATGGTATTACTTTTGGTAGTATATGTGTGGTACATACATACAGTGGGTACGGAAAGTATTCAGACCCCATTAAATTTTTCACTCTTTGTTATATTGCAGCCATTTGCTAAAATCATTTAAGTTATTTTTTTTCCCTCATTAATGTACACACAGCACCCCATATTGACAGAAAAACACAGAATTGTTCACATTTTTGGAGATTTATTAAAAAAGAAAAACTGAAATATCACATGGTCCTAAGTATTCAGACCCTTTGCTCAGTATTTAGTAGAAGCACCCTTTTGATCTAATACAGCCATGAGTCTTTTTGGGAAAGATGCAACAAGTTTTTCACACCTGGATTTGGGGATCCTCTGCCATTCCTCCTTGCAGATCCTCTCCAGTTCTGTCAGGTTCGATGGTAAACGTTGGTGGACAGCCATTTTTAGGTCTCTCCAGAGATGCTCAATTGGGTTTAAGTCAGGGCTCTGGCTGGGCCATTCAAGAACAGTCACGGAGTTGTTGTGAAGCCACTCCTTCGTTATTTTAGCTATGTGCTTAGGGTCATTGTCTTGTTGGAAGGTAAACCTTCGGCCCAGTCTGAGGTCCTGAGCACTCTGGAGAAGGTTTTCGTCCAGGATATCCCTGTACTTGGCCGCATTCATCTTTCCTTCGATTGCAACCAGTCGTCCTGTCCCTGCAGCTGAAAAACACCCCCACAGCATGATGCTGCCACCACCATGCTTCACTGTTGGGACTGTATTGGACAAGTGATGAGCAGTGCCTGCTTTTCTCCACACATACCGCTTAGAATTAAGGCCAAAAAGTTCTATCTTTGTCTCATTAGACCATTTCTCACCATCTTGTGGTCCTTCGGGTGTTTTTTTGTGTCTTGCACTGAGGAGAGGCTTCCGTCGGGCCACTCTACCATAAAGCCCCGACTGGTGGAGGGCTGCAGTGATGGTTGACTTTCTACAACTTTCTCCCATCTCCCGACTGCATCTCTGGAGGTCAGCCACAGTGATCTTTGGGTTCTTCTTTACCTCTCTCACCAAGGCTTTTCTCCCCCGATAGCTCAGTTTGGCCGGACGGCCAGCTCTAAGAAGGGTTCTGGTTGTCCCAAACGTCATCCATTTAAGGATTATGGATGCCACTGTGCTCTTAGGAACCTTAAGTATAGCAGAAATTTTTTTGTAACCTTGGCCAGATCTGTGCCTTGCCACAATTCTGTCTCTGAGCTCTTCAGGCAGTTCCTTTGACCTCATGATTCTCATTTGCTCTGACATGCACTGTGAGCTGTAAGGTCTTATATAGACAGGTGTGTGGCTTTCCTAATCAAGTCCAGTCAGTATAATCAAACACAACTGGACTCAAATGAAGGTGTAGAACCATCTCAAGGATTATCCGAAGAAATGGACAGCACCCGAGTTAAATATATGAGTGTCACAGCAAAGGGTCTGAATACTTAGGACCATGTGATATTTCAGTTTTTCTTTTTTAATAAATCTACAAAAATGTCAACAATTCTGTGTTTTTCTGTCAATATGGGGTGCTGTGTGTACATTAATGAGGAAAAAAAATGAACTTAAATGATTTTAGCAAATGGCTGCAATATAACAAAGAGTGAAAAATTTAAGGGGGTCTGAATACTTTCCGTACCCACTGTATATAAACAGGTGAAATGTGTTTCGAGTTGGGTATTAACAGTGCTATGAAATAATATTTATGATTTAGTGCTGTATAAATAAAAGTGAATTGAATTAACCATAAATGCAAATCTGCTCGATTGTGATTTTATTTTTTATTGATTGTCAACAAAATGGAGCAATTCAACACCTTTATAAAGTCCTCCTTCCTCTAAACTATCTTCTCATGGCTGACACAACACATGCACCATAGGCCCAGCGGACAACTTGTCTGTATGCTATCATTATTGATTGTGTTATACCAATGGCATCAAAAAGTGTTACTCATAGGTAGTAATGACCTAAATAGAGTTAACTTGTAATTGAGAATCAAAATTATTCAGACTGTTTTAATATTCAAATCTTTAACAATGTATTTATACATGTATACAAGTATTTAGCTTAGAGTAATAAATGATTTCTGCCCTAAAACATGTGTCTGCTGGCCTGGAGAGGTCTATGCTTTCCTCGCATTTCCCACACAAGCACCTATGAATCAAAAACGTGTTTATCTCTCTCTCTGTCCTGCGGTGATCACGTAACGTTAGTGTCGGGTATTAACGAGTGTGACACACCTGATCAACGCTTATTAGTTTCTATTACTGGTAAGTATCAATACTCAGATGACCAATACTAGCATTGCTATTGCCTGATTACATTAGCTAACGTGTGTATATCTGTAAGCTAACACTGATCTCTCACCAAACACCTGCCCTGTTCTCCTCACATCAACTCAATTTGTCTTCTCTGACCGTTATTCTGTCTAATACTGGCCTGTCCTGCTCTCTTGGCTCATCATTTTATCTGTGGTCCGTCATACGAGTGTAAATACACATTTAAAATTTCCTCAGCGTCCGAACTGTCATTGCGATCCATTGTTTTCCTGTGGTTTAAATGGACCGCTCTCCCTTTTGATGCGTCACTTCCGGTTTTGGTGCGTTTCAGATGCGGAAGTCTCTCACAAATACGACTCCAGAAGCCTTAATAGCGTATTTTAAAGTATATTTTAAAGAAAATCTAGTTCCCACAGTATTTTTCTATACATCGACTCACTGGAGTCTCTAACCTGCAATATGCCCTTTAAATACATGGTCTTGAAACTACCAATATACTTACTGCCATGCATGCATGTTTACCTGTTTGCACAGGCGGCTGTCATGAGAGCATTCCAGACAGCGCTGATAGAGTTCATAACACAGCACAGGCTCAGGAAGAGCCTCCAAGAAGATCAATAGTGCTTCGGCAACTGAGTGATTAGAGCCAGCTAATCAACAGTCAAGGAGAACCACGGTGAACAGTGAGAATGCACATTTAACATCAGGAAGAGAAAATATGGCAGTGAAAAAAGGAAAAGACAGGGAGAGAAAAGAAAGTATACAGTGTCTCTAGGGATGTCTCCAGCACCATTCGGACAGAGGAAAAATTCTCAGTCTCTCAGCCGCACAGGGATGAATTGTGTGGAAGAGTCGAACCAGTCCAGCCAGTCAGAGCAGTTTTAAGGGGAGCCATTCGGTCACATTCACTGAAGTAACAGACATAGATATTTCTATGCTACGTAACTCTGAGAGCCCTTTAAAGAGGCTTGTACCAAATAGTAATCTATCTGCTGGGAAAAACTTGTCCTTTCCATTTATAAAAATGTATATATCTTTTGGTGGGAAAGGATACGGATGGATTCAGGAATGCTGGTGTCCAAGCAGTCAATAATACTTTGTAGCTCATCTTGAAGGCCAGGGGTCTGGAAAAGTTCCTCCTGTGCGTTTAAAAAATAAACTCATTAGAAATTTAAGATGTGATGGTTAATCATTGGTGCATTCATGCTTTTTGTTTACCTGCCGGCAGGCCTTGGTGTAGAGGTGATTAACAAGCAACCAGACCTCTTTGGGAATCTTCAGAGGTTTATCCTCTGTTCCTGCACTGTCCAACAAGAAATTCATCCGCGATTTCTCCTGCGAAATTGAGAAATTATCACAATCTATATATTGTAGCACTTTTCACTAATACACCACATTTTGGTGTTCCATTATTCACTTTTTTTTTTAAAAGCACTAGATCCTATACTTTTTACTTTTTGTTGAACTATTCTTTCTCAACTGTATCCAACAGTTAAACACTGACATTTAGTTGAAATTATATTTAGTTAAGTGAAACTACATGCTTTTTTGCCAAAATAACTAAAAAACAATTCTTCAAATTCTTACAGCCAGAATTAACATCATTTGCAGAACTTTTTAAATATTAGAGGGAAAACACAAACAAATCAGTTTAACTTATACTGTATACACTACCTATTTTTAAATGCTTACTTTTTGAAAATATTTTTTGAAAGCCTCTTATGCTCAAAGCTGCATTAATTTAATAAAAAACAGCAATAGTGTGAAATATTATTATAGTTAAAAACTTTTATATAATGTAATATTTATAATGTAATGTTTTATTTTATTTGCTCCCTTTTGTGGTAAAGTGCTTTTAAAAATACAGATGTTTGTTAAGACGGTTCCAGTACAACTTGGAGAATGACCACTTTGTTTAAACTTTAAAGTATATAACAGCCATAGCAAATTCATCCATGTGATATTTGAAAAAGGGTGACATAACAATCATCTCTCTTATACACACACTGAAACATGTTACGTAGAGAACAGTTACAGCCCCAAGACCATTGAACAATATAAAGGGACTCATGCAATTAGTAGGAATGCAACTCATGCTGAGCCACAGAGGCAAAAACAACTATAAAGAACAGTCGACTCCAAATTACAAACACCGATTTGTGAGGCTGGTTTCACCATGCTGTGAGCTGCTTTCTCTCTCTACTAATCTAATATCACTGGCTGGTGAGCAGTGAGCAGGGTGGGAAAAGGAGGGGCAGAATTCAAGCAGAGAGATTCAAGCCTCAGTGACTTTCATTAGCCTGAACCAGCAAAGTGACTGCAGCAAGCTGACCTGTAGGAATGGGCAAGCACATCGAGACACTGTCACACTGGGACAAACATTTAAAAACAGGACAAAGTCACCCTCAATCACACATGTAGGCCATGATAATTGCAGCTGTCCTATTGTGTAACATAATTGTCTTTTCCACGGATGAAGAGGGACTTTACCTTTTCCATGCAGCTATCCTCTCCCTGAGAGTCATACAGACCCAGAATGATTGGTCGGAAAGAAGTAGTCAGAGAAGAAAAGAGTAAAAGAAGGAAGGAGAGATGAGACAATAGAGAAACATTGCATAATCAGTGAGAACACAGAGCCAGTATTGCATAATCACAGATAAGCAGCTTTCAGCTATCAAAGGTGATCTCTGAACACAACAGCAGAGAGATAGAAACAGAAAACAACTAAAGATGATTGACTACTCTCTAAATGAAAAACTAATATTTTGAGAATATAGCGGCAAATAGAATAGTCACGAACAGCACGGGTGGTTTGCATGATGACCTATTGCTATTGAAAAACCTGCATCCCATAATATTTATTTCCATACATGACTTCCTCTAGCCTTAAATTAGAATCATGTCAAACCTAAAAGTCTTATCTAAAATCTGGGGGCAAAATTCCTTGCCACTGTCTGTCATGACCTTCCACTGGCAAAGAAAGGAAGAAGACAACTTTCGTTTTTGCAATGTCAGCCATCCTGTGGTTATAACCCATCTAATCAAAAGAAGCTGCGGCCTGTGCCTCACCAGATCAATGAGTTTAGTGATGGGGATCTCACGGATGGGCTTCTTCATACGGCACAGGGTTTCTAAAGATGTGCCGAAACAGCTGGGCAAGTAGCTTCCCGCCACAGTGATGAAGTAGTCTTTCCCCCGGTCCAGATGAAGCACCAGGATGTCCTCAATTTTATCCTCACCAGAGTTTAGCAGCGTCACCGAGTCTTTACTGACATACACCTCCAGGAAGATCTCCATTGTCTCATCTGCAAGAAATAGTAATATACAGACAATGTAGATCAGTGGTCTCAAACTCAAGTCCTGGAGGGCCGCAGCTCTGCAGAGTTTAGCTCCAACTCACACCTGCTTGGAAGTTTCTAGTGATCCTGAAGACCTTGATTAGGTGGATCAGGTGTGTTTGATTAGGGTTGGAGCTAAACTGTGCAGAGCTGTGGCCCTCCAGGAACTGAGTTTGAGACCAATGATGTAGATGATGCTCAGTCTGCACATGGATCAAAAATATTTAAGTGACACATATGTTGTTTTTCCAAATATATTTGGGCAGCTGACATGACACTTTACTATCTTTTAAGAAAAAGGCAATTAATTGATTCTCTTGACAAATGACTCATACACAAAACTGTTTTAATTAAGTATGCACTAAAGTCATTTCCTGCATCAATATTTAAATGAGTTTTTAGCTAATGAAAAACTAAAACAAAAATAAAGTTTTGACAATGATATTTGGGTATCTGAACTTAGCCTGCTGTCCAGAGGTTTGGTGTTCACAGGCCATTAACTAGTCATAGAAAAGTTAAGCTGCTTCTTGATATTTCAGGTGAACAAATTTCTAATTTTTCAAAAATTCTGTGGTCCTTCTGGAATAAGCAATGTGTGGATACAAATTAAATATACTGACTTTATCTAAATGTAATATTTTTTCAAAAAAGTCCAGCCATGAAATTGCATTAAAAAAGGAAGTAAAGGAAGACATTATAAAATATTTTGTCCTTGTCAACTACAACATTCATTTTTATTTGATGCCATATGAGATACTCACTAGGGTCTAGTACCCCTTCACTGGGCTCAGCACGTAGCCAGGTTTTACAGTATTGAGAATCATTGAGTTTGGGAATGAAGGCGAAGGTGCTAGGGACCTGTCCGTCATTAGTGATGAGAAAACTCTGACGCTGAAGCTGACGAAACTTCACATTCTCAAAGGTGAACTATGGGATAAAGAACAGGTATAACATGATAATGAGGCAGTAAGAACATACAATACCATTCAAACGTTTTTGGAGTAGCTGAATAGTCAGAAATCATTCTAATATGCTGATTTGGCACTCAAAACATTTCTTATTATGATCAATGTTTAAAAAAAAGTTGTCCTGCTTTACATTTATGTGGATGCCATGGTATATTTTACATTAATGTATGTATTACAAAATATCCTCAGTGTGCACTGACTCAGTGTGCACTGAGGGTGATGCAGATCAATTTATTTTTACTCTCTTTTCTTCTTTCTTTTCTTTTAAAGACACAGACCGGTACAATCTGAAATTTAAATCTGAATTTAATCTAAAAGCAATTATGGCACATGTGATCAGCCCATAATCCACTCACAGTCCAGAAATGCTAAAATTGTGCAAACATTATCGATCTTCCTCTGATATATATAGTGGGATCTCAGAAGGACTGGAGGCAGGCCAGTGAATCGATGCAGAGAGAATTTGTCAGAGGATACAATCCCCTGTCTGGTTCTCGGTCATTACTCACCTCCCGTTGTGTTAGGGACAAAGAGGGCAGAAAGTCATTTTCCATCCTGTCCATGTCCCGCACGATCTCTTCAAACACCTTTTTGTAGCGCTGCTCAATCACCATCTTCACCTGCAGCACACATAAAATCAATCTGATGCTCTCAACTCCTTTATTGGAGCATGATGAAAGAAGTAAACCTCACCCCGATACTGAAGAGAGAGCTGACAGGTTTGTGGTCACTGGTCTTCAGGTCCATGTGACTGCGGTAGTGAAGCTGCTTCACGCTGCTCCCCCTCCAGAGGATACGGTCGCACCAGGCAGGGACTCGACACTTCCCACTGTGGACGACAAAAACCAATTCATGACGTGTCAAACTTAATTCTTTTCATTGCAAGATCATCAAACAATGAAGTATGAAAGAAGAGGTCCTAATCTCCAAGAACTTTACCTTGAGTCCCATCGGTCTGATTTAGCATCATATTTGTAAGTTGGGATGAAATTAATCTCCCCTTCCATGAAGTCAGTGAAGGCTCGTTTAGTCTTTCTCTGGATGTTCAGCTGGAAGTGAAACAGAAGATGCTATTAAGTGTGAAAAAAAGGGAAGTCAGTCTATATTATGCTACCACTGAAAGAAATGCCATATCCACACACACAAAAAAAAGAAAAGAGTAAGCAACAAATGATAACCTAAAACCAGATAAATGCAGTGGAGTGCATAAGTGAAGGAAACCATCGATGAACACACGTATGTTTTTTTTATTCAAAAATATTATAAACATTATAAGAAAACAACATCATTGCAAGGTCTCACCTGATCATACTCCTGAAGCCTCCGTAGCTCTTTATCATCAATGAGTCTTTTTACCTCCCCAGCATCAGGGAAACATAGCCTGTAGTTGAGATCTCCAAGCCAAATCACCACACTTAGAGAAGAAATCATAACCATTGAACCATTTAAATATTGACCCAACATTAGCTTGCTAATCATAGGAAATCAGCTTCAAAAATGGCTACACTGGATAACTAGATGTCGGTGACACTCACTCATGTTTGACTATACTGAGAGGGGGGTATTCCAGTAGATGGAAACTCATGCGGGCGCATATGTCTTTGTAGTCCTGGTTCCGCCGCTCAAAGTCATCCACATGAGCAGCCAAGTGAGAGTTTACGAAGCAGAAGCTGGTATTATGGAACACAAAGCGCACAGCCACTCCTCCTTTATTCCCCTATAATAATGGAGTAATAAAAGTGGGTTAATCTTATCAGGTCACTGACACCGATCTACTGAAAGAAGGGATGTATCATTCGTTTTGTCGTCATTTCTTTCATTTGTGTAATCCATACCACTCTAAGATTACACAATAAGCAAATACAATAAAAGATACATATTATATGCCAAGCGATAGGCTAAAAGTACTTCCTGTTTTGACAAACCACTTCATATTGTTACAAATTCAAACATACCATTTTATTCATGAGGCCAGTTCCAACAGACTCAGAAGCCAGCTCTCGAATGTGATGTTTGTGCTCCTTGTTGACATACACCACCAACATCATTCCCACTAGGCGAATGATACGGATCTGAAGACAGGATACAGTGCCTCATTAAAGGTTAACACAAAATCAAAGCAAGCACCACATACTTTCTTCAGTTGACCACAGGATGCCACTAGACTGTTCTTTTAATTTTAAATGTTGAAAAAAAATCAGCTGTTGTTTGCTCACCCGTATGTATCTGGCTTTAGGATGGAGGCTTCTCTCTACTGCATCAACCCATAACTGTTCTTTGGATGAGTCCATATAGAAAAAGGCCTCTGTGCTCAGGTCCAGCTCCTGAAATCTGCCAAAAAACAAAATCAAAATACGAATGGACAATTAATAATGTACAACGATCTATTAAGGGTGAAATATTTAATGTCTGTCCCACTGGAATCACAAAGCTGCAACTATAATGACTATTCTCAAACAGGTTTCCCAAACATTGCTCCATTTGCCTGCTCCAAAGGACTTCCATGTTCTGCCACTCACCCCAGTGCGTAGACATCTGGAGGGTCTGGGTCAGAGCACAGCCAGGGCTTAAGACTGCTGTCAGGAGACTGACCATTCACATTCCATGTGCCAATGAAGAAACTGTAAAATAGTGACTCGATTAAATACCATAAATCAATCCAAACAAACACGTTTTCAGGCATGTTACATTTACCTGAAGTTCTTAATGTCCACGTATTCTTTCTCCTTCTTGCTGAGGCGATGCTTGAGCAGGCCTTCCCTTGACCCTGCGTGGCTGCTCATCATTGCTTGTCTCATGGTGTTGTTAGACGGGCTGTCAGACCAGGAACTGGAGCGGTCTACAGACTGAAATCTGTAATGACAAACAGCACCGTGTTCAACACGGCTGAAAATTCACAGGCTTCTGCATTTTAGACCAGTAGCACTCACTCATTTCTGACAGGTGTGGAGTTCTGTGCAGATGGTGGCCTTTCTTTGGTAGTTGGGCCTGTCGATGGTGTATAAGTGCCCTTCCGCGGGGGAAGAGGGGGCAGTGGTGGAGGAGGTGGCTCTCTTTGTGCAACTATACGATTTTGCTGGTTCTTCTTCTCTTCAAAGGCAAAATCTGTGGTCATCGAGAAGGCGGAGTCTATAAACATAGAGAGGAACAGACCAGCAGGATTGTAAGTGACAAAGCGTTCACTAGCAACTACTGACTTTGGTGTATCTGCCCATTTAACCTAATGTATTGTGTGCCATTTTTTATACCATACCTGTTTTTGAGGACTGTACTAAAGTGCTATTGTTGATGTTATTTGAGGTGGATTTGGAGTTTCCTCTTTGAGGTGGGACTGGAATGCAGTCTTTTACTGGAACAGGTACAACAGCCTCCATCTTTCTGGGCAGTGAACTCCTCTTCTCAGCTAAAGATGGACCATTTAACAGTGATGTTTAGTGTATTTACACATTGGTTAATGGTTTTCAAAATGGTCTTCAGCAGTGGAGAATATTTATTATTGTCATAATTTTAGTACAGGCAAATCTACTACTAATCTGGACATGATCTTTCTTTTTTTTAATCCGATTACAATTCTGATGTTTTTGAGTTATCTTACCATCAGTAATTAATAATTTTGAAGTATTACTGACAGTGTCTTGTTAAGGCGGAAAAACACTACACAATTTTTGTCCCAATTTGCAGCCTGGAGAATGCTTAGTTGACAAAAGTCAAAGCTAGTCTGCTGATTTTGGGCAGTCAGAGTTTCATGAACAAGAGTCAGAAAACAAATAATATGCAATTCTGTTCATAAATATTTAGTTAACCAGATGCCTAAAAACAAAATTATTTTATACCACTAACTTGACAAATTCTAGCAAAGGCAACGTTTCTGTTGTGTTTGGAGCAATTTTAAAGCCTGGAAGTGTGTGATGCCCAGGTTTTCTATGTAACCATTTACAAAGTCAGCAATTGTATGATGCCTAGTATTTTAATATCTGTTCATTTTGAAGTCGTGTAGTGTATTCCAACCTTACGTAGAGTTCGGAATCCTGTAAAAAGTCAATGGACGATGTCAAGAATTGAAGCCTCTAAGGTAAGAGTTTGAAAGACAAACTTAACCTGAGCTGAATTTCTATCAATGAGGTAACAAATCAGAGAAATCATGCAGCAAGTGGCCTAACCTTTGACTTGATTGTGGTTGTAACAATGTAAAACTAAACCAATGAAAAAAACAAAACTATAGTGTAATGTGTCAAACGTTCTGCCCAAAACTAAGGTCAAATTCTTCCAGGAAGCATTCATTACGACAAACCTGTAAATCTGGGTGTTGGTTACCCTGGTAAATAAATGATTAGAGTAAATAAATAATAAATGTGGCTTGATGTTTGTGGCTGCATCCTGTGCAGGGAAAATGAGGTATCACCTTGCTGTTTGGCCTTCGTCACATGCTGCAAGAAGGACTGAGTGTGAATGTCATCCTGCAGCTCCAGCAGAAGCTCTGGAGTTCGCTCGCCTTGAAGACGAAACCGTACCGTCGCTGTTGAAAAACATTTTGTCATATATTCACATCCAAACATCACAGCTATGCATTTTATTCTTTAGAAAAAGCACTTTGCTTAAGTTAATCATTATTTAATAAAGCAATATGCATTAAGAAAACTGCCCAAGTATACAAATCGCATAAAGAATTGTGCATATAAGCTCCTACCATTTCATATAAATTTATAGATATAAAATTAATTGGATAAGAGTAGCAATAAGTTGCTTAATTTGAATGCTGTTACAATAAGCTCCTTACAGATATGATTCAACTATAAAATATGTAACAATTATTTGAAAGACACTTGATTTGTATTCTATGCTGATGTAATTGTCCCAACTCACTGTATACAACTGAATAAGACACTTAGTAAAATGGCTATGAATCAAGAAATATAAAAATTTAAAACAAAAGGCTAATTAAAACTTACAGTTAATCGAGAGGTCAATAAGAAGCGCTTCTTCAGCCTCTAAAATAGGAAATTAAAGAAAGTCAGAGACATATTTTAAGAGGACTGTACCAGGAAATATAAAACATAACCTGCCCTCTATGGTGACAAATGATTTTCAAATATTTGATCAGGAGAGGGAGATTTCATCATTCAAAACAGTGCTTATTATCCAAGCCTCACTGATAGAGACCAAAGGTGAGTTTGTACAGGCAGAAAAATATTATAGTGAGGGCAAATGCATTTATACTGTTACAAAGTCTTTCTGAAAACTATATATATAGTCATTAGAAGCTTACCTCGAACTATGTGAAAATGGTTATTGATGGGGATGGACAGCTGGGGCACGGGGCTTAATACAATTGCTTCAGGGTTTGCCAGAATATCCAACCTAAGAACAAGAGATTCATTCGTGAAATGTCGTACAAGAATCCATAAGCTGTGGCACAAGACTTCCTTTATCAGTTCATATATTTAGTTTTCTGAAAGAAACGCTCAGTTTACAAATAAGAAAAAAAAAAAAAAAAAGTGATAACACCACACTTCTGTTCATTTTTATGTTTAGGATGCAGTACATTGTATAGTACACATTCATTCAAAAGTTTAGGGTCAGTACGATTTAATTTTTTAAAGAAATTAATACTTTTGTTAATTAAGGACATGCATAAGACATTATAATGTTACAAGATATCTATAATGTTACAAAAGTTTTCCATTTCAAATAAATGCTGTTCTTTTGAACTTTCCATTCATCAAAGAATTCTGGAAAAACTATATCAATGTTTCCACAAAAATATTAAGCAGCACAACTGTTTTAACATTAATAATAATAATAATAATAATAAGAATGAAAAGAAATGTTCCTTGAGCAACAAATCATATTAGCATATTAGAATGATTTCTGAAGGATAATGTGACACCGAAAACTGGAATAATGGCTGCAGAGCAGTCAGCTTTGCATCACAAGATTCGATTTTAAAATATATTACAACAGAAAATTGTATTTTGAATAGTAAGAATTAGGGCTGGGCGGTATATCGAGTTTGTATGATATATCCTTTAGAAGCGATACGGTATGAAGCAATACCGTTAATATCGATATACAGTAGTTTGATACGAGCGCATCTGAAAAAATATCTAGGGAGGACACGGACTAAACTGCTGCGGAGAAAGTGCATAATACAATGTGTACTAAACATGTGACAAGCTTATATGAAGGCTTTAAAAACTCGTAAGATATAGTAGCCTATAGTTTCAGTTTAAAGCGGCTCGCCATCAGATGCTCTGACAGAGATGCTACTCGCACTGTTTAATGTGTAGGAGATGTGCTGTTTTCCTTAATGCATAACTTACATTTCACAGGTATATTCTCCATCTGCAAATGTTAGAAAGCCATGGAAATATTTCCCTTTTGCTGTCAGAAGTGCATGAGCTTTTGCTTTGCGATTCTCCGCTAAACTTCACAGACTTCATTTAGTAGCTGGACAATGTGACATACGTAGAATTTTAAACCTTAAACCTACAAGTAAGTGTATTTGGATGATAGCACTAACTGTAAAGAGTAATGGGGTAAATCAAAATAGCCCTTTTACTCATTTAGTCTGTGCTTTTTTTATTTATTATTTTCATTCAGTAACTTTAACTTCTGCTTTAAAAGGATTATTTTTGTTTTTAGATTGCAATGTTACGGTGTTAGAATGTAATGTGATGTTTTTTGCACATAATATGCCTACATGCTTACATTCACTTATTTGTTTAATCCAAATACAAAATACAGAGATATATACCGTATATGAGATATTAATTTTTGCTCATATCACCCAGCCCTAGTTAGAATATTTCACAAGGTTGCCGTTTTTACTGTATTTGTGATCAAATAAATGCAGCCTTGGTGAGCACAAGACACTTCTTTCAAAAACACTGACAAATCTTACAGGCCTCAAACTTTTGAACGGTATTATATCTCTCATATTTCCACTATGGTCCAGCATAATCTTATCTCACCAAAAATGTAGCTTCAGAATGTAGAGGGTGAAGGGAAGCTTATGGAAATGCAGGAGGCTAAATGCATATTGGAGGGCTAATTGCAGACCATATTTCACTCTCTGACAATAACAGTGCCAACTCCAGGGCATCAGGTTCCTCTCAACGTGGTCATACCTCCATTTCGCTCTATGGGAAATTCAATTACAGTGGATTATTGGAAAAACCCTCAGATTTCACCGCCTGAGTGTGCCATGCAAACGCATGGAGGCAAGACTAGAACCCCTCTGTGCTGCCAGTGAGCCCCTCTCATTCAGTCTCAGAAGACGATAATTGCTGTAATGGAGGCTGTTGCCAGGAAACGCAGCACTCATGAACAAGAGAAATTTGGCCTAGACTTACTAAGCAATCTCACATTCAGTCAATACAAATAATAGCCCAGTGTAGCGATGATGGTTATAATCTGCTCATGCCAAATATATTTCCTTATTCTCTGAGGTTCGACTGTGGGACCTGCTGACACATTAACATTTCATTGACAACACAGCTCATAATTGTTATGTAGTTATGTACTCCCCATCCACCCCAAAGGTCTGTCAGGCTAAATGAAACTTAATTTCATTTAAGTCAGGCTCCTTACACTTTCAGTGATCTATACAAAGATCCTCTTGCAGTTCAGATTAAAGAGACAGTTCACCAAAAATTTTTAATTCTGTTTATTAACCCTCATGTCGTTGCAAACCCATAAGACTTTTGTTCATCTATAAAACACAAACCTGCGAGAAACCCAAAACGTGGGAGATTTCTGTCCCTCTACTGAAGGTCCATTCCACCATAACTTTGAAGCTTCAAAAAGTTCTTGAATAATAAAAGTAATCCTTATGAATTGAGTGGCAAAATTCAGGTCTTCTGAAGACACAATTGCTTTCTAAGGTTTCAACAGATATCATTTAGGGATTCATTGACATTTAAACACTGATCAAAGCACATACATAGAATTAATCAAATATGATAAAGGGGACATGCAAGAACCAATGAGGTTTGTACTTCCGTGTCACGCAAGCATGTATGAGCATGTATTGATCAATGTTTATATGTGAATAAATGCCTAAATTATTTTCATTTTTAGGGAAACTATTACTTTAAAGACTTAATTTGTTGCTCTAACTCAGAGGTTCCCAATCCTGGCCCTGGAGAAACCCAACATTGCTTGTTTTTTATTCTTATCTGACACACATTTGAGGTCTTGATGTTTTTACTAATGGGCTGATAAGTTGAATTAGGTGTGCAGAAACAATTGACATAAAATATTTCAATGCATACTTTTACATATAATACCTAATACGTCACAGTCAATGAATGCTTCCTCATGCAGGTCTGAAATATCAACTGTGTATATGGTTCTTATTGTTAGGAGATCCTTTTCATTTCACATTGATTCAACAAATAAGATTTGTGACCTCTTTTGCCCAGTCAGTTCTTGAGCTTTTGAGTAAAGCTGAATGTGTACAGTTTTAATGCAGTTAAAGAGTTTGTGTGCTCATGTGAGGCTTATTAGGCTCTAGGACACCGAGGTGGAATGCAGGATAATGGGCAGCATGCTGGCATCCACCACACACACACACACACAATAAATGCCACACTGTCTCACTGCACAGTCTTTCACAGAGTCTTCTCACATCTATAGCAACCAGCGGTTAGGGCAATATATAATTCACATTGCTTTCACATTTCTGGGTTCTCAGAAGCAGAAGTTGTCACAGTTGGGTAAACCAGTAGTGAAAGACAGACTACAACAAATATGATGTTTGCATTCTCAATTGCTTCAACAGCAAAATAAAAAAATCCATTGATAGTGTTTCCACGACTTCGCAAAAGAGGAAAAAATAGAAAGAGCTTGATTGAAAATGTCACATTTACAGCCATTTCCTCAGCCAGTGTATTAGAAACACCCTTGCATCTGTGTTATATTTTTTTTAATGCAAATATAACACAAAATATACTGTTATAAATGTATTCAAGATCTTTGAGAATTGCCTAAGTTTCAGGGCTGCACTCCACAGCTCCAAAAGTAGAAAAATATTTATTCATGTTTTAACATGTCTGATGAAAAGCTTTTGGAGTTTCAGGAGCTGTTGCATGCCAACTTTGCGCTGCCTGTTTGAAATTCTCTGCTAATCAAGAATAACATACATCAGCTTGAAAGAACAAGATATATCTATTAAGTATCTTATGTAAAGTAAAAACATCGGATGTAAAAACGAATAGCAGGCTGTTAAAAGCCAGCTGCATTCTCAAGATAGAGATGCTCATTAGATAGCTAGTAATTAGATGGCCTGTGTTGGTGGGTTTGGTTGCTAATCATGTCAAAAAGGCCAAAAACGACAACACAATCATCAATGTAATAACACAGACAGGCAGTAGCAATGAACCCCCTGACAGAATGAACGGTTCAGTCCAAAAGAGACTGAACAGCTGCTCTGATGCTCATGTTTCCCAAGCTTTAAAATTAACTTTTGCAACTAATCACGTTTTACACACTGCATTCAAAAACGAACAGAGAGTCTACTTACGTGAACTGTCCAGAACACTCTAACAGGGACAGGAGTCTTGGCTCTTTTTGTCCATTTCTGAGCACATGTCCTCTAACAGTCTGAAAAAAATCACTGTCAAGGATTCAATTGGATAGCTGGAGGCAGAGGAAAAGAGAAAAGGGTGGAAAGTGTGACGCCTCATGGCTCTCCTCCCTCCCTCACACAATCAAAAAAACTTGTTGGACTTTATATAAGTTCATTAGGTAAGTCATCAAACAATCCCCATCACACTTCAATATATGTAAAAATCATTAAAAGCGCTATTCACATAATAAACTGCCTCTGTAGCATCAATTATGTCATACCTTACAAACACATCATATCAAGTGACATGACAATGTCAAGCAATAATGTTCAAGTTATTCCTAAAAGAAATAAGAGGATGTTTAGATAAACAAAACGCTTTCCACGAGATACTCGCGTAACTTCTGTCTGACATCAGAGAGAAAACAGCAACCGAAATGACACCATTTGTATTCGGTGTAGCCTCTTTAACACACTGGCAAAACGAAAATACATGTTATTTTTACCATTACAGCTAGGCTAACAGCTAAATGACTTTAAAAGAGGCAGCTAAGTTACTGCTCCATACAAAATGAAAATAAACAGCCGAGCTCTCAAGTAAAGGATACGGCCAGGCAATGGCTTTCGGATATCCCGAGTGAAGACTCCATCACGAATGTTGTTAAATGTGTTGAATTAAAGCCGTCAGGCGGCTAGCTAACAGGCTAAACTCAGCGAGACTGTTTTCTCATGTCAGGGTCCACCCCTCACCGCGCGTGCCGTGCTGCTGGACTTTCTTCCGGGGTGAATGAGAGACGATTGATCGCTCGCTCGGGAAGAATTTAGCCTGTAAAAACTGGTTTTGAATAAACATGGGTGGAGAAAAAAAACAATCAATGTTCACCCGCTCCTGTGAAGCGACGCAGAAGTGACGCTAGAGTACGATTTAGCTCGCGAGCCGGTGCGGAGTCATTGAACTCCGGAGAAAACGACACCCATCGAATTTGAGATTAAACAGGGGTCACGGTTGATGACAGTTGTGTTGTCGTGTTAATAGGTCAATGCCATCTCGAGTGATGTTCGGGTTTACGTTGGTAAAATATGTAGCAAGACATTATCGGTCAAGTATGGGTTCCGAGGTCATCATCACCGCGCTGTCCCTGACGCAACAACATCACTGTGTGTTATGCACTGCTCAGAGACATCATAGATGCTTAACTTTTTTGCATTACTGTGTGTGAACAGTACGTGTTAAGGCACTCTTTAAATATTGACTTTGCAGAGGTTCCGTTAAACGCCCTGATATTAATCAGATAGAAAGTTGTTGCTAACTCTCAAATGTCAAAATGGATATTGTCCTTTTGGTTGCATTATGTTTGTGTGTGTATTGCATGTGTATTATTTCAGTAGCCTACCACCCTGAACAGATTGTTTAGATACTAAAAATTCAAACCAAATTCCACCCGGATGGTTTGATAAGCACACTATTATTTTATTTGTAATGTGCACTCCAAAGAAATCAGATCACAGACTTCCAACCCCAATCATTAAAAAAAACTGAAATATGAAAATGCATACATGAATACAGTTCAGAAAACATAAGGTAGGCTTGATACCAATGTCACAATTCACGACACACATTTAAGAAAATCTAATCTTGGGCTTCACTCACGTTAAATCATATAATTGTTTCTTTTAATAGGGAAACAGTCATATATGAAGAAAACATCCAAATTAAGCAGATGAGGTTTTGATTTTGTGCATGGCGTAAGGACTGGAGTTGATATGAGGTCAGATGTCTCCATTGGGCATCTCAGGTTTGTCCTCATCCTTCCTCTCCTCCATCACCACTGTCATTATCATCTCTGGGTTGAACACGTCTGGTGTGCGGTAAGGGCGTGCAAGGTGGTGAAAAGAAGACCGCAAGGAGGTTTCATCATCGAAATCATCTATTAGTCCTCCATGTGTCCTGTGGGAGAACTTGAGCTCATCTCCAAGCTCAGAGGCAAGGTCTTTCAGATCTCTAATCAGGGTGGATTTGAGACCGAATAAACACAGCAAGAAGAACAGACCAGCACAGATACCAGAGACAAAATATAAAGCCACTGTCTCCGGAAGACCTTGGAGAAATGGAAAAGAGAGGAATATAATCAACAACAGAAACAAGAGGATAAATCCAGTAGTAATTTAGTATACGAGATTGCTGACTGCTGATGTTAGCAAACTGAAAAAAAAAAAATATATATTCATTCATATACTCATTTGCTCTCTAGGGCACTTATATATAGTTTATATGCATGTATGTTATGCTGTATGTTATACATGTATGCTGCTTATAACATGATTCATGTGTAGCTATATTTTAAAATTAAACAAAAATTTGATCGTAAAAAAGAAAGATGAATAAGTAAAAATAAGTGAACATTCTGGGATCAGACCACACATCTGACATACTCTGGATTTGGGAAAAGATTTCCAGAGAGTTGGTGAAAATGTTTTGTGGTCTGGACACACCGGGACCAGTATACCACCCTCCTGTGAAGGGGGAAGATGGGATTGGATCCAGCAGTCAGCGAGACCATCAAAAATCGATGACTGGCAGTTCTGTTATATAGCGTCATGTGCAGTTGTGGTCAAAAGTTTACATACAGCTTTAAAAAAAAAAAATTCTGCAAAATGTTAACACACAAGATAACAAGGATAATAAAATGCATTTTTATTTTGTAAAAATAAATCTCTTAATGCCTTGTTGCCTTCTTTTTTGTAATAATTGTTTATGAGTCCCTCAGTTGAAAAGATGGTAAGTAAGATGAGAAGATGCTGGTAAGTGAAAGAACAAAGGGCAGCTTAACTGCTCAGAACATGGACTCATAAATTATCATAAAACAAAAATGCAGTCATGGATCATCCAGGCAACAACAGAGTATTAAGAATCAAGAGTACATAAACTTCTTCAGAAATATAGCTATTATTTTGTTCTGTGGACTATATGTACAGTTTACATCTGTAAAGTAAAAAAATAATTAAAACATGCCATTTTTATGTTCCCTTTTATTTTGTTAAAACTATTAAAGATTTTGCAGATTCTGCAAGGTGATTGTACATTTGACCACAACTGTATAACCTTCCTGTCATTTTTTCATATGCAGTACTCAAACATGGAATGAGTCACAGTTATTAGGTTGAAGACATCTTTTTAACACAAGCTAGCTTATTAAAATTAACATTATATTAGCAATGAAGAGAATTTGCACTATAAAATGATTTCTTACCATGTGTATAATCAGAGAGCAAGAAAGGATCTATGTTTGCACGTCCAACATCTAGTAGATACCGTGGTAATAAATGCACAACAACAGTGTAAATATTTTTTATCATTGTTTCAAAATTAATGAATAAGATAGTAGATTGTAGTTTCTCTAAACCTTCTAAAACTCACCGCAGGTGAAGGAGACTCGCAAATGCGTTTTGGTCCCAGGGAAACAGGGGTCTCCAAATCCCTGAGCATCAGCCAGTATAGAGCAGTTTGTCCTGCCATGACACTTCCTTGACACCCTCCTCAAGGCTGACGGAGACAAGCACTCTAGCAGGAAACAAGCAATTAAGCATAATCATTAAATAAATGACTATTTTTAAATATATGTGATGATCTGTTCTACTCTGTACAAAGGAAGAAATGATTTGAACACATAATTTGGTGCCTCTATTGTTGTATCAAAACCTTCCCACTAGATGGGAGGAGTGTGTTATTTCAGTCTCAGACCTATGTCTGGTTTTGTTTTAGCCTCTTGAGGGCACTCAAGGCTGTCATGCTCCAGGTGGCCAAAAGTGGCTGAATAGATGGCCAAAACCGTGCCATTCTTAGAGGCCAACTTCAGTCGCTCATTCTCACACACCGTTCTCGAACGATGATGCTCTGTGGAGAAGAAAAACTCATTAGCTATGTGAAAAACAAGATATTTTGTATCCGATTAAAACGACAGCCAGATTCAAGTATATATTTGATTATTCTGTTCCTATTGATCAGACTATTTCAGGTCACTTTCAATTCAGTCAGATGACTGAGGTGTTTACAAGCCTTTTTAATCCAAAGAGCCACTAATGTAGATGTCCTGTTTGGTTACAAAATATTGCTGACGCACAAATATAGGTGTCTCACCAGGCTTGCACTTGTAGGAGACAATGATGTATTTGCTGCTTTCAGGGCAGGGATCTTGACCAAACACAGGACTCACCACAGGAATCTGACACCCCCGTCGATCCTGGCACTCAGACATCACTTTCTAGACATAAAAACAAACACATTCTGACTGAAATTCATTCATTATTATGAGTTCTCTGGAATTAAAGAAGGAGTAAATCCAGATCAAAGATACCTGAATGGCTGTGGTTGATGTACAGTCTGTGTTTTCTTCTATGTTTGGGTTTGCGTGTGGGCATAGATATGGACTCGGAACACGGCGTCCATAAAATGCTGAGAGAACAGCCACAGATGTTCTGGTGGGGCACTTGATGGACAGCGACTCTCCATCACATGCATGGGCAGTGTGGTTCTTCAGGATCCTGTGGAGGTAATCTAAGAGGAAAATATATGCAGACATCACTTGCAGACAAAACATCAGTTGAACGTCACTACTGCCGAGATAAAGGCCTGTCACCGCTCAGCGTACAAACAAGGTATTGTGAATGCATTTAGAAAACAGCATTGTAGACCACAACTAATGTACACTGATTCTACAAGCCTGTTGTAGTGCAAATCCAGCAGAATGACAATGGGCTAACCAACTCCCTCACTTATCTAATCTTGCGAGGTGTGGCTGACATTAAAACTTTGTAATGCAGAAAGCTCGTCTCAGGTTTCTACCACAACTGCCGTTTCAATCTTTCAATTCAGTACTACAATAATAGAGATTTCCAACTTGTCTGGAACCCTGGAGGGGACAAGTGTAAAAATAAAATAAAACGAAAACAAAAGAAAAATAAAATTGTTAATTATTTTGTATCTTGGTGGGCCTATGCAATAACCTTTTTTTTTTTTTTAAATAAGACATTTCAGTGATCTTGAAGGAGAAAATGGTAAATAACAAAAATACAAATAATACAGATTTATTAATAATACATTTCAGTGATTTAGGATGGGAAAAATGGAAATTTGACAAAACAAACGTTAACCGCTTTAGTTGGCTCATGCAGTTATAAAAAAAACAAAAACAAAAAAAAAAAAAAACACATTTTTAATAATTGTGGCCCTGGACCACAAAACCAGTCATAAGGGTAAATTTGTCAAAATTGAGATTTATACATCACATGAAAGCTGAATAAGCTTTCAAGGTGCAAAAAATCTAAACATTGAGAAAATCACCTTTAAAGTTGTCCAAATGAAGTTCTTAGCAATGCATAATACTGATCAAAAATTAAGTTGATATTTACAGTAGGAAATTTACAAAATATATTCTGTCTTAATGATTTTTGGCATAAAAGAAAAATCTATAATTTTGACCCATACAATGTATTTTTGGCTATTGCTACAAATATACCCCAGCAACTTAAGACTTAATAATTTATCTAATTTGGGTGGATAAAATGGTAAATAAAATAAATATTAAAATAAAACTAAAATATTGGTAAGCGCATGTATTTATTTGTATTATTAATGCATTATGCTTTATTTTATTAATACTTTGTTTTGGGGATTACTCTAAAAAGATCTATAGACAATCACAAAATAACATTATCAATAGTTTAAAAACTAATTAAAGTAATAAAAAATTAACTATTATTAAAAAAAGGGAAGGAAAAATTTTTTTTAATTAAATCTTAAATTATGTTGTTATTGACATGTTTCCTTTACAAACTGCTATTAGGAATTGTTCATCTTTCAAATCCTCAACTAACTTTATCAGAAAATTGCTTTGAAAAAGAGAGGCAGAGGTCAAAGACAGCCATGTAGTCAGAGGAAATGACCCCAACAGGATTTGAAAGAGATCTTCCTGTTCTTGGAGAACATAAGTGGAAAACAAATGAGGGATACTTCAGAAAATATTAATTTTTTCTCTCTTATCCTCCACTTTTCCACGCAGCTCAGGTTTCTAGACTGTTACGTTCTAAACATGCATGGCTCGTTCCTTCACTGGAGCATATCCACAAGCATTCAGTGAGAAGGAACTGGATCAATGGCAACTGTATGCAAATGTTTGGCCTGTACCTCTCTCTCTCTCGGGTTAGGCCATTCTGCATCTGTAGAGCCCACTGTTATGCAGTGCCAGGCACAGACACACTCACAAATAAACACAATGAGCTATTCTTGCCTGATTATTACTTGAAGCCACTATGCAGGACAACTGTATTACGAAGCCAACATTTAACACGTAAATGCTGACTTTTATGGTACTATGACACAAACACCGCAGCTGGCTTCATATTTGATTATTTCTTTTGAAGCTCAAAATATAGTGTATTTTGCACTCCTTCAGCCTACATTTTACACTAAATGTTTGTCTTTGGTTCAGAATGGGTTAATGTAGATAACTGCCTTCCTTTCCTATGTGGACTGTCCTCAAACAATGGAGGAGGATGGGACAGTTCTGTGACCCTAACACCCGTCCCTTTTAAGCTGATACACTACAGATTGTTGACAAGGATCGTGTGAAAGACAAAATACAGAATGTTCTCTTTCCTTTCGGAGGCTCGCTCCAAGACAACATGCTGAATTTCCTCTACCACAGCCACAAAATCAGAGAAAAACAATTACCAGAGAAATCTGGAGCTGACGAGGTTTGCCGTGTGTTGACAGCTAGGGCGACGGAGAGGAAACACCAGGACCAACAAGAGCTCAATAGAAACATATTGCACAATGCACATTACGAAGCGCTGTGATTTTTAACTAGAAGAAGTTGTTTGGCTGTTTACTGCCCTCTGACTTCTGACCAGGAGAAAGCGGTCAATGGTGGCATTGTGCTGAGAGAACAAGAGCTCATTCAGCAGCATTGACACTGACACACATTTGTGTCATGCCACTAATTAGACAGTTTTCATGCTTGTTTTCCATTAATTTATCAAAAGGGCTTTTTGAGGTGACAGAGTTCACACGTCTGTTTTTAATAAGCAACCACCCTGATGATAATAAATTTAGTTTCCAGTCAATAGCACAGCACACATTAGTGTTCAGTAATACTGTAATAGTCTAAATCAGAAGTCTAGTCTTTTACATGTATAAAAGTATAAAAATATCTGTTACAATTTAAATTAACCAGAAAAAAAAACATTAAGACTTCATATACACTGCCATTCAAATGTTTAAGAATTTAAAGAAATTAATACTTTTATTCAACAAAGATGTGTTTGATAAAGTGACATGTATATAGAACAGATTTCTATTTTGAATTTGCAGTTCTTTTTAACGGTTTATTCAAAGAATCCTGAAAAAGTATCACAGGCTCAAAAAAAAAAAAAAAATAAAAAAAAAAAAAAAAAAAAGCAGGAAAGCTGTTTCCAACATTGATAATAAATCAGCATAAAGACACGCGTCAAATTATACTTGAATATAATAAATCTGTATAATAACAGAAAACTGTTGATTTGGTTTCATTTCATTACTGTTGTAATAATATTTCACATATATCTGTTCACTATTTTCGATCAAATAAATGCAGCCTTGATGAGTAAAAGATACTTCTTTAAAAACAAAAAAATCTTGCTGATCCCAAACTTTTGAACGGCATTGTATATCTCTCATACACATCTCAAATGTTTTAATTAGTGCTGACGATCGCATCCAAAATAAAAGATTTCTTTACATAATATGTGTGTGCACTCTGTATGTTTATTACACATATACATGTATATACATGCACGTATATACTTAAGAAAAAATTTATGTTAAATATATTTATATATGATAAAAATTATGTAAATATAAATATATACATGTAAATATTTTCAAAATATATGCTGTATGTGTGTGTATTTATATATACACATAATAAATATACACTTGCATATGTAAACAAAATCCTTTATTTTGGATGCGATTAATCACGATTAATCGTTTGACAGCACTAGTTTTAATATATCTTAAAGTGTATTTAATAATATACAGTTATATTATTCATAATACAAAATATGTTACTAATATTTAGTCTTTTCGAAATATATAATGTTTGACTTCAATTTCTTGTTTTAAGCATATCACATAAAATTATATACTTAAAACAAGACAAAAAGAAAAAAAAAAAAACATTTGCTAGTGGGGTAAGAAAAAAATCATATTTATCATTTATTTTTACTGTATTTCTGATAAAATATAATTTCTTTGATCAAAAAATACAGTAAAACTATAATATCGCCTTAGTGAGAATAAGATCGCTTTCAAAAACATTACAAAATCTTACTAAACTTTTGAAGGGTAATGTACACGTAATGTAGGCTTTCCTGTAGCTCAAATAGTAGAGCATGGCGCTAGCAACGCCAAGGTCATGGGTTCGATTCCCAGAGAAAGCAAGAGCTGATAAAATGTAAAAACTGTAACTTGTATGCAATGTAAGTTGCTTTGGATAAAAGCTTCTGCTAAATGCATAAACGTAAATGTACATATAATACTTATTTTCAGAGAATATT
This sequence comes from Barbus barbus, assembly GCF_936440315.1. Classification (NCBI taxonomy): domain Eukaryota; kingdom Metazoa; phylum Chordata; class Actinopteri; order Cypriniformes; family Cyprinidae; genus Barbus; species Barbus barbus. The sequence continues at coordinate 21,218,632 of NC_136761.1, read as the reverse complement.
ATTTTCTTGTGAATCTTGTTTGAAATTATTTTGGTAATTTTTGTCATGCATTAAATCGGATTTCTCTCCAAGAAAAACTCAAAACAAGAAATGATCTTTGCTGAGCTTGAGTATTTAGTTTCCTTTCCTTGTGCTGATGTACAGGGACAGCAGTGGGCTCTCATGATCAACATTAGTGGTCCTGTTTCGGGAGATAAAGCAAGGATTTTCCAACTGTGTGTTCCCAGCTGCTGGATGTCCTGTAGATAGCCTATCATCTAAGGATAAGTACTTCCTCTATCAGCCTTGAGAAAAGAGGTCAGTGATTAGTGAGTGCATCACATTTCTGTATCCCAGAAACACCAGAAAAAGCAACTGTCTCCATAGCAACTAAACGCATATAGATGGAAATATGAGTCTTGTGTCAGTCTGCTATAAGGACAGTATATGTTATCTGAACATGTGCTGCCTATTCAGCAGAAGACAGAAAACGTGTAGGACTGTGTCTTAGCTTTCTCAGCAATCTGTCAATACAAACACCCTCCCCGTGTCAAAGAAAGTTCCACCCCCATACATGAGATTGGTCTAGTGCCTGATAGGAATGTTTGTGAATTAAAAGCTGTACAATAAGGTGCTGACCTTTTACATGTTTGCTTGGTGATTGCGACAGTAACATCAGATTAGAGGCTTAGTCTTGCATCCTTACAGCTCATCATCTCCCTAGCGATTTCTTGTTTGGTGGTATATTCTTTACCGTGCTGCAGTATAACGGAAATGAGAAGCTAGCATGGACTAAACAGCTCACAGCTCAGATCTGTTACTCATAGTATCCTGTTGGCTCCAGCAGGAGGAAGTACACTGGGTAAACTGGCACGGCTCATTTCCTGGGCTGGCCGAAGTGGAACTCACTTAATTTCCAGGATTTGTTAGGACTTTCCATATCAGGCTCTTGTTTTGTATATCAGTACAGTATTATCACAGCCTCTTTATACTTAAAGGGATAAATCACCCCAAAATTAAAGAAATTATATCATTTACTCATCCTTAAGGCATTGAAAACGTTTCTTCTGTGGAACAGAAAAAAGGATTTTCAGCCAAATGTCAGACCAAATATTTTTTCTAGGGACCATGGCCTGACAAGCTTCATCAATATTGTAGTTAGTTGTACACTATATTGTTTATTCATCTTATGTTATCTTAACATGGAAGTAAGCTTTTTATTCGGATTCATTAGTAACTAATGCTGATTCGCACTACAAGCCAATGCGTTTACAATTACAATACATAAAATAATATGATAAGAAATACAAGTTAGCAATGTAAAGCAGCATAACAAGCTGTTTTGTACAGCTAAAAATAACTGGAAGTGGATGATATCAGAAGCCTCACATTCAAGTTACAAATGGTTGCATCCGCTCTTACAACAAAAATAAGGTGGCTATATTACAAAAAAATTAATTTTAAAATTCTAGCTTGACAAATGTGGTCACTATATGGAAAAAACCCCCAGAATGGACAGTCTACTAAATAAGTCATATAGGTTTCAAACACACGAGCATGATTAAACAATGAATTTTAATTTTTGGGTGACTGTCCCTTTAAAATGGTCCACTTTTAAAAGTCTTTGTGAAGAAAGAACAAAACATCTCCTTGCTTTCTTGAGGTCTTATTTTCATAAAATAGTTAGGCGTCTGCTTTTTACGGTAATATTGTTTCAAACTGTTTCAAATTGTTTCTGAATTCCCCAAAATGATGCAATACATACCCTTAATATAACATCTGTGTGCTGAATGAGGAAACGAAACTCTTTCCCATTAGTGTTTATTTAAGAGGTTGAAAAATCTGTAACATTTTTAAAGAATGTCTGTCACTATAAGTTAGATGAATTTTTAGTCAGTTGATATAAGAGATGAATTTTATGCTGTAAATTATTCTGAGAGTGTTTCTATGTTAAGATGCACAGTTATGAGGGGAAGGCATGAGATGACAGAATGGTTTCCTCTGACTCAAACCGCGTCTGTGACTCAAGAGGACTGCACAGGGAATGAGGGGAACTACCTTTTGGTCTAAAAAGAACCAATCCCTTGAGAGTGATCACATACCCACTCCCTCATTTGTCCATTAACACACAACAGTGTGTATCCTAGCAACAGACTTCTGTTGTTTAATATAAACTACACTGTAAATAAAGTTGACAAAACTTAAGTTTAAGGCAACCGACTTCAGCAGATTTCTAAGTTCTCAACTTATTTTTCTAGGAGATTTTTGAGTTGTATAAACTGAATACAACAAGTTTGCTATAAACTTTTTAAGTTGTCTCAACTTTTGATATTTTACAGTGTATAGACTAACTGTACCATACACCCTACTGCCACTGTGTGTGTGTGTGTGATATATATATATATATATATATATATATAGTATTATTAATCATTATTCCAACTGAGGACGTCCTCGAATGTTCCCCAAGGGATGTAGTTTACATTTTAAATTGCAACACTTGTCACACGTTCTCCTGTGTCTCAACTGATTTCAAAAGTGAAATCAGGTTGTTTTTGAAAGTTTTACCAGGGGTTACTGGAAGTTAGAAAAATTCCAGAGAAGATAAGAATAGTATGAGTCAGAATTGAACAACTGATCTGAACCGAATCTTTCAAACACAGAAAAGAAAGTGGCATTGCTATCTGAAAGCAATTATACGTTTTCTTTAAAGTGGATCAACTGATTTATAGTAAAACAGCCCCTACATTACACCGCTGAAAGAAACACATTGTGATTGAACACATGGGAGGGAGGAATGTTAGAAAGAGGTCAGTTCCAGCAGAAACACGTCTGTTAAGTGTTAATAGTCTACACAAATGGAATGTGACCCCTGTTTCACGTCTGATATAACACTGATGTTTCTCCCGAGTGTAAATGCATGTTGGATAAAATGAAAAGCTATTTTTGAGCTCTGTCACATTCTGGCAGCAGCATTATATAGTTGGGGTTACGCCCATCCTCTCTAGCCTCCCTCCCTCCTGACTTTTAAAGTCTGTAGCCGGAGGGAGACAGAAAACAGCAAGAGTCTGACTAACTTTCACACATTACAACTGCTTGCCAATCTTTCAGGGATCTTCAACTCTCTGGTAATTTGTGGAATACTTTTGACGGAGGTCTGGACTAACTTTTTCCTGCTGAAGAAAATGGCACTCAGACAAGACTCAGATAAAGAACCACGAATTGAGCTCTTCATAAAGGTCAGTTGTTTAACTTTTAGTCGGTCAGATACTGTTATTGCAAATTAAAATAATATTCAAATTATATTAAATATAAATATTATATAATGTAAAATGATATTATATAAATGTAAAATAATATCTAATATTTTTAAAAATCTATTTTGAAAATAAAAACGTATTTATTAATAATAAGAATTTTAAATCTGAATATTGAGGTGGGGACGTGTCAACTGAGCACGTGTCAACTGTGATTATGTCTGTTATTATGTAATCCTCATTGTTGGAATAATAAATGTTAAACTCACTGAATTATAGGCTACTAACTTATTGAATTGTTGTAGTTAATAAAATTGTTTATGTACATCTCGCCACTTATTGTTCACTTATGAGATCAGTGTAATTTATTTCTGACTGACCAGGGAAAAAAGTAATTCACACTCTTATAGACTAAATAAAAATTATTGCTTGTGACTTCTTGAGCCAGTTTGCAAAATTGGATTAATGGTGGATTTAGACTCTATCAGTGCTTTCCTTTAGGGAAGGTTTTCATTTTGGCACCATAAATCAGGATGACATGGGCGTCACAATCAACTCATTTAACATGTACTACTGGACGATGACATCATTGAATTCAATAATGAGATGCCTTTAACTGAAAATTGCTTGTTTAATCTGGTAATTTTACATTGACACTATTTTCCTATTCTGATATTAGAAAGTTGCATTGACAGTCTGTATTGTTAAAAGCGCTATATAAATAAAGGTGACTTGACTACTGAAAACTGGGTAGTATGGTTGATATATAACCGTTCTCCCTTACGCTGCTCTTTATCTGACATACAGACAGGACTGAGGCCATCTTATCAACAAACACACACACACACACACACACAGAGAAAGACTGACAGCTCTTGGCTCCCTGTCGTCACACCCATAAACATGCTTATATTTCCTATACTGTAGATCCCATTACCATGCTTTACCAGTTTAGATACATTTCATGAACTAAATGAGTAGGATATGGATAAGTGGTGACCTTTAGATCCCAAAGATCATCAAAGCTTTGAAGATGGTCACCAAGTTATTTATAATTCACTTGTTTATGTTCTTATTTGAAAAGATGTGCATCATGTGCGATAGAAGCATTGTGCAGATCTGTTATCTCCCTCTTTTAGACAATTCCTGCTTTTCCTCTATTTGGATCAAGCTATTGAATGGTCCAGCCACACCCACACAATACATGGGATATTTAGGTCCTATTCTTTTTGAAGGGAGGGACACATTTAGTTAAAAATAAAAGATATCCATCAATAATAACAGCCTACTGGGGGTCTCAGAGACCCCAATTGTGGTAAAATATCTTAAGAACATACACCGACTACATTTATGTACATTTAAGAAAATGGTTTGTTTAAAAAAGCAGTAGTCTGAAACATTATGTAAGCACAAATGCTAAAAAAAAAAATTCTGTATTGATTTTTCACAGGTTTTTTACAAGTATTTTGAATTATGAATTGCATGGTGTTGTGTTTTAGGGTTAAAGGAAATTACCTTAAACTTAATGTCCGAATAATGTCCCAGCTGGAAACCAGTACCTGCCAACAACTTTGTTTTTCTTCAGATTGTTTAACATACTGTCACACTTCACCAAGGAGCAAGGAACGAGGGCGCGAGGCGTATTTCCAAACACAATCTTTAATAGGCCACACACATTGGAGACACAGGAACCAACAAACACTAACAGAAGGGCTGGGGCTTTTAAACATAGGGTAATCAGGGAAGACGACGAGACACACCTGGAGCAAATTAACACAATCAGACTGGGGAGAAACTGGGTCACAGGGAACACATGAGGAGCAAAAAAAACACAACAAAACAGTCCAGGATCCTGACACGTACCTTGATTTCTGTCATGTAAATTCATGTAAGACATTCTTACACGTTATCGAAGAGTACACGTGCGTGGCTAAAACCTGCAACTAAAGAAATGGAAAGTTGTGGAGAAACCAAAGTATTGTTTAAAAGTTTAAGGAAATTAATACTTTTATTTAGACAGGATGTATTGATTAAAGACATTTATAATGTTAAATGCTGTTATTTTAAACTTTCTATTCATCAAAGAATCACAGTTTCTACAAAAATATTAAGCAGTACAATTGTTTTCAGCATTGATATTAATAAACCTTTGTGAAGGATCATGTGAGACTCACCCTCACCCTTATGTCTTTCCAGAATATGAAAAACAATGAAACAGCACTGAACCCCACTGACTTTAGGTTTATTGACCGTGATACATTCTTCTTGTGCACTAACATGTTTTTTATGTCCCACAAAAGAAAGAAAGTCTTAAATAAAAAGGGTTTGAAATCACATGAGGGTTAGTAAATGACAACAGACTTAATTTTTTGGGTGATCTAAATCAGAAAATCATATTTAAAGGGAAAATAAATGTTATGCTATTTTTATACATATGAGTCTCTTGGATTCCAAACATAAAAAAACAGTAAGTCAATCTAAAGAGAACATGAGGGTTAAGGAAATCTACAGTGTATGCTTCTCTGTCTACATGTATGGGACTTAGTGTCTAGTCTGTGCATATGTGACTGTGGATTTCTCTTTTTTTTCGTCTCAAGGCCGGTCATGATGGAGAGAATGTGGGGAACTGTCCCTTCTGTCAGAGACTCTTCATGGTTCTTTGGCTGAAAGGAGTAAAGTTCACAGTAACCACTGTTGACATGAGGAAGTGAGTGTCAAATTAAGCATTCATATCTCTGAAACATGATGATAATGGAATGGAATTCAGTAGACAAATAGAGAAATCTGAGGAACTGTGGGCCAGCACCGGACTGAATTTGATAACACTGGGGGTGGGGGCGGTCAGTGTACTACAAACATGATCAAGGCAGTGAGAACTTTACAATTGCACTGTTCCCACCTAAATCTTCTAAAGCAAATGCAGCTTTCACCCATTTAGCAGCGGGACACTCCCATATCCGTGTGCTTTGAGTGATTAAACTGAGTTTAAACTGTTTAATATTGTTTTAAAGCAGCATTAATCACTTTAGGTCTCATTCAAAAGCTCTCTGTATACAATAAATGACTTCATATTGACCATGTCCGCACCCTGTGGTTTACACTCCCTCTGCTTTGCTCCACCGTGTGTTGTTTAGGAAGCCAGAAGAGCTAAAAGACTTAGCTCCAGGTACCAACCCTCCTTTCCTCCTGTACAATGGCACACTGAAGACTGACTTCATTAAGATCGAAGAGTTCCTGGAGACCACCCTCGCCCCTCCCCGGTACTGTGCATGTCTGTTAGCTCATGTAATGCCATATCAAACATATTATCTTCACTTTGACAAAACGTTTCCTAAACATATTATTCTAGTGTTATTCTGTCATAAATCAAATGGCTGCAGTTATTTAAGTAATATCTGATGTATTGACATAGCTGTAATAAATCATCCACGTCAAAGACTTTCCACCCAGTACTTCAGAATAGTTCTTGCGAACTTATTTTATCTTTATGGTTCCAAAGATACTAGAATTTCAGCACTGAAAGAAAAGCATGCATGAAATTGTTCTTTGGAACTTTCTATTAATCAAAGAAACAATATTACTGTTTTACTGTAGTTATGATCAAATAGCTGTATTTTTACTGTATTTTTGACCAAATAAACACAATATTGATGAGCATAAGAGACTTCTGTCAAAAACATTAAAAGTCTCAAAAATTTTGAATAGTGTGCCTACGACAAAATATTTGTAAAAATAAAACCCTATGGCATATTTAACATTAAATTATGTAATTATGTACGTATTATAGACAAGTTTAAGCACTTTTTGAATGTCAGCATTATTGTGTGAATATTGTTGGATGTCTATCTTTTGGTTGTGTGAAGACTGGCTATAAATATTTCTCTCTTTCTGATCCTATCAGCTATCCTCATCTCAGCCCCCGCTACAAAGAGTCTTTTGATGTTGGTGCTGACATTTTTGCTAAGTTCTCAGCATTCATCAAGAATAGCCCAAACAATGCTTGTAAGTTTCATTCACAACCAAGACATACATCAAATGAAAAAAAAAAGGTTTTCCTTATACTTGTTTACACAGCCATAACAACTCATTCATGATGCTGTTTGCTAGTTCAAAAGGTGTAACGTTAGCGAAAAAAGTTTATTGTTTACTTTCAGTAGCAAATAGTGATAGTATGAATCACATTTTTATAAGTCACCAGCTTATTGGTCAACCCGAAGAATAGAATACCATTGCAAAATCTCCATAGTGTGATATTGCTTTTATATAGTAGTTCATTACATAAGAGGTCAAATATCCAGTAACATACAGTTTAGACACAATACTGAGAAGACAGTTCCAAACACATCCACAGCTGTAGCATCCCTATAACATTACTGAAGTGCTTCTGTTCCTGCTGCATGATTCAGTATTTTGAGCAAATCAGTTCAGTGAATAATTCAATGACTCGTTCAGAATAACAGTCTAGAAGAGTCAGCTTTTTGAAGCGAATCGGTACAATGAATGAATGATTGAATTACTCATAAAGAATGTAATTTGTAACGATTTGACCAGTAAAAGAGTAACTGAAGTATATTGTCCATTTATGATATGAAGACAAAAACTGAGTAGGCTAGTATTCCTGTGCATATAGACATTGTGGCTTCACAATTAGGTTATAATGTTTTCTCTTTATTTTTTCATTCCTCAGTCCACGAAAAAGCCCTATTGAGGGAGTTTAAGCGCCTGAATGACTATCTGAATTCTCCGCTTCAGGACGAGCTAGATCAAAACATCATCGTATCCAACAGAAAGTTCTTTGATGGAAACCGCTTGACACTGGCAGACTGCAACTTGTTACCAAAGCTGCACGTCATCAAGGTAATACGCCTCTGTGGTTTATACATTCACAGGCCTGTGCGATTTAATAAAGCTACTTCATTTTAAATACATATTTATAAATGTGTTCATTCTGTTTTTTGGTTTTGTAGGTTGCTGCCAAAAAGTACTGTAATTTTGAGATTCCTGCTCAGTTCACTGGAGTGTGGCGTTACCTGCAGAATGCGTATGAGAGACAAGAGTTCAGCCAGACCTGTCCAGCTGACATTGAAATTGAGAAAGCCTATCTGAGTGTGGTCAAGAGGAACTGAACTTCAGATTAATGAAGCAAGATTGTGATAAAATGTTTAAATAGTGTAAATACAAGTTCTTAAGTTTAAAGCCATCTACATATCTATAACAGTGAAGCCAAAAAACACACACCACACACAGTTTGCTAATGTACTTTCATTGTGCCTGTGATCTCAAAGCCTGTTAGATACACTAGAATACTTCTGAGTGACTGCTACTGTCAAAGAGGCTAGTATTAGAGGTTATAGGATCCTTTGCAAATGATCTTGAGCACAACAGTCAGAGTTGTGCTTTTAACTGCATTTCCTTTTTGTGCATATTTGTGTGTATATATGTATTTTACATTCATTAGGGTGCATTCGGTTATATGTAATGTATACCTAAAAAGGCTATGTGTTTTTAATCATCTGTAAGAATGAGCTGAAAACACTGTAGAGATAAAAGTTTAGTCAAATCACGCGCAGAACTGGAGTCAGTGAGTCATGCGGTAATGGTTGTTTTGTATTAAGGGTTATTGTGATGGATGTATGAGTCACACAGACGCCATTATTAGATTGTTTAAGAAAGAGATTAAACTGCTTTCAGAATTTACTTAAAAATTAATATCATACGCATCACACGTTTGTCTTTCCAGAGCTTTGATGAAAGAAATCTTACAACTCATCTGTTTTACCCAGACTATATTTTTATTTTACAGTTGAAGTTCTAGGTCAGTTTTCATTCATGATAAAAATACATTCATATTCCTGTTAAATTACTGTATATAAAACAATATTCACAATGTCACAAACAGCAGCTGGGTGGACTTTTTATGGGGGAAAACAAAAGCATACATTTTAGGTTTGTACATAAGGTGTGTTAGGCTGGTCCTCTGTCCATCTCAGCAGATTAATTCCTAGTTTGTAACACAATATTTCCAAAAACAGGCTGTAAAAGGAAGGACAAAAAATTGATTTAGTAATGCGATATAAGAAATGTTGTCTTTGACATTTTTTATCTGCGTTACATAATTGTATGTACTTGTCTACAATAAAAAAATAAAACATTAATTAAAACAGAATTTATTTTTTTAATTTTGCACTACATATATGAAAACTTCTGCTTAGATACTTTAATTGCTCACCTCTCTTATTGTTTTTGGGTAAGTTTTGCTCAGATCGTAGATAGCCTTGAGAACGCAGGTTATCAGCTGCTGCGAGTTTCAAGACGACTGCTTTTAGATCATCCACCTAAAGACAGAACATACTCATTCATTATCATTTTTAATTATGGGAAAGAAAGAAAGAACTGTACATTTATAACAAAGACTAGGCTTATACCATGTTATTTGTTTTGTCTTGTTGCAAAGTCTCCTTTGCACCTTGAAGGAATGTAAAAAAAAAAAAACATGATTAGGCTACAGAAAGTTTTGAAAATGATATCCATTCTAATAACATGACAAATGTTATGTAATAATAAGTACCCAAGAGTCTCACCTCTCTGAAGCAGGACAGGGAGCACAGTTTTAATGTCCCTTTGCTCCGTTAAGTCGTTATTTTGTCTGTCCTCCACCTCTGCCACCAGTTTCTGAATCAGTTCTGCAAAGATTAAAAAATACATTTATAAACTACAAAACTCATTACATTTGAAAACTACTCTGAACAAACGTTGGTGGTGAAACAATTTTCAGAGAAATTGCTAGTCAATTTCACAATCACCAAAAAAAAAAAAACAATAGAATTGAACTAGAAATACTGAAACACTATTTTCTTGTAAAAGAAAAAACATTCTAATAATCTTTGTTTTATTTACAACTTTGAACATGTTTTAGTGTTATTCACCAAAAACTCTGTTTCCAAGTTAAATGTTTATGTTTGCAGAAAAATTGAGTTATCATGCAGTGATCAAACTCATGGGTCTTTCGCAAATCCTTCCCTTACTGCATTCGCCACTTTCTCATTAACATTTACATTGAAAGCAGAAGGGATGTTGAGCAATAAGCCCATTGTCTATTACACATGGGTTTCACCATACATTTAGCCTGATGTTCAGCCTTAACAAAAACCATGAGCTTGCCAACTTATCAAGAGCACACTGCTAATCTTACCTTCCTGTTGTGGCAGTGCTGTGTCTGAATAAAGAGGCAGTGCATGAGTTCCCCACGCAGAGCAGACCACAGCCAGAATGTAGAGCAGTGCCAGTGACAACATGTTGAGAGGTTGGCAGGTGACTCCAGTCTCCAGTACTCTCACCCCAGCCAGGATCTTCAGTTTTATATCTTCAGAGGCCATCTATCCTGAAGGGATCAATATTGTTCGTGTCACCCCATCCCAGTCTTAATGGTTTGATGTGATGGTTCCCTCGTCATAGACACAATTAAGGCTGTGCTGTCAATTCAGACAGAGCCTATCTCTGCTTGCACAGAGACCCCTAACAAATGTTTACTCTTCACTTTCCATCAGTGACTGCTTTGCCTCAGATTCTTTATGTCTGACATTTTATGTTGCATGACGTATTTAAAAAAAAAATGTTGAATTATTTTTTATCTAAATTTGGTCTGATGTTTTATTCAGTCCCAATTGGTGCATTTTTATTAAGTGGACCACGCTAAGTGCATTACAAGCATCTGATTTTGTTTATTTTTTGGACAATTCTGTTCTCAGTGATGTTCAAAGTTAGATACTGTCACACATGCAAAGCAATCCATGAATACTCAAGAAGCCCTCTTACGCACCAGATGACGTGTGTCCTGGAACAGTGCTATTGGTTTCTCTCTTGCTGTATTTATCAAAGTGAAAGGTATGTAATGTGACACAAAGATTTGGTGCCAAATGAACAAACAGTGTAGCACGGTGATGGATTATGTGTCTCTGTTTTTCCTGAAATTGCAGGTGGAAGTATAGGACTTACATCTCTCATCTTCCACCGTCTTTGATGAAACATTGTGTTCAAAAACAGAAAGAAACAAAACAACAAGAACAGAGTAAAGAACATCATTTATTTCAGGTGTACTTTGGAGAAAAGCAAACATATATTTTGATGACGTTTCCTCAAACTATTAAGCTAACTGAAATTCTTCTATACTAAATTTAACCTTTATATATCAGTGAATGGTTGGTGTGATCATTGGTTTTGTTAATAAATGTCAATAAATTTACAGTATTGTTCAAAAGTTTATGATTCTTAATGTTTTTTTTTCTTATGCTCAACAAGGCAGCATTTATTTGATCAAAAATAGAGTAAAAACTGTAAAATTGTGAATAGTATTTAAAAGAAATGTATTCTATTTGAATATATTTTAAAATGTCATTTATTCCTGTGATGCAAAGCATCAATATTTCAGTCTTTAGTGTCACATGTTCCTTCAGAAATCATTCTAATATGCTGATGGTGCTCAAGAAATATTTCATATTATCAATTTGAAAACAGTTGTGCTGATTAAAGTTCTGTGGAAACTTTTTTTCTAGAATTCTTTGATGAATAGGAAGTTCAAAATTCAAAAAAAAAATTTTTTTTATTTAAGTTTAAGGACCAGGTCAACACACATTGCTAGACTGAAGAGCACAAATTGAAGATATAAGCTGTTATAGAAAATGTTAATCCATTGTAAATGTAAAAATGACAAAAAATGTTTCTCAATTGATGCTTAAATGATTCTTAAAAAGAACACAAAATTTAATTTTATTTGTGCCACTTCCTTAAGTTCAAGGGGAAGAATGCAAATGAGTCATTACAGTGATGTTTTGGGGTATTGCACAGACCTTGTTTTATTGCACTCAACAACATACAAATATCTTTAAGAATATAGACAGAACTGTAACAAACGGTGAGATATTGAGCTGCTTGATTGTGACTTCTAAAATGAAAACAATCAGGGAAGATGTTGAACTGGAACATAAGATGTTTACTCAGGCTGTAACTTGCCGTTTACAATTGATGTCTCACATTCATTTAATTAACACATACTTTTTATTGTGAGTGGTAAAATGAAAATCTTCTGGACAAATTAAATAATTTACAATTTGCTCATTAGTACTAAGAGAACTACAAACCACAAGCAACACAATTTTTGTGTGCGGGACTTAAGCAATACATGTCTTTAAAAAAATTAAATATACAACAGAACTAAAACATAAGCACATAATCAATCAGGGTAAGATGTCAAAAATAACTTTAAAGATAACTTTACAACAATTAAAACACTGCTGTACCAAATACTTTGATTGTGAATTTAAATGATGTTAACTATAATTCATTATCTGTCCTGTAGACAGTATGCAATATATGATCATTGGAAAAAATATATATATTATAACTATATTGATATTCCAAACATCTTCATTTGGTGCTTTTAACATGATAAAGGCCTGTGTATAAAGCAGTTATTTTTATGTATAATGGTTACACATTGTTAAAGATTTAATTGATTGTTACTTTCTCATGTTCATATTCATAGTGTTGCAGCAGGGCACAAAAGTCGTTTCATTACAACATATCAAAATGTGCAGCAGACACCTCTAAGTGGGACTTTATATAAAACTATGTATGTTTGGTATGTAAACACTTACCAAAGACAGGGGAGGTTTTTGGTTGATCAGTAATACTACAAGAAATGCTTTCCAAAATACCAGAATATTTTCTTTTTCAAGGAACAACACAAAAATGAACAAACTGCTCTTAAATATACTGAAACAGGAAACGAACCCTAAAGCACAAATTTTTACAGACCTAAAGTCAAAAAATAAATAAGGCAAAGTAATGCAATAAATTGAGTGATATCTGTTACAAGAGTTAATAGAACTCTTTTTAGTAGTAACACTTTTGCAATGTCATATTTTTCTTCATATCATGCTTGATTGTGACTATAAGATTTTAGAATAGAAATATGCAAAAGGCGAGGCTAGAGGAAGTGTCCTGTGTGCTGTAAACATTTAATACCGCTTGTATAAATTCATCACACCTTGTAATTGAAACTGATTTTTGTTCTCTTAAAGAAGCTCTGTATGCTAAGTAGAAATGTTTCAGAGGTACAGTATGAAGTAGAGTCTCCTTGAGTTTGGCAGCACTGTCTAGCAAGTAATTGGCTTAAAGCCGTGTGTAGAACCGACCGGAGCAGAGTCACAATTCAAAATGTAATGTTCACTACTCTGGCCTCAAACCATGGCTGAAATAACCGCTACTAATAAGGCAGTGACTGGGGGTAAAATATGGTTATCTAGGTCTAGATCTACCCTACAGCTAAGCAAAACATGGAAAGTGGGATCTAGAGTTTCTCAAAGCAGATGGAGCAGAGCAGGAAGATGGCATACAGGAAAATAAGCCAGAGGCCTAACCTCCGGTCCAGCCTCCAGTGGTTCAGGTGCACGCTCAGTACCTGTGCATACAATGACAGACAGAAAACAGGCCATGAGTCAAAGATTACAAAATATGTACAAGCATAAATATAAGATCAAGATCGAGTTCTCAAATTATAACCTTACAGTGAGAAAAACAGAAGCAAGGAGAAGAATCACTGAGTACACCAGCCCCTTACTGTTAATGAAGACCTGGAGGAAGACCAAGAGAGAATGCTAGTAAGAATCAAATGAATGTTTTGGTGCCACTTGAATTTAGTACACAGAACCAGATTCAATGCCTTTAACTAAAATTAAAATAAGAAAAAAAATAATAATAATAAATATATATATATATATATATATATATATATATATATATATGCTGATAAAAATTGAAGCACTAAAATTAACTGCAAATAGATAAAAAACTATAAATTAAAATAAATGAAACCCAAACTTAATATTTAAAGAAACTAATAAAGCTGATATTTTTTTTACAAATTAAACTGAAATTAAACAAAATATTAATAAAATGACTGTAAGTATATAAATATGACAAAAAATTCCATAAGTGACACCAAAATAACACTTTACATAAAACACAACAAATGGTGCATTGATAAGGCCAATAAAAAAAAAACAGATAAAAAATAAAAGGAAAGAAATGGTCAATTAAAGTAAGGGATCAAACAGAATTTATCTCATGATTTTTATAAGTGGTGTAAATATAATATTTATTTGCTTAATTAAACTTTAATTTGCTTTAATTTACTATTTTTCATTAATAATAAAACTGAAATAATAAAAAACTTAAACAAAGATTAGAAAATTAGACATAAACAGGTTGAAGTTGAATCACAAACGTTAGAAAACTAAAATAAAAATAAATTAAACCTAAACTTAATATTTAAAAACACTAATAAAATGAAATAATTGGAATCAGTGATAACTGACCAATCCCTAGTTCAAATAAATACAAACTCACCGTTGACCCATAATCAACCACTAGAGTGCGCAAAGCCCATGGGAAGCCAAGACCCAGCAGAATGTCAAAGATGTTGCTGCCAATCGAGTTGGACACCGCCATGTCTCCCATACCTGCATCACCAGACACATTCATCCATCTGACCAATCAACTCAACTTTACAAACACAATGATCTTTTAAATCTATATGTGTTCAGGAAAAGATAGAGTAGGGCGATCTTAGCACCTTGACGGGCAACTATGAGACTAGCCATGCAGTCTGGGACACTGGTGCCTGCTGCTAGAAACGTAATACCCATGACAACATCTGGAATGTCCAGTGTAAAACTGATAATGGTGACCTGCAACAAAGATAATGTGTGTTAACAGCCCATCATATCATATACTGAGACATTTCCACATGACAATGAAGCATTGATCTCACCATCCACACCATGAGGTAGGAGAACACGGCAATCCAGAGTGTTGAGGCCACGAAGGTGACCATGAACCAGCGCTCCCAGCGAGGCAAAACACAGTTGGGGACAGTATAGTACAGAAGGCAGCCTAAAGGCCATGAAAACACCCACCTGATTTGCTCCCAGCGCCCCTCTGTGGGTAAAAGTACTTCATTAAATCATTACCACACTTCATACTAGGCTCCACCTACAGGACAAAAACAGTATTACATATACATAAAAAGATACAAAAGCTTCACTAGGGCGGTACCCTTTCAAAAAGCTACTAATAATGCACTATTTATGTACTAATATGTACACTAAAGGAAATGTACATTTGCGTATTGCCACAGGGACAGCTTCTGTACCTTTTTTCTGTGAGTATACATGCAAAATATCCCCAACAGAACAAAGACTGATGAATAATACTTGAATTCAGTATTCATGATCTCTCTTTATTTGGCTGTTGTTATTCAAATGTTTTCCTTTTGTGCTCTTCAAATTGCAATTTTCACCCTTAATGTCATCTTCAGTGAGATGTTCAATTGTTCATCAGTGATGAAGTTCATTTGATTGCAAGCCACATCAGCCCCGAGAGGTTTGAGAGCTCTCATCACTTTTCTATAATCATAACACTAGTGCATGAATCTAAAATGCATGCCCCCATTATCTAGAAATGGCTCTCAGACTAATGGATTATGGTCCTTAAGGGGCCAAAAATGAGAGCCATTCTTCTAATCAGGATGTGGAAAAAAATTGGCGACAAATGAACCACAATAAACTCAATGTGTTGTCCTGTTATTCTGAATAATGGTTTAATATCATGTTTTGGAACCATTTCTAAACATATCCACTAAGGGTGGGAGATTTTATGCCCCTTATAATACAATTTGTTTTTGAATCAGAGAGTCCTAATCAAATTCTAAATTGATTCTGGATGAATCTAATTTTTCAGCAGCAGTACAGAGTGGCGGCAAGATTCCACATGTACACACACACGGTTTTGTACATAACGATTATTGCAGTGAAAATACTGTTTCAGTTGTTTAGAAATTTTACATAAAATTCTTAAGAAATTGTGCATTAAATTGTATATGTATGTGTAATATTTGTTCAGTGTATATATATATATGTATGTAAAAATATTAATTTATTAAAAATATTTATGACTTTTTTTTTTTTTTTTATGATTGATCCAAAATTGTTTAATATTCACCCACCTGGCACAGTAAGAGGTCTGAAGGGTTGTTCTTTATCTGCCTCTTCCTCCTCCTCTTCCTCATCATCTTTAGGCTGTGTGTCCTCTATGTCTGCTACTTGTTCTAAATCCCCTCCTTGGCCCCTCTGCCTAGGTTCCTCCAGGGGTTGTGTTTCACTCTCAAGGGCCCCTCCATTCTCCAGACCCCAAGGAACCCCCTCCATGCCTGGACAATCTTGGCCAGGAGTGTCCCCTGCTCCGCTGCCACTGCTGTCTCCAGGGCTCCTGTTTCTAATCAGTCTCTGCCTCTGTTGAAGACAGACAGAAGATGTGAGAGATGTGCAGTCAGACAATGCAGAGCTGGAGAAGTTGAGACCCAGTGTGAACCCCTTCACACTGAGAAATGAATGAGATTCAGTTAGATGAGAAATGGAAAGGACAGAGTTTCAGAATCAAGCTTGCTGAACACATCGCAAGACCAAGGTAAAGCACAGTCCATTAGAGTGTTGTAGAGATGACATGCAGGAGCTGCAAGAGTCAAGCCAACAAGCAAGTCATGTGAACGACTGTTGATGGAATAAAGCATTTGCTTAAACAAACAACAGAATGGTTACATAAGGTTAAAGGGGTCTCAGCAAAAAGGAAATCAGGAGTAGTGTCTGAGGATGTCTACACCTAGGAAGAAACTATTGCTGACATTTGAGGAGTAAACTTTCAGTTATACAGGACAGCAGATATACAATGACAGCAGATGATCTAAGGATTGGATCAGTCACAAATCCTACCTGTTGCAGAAGTTACAGCTGAAGGGTCGTATTAAAGGACCCATAGAAAAGAGAAACCATAAATGAAATCTGTTTAATAATTCTCAAAGAATGCAATGACATTAAAGGACCTCAAACTGACTGTCCTCTCACATTTTTCTCTTGAGAACAAAAATTATAAGTCATATGTGATCGATTCTCATTTCTGTCTATTTTTATGTTTCCTTATTCTGGAAGCACTGATCGTCTTTCTTAAATCATAATTTAAACAAGAAATAAGTTATTTGAGATTAAAAACTGTGTAAGGTAAGAATTAATGAGAATGTCTATTGAATTAAGTTTTCCTATCTCAAAGCCAATAATTTCTCATTTTAAGCATAAACCTCAAGAGGCTTTTTTCTCAAACCTTTTGATTTATGCTTAAAACAAGAAAAACTATTTGTTAATGGAGAAAGTACAAATTCAAGATATAACCTACTGTTATAAATTTGGGGTCAGCTTTTTTTTTTTTATTAAAGAAATACTTATACTCAGCAAGGATTAATAAAAGGTTGGATTAACAAAAACTGTAAAATTAAAGTAAATTATCGTAACTGACACAAGGAAAAATCTGCCAAATAAGCTTTTTCCTGTAAAAACTAAGAAAACTTTCTGTAAAATTATTGTTTTTGCATTTTATTTCAATTAAGAAATTTTACTGTAAGATATTTTTACTGTTTTTTGTTTGGCAGCTGTAGCTGCCAGTCATTTGACCATTATTTTATGATTTTTTTACTACAGTGCATTTATAACGTTACAAAATATTTCTATTTAAAATAAATGCTGTTCTTTTTAAATGAACTGAGTAGCACAACTGTTTTCAGCATTGATAATAATAGAAATGTAAAAAGATAACTCTTGAAATGAAGAATAATAAGAAAGAAGAAATGATTTCTGAAGGATCATGTGACACAGGACTAGAGAAAATATGCTGCTGAAAATTCAGCTTTGCCATTACAGGAATAAATTACACTAAAATATATGAAAACAGTTATTTTAAAATGTCAATTTATTTAATAATATTACTGTTTTTACTGTGAGCAAATAAATGCAGCTTTGGTGAACATAAGAGACTACTTTCAAAAACATTTTAAAAAATCTTATCAACCCCAAACAACAGTAGTGAACGGTAGTGTATTCTCTTGCTCTAGTCTTAAAATCTTATACATTTTATTTCTAAATTTAATTTAATTTTGTTTTAAGGACACTGAAATATTTTTACTGAAAAACAAGATAATAATCAATCAAAGTTGATACACTAATAAAGAATGTATGGGAACTCTAATAGCTTCCTGTAGTCCATACTGTACATCAAACTAGCCTGATAATTTATATTCTTGGTTGAGAAACAGAGGTGGTGCTGTCCCATCCAGACGTGCACAAAGCGAGCAAGCATCCAGCCAGTACCTCAGTGATGAGCATGCGTCCGGCCATGCTGAGGCGAGTGCGGGGGGAGAAGTGGGGCGTGATCATGACACGGAGGCTTGCCTCTGAGAAAGAGAACTGATGAGGGTGTAGACTCATCAACTCATCCACCATCACCACCGGGGAGTCCTGGCCACCCGCATTCTGACCTGAGAAAAAGAGAGACGTGATACTTTATAATGCACAAGCGCTCAGTATGATCCACACAGCTCCACCCTCCACCCACACACACCTTTCTTCAAGAGGATCATGGAGGTGTCACAGTGTGGGCTTGCCTCTCCTACTGACACATCTCTGCGCAGACTGCTCACCAAACACGGCTGACCTGGAATACCAAACCTCTGCTCCACCCAGCCCCAAATCTGACTGTTAAACCTTGAAAGAAACAGACACAAACTCATATTATATCATGAGAAAATTACAGGCAAGTATGTTAAAAAATAAAGAAATAAATGATTATCTACATACATATATATAATATACATATTAAAATAAATTACACTTTGTCTGTTATTGTGAATAATAAATAAACATGTTAGATACTCACTTCATGATAAGGATGTAAACTCCATACATTGATATGAGCATTATAGTCTCCCACCTGCAACAGGGATTTTATATGATTATGCTATAAGCTCAATTCACTTAAATGTCAATGAGCATAATTACACTCCCTTTATGATTTCAGCAAACTTACCAAATTACTTTTTCATCATATATGATCTGAAATGCACAAAAACAAACACAAAAATGAATAAAGTGTGATTATAAATTCAATATTCAGACACAGTCATACACTTGCTTACCAGAATCAAGGCCAACACTGAGAGGATGTAGTAGATAGAGTCACGGAAGAGCGGCCACCAGGTCAGAGTGATGGTCTGTGAAGCAGGATCGGTGGAAAGTCACGAGAATCTGTAACGTTTCATATTTAATGTAATAAATATGCATATTTTACCTGTCCAGCAAATATTCCACAAACTCCGATGATGACCAGGATGTTGAAAACAGCTGATCCCACAATGGTTCCCACCCCCAGGTCCCCCTTGGTGATGAACACACCTGATATGAAGACACAATTATTTGTTGATGACTTATTTACAGCGACAACTTATTGAAAAACATTGCTAGAGGCCTGACCAATCAAAGATGTGAAAAGCTCAGGGGCGGAGCTGCCTGCTGCCATGAAAGTGGCACCTGCAACATCCTCACTGAGGTGCAGATTCTGAAAATACAAACTCAAGCTCAGCATATACTCTAATATTTCACAGTAAGGAACAGTAGGAACAAAAAACACTCACCTCACTGATTTTTTCCAGACAGGGGACAAAGTAGACATCGCAGACAATAGCAAGGGCGTAGAACATGTAAATTGCCTGTGGTCACAAGAGCACACAGTGCAGCAGAGAATCATTATTTAACCTTTACAAACACCAATTTGACAAGATATCATTAAAAGTGCTATCAAAGACTGTACTGAATGAAGTCTTTCATTTTTAGTTATATCATTATTTAGAATTTTGCTATGCATCCTTACAAGTAAACAAATCTAATCAAATTACAATAATTCTACAGTGAAACTAGAAATCAAGTAAAACTAAAAACTTCTACTAAAACCCCTAAAAATAAGAAGGTACACTACCGTTCAAAAGTTTTTAAAGTATTTTTTAACTCTTTTAAAAGTCTATGATGCTCACCAAGGCTGGATTTATTGGATAAAAAAGTGATAATGGTAATATTGTCATAAAAACATACCATTATACCATGAATTATAACTATTTCCTATTTTAATACATTTAGCAAAAACTGAATATTGAGCAGCCATTACTCCAGTCTTCAGTGTCACATGATCCTTTAGAAATCATTCTAATATGCTGGTTTGGTGCTCAAGAAACACTTCATATTAATATTAATGTTGAAAATAGCTGCATATTTATTTATTTATTTATTGCAACTCATATTACATGTACATATACTGTACCAAGTAAAGGATTTTTTTAAAAACAGAAATCTTCTTTACAGTAATGTCTGACCGATTTAATGCTTCCTTGCTGAATAAAAAAATGGATGTCTTTCAAATAAAAAAAAAAAACATTCACCCTAAATTTATTAAATTTAAAAAAACTTATTCACCCTAAAATTTGCACTTTGCATTATTTAGTCAGTCCCTGCATCATACATTTCTGTAGATATTTCTCACTGTACTGTGGTATACTTACACAAAACACATGCAGTAGAATTGCCCCATGCCTCCTCTGTCCCTTAGTGAAGATGTCCGCTGGAAATTCATGGATAGCTGGAAAAGTGAACATTTTTGTGAACAGAGAACACCAGACATTAAGAGCAATCAATAAAGCAAGGCTAACACTTTGCGCATTTTTCAAATACTATGAGACAAACTTGACAGCTCTGGTGGTAATAACATTTAGCACATTAATGCCTACATTAAAGGTCACATAAGATAAAGGTTTCACATCTGACAGCGCAGATGCTATTAAACCTTATTCTGTTTTACAAAGCATTTTTTATGGCCCTAAAAATTGTGACTGACATGGTAAGATCTAACCACATATTCAGATGCATATTGTGGAAGGGGAAAAACAAATATACAAACAAACAATCAAAAAAGGCAAAGCAAACTAATCTATGAGAACACTGATCTATCTAGTGTTGTGCTTTCTTACTTCACTGATGTAGTCCTTATCAAGGCAATGTGCTCCATTTAACTTAAGGTTGTTAAGAAGCTTTTGTCTATGGTAACTAAGTGGGAATTGAACTGACCAGCCTTTTAGCTAATCTGTAATAGTGCAGAGAGGCCAGGAAGAGTGGGCCTAGTTAAATCAGAGGACTGGTTATACTTTAACCCACAGCTTCTTGAGATGCAATCAGCGTAAAGACGGTTCTTGCTTTGACTGCATGCCTTAAAGAGGCCAGCTGTCTAATAAACAGCAATGAAACAAAGAGAAGAGGGAGGAAATGACACACTTTTAAATGCACAGATTAATAACAATCACAGCTTTTCTGTTTTTAAAGTCCTCTCATATATAATTTACATATAATTTGCTTATTTTTAAATGCTACTTCACTAGATACTGTCAAATGCAATGGAAAATTTGTCTTGATTAAGCAATACTATTACATCTGTAATCTTGATGCATAGCTGGAATCAATAGCGGCTCAGTTACGTTTATGATTAAATTTACCACGGACTTCCTTATTGAATTTTATAAATCAAAAGGATTTTTAAATAATTAAAGGGGTGTAATGACAAAGAGATTTTAGAGCATTACATTTTATTACATTTGTCCTCCAAAATCAATCTGCTCAGCCTACACTACCGCTGACATCTTAGTTAGCTGTTTTTAAATATTTATTTTCCAAAAAGCATTGCAAACAACTTTCACTAAATAATATATAAGCATGGATAATAATATATACAGATGAATTATTAAATGTCAATTTAAAAAAAGGGAGTGCAAGCAAATAACCATTGGCAATATTTCCTCTGCATTAAAGTATGACAAATGTTTTACATTATTAAACTTAATCATATGCGGTCTGAAAAATTATTGCAATGGAATTAACATCACGGACTATAATATCATGTATAAAAGTCAGAAAGGTGTGACCCACACAAGGATTGTAGGACATCAGAACTGTCACAACTTTGATATCACTAAAACCTGTGAAATCTCTCATTTCTAAAGAGGAGAAAGTGAGTGAGAAGGAGAGTGGATAAGAAAAAAAGAGAATGAAAAAGAGAAACAGCTCTGGGGATGAGTGATTTGTGGAGTTGATTGAAGGAAAAAAGGGCATATGACGTATCTCTCTAAAGTGGCACACTTTGAATGCTTAAAACAGCCTATCCTCTGTTCTGAAATTAGGGATTCCGTTGCTTAGTAACACAAGCCTCAAAGGGGGTTGACTATGAAGGGGGCACCTGTCTGCATCATTTCACAGAATGAGGAGGCAGGGGGGAAAGATAGTGAGATATGGAGAGATGTGATACAGAGAGACAGGCGAATAATAAGAGAGAGAGAGAGAGAGAGAGAGGGTTTCACTCACCAGCTCTGGGTGTACTGGATGTCTGGTTCTCCTCTACGATCTGCTGGGTTAGTTTCCGCCGGGCCCAAGTCAGGGCCGAATCCTCTTTGGAATGGGCTATAAAACACATGACACATAGATTTTGATCTTTAGTGGTCCAGGTTTTTTTTTTTTTAGTGAAAGGAATTACATTGGCACAAATGCTACTGCTCACAACAGTTATATATATATATATATATATATATATATATATATATATATATATATATATATATATATATAAAGAAAAAACGACATTTTATATATAAGCATAGTTCAATACAGCGTCCAAATGTCTGGTAAAAATGCTTTTGCATTCTTTTCTAATTTAATGGAATTTTTTGTGTTTTAGACCCACTCAGAATGCTTCCTTCCCTCCTCTCAAGTTCCCATGGAAACCTGATCCAAAAGCAGTGATTAATGAGTGGTGTGGAACTGGATTTGAGCCCAGAGAGGGTGTGGTTTACCCAAGAAACAAATGGCAAAGATGGTTCTCATTTGCATATGCAAACTAATCAGTTCCAAATATAACTGCAATAGGCTAACTGCCTGCATATTAGAATATGTAGACAGAATATAAACATGTAGACAATGGCACAGTAGTGATGGATAAAATTCAAGAGCGTGTGATTGACACAACAGGAAACTATATATTTGAAAATTACTTAAATTGTAATAATTCATTTTATTTTCAATGCTTGGTTGCCTGTTAATTTTTTTGTGATCATCACCAAGTACAGAGCGGTCAATTGTCGATCACCATAGGTGTATCTACATCTATTTCATCTACGGTTTTTGACGTATAGATCCACATCTAAACTTGCATTGTTCTTGACATGGTGATGTTATGGTCTATTATTAAAGTGTACTAAAGCTCCAGTTGCTAAAAATTCACCCTCGTTTCATTCAGCTGCAGATTCCAATGGCATTTTTTAGGAGCTGCTTAACATTCAGACACAGCCTCCCAGAGGAACTCATTACTCACACAGACAAAGCTGGAAAAGTTAAAGGCACTGTGAAAACAACAAATTCTAAGCAACAGAGAATGATGATTTAGAAGCAGGTCACATTGTACATGTTTGTACATATTTTTTCCTCATCTCTGTCAGCATCCGTTTGTGCTTTTTGACAGGGTGTCGAAATGTCATCTCTGGTACAACTCATTCGGTAGTTGATATGTCCTGAGGTGTGACATGCTACACAAGGTGCTTCACGATGCCATAGAAGAACCATTTTGTCTAAATTGTTCTATGAAGAACCTTTAACATCTGAAGAACCTTTCTGTTTCACAAAAGGTTCTTTGTGGTGAAAGAAGGTTCTTCAGATTATAAAAAGGCAAGAAAGAGATGGTTCTTTAAAGAACCTTTGACTGAATGGTTCTTTGTGGAACCAAAAATGTTTCTTCTATGGCATCGCTTGAAGAACCTTTTGAAGCACCTTTATTTTAAAGAGTGTATTCTCAGTTATAAACAATTTTTATTCAAACCTTTATTACATATCAGCTTTTTTTTTAGCTCATGTTAATTGTGAGATCAAATTTTTGTGACCACAAGTGGAGGCAAAAAGGTGATTAAAATGGTACAAAAATAAAAGGGAGAGGTGACAAGTTGAAGCCATGGATATGTTATGCATCAAGTAACAGTCCTTACCATAAACATCATTAACAGATGGAAAGAGAACGTTTCTAGTTTGTATAACATTCCCATAACATTAGTTTACACTCTAAAAAAAATGGTGCTATATAGCACTAAAAGTGGTTCTTGGCTCGTAATCATAGGGAAACCACATTTAATGCTATATAGCACCATATCTTTAAAGGTCAACCTTTGTCAAATGGTGCTATGTAGAACCATAAGAGGTGCCATATTGCATTGTATTTCTTCAACAAAAATGGTGCTAAACAGCACCAACCGTGGTTCTTTAGCTCGTAAAGAACCTTTAAAGGGGCTCAACAGGTTCTTTGTATGGCAGTGGTGCTATAGAGCACCTTAATCACCCCAAAGAACCGCTGAAGAACCACTGAAGCACCAAGATTTGGTGCTATACAGCACCAAAAGTGGTTCCCCCATGATTACGAGCCAAACTTTTAGTGCTATATAGCACCATTTATTTTTAGAGTGTATGGTTGCCAGAACATTATTCTAACATTAATCTAACGCTCCCCTAACAATATTATAATGTTCCCAGAAGGTTATAAGTATTTGGTTCCCAAAAATATAACCAAATGGGAACCAAAAACTAACGTTAGGGGAACGTTCTGTGTTTGCTGGGCAGTCATACAAAAATTAATCATAATTTATAATCAATCATTCTTTCTTCTTTACCCAATAGAAAATAATCATATTTTGAAGAATTTTGGGGTTCAAACAAAATTGTATGCTAATGACTTTCATGAAAAATAATAAATAAGAAGAAGAAGAAGAAAAATAACGTGGACACATTCTTAAAAATATTTTTTTTTGTTCCAGGTTTAGAATGAAAAGAGGATGAGTAAATGATGACAGAATTTTAATTTTTGGTTGGATTATCCCTTGAATTCATATATAAACATGTTCCTATATGATTTTATATTCATTTAGGTGTCATAAAAAGCCATTTGAAGTTTCTAAGTGCTCCAGGTAAGAACCTTAATTACAACTAAATGTGGTATCTCTAAATAAAAAATGCAATGTTATTAAATGGACTCATCAGAACAGATCTTCTCTGATGTCTGAAGAACATCTAAACCCCTGCTGATTTAACCCTTCAACCTCTGGAGATGGGTAATAGCCTAGACACAGGTGTGATGTCCAGGTAATAATGTAGAGGTTCCAGGGAGGTCAATGTGAAATATGTCAGGCTGAAGCAGCTGTCACAGTCATGCCCTTTAGAGACAGCCAATTATATGCTTGCCATGGTCTGCCACCCCTGCAGTTCACTTAGTCCTTGCTGCTCCTCCTCCACTACTGCTTTTGGGGATTCAGTGTGTGATGCTTTAAAATCAAGGACACCAAGAAATTGAGTAATCATGCTCTACGTAATTAGTATTATGTTGTTTGTAAGTGCACAAACACTTCCGTTACTTTTAGGGGAATAAACATTTTTAGTACATTTCTGACAATGAGCAATCTGTTTGCAAACGAATTGTATTTTTGGCGCCCCAAGCACCGAACAAACATTTAGGATTTTTTTTTTAAACAATTTTTTTATTATTTTTTACTTATGTAAATATGCAATAAAGTGACAAATATTCCAGTGGCCTACTTATATATGACACAGGACCACAAAACCAGTCAAAAGGGTAATTTTTTTTTTAAATTGAGATATTTACATAATCTGAAAGATGAGTACATAAGCTTTCCATTGATGTATGCATAGGACAAGATTTGGCTGAGATGCAACTATTTGAATATCTGGAATCTGAGGGTGCAAAAAAATCGGAATATTGAGAAAATCGCCTTTAAAGTTGTCCAAATGAAGTTCTTAGCAATGTATATTACAAATCAAAAATTTGCTTTTGCTATATTTACGGTCATTTATTCTTAATGGAACATGATCTTTACTTAATATCCTAATCATTTTTGACATAAAAGAAAAATCGATCATTTTGAGCCATGCAATGTATTGTTGGCTATTGCTGCAAATATACCCGAGCTATATTACTGGTTTTGTGGTCCAGGCCAGGGTCACGAAGTATCGCTCACTGTTTTCTAAATGTGTGTTGTTTAAAAGGTTTTGAAAAAGAAAAGAAAAAAAAGAAAATGCCTATTTTTGATAGACACACCATGCACACTATTATTGCTGCTCACAGCCATATTGCATAAACACCTTAATATAATAGAAACTCGTCAATTAATCATGAATGCTCCACATCTCCACGACAATGAAAAACACTCAAAAGGATGATAGGCTATTCATATAGGAATATAGCCTATATAATGCACCGCGGTAAGACGGGAAATACGCATAAACATTTAACAAAATATACATCAGTATTAGCAGCGGAAAGACTTGTTAATGAATAAACGCACCTGTTACATGAAGAAATTGAGCGAAGCAGGAGACGGCGATGAGCCCGACAGCACATATGAAGAGCCGATAGAAGAGCCGCTGCCGTCTGGATGCCAACACCGCCTTCATCCCTCCACCACACCTCTCAAAACATGTCCATCCAAGAGAGAAGCCCTCTTCTTTCATTCACACCGCCTATATTGGCCTTTCTTTTCAACATACGGCGGACTAGCTTGCTTAAATTCAGCCATACGTCTGTCGCCTCAGCATCCTATCGCTTCAATAAAGACACACTATCGATATTTACCCCTTCCGGATTTTTAGTAATATCAGGATACAACGAAAATATCTTCCACTGTCACTGAGCGCGAAATGATTCAAATGTTTTCACATTTTGTCTCAGCTTATAAGCATTCTAATCACATCCACCCCATCTCCATCTATGTCCCTCTTTCTCGCGCTCTCTCCTTCCCTCCACAAGGCGCTGTGCTCCGTCACTGAGGGTGCTTCCCAGACTCACAACTGCGCCCTCATGCAGGGTTCACAATAATAACACCACCCTTATCCAGCTAGGGTTAATCGGCCCAGAGGAGTGGTTCAAGACTAGATACATCGACCTCAAAAGTATTTAGGATACTTTCCACGAATACGATACATAATGGGGCCAGCAACTCTTAAATTGATTTATTTATTTTTTTTACCTCATGAGTGGGAACAGTAGTAGTAACTCTAATGTAGCATCTAAGTGCATCTAAGTGATGCAACGTCTGCATTTCATTCAATTAACACTAAACAAAATTAAATAGACATATGACTCTCATTCTGATGGCACCCATTCACTGCAGAGGATCCATTGGTGAGCAAGTGATGCTAAATTTCTCCAAATCTGTTCTGGTGAAAAAGCAGACTCCTCTATATTGAATGGCCTGAACTACAGTAAAAAATTAAAAACACTGCATTAGATAACAAAAAATAAAACCAAATGGCATTTATTTTAAAGAAAAATAACATAAGCATATGATTCAAAATAACAAATACAAACATAAGACTAAAGATAACCAATATTCAGTTCCATACAATAAATTTTTTTTGTGTTTTATAACTGAGGACAAAAGAAAATGACAGAAAATTCACTCAGAAAAAAATACTCCCCCTTGCAAAAAAGTGTTTGCTTCACAAAAGCAAATATTACACAATAGAACATATAGAGAATAGAAGAAAAAATGCATAATAAAATATTTACTTTACATACACCAAATTAACACCAATTAAAAACTTAAAGACTGCTGATGAGCAAAAACAATTGTAAAGTGAAATCAGAAATCTGGTTCTTCAGATAAAAAATAGCTGGTAAGAGCTGCTAATTGTTTGGTTTGAGCACAGCATGCAACCGCTGCTTCAGGCTCAACAACAAGCCATTCTGCATCAGCTGAGCCAATGTATTAAATTTGCAATGAGAAAATATCTATCAGTGCACACCCTACTTCATGGGCTCTAGCGAGCCAGTCACCTTGAAGTTTATGCCGTCTCCAGGCAGTGGGGAAGGTATCAAAGGACAGAGCCAGCTGATGTACCAGTACTTGCCCAAGCATTCCCTGATGTTGGCCAGCACTCCTAGGTTGTACGGCTGCCGTGTGGAGTACCACTCACGTGTGGTCTGTCCTCTCAACATCAGAGCCACATGAAAGAAGAGGAATGCAGCAACCAATAGGAATCCCACTACACAAGTGTCAGCAATGAATGCAAAGGCAAACGCTCGTGCCGTCACCTGTCCTGTTATTGGAGAAAAACAGATGTTAATTGTTATTTGTTTTACAATTTAAAAGGGGGTCATATAATACATTTAAATAGAATTTATTTTTTTCCCAAAATCACAATTCCACAACCTTTATGGCTCTTAGAGTTTAAAATGTTTTGTAGCAGCTGCACATTCAAAAATGTGGGGACAGTAAGATCTCCTACAATTTTCTATTTAAATGTAATTTGTTCCTGTGATCGCTAAGCTACGTTTTTAGTAGCCATAACTCCAGTCTTCAGTGTCACATGATCCTTCAGAAATCATTCTATTATGCTAATTTGCAGCTTTAAAAGATTTATTATTATTATTATTGTTGAAAACAGTTGTGTTGTTTCAAATTTTTGTGTAAACCATGATACTTAGGATTCTATGATAAAAAAGATTTATTTAAAATAGAAATGTTTTGCTACATTATAAATGTCTTTACTGTTTTGATCAATTTAATGCATCCTTGCTGAATATAAATATTACATTATTTCTAAATAAATTGACATTTTCCCTTTTCCAAAGTCTATAAATTAATTCTTGCATTTAAAATATCCTCATTTATGTTATTTAAATTTATTAATGAAGCAGATGTGTTTATGCAAGCGACTTCTAAATGAGCAATATCAAAAACACTGGCCAAGATAATATTACCATGTTGGAATATTAAACTCAGCACAATTCGACAACATTACTCTGTTCAATACACTACAGATAGTATTTAGGTTTGCAAGGAATCACAACACAGAGTATGAAATAATTAACAAATGAAAAGCACTAGCCCTTGAAACTCTCTCACACTGGCCCCAGACCATCCTTATTGTTGAGCCTTTTGAAAGTTCTGAGTAAGAAAGTCTACAGTATTATTTCCATAGCACACTCAACTCTCATTTCAAAAGATGGGAGGAAAAATTCACTTCTCATGACATTACTCATTTCTCAGAGCAAACTCTGATTAGAAATCTCATACTTACCAGAGACAAGCATTATCCAGGGCACAAGCAAAAGCATGATGCTGTGAAATGTTACACCCTCCTTCAGGATGACAATGAAGACCTCAGCATTCATGACTACTGCATAGAGCAGCCCTGCCCACATGAAGAGTAGACAGGTCAGGAAATACCGGTAATTGTGGAAACCGACACACTGGCCAAAAAACACACAATGGTGATCACGCCGCAGTACACACACGTTGCAGTCATAGCAGTGTGAGCATCGTGGAGGAGTGTGTATCTCACAGTTGTAACAATACCTGTGATAAAAGAGGAAAATAGCAAATTATAATGGTTTACTGACCCTTCTTGAATTGATGAACAGCACAAAAGCTCAAACAAAGATTTAAGAGCCCAAATAAGTGATAAATAAACAAGCCAATTACCTCCACCCTTGCCCCAACGTATCCCCTCCAAGAAACACTCCGCGAATACTTGGGTTAGTTTTGACAAACAACGATGCATTCCAGGTTATATTTCCCAACATGAAGTACTGAGCGAAGAGATGCAGGGCCTTCCACATGGTGGACCAGTCAGTCTTCTTCTGTTCTGGCTCAAGGGGAGCCTCCACCAGCACCAGGTAACTGACCTCTGCAGTGATGGAGAACACCAGCACGGCGTTCAGAACGATAGGCAGATGACGACCAGATGACTCCACCTTACACCATAGTCTACTCATGAACCTTGCCATGTCTTCAGCTTTAAATCATCCGCTGCGTGAGACTCTACCTGCTCAACCTGTTTCCTGCCTGTAAATCCACTCGATTCACGTTTGCTCGAATCTGAACACAAAAACAAAAAGATGACCAATTGAGAAAGGCATTAAAAATCCTTCAAAAGCCTGTTTCATTACACGACATGTACAGAAGCTGCAACAAATAGAAATATGAATTGAAACTAGTAATGAATGGGACACTTCTAACTGACAGGTAACACTGACAGTAGCTATCGATTAGAAACTACAAAATGCTAGGACGATTTATTTTTATTAATTCATACTGACCTGTCATTCCATTCAGAATATCTTTTTGACCATAAATGCGGAACAAACGATACCCTGCTGACTGGCTGTTGTCTGTAACAATGAACTAGTGCTGCAGGCTACCAACATTTGGCACTGGCAGGTCTGTGTTGCACCTGAAACAGTCCCTCTAACACACATGTCACTGTACAAGAGTTCCACACGGAGATAAGAGACAGAAACGCCTTGCAAATGGGAGAATGAATGAATGAATATGAAAGTCTTATATATTATTATACATTCCCTGTTACCTTAAAAATTCCACCGTATCTAGCTGACTACTGTGCAAATATATTTTAAAAAGACAATAATATAAAAATCGCATTTATGAATAAATAAAATAGGCTACGAGGTGGAAAATACATTATTTTTTACTATTTAAATAAATATGAGCTTTTAGACTTTCCCTGACAAAATCATCCACACCATTGCATCTTGCATTCCAGTGTCTTGTCCTTCTGAGAACTGGGGCACGTTCAGGCTCACACGCTTTTTTTTAAGTAATATTAGAATTTTAGTTTGAAGAACAGATTTCAGAACATTTATTATAATTTTCAGTGTTATCTGTGAAATAATCGAAGGTTGTAAAATAACGTGAAAAGCCTTGAGGTGAGTAGTAAGACGTAATCTTTAAATACTGACTACCACGATTTTCCTTTGACCACCCATTTCATTTTGACCCCCTTTCGTAAAGAATAATCCCTAATCTCATAATCCGCACTGCTGGTTGTTGAGAGAGCAGACTGCCATTCAGAGCGAGTTTAACATGACATCCTTTACAAAGGGTGAGGAGGAGCACCAAAGAAAGGTATACGAGAATCTACAACACAAGTGAGTGCTCGTGTGATCAGTTACTTTGGTAGTTTTGCACTTTATTTGATTCGTTTCGTCCCAGTCCCAGATTTGTTTAAAGATATCTCGGATATATTATTTTACTTAAGTTCTCTATTAAGAATAATTTAGTTTGTGATGTCGAGGTGTACATTGCCATGATATTGTACAGTGAATTCTGATTTAATTGTGTTAATGTTCTCCCGTACCGTTCAAATCCATGAGAGGGCGCTATTGCCTGTCCACAAGAGTTGTAAAAAAATCCAGTTGACTGATTCTTTCATTATTTTCTCACCCTCAGTGTTGTTTGAAACCTATAAGAAAGAAACAACATTACCTGTAGAAGATGTAGGTTATGTAGATAGAATGGTAGTCCACCATTCAGTAAAAAAGATGCAATGAAAGTGCATTATATAGGCCTATAGAACAACAAAGTAAACCATACAGATTTGGAACAAAATGACAGTAAGCTGCTCTTTTAAGAAAAGTCTGGGTGTGTGTTTAACATCACTCATGGTTATCTCTGTCTAATAATACTACAGTCAGCAAAGGAGAATGCAGCTCCAGAATGATCTTCAAGCACAGCAGCGAAATCAACGCCTGTAAGAAACCATACATTCATTAAACATTATAGCATTGATATTTGTTCAGGTCAGAATTTGAGGATAAATTAAATTTGTTATATGGTAGGCTATTATTGTGCTGAAATGTAACGTCAAAAAAAAAATTATCCTATAGGATAAACTGAATTTTCCAGGTTATCAGAATAATTGTATTTTGTTTTTGAAGATTATTCTTGATTTTAGAAGATTCTGGCATTCATTTTTTTTTTTCATCAGTGAATGAGTTTATGATGTGTTTGTTGTGATAGGAGCAGGGCAGCCTGGCTGCAGGGCCGCTGGTTGGAGATCAGTGAGCAGGAGCGCAGGGCTCAGATCAAGAACCAAAAGCTGCTGCAGGACTTTCAGAGAGCACAAGACACGCTCAGTGACATGGTGGCCCGCACCGAAGCCATGAACTCTATACGGGTCAGCTAACACACAAAACTTCCCTGCCTTCCATGATTATAAATGCATTGTCAGGGGGGAAAAAGTGCAAAAACTGTACTTTAAGGGGCTTGCCAGTTACTGGAGTAGTACCGTTAAAGGATTGACATTATACTTGCTCTGAAAGGTGCATATTAGTACCTTAGAGTAGTCATATTTAACCTTAAAGTCAACCTGAAATTTAAAAAATCTTTTTTTTTTTTTTTTTGGCAATTAGCAAACAATAACAATACAATAATCCAAAAAGTCCCACCCTACATTTAATCTTATCAAGAAGCCGTTTCACTTGGATATACGCTACAATAAGGAAGAAAAGATTTATGCAATTTCCAATTCACATCAATTTTAAGGTACTTTGCAGCTTTTAGGGAGAAATAAGGTGACAATCTGTTGCACCCCTAAAAGTCAAATTTTTGTACATTTCCTTTATTATTATGCATTGATAATCAGATCAATCATATGACCTGATTTTGTCCTCTAAATTGATTTGTTACATTTTTGCATTGCATATACATGAGTATTTTGTTTGTGCTGAACAAAACTACACATTTTTTCTTCAAAAGGTTCAGTATGAACAGTATCTTGAAGAGAACTTCCCACGATGGCAACAAAGGCTCAAAGACATAAGAGTGTCTGAAAAGTCAAATCAAGTCATGACAAACATGAGCAAAACTGTAGGTTATGGGTCTTTTCTGAATGTTACTGATAAGTGAATGGAAAACAGGCCACTTGTATTGGTTGCGATGTCTGTTTTTTATCCACAACAGCACTTAAAGAGCTATATTCAGCAGATGGAAGAAGAAGAAGGTATCAAGTCTGAACACAGGTCTGACTATAGAGCCCACCTTCTGTCCTCCAATTCTCCAGACCCATCTCAGCCTTCTCACACCATGCTAAACACTCTTCAGACAGTGAAAGGTAATGTGCTTAGCAATTTATCATGATCCATATCAACTTTTTTTGAGAAAACTGTTAACAAGGTCCTCTTACTTTAGACACCAAACAAAATGCTGAAAGATGCAACCATCATCCTTACATTCCACCCACTTGGTTAACTGGCTCACAGCCTTCTATTTCCGGACTCCCCCAAAACAATATCCCAAAGGATTACAAAAACCTTCAGAACACTCAAGCCTTAAATCATCCCTTGCCACCTTACTATTCTTTACCTGGCGATTTAGTCCATCAGTCACATTCTCCAGTCCAGCAGCAGCCACCATCAATGGACCATCTATGGCTGGTATAAGGCAAGGGTTTATGCCTACAGCTCACTTCACTCCTCCTGCTGCTTCCTGGCCACGACTTCCTGTGCTGAACCCCATGGCATGGGGTATGATGGATATACCAGACCACAGTGAGGAAAGAATCCAATGCAGTGAGACAGACAAGGAAAAGCTGGCAAAACCAAAGCCAAAACACAGGAGAAATGGGAAAGAGAGTGATCGCTCTTCTGAGCTAGACTGTAGACCAGGTTAGTTGTTTTGTGAAATTTGGTGACTTTACATTGATTTGTTTCTCTGTGGGAAAAATCTTGTATGATATTAGTCTAATATAAACAATCTGTGTATGTTTATTCTTGAAGTGCGTCTATCAATCAACCATGAAGAAAGTAGTGAAGGTAGCGCTGTGACCTCTACAGTCACAGTTTCTGGGATGCAAAAACGGAGAAAGAAAAAAACAGATGGGACAAAATCAAACTCTACAGAAATTAGGAACGAATCTCAAGGGTATGCCACATAAACCGAATCATTTTCACAAATTTATTAGTCCATGCAGACAAAATTTTACATTTTCTCTCCATTTGCAATGCCATCCACATGTTAGAGATAGATCTTCCTAAGATTTGGAAACGGTGTCAAAACATGTATTTTTATAACATCTTTCAACATTTATCTGTTTTAGCTCTTCCACTACGTCACAAGATGCTTCAGATAGTCACTCGGACACAAAAATCTGCAAAATACAGCAAAAGCCATTTAAGAAGCATAACAGCAAAGAATCCGTTATCGCTGAGAAGAATGTTGATGCAGTGATGCAAGATGAAGACGAACAAGAAGAAAGCAAGAGCAGAGTCAACTCTGAGAAGAAAGATGGATCTGAAGAATTCAACATTAGAGAGGAAGAAGATTCTAATGAAGGAGATGACAGTCATGACATCATTGTGGCAGAGGAGAAAATAAGTCACAGAGAAGCTGAAGAAGAGGATGAGGAAAGCACAGATGGAGATGAGGAAGCAGGATTGGATGATGAAGCACAGGGAGGTGATGAAGAAGGGAATGAGAAGAGAGATGGGACTGAACCCAGTGATAGAGAAGAGATGGAAAGGGAAGAAGATGTTCCAGAGGACATACCAGACAGTGGAGAAGGAGGAGAGACAATAGAGGGAGAGGAGAGAGATAACAGTTTTCAAAATAAAAGAGAGTCTAGAAAGACTGAAGGACATGTAGAAGATGACAGAGAAATTCCCAACAGGCATGTATTTAAATGCAAATATCACTGTTCTTGAATATTCATCACTTATTTTAAATATGAATCGTCTACTCTTTGCTCTAATACTGACTTTCTGCATAGTCTTGAGGAGTCTGAAGAGGAAGAGGTTTACAATCAAGAAATAGAAGATGATGAAGAGGAAGATGATGAGGTTGTGGTTGAGAAAGCATACCCCTGGTCAAGAGACCCTTTTGAGGATCATACAAAATGCCCTGAGGATGATGAGGATGATATTGAAGGTCTTCTTAACCCTGTCAACTCCCAAACACAGCAGTGAGTTTTGTTTTATTCTGTATTATATTGTATGTTTTGCTCATTGGGACTCTAACCTGTTAGATGTTTATTCCCATAGGGAGGATGATTTGAAGGAGACAGACCAAACAAATGGTATGTTTAATTTTGTACTTTTTTTTTTTTTTTTTACAAGTTATTTAAAAAATTGCACAATTTTGTACAATTAATCACATTAAATATGGCTGATTTGCAGTAAAAACCTGCAAAATATAGGGTAAATTCAAGTAAATCAAATGTAACTCATATTTAATGCAGTCTGAGTTTAACCTTGCATGGTACTATTCATAGTTTTTGAGATTGAGGACTTGTCAGGCTGACTAGCTACTAAGTAACAGATGAATTGGATGTATGTCCCTCAACAAAAAATGGAACATGCATTATTTTTTATTTACTATCCTTATTATCTATCCATCGTTATATTACTCAGATTTGGCTTGTGAAATTTTTATTTTAATGATCTTTTTTTTATTATCCAGATCATCCCTCTGATTCAGAGGAGGAAAATCTACCACAGAAGAGCCATCCTGCAGCCACAAATGAGATAGTGGAGTCTGATGATGAGTTTGACCACTTCTATGATTAAACCAGAAACTAGAACATAAAGATGGGAAACAATGGAAAGAGAAAACCAACAATGGATGAATACGCTGGACAGAAGCTGCAATAACTCGATGCTTTCAGAAAATGAGCAAGGTGCACACCCTAAACAGCAGCTCGGATCGGCCAAAGAGCCACAAGGCCGAGCAATGAATAGAGGAATCACATTACAAAGGGATGAAAGAGGAAAGAAAGGGATAAATAGATGCTGGGTGTCCCTCATCTTTTTTTTGTTATTTGCTGGTAGCTTATCTGACTGTCCTGAAAGAACCGCACCACTGTCACTCTGCAAACACAGGTGGATCCAGAGATGAAGAGAGAATAATAGAGGAGATGAATAGTGGATGACGTTAAACGAGAGAAGCCAAGTTATAGATTTTATTCTAAGCGCATAGCTGGAACGGTTTCACTTTTCTAAAACAGAAAGTGTTTCTTAAATCTAAATCAATGTTTTATTTATGTCCTATAGGGAATCAAAGTGTTTGCCCCAAGTTCTTTGGAATTAATTTAAATGTAGCAAGAGTTTGAACGCTTTCTCATTCAGATAGGGAGCGTGGCCTGAAGCGAGGTGGATGAGTCGGGGTTCGGGGGAAGTGGGAAGAAGTACAGGCCTGTCACTGCCTCTGACTGATGGATATTTGAACAGGCATATTTACCCGAGCCCTTGTGAAAGGAGACGGAGGGACACTAACGGAGACGTGCAGGCACAGACAGGCAATAAAAAGCTGGCCACTGTGTAAACAACATGGCCTAGTCTGTTCGGCCGCTGCCATGCCAACAGGGCAGCTTCCACTCTCCAGCCAATCACATGCCAGCTTTTTGACAAACGGAACAAAACCCCCATCAGATGTTTTAAGCAGCCATTGATTAAATGCTTATATAAAATAAAATATTATCTTCTGCATTTGGTTCGTTGATACTTTTGGGATGTAACATGTCCTGCAGAATGACATGCTGTATACTGTTTTAAACAGAATTATTGTGCATGCGCATTTTTATGACCTCTGAATTTTGTGCTTTTAAAAATTGTAACAACACAGGAGCATTTAAAATGAACAAGTCAAAGCAAAAAGGTCATTAGAATTGGCGTGAAGCTTAAAAGGAATCATGACCAGTGTATAAATATGCACAGAATTGAATTAAATTTATTATTTTTTTATTTAGAAACTATGCATAATTTTATTAAATTATTTCTTTAAGATTTTTTTTATACATTTCTTTCTCATGCACACTACTTTTCAAAGGTTTGGAGTCTGTAAGATGTTTTTTTATTTTTTTTTATTTTTTTATGAAGTCTCTCATGCTCACCAAGGCTGCATTTATCTGAATAAAAATATAATAATAGTAGTATTGTGAAATATTAGTGCAATAAACATAACAATAAAATAACAGTTTTTTAAATTTTAATTTAAATGTGCTTATTTATGTTATTTGTTATTTATTTATTTATTTTATATTAATTTTTATATATTTATTTACTGTCACCAATCAATTTAATGTTAATAATATATTTTTTATTTTTAAACTCATTTACTAGTAAATT
This sequence comes from Barbus barbus, assembly GCF_936440315.1. Taxonomy (NCBI): domain Eukaryota; kingdom Metazoa; phylum Chordata; class Actinopteri; order Cypriniformes; family Cyprinidae; genus Barbus; species Barbus barbus. Next base: position 21,181,457 of record NC_136761.1, on the reverse strand, counting down.
AATATGTATAATATATCATTATTTTATCATATATTTTTAAAAATAATTTATTTTGTTTTCTTTTTTTCTGCTTGTTAAGAGACATTCTTTAAATATACTCCTTTATCTTTTTATATTATCTAATTATTTTATTATATCTAATTTTCTAATTAAATAATCTAATTTTTTCTGCCTGTCTAAATATGTTAGTGTTATAATTATGTATTTTTATTTCCAATTAGTTTACTCATAAATACATATTTTTTTAATTATTATATATTTATATATTATAAAGGGCATTACAGTACAGTAACTCATCAATTAAATGCATCCCTCCTGAATAAAATGATTAATTTCTTTCAAAAAAGAGAAAAATCTTATACTGACCCCAAAATTCTGAACGCTTTTCATTTCAATAATATACATGGATTTTGGCAGATACTATCTCACAGTCTTCTTTTAATTATAATACTGTAAATTAATATAAATATAATGTTTTTGATGCCATAAATTCAACACTTTATACATTTATGATAAATGAGACTAATCAGAATAACTGAACTGAATTTGACAAACCTTTTCAGCAACAGTCACCTGGCAGCAGATCCCTTCCTCCTGCCCCCATCCCCCTCACAGTCTGCATCCACAGCTGGCCTGCTGATGACCTGCAGACAGCATCTTCACACCCTACAGATCCACATTCACACCCTTGTAATGCTAAGAACTGAATACACACATAGCCAGACTCTTCAGATATTTAGAAAGTCATGGCACAGTCATCCATCATATATCATCATACAGCGGAATCTGTCAACGGGCCGACTCCTAAAGAAGACAATAATCTGCGCAGGAACAGATCACAGCCCCGAAAGCTCATGAACTCCTCACGTCTCGCCCTCTCTCTGAATCTCGGACACACACTGAGGGGTCTGTGGCTTCTGCTCAGATCGCTGTGGGTGTCCCTGTGTCCCATTGTTGAGAAGACACTGCTTTGGGGAGGTCCACCATTAAGACCAGTGTCTTCCTATTGTTCTCTTACACTCAAACACAATCCTGCTTACCCAGGAATCAAAGGTTAGGCTAGGAGGGGATGAAGGGGGTCGCAACCTTCCTACTGCTAGCATTCAGCCCATGAGACACCACACCAACCACACTAAACAATCAAAATGTCAAGCCATGTCTGGACACTAACCAACAACCTATCCTATATCATCAGTGAATCTGTAGTTTGATGGGTTCATGCAGCACGCAGGTTTTTCTGCCTGTTTACAGACATATTAGTGTCATAAATGGTTTGATATAATTTACTTGTAAATTAATTTCTATATGAATTAATTTGATCAATTATTTTATCATATCATTTAATTTTTTATTTGTAATTTATGTAGCATTTTTTCATACGCATGCATTTTTATTTCAAACTCATTCATTAGTAAGTTAATATACATAATCCCCATATATTTGTTTATATATGCCTTTTGTTTTCTTTTTCTGCCTTTTAAGACATGTCAGTGCCATAAATATGAATTTTTATTTCCAACTCATTTACTCATAAATGAATGTGCATTATGATCCTGTATTATTTATTTGATATTGTGTTATTTTCATGCCATAAATATAAATAAATAAAAAAAAAACATTTACAAGTAAAATTATATACATAATATATTTCAATTTATTTTATATTATATAATTATTTTTCATAATTTTTCATAACAACATATTTATTATTGTTCAGGGTTTGGTCTATTTCATGCAAACTGTGCATTTTATAATTGGTTTCTAAAGGAGGCTACTACTAAAGGGCTACTAGTTTTCAGTGTGGCTGTCTTGTTCAGGTTAGTGTGAGAAATGTCAGGACAGGAAATGATGTTTATCTTTTACAATGTGAGCAGGACAATGCCTCTGTTGAGTTGATTCTTCCCCAAACACTCTCTTGAGGAATTATAAAAATTCAGCAGTAAAATAATGTGAAAGCCTGAAAGTGTGATTATAATCTTGCACGTCACACCAAACACGCAAATAACAGAATTAACACCTTTTGGAACGTTCAAAATTTTACTTGAAATTTTACAAAATTTTACAGCAAGGAATTCACATTCATATGTATCTTAAAACACCTTCGATTCAATTGAATTCACATTCCCACAGAATCAAAGAATTCTTCAGCATCAGATAACAGGTATTTCTCCAGCTATGAGGTGTCCATCAACTAATATATACAGCAATTATAAGCATCTAAGCAGAAATGAATACCATTTTAACAGCCCTTAATACACTACAGGAGGCTGATCAGGAGGAACTCAGAAGAGGAGCAGAACACATGCTAAATCCAGGGTAGTAAACAGAGTCTCCAGCATACGAGGTGAAGTTGGGATGGGAATTAGGCTGGCAGTAAACCGGGTAGTTCACAGGAGTCTCGCAGTACTGGAAGTCCACAAGTCGTGGGACAGAAATGTGGTGTTGGGATGTTGGTTCACAATGCAAGCTGGTTTCCATAGTGGCTTGTGGAACAGACTGCAGGCTGGGACTGGGCATTGTTGGGAACGGGACGTTCAGAGAAGGCAAGTGTGTTGAGATCTCTGGAGGCTGGGTAGGAAATAAAGTGTGTGAGGGAGTAAGGTGCTGAGGATGATAGGAAGGAGAAGGTGCTTTGGTTGTGGAATAGGACACTGGTAATATGACTGAATGCTGTGTTGTGGCATCAACTGGAGGTGGTACAGGCGATTTACAAGAAGAAGTGACTGACTTGACCGCCGCCTTTTTTTTCTTCCCTTCCGATTTCACAGCTTCCCCATCCGAGGTTTTCGATAGTGACATGGCCTTTTGACACTTGAAGCGCTTCTGGCGACGCATGTAGCAGCCGTTCTCGAACATGTTACCGGAGTCGGGGTGCAGGGCCCAGTACGAGCCTTTCCCTGGAGAGTCTGGCGATCTCGGTACGCGCACGAAGCAGTCGTTGAATGACAGGGAATGTCGGATGGAGTTCTGCCATCGCTGTTGATTCTGTCTGTAATAAGGAAAGAGTTGGCGGATCCAGTCGTAAATCTCGTTCAGAGTCAGTCTCTTGGCTGGCGACTGCTGGATTGCCATGCAGATAAGAGAGATGTAGGAATATGGTGGCTTGGCATGGCTTAAGGTTCGTCTGTAAACTGATTTCAGTGCCGGAAACTCAGGGTCACTGGAGACGCTCTCAGTGTATCCTTTGGGGTTTGGTGGAGGCAGTATTCCCACTGGGCTTCCGAGTCTCCCGGTGTTTCCCACAGCTGCTGAATCACACGGTGGGCCGTAACTCTGGTAGTGACGCTCTGGGGGGGAATATCCTCTGGGGCCCAATGGCAGGTTGTCTGCTCCATAGAACACCTACAAATATGAGAAATTAACATTAGATTTGAAAAACAAACAACAACAATATATATATAATTGTATTATTGTTTTATTATTGTAAAGTGAGGACCACAGTCAGAAGTAAACCAAAGCCTTGGTCCTAAAAAAACATTAAAAATTTGGAAAAAATAGCTCAGATTTTAAAAATGCAGTGATTTTTTTTTAAAGCAGTTATTGAATATTTCATATATTTAAAAATATTCAATCAAATGCAGTTATTGTTGAATGTGTCACTAATATAATAGGTTTTTCTTTGACCAAAAACTACTAAAACAGTGATAGTAGAGAACTATATCTAACAAAATGTCTCACCAATAATATTTCATGAGTTCGTGTGCCCATATAATCTTAGCATTAGTGGTAAGCAGATTTGGCTAGATGTCTGCAATGGAGGGCTCAGAGAGACTATTCTACTCGAGCTCCGATAGCCCCCCATAGACAGAAAGATAAATAAATAAAAATGCATAAAAAGGAGGAGATGGGGAGGAGGAGGGATGCCGAAAGGACTAACAACAGAAGTGGTAAGAAGCAGTTTTGGATATTATTTGGAAGATTAGATGGGTGTACTCCTCCCGAAATTATGTTAATAACTTCACTAAATGTGACCCTGGACCACAAAACCAAGTCTTAAAAAGCATGGGTATTTGTAGCCAAAAATAAATTGTATGGGTCAAAATATTAATTTTTATTTTATGCCAAAAATCATTAGGATATTAAGTAAATATCATGCTTCATGAAGATATTTTGTCAATTCCCTATACCATAAATATATAAAAACAAAATTTTTGATTAGTAATATGCATTGCTAACTTTAAAGGTGATTTTCTCAATATTTAGATTTTTTTTTGAGGCCTCAAATTCCAGATTTTCAAATAGTTGTATCTCAGCCAAATATTGTCATATCCTAACAAACATCAATGGAAAGCATTTACTCTGCTTTCAGATGATGTATAAATCTCAATTTTAAAAAATTTACCCTTATTTTGTGGTCCAGGGTCACAAATGTTATGTTCTTGTGCATTATTTTGATTTTATAATTAACAGCAATCAAATTTAATACAGTTAGTTAAAAAACATTTTAAATAGGCTAAGTGTTAAAAAAACAACTAATTTTGAAAAGTGCAAATTTGTTTTATAGTGCAAATTTACTTGCTTTTTGACCTTTTTTTGCATTATTTGGGGCATTAATATTAATATTAAGCGTATTAATATTCGACATCATTTGGACTTGTGAAAGTGACAAATAAAAAAGGTAAAACCTTTTCGTTTAGTAAAATTCTGTAGATTATGGAACTGTTTAGTAGAAACGAAATAAAACCTTTGACCTAATGCTGAGGTCGGCGTCCATAGATCCCTGTTTATCCCTTATTTCCCAACCAAACCAAACCTTAGCGGTGCTTTGGGTAACGCCATGTAAATGTATTCTGACCACCCACCCAGCCGATAACCCCATTATCCGGCTATTCTTCTCACCCTTGTTTTGTCTCTTTTTAAGTCACTCACCGTCCGCCTTTTTTCTATCTCATGACAGAGGGGTATTTGGGGGCGCGACTGCTGTTTTCAGTTGATCTTTTTTTCCCGATGGACAGCGTTCGTAATAATTCGGCGCTTTCAAGTCAGAAGCCCGCTTTCGTGTTTCGGATTCCGAGACGCCCCTCTGGTTATGAGCCCGTGCTGGGCCGATTGTATAAGTCATACACGAGTGTCAAAGCGTGAGACATTCAACACAATCACAGAGTCAATCAATTAACTGCCGCGAGACCACACACACACACACACACACACACACACACACACACACACACACACACACACATATTGGTTTTTTGTGGTTTATGGGGACTCTCCATAGGCGTAATGGTTTTTATACTGAACAAACTGTGTGTGCTATTGCCCTACACCAACCCTACACCTAAACGTAGCCCTCACAGGAAACTTTGTGCATTTTTAGATTTTCAAAAAAAGACCATTTAGTATGTTTTTTAAGCCTTTTGAATTACAGGGACATAGGCAGTCCCCTCATAACCCACCTTCATATTGTAATACCTCTGTCATACCCATGTCATTATACAAATTTGTGTCCTCATAAACCACATAAACACGCACACACACACACACACACACACACACACACACATAGGCTACATATATATACACACACACACACACACACACACACACACACACGAAGGTTAACGTGACCGTGTCTCCTGTTTCTAGACTATAATATTGTAAAAGGTTTTGTTCTGATCTGTTGTGTTTTAGCTGAAAATTGTGTTTGAATGAGTTAGAGTTAAGAAAAAAAGTTTGATGAGTTTAAGATTCATTTTAGCCTACACTAAAGGCAAATTTGTTACATCAGCTATAGTTAAGGTATTCCTAATATTAGTAAAAATATTAGTAACTCAAATATTAGTAACTTGTTTTGGGGAATACATAAATATTGATAATTTAAATAGCCTATTTAGAGAGTCAGCAAAAAAATAAATAAATAATAATAATAATAATAATAATACGAAAGTTAAGAATATTATTAAATATCATTTATTATAAATTATATATTACAAGTAGCCTAAATTGAATAAAATGTTTTCTCAAATAGGGACATACCTCGCCGGAGTAATATGACATCCATTGATTGCTTCTCTCCCGTTTCACTTCCTCAATCATGTCTTCTGTTATTCAACTAAATAATTATTTAGTTAATAATGCAAAATGACAGAGTAGATTAATTCGATATTTAAATCTCAAAGAGTATCACAGAGCATTTGGAAAGCCACCACAGTATAAACTGCTGTAGGTGTCCAGTCGGGAAAGTTTGAAGTGTGCTGCTCCTCACGGACTGAGTCCCATATATGAGCACTGATCTCCCGCCCTCTGACCAGCGTCCTGCCCACCTCCTGCCCTCGGAACACTACTACACTGCTTTATTCACTTTACACGCCTTCAATAAACACATCATCTCGAATATTACTACCACAAAATGGCCAGTTTACAGGCCTAGCCCAAAACATTGTGTTCAAACGACTTAAACAAGTAAACACTACACAACAATGGCCAGATTATCTCTTGAAAATGTAAAATTACAATCTTTCTTTCTTTCTTTCTTGCTTGATAAATCTTTCTTCATCCTTGATACCTTGATAAAAACTAATATGTGGAATTATATTTGGAAACAGAATAATTGGCAGCAAATTAAAAGACAAAACTGACAAAAATACCTATATTCTAGGCCTAGATATACATATATTATCAACTAAATAAGATTTGTTTTTATGCTTAATACAAATTCTCAAATACATCTATTAATGTGATGTGACATAAAATGATCACACCTAATATGTTTCTATGATTAAAAAATACTTGTCTTTTCTTAGAGGTAAAAGCTCCTGAAATTAAGGGAGCAATAATGTTCAAATCTATTTCTTAGACTGTAAAGACCCTTGACCTAGAAATATATTCATGTGCATCTCTTTCTCTTTTTTTTCAGTCTGTAAGGATGGCATTGTGTCTCATTCAGTGGTCACAGCTCGCCCCTCTCCCTTTCTCTCACTCCACATCATGGTCCTCTCCATTGTGGGAGACAGCTGTTTGGCGGATTGGGGGTGTTGGGTGTCATCTTTATTGATGGAAAGCAAACATTTACTCTGTGTGCCATTTAAAAGCACCACCCTCATCTGCCTGCCAGTTCAGCTCAGCCAATCAGAGGCCTCAAGAAACACTCCTGCTCTTACAAAACAGACTTTATGAGTTGCGTATGCATATTGACAAAGGAGAGACCAAAATATTCATACGGTAGGCTACTTAAAACTTCCAAAAATGGAAGAGACAGTTTTGAAAAACAAAAAAACACTCTGAATTCCTCACATTTCCAGCTGTGCCATCGTTCCCATGTGGAGGAAATGTTTATCTAGTGCTAAGTGCCTCCTGCATTAGATGAAATGCCCTTAAAAACAAGGCAATTCATTACGTCCTATTCAGACATACCCAAGGTGTGAGAAAAGCCAGGAACTTACTGATTAAATCACCAATTGGGCATTAACAGTCATATCTTAAGACTCTTTCTTAACGACTAAAAGAAGTTTGAGGCTAATACATTAAGTGAGCATTGCAATGTTCTCTACTTTTATACGTGTTGGTAACAAAAATATCAAAGGCAGGCATAAAATACTGTGAAAGCCATGGTTATTTAGTTAAAAGGAATTTTAATTAAACTGAAAGATGCTTGATTGTGATTATCTAGAGCACAAGTCTATATAATACTGGGGCAATTCAAGGATTTATATGAAATGCTAAATAATTGAAGTTAAATGCAAATAAATTAAACAAGCCAGTTTCCGTTAGATCTTTTTTATTTCATGGAAATACAACAATTATAATTCCTGTTCAGAACCATTTGTTGTACATTGTACTATTTTCTCCTTTTTTGTATTTCAAAACATGATCACTTGTACAACATGAACAAAAATCTCATGTCACAAATAGATCCATGATGACAATAAATTACACCGGTCATGCTTTGAGTTTTTAAAACAGCACTTCCTTAAAGTCAAAACATTTTTTTTCCATCATCGTTCACATATTAATCCTTCCAATAGCAAGAAAAAAAAAAAAAAAAAATCAACTTATGCATAAATAGATAACTGGAAAATACCCATTTAATTCAACAGTTATTTAAAAACAGATTAAAATCAATCTCCTGGAAAAAAGGAAATAACAGAATATGATGAGCATTCATGAGGTTACATTTACAACAGCCACATAAAATTACAAAACTGAACAGAACGCTTGCCAATCTGTCTAACACTGCTGAAGCAAAGGGCCTGTGAGGGGAAATACTGAAATATTTCTGCAAGTTTTAGTAACCTTGATATTAAACAGCGGATGTCCAATGCTTTCCCTTTTTGTCCGTTATTGGTCAAGGTAATGCAGTATTACTGCAGTCTGTAACAATAAGAGGTGATTAAAGAGATGTCATCACAGCACAAATCCAGTTATTAGTACTTCAGAACTGCTTCACTAGTTTACACATGGTTATTGTGTAGAAAATAGATCAAATTAAAAGTCCAAAGACTGAGATTAAACTGACAGAAAAGATAAGTGAGGTTACTTTTCAATAGTTGAGGCAAATACTGATACCATTTAAGTACCAATAAAATTAGAACGAGTACTATACGCAATTCTTGACAGCTTCAAACCGCAATATTTACAGTGATGTTACAAATGCAAAGATCTGTAAACCAGTGCTGTAATACAATAAAGAGAACAGAATGCTGTAAACAATTCTGGCCATAAAAGAATTCAAAAGCGGGGAAATTATTATGGATATTTGTATCCATAGCTGTACTCTTGCTTTTTGGTCTGTATATTACAGTACAAAGAATATTAGGATATATGGAATTTGTGAGGTACGTGCAAATACTATTATAAATTAAATCTGTATGGGCATGAGGTTAAAAAAAGAAAAACAAAACAAGACATTAATCATGTTTTCTCTTAATAGTTATTTATAATCAAGTCATTTATATTTACTTTTTTTTTTTTTTATAGAACTTAACATTTGTTAAAACTTCCTCTGGTGACTTGGAAATATTTTCGGCAGTCCTAAATCTCTCAAAGTGGTTCACTTCAAATCTCATTCAAAACAGATAGTGAGTGTTGATATTCATAAGGGTTAGATAACAGCTGGGGCAGACTGAGAAATCTACTGTTTTTTTAACCATGTGGCGAGACTGGAGGTTCGTCTCTTGTTTAAATAAAGCCGAGGCAATCTTGAAAGCTCTAAGGCCCTGTAGACTACGTTTGAGACCAATGTCACACCAGAGGAAGAATATGATAGCTGGAAGTCAAATAAAGTTTGTTTAACATGTGGTGGCCAGAGACTGATGTATAGGAGGCTGGAAACAGCGAACATGCTCCACAGTAGAACTGTCTGTCTCCACAGCCTTCATGTACTTGTTGAGGATGGCGAAGATCTCGTTGTTGAGAATCTGATACTTTCTGATGCGGTCTGCCATCTTCTTCAGGGGCTGAAAGTTACACGACCAAACATTTAATACAGAAGCCCATATCTACAAGCTGGAACATTTACACTAGCTTTCAAAAGTTTGGGGTGTGTATGATTTTGAAAGATGATGTCTCGTGCTCACCAAGGCTGCATTTATTTGATCAAAACACAGTAAAAACAGTAATACTGTGAAATATTATTACAATTTAAAATAACCGTTTTCTATTTTAATCATTTTAAAATGTTATTTATTCCTATGATGGCAAAGCTGAATTTTTAGCAGCCTTCAATGTCACATGATCCTTCAGAAAACATTTTAATATGCTGATCAAGACACACTGATTTTTGAACACATTTGTGCTGCTTAATAATTAAAAAGCATGATGCATTTTTTTCAGTACTGTTTGATGAATAAAAAGCAGAAACATACATTTTATAACATTACAAATGCATTTACTGCCAGTTTTGATCAGTTAAATACATCTTTGCTGAATAAAAATGAATTTCTTAAGAAAAAAGAAAAAGAAAAAAAAGGGGTAAAAGGGGTACACTAATCTAACATTAGTGTATATTGCATTGCAGACTGTTAAAGAGTTTCCTGCACTGATTTATGTAACTTTTTAATAGTTCAAGTCTATGAAATCAGAAACGTACCACATTCTTAATGATCTCATCTTTGCCGTCCTGCCTCTGGACCTTCAGCAAGTGGTAGCAGAAGTCGAAGAGGTCAAAGCGACGTTGTTGTCCTAATAGCACAATAATGGCACATCCAGCCCAGTTCAGACCATCACCGAAGCACTGCCTAAACACAAAAACCCCCCCAAAACATTTCAGTTATTGATGTAAACGTAAATCAAGTGCTTGCTTACTATAAAAAAAACACCCATGTTTAATGTATATGCATACTCTGCAGTGAACTCGTGCGTGCCCACAGGGATGCAGTACACAAACTGCATGGCGCTCCAGAGGCGGTGGAACTCCATGCACTCATCCACATGCATGACGCCGTTGGTGGGGGGAGGGCCTCGCCACACACTGTCCTGCAGGAAGCTGCGAATGCGCGTCAGGATGACTTCAAACATAGACAAACCACAGCACAGACGCTCCTTCGTCAGCAGGTCTCCTTCTCGTGCTATTGCAATTTGCTAAAAAGATTATTAAAAAAAACGCATGTTAAAATGGAGACCAAATAGATGCATAAACCTATATTACCAATTCAAACGTTTGGGGTCAGTAAGACTCTTTTTTTTTTCTTACTCTATTCAGCAAAAAGGCATTTAACTGATCAGATGTGACAGTAAAGACATTTACAATGTTACAAAACATTTTTATATAAAAAAAATTGAATGCGCCAGTGTTAAATATGTTCTGCTACTGACATTCTTATCTGCGAGTGCCTCACCTGTGGGGTCCCAAGTCTCTCGATGAGGGGCACCAGGTGAAGAGGAGCATACTTTGCCTCCAGCCTCTTCATCCTCACCTCAAGTCGCTCCCCCTCTGTAAAATTCATCATTAAAGGAAGATTTCAGCAGGTATAAAGTTTATATATATATGTATCTATAAGACCTCTTAATAAGAAAGCACTGAAGAGGAACATAATCTTGTAGTTTTTAATGTAATTTTTCACCTTTGATGTAGACTCTTGGGAGAATGTTCTGGAATGGTGCAGCATGAAGCAAGTCACAAACCTCTTCCTGTGACTGAGTTCAAACAAACAACACAAAAACATGAGGAATGAATGAAAAACGCTTCTTTATCACACTGTTAAATGAAATCCTAACCAAGCTTTGCATAGCACAAACATCACACACATCAGTGTGAAAATGGGTTAGTCGTAATATGTATGAAAATGAAACAGTTTGATCCTAAATATGATGATATTTATGTAGAACTGATGTTGACTGAGAAGCTCAGTCTGAATGCTGGTAACTGATTATACCAATTATAGAACTGATAAAAGGATCTCATACAGTAATTGGATCATAAATAGCACTTTCTAATTCCGCTCGAAAGTTCGAAACAGTTCAAAACAACTTGAAACTATTTCAGAACATTTCCTTTAAAATCACCTACAGTGAACAGCATTCCTATTATCAGGCATAGTCTCATATTTATTAGATATTATATTATTTATATAAAAGACAAATATTTATATAAATAAATATTGACAAATATATACATATACATATTTCTGTGAGAACTTTGATAGTTTTGTGCAATAAAAAAAACATATTTACATGAATATATGTTATGTTACATATATATGTTGGTTATAGGGTGGCATATTCTTGATTTTATTCATTTAACTATTTTTTGAAGTCGGTCTGTGCATGTATGCAGATTGTCTGTGGTTGTTGCGACATGCCCCACTTTCTCCGTCAGTATTTTATGCCTTGAGAAACATTTAAGATGTTAACTTAAAAAAATTTATTGAGACTTGCATGTTCTACTTTTCAGTCTGTTGTACTCCATCTAGATGTTTCGGAACAAAAAAACTTGGTCATGTGGATGCCCAATCCACCAACTGTAGATAAGTAGTTTTGCACATCCCTAACTATTAATATGCATTTTATTAAATCTCTACATCAATATTTACTAATATAAACCCAGAAAGATAAAAAAATATGTGATAAATTATTATTGTGGCAGGTGGTGTAAACCCTAATGCAAAATGAAACTATAAAGGTCTTATGGCAATGACCTTCAAATCAATGAGGTACACATATTTGAGCAAAAATCACTTCATTCACACGAATAAAACAAGCACCGAACAACACCCAAACAAGAGAGAGATGACCAGAAGAGCATCCTGACAGAAACAATGTTAATGAGAGATCAGCGTGCAATGATCATCCGACACATTCACTATGCCTCAGAGAGAGAGACCAAAACAGAAACACAAGAGAAACAGGCATCAGAAGAGTTACAGTCAGAAGAAGAGAAGAAGTGTATGGAAGCAGATGTGCACCTGCACGGGACGTCACAGGCAGCCAGATATGAGTCGTGACTGCCATGAAAGCAAGGAAGACTTCCTTTAGAGGAAATGATCTTAAACAAGCCTCTTAATATTAACCCAGAGGGAGTGTGCAGAGGCCAAACGTCACGACAGTGCCAGAAGTTCACAGCTCCGTATTACATTTCGGGTTTTATTCTCTCGTCCAGGTGACACTAGCATCCTTGAATCCATGGCAGAACACGGCAGGCACAAAAGTGACTAAAGAAAAAGTATAAAACCACGAAGAGTGTGCGTTCAGTCAGTTTGTGGTTCGGTTACATGAATGAGGCCTAATTCCTTACCACCTGTAGTTGTTGCAGCATGTAATGAGAAATAAAGTTGCTTTTTAGGGGCAGATGGCAGCAGTGTCCTCCACCCACACACTCGTTAACATACACACAGTAATTCATTAATATTCAGATCCAGAAACGCACACACATCAGCGTACAATACACACTTTCTACCAATTCAAATCTGCCTCTTTATGCAGCTGATTAGCAAAGCCAGGCACATTAAGGATTGGCCCTTGAATTTTGGTGCACCAATCGGATGCTTTCATTACAAAAATTATTTGCATAGAGCAAATCATAATTATTTGGAAGAAAACAAGCCATTTTATGAAAGATCAGACCTACCAACCTTGGCAAAGTATTTTGAGAACCGCAATAGTCCAAAGGTTAGTTCATATTCTTTCACGCCATTTTGCTTTGCACTTATTTTCCCATATACACCCCATATCATGAAGAAAACAATAAAGAGAGATAAGAGGGATAACCCTATGAGAAAGCAATATTTTTGTTACAGTCAATTTGAGCATAAGGGTATAATGAAACGTAAAGTAAAAAAAGTCTCAAATGTTATAATTGTACTTTGAGGTCAAAAGGCACGAAATGTGTACAGGTTGGCAGGTCTGAAAGACTAAATCTAAAATAGAAATCAGCTTTGAGATGAAGTTTTAGACCAACTAATTAGGAGTAAAGTGATAAACGATCAACTATGCATTTACACTACGTCATACAAAAAGGAAGAGTAAGTTAGAGGGGGTCTCACCAGAGCTTGCTCGATGAGCAGACAGAAGAGAACGGCATTGCCCACCTCCCTCAGACTCTGAAACACATCTGTCTTGAGCTCAGCGTACTCAATGATATCCTTCAGCTGATGGTGGAAGAACTCCAGGATGCCTGACAAATGTTCCACATTACATAACATCAAAACCATTCCAGGCTAGGATCTGACATTCATATGCTACAGTTACAGTCTTCTTAACATTAACAAGCTATAAAATGTTTTACAAAGTGTTATACAAATTAATACCAAATTGACAGCTCTAATATAATTACATTTATATTCAAGCATTTAGCAGACACTTTTATCAAAAGAGGCTTACAGTGCACAATTTTATATTCTTATTTTTTTTTGTTTTTATCCTATTCTTTGTATTTATTCTAATTACACTCTGATGGATGCATGCAAGATATGCTGCTGCATGAATAGGCATACATAAATACATAAATCTTGTAGTAGATCTAGACAGGTGGAGTTAGGGGAGGTAGAGGGTCTTTGATGGTACAATACTGCACCAAAATATAATAGCTAATATATTTCTTCTCTGTACTCATTATTAGACTGTGACACAACTGGAGTGTTATTAGTTCTGATCTCACCTGGTGATCCGTACTCATGACGAGGGAGACGGCAGATCTTGGGCATCACCTCTATGAGGGTTTTCACATACTGCAGGATGGTGCCTTGCAACTGGAAAAGACAGATGAACAGGACAAATACAATGGAGGAAATGTTAAAAAAGTGAGGAGTGCATGAAAGAGAAACTACATGTACACTAAACAGAGAGACAAAATACCAAGCTCTTGACAATCTTGAGCAGCTCCTCCATCACCACAGCGATGCCCTGGTAACCAAGAAGACGGCAGATTGTTTTGAAATGCGGAGGACCCACAAAGTTCCTGTAGGAACTGTAGATGTGGGAGTAGGCAATGTTCAGAGGCTGAAAAACAGAGTGAGATGTTTAGAAATAGACATCAATGTTCATCAGCACACTGTATGTAACACATTTAAGTCTTTGGTTCAGTATCACAAGCTAATCATGCTGCTTACAGACCTTGGAGCCATACAAGTAGTAAGGCTGAACATTGGCAGGTTTGTCTCTCTGAGGCTCCTGGGTAAAGGGAATAGCTGTCCGCACAAACCTGTTCCGTGAGATTCAACACTTTTGTCAACATGGTCATCTATATTGACCCACATTAGTACGAATTTGTATCTACAACTTATGTTCACCGACCTGTTGGTGGAGCCATTGTAACAGTAGTTTGGTAAGAAGTCAAAGTTGAGTTCCCAAAAGACATGTAGCGTGATGCGGCCGTATGGAGCAGACACGTTGTGGTTGGCCTCACGGAACATGGCGTCAAAACTGTCCAGGGTCATGTGCTTTGACAGCAGGCGATGAGTCAACCTGTTGATTTCCATCAGCCATTCAAGCTCCTGAAACACACAGGAACAAAACAATTTCAGAGTCTTTGATAATCTAAATCAAGACACCTTTGTTATTTTAATATTGAGATGTCCAAATGGGTAAGAAAATTGTCTGCATGTTTGTAATACCTAAGAATACTGATTATGATGACAACAAATACCAAAACAGTCTAAAAGCATGAGTTTCTCACCACAATGGAAGTGAGGTCCTCACTCTCAAAGCGGCTGATGGCCTGATCCAGGGATTTGTACATAGCTGCAGAGATCCTCTGGGTTATCAATCTGTTCAGGTCAATGGAGCGTCCCAGCAGCTGAAAAAGCACAAAAATGTTTTATCATTTACAGAGTATTCAGTGATAGTAAGTTTGCTCAACATTAAAACAGAGTTGCCCATTCTTATTGGTAATCGGTATAATGTCTCACCTGCACATGTCTCTGCTTGAGCAGTGTTTCGTAGCGGTTTGAAGGCGGGTATGGAATGATCACACCGTAGTTCTTACACTCCGCACGGAAGCGTTTGTCTAGGAGGACACTGTGAAGAAGAGAAAGAAACAGCTGATCTATAGCAGAATAATTGCTTTGATTTGACCTCTGAAATTGAACTTGAGAAACATTTAAGATGAGACAGGGATATTGTTACCTTCCAGCCATTGCTTTGTAGTAGGCAAATATCTGGTCAGCTAACTTGTACACAAACTGATCGAAACACAGGTTGACCTATAATGAAAAAGAGATTGCTTCAGTTTTTATTAAAATATTTTTGAATGGAGGACAATAATAAACAAGTCTGTGACACTCTACCTCGGCCTCTATCTCATCATAGAGGAACTGCTTCTTGAATTTGGTGAGGGCATAATAACCACTATCATTATAAAGGTCCAACGGATACAACACATATCTGAGGGAAAAAAAGATTAATCTCAAAAATGCTATAATCTAACAGACACAATTCGTCAGTGTTTGACAACAAGACTTTTCTCTGTTTTTGAAAGAAGTCTCTTACGTCCATTAAGGATCAATGATTAGATCAAAAATACAGTAAAAACAGCAATATTGTGAAACATTATTACAATTTAAATGAACTGGTTTCTATTTGAATATATTTTAAAATGTAATTTATTCCTGTGATGGCAAAGCTGAATCTTCAATGTCACATCATCCTTCAGAAATCATTCTAATATGCTGATTTGATGCTCAATAAACATTTCTTGCTATTATCAATATTGAAATTGGTTGTGCCGCATAATATTTTTACGGAGACTGTGATGCATTTTTTTCAGGATTCTTTGATGAATAGACAGTTCAAAGGAACAGCATTTATTTGAATCAGAAATCTTTTGTAACATTATAAAATGTCTTCACTGTTACTTTCGATCATTTTAACACATCCTTACAGAATAAATACAAGACTGACTCCAAACTTTTGAATGCTAGTGTAGCTTAATAACCAGTATAAACTGTATGTGTGGCACATACTCCATCATGGAGGGCTCTTTGGTCTCCAGAATGTGGTCGGTGAGGATCCAGGGCATGGACATCTCAATGGGGAACTGGATGCGACGGCCCATGGTGAGCTCCAGAAAGAACTCTCGAAACCACAGTTGGGACAGATCACAGCACTGCTGCAGGGCCTCTGATAGCCAGTCAGGAGAGAATGAGAACATCATGAAACTAATGCAACATTTCTCAGTCTACTCTCTGTTGCTAACATACTATTGATTTATAAAGATGATACGGTTGCAATATAGAACACTGTTGCTATTGTCTCACCACTAAAGTTCAGGAGATGGGTGAAGAAGAAAGACTGCTTGTGGAAGTCCTCTATGGCCTGAACAATGGGGCCATCCAGACTGCTGCGAAGAGTCTTTTTAGAGCCACTTTTATCGGCGATGAGAGACTCCAGCATGGTGCGCACCATGTAGAGCTACAGGACAGGGAGGAACACATACTACTCAGAAACAATCTGTACAAATAGCATTAAATATCATCTATGTTGCAAACACAATTTAACTGACCTGTGTGCTCGAGGGGCCAACAGTGCGACGAGGAACTTTGATGTCAAATCCTCCTTTGGGGTCCTTCTCTCCCCTCAGACAGGGGTCATTAGGAGGTTCTCTTGCTCCTTCCCAATCACAGATGGTTTTACGAATTGCCTGAAGTACGCTATATGGAAGCAAGGAGATAAGTAATGCCCAAAAAAGTATGTATTTTTTATGTGGTGTACATCTTACCTAATGAGGACGTTCTTCTTCTTGCGCACAGCCTGTCTGAGTGGCTCTCTCAGGGTCACTTGTGCAAAGTCCTGCAGGGCAGAGTATATTGTGTGTCTGATGGCCTGGTTGAACACACTCTCCATCCGGCCCATCAGGACCTGAAGACCCTTGATCATAGCAATGACCTCCACCAAGGCAAACTTCTCCTCACTGGTGTAGTTGTAGCGTGTGGCGCGTTCATACTCCTCAGCTGTGCCCGGACAGTCCTTGTTGCAGAACTTATCAGTCGGGTGGACTAGTTTCCAAGAGTACTAGAGGAAGAGAAGACAGTTCAAATGTGAGATAGATGGAGAACTGGAATGCTTAAAACTGTTTATATGATCTCAAACGTACCACTTCCATGACATGAGTGCTCCACTTGGACAGAAGTTGCAGTCCTCTGAGTGCCAGGTCAAAAAGCTCCCTGTATTCCTCATCGGACTTCTGACTGTCCAGCCCTGATCCAGTCACCACCTCACTGTTACTGTAGCGCGCCAGCTCAGAGATGAAGCGGATGTGGTCATCTCTGATCTGCACCATCTGCTCGCACAAGTTATACTGTGGGCTGATGCTGCTCTGAGTGCAGGTCCACCTGAGAGAGAGAGAGAGAGAGAGAGAGAGAGAGAGAGAGAGAGAGAGAGAGAGAGAGAGAGAGAGAGAGAGAGAGAGAGAGAGAGAGAGAGAGAGAGAGAGAGAGAGAGAGAGAGAGAGAGAGAGAGAGAGAGAGAGAGAGAGAGAGAGAGAGAGAGAGAGAGAGAGAGAGAGAGAGAGAGAGAGGAGAGAGAGAGAGAGAAAGAGAGAGAGAGAGAGAGAGAGGTAAAAAGACACTACTAAAAAGAGAGAGAGAGGTAAAAAGACACTACTAAAAAGATGTTCACTTTTAGAAAGAAGTCCCTAATGATTAAAAATACAGTAAAAACAGTAATATTGTGGAATATTACAATGTAAAATAACTCTTTTCTATGTTAATATATTTGAAAATGTAATTATTCCAAATGAGTAAAAACAGTGTGACATGACCCTCCAGAAATCATTCTAAAATGCTGATTTGCTGCTCAAGAAACATTTCTATTATTTCAACATTTATCAATGTTGAAAACATCTGTGCTGCCTAATATTTTTGTAGAAACTGACAATTTTTTTAGGATTTGATGAATAGAAAGTTCAAAAGAACAGCATTTATTTGAAATAGAAATCTTAATCTTTTATAAAACGTTATAAATGTCTTTACTGTCACTTTTGATGCAACTCTTGAAACTGAATAAAAGTATCAATATATTTAAAAGAAAAAGTAAGCCAAAACTAGCATCAGATGAAAAACAATGCACTTGTGGTTACAAGATCATGTTCATTAAGTGCTTTTTATCTTACGCAGTCAATCACTCACTTGGACTTGTTCTCTTCATAGTGAGCACTTGTTTCTATGTATCGTGACAGCTCGATCTGCATGTCTCCAAACAGGGGCACGACCTGAAGCTGTGAAGGCAACCCAAACAAATGTTACAATCAGAGGATTGTGACAAAAAACTGTCAGTTTTCAAGAGAACAAGAACGTTTGTCTTCACCTTAAAGAACTTATCGATTTTGCTAAGGTTTATCCTTTTCTTTGCATCCAGCTTGTAGATGTTGCTGACATTCCCATCCATCAAATATAGGCCAAAACCCATAACCTGAAACACAGAGCCATGCCTTCATTTATAAAGATCTTTCAGCTAGGTCTAAAAAGCTTCAGCAGGAACAGATGAGCTCACCTTTAGCAGCATGTGTTTCTCACTGGGTGTCAGGTACATCTTGTTCTCGTAGTAATCCACACAGATGTTGACAATATCAGCCAGCAGCTCCTCATAACCTGGGATCACCTCCAGCTGCTGGTGCAGACACTGGACAAACATCACATAAAACATGACACTGCACGCAAATGTCCAAATGAATGATGAACAGAGAAGCTTTGGGGGAAGTCAAGACTATCCATGAAAAATCACTTGTTCCTCACACAAGCCTAACGTATAATTACAGAAGCTGTATGGAACACTTTTATGGTTCCTTTTTGGTGTTTTTTAGTTCTTATTGATTATTCCTTTAACATAAATATGACCATATCGGAAGTTAAATGTACCTGTGTAATTCTGTTGTGATTGGCTAAAAACATAGAGAGGTTTTGGGACTCCTGGATGGACTGTGGATCAGCCATCTTTCTCAGGAATTGAGCTGCTCTGTAAAGAAGAAAGAAGAAATATGGAAGTTTTTGAAATATTGCATGCATATGTATGTCACAGTATTTTAGTAACTCTTTTAAATTTAAGAATGACTATTATACCTCTTGTAAGCAGAGTGGTCATTTTTAACACTGCACTTCATGTTCTTCAGTTCGTCCAGCACAGCAAACATGTTAATGAACTTTCCTAAAGTGAGGAGGTACGCCTCAGACACAAAGTCCTTCCTGCGCTCAGCATGACATAGTCGCTTTACCTCGCTGCAGAAACGTTCAATGGCCTTGCGCTAGAAGGAGGGATAGCAATGTTAAAGCCATGAACTAGCTACGTCACAACTCCAATTTTGAAAGCACAGCAAAAACTATGCTATGCTACTTATTTAATACACTCCTTTATTTGAAAAGTTAAATATGAATATAAATATTAAGAAATTAAATGGAATGTTGCCTTCAAGCATTTGTTATTTTCTTTAAGTAAATAAAAATAAAGGCAAAAATAAAGATATAAGAAATAAATAACGAGCAATTAAGTGGTTCTCCCTCTTTCTTATCAGAGATGTTGTTTGATGAATAATCATGACATTCAAAGAGATTTAGTCCTCGCTCACCTGGAAGTACATGAATTTCATGAGCTTGGTGACCTCAGGTTCCAGCACCTCCACAGTCTTCTCATAGATCTCCACTCGGTTTGGCTGCTCGTTGCACTTCACCTGATATGCACAAGAGGGCGTCATTAAACTGGCAGGATTCAGAACTCGGATAATGAATAATGAGCCTTTTCCCCGCAGCGAGTGCAGGGCAATCGTGTTGTTGAACTGTGTCATTTCAATCATATCTTTTAGCTAAACAATCGAAAAAGGGTTCAGATTCTCTTCAGACTGAGAGCATATCTTAATAAAATAAAAACTAGACAAGACAAAGACAAGGCTTCACACATAGTCTTTTGAATGTTGGCAACAACATTCACAAACTTCAATAAAACGTGATAGATGATACTCTAGCCCATTCATATCGAGTTCCTCTTCTCCACCATGACACACCTGATAGTAAAATTGTATGTGGGCCAGTAGGCCAAATCGTGCATGCATTTGAGAAAACACCTCACATCGGAGCACTGTTACTGCATTGGATGTCACGTGCGTGTCTGTGTACCTGAGGAATGGCTCTGGAGCAGCTCCTCCAGGTGTACAGCATGACGGCATACTCGTGCCCCTCCTCCAGCATTTCATTCTGAGAAGAAAAACACAGTTTGAAAAAGAGGAAAATGAACAACAACTTTACAGGAACCAGCCATATAATCTCCTGCAAATTCTGTGTAAATGTGCGGTAAATAATTCTTCTGAGCTCATGCTTTGAAACAACGATCCATCAGACACTTTTTTGCTGGAAGTGACCATTATTGCTCCATATATATGCTATATCTGGGTTTCTTACAGGAATTATCAGCACTTGCAAGGCAGCAATGATGGTATATCAAGTTTACAGACAGAGGAAGAAATAGAGACGCCAAATCTAGAATCACCAGAGCCCTTGCAGTCTAGACCGTTCTGCTGATTAGAGTGGCAGCAATTCAGTTTTGTCATGTCGTGCTGCATACATTTTATTGTAGACTGGGTATAAGAGTCCCTAATTATGCTCTACTTTCCATTAATATATCATGTAACCTGGATTTCTGCCAATCACAATTCAGTAGCATTCAGCAAGTATTACAATAAGTGCTTTGCAAACTAGATATTTGCAAAACTAGTGAGTGGTTTGCCTAAACAACTAGTCAACAACAGTCTTGAGGAAGCCTTGAAAGGTTATTCTTGTTGCAGCTTTAGCTGACCCTGATCATAGATCGCACAAGTTTGTATTTCTCAGAAACAGCTGTAATATATATATATATATATATATATAGTGCTGTCAAACGATTAATCGCAATTAATTGCATCCAAAATAAAAGTTTTTGTTTGCATAATAAATGTGTGCTGTGTATATTTATTATGTATATATAAATACACACACATACAGCATATATTTTGAAAATACTTACATGTACTACATGTATTATAAATAAATATATTTAATATATAAACATAACATTTTTATGAAATATATACATGCATGTGTGTGTATTTATATATACACATAATAAATATACACAGCATACATAAAACAAAAAAAATATTTTGGATGCGATTAATCATTTGACAGCACTTATATATATATATATATACATATAAACAAATTGTAAATATTGTATTAAATATTACTTACAATATTTATTTATTGCATTTTATGTCAATAGGATTATGAATGAATTTTTTGGAGAAAAAAACTGATTAATTTCACATTTAGCATATAGAAAGAAGCATGAATTGTAATAAGGTAATACGTAATAAAATGTGAAATAATGGTAATTTAATTTGGTAATTTAACTTATTTAAATAGTTTATTTTTTAGAATTCTTTTCTCTGAATTTTTCCCGAACCCCCTTGTGGTCCTTTGTTCATCACTGCAAGCACTGGACGTGTCGACCTTACTAATTAATCATCTACAAAACATCTGAATGCAGTCTATATGTTAAGTTGATTTAAATGTATAAAAGTGAGACGAGACAAAGAACATAGGAAAATTTGAGGTGTGAGGAAAGTACAGGCCTACACTGTTCACCTTGCAAACACTGCATTTACTCCTAAATCCAAATTTACTCCTAAATCTAAATTCATCCAGCCACTTATGTATAGCATACAAAGTCCACTTCTATGCGCTCATTAGAGCTTTAGCAGAAGGTAGCTGAAGCAAACAGGAGGACCTCCAGTTCTTGAGGACTTCTCTATTTTACTGAGTAATGTGCACTCCTGTTTGGCAGTCCACGCACATCCATGAGCCACTGAGCTGTGAGAGGAAGAGGTGGAGTAGCTCCTTCAATACCATTTCTATCCAGCACAAACCCCCACAGAAACAAAACTGTACAAAACAAGCATAAACAAGGGTGTCTTTGTGAAAAGGTGTTTGACCTGAGTTCTCTACCTCACGCCTCTGCTAAAAGAGAATTGAAACTGATGGGGTTTTGATATAGCACAAAAAAAAAGCCCAGCTTTCACATGCCTGACCCTTAAATAGTCATTACTGTTGCAAATCTGTTGATATGGTTTGAGATGTTCTGATAAACGGATGTTCATTTCAGAAATTCACACATAGCAATCCATGTTTGGCATAATGAAAGCAAAGTTCAAATTTAGACTGACTTGACATACAATTAAAAGTGCTCATGTGTCATAGTCAAAAAGGATTTGGAATAGGAAAGTTTTTTTGTAGTAAACCATTTAATAGTTATGGATTTAATAAATCCACTTATCAACTATTCCAATTTTTCCCAATTCCCCGGTCAAATACAAGTTTAAAAGTCACAAAACCTAAGAAAAAAAAAGCACTGTTTCAATACCATGACAGAACCAGATAATAACAATTGGTACTCATTCTTTGCCACTGTATCATTCATATACCATGGTATTTATTCGTTTTTTTTCTTATCAAGGCTGCATATATTTGATTAAAAATACAGTAAAAACATTAATAATGTGAAATATTCTTATAATTTAAAAGAACTGTTTTCTATTTGAATGTATTTTAAAATGTAATTTATTCCTTTGATACAAAGCTGAATTTTCAGCATCATTACTCCTGTCTTCAGTGTCACATGATCCTTCAGAATTCATTCTAATATGCTAATTTGACGTTCAAAATGATTTTCAATCTAATGCATTTCAATAGGGAGTAACTTTTGTGCCTGCACCACGTTTTTCTTTCAGCCACTGCAACATGTTCGGTGATTTCTATTTAATCAGCCACCATATAATATTTACATTTATTCATTTTTTGTTATTTTTAATCTACACAATTTACACGTTTGAGCACGTAATACAACTCCACCCCTAAACCTACCCATTTGTATATTATATAAAACACAAGATATAACAGGATATGACAACAAACGCTATTTATTTAAAAGTAAAACATTTTTTAAAAAAGTGTTCCTAAGTAAAACAATTGATTTGTTTGAAGAACGCATGCAAAACGATTACTGCCTTCATCCGCAATCTGCAGTAATACTGCCTGTTTACTGTGCACATTCAAAATTGGTGCCCGAGAAAGCAAGCGTTACGTCAACTTTGATCATGAAATGGCATTGGATCTTGTGTCTCGTGACCGATTGCGTCATGTGTATTTTTTGAACGAGACGTGACAGCGTGCGTTCAAGGAGCAAGACTATTTCAGTGATAAAACCTTAAATTTCACTCAGTCTGTTCATATAACGACATTGCATGGCTTCGGAAGATTTGGAATTCAGCAACATGTTTGTAATACTTTTATACTGTTTGTTGTCAATTTTTGCCATTAATATGTGCGCCTGTACTTACATTTGCTTGTGTTTTATATTGTTGAGAAGTGGGTAGGTTTAGGTTTAGGGTAAGGAGTAGAGCCCTGCACGGGCCTCAAATTTAGGCCCTAGCCCGGCCCTGGCCGGAGACGCTCAGGCCCTAGTCCGGCCCGTGTCTGACAGCTTATCAGAATAACCGGCCCGAGTCCGACCCGAGCCCGACTATTTTCCCCCTTCTCCCAAAACAGCTTATACTGTTTCAGCTATTAAAATAGTTCAGTTTTGTATGTAATGAGCATTTTGGTTCGTTATAAGTTTTTGTTTTTTAAAGTAACGACCAAGCTGCCAGCGGCATACAGTAAGCTGATCGTAGCCTGTGTTTGATCAATTTAGCCTTCTCAAATCATCACGACTTGCCTAAAATAAAATATAAAAATATAAAACAGTTCAGGCATATGATAATGTTTAAATGTTAAACTTAGATAAATGTGCGCTATATCCAATAGTTAGTACAAAAAGCTAAAGCGCACTTTGCAAGACGCGGAGACGCCAGCGCAATCACTTACATTTTTTTCAGTGGATACGCCGTCATTTTTGCTCATAAAAGATAAGAGTAATACATCATTCTGAACTGTAAAGGGTCTACTTTAATTTGCGTGCACTCACAAAATCAACAAAATGTTGTGCTTTTATAAAATAAAGAAAACAAACATGATGTGCTTTCTGCCGTCTCGCCTTGAACAGGTGTGCTTCACAAAACTCAGCACAAAAACTCAGTGAATAGCCTACATGCCTCACAGACATCATAAAGGCTATCTATAGAAAGCTTTAAAATTACTACTTAATGAAATGAAATCGAAAACAAAAACCCTTTCATTAGAATCACAATCTGCAAAGATGCACTTCTCTCTAAAGGCGCGTCTAATGAGGAGATGGCGAGTCAGGATCGCAGCTTCATCCTTGCAAAACAAACTCAGAAAACAATTAAAATATCTCCTTACTATTTCCCCCAGACACATTCATGGTAAGTACTTTTGCTCTGGCTTTGTGGCAAGCTTTAGCCTATGCATGTGTTTGAACGCAGAACTCTTCAGCTGGACACCAAACACCGTTGAGCCGCTCTCAACAGTCGCAGTAGCACGGTCTCGTGTTGTTTTCACCAGCACTGCAATTTTTTTCATCACTAATTTATGGATGTCTAAAATATAAAAATAAGGAGAAGCCTAAAAAAGCCCTGAGGCCCGGCCCGCGTCTAAACTATGATGTGAAAATTGGCCAGAAGCCCGGCCCTAGGGGCGTAAAGAAGTCGGGGCCAGCGCTGAAATGCAGGGCTCTAGTAAGGAGTGGTGTTAGGTGCTCCAAAATAATAAATATAAAAATAATTTTTACTTTTACAAATGTGAAGATTTAAACACTGAAGGGGTACCCTGCACCGAGACAATCCCTATTGAAATACATTACACATCGTGCTGAGTGACATGAAAAAAAGGGCAAATTCGTGTCTATGAACACGAGTCAATAGATTAAAATTTAGTAACTATGTCAAGAAAAGGCATGAGACTAGGTTGTTTATTAACAAAGACAAAAAAGAAAACGTATTAACTGTAAACTGTTACTTCAAGGTGCTTCACAGAACACCATGACACTGCCAGCTTACATGTTGAAAGAACATGGTTTTATCAAAGTACCTCACAATATGGTCAGTGTTGGGGAAAGTTACTTTTAAAAGTAATGCATTACAATATTGCGTTACTCCCTAAAAAAGTAACTAATTACGTTACTTAGCTACTTTTTATGGAAAGTAATGCATTACGTTACTTTTGCGTTACTTTTTAAATATGAGCAGGGCTTGATTGTTTTTAATACAAGAAATTACATTAATACAAATGTAAAAGCCCTGTATCTTGAAGGAAAAGTAAACTCACATCTGTAAAGTAAAACTCAGGATAAGAAGGTTTAGCACTCTTCAGCAATAAAAAACGAAGCACAATTATTAGTTTATCTAAAGTCATTTTTGCTTATTAGTATGGTTGAACTGGATCATCAAAGGTCAGCAGCAAAGACATTGGTTAATAAAATGGGATTAGATACATTTGTGTTATTTAACATATTTAATTATTGCAGTTTGCGTCATATTCTGAGTTTGCATTTCACTGTTTTAATTCATTTTGATGAATACTAAATCTGTTTTTTGTGAGTGGGATGAATTAATGCACATTCACATTTAGTATATAACTACAGTAACAGCATGTTCACACAGCGCACTGTCAGTCAATAAATGGGGAAAAAGTAACTGGTGTTACTTTTTTGAAAAAGTAACTCAGATATTTTCTTGTAAATTAAAAAGTAATGCGTTACTTTACTAGTTACTTGGAAAAAGTAATATTATTAAGTAACTCGCGTTACTTGTAATGCGTTACCCCCAACACTGAATATGGTAATGTCATGGTCATTTTTTTTGCAAGTAAAAGCTTTGGGAAGGGAGCTGCACTGCTCTGGGCTAGGGATGCGCGGTATACCGATACTGGAAAAATACCGGTATATATTATATTTCAAACGGTACGATATCATAATTTTGCTCAATTCGGTATTTCATATGCTGCTGTTGCAAAATGCACCTGTAGGTGGCAGTGCTTCCCAAATTGCTGCGCAACTGGTAAATGTGACAACAGAACAACGCGATGGATCAAACAGATGAAACTCAGCGCACCCAAAATTAATAAATAAAGAGAACAGTAGAAGTGAAATATGGCATTGCTTTGGATAAAAAACAGATGACAAAGGTGAAGGAACTGACCTTACTGCACCTGTATGCAAGCGTTGCTATAGGCCTAAATCATGTTGCCACAGGAACACATCAAATCTTTTTAAGCATTTGTCGCTTGCTCATCCTGATCTTTTCAAAGAATTAAGAGATCGACAGGTGAGTGCATCATTCATAAATTCAGATTTGATCTTTTATTTACATCTGATCAACGCACATTCAGATGTAATACAGTAAGCGCAAATGTGCATGCGAGACACGCTAGAATCAATGAAGTTTTGGTCACGTAATACATACACTTGCATTTCATACAATCAAATTTTAATTGGATATGAATTGAGCAAGAGTTTTGCTATATTAATTTTAGTATCAATGATATGAAGGGAATGTTTCTGACGCGCTGCCGACCGCTAATATGAAGCAAGTGAGAGAGTGAGATTTATATTTAATGCTTTTTCTTTGGTTGAGTCTGAAATCTGAAAACAATCTGAGAGAGAGAAATAATAACATGATTTTGAACATTACTTTGACTGTTATGGTGCGTTCACACCAGACGCGAATGAAGCGTTAAGCGCGAGTGATTTACATGTTAAGTCAATGCAAAGACGCGATTAGACATCCTGCGGTGCGATTCGCGCGAATGAGGCGGCGCGAATGGCGCGGCGCGAATTGAGCGTTTCGAGCGTTTGACTGAACTTTGGCGGATATTTCGCGCCGCGCCAACCAATCAGGAGCTTGCTCTAGTAGTGACGTGATTAAGAGCGGAGGCAGAAATCAAAACAACAATAAAGGACATCTTATGTTTATCCACTACAGAGACATCAGAGCCAGCGGCAAATGTCAGAAGGACTAGCCGAGGTTATGCTCCTCTCTTCGGCATACATGAGCACGAGCGTCCGGTGATCGCCTGGAGCTCACGGCTCCGAAATCGGCGAAGCACATTTTCAAATAGGGGCTGTTTTTATAAATAAACCGCAGATTTGAGTTTTAAACAACTACATTCTCGGCTGAAATACACACGTCCAGTGTTTCCATAGCACATAAAGGTGATTTTATTTGCCAAATTCTATACATATGCTCTCTGTGGCAGTCATACCTGTGCGCCTGGCAGAAGCCCCGCCCATGATGCGAATTCGCATCTGTTGTGCAGTGAATTTCACGCGCGAATGAAGCGAATTTCACGCGCGAATGAAGCGAGTAAACCCAAAATGTTCACGCGTCCAACTACGCGCGAATAGCGCGATTTATTCACGCAAGTCGCGTCCGGTGTGAACGCACCATTAGAATAACACTTTACAATAAAGCAACATTTGTTGCATCAATTGCACAACCTCAGTGCTATTTTTTTTCTTCAAAATGAAACCTATGTTTCCGGTAGGTTTTTTTTTTAGGAGACATTTAGTTTGCACTGTGTTTGCACTGAAAAGATAAGATTTGAATATATTTTCATCTTATTACTTCAGTTAGCCTATTTTTTTTTTCTCCAACATCAAAATGTAACCTATGTTCCCTTTAGGTTTTTTGTTACAGTTTGATACAAAAGGTATTAACATATGAATCTGTTTTTATTATTATTATTATTAATAATATATTTTTTTAAATTCACTTATCTTTTGAGGCTGGTTATTTGTCACCTATGGTATCGATACCGAGGTACTACATTCTGGTATCGTACCGAAGCCAAAATTATGGTATCGAGCCATCCCTAATCTGGGCTGATTTAAATTTTGCTGTAACAAAGAAAAGCCTACATCAGATAAACTGAATGACTGTTTCTGCTTCTCAGTGCCCTTCTGATAAAGATTTCAGAAAGAACCATAAAGAGCAGCTTTGTTATAATGCAACATCCTTTCGTTATTGCTGCTCTGGTCACATGACCAGCAATTCTAATGTGCTTTCACACAAAGTCCTCCTTCTACTCACCATGCTGGAGTGCACAGTGGCCTGTTCAATGTAGCGGGCAATACCAGTGACAAATGCATTTCTGTCCTCGAAGTTGGTGTCAAAGTTTGCCTAGTAACAGACAGAAGGTCAGTCCAGTTATGTCCAAATTTACTGTGAACTCTACATCCAACAACAAATATAACAAAATGGATTTGTTTAAATGTACCTGGTACATGATGGAGGACGGTGGGGGTTCGATGCATGGCTGCTGGTCTGGGAGGGGAAGCTCCTCCAGCAGGTCCACATTGGACAGCGCATCCTCCAGGGTCACGTGGGTTGTCATGGCGACACAGGTTCACTCACAAAACAGCCCAATCTGAAACAAACATAGACAATGAGCTTCAACACCATCAGACAAGGATGCTGGACAAGAATACTCAACTCCATGTTTAAGTGAAACACAGTCTATGAAACAGAAAAAAAAAGTCATGACCTTGAAGAAATCTCTCTAGTTAAAGTCTTTCACTCGGTTTCACTGGAGGAATTCAATTAGTCTCCAAACACAAGCACTGCCAGCAAATTCCAAGAAAAATAATTAATGAAACTTTTACATGCTATGCATGTTGTGCTAACTTTATTACTTAAGAAATGTATTGATTCATTTAAAAAATGATTATTAATTAGAGCCTCAGATTCTGAAATCAAATGAATATTTAAAATAATATAAAGCAGGTTGATATGAACCAAATCCTGATAGGAGTTATTTTATTTCACGATAACGATATATAAATCACCATATTTAAGGTATCAATAAATTTCATAATCCTCTACAGTAATTTAAACATCACGTGTCTTAAAGGAGACCTATTATGTCCCCTTTTACAATATGTAATATAGGTCTCAGGTGTCCCCAGAATATGTCTATGAAGTTTCAGCTCAAAATAACCCACAGATCATTTATGTAATTTTGAAAATGCCTATTTTGAGTGGAAGCAGAAACATGCTGTTTTCGTACATGTCTCTTTAAATGCAAATGAGCTCCTGCTCCTCACCCCCTTTTCCAGAATAGGGCTGTGCCGTTACAGCTTGTATCTCAGATACTTTACTAAAAAACATCTGTTTGGTTCTGATTATCATGTCTATCCCACTGAAATCATGCGTTTTAAACTATATTAACTTCTGATATATAGAGTTTTCTAGGTGCACGCTTCTGAAGCAGCTGTCACACGTCAAGTGAGTATTAAACTAAGCTCTCTTTCATGTTTTATTGCGCTTAAACTGTCAAATACACACAAGTTCATGTTAAAAACACACGAGTTACAAAAACAGTTGGAAAGTGGGAAAGAAATTGCATGTTTATATTAGATCTATATATTATATTAGACCCGATTACGGCAATTAAACAAAGAAAAAGTCAGATTTTCATGAAATGTCACCTTTAAGACATAACCTTATGCTGATGATACGGGGCAACTTTTTGAGCAATGTTGCCAGGCAACTTTAGTTAATATTATTGTCAACGGGCAGGTGAGACACAGGGCCCACGACCAATCTAAAGTATCCAGATAGAAATGTGTTACCCATTCTCAGTGGGAAAATGTCCAAACAATATTGCTAAAAAAAAAAGTTGTCGGGCAAAACTGCTGATAAAGTTGCCCTGTGTATTAGCCTAATGTATTAGCCTTATCACATTATAGTCCTCCACGTCCGCTGTGTTCTCAAAACTCTGGCCGTTTGATAATACCTAGAATATCAAAATCGACTGCGGGCGGCAGATCCTTTTCCTATTTAGCGCCCAAACTCTGGAACAATCTACCTAACACTGTTCGGGAGGCAGACACACTCTGTCAATTTAAATCTAGATTAAAGACACATTTCTTTAACCTGGCTTACACATAACACACTAATACACTTCTATTATTCAAATCCATTAAAGGATTGTTAGGCTGCATTAATTAGATCAGGGGTTTTCAACCTTTTTAGGACATGCGCCCCCCCCAAGTTTGTCTAATTTCACTTGCGCCCCCCCCAACACCCAAGATTTGAAGATTTGAAAGCTCGTATTCATAAATCTTCAAGGCAATGTCTCTGAATTAATTGATGCTCGCGCCCCCCTTGACAGGTGCTGGCGCCCCCCTGGGGGGGCGCGCCCCACAGTTTGAAAACCCCTGAATTAGATCAACCGCAACCAGGAACACTCCCCATAACACATGATGTACTCGTTACATCATAATAAGAAGAACGGCATCTACGCTAATACAGTGTTTCCCCTAGGTTTATGGCTTTGGGGGGGCAAGGTTTTTTTTGTTTTTTTTCCAGCATAAAAACATTCATTTAATTCATCTTTTAATTAATGAATATTAAACTAATCTTTTTTTTTTGGAAAAAAAAAAGAGGATTTAATATTAAAATTAAAACACTGAAGACATTTTATGATTATTCCTTAAAAATAAGGTTTTAATCATTTTAGTAGGCTATTACATACATTCTATTACATACACTCAAATATGATATGAGGATAGTTTTACTCAAATGAAACGGTCAAATGCTCATGAAGCGACTCTCAGAGCAGTTTTGGAGATGTTGTTCATGTCCTCATTTAGTGAGGTGGCACACGTAAATATCACTGCAAGCCTCGCGTGCTTCTGTACGAGTAACAAACAAAACCGTGCGTCTGCGCCATACATTAACACAGAGACAGGCAGAAGTCATATTTAAATTGTCGTTTTGCTTCTGTTGTGATCTGGCGCTATAGAGAATATAAAATTAAATAAAATGAACTTGACCTTCAAGGGGGGCGGGGGGTGCCGTTGGGAGGGTGGGACGCCCTCCTAAGATAATGGCAGGGGAAACACTGCTAATATTTGTCTGTTTCTTTCTTATTCTGTTTTTCAGTCCGTGTCCAGATCAGATGGTGGATCGGTGCCGGGAGATGATGTCTCCCTGATCGTCGGCGGGGGCCGGGACACCTGGATGAGCCCCGGGGACATATCCCCAGTGAAGACCTCGACTTAAATACAATAAAAATAAAAGAAAATAACTAAAAATATAATAAAATACCTAATTACATAATACTATTATTGTTAGAAACTGCAACAATATAAAATATAATGCATTTATACATTTAAAATCTTATTAAAACAATAAGTAAACAAATAAACAATCTCCTGGCCAGAAGAGAACTGGCCCCCCGACTGAGCCTGGTTTCTCCCAAGGTTTTTTTCTCTCCATTCTGTCACAGAGGGAGTTTTGGTTCCTTGCCGCTGTCGCCTCTGGCTTGCTCAGTTGGGGACACTTAAATTCTAGCGATTAGCGTCAATTTGATTTCGCAGATACTATTTAAACTAAACTGAGCAAGACAATGACATCACTGAATTCAATAATGAAATGCCTTTAACTGAAATTGAGTGTTTATACATTACTGACACTCTATCCTCCAATTTGATACTGTTAAGTGCTTTGACACAATCTGTATTGTTAAAAGCGCTATATAAATAAAGGTGACTTGACTTAAGGTGTTTACATAAGCCAACATTTTTTTTTTTTTTTAAATTGTGAATTTGACTGTACACGCGTAATAAGCTACAAATAACGAATTGAGCTCTCTTTTATGGTTTACTGCATGTGACAGTTTAAAATCACTTCAATGTAACATAATATAACAAAACCTAAAAAAAACTAAGTAATTCATGACATTAAATTACTATGTTATATAGAAGATTATCATTCAACAGAAAGTTAGCCACAAAAAGTGTCTTTAGAAGTCTTGATACTATTTCTGTTTTTTTGTTTACGGGTGCGTCGCTCTCTTTTTTTAGTACCTAACACCATGAATGACACATTTCTGAAATGCTGTGTCAAGATACAAATAGTTTTAAAAACTTTTACAAAAGCATCTCAAGACCCTTGCATTCTCAGGAAGTGTGGTTTGGTGAGGTGTAATGCCTATTTTTGACCCAAAGCTGACTTGACTTTTGCCTCACAAAACCAATGCTTTGAATTAGATGGTACTTCAATTGCTCCTGTGCAGAATGCATAGGACAATCTTGGGCAAAACTGTCAAAAGAATATTTATTTCTGGAGGATGAAAAAATGTTGAGAGAGAAAGGCGATTCAAACTTAGGTTGTCCACATGTCCAACATACCTATTATTCCACAGCGCCAATAAATAAAAAAATAGGTCTTAGAATGTTTATGCATAATAAACACGATTAATTTGTCCTGGAACAGATGATAAGAAGTGGCCTGTCAGCCATCTGTCCAAGGAGGAGGCCGATTTTCAATCTTTACCTTCATCAAAGTTTGACAGAGCAGCAGGGAAACACGGTGTTAGTTTGACCATTAAACATGGCACATTGCAGGAAAAAACATGGCCTGTGGTGAGTAACAGTAACAAAAAGGAGCTAAGTGGCACTTATGAAGTGTGAACAGCATTCAGTAAGAGAACAATGATGACGCATCACAGCAACAACACTCAGATTAAAGGCTACTCACTGTGCAAACAAAATGACCAAAAATAACAAATAGCAAATTGACCAAAAATTATAATTTACAATATGTCTGCAGGCTCTACAATCACCGTCAAATGCAATTTGAAAAATAATGACTTTTCAAACAGATTTTGGGGGAAATCAAATTATAAAAGGGTTACTTATTGTTATCTGTCCACATTAAGCTGGGATAAAATTATTTTAACATCACAATTACACACATCATCAACTTTAAACTGCACTTTCAAAAGGTTTGGTGGGTTGAACCCTATGTTAGTTTCAGGTGGTTGGAGGTCAGCAGAATCACATGACAGAATAATTCAGGTCTCAGACCTCTCACAGTAGGTCAGGGTGGAAACAGTGCTTGATCACAATGCTGAAGGCCCCAGAAGGGGCAACATCAGATCTTCACAAGCACAATCTAGTCCAGGGATGTAGGCCAAGTCAAATCAGTCAAAGTCATGTTACTGAGCTAGTATGTGGTGAAAGCTACCAGAAACAGCTCCTAATGGAACAGCCCATTGTTAATATGTCACTTGCCATTTTTCTTTGTCACTAACAAATGCATGCAGATAAGCTCAACAGCACTTTGACAATACAGATTCATCTATGCTCCTGTAAAATGGGTGGGGTTTCCTTTCAGCATTTATGTACTGTATCTCACAATGTTGTGCAACTATGTACTACAAGAGTTTTTATCTAGACAACAGCAGGAACTCTAAAATATGTGAAGCTCCTATTCTTCCGAGCAGCTTCTGCAAAGCTTGTTCAGGTTCTGGCCTGAAAGAAAACTTAAGCTCCTCTCCAAAATCTAGGAGTGTTGTTGTAACAAATCGGTCCCATTCTCTACAGCCTGAGTATAATTCCTACAATATATGCCATTAGAAATACATTGTAACGGCCAATTATGTCCGTTTTATTTAGCTTAAGTACTAACAAATTAGCCTGTTAGCTTATACACTACACATTTGCACTTGCCCTACACATATTCACAACAGTCTTTTATGTAATTATCTAAAGTAACTGAATAGGATTGAAGCACTACAATAATGACAAAAATAAACAATTTGTGCATCCAAAGCATCCAAAAGTGGAAGTAATTCAAATATCTTCCCCCTTTTACAACAGAAAAATAAACTACAGAACAAAAAGTGTTGACAGACTATTTTTTTTTAAAGACTATGCAGCATTCAAGTCATCATGAACCTCAAGTGACTCATTTGGAAGGCTCTACACAGGCAGCAGCACATAAATACTTTGCGTGAGAGACTTGCCTCACAATTGAACACATAGGCTAATCACATAGGCTATACCCTAACTGGAATAAAGTCATAGTCACACTTCATAAATGTGATTGTATCTAATTGTGTCTTATTTAACAACCAGACCGGGTCTGCATCAGAACAAAAATAAAAAAGCAGATGCACTTTGAGCCCTGGGGGTTCCTGCACATTTTAATCTGCTGAAAAGGATCACGTGAGGTAGTGTGAGACATGTTCAGACTGATAACAACCTCAGAGCTGAATCTTTGTCATTCAAAAAGGGACTCTTGGAAAAAATCTTCCATGACACCACCACGTTCCGGGTGGAAGAAGTGATCTGACAGGGAGAGAGAGAGGTAGAGACTGTGCCTGTGGGAAAGGATGCTGAGATACTAGAATAAACTTTCCCACATTGGCTGACTGCCATTGTATGGTGGGGTGCACTGTCTACATTCCTATACGTTATGGGAGCATGACAAAATCGCACCACCACTGTCATAAATGCATGAGCCATGCCTTTCACTGAGATACTACAAACATGTGATTAAGGGTACCAATTCTAACAGAAGAATTGGATTTAAAATCCATCCTTTTCCATCGTCTATCCTAGGGGTTACCTTAACCTTTTTGACTCCAAGGCACCCCACAATAATATCTGAAGGCCTCATGATTTTTCTAGTTGTTTATGATTTACTGTATGGACTATAGAGATTAAAGGGATAGTTCACATAAAAATAAAAATTCTGTCATTAATTACTCACCTTCATGTTGTTCCAAACTTATGAGCTTTCTGACCCTGCATAGACAGCAGCACAACTGACACGTTCAAGGCCCAGAAAGGTAGGAAGGACATTGTTAAAACAAACAATTTATCGTCTAACGAAGAGCATCTAAGCTCAAAACGTCACCTGTGGTGAGAACATAAATATTTTTCTATTTCTGGAGCTATGGTGTGCCCACTTTGATTTTTTGGTTCATATTCTTGTGTGGTGGAGCACCCACATTGAGCTTTTTGCCTATTGGATGTACACTCTTGGACTGTTTTTTGTAAAATAGTCCATGTGACATCAATGGTTCAACCATGATTTTATGAAGCTACAAGAATACATTTTGTGTAGAAAGTTCTCGGATTTCATCAAAAATAACTTGATTTGTGTTCCGAAGATGAACTAAGGTCTTACGGCTTTGGAAAGATGTGAGGGTAATTAATGACAATTTTAATTTTGGGGTAAACTATCCTTTTAAGGATAAAGATATTTAAAAACATTTTACTCACAATTTCTACCTGATACATAACATTTTTTAGAAATTAACAAGACTATTACAAAATATATATTAATAAAATGCATAGAAACACCTAGAGGATTTAGTTTCAATTCATTTAAATGTGTGTGAGTTTATACTTGCATATAAACATTTATACACACACACACACACACACACACAAACACAGCTTTTGTCTTTAAATAATTTAAAGTTATCTTGAGGCACTGTAGCTGACTATTACTGGTCTAGCCACATAAATAAGGTCTAGACATCAAAAAGGTCATATAAGAGCTTCCAGTGCTGAAAGAGCATCACATTTGGGTCACACCACTCGGTGGGACATCATACTCCCGCCCTCTCTGCAAGTCTTGAGCTACAATTACTAGACAGGCAGGTGGGACGTGTAATTGATGGCTGACTGAAAGATTCTCCCTTATGTACAGATGAGATGCACTGAAACAACCCCTCCACATACTCTAGACTGTTCATGATTGCATCATTCAATTGTAATTTCCTGAGATGAGAAAAAAATGAAGCAAATGTGGTTGATGATGTAGTTAGGCATGCATCATATCCGATAGCAGGTGAAACAGTCTCATTATGAGTGCTGTACACCACGCATTTTAACACGGATTACATTTGCAGGTAAAAATAATGCGAATGGTTTTTCATTAGTATTCAGGAAGCTAGTGGTTCCTTGTTTCCTTTAAAAAGAACCTGTGCATAATATGACCATGCTTTAATGAATGACAACAGATTCTACAGGAAGCTACAGTTAAAGTCAACATGAAATTAAAATTTACCCTATTTTCTAGATAAATGTTATTGATCTTATTTCAAATGAGTTTCATTTTTTAGATTACCGATGGACAGAACCAAATCCCACCTTACATTTTTTGATTTTTTCACTTGGATGTATGTCACAATCTGTCGCTACTTCAGTTTTATCACAACTTTAAGGTTTGGATGACAATGAACTTATTTATCTAACAGTTACACAGTTCTATCAAGAGTACTTGAACAGTAAACATATATGTTTATACAAAGACCAATAAACTGGATATTGTACAGCTGACCAAGGCAAATATACTGGTACTACTTTCATGTGTCTAGTATCACTCCGCAGTCTAAAAATTATTTTTGCAAAATGGTTAACAGCTTCAGACTGTGGTAAAATGGCCCTGGGGACAATTTAAATTTTATGCAAATAAAACTTTGATAGATGGCTAGATTATATATCTATAAAGAAAGAAAATGAAAACGTCACTCAGAAAAACAACAAACCGGTAAAAGATATACAGAGCTGATTGAGGAAGAAAAACAGAGAAAGAGATGTACATAAATTAACTTGTATTGCAGATTAATATATTATTATAATATTGTTGCAGTGCTGGTCTTGTTGTTGGCCAATAGCAGTCTATGTTGTAATGGCCTATTTTTCTTTGCGGAAGGTTGACACTAATTTAAAATATTTTCAATAATATCAGTATTTTATGTCGGTAGAATTTTATCTCATAACTAGTAGTATAATAATAAGCAGGAAATCGTACAATAAGCTGGTCATTACCTCACAATATCGTTTATTTTGGCCGCCAGGCTGCAAATTATCATTTATAAAATTACATTAACTTGGCCGTTCACTAAACCTAATTCTACAACATAAAAACTCAAAATATGAGTCCTTAATCATAACACAAGCAAACCCCATCAACGCATTTAAAGGAAAAAGCTGGAATCAGTCATTTAATGTGTCACACTGAGCATTTCTTAATCATCAAAGGCGTCAAAATAACGGTTCTGTTGGCAATAACCTAGCAACAGCCCCCAGCGGTCGGAGAGAATGAATAAAACATGCCAAAATGTGCTTATGATGGAATGAAACGCCACTGACAGTTAAGTAATCTAACTGTGAACTAATGTAAACAAATAAAGATAGAGCGCGTTATATCACATATGAGATGTGTGAGAGATACGTGCACGCGCACCCCCCTCACCCCACCCATAAAGCGGAGAGATGCTATCAGCACCTCCATCATAATGAACCATATTCACCAAATTAGTGTCAAACGCCTCCAAACGCGCACATAAAGGCGGCTGGCTTGAAACAACATAAAAGCCAAGCCGTTTTCGTTGTGAAAATATGACTGAGCATCATGTTGGGGAATAACGTTACACGCGCAGGTTGGTGCCATCATCTCTCGCGCACCGTCGAGCGAGCGCTCTCATCTCTGTAATTCATGAAAATAATCACATTTACCTACCTGCTAATTGCATGTCCGCTCTTAAACTAACGGGCGGTCAGTGCAAAGCGGGGAGGAACTGAGGAACAGCGTTCGCTCGGTGTAGTAGAATTGATGCTCTGAGTTCGGTCTCTATCCGCTAATCCACCCCACACAAAGAGCAGAAAATGGCTGCAAGTGCATGCTCTTAAAGAGACAGGCACCCATTTAAAACAGCATCTCTGGTGTGAGTCATCAGTTTGCATAGTCGATTTTTAAATTTCTTCAAGTCGTGCATTAATTTTAATATGATTATGAACAAAGAGGGAAAGAGAAGTGCAAATTCTAGGGTGTTTTCTATTAGTGTGCATGGTCATAAATTTGCATCGAGTGCTGTACTTCTGACCCACTTAGCACTCTATCTCTGTGGTCGATTTATATTATGCCATGAACAATGTTTTAAGTTTACAGGAATATAAAGAGACAAATAATCTAGAAATATACTAAGGTGAATTCACTGATAACATTTTTATTAAGAGGCAATGCCTCCTGGAATTGATTTTCAGAGGCACTTTTACCTTTATGAGGATGTATTTTATTAAAAAGATAAACATAGAATGTCAAATGACAAACTGAATCAATTAAATTCAAATCTTCTGATCCCAGGACTAAGGGTCTGTGATGAGGGGCCCACTAAGGTCCTCTACTGGGCCCGGGCCCTGTTTCTTTATTTCTTTGCATTAGTTTAAATAAAATGTATTTCTATCTGGAAACTCATTAAATAAATATGCACTTATTTGGTGCCTATGGCCTAAGGCTGCACATACAGTGAACACTGGCATGCTGGAGTGTTTCTATTCAGTGCCGTTGTCACAGTAACCAGTGAAGGCATTTGTGTTACTATGCACCAATCAGCATTAACAGCAGGTCTGCATCATGTGCTTAAACATGCAATGATTGTTATAATAAACAGGCTGTAGACTTGGTTAGTAAGGTAGCTTTAATATAATTACATTTTTCAAAAAATCATCTCAAATAGATTAGTATTACTAACTTTTACTTAACTAAATTGTGAGTTTAGTATTTTTAGACTAAAGGAAAGTATCACTGACAGAATCAGTACATAGATGTAAATGTGGTGTTTTGTTGAATACACTGCAAAAGTAATAAGCAACCTTTTACTGGGGGTGAAAAAATATGGCTCATGTGTGCCTCCTAAGGGACAGATTTGTATTTGCAGAAGACATGCATGTATAAAAACACAGGTAAAATACAATTCAGTGACATAATGTGGAATAAATGATGAAAACAAAAAATCTGTGAAATAAATTAAATATACAAATAAATACAACATGTGATTTTTACAATATACAGTATTTTCATTTAAAGGGACGGCTCACCCCAAAATTGAATTCTGTCATTATTTACTCATTCTCATGCCATTCAAACCTATTAAATGTTAAAGAAGACTTTTTAAGCAGCTTTTTATTTTTTCATACAACAACATGGCATAATCTGTCAAGTTTTCCAAGCTGCAAAGTAAGGCACATCTAGAGTTTTAATTTTTCATTTAATTAATTAATTAATTTTTTATATCATATAGCTTCGATCTGAACACCCAAAATAATCTCACAAGTCAAAACCTAACACAATTTAAAGTGCATTTTTTCCTATTTGGTCAAATATATGGAAATATGGAAAACTGCTATGCAAAGATTCTTCAAAATTCACCTTTTGTGTTCCACAAAAAACAGGTTTGAAATGACATGACGGTTATTAAATGATGACAAAATGTCCTTTTTTGAATAAACTATCCCTATAAGCCAGTACAGGGAAGGGTGTGATCAGGATCAAGGTTCTTGTTCAAGGCAGGCCAGTTCATGCAGGAGCAGAGCAAACGTGGGTCGATCCTCAGGTTTCTATTAAACAAACATTGTTATGTTTATGTTGCCGTGGCAATAATGCCACTAACAAGACGCATAGACAAATAACTAAATAAACAGATCAGGATACAAAAACATTACCTGCTTTGAATTACACGAGTAACAAAAGACACACAGTAGGAAGGCTTAGTAATAAAACAACACATTAATTGTGTGCAAAAATACCCTACATAATCCACATATAAAACTGTGAAAGAAAAAAAAAACTTCCTCAGAAGCCCCTATTCACGAGAACAGGATTTCTCAGTAAAACCACCCTTACGGGATGACGTTACATTTTATAAATATTCAAATCAACTTATGGTTCAAGGATGATTTATATGCCGGAAGGTTTATGATGCATTTAATGCAGGACTCACCTCTTTCCAGCTCCACTGCATTAACTCGTACACACTCTGTGGACAGAGCCGGGGTCTCAGGAGCCGCAGTCCTGCATTTAGGGTCTCCACTACCTCTGCATTACTACGGTTATCATAGGGCACACGGCCCTCACTGTACACCTCCCACATGAACACACCTGCAAATGAGACGTCAATATGTGTTTAGATCAAATGTGTGGATTTTGATTAACATCATCTCAGTGCATTAATATGGACTCACCAAATGACCACACGTCTGATTTGCTGCTATACTTCCCGAATTTGATCACCTCTGGAGAGGACCATCTCACTGGAAATTTGGACCCAAAAGAACTGGTGTATTGATCATCTAGAACAAACCTGAAGATACAGGTGGGCATTTTCCATTACGCTGAGGTCTTAAAAAGCAGTGACGTGGGAATCCGCAATACTGAGGCGGTGCTACTCACCTTGTCATTCCAAAATCTGATATCTTCACCACATTATCTTCAGAAACCAAACAATTTCGTGCAGCCTGTTTAAACAGGAAGATTTTAGAACAAATTGTCCCAAAAAAGCAAGGAATTGATACTTTAAAGACCGTGTTCACACTTACCAAGTCTCTGTGGATGAAGTTGGAGGTCTCCAGGTAGGTCATCCCCTCACTCACATCCAAACACATCCCCAGCAGGACCTCCTGGGAGAAACTGCCTTTTCTGGCACGCAAGTAGTCTGTCAGGCAGCCGTTCTCCATGAATTCAAATACCAGATAGATGGGTGAGCGCTGAGTGACCACACCATACAACTGGACCAGCTTATTGTGGGACAGTTTCCTATGGAGACAGACAATGAGCAATGTAATAAATTCATCCCTTACAGAAAAAACCCATGAACTTCACATGTGCAATCACATCATGTGAAAAGGGAGGGAAGTGGTGTGTGGCCAAGTATGGTGACCCATACTTGGAATTTAAACCATCCAAGTATACACATAGTAGTGAACATACACCTGGCGCAGCGCCCGGGGAACAGTTGGAGGTTCGGTGCCTTGCTCAAGGGTCTCACCTCAGTCGTGGTATTGAGGTGGAGAGAGTGTTGGTTATTCACTCCCCCCACCTACAATCCCTGCCAGACCCGAGACTCAAACCCACGACCTTCAAGTTACAAGGCCAACTCTCTATCCATTAGGCCACGACTACCCCGACTGAAATATGTGAAACTCATGTGAAACATATAAAACACACGTTTTTGGAATATTTTCATGGCCTAAATGGGTGAAACCCATGTGATCACATGTGACTACGTGATTACATATTGTCCACACGTCCATATTTATTCTCATGTGATCACACGGGTTTCACACGAGTTTCATATGTTTCACATGTGATTTTAACATATGATTGCACATGTTAAGTTTATTTGTTTTTTATGTAAGAGATGGTACACTTTTGATCCTTCATGGCCTTTGAAACACACAGCATGAGTTACTCACATCATCACTTGTGCTTCCTCCTTAAACTCCTCCTCTGACATGAAACCCTCTCGTACAGTCTTAACTGCCACCTGCAGCTCATTCCAGCTTCCCTTCCAGACCAAGCCAAACTGCCCACTGCCCAGTTCCTCGCTTAATGTCAATTCATCAGGGTGAATCTCCCATTTATCTGTAAAAGAGACGGATTTTGTTACACCTTACAAAGAAGTGGTTACCCTTCATATACTGTATCAGTGTTGGGGAAGTTACTTAAAATTATGTTAGTTACTTTTTATGGAAAGTAACGTTAAAAAAGTAAAAAGTAGTAAAGTAAAATAAAAAGTAACATTACTTTTGCATTACTTTTTAAATCTGGACAGGGCTTGCTTGTTTGTTTTTAATATAAAAAGTTATATTTTCAGCAAATGTAAAAGCTCTTTCACACCAAAAAGTGAAAGGAATAAGCCTCAGGCTGAAGGAAAAGTAAATTCACATCCATACAGTACAACGCAGGAGCAGGTTCAACACTCTTTAGTAATAAAAAAACAAAACAATGAAGCACAAATGTTAATTTATCTAAAATCATTTTTGCTTATTAGTATGGTTGAACTGGATCATCAAAGGTCAGCGGCAAAGACATCTGGTTAATAAAATGGGATTAGATACATTTAACATATTTAATTATAGCAGGTTTGCATCATATTCTAAGTTTGCATTTCACTGTTTTAATTCATTTTGATGAATACTGAATCTGTCTTTTGGAGAGTAAGATGAATTAATGCATGTTCACATTTAGTCTAGAACTACAGTAACATCATGTTTACACAGCACACACAAAGCCTCTGTACTTCCGATCTCTCTCAACATGGGGACAGGAGGACTTGTCAGTCAATAAATGGGAAAACAAAGTACCGTAACTGGCATTACTTGTTTGAAAAAGTAACTCAGATATTTTCTTGTAAATTAAAAATGAATGTGTTACTTTACTAGTTGCTTGAAAAAAGTAATCTGATTACGTATACACACACACACACACACACACACACGTTTACTTAGCTAAATGGGGACATTCCATAGGCGTAATGGTTTTTATACTGAACAAACTGTATGTGCTATTGCCCTACACCTAAACTTAGTCCTCACAGGAGACTTTCTGCATTTTTACAATTTCAAAAAAACTTTAGTTTAGTTTATTTTAAACCCCGTTTTACAAATGAGGACGCCCCCAAAGGGAGGTTTTTGGAGATTTTGTCAGGTTTACCTCTCTTTTGGGTACAAATTTGTCCCCAAAATATGGTTAAGTAGGTACACACACACACACACAGTTCAAATTTAATTTTTTTAAACAAAATTCATTTAAATTTTTTTTGTAAGAAGTCTCCTATGCTGACCAAGGCTTTGGTCCAATCTTTAGAGTCATATGATCCTTTAGCAATCATTCTAATATGCTGATTTGGTGTTCTAAAAACATTTCTTAATATAATCAATATTGAAAACTGCTGTAATGCTTAATATTTTTGTAAACCGTGATTTTTTCTGTGATAGTTAAACAGCTCAAAAGGACAACATTTATTTGAAATAGAAATACACTTCAGCACAACTATAATTTTACATGACAGCTTGTGTTTTACCTGATGACAACTCCTTGATCCTTGGGTTTGTGACATTTTTAGACACGCAATGCCTCAATCTGGTTATTAAACCTGCCACAAACACAAGCACAGGACAAAGTGAAGACTCTTATGCATGTTTTCTTCAGTTTTATGATAGAATCAACTGAGACATTAAAATCTAAAGCTTTACCAACTTTTAAGATTTCAAAAGACAGTGCCTCTAACGAGATATTACGTAACGAACGCTATTCAAAATACTGGCATGCAATATACTGCAACTCTTTACATGGATTTTTTCCCAACTTACCTGCTGAATTGTGTTGATGATAGCGGATGAGCTCTGGAATGGTCGGGAACACGTATTTCTCAGCTAAGTAATACATGACCGTTTCACCTTCTCTTTGTACTTTGATCTGGTAGTGCTTAACTAGAGGATACTT
Source organism: Barbus barbus (assembly GCF_936440315.1). NCBI lineage: Eukaryota > Metazoa > Chordata > Actinopteri > Cypriniformes > Cyprinidae > Barbus > Barbus barbus. The sequence continues at coordinate 21,138,079 of NC_136761.1, read as the reverse complement.
CTCTCCATCAGTCCTACAGATGAATGACATTCATTAAAAACTTCAGAACACCAGTGTAAGATCAAATAATGATCACATAAAACTGTTAGATATTTCTTTGTAAGTGATTGTAAGTAACATTAATTTCATAGCAAAGTAAGTGTTTACCCTGAAACTCTGGAAAATATTGACACGGTGTATACACCTGGGTGTTTAGAGTCACGAACCATGAAACCCCCGTCCTTGTTCTGAAAAGAAAACCTTTAATGTTAACCATAAATTCAACTGTAAATATCAACACTTACCAATATAAATGAGAAAGTATACACAGAATTATGATTTCTGTTTCATTCTGACAAATAAAGTGGTATAGATAAATGTGTCAATGTATTTGGTAGAGGGACTGTTTATGCTAGTTACTGATAATGGTTGTGACAGATATTGAACTGTTTCAAATCTCACATGTATGTCTGAGATCTCTCATATTTAAAACATAACATGTAAGATTGTCTTGACAGGAAACACAGCAGCCACATTCTGGTTTAAGGGCTGTAGATTTTGTTTGAACTTTGCATGCTTTTGCCTGCACCGTCTGCAGACGTTGCTCATGCAGGTTTGCAAAGAACCTCAACTTTCTGCAATGCCAAAAAACTGTGAAAATGTACTGAAGTGGCATGACATAAGTGTTTAACAAAGTTTAAGTTTACGGTTATCTGATTAATGAAATGGAAACATTCATTGACATTATGACTGTCATTTGTTGGTTGCCTTACCTCTCTCATTAGTAAGCCCTCTGCCTCGGTCCGAGTTGTGTCTTTATTGTACCATCTATAAAACCACAAAGCATTGGAAAAACCAAAACCATTACTGTATGCTTGATTAAGCTTAGATTATGAACTCAAGACTTTTTTTTTTTTTTTTTTTTTTTTTTTAATCTTTCACATCAAATGTTTTATTTTGAAACATACGGATTAGAACTTACTCAAATTTATCGATGTTGTTTGATACTTTTTCTGCAATATATATGCACGGCACCGTGCCGACATTTCTGTAACAGGAGAGAAAAGAGCACAAAAAACTTTACTTGTAAGATTTAAAAGCCTCTGTTATTTCCTACTGAGTTTTAATTAAAAAAACATTATTTTCCCACAATTCTGTGCTTCTTGCCTGTTTTTTTGTCATTATTATGCTGAACAAAACTTTATTAACTTCATAGAAGAAGTGCTATATAAAATCAATATTGCCGTCATTGTTTATTCTTATATAAATGTTTTTTTTAGTTAATTAACACATAATCTTGGATGAATAATATTATATTATATAGAACATTTTTTGTACCTTTTTTAAGTTTATAGGCATTTTTTAGTATAATGGCAACATCTTGAGGCATTTCTAAAAAAAAATTAAAAAAATAATAATAATATAAAAAATAAAATAAAATACAATAAAATAAAATAAATAATTCACACAACTTTCCACCAAGGCCACTTGCCATTGTTTAATGCTAAATATCAAGGTTCCTTTGTCTGCCTTTTCAAATCCAAATAACTGTATGGGGGTCTTACGCTTTCCATATATAAACTAGAACTAACCATTCTTTTTGTAATTTTTTAAGTACTTGATCCTTTATATATCATTGTAACATTTCTAAACAGTTAAAATGTCAATTAAGCAGCTCAAATCAGTTATCTGCCAGATCATGTAAATAATGCAATTTTATCATGTTGTTTATATAATACACCAGGAATGATGCTACAGGTAAATGATGCAATCATTATTTGTAGAGGAACTGATACTCAGTGCTGAAATGGTTCACATCTATTTATCTATTTATCGAATGGGTTTTTGTGTCTGATATTCATCACGGCGAGCGGAAAGGGTGTGGCATTTTGTTTAACGATCTAATTTGGCAAACTTAAAAACTTTTATTCATTAACATATTAATGTAATGTTTTCAAACTTCACAGTTGAGGGACTATTTTAGAAAGCATTATAATACATTTAACTGCAAAAATTGTTTAAGATATTTACCCGTTTTTGTCCCTCACAGTCCACCAGTTTGGTTCTGCACTGTCAATGACAAAATACTCTTCATCTTTATGCAGAGGCAGGTCTGTATCTTCTACAGGGTTGAAATTCCTCAAAGCCACAACAATCCTGTCCTCCGGATCTGAAGATCGGCGCTAGTGGATAAATAAAGACAGCTCAATTTACAACATCTCATCCAAACACTGTCCTGATTATACTAAACAGCAAAAACAACAGAAACATTTGAATAATCTTAAATATTTGACGCTATTTCCAAATTTCAATCCTAAAAATGAGGTTTAAAATATGAAAACACACAAAAGCATAGGAGTCAGAAACTGTAAACAGAGAATGAATGACAGACCGTGGGATCTGGAGTTGGGGGAAGAGGTTTGGCTGTGGGATGAAATGAAACACTTATAAATTTATGAAACTGATAGAAATGGACTGAGATTCATCATTCTCCACATTATAATTACTACATTCATATATGGTGGAGCGACTATGATGTTGATTTGAAATAAGCATCTGTTTAAAAGTGTTTAACGTGAAAGAGTTTGCACCTCCATTGGGATAGTATTCACTGCATCCCGTCGCCAGCTTCTCGGTCTGATGACAACATCTCCATTTCCCTTCTCCCCAGAAGTCAGGATGGTACTTCAGAAACAAGTTGTTATTTTGTGTCGCTTCATAGGTTGAAGAAATAACATAAAATACAAAAGATAAAGTACACATTTAAACAAAAGCATTGAAAACAGACCAAGATCATATTCTACTCTACACTTAAAACCCTTTTTTGCTTTTCTTTTCATGATGCATGTCACTTTCTGTAACAGCTGCTTACCTTCTTTCAGAGCTCTGACCCATTTTAACCTACAATCGTTGTCTGGAGCAAACACATACAGATAGTAGCTGTCATGGGCGACCTGTCAACAAACAAATATGTGAACAAAACGTTTAAGCAATGTAAAAAAAAACAGCACTGATAGATATGATTTTGAAAACATTTACAGACACTTCCTCCTATATGAGCTGTTTTGCTCCAACAAAATCTTAAAGCAAAACTCCACTTGATTCTCACCTGGAAAGGGTACTTGTAATCACAGGGAATGGGAACATCACTGCGAACGATCTCCACACACTTGATATGAGACAGTTCGATGCAGCCTTTCTGAGTTGGCTTTTTCTAATACAAAGGAATGTCATTATTGTACTGCTCATTCATCACAGACATGTTCTTAACTTATTAAAAAGGTGTAAAAAGTAATTTTGCATCTAATAAAAAGCAGTAACTTTCCAAATACTACAAATCAAAATAGTAACAGTTACAGTGATGTCTCCAGAAGGTGTGACTACATACCCCTGGACGATTTTCGAAGTATTTCAGATCCTGTGTGTTTAGCACAAAAGTCCTCTCTTTGTAATTGCATGGTGACGTTCTTCTCTTCTGTTGTGATTTCTTGTACAGTGCTTCCTTTAGGATGACCCTTGGGTACATGGTGAAATCTGGATATTTAACTACCACATGGAAGGTTGACTCATGGCGAATGATGTGTGGCAATCACTAGTTATACACTTGTAGAGTTTACACTGATGTATAAAGCATAGGTTTCCGGAGTTGACACTTTAGGTAAGCCACTTCCTGAGGTAGACTGCACAAGTTAAACTCCCAAGCAATCACATGCACGCACACACACGCACACGCACATGCACACACACACATGTTTACTTAGCTATCTAAATGGGGACATTCCATAGGCGTAATGGTTTTTATACTGTACAAACTGTATGTGCTATTGCCCTACACCTAAACTTAGCCCTCACAGGAGACTTTCTGCATTTTTACAATTTCAAAAAACTTTGTTTAGTTTATTTTTAAACCCGTTTTACAAATGAGGACGCCCCCAAAGGGAGGTTTTTGGAGATTTTGTCAGGTTTACCTCACTTTTGGGTACAAATTTGTCCCCAAAATATATATGTATTGTGGCGGGAGGAGCCAACGACAGACACAGTGGGCGTGGCGTCAAGCCTCGGAGAGGTTTTTATTAAACAATATCAAAATAAAGTGTCCAAAGGGGGAAAAGTGTCCAAAATAAACAGGGATCTGGTGTCCTCGTTGTGCTGCGGGGCTCGTGAAGGAGGGCAGTGTTCAGGAGGGAAGGGTCCAGGTAAGGGGCGGAGTCCGGCGGCCGCACGCGCTCCCGTCTGGAGGTCCCGGGGCGCGGGTGACGGCGGCTTCTGTGGCGGCTTCGTCCAACTCCTTCATCCCCGGGTGCTCGACGGGATTCCACGGCCCGGCGTCCTTGCCCGACGGCCGTATCGCGGGTGCAGTGTCGGCCGGACTGCGGGTCCGGCCGCTCGCGTCTCTGGCGGCGGCAGGTAGTTCCCTCTACGCTCCCTTTCCTGGACCCACGAGGACACCAGCGTGCATGCACGGGGAAGAGACCGGTCTCTCGAGGAGAGGCGCGCTCGGCGTTTAAACGGCGGCGGTGATGAGGCTCCATTCACGTCAGGTGCGTCGGGAGCCTGGTGAAGGGCGGCGAATACGGGACGGGGTGGTGATGATGGACAGGGGGGAGGCAGCCGACTCGTCACAGTATATATATATACACACACACACACACACATGCTCTTTCTCCTCCTTTGTTAAGAGATTATTTAGAATGTTTATTAAGCGGTTTGCATTTTAATATTAAACGGTGTAGGTAATTTAAATTGTTACTATCTGTGTGAGAGCATCTGTAACTGCCAGCTTAGTTTGGTTTCTGTTCCTGGTTGAAGTTGTGTTTAGTTTTCCCTGTGTCCCTTTTGTTTAATAAAGGAGCTGCATATAGATCCATATGTCTCTCTCTCTAACTGGCACACTGTGTAAACAAATCCAAACGTGAAAAGGAGGATTTACTTGAGCATTTATGCTTACATTTCTTCATGGAGGCAGTGGAAAGAGAAGAAACATTAATATGTTATCCTACAAAAAAATTGAGTTTTATATTCATATATAATATTTTTGAAGAATAGACATAATAGACAAAAACTTGAAACTTGACATTACAGGTAGAGGTTGAAAAATTCTCTAACCACAAACATTAATAAGAAAACCGCATCACTGTGAAATAAACAGTCATTTAAAAAGTAACTTAATTACTGGACACATCTGCTATAGGCTACAACAAAGCATGAAATGAAATGAGAGTTTTTGTGTAGGTTAAAAGAGTATAAAATTATGCGAAGAAAGGATAAAAATTTCCAACATATTTACAGGTAGCTTTAAAAAAAAATCTTATAGATTACCCCTCTTTTTCTGAAAAAAACATACATGATTTTTTTCTTTTGCTTTCTTGACTTTTTGTAGGAGGTGCATGAGCCTGACCAATGTGTGTGCGTATATATCTATATATATTATATATAAATAATAAGCTGAGTTCCAACCAACCTAATCAGCATTATACTATTATATATACTATTACTAGTGTATTCTACTAATATACAATTTTTTTCAGATATTCAAAAATCTTATATACAACACAATAATTAATAAACAAGAAAGTAAAACAATTTTACAAAAATAAATTATACAAAAATAAAGGAGAAAATGCCAGGAAGAATGCAAAGAAACACACACATACACACAATAAGATAAAATAAAAGACCGCACATATAAGATAAAACAAGAATCACTTTAACAGTTACTCACCCATTTAAGAGCTACCTTTGTAACCTGCAGTCCTTGCCTGAAGCAAATGTCCATCATAGGCAAACTGTCAAAAAACAAATGAACAAACAAGAAGTTTAAGTAATGTAAAAAAAATCACCATCACCTTGTACAATATCAATCTTCTCTCATTAACGCCAAGATGTTTTTTTAAATAGGTAAATGTAATATACATACATACATAGGCCTATATTGAGAGTAACGGTACATATAGTACATATACTATAACGGTACGTTATACTTAATCAATATCACTGGAGAATGCCGTTTTTTCTCTCCAAAAATCAGCATGATTACACATGATTTTTACAACAGTTCAATAAGCAAGAAGTTAATTAATAGACATATGTTTTAGACAGCATTTAGCCTGTTTTTGCTCAATTTCGACAACAAAAATGATTCCAAACACAGCCACAGAACTGTTTTGTGTCTCTGAACAACATTCGGTTCAATAGCAATGACTTATTTATTAACAGTGACTTGCTGCCACCTACCGGCGGTTTTAATTTCACATTTAAAGTATCTTTTCATTTTTTAATTAATTTCAAACATCATTTGTCAACATTTTATGTTTAAAATATCAAAACATTATTTATGCATTTGTAACTGCGGGTTAAAGCATTACATGTCCCTCTGAGCTGCATTAAACAGTGTGTAAAGGCATCTAAATGGGAAGTCGTGGCCTAATGGTTAGAGATTCGGACTCGTAATCCAAAGGTTGTGGGTTTGAGTCTCGGGCCGGCAGGGATTGTAAGGTGGGGGGAGTGAATGTCCAGCGCTCTCTCCACCCTCAATACCACGACTGAGGTGCCCTTGAGCAAGGCACCGAACCCCCAACTGCTCCCCGGGCGCCGCAGCATAAATGGCTGCCCACTGCTCCGGGTGTGTGTTCACTACTGTGTATGTGCACGTTGGATGGGTTAAATGCAGAGCACAAATTCCGAGTATGGGTCACCACTTTCAGATGCAACTTCTATGTTGCATTCATCTATCTAAAAAGATTAATTTTGTCAATACTGACTTAATTTGCTTGGTAACAGCTCAAATGTCTTATTGAGTAAAAAAATTACTCAAGAGGTGATGCACACTTTAAAAAAAAAAAAGGCTTTATAAAGGTATAAAACTATATAATAAGCTTATAACGCTTTATAAAATGCTCATAAAAGGTAAAAATCCATTTAAACTTATTGGAAAAGATTACTCTGCTACATGACAATAGGCTACATCAGCTGAAATACTTCAAACCGGAGCTGTTTTTGTTTTATATGCTGCTTAGAAGACACCGCCGAAGATGGGTCCAGTATAGCTCCATCATTGCTCAAGTAAAAAATTAGTTTTGATAAATAAAAACTTTGAAAGAAATTGCCAAAGAAATTCCAGAAAGAAATGCCAGAGAAATTTCTTTGATTTTTAATAAATATTGTGAACCATTACACCCTTAATAAATAATAATAATAATAAAAAAAAAAAAAAAAAAAAAAAATATATATATATAATATTTTGTTCATTTTATTTATTTTGTTCTTTATTTCATTCAAATTTTTTTTTTGTAAGACTGGTCTATTTATGAGATTATTTATGGTCCTCACTGCAGAACACAAGGTCCAGGGGGCGTGGATAGATTCCGATTAAACTCCTCCCACATTACATTTACCTAAACCCCGCCCCCTGGATCTTTGTTCGTTCTGCAGTGAGGGGTTCAAACCACGACGTCATTGAATACGCTTCGCTTAGGACCGCCCTGATCCGTCTTTGACCAATGAAGTACCTCGTTGTTAAGGGACTGTGCACCAATCAAATCCATTCATGTTTAGACCTGAAGAAATCTCAACTCGAGACATGCAAGACAAGAGGGCTTGATCGCGTTGCTTATGTTTACTGAAGATCTGTTTACGTAGTTGACAGTATTTTTGTTCAATAAGCCAGTAGTTTCGGTGAGTATTTTTAGTGATGAGTCCCGCAAAATCAGTCGCTTTGCTAATCTCTGAATCATTATTCGGCGAACCGTAGCATTTAGCTTGTAAACTGTTAGCGGTTATTAAACCAGTAAGTTATTGTTGACAAACTAAGTTATGTTTTCTTTTACTGCATTGCCAAAGTCTTCCGATATGTTTGTTTTACTGTAGTATATTCTTGGACAGCGAATGTGTAAATTTGATCTTTTTTTTTTTTTTTCTTTCAAAGCAAGTTTTGTTTATAACAAATGATTGTTTGTATCCCCAATAAATGCTATTATTAACAAATAATAGCATTATTGAATAATGTTACTGGTTAACTTAATGATTCTTTTCTCGTTTTTCTCGACTAGCGTTTCAAAATGGGGGAGCCACAGCAGGTCAGTGCTCTTCCACCGCCTCCGATGCAGTACATCAAGGAGTACACGGATGAAAATGTGCGAAAAGGACTGGCCCCCAAACCCCCTCCTCCTGTTCGAGACAGTTACATGATGTTTGGCAATCAGTTCCAATGCGATGATCTCATTATTCGACCACTGGAGAGCCAAGGCATCGAGCGCCTTCACCCTATGCAGTTTGACCACAAAAGAGAGCTGAAGAAACTAAATATGTCCATCCTGGTCAACTTTCTGGACCTTCTGGACATCCTCATCAAAAGCCCAGGCAGCATTAAGCGAGAGGAGAAGCTGGAGGACTTGAAACTCCTCTTTGTCCACATACATCACCTTATCAACGAGTACCGTCCCCACCAGGCCAGAGAGACGCTACGGGTCATGATGGAGGTTCAGAAGAGACAGAGGCTGGAGACGGCTGAGCGTTTCCAGAAGCATCTGGAGCGGGTGGTGGAGATGATCCAGGGGTGTCTTGCCTCGCTGCCTGATGATTTGCCACAACCCAGCAGCTCCAGCATGGGAGAGGCTGGTGGCGTGGCGTCAGCTGGAGAATCCAGACTGAAAACTGAGCCTATGGATGTAGATGAGAAGGGTGTTAGCTGCATGGTTGCACAAACGGACAAGAATGCGCCCAGTAAGAAGGACAAAGTGTGGGATAAGGATGCTGCAATGTGCAGTATTATTGATGAGATGACTTGAGCTGTCTAAGGATTTTTTGTTGTCATTCAGGAATTATCAACTCTTTGACTTTGTTACAAAACTTGGAATTGGCTTGGACTACAGACATTTTTACTATTTAACAAAATTGCCAGATTACACAGTCGATGAAGTAGAACTATATGTGTAAAATAATAAAGGCCTACTGGTCTTTTTATGTTCATATCTCTCACTGTATTTTTGTGTTAATTTGTCACATAAATAAAACAGGCACATTGTAAACTATATACAGTTGCATGCGAAAGTTTGGGAACCCCTTGCAGAATTTGTGAAAATGGGAATAATTTTAACAAAATAAGAGAGATCATACAAAATGCATGTTATTTTTATTTAGTACTGTCCTGAGTAAGATATTTTCCATAAAAGATGTTAACATATAGTCCACAAGACAAAAAAAATAGCTGAAATTATTAAAATAACCACATTCAAAAGTTTGGGAACCCTTGGTTCTTAATACTGTGTGTGGTTACCTGGATGATCTACGACTGTTTTTTTGTTTTGTGATGGTTGTTCATGAGTCCCTTGTTTGTTCTGAACAGTTCAACTGAGCACTGTTCTTCAGAAAAATCCTCCAGGTCCTGCAGACTCTTCAGTTTTCCAGCATCTTTTGCATATTTGAACCCTTTCCAGCAGTGACTGTATGATTTTGAGATCTTTTTTAATTGTTGTGTTTGAGTCCCTCAATCATCCTCAGTGTGAAAAGGTGGATCTCAAAATCATACAGTCACTGCTGGAAAGGGTTCAAATATTTACTCAAGTAAAAGTAATAGTCTGAGTAGTTTCTTGAGTAAGAGTAAAAAAGTATCGGATAAAAAAAACTACTCAAGTGGCTAGTTACTAGTTACTTTGGATCATATACTGAATATAGTTTATTTTTATTTAGATATATAGATATTTAGATACAATTTACACACACACACACACACATATATATATATATATACATATACATACACACTGCCGTTCAAAATATTTTTTTAATGTAATTTATTTCAGTGATGCAAATCTTAATTTTTATTAGCCTTTACGCCAGTCTTCAGTGTCACATAATCCTTCAGAAATCATTCAAATATGTTGATTTATTATCAATGCTGTTCTTTTAACCTTCTATTCATAAAAAAAAATCCTTAACAAAATGTCACGTTCCAAAAAAACCTGCAAATCCCTGTTAAAAAAAAACAGCATATGCTGTATGTTTTGAAGCATGGGATGCTGGTTTGAGCTGGTTTAATGGTCCAGTTTAAGACCAGCACATGACCAGCATAAACCAGCATCCCAGCTTCAAAACATACCTAACTAGCATATGCAGTTTTTTTCAACCACACTGATAATAAATCAATATGTTAGAATGATTGCTGAAGGATCATATGACTCTGAAAACTGGAGTAACAGCTGATAAAGATTCAGATTTGCATCACTGAATTAAATTATATTATTAAGTATATTAATTGTTATTAATGAATTATTAATTATGTATTACTTATATATGTATATAACCTCTGACACGGAGAATAGAGAAATCTCCTCACAAGACCGCTACAGAACATCTGAACATAACGAAATAAATGCATATGATGGATCTTCTTCCGTCTGTTCCGCAAAATGTAAACAAATGTGGCCTTTATTTCTGCAAGCGTAAATATTGTGAAAATATCAATATTAATTGTGTCTAAGCAAAGGCATTCCTCCTGGAACTAACGCGGGTTTGGCGGGTGTTCATTTCATACTCTGTGACAGCTTATTTAATGAATAAATTCTGGATTGTATTTAATGTATAAGGTACATTTATAACTAACTGGTAGTGGTATCGTGTAGTCAGTGCAATCGAATCTATTCCTGTGGAACCGACAGCACTGTTCATCTAATAAAGATCTTCATAGCTAGCAAACCATAGCCTTTTCAGGATCCTGACTGTAGATCCAAAGCCACGTCTTCATCGCTCTTGATGTTCTTAAACTTTCTGTTATCTGAGAGAGAACCGCTTCAGGCGACACTGAACGAATCATTCAAACTGATTCACGAACCGATTCACTGGTTTGCCAACAGGTTTGTTCGAGCCTTCGAACAGAATTGACTCAAAAGAATGAATCATTCGCGAACGGGCATCGTTCATTGACCAGAGAAAAGTAGACGGCGCGTTTGGAATAAACTGAAGCATTTTTAACTTTATTATTACGTATTGCAATAAGATAAAGTAACGAGAGGAGCGTCGCCCACAGTAACTAAGTAAAAGTACCGTTTTTTCACTAAAAATGTACTTGAGTAAGAGTAAAAGTACCCATTTTTAAATATACTCTAAAAGTATTAGTTACCCAAAAACTTTACTCAAGTAAATGTAACGAAGTAAATGTATCTCGTTACTACCCACCTATTTTAATAATTTCAGCTATTTTTTTTGTTTTTTGGACTATATGTTAACATCTTTTATGGAAAATATCTTACTCAGGACAGCTCTAAATAAAAATAACATGCATTTTGTATGATCTCTCTTATTTTGTTAAAATTATTCACATTTTCACAAATTCTGCAAGGGGTTCCCAAACTTTCGCATGCAACTGTAAAAAAAGCATGTTTGGATGCATAATACCTCCCCATTTATGTGCGTGTATATAATGAAAAGAAAGATAATTTTTTAAAAATTATTATTGTCACATAATACTGTAATATAACTAACCTCTGCTCACGTGTTTTATGTATATAAGCTTTAACCTTAACGATTTAATCAAACTACTGGTACAGAACCTGTTCCACTGCCTTACAAAAGATAATTACAAAAATATGTTGTGTTATGCGATGTTGTTATGTGATTTAGCCACTCACAGCGTCACGCGTTTATATGATACAGCTTAGTTGGAGAAAACTAAAACTTATAAAACCTTTACTGCACTTACGCAATCTTGTGTAAATGCACTTTAGTCTAATGAGTGACAAACATTTTAACCAAATCATACTTGTATCCTGGGCAAGTCATCACAAAGCCTCTGTATTAGTAGAGTCATTTTAATAAGCTGTTTCCATGTCCTTGGCTAGTAAATTCATGTTTTTTGTTTTTTGCTGGCCAATATACCACTAAACATTTATAACATATATGCGCACATGCAAGATTAAGATTTAATTTAATTTAGTATGAAAGGATTTCCTAAAATAAAGTTAGTTTGTGTAGAAGAATAGTAGAACTATTTATGTAAACAAATTAGGATTCATGTTTAATTATATTAATGTAATGGTTTGTGACTACGACTGTAGTATTGGATGCTTTTTAAATCTCTAAAGCAAAACTTCTTCCTACAAAAGCTGAAATACGCAAGAAAGCAATTCTTTATCAAATCATAATTATTGAACACCCATATATGTCCATGCATTTTGCTTTGAAGGCGTCTGTCATTGAATTAGTGCGAGAGATTCTCTGTTATGAAACGCGGAGTTTGCTGTTTCACAACAGGGTGGAACGCGGAGCGGGAGCCAATGGGAAGCACCACAACGTGTCACGTGTTTTTTATTTATGTAATGTAATGGTGTCAGAAGCGAACCCAGTACAATCTGCGTGCTACACAAGAGAAAAATGTTGGTCTCGCGAGCGTAAAATCAGAAAAACAGATCCATCGGTTGCTTTTTTTATTTTGTCCTTGCACTGCGTTGATGGAGTTCGGAGGAGTCGCGTTGATCGGATTGAAGAGGGGTGAAGCAATTCATCATGCACAACAAGGGAAAACGTTATTCTCACAACAAAGACTGAGATATGATTGACAATGGATGATCATACATATTAAATGTATTGCCATATAAAAAAGTCGGAGAGGGAATCCTAAAGCATGCTCTTGGCACAATTTCGCAGAAACTCATTGGCCTTTGGAAGCTTATAAAAGCAGTGTTCACGAAATGAGCTTTAAAACTACCCGTGTCGTTTAACTTTTTAATCATGTCACCTTTCATGCTAAAAGATCGAGCTGTTTAACTTGACAAAAGCCACCAAGCTGTTCGACTCTGAAGGTGTCACCGGATGAAAGAGTCGAGCATGGATCTGCTGGAGTGTCCGATCTGTCTGTTCCTCATGAGCGAGCCTGTGACTATGAGCTGCGGTCACTCTTTCTGCAGGAGATGCCTGGGAGCTTTCCTGCCCCCGCGATGCCCCACATGCAAAGACCGACTGAAACAGAGAGATGCGAAAAACATCAAAAACAACGTGTTACTCTTCAGCGTCATTGAGAAATGTTGCCCCGAAGAGACTAAGATGAAATGTCACATTCAAGAGAAACTGAAAACGAGCGAGTTTACAGAAGCTCTGCGTATTGCTGATGAAGGGATCGAGATGGGTAAGGATGCATTGCAAACTCCGTTTACCGGGGGAATTAACCTTATGCAACCACACTGGTGTTTTTATACAACGTTTTGTGTCACGTTTCGGTTATGCAAACTGCAAGATGCAGATGCTCCGTGTCTCAAAACTAAGGTTGACAACTGAGAATCAATTCACTCATTTTCTTTCAAAAATGAATGAAATGGCAACAGAGTGATTTTTTTTATCATGTTTAGTTCATGTACAGTGCTCTAACGTGCGTTCGAAACGTCTAGTGCGACTAGTGTTGTTGAACGAATCACTCTTATGAGTCGTTTGTTGTTTTGTGAATCAAAAGATACAGCAAAACCAGCGAACTAATGACTCGAACTAATGACTCGCATGAGTCTTTTGTGTGTGAATCAAAACATACAGCACGAATCAGAGTATCAGAAGAATGATTCTTATAAACCAGTTCATTTGAATAAACCAAAACATAACCGAAGCGGCTACTGAATTTTGACTCACTGAACAGCAAGTTACTTACGAATCATGTCTGGCTCCAAATAAACCAAAACATTGTTATTGTAGCATGTTGTACTTAAGACTCGCGGGACTTAGCGTTAATAATTATTTATTCATATGACAAAGTGTAAATAGACATTATTATTCAACAGATCAGTATTTTCTGCAAAATAATTTATTATGATTTAGTGTATAGTTAGGGTCAGTTATTGCGCTACATTTATATCACCATAAAAAATTAAACACGTATTTTGGTGCATAATAGCATTTTTGTTTCATTAGTGCGCTAGGTGACATGGAAGATTCCTAGTTAGTACAGTCTAGATAGGGTGCTCCCTAGATTTTAAGACAGCTTATATGTCAAATCAAAGCAAACTGTAACCTTGTAATCTTGTTCTTGCTGTACAGGATATTTATAACCCATAATAATAATTGGCACTTGCTTTTTATAGGACATTTATGACAGCACACTTCATTCTGATAAAGTAGGTCAATGAGTTTGTGAACCTCACACTCACTAATGAAAAAGTAATGCATTTAATGTAATGGAAAACCTCCAGAAGTATGACGATTTGAATGATATTTGAACAAGTAACTGAAATATAGTATATGAACCATGTCAGTTCATAAAATGCACCAGAGAAATGACGTAATGAATACACTGAATGCATGTTTTGAAGCCTATAAACACAGGTAGGCAGAGATAATGAAAGCCATATGCAGCAGGAGTTTGAAATCTGTTGTTTCTAGAAATATTTGCCCTAGATTGCAGCATTTTAACACAGCGTGGGTTAGTTGAAGACTGTTAGATATTGTCTTTGTGATCCACCTACTCACACACAAGTGAGCGGAGAGCCGTGGTTGTTGAAAGCAACAGTGATTTCATAATCTCAGGTCTTCTAAAGGGTTAATGAGCAGCACAGAAAGAGGGTTAAAACATGTTGTGAGTGGCTGATGTCTTTAACACAGAGAAGCCTAGGGTAAATAAGGCTATGAAAACACCTCTAGGGCACACATTGGTGAAATAACAAGTCCCCTTAGGTATATAATCTAAACAAAGGAGACATATTGTAAGAAGCACAAATACAGTTGTGGAGAATCGGGTGCAATTAATGTGTTCTGTGGCGGTTTGAGCTAGTGTAGTTTAATAATATTGTAAGGTTCTTCTCTTGTAGATATAGCATTAGTCTTAACAGCAACAGTACCATTTGCCCTTTAGTGAATTACGTATCATTTTACAGCCACTTAATGACTGCAATTATCTGTCTGGTAACATAAACCCTACAAGGGAAACCCAAGATGTCTGTCAACTCTTTGAATCCAATTAGAGGCAGTTTCCGTACACTCAGCATTCTGCCGCACATATACTTTCCCTGTTGTGTAACCAAGGATCCTATGACATAATCTGGTTTTGTATGGGTAACAACCTGTTTATTTCATCTGTCAGAGTGGACATATGTAAGTGACGTAAATACATTTTCCTCCTCTTTATGCAATAATTCATATAAATGTCGGATTTCCACTCATTGTCAGATCCCTTTGTAGTTGTGTTTGATTAATCTTTGATTAATGCACGCTCATCCACCTCTTCCTTTGCTTATTTTATAGCAGTTGAACTTCATCCGTTGCATCTCATTTTTAAGCATCAGGCATTTTCTTTTCCTTCTTTTTGGATTATGCTATTAGACGGCCATGGACTGGCATATAGTCCAGTAATGCCCCCCCCCCCCCCTCCCCCTTCTTTTTTAGCTGCGTTGGTTCCGGAAGTGTTTTTTCCATTACTTTTTCCTATTTTAAAAATGTGTATTTAGGTTGCCCTTTTTGTTTATGCATATTTAAAATGCTCAAAACAGATAAAAGTCTATGTTTGAAATTAGACTGAGGGCCATTTTTTCATATATATCTACAGCCCCTGAAGATGTGAGTCTGAAAGTGTGGCGCGCTGAGGCCTGCATGGGCCTCCGTCGCTTTTCTGATGCCCTCCGTGACCTGGATGACCTGTGCTGTGTGCGACCCAACTGGACTGAGGTGAGGGCTGTCTTTGCTGACTGTGCTGATTATTTGCATATAGGAACAAGACTTTTGTTTAGGAACAGTGTTAACAAAATCAGTATCAATTTCACATTTGCATCTAGGGTTATTGCTTTTATTTCCTGTTATTTATTCTGCATACTCACGGCAGATCTCTAAAATGTCTGTGCGTTCTCATGACATGATATTATGGTTATGAAATATCTGTTGGTCTGGCCAGAGCACATTGTGGGATTTGACATTATTCTCACAGCAGTATACTGGCATACACCTCTGTTCAATTTATATTTATAATGTTTCAGAAAATTAAGTTAAATGGAAATAAATGCTGTTGTTATGAACTTTCTATTTATCAAAGAATTCTGAAAAAAAAAAAGTACCACAAAAATGTTTCTTGAGCTCCAAATCAGCATATTAGAATGATTTCTGAAAGACCATACGTCACTGAAGACTGGAGAAACGGCTGCTGAGAATTCTGCTTTACCATCACAGGAATAAATTATTATTTCAATTGTAATAATATTTACTTTTTTACTGTATATTTGACCAAATAATTACAGCCTTGATGAGCATAAGAGACTCATATTTGACATCTTACTGACCCCAGTTTTTTGAATGGTATATAATGGCACAATAAAACACTGCTGAAAACTTTATGTAAAATAGTAGATTTACATTTCTACCTGAGAATTTTGCTGTTGTTTATTAAATATTTAATAAATTAGTGTTACCTGAGATAATTTGTGTTTGAATTTTGTAGGGTTTCTTTCGTAAAGGGAATGTGCTTCTTGAAATGGGCAAACAGCCTGAAGCCCTCATCCAGTTTTACCGTTGCCTGAAGCAGCATCCTGATTTTGCCCCTGCAAAAAATCAGATTAAGAAGGTGACTTTTTCAGAAATCACGTTTGACGAACAGTTCATATACTGCTAAATACTTTCCTGAAGATACCTTATACTATAGAATCTTTTTGAGTGATTCAGCATCAAGAGAGCATGTTCTGCTTAAAAACATAAATGAATGTTTCAATGATACACTCTCTGACTCGTATGCAGATCCTGGAAGCAGAGGGCATGGCTGTACCAGAAGAAGTTCCACGGATCCTGCATGTTGTGTCTGAATACTTGCAAAATCCCTGTCCTATCACCAGCTCTGTAAGCTCCTCGTGTCCAGATGGTCAGCGTTACAACGCTGAAGGTCAAAGTGATCCTGGGCAGGTGAGGTGTTTATGCACAGCACTAATGCTGTTGTGTAATGACACTTTTGAAATGTAACATTGGTAAAGTGAGCAACAAATATCAGACAGAAAGATATTATTATTATAATGATTTTCTAAATATTTATTACACTGTAAAACCTGGGGTCTGTTTCATAAAACAAGTTGACCAAATAAGGCTTATTTCAGTCTGACTTGTTTTAAACCAAATCAACCTAACCACAGGCTCTTCTCTTCACCACAATGGTAACACTACAAATCTAACATAACAGAAACCTATGTAAATCCTAACATAACACAACATTTAAGTACTAACTTATGTCTCTCTATGTTAATCTTGTGCAAAAACTCACAAAATAACGCTTAATTCCTACATTTATTTTCCTCGTTGTCTGATGCAAAGCATGCTGGGAACTAAAAAACGCAATCATTTTAAGTTCATCTTACTACAATGACATTGAGTTTATAGAACGTATTTCAATCAAGTCCAATGGACTTTCATTATTATTTGAGTGAAATTAACTCATTTCATTTAATTCATTTCACTGTTTGGTTTTACAGCATGGCAATCCGCTCGTATGCTTTTCATCAATTAGGACAAGTTTTTGCTCACTCTCATGCTCTTTCCTGTTCTGTGCTAGAATGCAACTAAAGTGAAGCATGGCACCAGCGGCGAGTGCTGTCTGAGCCTGTGTCAGGCCGTGTCCTTCCTCCCCACGGCTGAGGATGATGAGGAACTGATGATGAAGAGAGAAGAGAAACAGAACCGAGGTGAAGATATCATAATCACTACTACAAAACAAATGTAATGCATTTACATTTGAACATGCAACGTTTAGGAATATTAGAACATTGTTTTAGGATTAAATATAATTCAATAATAATTTCACAGTTTTAAAAATGTATAGCTCCAGTCCAGAAATGCGGAAAGGTTGTAGTTTAGTTACTTTGACTTTTTTTGTAGCATTAAATAAAGAATACATGATAATGTATGTAAGTGTTGGTTTCATTCATTTTTATGATACTGGTTTGGCACTTTATTGCATTCATAGTATAGCATATTAGCATAGCTATATGAACAAAATAGCACAGCCTTGAGCACTTTATTGCTCAAGTATAAAATAAGCTAATAATATGTGGTTAGTATATAATCATATTAAACATGATATTCATTTAGATTTTCTAGATTACTTAGGGTTTTGTAAGTTGTTTGTTTAGTAACAGGTAAACACAATGGCCTATGCATTTAGATTATTATTAAATGGTTAATAATAATTATTATTAATAGGCTGCAGCATCCTCACAACCCTACAATGGATAAGCGGTTTGGAGAATGGATGGATGGATAAATATTATTAATATAAATAGTATTACATTTGAATTCATAATCAAGGCCCAAACTATTTTCTTAATTTTACACCCTCATTAGCATGATTCGACAACAAATCAAAATAACATCTATTCAAGCTTGATTTAGTTTGTTTGATTCTGTAGGTATGTGCAGTGTGGGCAGAGAGTCCTGCCTCAGCGTTCTGACAGTGACTGATTTTGAGTGCCCTCTCTGCATCAGGTCAGTGGAGATTTATATTGCATCCTTCACTGGCATTATTTCCTGCTAATTGACACTTTCATTTCCTTTAGCTTTGCTATAGTATTTAAATGTTAGACTACAGCATGCAATTGCTTATTTCAAGACAATACTTTTGTAATACTTTAAATCCTGTGTAATTCAATATAGGGTAAATAACGCTATTTTACTCTTGTTTTGGGGTTCTCCAAATGTATTGCAAAATATTACGGTTACTATCAGTTGAATTTTCCACCGCTGTAGAGGCCTGGGTCAGCATCTGCAAAATGATCCTCTTGGTGGTGGTTAAAATGTCTAACAGTCTCTCAGCTTACTGTACATCACTTACACAAGTTGTGCATAAACAGAATTATTTGTTAATTTCCTACTTCTTATCTTTGCTCCTGTCATGATGGATTGATTAAAAGGTTATTCTATGAGCCGGTGACAACACCCTGTGGACACACCTTCTGCAAAAACTGCATTGAGAGAAGTCTGGACCATAATCTACGCTGCCCACTTTGTAAACAACCACTGCAGGAGGTACTACTAAAACACAGACTCTTACAATGATTACATGTTTCTAACATTTATAAGCATGTAGAAACATGCCTCAGAATAAATCATGTTGTATAGAAGCTTAAGCCTCACCACATTACTTCCTATTCCAGTATTTTAAGAACAGGAAGTACAACCCCACCGTGCTGCTGCAGGAGATCATGTCCCGCCTCTTCCCCCAGCAGTTGGCAGAAAGAAAACAGGTGCACGAGGCGGAGATGGCAGAGCTCTCAAAGTGAGTGCCCCTCTCAGTGATAACAAAAAACAGCGGTCCTGTCTATACATTACTATCAACTCGCATTCCTATGCTGCTCAACTCCAGTATCTGCAAAATGATGGGACAAAATGAGATGGTTGAAATGTCTAGCAGTGGTTTTAGTAGTCCAGAAGTTGTTTGAAATTGGGAAAAGATATGCAAAAGCAGAATTATTTATTAATTGCCCTCTCGTATCTCTAGTTTGACTAAGGATATCCCGATCTTTGTGTGCACGGTGGCGTGCCCTGGCATCCCATGTCCGCTGCACATCTTTGAGCCTCGTTACCGTCTGATGATGCGGCGATGTATGGAGACAGGCACCAAAAAGTTTGGCATGTGCAGCTACGAGCATGGCAAAGGGTAAACAAATAAAAGATCATGCAGTTAGCGTCTATCATAACACCCTTACAGATTTTAAGAAAAGTTATATAAATATATATATATATATATATACACTTTTGCTTTCAAAAGGTTGGGGTTAGTAGTGTATATATGTGTATATGGAATAAATATGGAAGTGTTTTGATCCCAGAATTCCCTGTCACAGCTTTGCAGATTATGGCTGCATGTTGGACATTTTGGATCTGGAATTACTTCCTGATGGTCGCTCCTATGTGGAAACAGTGGGAGGAAGTCGCTTCCGAGTGCTCAGGAGGGGACAGAGAGATGGCTACCACACAGCTGATATTGAGTACCTGGAGGACCATAAGGTCAGAGGTTACAGACTGCCCTAACTCAAAACTAAGGCCAAGAAAAATGACATTGGAAAAGTCTTTATTGCAGTACGGTGGTATTAATACGCATGAAGTCAGACTGTATGGCAGATATTCAAAATCTAAACCATATAACCAGATTATACAACAATTTGCTGTCTGTAATGTAAATCAAATTGTTCTCATGGGGCTTTATTACAGAGACATCTGAAATTCAAGAATTCTACTTCATCTGTTTAGTAATCATGATGATTTCAGTTAGTTTAGTCAGATCTTAGCTTAAGATTAAACTTAAGATCAGTTGTTTCTGTAAAACAGCCCTTGATGTAAAGGAAATTGCACCTCTCGCATTAAAGGTTATAGTTCCTGTCATAATAGAGATCTGGCACGTGTTTACCTGAGATGTTTCCTCGTGGCACACTTCCATTCTATCATTTACCCTAATGTCTATGTACTTCCTCTAAAAACTCAGTATTGTATTCTCCCACAGTAAACTGTGATAATAGTAAGCTTTTCCTGTCATAATAACTATCAATCACAACTAATTATATTATAGTACAGTGTACTGTATATTATTAACTATAGTTAATTTTATATTTTATAATTTTATTCTATAGTTAAAATTTATAGTTAATATTTCAGTATTTTACATTAAAACATAACATTTTAGTAAAGAAGCTTTAAATACTGTTTGCATAAAGGTGGATCATATTGAGAATTCATTATGACTCCATCAATTAAACGTTTTAAAACATTAATGAAATGTGGCATTCTGTTTTTCTGTTATGTTAAACGCTTTAATCTTCTAGTCATTTTCCCTATGGTTATGTGTATTAACCACCTAAATAAGGTGTCATGATTAAGCATTTAATGTAAAGCATCTATTAAAGATTCATGAGAGAGAGTTATTACTGCCATCACAAGCTTGAGCCTGTGATGGATTGCTTATAATGACAGTAAATACAAACCTTTTGTTAGTACTGCAAATTTAATATCAAGTAAATACTTAATGTTAATTAGAGTTAAGTGCAAGAGTAGGAAGAGGAGCTTGTGATTAACTGCCTGTTAGTCAACAAATTCAAGCTCTTTTCAAACCCATCTACATAATGATTACACAAGCGTTATTTAATCCTGAAGCTGAAGTAAAACTTCTGCTTGTTTGTCCACCTGACATTTGCATGCATTTGTGTTTAGGTCGAAGGTGTCGAGCTTGAATTACTGCAGCGTCTCCATGACAGTGTGTATCAGCAGGCGAGAGAGTGGTACCACCGTCTAAACAGCCGCATTCAGGAGCAGATCAGTCGGCAGTACGGAATCATGCCCGAGAAAGAGGACGATATACAGGTCAGAGCCCACAGAATATTGCTTTATTAGCAAAACTACAGATCGTGCATTTTAATAGTTACTCCCTAACGAGAATGAATGTGTTTTTGTGCATTGCAGGCATCTGCTAATGGGCCGGCCTGGTGCTGGTGGCTTCTGTCAGTGCTGCAGTTAGATCCAGCCTATCAGACCACCGTTCTGTCTCTGACCTCCCTGAAGGACAGACTGGGTCATCTACGTATCGTACTAGAATACTTCTCTCAGAGCTAGGATGGAGACAAATTATGTGCCCATATATCTGATCACATCACATGCATGCACCACGGGAGACATGAATTTTCTTGAACTTTCTTCTGATTTAAACCGAGCAATTTGTTTGCTCTTGCTACAGAATTGAATATTTTTCTGATCATAATCCATACACAAGATTTTTTGTGCTTGGAAAGCTATGATATGGGTTGGTTTAAAAATGAGATGACCTGTTCCAATGGCTGTACAACCATTGAATTAGTCATTGAACTAATTCCTACTTCAGTCGAGCACCAAAGAATCAAGGACTCTTTCTACACAGAACAGCGGTTTATTGGTTCACGCTGTTCGCTTCATTTAAACATTATCAGAGTGGATGCCAAATGCTGCAGCTAGCTTTGTTGACATACATTTGAGATGTTTCCAGTAGTACTGGGCCCTAGCCAGGATTTGTTTTTAAATGCGTAGCTCGCATTTGTGGCCTAGAGGGAAACAGTTGTCCCAAGAGACTGATGACTGAATAGGAGCGCATTGATTATGCATGAATGAAACACTTATGACTACAGCCCCAAAATCTCACAATTCCAGCCACAAGTTTTAGTAGAATCAGAAATAATATTATCCTCCGTAACAGATGAGGAGAACGCACTTCTTTTTCGATGAATGAAAGCTGCTAGCTGTGGTAGTTTCATTTGTAGTATTAAACGTGTTGCAAGCTTGCTGGCATGATAGTAGAGAGGACCGAGGAAGGGATTCCCATTCAAAAGTTTGGGGTCAGTAAGATTTTTTTAAAAAGAAATTAATACTTTTATTTAGCAAAGATGCATTAAATTGATTTAAAGTTGAAAATGAATATTTCAAAAGATTTCTATTTTAAACTGTTCTTTTTAGTTTTCTATTCATCAAAGAATACTGAAAAAAACAAAAACAATCAGCATATTACAATGATTTTTTTAAGGATCATGTAACACCGAAGATTGGAGTAATGAAAACATTCCGCTTTGCCTTTACAGGAATAAATTACATTTGAAAATATATCCAAATATAAAAGTTATTTTAAATTTGAATAATATTTTACTGTATTTTTCATTAAATAAATGCAGCCTTTCAGAAACATAAAAAAAGGAAATCTTACATACCACAAACGTATGAATGGTAGTGTAAAATACTCTTATTGTGGGTGGTGTTGTCAAGGTTTTAGCTATCTGGTTGATCACTGTAGCTCTCCAAACCTCTTTGTGTCAATCATATTGGATTATTTCTGTGTGCTTGTGCCTTGTGATGGGCCTTAATCTGGTTTCAGATATTTGGTTAAGGACTGCGGAGTTATGTTCATAATTTTCCTTTCTTCTGTGCAGTTTTAACATTCCTCGGAATGTGGCACTGAAATGTTACATGTGATGTAACACTTATATGGGCTTGAAACTGATTTTGTTCACACTCTGGTGATTGTGCCATTGCATTTTTTTTTTTTAAATCTCATACATGTCTAGCTCCTAATGTCTGGATGTCCAAGGGTTAACATGCACCCACCTGCACTGTTAATTTATTTTTAGGTTTTTCATATTTGATATATTGTGCACTGCTCTTAAGATTACTGTCATTTTGCCATATTGAAACCAGTTACTAACAGGTGGGTGCTTTTCTTTCAACCATGTTTTGAATGCAGTATACCTAAATGTACTGATTTTAGATTTTGTCTTATTTGAAGAAGTGTAAATTTGGGAACTTTTGCAGGACAGATTGGACACAAAAAGGTTCATCCAAAAACTGAGATTTAAAGAGGCCTCAGTTATGTTCCACTTCACACTTCATCACAGCTTTAAATGATCACACCTCCATGGTCAAAGTCATGCTGAGCCACACAATATCCATGATCGCATGACCGCAATCGAGTGATTCAGAGAGACAAATATTAATGAAAGGGATTCAAATCAGAATAGGTTTGCTTTAGTAATTTAAGACTTTACTGATTGATGCATCTGATGTGTTGTTACATATCTAAGGTGCACTCTTGATGTCTAATACCTTCCATCCTCAGGATACAGGGCTTGAAAAATCACTTACAAATGCTGTTGCTTCATCTGTCTGTAGTTTCTCAGCATTGTGGTGGTAAGCCTGACAATGTCAAATTCTCACCCTTCTGGTTTATTCGTATGTGAAAGTGGCAGATCCTGTGGTGTTGCTTTGGGATAGTAAAAGTGCAATTTAGAGTGACTTTATTCTTCACTAACAGTCTGGTAAAAAAGGAGAAGGATGCTACTATAGCCCTCAAATCAAATGTCTTGTGTAAGTAAAAAGACTTTGATTAAATTTAATCAAATCAGAATCACTAATCAAGATTATATCCTCTTGTTTTGTAAAATTGTTTGAAAAGCAATCATTTCCATTCAATGGCAAATGATGATTGTTCATTTATTTCAAATGATCAGTGGACTCTGATGCAAAGTACTTCTTCTTTCTTTTTTGTCTATTTTTTTTATGTCATATATTGATGTGTTTGGAATTAAGGCAGTCTTCGGGCAGACTATTTTAAAATGAGTTTTCCCTGGTGTAATCTAGGGACCTGTATCAGTAATTTTTTTTGAGAGATTTGTCTTTAACTCTTAATGAATTATGAGATACACATTATACAGTAAATGTAATATAAAAATAAATCATTCAAAATATCATTGCTTTGCACTGGAACTGGCAAAAATCAATCAGACAACAGCAACAACAAAAACATTCTAATCAAGCCGTGTTATCGCTAGTTTGTAGTACCATGCAACCACTAGATGGCGGCATGCAATCACAAAATGATAGGCATGTCTGATGTATTAGCGCTTATCAGCATCTTCCATTTCTTGAAAAGGTAAAGACGCTAGTGTGTTTTTCCCCTCCATGCAGACTGGTCTAAAAGAGTTAATGGAATAGTTCACTCCAAAATTAAAATTCTGTTAAGATATATAAAAATATGTCTGTTTTGACTTTCACTGAATAGACAAAACATGGAGAACGTCTCATTTCGTTCACTAAAATAAATAAATACAATTGATTCATTGATTTTACTAAATATTTTTAAGGTAAGTGATTGCAATCAATTTAATTAAATACATTTAAATAACCTTTTTTTGTTGAAAGTTAGTCAACTAAATTTATTTAAATGTAGCTAAAATAAATAGTTTGCAACCACTTACAAAAAAATTAGTAAATTCAATGAATCGTTTTTTTCAGTGTCCATGTTGGTTAATACATTATTTAGGCTAATGCAAGTAACTAACAATGGGCAATAAGGTTCATTAAATTATGCTTACAGATACAACTTTTGACATCAAAATGTATTACAAATATTGAAAAAAAATAAATAAATAACTTAACTAGTGACACTGACCATGCTCTTTGGACCCTATTGAATGTAGTGGTGTTGGAGATGTCATTAACACAAATTACATCTTGTGCTATTTTAGTTTATGCTTTTTTTCATAATTTGGGAATTAGTTTTGACATTAAATCACTGCTGCAAGTCGAAAAGTGCGATCATATTTCCCCAATACTCGACGAACGTCCAACATTTCTAAATATAATAACATACCATACATGTTTATGCTTTAGTAGGCTACAGTAAAAAATGACATACAGCATTTAATCCACTCATTTTACAGGAATTCGCGCGAAATTTATCCGCGTGCCGAGAAATTTGGCTGATGTGACCACACCAACAGTATGTAAATAACATCGAGGCGATTTTAAGTGTATTTTAAGTGACTATTTTGATAGGGAGCTCTGGATCTGAACACGTCATTGTGATGTAGCTCAATGCTAACACGAAAGCCCTAACAGACAGGCAGGAGACAAGTAACGTTACGGTAAGATAAATTCATCCATCACCCAGATGCAACTATGCCTATGGCTTTTCGAGTAGGTAGACAGACATTTTTTTTGTACTTAAGTCATTACAAAGAACCTGCTGCTGGCGCTATGCTCAAATGTGTGTGCGTTTGCGGGTAACCTGCATAGGACATCCTCGTGCTGATGAAATCTACACGGTGTGTTGAGTAGACAGATGAAGTGGTGTGTCAAAACGGTGGCAATTAATTTGGGATGAAATCAATGTAATTTCCACACTGCCAGTCAGAGATGGAGGGCGTTGAGGAGATGATGCAGGGCAGCGGGGATTACGCCCGTCACCGCATGTCAAACAAATGCCCCGTGTTGCCATGGAAACCGTCGCCTAGGTAAGAGGCAGAATAAAACTTTTAAGTAGCTAACGTTAGTTAATTGAAAATAAACTTTTCAAGTGCACGCGCAAAATCTTTTGTTTGTTTAGTCTGCGAGCCGCAGTGTCAAATGCAAATACTTCAGAGAGATAAATGGCGAATGTATGAGACGATACCGAATATGTCTGTTTGTCTCTTGGTTCTCTTTGTAGGGATTATGGAGCGTCTGAGGGGTGGCGGAGCTGGGACTGATAAAGAAGCCTTGTTTCACACCAACCTAATCCCCCTGTGTCAATACACAGATGAAGCTTCAAATGGCGTGTGCAAAAGAGTAAAGGTAAACATATCAGAGCCTTGGTACTTCAAGTCTCAGGGTGCGTTTGGTAATAAGACAAACGCAGGCAGCGCGTCTCCCTCCGCAGAGGCTGAGATTAGCGGGAGAGGCAGCTGGCTTTATCCCCTCGCTGAGGTGGCAAGAGAGGAAACACAGTAATCTAAAACCTAGCTGTGAAGAGTGCTAACGCTGCTAATGCATTTCATCAAAACAAAACAAAAAAAGTTATTGAAGAAACACGGTTTAATATTAAACTAATCGCGTAATGACATTGGATGTCTGCCTGGAATACTTGTCCCCGATTGGTCATTAACTGGCTATATATCTTTGTTTAATGATGACTAAGTTGTAGGCTAAATTTCTACATAACATTTTTACTCAAAACTGACTCGAGACCTTAGCATATGAGATGTAATATTCCGATTTATGCAGGGCTATAAGATGTGGGGACATGAGCAATCCAGTAGCACAGCATTTTAAAGAATATTCACATTCTATTTGTGAGTTTTGTTTTACTTTGGTATTGAACAAGTCCATTCAGTAGGTCAAGGGGGTAATATTGTTGTGAAACGTAACTCTAGGGAGACTTTTTGGACTTTTATTTTAAGCTGGGTACACACCACAAGATGATCGGGCTGATTTTGGGCCGATTTCTCCCCTTCCGACAATCCTAGGTAATGTCCCGATTATCTTGGTGGCTCTAAAGATGATCTTATCAGATTTTCCTGTGGTGTGAGGTGTGTTAAGTGTGACTGAATCTGCTTCGGAGAACTTCGGAGGCGCCCCGATCGTGAATCGGAAATCCACTGTAGGAGCAAAACAGTTAAATCTAGGATTTTTAGTCCTCATGTTTGTGGTCTCTTACATTTTGAAGATCTTATAAGATCTTATAAAAATCGTGTACCCAACATTAGGCACATTATTTCCCAGAGGTCTCAATCAAGAAATTGATTATGGTATGTTTTACTGATTCTCTGTTTTCCTTTTTTTTTCTTCTACTTAAAACTTGTTTGGAAGCCACTCCCCTAATTGGCAGAGTGACACACTATTTGCTGATTACAAGAATGTTTAAAGCATGGTTTGATACTGCTGTTCTTGATGTCGATGAAGGCCTTGATAATGGCCAAAACGTCTTTTAACCAATAAAGTTTTGATCTCAACAAGAGTGAGTGCTGCACATGGCTTTTTGATTTTTGGCTGCACCTCCTCTTTCGTTGGTAGAGCACCTCTTTTCAGTAATCTTTGTATATTCGGATTTATGAAAAGTTTATTTACTCCAGTGCAGAGAATATAAAAGAAAAACAGTTTTATCAGATAAAATGGTAATATAATAATCAATAATACATGTTTAATACCCTAAATATTTTCACGTAATCATTATTTATTTACATAGTTTTTACGTTATGTCATTAATACGGAATACAAATGAATACATATACTATACAATTATGCGCACACAGTGTTTGTTGTAAATATTTTTATTTATTTATTTATTTTTTTTAATGGAAAAGCTGAATTTTCAACAGCCATTAGTCCAGTCTTCAGTGTCATGTTATCCTTAGGAAATATTTTTTTAATATTATTATTTGTTTTTAAAAACTTACTTACTACTTACTGATATAGTACTGTATAGTCTAAAAAAAACTAAAAAGTTCACTTTATACTATGAAATTTTCACCCAAAATTGTTATATAATTTGCTAGAAATATTGTATTGGTAAAAACAGTGTGGAAAATCATTCTAATATGCCATTTCTGACTTAAAATCTTCCCACAAATGATCAAATGTTATCATGACAACGTAACTGCTGACATTTGCCAAGAAAATCTAAAATGTGTAAAACCTGATGATTTGATGCGATTAGACAGAAAGACATTGAGAATAAAGCACAAAATAGGAGAAAGGACAAAAGGCTCTACACTACCTGTAAAACTAGATTACAATAGTAATTAAATGCATGTAATGTCCATTTATGATGCTTTTTTCAAGACCAGTGCTGCACATTATGAGTAAAAAGACAAGTGATTTAAATGTGCTGGGTGGCCTCTGCTGTTTTATTCCATTGAGCACAAAATCACAAGGTCAGGGTAAAAAAAAGAAAAGAAAAGCCTTTTGGAGAGTCCTCAACCAGCCTCTTCATGGGAGCCAAATGTAATATACTAAGAGCAAGTTAAATTAGCCATTTAAATAAAAAAACATGCAGTTGGAACCTAAAAAATGGTAGGTTTGTTAACAGATCAGGTTTAAATGCTCAGCACTGAGTTTAATGGGGGATCATGCCAAATAGCAATGGATGAAAAGCCCACATCGTTTTATATAATGCATGACCCTGATCCTCATAAATAAAGCTGTAATACAGTAATGGTGTACCTGGGTAGATCTATACTGCATTACCTGCAAGGCTAGTACAATACCTAATGCCTTTAAGAGGAAGTTCTTAGAATACAAGAGAAGCATATTCCTTCCCTGTCTTTATGTAGGGTCAAACAGAAGATGTATTCAATTTGACAGGTATTCCAGTGAATGTGGCTGATAAGAATGGCGTTCGTGTTCAGCTTTCATTCTCCACAAACCTGCAAAGATCAGCAGTCTCTTGGCTTTCTCCAGCTTGTGCACAGAGATCCAAGCTTCAGAAAAGAGACCTGAAATCAGCAGGCAACAGAAGAAACAGTGACTGTCATAAACAGCCTCCCCGTAGAAAACCAGCTGCTGCTTACAGCCAGTTGAAGTCTTTATTACATATTTTCTGGAGCTTTCTTTATTTTCCTCGTACAGGGTTACTGCAACGAAAAACAGAATGATACGAAATAAGTTTGTGTAAGTAATACTTTTGTGTTAGAAGATGTAATGTTGTACCAGATTATTGGAGAGAAGTGACAATGTGTTTGGATTATGATTAATTATATTCAACAGAAAAATGTAATTTAAGAAAGATGATGTTATATGGTGATGTTATATTATTTTGAGTGTTTTAGGTTGAAGAATAAAGTAAATGATATGATAGTCCAGCACTTTTTCCAACTGAAGGTTGATATAGGCTAATTTATAATTATATATTTCTTTCAAAGTTTGAAATTGGTAGCCTAATATTTTAATAGCTTAACAAGGCTGGATTTATTTGATCAAAAATACAGTAAAACAGTACTATTGTGAAATAATTACAATTTAAAATAACTGTCTTTTTTAATGTAATGTATTCCTGTGATGGCAAAACTGAACTTTTGTGCTTTTCAGCAGGCTGTTTAATTTGTGATATGTACATTTTAATTTTAAAGATGACATTTTTGGTATAAATTTATAAAAGTTTGATAGAATTGTTCAATAAGTTTTTTTTGTTTTTTTTTAACTGTTGTATCTAGGACTTTACAATGTATACGAGTAGCCGTGATATCACTTTATTAATGTATGGCTGTGATTCAGCCGTAGGCACATTATATGCACAGTTTTTACAACAGTTGGATGGCACAAGTGTGTAAATACATAGAAACAACCATGAAGGGTCTTAGAAAAGCCCTTTGTGTGCAGATTCAAATCTCAGGCTAACAGTTTAATAGATTAGCCAATACTTATTAATTATAAAACGTCATTTTAGAACTAGTAATGAAGGAACGATGAGTTGCTTCATTTAAAGCTTATTGTATTATGTAAAGTATTATGAGAGCGATGGACTGAGCGAGTGTGATTACCTGCATCTGATTAATTTATTCTTCAGCTCAGTCTCATATTCAGAATAAAATATAAGTTTGAATGTCCGCAGAGGAAAGCGATATAGTCGTAGTATCCTTTCAACTGTTAAGGGATTTGCCTATCGCTACTCAATGCATTTGTTGGTTGTGTTTCAACAAGGTGTTGTTAGTTAAAGTAACGCCTTACAACCTTATTTCAGTCCTTTTCAATATAAAAGTATTTGCTACTGACTCATTAATAAAGACAGTCTCTTTCACCATCTAATGGCGATACAATGTAATTAAAATCACCATCACTACCACACAGACCATTTCTCAATACCAAATACTATTATTAAATAATACTATTATTTAAACAAAATGTTATTTATTGAGTAATAACATGTAATAAACCACAATAGCGAATTTAGTCCAAAGTACAAAGACTACGGGTCTGATACAGCAAGTTTTATAAAAATATAGATATTAGACTTTGCTCTCAGGCAAAACATTATCTTTATTAACAAACAGCACATTTGAAGTCTAAACAACTACATAAACCTACATTTAAACCTACATTCCTTGACAAAACACCAGTTGTATGTAAAATTAGAGCGGATTTGGTCACCAGCCATTACATTCGCTGTGAGAAATGCTGCAGTGGAGTGATACAAACGGTGAAATGCTTCCCGTGGCAACATCGGGCAATATCTCATTGTTGGAATTTGGAAAGACCTCTCAGCCAGTCAGAGTCGAGGAACAGAAATAACTATTGCATAAATAATTACATTATGTATAATTTTGTGCATATCTTTTTCTTGTTCTGTTGAAGTAGCAGCATACTGTCGATGGTTAGCCTCTTCAACAAATGCCAATTCGGTTTGTAAACACTTTTTGGCTTTTATGGTCATGGCTTCTATGGTCCAGTCTTTTGAACATGTCTTTGTTCTACAATATAGACAGTCATATTAGGGACTCAAATAGTTTCAAATGGTAACAGCGGACCCAGACTGGTGGAACCACCTGGCAGTGGATCAGAACAGAGGCTGATGAACGCTCATTTGGCTGTGAGCCAGAGTGGCCTTTTTGCTCCGGCTGATGAAAACATGCTCGTCTATTCTCATCAGCGCCCCAATGAGCTCCCAATATTCTTTTGACTGAGCATTGTCATGGAGACAGACCTTCAGCAGCCAATGACTTTCAGCGGGATATGCAGACATCATTCTCTAATCAGATTACTCTCATCAGTCAAACACGTTTGCTTTGTTTGCAGCAAAATTGGAAAAGCTATCTGAAATTAAGTAAATAAACAAAACGCACAACAAAAAAGAAGACTGAATCTAAGAGATGTGAATAGACAAATAAATCCTTGGATATCACATGAAAAACACAGAATTGACAGTACTCGTAAACACTGTCAGTCTAATTACACAGACTCAAAATATGACATGTACAACTATATCATAGTCTCACTGCTGCCATGACACAGTCATGGAGCACATAGTTTGTGCTGTGAGGAGAAAGCCGGTATCATCTCCCAGGTCCTCTGCATTACACCAAGGAGGTTTATCTCCTCCTTAAGATGATGAGAAGAGGATTCTGGGAGCACTACTGGGACATGGCAGCCAACCATATGAGGCTTCTCTGTGTGAACCGATCCATAAATAATGCATATCCTAAGACATCTGAGAAAATGTGCCTCTCATCCAGCGCAAACGAACCAAGACGCTTTATAATCAAGCTAAACATATGTTTCTTCAGTGTTCACATGCATGGTTAAATGAAAACGTATAAGTATGTTGCGTAAGAGTGTGTTTACATGAGTAAGCATGCTTTTGGGTGCAATTTTAGCCTGTTTTTCTCAACTACAAAGCCACAGGATGCTGTGTCTTCCAGATACTTTACTGCCCATGCTGTGTAAGATTGAGAATAAACCCCATTGGCTGCTTGCATGTGCTGAAATGTTGATCCACCACTGTGGACGGCTGTCTTTCGAGTCACAGATCTGCGCAGGCGGCCTAGCCCCGCAGCACTAACAGATTGCGGATGTAATTTAGTAACAAAAGGGACTTATAGATTTGTGAATCACACAGAGTGACAGCCGCTTGCTCTGAGTTTGGCTGGTGCTCTATTTTAATGCATATTATTTACATACATTTTTGGCTTCGTTGCCACTCAGTGCATTAATCATTGATCTTGAAAGTTAGGGAAGAGCCCAAGCTTTATGTTACTGTTCAGAGGAACTATAAAACTGCAAAAGCCCTGCCCCTTGATGGTAGTCCATATCCATGACAAATTATTTGAGTGCATGTGGTGGAAAAACAGCTCCAAGCTACAGTATGTCTGAGCACTCAAAAATCCAGCCAAAGCGGGTTAAGAGGGGTTTCATCAAACCAAATAGGTGCAAAAACATTAGCTGTGACAGGGCGACTGTTATAAAAACAGATGGGATCGACATTGATGGTTGTTTATACCATCTCTGGCTCCTAGAGTCTGTTTGGAAATCATTTGATTGGCTCATTTACCTGTTGCTGCAGTGCGGTAGCTGAGACTCTGGTCATGCAGAGCTGCTATAGCACGGATAGAGAAAGATATCTGTCAGTTCCTTTGTTTTTGGAAATAAGCATGAAATAGGAGTGCTTCTAGCCTTTTATTAGTATCCCCTATCCAAAAAGGTATTTCAATAGTTATTTTCAAATCTGATTTGGATGTAAATGGATATAAATTGTCTTTACCTGCAGTAAAGAGTCATTCACAAGCTGCACATGCAGTAAAGAGCTGCTTTGTCATTGACAAACCAAAGAAGACATTTGCTTGTTTTGTTTTCTACAAGGGGTAAATATCCACCTTAATCAGTGCTCTTTTCGTTTTCGGTCATATAAATTATCCCAATACTAATATAGTGTGAGAAACCACTGCGAGTGATTCAATGTGTGAGTGAACTGTCTGAATGAATCAAACTCACAAACCGTTTCAGACCTGCAAACCCGTTTGAACAATAAGCTCAAAAGAGTGATTCATTCACCAATCTGGCATCAGCAGTTCTAATTCTAAACAGCTGATATAGGACACGTGAGAAAATGATTCTCAGGTCGATATATGTCAATCCCATTGATACGTAAGGATTCATCAGTAATATTTCACTCCAGCTCGTGGCTGTTATGAGGTTTATAGGTACCCCATAACCTCTATAGGAGGCTCAACACAAGGATCACACAGCACGTCCATTGAACCCACGGCTTTATATATCCCCCCTCAAACAAACAACAGCAAAGGGTTCCTACCTCAGTAGTTAACCTGATACTACATCCCCCTTTCTAGACAAAGGATAATCTTTGTGCAGATGCAGGAATAAACATTAAGAGCATTTCTAAACTGTAACAGAGGCTCTTCCGATTACTTCTTATACTGCAAAATATAACCCATTCCATCATTAAGATGCGATCAAGATCAGTAACAGTAGAAACACACAATTATGGTTCTCAACTTTTGCTATACTGTTCAGCTATGAAGCACTTTGAACATGTGCGTCTGTAAACACTTAATCAACAACATAAATTTGCAGCAATCAACTTCTCCCTGCCCCCTCCCATAACTCAGGTGCCATTTCTAAGAACAAACAAAGTCTTTCAAGTAAGATGGAGGATTCCTTATTCGGGCTGGGAAACGATTCTCACACGCAGGAGTCTGCTGACTGGCTACACACTGTGCTCCTGGTGTGACAGGAGTGTGTATGGCGTCAGGAGCCGTGCTCTCTGGTGCTGGCTCAGTTGAGCTGGCAGGTTTTCCAGGAGCCACAGGGGTTGGCGAAAGATGGTATCTGTTTCTTCGCAGAGTGCCCCCGGGCGTCTCAATGATGTATGACCTTGGCGTGCCGGCAGCAGACACCACAGTGCCTCTTTCCACTGTATCCTTAACCCACACGTGATCACCGGGGTGAAGGTATGGCATGTCGCATGCTCTGTGTCTTCGGTCATAGTTCTGTCGCAGTTTTTGTTTGTACCTTTGTTCTGTCCTTCTCAGGTTGTCCATGTCTGCGCACCCTGGGTTGAGCTTGGATGGAATGACAGGAACTGGCGTTCTTATTTTCCTTCCCATCAGAAGCTCAATGGGACTGTATCCATTCGCCAGGGGAGCAGCCCGGTAGGCCATCAGGGCGAGATAAGGGTCGCTGGATTTCTTGAGGAGACTTTTGATTGTCCTCACAGCACGCTCCGCCTCCCCATTGCTCTGAGGGAAATGGGGACTGGATGTCACATGACTAAAGCCCCAATCCTGTGCGAACTGTCTGAAGATCTCGGATGCAAACTGTGGGCCGTTGTCTGAGCGGACCACTTCAGGTATACCATGACGTGCAAAAATAGACTTGAAGTGATCAATCACAGCTCCAGATGTTGTGGATGTCAGTTTGGCTACTTCAAAATACCTGGAGAAATAGTCCACAATGACTAGGTATTGTTTGTTGTCTATCTGGAACAGATCCGCTCCTACAGTGGACCATGGTCTTGTCGGGAACTCAGTAGGCATCATCGTTTCTTTGAAATTTACTCTCTCTCGGCTACACACATCACATTTCTCTATCATGTTTGTCAGCTCTCTGCTGAGCCCAGGCCACCACACTGAATGCTTAGCTCGCTCTCTGCATTTTGTTATTCCCAGATGGCCCTCGTGCAGCTTGGACAGGATGTCTGCCCTGAGTGACGCTGGGATGACTATCCTGCTGCCATACAATAGTAGACCATCTTGGATAGTGAGCTCACCTGAAAATGGCAGATATGGCTGGAACACTCTGTTAATGGAAAATTTATCTGGCCATCCTTCGACACAGAATTTCTTCAAGTGCTGGAGTGTGGGGTCGTCGTCCTGGTGTCTCTGAATTTCCCTTAACCTCTTTTCTGTAGCTGGGAGATTCGCAACAACAGAGTCAACATAGAGATTGATTTCCTCCTCCTGCAATCCTTCTGCAGTGTGACTGACAGGAGCTCGGGACAGCACATCCGCAGTTGCGATGTCTTTGCCAGCCACATGTGATATGGTGTAGGCAAACCGCATTAGTCTCATGCGCAGACGCTGTATGCGTGGAGGAAGTTCATCTAAGCTCTTTGAGCCTAGTAGAGGAATCAGGGGCTTGTGGTCGGTTTCGATGTGAAAACTCTTTCCAATGAGGAACTCTGCGAACCTCTCGCAGGCCCATGTTGATGCTAGCGCCTCCTTCTCGATCTGGGCGTATCGCTGCTCAGTGCTGCTGAGGGCTCTCGAGGCATACGCCACAGGTTTCCACTCTGTGTCTGTTTGCCGCTGGAGAAGAACAGCGCCCATCCCATATGATGAAAGAGTCAGCGGAGACAAGTGTTTCAGCGTTAGGGTCATACAATGCAAGCCCAGGGGGCGTCGTCAGTTCTTCTTTGATGTTATCAAAGGCCTGCTGTTGTTGCGGCCCCCAGGCCCACATACTGGACTTTCTCAGCAGGTCTCTGAGTGGTTGCGTTCTCTCAGCCAAGTGAGGCAGGAACTTCCCCAGGTGGTTTGTCATCCCCAGGAAGCGTCTCACCTCACTGACGTTACTGGGTGCTGGCATGGCTTTTACAGCGCTCACTTTATCAGGATCAGCGCTGACGCCTGATGCCTCAATAACCTGCCCCAGGAACTTTATCCTGTTCTTAGAAAACTCACACTTGTCATTGAGCGTCACTCCCTCCTCTTGCAGTCGTGACAGTACTCTCCACAGTCTCTCATTGTGCTCCGTCTGTGTGGCTCCCCAAATGAGCACATCATCCATCTGACACAGAACACCCACAAGGCCCTCCAGGATGCGTGACATGCGTTTCTGGAAGTGTTCTGGTGCTGATGAGATCCCAAAGCACAGGCGATTGTAACAATACCGCCCGAACGGAGTTATGAAAGTGGTTAGCAGAGTTGACTCCTTGGACAGTGGAATCTGCCAAAAGCCTGCGTTGGCGTCTAGCTTTGAAAACACTTTTGCCCCAGCAAGC
This sequence comes from Barbus barbus, assembly GCF_936440315.1. NCBI lineage: Eukaryota > Metazoa > Chordata > Actinopteri > Cypriniformes > Cyprinidae > Barbus > Barbus barbus. The sequence goes on along the minus strand of NC_136761.1, from coordinate 21,102,393 downwards.
TGTCCTAAAGTGTGTTCAACTGAGGGGAGGGGGTGCTTCTCTCTCATAACTGATTTGTTCAGCTCTGTGAGATCGGTGCATATTCTCACCTTGCCCGTGCGTTTCGGCACCACCACCATAGGCGCACACCATTCAGTGGGCCCCTCCACCTTTGAGATAACTCCCTGCTGCTCCATACGGTCCAGTTCCTCTCTAACCTTTGGCAGGAGTGGGAGGGAGATGCGCCTGGGAGTTGAGAGGGAGAAAGGCTGAGCGCCTGGTTTCAGTACTATGTTGTACTCGCCCTCCATTTTTCCTAATCCACAGAAAAGCTTTGGGAACTCCCTTTTTACTGTCTCTTTGGAGTCCAGGCTAATGTTATTTATTCTGGCGACCAACTGCAGTGCCACTGCAGCAAGCCCACCTAGCAGTGGTGTGCACAGCCCCTCCACAACGTATATTTCCTCTTTAGTACTTTTACTGTTCTTACTGAGAGTGGCTGTGAACTTGCCCTTCACATTCAGACGAGTCCCTCCTGGCCCCAGCAGAACCCTCGTTGGCCTCTCCAGCCTGCTGAACTGGCCCTGGTTATACAGCATTTCGGGTATAGCGGTGACGTCTGCGCCAGTGTCAATTTTAAAGCGTGCATTGAGATTCTCCACATGTATGTCTGTCATCCATGGGCTGCCATTTGCGTCCGTTGACAGTGAACCCAGAAATGCAACTTCTTCACCCGTGTCCTCAACCACTGTAGCTACATGCATTTCACACATTCTTTTGGTTTTGCACACTCTGGCGTAATGTCCCTTTTTTCTGCAGTTATTGCATATTACCTCCCTAGCTGGACATTGTTGTAGGCTATGCCATCTTAAATCACCACATCTTCCACATTGTGCCTGTCTTTCCTTCTTTGTTTTATCTATTTGTTTGTTTTGCGGCTTGGGTTGCTTTGAACGTGCGCTATTGCGCTGCCGCGCGTGCATGCTGTCAAGCTGAGCGTTGGAGATATCTGCTTTAAAGTTCATTTTTAGCATTTCTTGTTGCTTCTTTACCTGCTCGCTCTGTTAATTGCTTTCTCTAGAGTCAGTTCAGGATCGAGTTGTAGCTGTTCTGACAAGCGTTTATCTCTCAGACCCACAACAAGTCTATCTCTCACCATTTCGTCATGCAGAGCCCCGTATCCGCAGTGCTCCGCTAGGCAGTGCAGCGCTGTGTGAAAGCTGTCAGCCGACTCGCCCATTTCTTGCTGCCTCTGGTTAAACTTTGCCCTCTCGAAGATCACATTTCTGCGTGTTACAAAGTGAGCATCCAGCTTCCTCTTAACTGTGTCGTACTCACTCGCTTCCTCTGGGCTGAGGTGCAGGGAAACTAGTATATCCTCCGCCTCCTCCCCCATTGTGTAAATCAGTGCATTCACTTGATTTTCGTCCGCCTGTGTCTCCAATCCCGATGCGATGCGGAATCTGTCGAAGCGTTTAATCCACTTCGTCCAGTCTTCGGCTTTGAATGTGAACTTGTCTGGTGGAGAAACTTGAAACTGATTCATTTTGCCGTCTGTGAGCTCGCTAGCATTAGCGTTGTCCCCACTCTTTCGGTAATCGACGAAGAGAGAAAAAAAAAAAAAAAAACTTGCCGGCGTCCTGTGATATCACCTATTTGTAGACGTCCGTTAAGATGCAATTTTTGCTTCTGACACCATGTTATGAGGTTTATAGGTACCCCATAACCTCTATAGGAGGCTCAACACAAGGATCACACAGCACGTCCATTGAACCCACGGCTTTATATATCCCCCCTCAAACAAACAACAGCAAAGGGTTCCTACCTCAGTAGGTAACCTGATACTACAGTGGCCTGCTAAAAAGTGTCTAGTGGGATAAAGTATTCAAGTTGGAGATGTGGCCTGGTGGGGAGTGTGTTCTCCAACATTGTGTGGTAATGTTTATACAGATGCCTTGAGGTTGAAGCTTATGCCATTACCTGATCCCATTTATCATTTGTCTCCTTCCTGAGTGCCCCTGTCTAAAAATGGGAAGAAACATAGCATATGGGCTGGCTGCCTTAGTAATTGCTATTTAACAAACAAACAGATTTCTATTTCATCAAATTGATCAGTGTCTTTGGTAAAAATAAATACCATATGGAGGTTAATTGGAAGTCATTTTGAAGAAATTAGATCTTTAAATTTTAAAGAACAAAGAAAGAGAGAATGTGCTAGTAAGGGAATGAGGGAAATGCATCCATTCTAATTTAAGACAACCGACAAAATCACTAATAATTTTAATCATATTAAACAGGAATCACCACTTTACTAATCAGAACTTGCTAACAAAATTGCAATTATCACAGATGTGACCTGTGATTATATTTTTGGAATCCCTTACATTAACAGAATTTGTCAATTTGATGAAACAAGAAAGCATAGTGATGGAAGACATTACTCTGTGTTGAACATGATGCCAAACTGTTTTCTTCATCTCTTTCTCAAACTTAGGCTTTTTATACCTTCAGTTAAGAGGAAAGTGAACAGAGGAAGGTTTGACAGACCAGACTCAAACTTGCATCCTTAGGAGAACTGGATTGGCAGTGCACTAACCAATGCACTATACGGCACTGAAAAGAGTTCCCTCTTTTAGGTTAGACTGACATTTTATTTTTGTGAAAGTGTTTTTTTAAGGATTAGTTCACCCAAAAAGGTTTGACGCCAGTGGAGCTCAGCCAGAGTTTTATAAGAGTTTCAGCCAGAATTTATTTGATATTCCATCTACAAATAAAGATACTTGCTCTTCATTGGGCTTTAATACCTGTAAGTGAATTTTTCTTTAAAAAAATAAAAAGAATATGTATACTAATGGTAGCCTACTTAAGACAATCATTATACATTTATTTACATAAAGAACTAGATTAATGATTTAACATTTATATCATAAAAAGGAAACAAGCTCTCCGAAAGCAAGCTCCAGAAATGCCCATTTTCCCCCCATTTCAGAAGGGAACTTACAGGTTTATTAGAGCTGGTGGCCTGTGATTGCCTTTTAATGAGAGAATGACTGGGAGCGAGAGATAAGGAAAGTTCAGACTAAGAGGTCCTTGGTGGGATTAGAATAATCATCAAAAATGCCATGTCTTTAAAAAATCCACAATAGGACATGGCAGCCCAGCACACTTCCCCTCTCCACAGCCAACCTATTTGCATTCCAGTGCAATGGTCCAGTGGATGCTTGTGAATATAGAATTCGTTCTCTTGTTAAAGGACTACCAGGCCATAGATTGAAGCTGGAAAAAGAAAACTCTGCATGCAAAGGAAAGAAATTTAAATGTCACAACTGTGTGACAAGATTAATGTAGCCCACATTTAATTCACCTTTGTGATGAGCTGATTAAGTGTGCCTTTTCTATAATGCAGTCTCGGAAATATAAAAGACTGCTGCATTACGTGACTATTACATTTACAAATATGTCCTATTTATTGGCCAATATGCCACATTCCCATACATTTCTGTGGTGTTTTAGAAATAAGCCCATTCAGAGGAAAACCGCTTTTTACATTTGAAAGAAAGAAATTTCACACTGAAATGGTCATCATGCTCAGCTGAACAACAGTAATACAACACTACAATCTGACAGGAACTATTTGCTTTTCAGTTTCAATGACACAAGCCAAGTGGCTGTCTGTTTCCAATTGATTTATTTTTCACATTACCGTTTGCTGATGGCGATCACACCTTCAAAGGACAGGTGCACTTCTGTATTTTCAGAAAAGTAGGTCTGAATATGTCGACTGAGATATTGATCCCATGAGCAGCGGGTCTGTGTAGCTCAAGAGCAGCCAATGGCAGTGACCTCGCTGAACACATGCTCACTTCTCTTTGCTCGACATGCCTTCAAGTGTTTTTCAGGAATCAAAAAGTGGAAAAGCTTGTTCTGCTTTCTTAGATGTACTACTCAAACCCTCAGAGGACATTGGGACATTTCTCCTTTGGGAAAAGCTTCCCCCTGAGAGATATCTAATGGAGTCTGTTTTAGGACTCATGCTGTGAGTCATTCAGTCATTGCACGGCTGTCTATATTTAAACCCGATGACAAAATCTTAAACCTGGCCCATCGCTTTAGGGGGTTGTTGTGATGTTTAGAAAAGTAGTTGTTGAATTCAGTGAATCATGTTAGGTGATTATTCAGCCGTAATTGTTCATAGAAATTTATCTCAGATAATTTGGAGGTGTTTTGGAGCACATCCTGGTGACAAGCCCAACCTTCAGCTAGAAAGGATTATGTTTCTCTGCCGTAAAGCATCCTGACATTCGGAATGATATTAAACTTCAATGGACTCAGATCAAGGTTCACCGATCATACTTGCAGGCGCTGAATCCATTATTCAAGGTTAGAGATGCTGTTTACTGAAATGAAAATAGGCTGCATCTATTATACATTCACATTACACTCAAAGCAGAAGTGCTGCTTTCTGTTTGTTAGAAGTAATGCACATTTTGAAAATGCAAAGATGCTACCAGGAAAGCACATATGAGACCTGCACTGCATTTACATTCATCACTCTTAAGATGCTAATAATAGAACATTACACAGTGATCTAAACATACATATATATAGTAGAACTTTTGTACACTGCTCAGAACTCAGTTCACCCAAAAATTTAAATATCATCATTGTCTGCTAAACCTCATGTTGTTCCAAACTTGTATTATGTTATTTGTTTCTGTGGAATATTAAGGAGAAATATTTGAAGAATTGTTACAGTTCTTACTACAGGCCTCTTCAACTCCACATTTTTCAGAATTACATGCAAATTTACGGACAGTCATTAAATTGTGTTTGGTATTAAAGTCTGCAGGACGCTGACTCTCCCAGACTGGCATTGAAGACCCCTGCTATACAATGAGAGTTCATGTCTACCAACTGTAAAGCTCTAAAAAGCACTATAAAAGTAGTGCGTACAAGTTGTGCACTATATTCTATAAGTCTTACGAATGCGTACGATAGTTTTGAATGGTGGCCATATGGGAAAAAACATGGAAAGCCTTTATGTGAATATCAGATGTTGCACATTTTACTGGAAAAAGTAATTGAGCAATCCTACTACATTTTAAAGTCACGATAATACATAAATAGTTACAGATCTTTTCTTCCATCTAAAAACGAATGCGAACTTGCAGTCAGGAGAGGCAGGGTTTAAACCGACTAAAGGATTGGAGAAGTCTGACAAATATTGCCATAGAGAAGACATTTTAAATAAATATAAAAAAGGAACATAGACATGGATGAATCTTTGACAATAAGATCTATAATATGCTTTTACAAAATAAACTGTGAATTTTCATTTGATGTCCACTTTAACAGGATTCATGTGTGAAAGTTGCTTATAAATGCAAAGTGAGACACTTGTATGTTCCTCACATAAGCCATCATATGGTTTTAGAGGACTGGGAATACAGTACAATTTGTATGTAGCAGTTTTATGTTTGAAACAGCATGATGCGTAAACTACAGATTCATTTTTGGGTTAACTATCCCTTTAAATTGATACCTTAGCAGAAGTGCCTCAAACAAACTAGCCATGACAGTCATTATAAACAAAAACTGCCTCCAAGTGGGAGGCATTTCCAGCTGTTCTTTTCTTGTGATGTCCCTAGACGGGCTTGTAACAGACTGGAGGTCAGCTGGGACTGTCCTGCTTGGCTGTTCCTGCTCCCCTTGCAACGGTGACAAGCAAGGCTCCAGTGTGACTCTGTAATCCGTTCATCCGTCATCCCGTCTCACTCCATGTGCGCCGCCATACATCTCTCCGCTCTCTGCGTTGCTCATTTAACTTCACCATCCATCTTATCCCAGCGACTTTCTACATCTACACACAACACGAACACTGGCCAAGCGAGCCTGTCCGATTCAACCACGGTAGATTGAGGAGTGCACCTTCATTTTAACTTTTGATTCACAGCATAGCGTTTAGTGATTTCCCTCTGAGAAAGAAAGCATGGATGAGATCAAAGGCTGTGCATTAACGTGGCGGGGATGAAACAGTGAAGCCTGCCTTTGTAGGACAGAAGTGAAATCATGAGCGCATCGCCCGTGGTGGTACGGGAGAGGAGGCTGGGGATCTATCTCTGTCACTGCACTGATGAGCCTGTGTGATTAACAGGCCTCTGTTCTCCTCACAGACCGTGGAACAGTGGGAGCCGCTGATGAGCCGACGTACATATGCAATGCTCTTTTCTGTCTCTCTCGCTTTCACTTTACTCACTTGTGCACATCTGCGCTCTCTAGGTCCATCACTGCATTGCTCCTACTAACGTCTGCCCCTTTACAACAAATAAAACGAATTACATTTTCATTTTACATTTAGTCAGTTGAATTACAGCTCTTACAGAAAAAAATCCTGCAAATGATTGCAACAGAATTTTTGGTAACACTTTATTTTAAGGTGTCCTTGCAAGTAACCCTAAGCCAAACCCTAATCCTAACACTAACCTGTAGTTAATTAATATTACTCAGTACTTAAATGTATAATTACGCTGTAACAAGGACACATTAAAATAAAGTGTAACCGAATCACATCTCTGTATAGTTAAAAATCATATTTTAATTAAATGATTTTTATCCTGTTCACATAAGGGTTCTTTGATTCATACATGGAACAAAAAAAAAAAAAAAAAACTGATCCAGATCTAAAGTTCAGCTCACTGACGCAGCAATCCAGTCACAGTGAGGAACATTATTAGTGAATTCAATTTCAGTGTATTTCCTCACACAAAATTACAGTATTCATTTCAGAAGATTTAGGCTTACCATAATTTTACTGTGCTTTTGCTTTTTAAAAAAAAAAATCTTGAAAGCTTCTTTTTCTTGTAATTGCATGGAAAAGACCATGGAGTATGATCTAAAGGAAGATGACTTTCTGTCATGTTTCATGTATGTTTGCTTCTTCAAACTACATTCATCCATCTGTGTACCGTGTACCATGTTGCCCCAAGCTATAGCTGGATGATGAGATGGTAGTGTCAGATCAGACTCAGATCAAATATTCTGCACCCTTACGATTCATGATTAATATCAATCTCGAAGCCGAGAAGCTTAGGCAGAGGACCGCATGTCACTTGTATATTTCACAGCACATCACTGCGGGTAATATTTCCACGGATGTTTGTGTCTGTATTTTATTGAGAATCTGGAAGTGATGCCGGATGGTCTGAGACCCTCTGCTGAGATAAAAGCAGCTGAGTGGGCTACGACACGATTGTGCAGCCAAAGGAAGAAAGATAGATTGATGGGAAATAATACAATTCACAAGGAGGAGTGTATAAGACAAGAGCAAAGAAAGAGCGTGGGATTGAGGCACAGTGGCAGGTGTCATGGATCCTCTCATGCCGTCTCACACACCCACACTGTGTATTCATTATGTATGCTGTTCAGGCCCACACAATCACACACATTACAATGCCATAGTCACAGTGTGAGCAATCAAACAGCTCAGGCTATCAGGAAACATACTGCTCTTTTAGACTGCCTTAAAAATAAGGTTTTCTTTTATACCGAATGCTTTTCTGGTCTTTTCGATGAGATGATGTCATATGAGTTATTGCAGTATGCAGGGGCTAAGATAGAGAATATTTTTACAACAGTCAGTTCTGGTCCTTAGGTCTGTGTATTAGCAATGGAAATTTTAGGTGACTACATTTTTTCATCATTATAGGTGGCGAAAGACAGTGACTGTTTATGAGCGGTCATTGAATTATTAGTTGATCTAAATTTGTTCAAATACACTGCTTGATTTAGGAATGCAACAAGACTGTGTGAGCCATTGAATCGTTTACTCAAACGATTTGTTCAAAAACTCTTAATGCCACCACTGTTACTTGAAATGTGGCTAATTCTGCTGCAGCTTCATTTGAAACTATTGTGCCCTTCAAGTGGAGTCAGAAATATCGTAATTATGAGTTTTGAGCACATGAACCACCAAGCAAAATAATTTTTACAAGTGGCAAACACTGAATCATAAATTAAACACAAGTCGCTAATTTATGATCTTGAAAATATGGCAGAAAACAGATCTATATAATACAGATAATATCAGAAATCTTTACATAAGGATCAGTGAGAGGAAACCAAGTCTAGAGTGATTGGTATGAATCACTCAACTTTCACGGTTTGCTTTCTGTAACAATCATTTAGTTGTGATGCAATGTGTTATATTTCCAACTTAAGTGTGCGAATGTGACTTGAATATTAACTTTATTGAACTGTTGTAGCTATTGAAGCAAAATCACACTTGTGATTTTTCATGTTTCATAATTTTCTCAACTTTTTTTGGCAGTGTGATGCAAACAACAGCAAAAACAGCTGGCAGTAACATGAACACAAATACCTTATACATTTTTTCTTCTATGGTCCAGATCAAAACCTTTGCTTAAGAAAGTAATGATGTTCTGGAAGATCAAGGAAGTTAAGGAGGTTAACTTGTGTCACCCACCTCTGGGGAAATAAGACAAACCCAGATTTCATTGCCTGACGACAGCTTCCCATGAACAACCGATCCATTTTCTCCAGTGTCACGGCAGATAACAGGACTATGCTGAAAATGCCACATCTGACACTTTACACAGTATTCCAGCTTTCAGACTACACTGTCCTACTTGGAAACAGAACAGAACTGATTATAAACCTGATATTCAAAAAGAGAAATTCAGTCACAACAGAGACTTGCCTATCTTGTGTAGAATTAGAATACATCTAACAAATCGTCTTGACAGAATGTCACAAATGAGTCTCTGGAGCACAAATCTTAAAGAAAGAAAACAAAATTCAGTTATTACACACTGCATCTCCATGTGAGGTTGAGGATGTTTACTCAAGGAGCTGAAAGAGACATTTGAAGTTTCAGCACAGAGAAGTTGTGAATAATATTGGTTACAGTTGTGACTGGCGCATTTTTACTTCATGCCAGATTTATCATCTGCTCGATAATGCAGTAGTAAAACGGTTTAGATTTCCATGCATGCCTTGATGAGACTTGAAATGCAATGCATGGCATCAGACCAGATGAAAATGAGGGAACAAACACCTGTTTCTTGGATCTACATTTTGCTAGCGTTTTGTTAACATCTCCATAATTATATCCATGGGGCATCCCAATTAAATCCTTCCGTTGTTTCTGCAGGGGAGCTCAAATTGACAAAGATTAAAGAATTAATAATTCCAAAAATGAATGGGTTTGAGGCAACATGTGGCGATTGGTTAAACGCCAGTGATGATGTGTGGGATGCACCTGTAGGTAATTAAAACACTACAGTGAGTCAAGCTCTAGAGATCTACGGCTGGAAATACATTAAACTCCAATCTTTCAGAGATGGCCACTTATCAAGTAATGAATGAATAATAACCCTATTTTTAGAAATGATTATTCATATAAAATAGCATTCATAGCAATACATATTCTTCAATTTAACACAATTTTAACATAAAAAAAACACACCTAAAGCACAAGTATTTGTTACAAAAAAAATTTCCTACGGTTGAAAAGCAGTGACTCGGCTCTTGGTGACTGTGGTTAGAAAAGTTTTATTCATTATTGACTGAATGTATTTTCCAGGAAATTTGATTCATCCACATCTCTCTTTTATGATAAAAAAAGAATAATAATAAATAAAAAAAACATCTCAAATAAAATGCTCAAGATTGTGGAATCATCAAGAAGTAGGTGAGTATGAAGAATACATTTTGCATTAAAATACCCCCAAAAATAAGAAGTTTCAACATTTAAAGCAGAAACACAAAGACTACATTTCTCTCTTAACTAATCGAAATCAACATCCCTATCAGTGAGAATATCCGAGTCACATTGCGTCAGCAATGTGTAAAACACTAGTTCAATCAACTCTTCAAAATCTCACAGCGGTAAAAATGTTAAATGTCTCACTTGAACTTTACAAATCTTTTACTGCTTATAAAATACTGCTCTCACATGAGGCCATAAAGGACCGCAGTGTTCTGTGCCTAATAAAACACGTCAAGAAAATGGAAAGAAACAGCCAGAGAAATAGAAGCGTTTCGATGGCCACACAGTGTGTCATGTTTCGCAGTACAATGGCAGTGTGCAGGGGAAGGCTGAATAGGTAGATCTGTTTATTTTGAGCTGGAAGCCATGTTCTGAAAGCCTGCAGTGAAGAAGCCAAGAGCTCAGAAAGGTCAGCCTGGCCCCAGTAGCCGATCAATAATATCTCCACAATCATCATCTCAGGAGGAGCCTTGTCGCACAGTGTGTGTATATAGGACAGAACAGCCTATGTTTCACCAGTATTTGGATCCTGTAGCTGTTCTGCATTCTTTTCTTTGTCAGTTCTCTTAAGAGAAATCAACTTATAGTAGTCGTTAAAACTTTATTTTCATTTATTCACCCTTATGTGGTTCCAAACCTGTACGACTTGTGTTTTTTTCAACGGGGTCCAAACAATGCATATAATGGACATTTAAAATATGGAAAAAATTGTGTAGACCTCAGAAAATGTCATATGGGTGTCATTTGGAACAACATGAGGGTGAGTAAATTACAGAATTTTCACTTTTGGGTAAACTATTCCTTTAAGGCGTGTTCCATGTAGGCCCACATAGAATGTTTGACAAGTTCTACATAGATTGTGGGGGAAAATCTGCTGAATGGATTTTAAATGCAGTAAACCGAGAGTGCTATACTCTTTTAGACTGATCAAATTAGCCAAATGTGGCAAGGGATGTGTAGAAAATGAATGACAGCCATTTAGATTTGGCAGAAATCTCTGGATATTCCATATAGGTATAGCCTTATATGAATAAATCTTTACCAAAGTACCCTTTTTGTTACAACAACATCATTTAAATGAACTTTTCTTCTTGTCTTCTCAATGGCTTCACGCTAATGAGATCCGATGGTTTGTGTTGGGGACAAACTGGCTCATTAAAGCACATTTGCCCATAACTGAGGTCAAATTTGACTCCGTCCTAGGAGAGCTCCCAATGAAGTGGCAATCAAAACATGTGGCGGCTCGCTCCCAGGTCTCCGATGAGGTATGGCGCCTGAAACGAGGCGTAGCAGCTATGCAAGGTCCATGAGGTGGGAAATCACAGAGCAAGATAATCAACAAGTTCAGTTCCGCTATGCTCTACCAATCGACAACAAATCAAATTTATTCCTCACTCGGTTTCAGATTTACATCGGAATATTTACACTATGGACAGGTCGTTAAATGAGCTGATATGTTTGTTCAATACGCAGAGTGACCGAGAGAAATAAGCAATGTTGTTTACGGGGCACTGGATCCATATACTGTAAATGCGTAAGATCTTGCTCGTTAGCTTACTCTAACTCTTTTCTAGCAAGTATAAGGAAAATAAACTTGCTTTTGTCATTTCATAGAACATATTTGTGCAAAAAAAAAAAATCTCTGTGAGCTAATCTTTGTAAAGAAATTCAAGTTAAAGACAACATTGCCGAACACTGATATAAACTAAAATATTGCACACTCAGACAGAAGTAAACAGGTTTATAATATTGGCACAGCGCGAGTGTCGAATCGGACACAAGACTTCTCTTTTTTGTTTTCTGAATTCATGACATAAACGAACACTTTTTTCCCAAAGAGTCCCACAGGCTTGTTATTGCAGCACTTTTTTCCCTTTTTTATTGTTTTGTTTTTCTTTAGAAAAGAGTTTTATTGGTGGCTATTCACTGAGAAGAGTCTTCGAGTGCATTTTGGCAGTACGGTGTGTCTGTTGCGGGCGGGCAGACAGACATAGGGGCAGACGGCAGGTGAACGGGAGGTCCGTGCGTTACATGTGACGCGTGCCGCTCCGTCAAGATGGTCACATGCCAGAGGCTCCCAGGCCCATGCTGGCTGCGTGGCTCATGCACGGCAGCGTCTGCACAGCTTTGGGGAAGTCATGTGTGACAATCCGCCCGTTCTCCCCGCCGCTACCGTTCCCGCTCATCCTGGTCAGCGTGGAGCAGCGCATGGCGTCATTGATGGATTGCTGGGATGGAGACACAATAGCGTTAGACAGGAATATGGAAATACGCGCAGGACTGTTTGAAAGATGCTCATTTTTAGTAGGAGTAAAAGATGATTTAAGCATCTGCCTAATGGAGTATGCACATAAAATGTTTTGCCATGTGATGGCTGGATAATTAGTTAGACAACATTTGTGAGGTGCACTAATCTGCAGGCCTATGCCAACAGATTTCCATCTTTTGGGTTTCCTGACTGTAATTGATCAGCATGGTGGCTCGGGGGGGGGGGGGGGGGGGGGGGGGGGGGGGGGTCACAACACAATGCCTTTAGCAAAGCAAACAGATGAAACACTAATGAAACTTTTCCGATAATGATGCATTTTGGGAAACAATCCAATATTTAGCCATATTGCTATTAAATAACATTATCTCTACTAACCTACCAATTCCACAACACGGGCTCATTGGGAAAACATGCATACCTACCTACATTTATACAAAACTCTAAAAATGTACCTATACATACAATTCACTGTAATGTCCAGCTGAAACAACCACTAGTGGCAATAAAACAGCGACAAATTGTATTACTTTTTACATATTATCAATTAATAAAGACATGTTTTTGTGTGGTTCCATGCACAATACTATGTTCTTACCACAAAACACTTTTACCATAATGCATGATTTTAAAATGAATACATTTTAATATTTGCATCACAGAACCAGCTCCAAATACGGCTTTCTTGTAGTAAACTTGTTCAGTAGCTCACCTAGTAAAGTGTTACATTTTGGATGAGTTTTTTTAATTAACCTTTTTACTTAAAAATTTTAGTTTCTTTGTAAATATTTCCAAAATTTACTAGCAATTACGTTATGTTGTTTCAATGCAAATCCTATACCATTTTTTTCAGTGTAGCAAGCTAAAATGATATTCCTGCAACAAATGCACTGTTCACATTTCATTTTTTTAAAATCGGTTAGGTTTAGTGTAGCATGTAGTATGTCATTTTCAAACACGATAGAGCATTAATCTTTTAGCGCAGGAGATTTCCAAACTGACACAATATAAACAACAATCAGTGTAATCTGTCTCTGATAAAACTGAATGCTTATTTAGCAACACTCACTGGACATTTCACTTTGAAAGTGACGCAAAACATGCAAGAAGCTGCTAAATATTTTTCCAATGAGCTTGGGTTGCAATTCCTTGCTTTACTATCCATAACTGTACTGAGCACTTGTGTTCAAAATTATTTGCAATGGGAACAACCTGTATTTGCATTAAAGATGTGTTGTGGGCTAATACTGTTGTGTTGTCAAGTTTTAATTGCTTGGCTAATGCTGTTGTATTGTGCCCCCCAGGACCACCGTATTTAGGCCCTCAAAACCAAAGCTGACACTGTAAAGCATCTCTGACATGTGGGTAGACAATAAACAGTCTTGAAAAGCGTGTAACACGAGCTTAGTTAAATATATTAAGGTTCTGCAATATATAAATATATAGTGGAAACTTAATTTCCTGTAGAGCTGCTTTGCAACGATTTGTATCGTAAAAAGCGCTATACAAATAAACTTGAACGTGAACTTAATTTGCTACGGCGGTGTGGAAGTGAGAAATGTCATCGTTTTATTGCTGCTGTTGTGAAGAGCAATCCGCTATTGTAGTCGCAGCTAGTGGGCCTGAAACCAAGGCTAATGATGTGTCCCTTTAAATCGCATTTTTCCAATCTAGGAATGATTTCATTGCCCTACACTTCAGTGCGTTGGGGGATGAAGTTATACGCCTGATGCAGACTAATTAGTTTGCCTATAATGACTGAGATTCCTGCTCGCCGAATATGAAAAATGGACAGCTGTGAAATGTGACTCCTGTCAATTGAATTAACAAACCAAATCTATATTAATCTTTGCTATTATAATATTACACAAGTGTGTAATACCCAGCTAAACTTGTTACAAATCCTACTTTGGGTAATTGCCTGTCATAAAGATACTTATTACAAAAACCACACTGAAGTATCTATATGTGCAACGGATTACATTTATTGGGGACCTTTTTTTGCAATGGGGTTTCTTTGATTTGTCAGTCTGGCCTGTTAGGGAAGCCTGTTTCTGCCATAGGATAAAAAATAGATGTCAGATGTTAATTCAGAATTCTGAGAAAAAAGCCAGAATTGTCAGTTAGAAAGTCGCAATTACCTTTTTCTTAATTTTTTCTTTTATTCCATGGTGGAAACAGGCTTCCGTAGGCTTGTAGATTACTTGTTTATGATGGATACTTTTAATCAACCATGCATTAGCAAAAGTACGTCAGGTAAGATCTGACATGGGTCTTATTGTATAAAGGAGCACACGAGCTGACTGATGCATAATCATGAGTCTAGACGGACTATTTTTGGAGTCATGGTGGAAAACAGAGACCTGCAGTGTCTCCGGGGAACACTTGCTCTGTTTCATGAATGAACAGAGACACGATGTGTATAAACAAAGCTCTAGTCTATGGACAGAGCGGCTAGCGGACAACGGGAAACTGAGGGAGAAGGAAAGAAATAATGAGAGATTAAATTAGGAGTATTAAATAGGGCTGTCAAGATGTAGTCTGCATGTTTGCATACACTAACAATTAAAAATAAATAATAAAATAAAAACTACTTCTAATATATTAATATAAAAATAATGACTTAAATATTAAAACATTAATAAAACACTGTCTATTAAATGAAATTATATATTAGATTTTTATCAAATATATTTTGATTAACATTATGAAATAATCATATTGAAATATTTATTTTAATTATTTTATAATGAATGTTTTACTCATTTACATTTTTTACAGCCCTACTGTTAAACTAGGAGTGTAAGAGAAGAGGTGAGGAGAGACGGATGATACTGAAAGTGGGCAGCAGAAGCTTTGAATCTGGCAATGGTTAGATGGGGGGCAGGTTAGGCTGCTACGTGGGCAGGATGTGGCCTAGTTCTCCGCAGTACTCGAGGTTCCTACCCCAGAGTGCTTTATATCTTAACAGTGTCGCCGTACAGGCCGTAACTCTGCAGCTCAGTGTAGCTGCTGTCTAAGGCGGTGCAGTGAAAGGCCTGAGCGGCCCGCGCGGACACCTTCATTCTTTGGGACTCTGTTCTGGACTTGTAGCAGAACTCCACCAGGGCCACCAGCATGGCCAGACCCAGACCGCCGATCAGAATGTAGAAGACCCCAGCCACATTGCTGAGGCTAAGAGCACTGGTCTTGTCCTACAGGAGAAGGAAAAATATCTTAGATGAGATTTACTGGATAAAATTGTAACAAATTCACACAGACAAAGACAATAGAAGCATTCCTATACATTCCATATACACGTTTATGCATTAATCTAAACATATACAGTTAACATAAAAGCTAAAATGAGAACTATCTTGAATATAAAGTGCAAAAAAATACTGTGGCACCAAATGTAGTGCTATAATCATTTGCTTAAAATGTTTCCTGCTCCTTTGAGTATATAAAAATATAAAATATCAGGAATATTGATGAATATAAATATTTAGTTTCTGTTTTGCTAAAATAATCATTTTTATGGACTGCTGAACTTGCATTATTGCTAAATGATATTCATAAAGAAATATTCATTGTGAAACATCCAATTATGTTAATTTAAGTAACCAATACAATTTTAACAATAAATACTAGTATTAAATACTAATAATATCATTCAACATTATTACTAAATGCTATTATAATATGAACTAGTACATAAACTTATATAAATGCTAATACAATTATATAAAAATAACTAATATTAATTAACCACTATAGGTTAAACACATGTAAAAATATTGCACAAATTGTCCTTTGAAATTTTAAATTAGGAACAGGAAATTTAAATTAGTTCAATTTAATTTAGAATTACGAACATGCATTCATGTACTAACACAGGCAGTCTGTGTCCACCTTCGACTACTTTTTCACTTATTTAACCTGATAATTAGCATCTTCATTAATTTACAAGCTACTAAACAATCACATAGAATATCACAGCTGCAAATGATGATATCAGCCCAGGTCATTAATCTAAGGAGATTTGGATCTGTACTTAATCAAAGGTGATATAATAACAGTCTTGGTGTGGAACCGGTTCTCTACGAAAGGCACATAAGGGAGGTGTGGTGTCGTCTGTGTGTGCCATGCAGGTGGGTTTGGTGCAGTGGGGTGTGTTTCGGCCGGGGCCTATGACAGCACAGACAGCTGTCCACTGGGTTTGCATCCAAATACATGCACACTCCAAGGGCAGACAGGAGGGAGAACACAGAGGCTGAGGACCACAAGGGAGGCTTGACTCTTACGGATGATCAGAGCAATATGACCAGTCTCTCTCCAAAGCTCCATTCAGACCACCAGGCTATTTTAAACAAAGTGTATTACAGAGTGTATTATACAGTGAGTCATCCAGTCTATAATAATGGCCTTTCTCTTCACGGCTCCTAGAGCTAGACATACTATTATTTACACTTGAATGAATAATATAACATTTATCAGATTTAAGGTGTATATATACAAAATGTAAATGGAAGAAAACTGTCAGCATCCAAAAAACTACAATCAGGAATGCACATCATATTTAACCATTATATTTATGCTGCCAAAATGTCTAAATCTATTATAAACTCTATATTTTATGACGGATATGCTCATTTTTAAATGTGTACAGTATGCTAATGTTTATTTGTTTACTTATTTTGTATTCTATTATTATGTTTATTATTTTATATATTTTCATTTTGATTCATTGTGGGAGAATTTTGCAATTGCATTAAGTTCTTTGTGAAAGCTTTGTAAAAAATTACAAATAAATACAAAAATAAAATAAATATTAAGCAGCATAACTATTTTCAAAATTGATAATATTATGTTTCTTTAGCATCAAATCAGCATAACATGTTTTCACACAAAATGTGATAAAATAACAAAATTTTAATATAGCAAAAATGCAATTTCTACTACCAAAATGTGTCCTCTGGCTTCCCAAATGAAAGAATACAACCCTGGAGAGAGAGTAAGAGCCGCCCATGTCCAGATTCCTAACTGAACCTTCTGGAAGGGTGCTGAGAGGGCTAAACTGAAGAGAACAGAGCAGGACCAAATATGTGAACTGACCTTTCTTCCGGAGTCCTTGCTTCCACACTCCCCCTTATCGTACCACCATTTGTTTTTCAGTTTGTCTAAGACGGCTTGCTCACTGAGTTTCAACACCGCTAGGTTAACTGGGATTCTTCAACCAGGAAAATAACATAAATAACATTATCCATGTTATTTTATGTTATTCAGCACACATTAAAAACATACCCATCAATATCAACTCAACTGTTCTGTTTCTTTTTTAATTGACTGCACACATATCAGAAACATGTTGGTAGTTCATTGTAAAAGTGATATGGGTTAATACTCCATCTAGCGATGCTTCCTTGCTCCCTGCTGCAAGATGTGTATTATTATATCACTTTGGGTAACCGGCAGACCGCAAACACTCCGCCTGGAATATTGGCTATTATTGACCAGTTGCCATGATATGCCATCATTTGATCAAAATGTACTTATTTATTAATCAGCCAAAATGTGTTAATAGTAAGCTCAGTTTAGGTCAGATTGTTTTGGTCTAGAGTGTTTGGTTGGCATGAGTTGCCGGTTACCCCCCCATGGTAGTGGTGGTTTTACCCGCTGGGTTTGTCACATTGGGGCTGACCTTGGAATCACCTCCTCCGCTGCCACACTCTCCTTTGTCGTACCACCATTTGTTTTTCAATTTGTCCAACAGGCCTTGTTCATTCAGTTTTAACACTGCCAGGTTTACTGGGTTTCTTGAAATGATAACGAAATAATATTTTGGTCAGTGTCAGCCCAGATAAACCATTTCAGAGACAGTGTGATGGGAGAACAGACTCAAACTGGTTTGAACACAACAGCCACTGCTCTATGTAGGTTGGAATGTTAAATGCATGGCATTCGCAGTGGTTTTGCCTGAGTCTGTATATAAAGTATGTTAACGTGTATTAATGGAAAGCAATGCTTTTGTTAGTGGCCTTTGTGAAAGACAGGTTTTATAAAGCCAGGAACAAGACTTCTTTAGATAGAGGAGGAGAAAAAAGATGTCCTTAGATGTCCTTAGTGTTTAGTGTCCACTTTTGGCTCTTCCCTTTTGGGGAATGTAACATTGTGAATCGAAAACAACAGCCTGGAGACATTAGATGAATTCTTAAATAGATAGTTCATTCCAAAATAAAAACTCACTCTTAGACCAAACTCTTTCTTTCTTTGATCCGTCAAATACAGAAGGATATGTTAGACAGAATGTTCACGAAAAACAATGGAAGCAAATGGTGACCAAGGGCTGTCAAAATACAAAAAGTATCACACGAGTAGTTAATACTCTTATGACTGTGCACTATATTCCAAGTCTTCAGAAGTTTTGAGTTGTCACAGATCTCATTTGTGCAAATGGTTTGAACTACAGCTCACATAACTACCATAGATTCTTGTTAGTATAAAATGTGGATTTTAACAAGTTAATAAGTTATCATGCAATAAAATCCATGTCTGTCATTCATATATGATATGAATGAGTGTGAATGTGAGTGTGACTGTCATCTTAATATCTGCTAACACTTTATTTTGATGATCCCCAACACACATTCTACTGACTAAAAGTAACCTTGTAAACACATGTTGACTTATTCTACTAACCCTAACCTTAAAGTCTACTAATACTCTATTAATACTCTAATGAGAGTTAGTTGCAATGTAGTTTCAAAGTTACTTATAACAGTAGTCAACAGAATGTCTAAAGGGGACCATGAAAATGAAGTGTAACCAAATGTGCTCTAGAACCTGGAGTATTGCATTAGAGGTATTCTTAGCCTCAGACGTCATGTCCGTGGACCAAATTTGTGATGCATAAGGCACACAAAATGGGAAACACTTTGGTGGTTTCGAATTTGTCATCTGATTGGTTGGATTCTACAGGATTTCTGTGATACGTGTCTCACATTCTTTAAACGTCTGCTTGGAAACGAAGCCACTGTGCCACCAAAACCTCCTTATGGAAGACGAAAGCGGTCGTGTTTAAAATTGTGACAATAAGCACTTATCAGGATCAACTAAACACTGGATTTTCAAAAGTATGTCAAGTTCACATCACTATCGTTGCAGTAAACTAGCACAACGTTTTGGAATGTATCATTTATTATATGCATGTCACATGGACTACATTTATGGTGATTTTTTGTCAGTTTTGGAGCTTGGTCACCATTTACTTTCATTGTTTTGAAAGGAGCAGCATGAACATTATACTAACGTTGTCTTAGCTTCAAAGAAGCAATACCATTATTTGACCAATATGACAGTAGATGGTTTTAATTTTTTGACTTTAATCCCCCTGCCCCACATGAGTGATATGTGGAACCACACATATCTCTTCATCTCTTTTCATCTACTCTTTCATTCTCAGGTCTTGAACACCCCATACAGTTCACACGCACAAACGTACATTTCCGACTGGCCAATCTGTGTCACAAGCAAATGTCGTGTGCAGCTCTGTATGTGTAGGAGAGTGATTCTCTGGCTTGATAAAACCCAGGAATTCTTTCTAATCCCAGAAGCACCAGACAGAAAGAAGTCAGAGAGTGTCTCAGGAATGAGGAACAAACAGCTACATTCAGTTTGATGAGCATTTTCTTCTGGAGGTGGCAGTGTTTTGTGTGAGATGATTTTATTGACTAAATTCAAAGAATGGGCACAGATGGATAGAGATAAAAGGGCACACACATCAATCTTTAGGGGTATCGCATCTTGACTGCAAAACAAACCGATTTAAGGTAACAGTTGGCGATAAGACAAGGAAAATGTGGAACAGCTGTCGAAATGCACCAAAACAACTGATTATTTCTTCAGTCAGTAAATTAACCCATAAAATACAAAGTGAAGTAAGACGTAAAACAAGTTCAAAAGGACTTGGTCTCAATTAACATCATCTTAGTTAAATTGTTCATTAAAGCATGATGAGGCTAGCAGACCGTAACACATCAGATAGTGAGGTGCAAAAATGATCTCTTTTAAAGGCTCTGATCAGTGTCATTAAAGCTACATTTACATTGTAATGGCTCATGCACAGATCTCACAAATTTTTTGTCCTGTTGTTTGCATCAGTTCACTTGAGGTTTACCCGAGATTTTACATTAACCATGAAGATGCTTTAAAAAACAATTTAAATGTTGCATTTAAAAATTATTTTTATTATCAATTTATCTAACTACATTTAAAAAAAATTAAGTTGAACAGTTTCAAGTTTTGTCAATCTGATTTTTTAGTGATTTCTAATCTTAAAATCTTAAAATCTCAAAGAAATAATGTAGAAATCTATGTATTTTTCACAGATTAGGGGATTCAATTATTTAAAAGCATTTTAATTTTATACACAGATAAGATGCAAAAAGAAGTTTTTGCACCTAACAATATTTGATCTGTGCCAGATGTCTATAAATAATAAAGTTAATTGACTGTGTAAAAAAAATTGTGGCAAAACAAGAAGCTAAATTTAGTGAAAATACATGGAGCATTATGGTATATTTTGACAACTGCACCACATGGTTAGTCCAGCAAATCATAACTCAATCTAGATGTTCACATAAGATTCTCAGTGTCTACCAATTTTGACAGAGAGAGCAAAATCTTCCATTATCTTCCACGTGATGAAATCACGCAGTATATGCCCATAAAACATATACCGGTACGTGTAAACACATGTCAGTATGGGAGTCGCTCTCTCTCAAAATCAGATATACACTGCACAGCTGGTAACTCACCAGAGAGAGAAACACATTCATGAATTAATTTCCAAGCCTCTTTCACTCTTGCTGTCACAGTAATGGCTAGCTAGTATTGAATTTAATTTGAGTCCTGCCCTAGGTGGCAAGATGGAAGTCAGTCATTTACATCTTTTATCCGATGTCTCTCTCCCACTCCATCCACGTTCTCCCCCTATTCGCTTTGCTATAAGGTGACCCAAAAAATTACTGTACAATTGCTATGAGGTCGTTTCCCCAAGGAGCTTATCTTATTAGAGAGAGATGGAGTTATTGAGGTTATTTCAACAGCTCCAAATTGCCCTTGCGAGGCCCTTTGCACTGCAATGAATGTAATATCATGTGGGCCATGGTGTATTAGTCAGATGGGTACGTTCAAGCACAATAAATGCGATGTTAATGATGGCAGCATACAATTGAAATAACAACTGTTCACCTTATATTGCAGAGAATATAAAAGAAACGTGTTAATGTCCACATTCATCTTCAGAAGTGGCTTGCATAAGAATAACAACTGATTGCCCAATTTCTCTCATGCGCAAGTCACTAGGAGGAGAAAGCTTTCATAATTCGTAATGAAAGAAGAGAGAAAGTGAAATTAGCATTCTGTAAACCTATAGCTTCAAAGAGCCTGTCGCCGTCTCAATGGGCTCTGCCCAGCGGAGCCGCTGTTTAATGAAAGGACGGCGACATGTGCTTCCTAAAGAGCTTCTGAAGAGGGCGCATCATTTTCCTGCCGTTTCTTATGCAAGCACTTCTGGTGGAGTGTGCTGAAAACCCCTTCAAGCAACATGAGGTACGGGCGGGATTTTGAACAGCTCCACACATAAGTATGTACACCCACACAACAGCATGTTCTGTTATAGCAGAGGCTGCTTAGTACAGTACTTCCACCCTCGCCCTTGGTTCAAAGGATGGCTTATTTAATGATGTCACGTAAAGCCATTAAAAAGAGAAACCAGGCGAGTTCACTGAACAGCCACAGCACTTTGGCAAAAGCTTGCATCTTATTCATAAACCACCCCGCAATCCAGGTGTTAAATTTGGCACTGTGCAGTAAGTCATTCTCAGCACAAATGCGTTGTTTTTCTATGTAAATTAAGCTTATTATAGAATGCGTCTTGTTTGCAAAACTCAGCAATATTTGCTTGCAATCGTGTCAGCAAAAATTCATCAAATGATGGAGAAGAGCACATATAGACTATGCAGTGTACTCAAGCACACTTGGCATTTTAAAGAGCTGATTTAGATGTCAGGACTGCAGTGATAGAATGATGCTGTACAGGTTCAGTAAAGTATGCCAGATTGCATTAGTCTGCTGTGTCCTTCATAACCTAGTACTCAGAACTGGCTTGCAAGTTTGCGAAATGCAATATGATTTTAGATACTACCCCATAACCCCTTTAGTTCTGTATCCAGCCTCTACCACAACTGAATTACCACCAGAAGTTAGTTTAGTAATGGTTAAATCCATACAGTTAGCATACAGTGGACAGCTGACTTTACCTGAGAGGGGATCCTTTGGGGGTGGCGATGCCGTAGCCTTTGGAGTCCAGGTTTCCTCCGACCTTCATAGTGTCACAGGGTTTGCGCTGCTCGATGTACTCGTTCATGGTGGACTCCAGCAGGTAGGCATACTTCCCTTTAGATTTCCTCACCCGTATAACTCCTTCATCTGTGGTTTTCACAAACACTGAGGGATCTGCAGACTTCATATAGGACCACATCTTCTCAAAGACTGCGATCTTTGATCTCTAAATGAGGAAAGAAAGTCAAATATTATACATTTACAAATATACTTGTTTTAGGTTAACACTTCATGTCTACTTTTACCCTGAAGAATTCTTTGGTGGAGCCGGCATCTAGAGTCCCATAAGCAATCTCAGTCTGTTTGGCCAGATCCTCTGCACTCTCGATGGGTGACACCATCCTCTCTACTGTGAGAAAAGCAGCTAGGTTGGCTGTGTATGAGGAGATGATGATCAGAGTGAAGAACCACCACACACCACCCACGATACGGCCAGAGAGAGACCTGTGGAAACACAATTACACACATACAGTATATAGTGGCCTCAATAAGTAAACTTATGTACACATAAAAAACACCTGTTTGTATTATAAAACCAAACATCAAACTAAGTAGCATTTATTTTAAAGAAATATAGTACAAAACAGACTCTTGGTTTTCAAATATATGTACTGTGCAAAATGAGATGTACCTCCTTAGCAAATGTAAAAATGTATATCCATTTTTCGAAGTGTACATATAATACTATAATGTCAAAATTCACTTATACAGCATTTAAAATGATCGATTTTATTTATTTTTAAATTTTTTTATTTGCACTGCTGTGCAACTACAATTTTTGAAGGTCTGCATTTATTTGATCAAAACTACGGTAAAGCAGCAATATTTTAAAATACTATTACAATTTAAAATGTATTTATTGTACTTTAAAACATTTAAAATGTAATTTATTCCCCTGCTGAATTTTCATCAGCCGTTACTCCAGTCTTCACAGTCATTTTCCTTCAGAAATATACCATTTCACTCATTTATCGATTATCAGCCATAACATGAACATAATTATCAGTTTATCAGCCAGGATTTTATTCAAGAAGAGCTGAATATTTTATATCTGTTCTGCTAAAACAATTCAGAGAAACTAATGGAAATCACATGCTCAAATGGAGATCCATTACGAGTTTATCAGGTGTATTCATTCAAAAAATCGAATCCCATTCTGAGGAGCACTGAACACTTTCTACATCCTAACTGTAACTTACAAACGCACACGTTGATGCTTACAGTGGTCAGAGGTCTAGTCTGTTTGATACACTGCTCTCTGTCTCCACTCAGCTATAAACTCCTAGTGAAATGTGTTGAAACGAGATAAGGCCCATCACAATGCGACTCACCAGCAGCGCATTAATCTCACTTTTAGAAAGTTGCCAGTATGTTAAATGAATATATGCATATTAATTGCCGGGGATTAATGGTGATGAGAGCACTCAGCCGCCACTGTAATTGCACTTTAACCAATAATAATTAAAAAACAAAAAAAAGGTGAAAAACAAAAAAAACAGATTTGCCCAAATCCCCAAGGATGAGTCCCTCTCTCGCTCAAGTGAGTCTAAGCAGCGTACAACAAGAAACGGTGTGCGTAAAAGGTTCCAGGGAAAGTAGTTGTTCGATATGTGTGGTGGAACAGGAAAAGCTGCTCAGATAAAACACGTAAACAAAAACAAACGCACGGTTTAATAATTTAAGCTGGGAAGGAGGCGGAACCTGGCGAGATGAAAGGCTGACGAGATGGCAACAAACAGAAATATGAAAAGGTAAGAACCTGTGAACCCTGTGAATGTGCAGTGATTGTCAAAAGAACGAATAAATGTGTATTTAAGAGAAAGAGCATAACGAATATTTGATTTTATTCTTCAAGGGCTGGACTGAGATATCGCCGGTCACAAATTCTAATTTCACAAGGGTAAAAAAAGGAAGAACAATTTCACCCCTGGCCAAATCCTGAATCCAGAACACCATGCGTCAAGAATATTTTTTAAACCAGACCTTTGGGCTTTGGCTCTAATCCTATGACCTGAATGAAGCTCAGGCAGGCATGTGAGATCAGTTTAACATCTCTGAGGGATTTCTAGAAGGTCTACCTGCAGGCCTAGAAGGCATAAACAAAACCAGGACCACTCTTCCCTGAGTTCCTGGCATCCGGGCGACATAATCCTCTCTCTCTGCTGGAGTAAAGACCAGGGTTAACTGTGTACATGGTGAATCCACCTTGATGGGGTGGCATGGATAGTCAACAGGTCTATTGAGATTGATTTATAAACCTGAGACTTTTTAATTTTCATTGTGTGAAATGTGTTTACAAATATAGCTGTGTACAGAAAGCTATGTAAGCACCTAGTGTAAGATGGGAAATTTATTTGCTGAATGGTTTAGTACACAGCAGTATTATAATGTAATGATGCTGGTAAATCAATATTCAGTGTTACCAGGCTACACCGTAAAAATGATTCACGACAGGTCCTGTCGAAGTGTGTTGAGTTAGTGCTAAACCGGTCTGATGAAGATGCTGATGTGTTGTGTCTGCTATTTATTCAGCCTCATAATTCATATTAGCTAATTACTCTTAAATACACGATACATATTCTGACAAATACAGCATGCCATATTTACAACCGCCAAATAACAAGCTAATCAAATGCATACTGAAGTACATTTATTTGAGAAAATTAAATGTATGATTCAATACTAAATGATGTCTTTGATTAGTCATTTCAGTAGTCTCCATATTGTGATTTAATAACTGCTTGATAATTGAAACACTGAAGAATGCTGCACACAGTAAATGTGACACATCTTACACTTACATTACACTGACAAAAGATGAAATAAAATAGATGATTTTATGTCTAAAATAAAATAGTTTAACTATTTTATTAGAGATTAATTTAAACCTAAAAAATTTAAACATTAGACATTTTGCTTTTGCCAAATAAAAGAAAACAAGTTTAAGCTGAGGCACGAAATTTACTAATACTGAAATAAAATAAAGCTACATTGAAATATTTAATAAAATACAAATATATAAAATTAAATTACTAAAACCTAAAGCAAAATTAAAATTGTTTAACAGATGTTATTTAACTGAAAATATAAAAAAGGTCATTTAAAAGCATAATGAATACTATAATATTATATAAATTATACTAAAATAACACTGGTAACTATAAACTTTTGCATGTTACATAATTATTAAAAGATGATGATTCAAAGATTAGAAATAAATTAATATATTCTTATTTAAATGTATTTTTAAATTGTAACATTATTATTATTTTTTTAACATAATATTCTCTTGATTTACATAAGCACATTTATACAGAGATACAGAGACCCACAGTTTTTGAGCAATAATCATATATTTAAAAAGCTTTGCTTGGCCACAAAGCAAAGGAAAAAACAGCCGGCAGTGTTTAAAAAAACTAAAAAAAAAGCTTTAAGCTCAAGCAGAAGCCTTTGCCAAATGGCTGTATCAGCAGAATGAATGAAAACACAATTAATGCATGGTAATCCTTATATAGTCTGTGCCCACTTAAAGTATGTGCATTTTAAGCAAATCAGTTAATCACCTAATTAATATTCATGAGCCAAGATAATAATGTTGATGTCTTCCTCCCAGTTTTCAGATCATTCCTAAACCCATGTAAAAACATCAGCGGCCTGTGAAAAACTCCCAAGTCAAACTCTGAAAATATACCACAGGCAAAATGTGCAGAAGAGGCTGGAGCACCAGAAATTCAAAGCTGGCGGAGGGAACTGCAGCTCACAGCTCTGATGTTGTTTGCCAGCTTTTGCCAGTCACTGTTTGAGCGGTGTGAAGCTGACACACTGATCTCATTCCTGGTCACATGTCAAAATCTCTCCGTGCTTAAATCCACACCGCCCCCTCCTCTTCCTCACGAGGTCAGTATTTACTCTCTGCATGTATGGAATAAGGCGATTATGCAAATGGCGTTTACTGCAAACGACTGCAATTAAATGAGAGAAAAACTGTGAGAGATTTCCCTAATGTCTGCATAATACGCTCATTTCTCAAGCACGTGTATGTGACTCTGTATCACACTGCTGTGGTTTATTTGTGCACTTTTAATTTCATAAATCTCACAGATCTTTTTAAAACAAGCTTGGCTCAGAGTCTTGTATTTAGACGGATGTGTAAGTGTCTTAAGAAATCCATTTCTGAGATAAAGCTACCCTCCCACGTTATATAAATTATAGCCATAATCTTCTGCACTGGCCTGTTCAAGATAACTCACTACTGAAGGTGGCACAGATATCGACTCCCTCTGCAACAAAACACACACACAGTACACACACATCCAGAACCAGCATTAGACACAGCATTCATCTACAAAACACAAATCACCCACTGATAAATCATAACAACCAATCTGTAATGAAAGCCATATGTGCTCATGACTTTACACACACTAATATAGCACATAAAACAGGTTTAAATGCATAGCGTACATTTTCTATATCAAAATCTATCCCTCACACATTTTCATCTTTTAGATTTTCTTTACTTTGTATGTTTATTAAGCAAATTTCCTCCACTGGCTGTTTCCCTGTAGATAATATAAGGTTTTATTATTATTGCCAGGACATTTGGTCCCTATAATGCAGGCTAAACTGCCTCACACACACACACACGGATGGTGGTACTCAGTCAGCATTGCTCTCACACTGTGAGCTGTGCCACTCCAGAGGAAACACCCATGTCTTTCAGCGTTGCCATGGCAGCACTTTCTTCTCTCCAAACAGGCGGCTGAGATGGGTTTTGTCACCGAGCAGCTTTCAGTCAACGCTGAACTGAGTGAACCTCGTCTACGGCCAGCATGCATCTGTGCAGCATGCACAAGCCCACTGTATGTTTTCTCTTTTCATCTGTCATTGAATTGAATATCTGTTATTGTAAACTCTGAACTGTCTCAACCATAGTCCCACACAGAAATGCTCTTTTACTGCCGAGGATGTAAAGGAGATGACAGTACTGTATCTCTAACATGTCGGTAACACTTTAAAATAAGGTCTCATTTGTTAGGGTCAGGGTTAGGGTTAATCATTGCATTACATTAACTATAAGCAGTGTGTGTGCATATATATATATATATATATATATATATATATATATACACACACACACACATGTATTAACCTTTGTTAATGTTAGCTACTAAAAATACAATTATTCACTGTTCATGTTACTTCAGTGCATTAACTAGATTAACAACTTTTGATTTTAAAAAGTTAGTAAATGTGGAAATGCACATTAACAAAGGTTAATAAATGCTAATAAATGCTGTAGAAGTATTGTTCTCACTAGTTCATGTTAGCTAATGTTGCTCAATTTTTAAGTATATACGAAACGACATGCAGAATTTAAACATAAATCTGCATTGCCAAACAAATATAATTGTTGTCATGATGGATATAATGTGGGGGAATATTTCATTACTTCTGAATAATTTCAGAAGTACAATATCTTACAATTCATTATTGAATTCTGAAGTATCTTCATCTAAACTGAATTAAAAAAATTGACTTAAAAAATGACAAATTAAAAGTTTGTAAAAAAATGCTTAAAAAAGGTACGTTCTTAAAGTATACCTTTAAAGAGTATAATTCATCAGAAAAACAAAGCAATCACCAAATTTTATGTGTGCAATCATAAACAGGTATTACAATGTACTGGTACAAATATTTAAAGGCATAGTTTATCCAAAAACTGATTTGTTATAATTTACTCATGTCGTATAAACCTGTTTGACTTTCTTTTCACTACACAACACAATGTAGTTAAAAAAGCTTCAAAAAATTATTTTATATTCCACAGAAGAAAGAAAGTCATACAGGTTTGGTATAGCAAGAGGTTGAGTAAATCATTTTTAGCTGCACTATCCCTTTAAGAAATGACAAAACACATTCTTTTGTGTGTTATTTGATAAATAAGAGTGCAGGATCAACCATTGTGTTAGGTTAATGCTACATAGAAAATATAAGTTTATTAGGGAAAGTAGAATCTTTAATAAAGCTATGCATTTTGGGCATGTCTTCATATAATTTCTGTTATTTCATTATCTGAAACAAGATAATAGTGCAGGTTGTTTCACTGGAAATAAATGAGCTGATGTGAGGCAGATCATGAGCGCTTAGGTAAATATGCAGAACACTGGACACTGACTCAGGCAGTTTCTCTAAATAACTAATAAGCGATGTAACTCCTCAGAGGAAACGCAGAGAGAACTGCAAAACAAAGTCTAAGTGGAGTCCTCCAGGGACTTCTTCACTGAAGATAATTAAAAAGAAAACTGTTGCTGCTCCTGCTCTTATGTTCATTCTCTCTCTTCAGGAGGCCTGTTGCACAACGCATTAAAAAACAGACCTCATTAAACTTTTATCTTCCCCCCAAAAGGAAGTCTGACAGTACCTTTTAATTCAGTCTTTATAGATCTTTGAATACAACACAATGGAATTAGCTAAAAGAAGCACAAAGGGGGAAAGAAATGTATATTGACAGACAAAGAATAATTTTAAGAATTTAAATGAAACATCAAGGAGACCAAGCAAGTGCCACAGTAGCATGAATATTACAACATGCTGAATTTAAACATCAATCTGCATTGCCAAACAATATAATTGTTGTCATAATGGATATAATGTGCATGGGGGAAATATTTCACTACTTCTGAATCTTTTACAGTACAGTATCTTACAATTCATTACTGATTTTTTTTTCGATTTTCTTGATCTAAAGTGACCATAAAGACATTTATGCTTAAAAAAAAAAAAAGTGATTCTATTGAACTCTATATTTAAAGAATCCTAAAAAAATGTATAACAATTTCCACAAATATTAAGCAGCGAAAACTGTTTTCACTACTGATAATATTACGAAATGATTTCTGAAGGATCATGTGAAACTAAAGATTGGAGTAATGATGCTGAAAATTCTGCTTTGATGATATATATTTTAAATTATGATTATATATTTTAAATGTAAGTAAATACAAAAATAAATTACATATTTTAATATAATGATTATAAATATATATATATATATATATAAATAGTGCTATCAATCGATTAATCACGATTAATCGCATCCAAAATACAAGTTTTTGTTTACATAATATATGAGTGTGTACTGTGTAATTTATTATGTATATATAAACACAAACACATGCATGTATATATTTATGAAAAATATGTTATGTTTATGTATTAAATATATTTATATATATATAATATAAAGTATAATAATATAAATATATATGTATATAAATATTTTCAAACTATATACTGAATGTGTGTGTATTTACATATACATGATAAATAAACACAGTACACATACATATATTATGTAAACAAAAACTTTTGGATGTGATTAATTGCGATTAATCATTTGACAGCACTAATATTTTTAATTAAATAAATGTAACCTTGGTGAGCATTAAAGATTCCTTTCAAAAACATAAAAAAAAAATGGCACATTTTTTGTAGCTGAAGCACAATAAACATCTAGGCTTCACATGATTTGCAGAACTTGTCCCAGCCATTTCATTTTTGTTATTCTCAGGATGACTAAGGGTCACTTAGTCATTCACGCAAAGGTAGATGTGTCAAGTGAGCACAAAAACCCTCTGAAAACGACGAGTAGAACAATATTTTATCCTCTACAAACTTAATCACTGTAGCAGGTGTGATGTGGGCCACTAGAGAGCGGTTGTGTGTGTTGGTGTAATGACACAAAATCACGTTTGATGTGCCATTGTGGGCATGGTAGGTGGTATGGAATAGATCCTTGTCCTGTGAGAGCCATCATCAGTGTAACAGGATCCATCAACCACTCAACAGCTAGATCCATTTTGCTCTTAGTACAGATTACCTGAACCGACCAGCTATGCGCTTCTGGAACATAAATGAACAAAACAAGCCAAGTGACGGAAGTACAACAGAGCTCAGAGGAGCAAACCAAGCATGACACAAGGGACAATGTGCTCTGTGACTGAAAGCATACCATTTCTTTCTGGGGGCTGTGGGGGATTCCTGCCAGAGTCAATGAATCATGAAGTCACAGGGAAGATTTAGAAAAATGTACATACGTGAATCTGAACACTTAACTTTAATAACTAGTGCTGACAATCATAGTTCCCGTACCACTTTGTTACAAAATGTTTCTATTTCAAATAAATGCTCTCGAATATATGTTCTTTTGAACATATTCATCAAAGAATCCTGAAAATGTGTGATGGATTTCATGAAAATATTATGCTGCACAGCTGTTTTCAAAATGTATAATAAAAATATATTTTTTAAAGCACCAAATCAGTATAACAGACTGATTTCTGAAGGATCATGTGACATTGCTGAAAATTCAGCTTTGTATTACAGGAATAAATGACATTTTATAATATATTTTATAATAGAAAATGGTTATTTTAAACTGTAATAATATTTCACAATTTTAGGTTTTTACGGTATTTTTGATCAAATAAAGCAGCCTTGGAGAGCATAAGACACGTCTTTTGAAAAACATAAACAATCATATTATAAATAAATATACAGTAAATAAATGTAAAATTTATAGAACTCAATTTTATTTTTAAATAGCATATAGAATTTTATGCAATTGAATATAATTATATCTTATAATTTTATTATTATTTTAATGCAACTTTATATATTTACTATATATATTTATATATTTAATATATAGTATGTATTACTGGGACCCGGGACCACAAAACCAGTCATAAGGGTACATTTTTATACATATTCAGGTGATTTATACATCAAAGCTGAATAAATAAGCTTTCCATTGATGTATGGTTTGTTAGGATAGGACAATATTTGGCCGAGATACAACTATTTTGGAATCTGAAAATCTGGAATCTGAGGGTGCAAAAAAAAAAAAAAATCTAAATATTGAAAAAAAAAATCGTCTTTAGAGTTGTCTAAATGAAGTCCTTAGCAATGCATATTACTAATCAAAAATTAAATTTTGGATATTTACAGTAGGAAATTTACAAAATATCTTCATGGAAGATGATTTTTACTTAATATCCTAATGATTTTTGGCATGAAAAAAAAATCGATCATTTTGGCTGTTGTTACAAATATACCTGTGCTACTTATGACTGGTTTTGTGATCCAGGGTCACATATAACAGAAATATTATATAATCTATGTACTGTATATACCCCCATAGTACAGTATAGTGTGTGTGTATATATATATATATATATATATATATATATAATACAGGTGAATCTCAAAAAATTAGAATATCGTGAAATTTTAAATTTTTTTTGTAACTTATTTCAAAAAGTGAAACTTTCATATATTCTAGATTCATTACATGTAAAGTAAAACTTTTCAAAAGTTTTTTTTACAGTTCATGAGCTTCATTAAATGAATAAAATATGATATATATATATATATATATATATATATATATATATATACTGTGACGAGTCGGCTGCCTCCCCCCTGTCCATCATCACCACCCCGTCCCATATTCGCCGCCCTTCACCAGGCTCCCGACAGGAGTGGGTGTGTGAGAGAGGAGGGGCGCTGAAACAGCCAGGGCTGGCGGCGTGTGATGAGGCGCACCTGACGTGAATAGAGCCTCATCACTGCCGCCGTTAAATGCCGAACGCGCCTCTCCTCGGGAGACCGGTCTCTTCCCGTGCATGCACGCTGGTGTCCTCGTGGGTCCAGGAAGGGAGCGTCGAGGAGGACTGCCGCACCCGTTAGGCGGCTGACGGGCTAGGATGCCGAGCCGCCGAGTCCCCCAGAAGTGCCGGGACCCCGAAGATGGACGAAGCCGCGCCAGAGACGCCGCCGCCACTCGCTCCCGGCCCCGAGAGGGGAGCGCGTGCGGCCACCGGACTCCGCCCCTTCCCTGGACCCTTCCCTCCTGAACACTGCCCTCCTGCACAGCCCCGCAGCACAACGAGGACACCAGATCCCCGTTTATTTTGGACACTTTTCCCCCTTTGGACACTTTATTTTGATATATTGTTTAATAAAAACCTCTCCGAGGCTTGACGCCAC
Source organism: Barbus barbus (assembly GCF_936440315.1). Lineage (NCBI taxonomy): Eukaryota > Metazoa > Chordata > Actinopteri > Cypriniformes > Cyprinidae > Barbus > Barbus barbus. Next base: position 21,069,925 of record NC_136761.1, on the reverse strand, counting down.
GCCCACTGTGTCTGTCGTTGGCTCCTCCCGCCACAATACACACACACAGATTGTATATATATATACACATATAGATTGTGGGCACCTGTGTCTGAGGAGATAAACATTAGCTTGAGTAGCTTGCATAATTTAGGCCTGATGGGGAGATTTCAGTGACAGGTCTGACATTTGAACAGGGATTTTTTTCTCTCAAAGAATAAATAGCACATGAAGGGGCAAACCATAGTCTGACTGTTACCATCGAGCGGCCAGACCACTCAACATTCAACCTATCAGCGCTCATTAGACGGGAGGACTAAGTGTGTAAATTCAAATGCAGATGATCACAGAGAGAAGAAGCTCTGACTACCCGTGATTAAAGAAGCATAATTCCCTTCGCGGGGAAGTCGTGGCCTAATGGTTAGCGAGTCGGACTCATAATCCAAAGGTTGCGGGTTCGAGTCTCGGGCCGGCAGGGATTGTAGGTGGGGGGAGTGAATGTCCAGCGCTCTCTCCACCCTCAATACCACGACTTGAGCAAGGCACCGAACCAAACCCAACTGCTCCCTGGGCGCCGCAGCATAAATGGCTGCCCACTGCTCCGGGTGTGTGTTCACGGTGTGTGTGTGTGTGTGTGTGTGTTCACTGCTGTGTGTGTGCACATTGGATGGGTTAAATGTAGAGCACGAATTCCGAGTATGGGTCACCATACTTGGCAGTATGTCACTTCACTTCATAATGGAAGTTGTTAATGCTGCTGCCGCACTCTACCGCTCTATTGTCCACTTTCTCATTACTAATTAAATGTCATCAATTGTGAATATCCAGTCACGCATGACTACTCATACAGCAGCGTCTGAGGTGTTCAAGACGGCGAAACATGTTCACCCGCAATGCGGACGCCATCCGCAGCCCGTCCTCACTTGTTTATTGAACTTCAGTGACACGGAGAGAGAAGGTATAATCACTACAACATTGTCAATTCCACTCTGCCGAGTCTGTGTCACGATGAAAAATTACAGGGAGAAATGACACGGTCTAATTAAGATCCTCTGAAGCCTCTCTGCGCCCCATCACAGGAGACGTCCACAGGAAAGCGACGTGCTGCTCTCCCTCACACCGCTGACATTTCAACACCACTGCTGAGACAGAACAATCAATTCAAACAGGAGCTCACAACAACACTGTCTGTATGTTCTGATATGATGGAGACTGTACACTGTGCAGGATTGTACAAGATTTATCACCGTGAATCAGTGCAGGTCAAGGTCATTTTCCATACCAACACAGCAAACTACTTTAAATAATTTTTTACTCATCAGTTGTAATTGATGAGAAAGAGCTAGCCTGGTGGTGGTAATTGATGAGAGTAACATATATTACTATCATGCATCCTCATGCATTTAATGCATCCTTCCTAAACAAAAATATTATTTTATCGAAAAAAAAAAAAAAAAAATTCAGAAGTGACAGTAAATACTTTACATTTTAAAATATATTAAAATAGAAAACAGCTATTTTAAATTGTAATAATATTTCAGTTTTACAATGTTACTAATTGATGCGGCCTTGGTAAATAATATAATTCTTTCAAAAACATGAATATTAACATATTCATATAACATGAATAACAGAAGAGTATACAGAGGAAGGAGGCTTGCAATACTATTGTGGTTCTACAACAGTATAATTTATTCATATCACAGTGCACACTTGGTATCAAAGTGACATCATGGTGCTGTGGACATCCTACCATTATGTTAGCGCAAACTAGCTTCTGTAGTACAGTCATTGTTAAACATTTAACAATTCAAAAAGTTTCTATCAACACACTGCTTTTTGCTCTTGTAGTCAAATCGAGTATCAACTTAATGCCAAGAATTACATAATAATAATATTAACAGCAAAAAGTGAGCACTTATGGTGAGCAAAGTGCGCGCTGATATACAACTGCAGGCACTGCTGAACATAAAACCTACGCTAAAAGGTGTGAGAGTTGTTACCTGTGAAACTGAACTCATGATTTACTCATCACAGCTCAGATTATTAATGACTCCCTGCCAACATACTGTACCTATTTGTAATTATGCTTATAGTAGTAATTGTCCCCTCCAAGAAAGGAAGGGTGCAATTATTGCTATGTTGATGGAATGACATTCACAGGCAAAACTGAAAAATCCCCAAAACATAACATGATCTCTGTTCCAAATCACAATGAGCTTCCTTACTGTCTACAAAGGCAGCATCGTAACTGAAACGGAAGCGCAAAAATGACCCGCTTAATGTCAGACTCCTCACATCAAGTGCGCAGCAGACTCAACTGATTCAAACAGAATTTAGCATTAGCCTGTTCCTAAACTGTTCCTAACAGTGATATGCACACAAATCTTCTTAAAAATTCATTTTCAACTACACTAAACAGTTTCTATAGATAATTTTCAATACTGTATGAAATGCTTTCATTAATAATCACTACCTCTCCCACGTTTTCCACTAGCTGAGCTTGTTGCAATGCATTCTAGGATTCAATATTCAATGCAATATAGGAATTTTCTCTGAAATTAAATTAAATTAGAAAGCATAATTGAGTTGGCTAACATTTAGAACAGCTTATGATTCACAGAGAATGATAACAGAGAAAAATACATATACCTTGAATAAAATTTAAGTTACACAATATGTAATAAAACAGAAATATATCAACCACAGCCACATATTTATAACCTTTTTAAAAGAGGCTCACATATCAGATAGACATTTAATTATATTGCAGAACCTGGAATCTAGGATATCCATCTGTTATGTTAGCTTTAAGCATCAACTACACTTAAATGTGTTGCCTACAGGTGTGAAAGCTGTCTGGTGCCTGAACACAGCCGCTGACATTTCTCTCTCTGAGACCTACTGCACTACCCCTCCCTGTGCCCTTAAAACCCACAGCCACTGACCTCATGTTGCCAGCTTCACCCCCTATTAATTAGGATTTTAATTGGTGACCTTTGAGAGTCCAGCAACTGTGTAGAGAGAGACACTTCATCTCTGGCCCTGTGCACCAGCAGCACGGTGTAAAAGGCTCCAATGTAGCGCTCACGGCACTTTAATCTGCTTTTCAAAGAGCTGCTGTCTTCCTCTCATTAGACACTGTGGCATTAGGCTTGTGTCCGGTCCAAGTGGATGTGGAGCTCTATCTGATTTTCAGAAATATTGCCATGTACCACAAACCAGCTGTGTAAATGAGAAACTACTAAACTACAAACACAACTCAGTAATCTGCCAAGAGCCACATAACAGCACCGCTGAGAAATCACTAGCTCCCAAACATTTAAGAAAGATTTGAACATCTTCAGCATGGGAATCTATATGATTGCTGTGAACCATTGCGTCATTCACAACTGAAATCGTCGATGAAGAAATCATTCTTCGAATAATGAAATGCAACTAATCATACAATGGTATAGCAGAGTAACCTAGCAAAATAAACTGCTCATAAACTAATTAAAGTAAATTGCTTTCCCTGTCTTGTTCTGCGGGTGTCAAATGCTGTGTGCCCAATCAAACTTTATTTTATTTTGCTGCAAATTCATCACTTGGTCAAAGCCAAATGAGATGAATGCCAACATGGACTTGCATGTTATACCGTCAAACTCAAAACAGCCATGAAGAAAACTTTGCAAAGTAAAAAAAAAAAAAAACAACCCAAGTAACATTGAATAGAAATTGTGTGTTATAAACTCAAAATTGTCGGAAAAAAAACTCAAAGTTGCAGTTCTGACTCACAATTCTGACTTTTTTTCTCAGAATTGTGAGATGTAAATTCGCAACTAGGAGTTATAAAGTAAGAATTGTGAGATACTTGCATTTGCGTTTTTATCTTGCAGTTTTTATCTTGCAATTCTGACTTTTAACTCTAAAGTGCGATTTCATATCATGCAATTCTGTAAAAAAAAGTCAGAAATGTGAGTTTATATCTCACAATTGTGACTTTATAACTCCCAATTGTGAATTTACATCTCACAATTCTGAGAAAAAAGAATTGTGAGAAAAAAAGGAAGCATAACCTTTTTCTTTTTTTTTTTAATTCAGCGGCGGAAACGACCTTCCATGGTTTTGTGCATGAACCCTGCAAAGTTTAGAATTCAATAATAAATGTCTTCAATTTTGCAGACAATTTTTGTTCATGATTGTTGAGTCACCACTTCAAGTCCAACATGAAACCCTGAAGCAAAACCAGTTGCAAAAACACAACAAAAACAAACTGGCATCTTACCTAGGGGAAATGTCACATCCTTGCTGCATGAAAGCTCCCAATGAGAACCAGAGACTGTTGAAGATGCCAAACTCGTTGGTCTGCTCCTGACTCTGCTGGTTCTGGTTCTGCTGGCCCTGACCCGGTTGGGCGGACGATGAGGAGGGTTGGTTAGGGTTCTGCTCTGCTCCTTCCTCGCAGTCCTCTGCATGCCACTCGTAGGGACTGAAGCGGCTGACTAGGAAAAGCACCACGCTCACGCCGATGTAGGCGAACACAATACACATCCAGATCTCATAGGCCAAAGGGTCCAGGAAGGAGAACACACCAGGCTTTGACTTGGTGGGCTTTTTGATCATGATGGAGATGCCGAGGCTCATGAAGGGCTTGGAGAAATCAATGACTTCCTCCCTCACCAGGGTGATGGTCAGTGGGGCCACAGCTACGTCAGCTTTCTGCAAAAGAACGAATGATGTTATTGCAATAAACACTAAATATATATTGCTAAACATATAATTAAATTACACATGGACCCAGGAAAGAATGAAGTCAGTCTAGGACACAGACCTGCTACAGTCGTTTTTCTTATTTGTTGTGTTTATCGGACTTGTTCTAACCTTTCAGCCTCAATCTAAACACCTTTCCAAAAAGAGTTTTCTTCACTCTCTGTTATTATTACTGTCACTGTGCTGAAAATACGAAGCCTTTCAATTCAGTTACTGAAACTCGTCTCATTCTGAAGAGGTCTGGTTTTCTCAGTAAACGAATGATTAGATTTCTCAGTACAGGAATGTTGATTAAAATTATTAAGATTTTAAAACCAGTCAATTTTCTGAATCAGTGGCATAACTGGTAAATGGCTATTGGGTTCTTTGTGCTCTCTTGCATTAATCCTTAATGCTTTGATATTGAAGTCGGGATATATGCAGAGAGAAAATAACATGTAGCACTTACACCATAGACGAGCTCTCCAACCATCCCATTCCACATCATGGTCTCAGGATCTCTGGCTCCATATTTCCCATCAGCCACTATCTTGAGTATGTAATGGTATCCCACGTGTTTGGCTATCTCAGCTGCCAGTTCCACACAGTAACCTTCATACTTATCATTTCCTGTAAACTGCTCGTGGTTCTTTTTCAGCATAACATACGGAGATTCCTAGTCAGGACACACAGACATATGCAGTGAACAACAAAAAATTACAGTATATTTGTGTGACAGACCTGATATTTGTTTAACTACTGGGGATTTTACACTAAAAATGTCAGAATAACTGTGTATCCTACTTTACTTTCAATGCAAATTGATGTTTTTGATTTTATATTAATTTTGATTTTATAAAATGTATTTTTATTTTTGTTAAATAATATCACATTACATTTATAGTTGTACATTTATATTTATATCAAATTATTATTATTTATATTATATACATACAGTATACAATATATATTATACAAATTATACACTGAAAAATATTATTAATGCAACACTTTTGTTTTTGCCCCCATTTTTCATGAGCTGAACTCAAAGATCTAAGACTTTTACTACGTACACAAAAGGCTTATTTCTCTCAAATATTGTTCAAAAATCTGTCTAAATCTGTGTTAGTGAGCTAGTGAGCACTTCTCCTTTGCCGAGATAATCCATGCACCTCACAGGTGTGGCATATCAAGATGCTGATTAGACAGCATGATTATTGCACAGGTGTGCTTTAGGCTGGCCACAATAAAAGGCCACTCTAAAATGTGCAGTTTTACTGTATTGGGGGGGGTCTGGGGGGGTCCGAAAACCAGTCAGTATCTGGTGTGACCACCATTTTCCTCACGTAGTGCAACACATCTCCTTTGCATAGAGTTGATCAGGTTGTCCACTCCTCTTCAATGGCTGTGCAAATGCTGGCCATGAAAGAACTGGGATGTTTTCAGCTTCCAGGAATTGTGTACAGATCCTTGCAACATGGGGCCATGCATTATCATGTTGCAACATGAGGTGATGGTTGTGGATGAATGGCACAACAATGGACCTCAGGATCTCATCACGGTATCTCTGTGCATTCAAAATGCCATCAATAAAATGCACCTGTGTTCATTGTCCATAACATACGCCTGCCCATACCATAACCCCACCGCCACCATGGGCCGCTCGATCCACAACGTTGACATCAGCAAACCACTCATCCACGCGACACCATAGATGCTGTCTGCCATCTGCCCTGTACAGTGAAAACCGGGATTCATCCGTGAAGAGAACACCTCTCAAAAGTGCCAGACGCCATCGAATGTGAGCATTTGCCCACTCAAGTCGGTTACGACGACGAACTGCAGTCAGTTCGAGACCCCGATGAGGATGACGAACATGCAGATGAGCTTCCCTGAGACGGTTTCTGACAGTTTGTGCAGAAATTCTTTGGTTATGCAAACAGCTTGTTGCAGCAGCTGTCTGGGTGGCTGGTCTCAGACGATCTTGGAGGTGAAGATGCTGGATGTGGAGGTCCTGGGCTGGTGTGGTTACACGTGGTCCGGGTTTTGAGGCTGGTTGGATATACTGCCAAATTCTCTGAAATGCCTTTGGAGACGGCTTATGGTAGAGAAATGAACATTCGATTCACGGGTAACTCTGGTGGACATTCCTGCAGTCAGCATGCCAATTGCACGCTCCCTCAAAACTTGCGACATCTGTGACATTGTGCTGTGTGATAAAACTGCACATTTTAGAGTGGCCTTTTATTGTGGCCAGCCTAAGGCATACCTGTGCAATAATCATGCTGTCTAATCAGCATCTTGATATGCCACACCTGTGAGGTGGCTGGATTATCTCGGCAAAGGAGAAGTGCTCACTAAAACAGATTTAGACAGATTTGTGAACAATATTTGAGAGAAATAGACCTTTTGTGTACATAGAAAAAGTCTTAGATCTTTGAGTTCAGCTCATCAAAAATGGGGGCAAAAACAAAAGTGTTGCATTTATAATTTTGTTCAGTGAATATATGATGTCTGTTTAATATATTTCATTTAAGACAGACATGGGAAATAAGATCAAAATCAACTGAAAGCACTTTGCACCAGATGCGATACAATAGCCAATGCAGACAGCTCCACTGATTATAATGGGAACAATTTAGATTTAGTCTAATCCAGCAGAAACAGTGTAAGCATTATGGAAACCATATTTTGACACTGAGAGCCGGGGTAAGAAAGAGTTGACGGAGCAGATAAGAAATAGTGGTTTGTTACTTAAAACATGGTGAACTTGACAGGTTTATTTTGAGATGCCTTATTCTTGAGCATGAGGGACAGACCTGGCAATCAACTGTGTAGAAAGTGTAGGGTGGTTCTATTTGTGGGAAGTCTGTAATATGAGTTAGCAGTGCAATTGTGATATTTCCGAAAGATTGGACATCCTGAGGAGATTACAGCACAAACGGCACCTGAGGCCCAGCTGACAGCTCACTCAGTAACAGGACTTTTCCAAGGAGCTCACAATGAACAAATAACACGAGAGTATAAAGAATTATAGAATGGGCTGACGTAAAAAAAAATAAAAGAAGCCTTTGCTGTGCAGCATAGGTTTGAGACTAAAAGCAAATAGAGCCACAGAGATGTATTTTGTCCCTTTCCAGAAGCAAACCTCAAAAAGTGAAACCCTTGATTACAGTGTCATGTCTGCAAATGCTTCAGTATAACAAAACTTTGAACCCAGCTGTGCTGCAATTCATCTTAGAAACAGACAGTGCACAGTGGCAGTGCATTTCTTGCTAATGCAGACCTCCAAGATGGCTTATATGCAGTCTTTCAGAGAAACAGATAATTCTTTAGAACACCCGTGGTGATGCGACTATTCCCAGACTCTCTGATAAACAGTCTCTGTAGGACAAACAGCATAGCTCAGACTGTTTCCTACAATCCATCCCGCTCCCTTGTGAGCGCTTAGCCCCTAACCCACACCGATGATCCATTACTGCTTTTTTTTGTCCTATCACCAATGCCCCCCACGTCCTTCCATCAGGAGGCCGGTCCACTCTCTCTGCCCTTTCTCTGGCTGGGAAAGAGACGGGCAGTCCACATATGAAAGGTTAATAAATGCCCTCTGAAGCCTAACTTGCGAGAGAATCGGTAAAACGCAGACTAAGCGCAAAGATCTCTGCCGAACAAGGATAAAAAAAAGGAAAAATTAATCTTTTGTCCACTGCTGGCAATTCAATCCAAGGTTCCCCTTTAAGTATAAGATGAAAACACTGTGGCTGGAGGAGCAATAATGTCTCATTTACAGACAGCGCACAGAAGAGTCTTCATGCTTTTATCTGCACAGCACAGCATTACCGTCTTCATACTGAGGGACCAAAACATGAAGGTGATACATCAGCCATTCTAAGAAAAGAAAAATTGAGATGGTGGACTGAGTCTGAATCCCTGTACTGCCATTCGACCAGTGTTGGGGAAGAATGGTATTTTGCCAAGCAACTTGGCAAACTACAGCCAAGTTACACTGAATCGTTAAATAATAAAATATGACACAAACAGTGATATTTATTTCACAATAATATAAAGCTGTAGGGATATCTGGAACACATAACTTGCAATAACTTTGAATAAACACTACGATTTTGGGGTATGTAAGATTTTATGCTCACCAGCGCTGCAGTCGTTTGATAAAAAATACAGTAAAAACAGTATTACTGTGAAATATTATTATAATTTAAAATAATGGTTTTCTATTTAAATATATTTTAAAATGAGATTTCTTTCTATTTAAATTTTTAGCAGCCATTACTGCAGTATCACATGATCCTTCAGAAATCAAATGATATGTTGATTTGGTGAATCAAATGATATGCTCAGTTGGGGACACTTAATTTCTAGTTATTATCGTCAATTTGATTTAGCAGATACTATTTAAACTAAACTGATCTAGACAATGACATTAACTGAAAATTGAGTGTTTAATCTTATTATATACATTACTGACACTCTATCCTCCAATTTGATACTGTTAAGTGCTTTGACACAATCTGTATTGTTAAAAGCGCTATATAAATAAAGGTGACTTGACTTGACTTGATTTGATGCACAAGAAACATTTATTATTATTATCAATGCTGAAAACAGTTGTGCTGCTTAATATATTTGTGGAAACTGTGATTATTTTCTGTGATACAGGATTCTTTGAAACCAAAATCTTTTGTAATATTATGCATGTATTTACTGCTACTTTTGATTAAGATAATGTGTCCTTGCTGAATAAAATAATAGCTTAAAAAATCTTCTGAATTATAACTTCTGAATTATAATGTTTTCAATGCTGTAGAAGTTTAAATTAGTAAATCACGCAGATTAATTAAAGAAGACATACCAGAATAGTGGTAACAATATATGTGCGATTCTGAAGTCCGTAAGTGTCGTTACTGCCTGGTATGTAGGCCGCCGTGCTCACAAATTTCTCATCCTCATTCCAGTAACCCACCTGAGAAAAGATCAAATCAGGGACAGGAACTTGAGCATCATCAGAAACCTTTCTGAGATATCCCACAGGACACACTACATGAAATACAGTACTCATTTAGTCATCCCAGAAGAAGTAGGCTGGTTTGCTGAAACAGTGACCATACTGGAGCTTATAAAGTCAATGTTTCGTTTAAACTATAAGTGAAGCAAGAAGTGTGAAACAGTCTGTCATATCGAGAGGCTTCCTAATCCTTTTCCTGATATTTAAGTACTTACTTTTTTCGGGCCTGTCGGCCTGAGCTCCATCACACTGACAGTGTAGTTTGTCCTTCGTCCTTTCTCGTTGAACTGAATGTGTCCCGTTAGGCCTTCAATCCGAACCTGAGTAAAAATCACATAGAAGATGTCTGTATTTAGACCATTTTCTTTCTTTCTTTCTCTTTCTTTTTTTTTTCTTTCTTTCTTTCTTTCTTTCTTTCTTTCTTTCTTTCTTTCTTTCTTTCTTTCTTTCTTTCTCTTTCTTTCTTTCTTTCTTTCTCTCTTTCTCTCTTTCTCTCTCTCTCTCAAGTACTCCTCCTCTGAGGGGTGTACATCTCTCACAGCACTTCTTCTGTGTGTACAGTACTGAATGTCTCCCAGGCCGCATGATGGAGTTAATTGACCGAGTTGAACATCAATCTCCATGGCCTCTCAGCAGATGGACCAAATTGCCTCAGTCCAGCACACATCAGACTCTCATCAGACACAGCCACAGGCAACTGTGAGACAGAGTCTACTTCTGCAAGAAGAATGCTACACACTGACTTTACTACATTGTTTAGACTTTCGCAGACTTATAATTAAGTGAAAAGGACAAACATGTTATACAGCTGGACGAAAATACCAATTTGTGTATGGCTTCTCAAACAGAGTGCATTTCTACAGATTTTCCATTTGGTAACAAATTCTGTTCCACCTCTCGCCTGCCAAATTCTATCCTCGTCACCTAAATCTTCATATGCCGCCCAAGGCAAAGAGACAAACATCTGCCTAAGGGTAACACAACAAAGCCAGGTGCGCTTTCCCTCATGCATCTCTTTGTAAATGTAACTTATCATGTGCTGTTATGACCAGCATAAATGTTTATCACCAACTGGGTTTGTTTATTATCTATAGTGTCACATTTGATTGTGATGGTCTCTTTGGTGAATCAATGTGAACTTTATGAGATAAAGATGTAATTTGCTTATTGGGGTTTCATTTTGTACATTCAGAATAAATCAGAGCCTTTGTCAGTCTTACAGATAGGAAAGTTTATGTTTGTGAACACTGTGCTTGTTCAGAAATATGTCTGTGTGCAGACCCTACAGCGTGAGATACCTGCTGAAGTGCTCTCTGAATATCGATGCCTTGGCCCCAAGGTGCTGGTGGGTTGGCCAGACATTCTCCAGCATTTCCACGGCGAGATATATCTATCCTCTGCCTGCGGAGGTTCTGGAAGGCTGTGGACATGACTTTGACTCCATCATATGTGAGAGCTCCAGTGTACTGCACAAAGAATGCAACAAGAATGCAGAGAGACATATGAGAAGTATATTTATATATTTAAATATGATATAAATGATAATTACATATAATATTTTATAAAATAATTTTGTGTTAAAATCTGTTTAAAGCTTCAATCCGTAAGTTTTGCCTCTTTGTCGCCATCTCTGTTTGAAAACCTGGAATTGCAGCTGCTTGCGGAATTATCTTCCTTGCCTGGGGTTATTAGTCGGCACGGCTCCAGAGTGGATAAATCTACAGTAATGTTTTGAAGAGTATGTGTGGCAGTCAGTCACCGCACCGGTGTGGATATTTACTTTACTTCGCGATCACAGATTCTAGCCTACGTCTTGGAATATATGACTATGACTATATGACTAAATAAGAATTTTCACTGTTTATTGCCATCTGAACAAGTAACAAGTCTGCCACGTTTGTTCTGACCAACTGGGGAAAAAAGCATTACCATAAATGTTGCTACCAATGGTGATTAAATCTAAAGATCGGTTAACTCATATCACATTAAACCTTGCAAATTATTATTATTGTTATACTTTATTCTCAATTTATTAATGTTAACAACATAAGCATTGCATGACTATGAGTATAGTGTGTATTAACGTGTAGATTTCAATTTCTGTACAGTCTAATCTAATTGTCATGCCATTCAAATTTCATTTTAAGAAATTATTTTAACCCAAAAAGTAAATGTAACACAGTTCGTAGAACGGGAAGGAGGAGGCGGGAACCGGCAAACATTTAAAGAATTTAATACCAAAAAATAAACAAACACAAAAGTAAAGTGGCAGCCCCTCACGGACGACTGCCGCACACAAAACACAAAATAAAGTCCAGGCCTGGTCCTCTCTCGTCTTCCACTGTCGTCACTCCTCCTTTTATCCTTCCGGAAGCTCCTCCGTGGGACTCGAGACCGGTGAGTGGTGCAGGTGTCGCTCATTATCATTAACTCCACCGGCCTCGTTCCACTCCCACGGCTCTCGGCCCCGCCCCCCTCACTACAGTAAACTATGCTCCCTTCGAACTGGTTTTCTTTAAAATACAAATCTTGTGTATTCCCAGGCTATCTGTAATCAGAAGCACATTTAAAACTGGAATATAATTTAATTTCAGTCACATGTGTTTCATAAACACATAATCCTTTCTGGATTACAATTCGCCATCAAAATTATACATTTAATTATTCTAGCTGCTGTGAGAAAAGGCTATAAACGATCTGCCACCTGCAGGATCTTAGCCGGGACAACTTCTTTATGTTTACAGAAGTGACATAATGACGCAGTGCCATGTTCGAATTTCCCGCGAAAACCTAACTGTACCACCCAATTAGAAAATATTATTATAAGCTAACCGTTGTGAATCGTGCTAAAGTAAGGTGATAGTTTTGAACACTGGCTGGTTACGTACTTGCTCAAATATTGATTTTGGATAATTTTTAACCAAAAAAAGTTATGGACTGCAGCTTTAAATTGACTGTTCAACTAAATGTCTTAGAGAGAAGAATCAAAAGCCTTTTGTATTTTGTCATCAGATTTTGATGTAATGCAATTGTGCTCTCTAGAACTGTGCCAGTGTTTCATTATACAACTTAATTACATGCTGTTGCTTTGTTTTTATTCTTTATCTGTCAAGGCAGAATCAGTTCTTAACACTGTGGATGATTTAAATGTAGTCAGTTTTTGCGGCTCACCTTCAGTCTTCGCTTGGGAGCTTTGGCGTCTTTGTTGTCAAAGTCCATCCACTGATGCACTATCCTACTGATGTTAGGGTCTGCGTAGTTCACCAGCTGAAAGCCTGTTACATTCGCCTCACCCTTCTTAAACTCTGTCAGGTCAATGTCCAGAAACCCCTAAAGGGGCAAAGAGAACAAGCTGTGATTTAAACACAGTAAAAAGCAAAAGTTCTCCATGGTCATGAAAGTGAGAAGAAATCCAATTTCAACCAAATGTCAATCATTAACGACAAGCCATTGACTAAATTGAAAAGGGAGACCAATTTGAGATAAAATACAATGACAAATCCCCTGCAATTGTTAAAAAAAATCTAATGTAAGACTTCGACAGGAAATGGAGGTTGAATTCGCAGCAGAGGGAGTCATTTTCGCATTAATGCTCAGGTGCAGCAAGAGAGCAGGAGGCCGGGCCTGTGGAGTGCCGTCATATGTAATGCAGGGTTTAAAACTATAATGGAAAGAATGGTTGGGTCAATCACTTAATGAAAAAGGCTAATCCCTCTCATCCACTGAGGCCGGTTATCCAAGAAAGCTTGGTTGTTATCCGATGTGGTGCTGGAAAATGCAGGAACTGTGAATAGGAATTTGGAGTAAAAAAAACTGTGGCACATATTGAGAGTTTGCCGGAGGTCTGCCTTTGATCCCACAGGCTCTATTTAGTAATTCAAGGCCTTTTCCCACAATCCAATCAGCTGAGGTAAGCTGCCCCAGAGCAGCCCACACACTCTCTCCGTACCTGAGCTCATACTGAATTGATTCTAACCTGCTTTATTACTGGGAACGTTTCTTCAACCATTTATTTATTTGTATCAGCTCAATACAAATGTGTGGATACAAAAGATTTATTTGTGCTCAGTTCAACATCAAAATATGTTGGTGTGTATGTTTGACTCAGTTTTGAGTGTAATAGCCCTTGTCAGGCTCTAAGTGTGGTGATCTTTTATCTCTTAACACGCTTTGTCCCCCAGGAGCAGTAAGGTGTCCATGTGTTCCCTGGGAACATCTGCTCCGTAGGGCAGGGGACAAGATTCACTGCGCTGCTAACATGACCTCACACTTGTATCTTACCTCAAATACCCTCTCACACCCTCTCACACACATACTCAAACTCAGGGGAGTTTTTGTCCTTTTGTTGCTTGTCAGAAGTGTATGATTGTACAGTACACACGGCAGATCGTGCAACATCAGTGTTTTTTATGTCAGACTGTAGGATATAAATCTTGAGACATTTGTCACATTTGACAGTGTCGACTGGGCAATCAATCATATCATGTTCTGACATCCTCACTGACAGACAAAAATCAAATACCGCACCGCAAATATGTCCCATATGCCAAAGCTGACCTATATTGGTTGCCTGCTAATTTAAATAGAGAGAGGGCAGGGCTGTCAGCCAAAATATAATGATCCCCTTAAAATAAAATATAAAATCTAAAGGCAAATATGAACTGCCAATTAAACATCTGGAGTCAGTAAGCTTTTTACTATTATTTTATTAAAAATTAATATTTTTATTCAGCAAGGATGCATTAAATTGATAAAAAGTCATAGTAAAGACTTTCACGGAATGTTAGAATTTTTTTTTAATCTTTCGAACTTTCTATTAATCAAAAAAATCATAAAAAAGTCTCCATAAAATTATTAAGTAACACAACAGATTTCAACATTTATAACAAGAAATTTTCTTGAGTAGCAAATTAGCGTTTTAGAATAATATCTGAAGGATCATGTGACACTGAAAACTGGAGTAATGATGCTGAAAGTTCATCACAGAAATAAAGTACATTTTAAAATACATTAAAAAAGAAAACAGTTATTTTAAACTGTAAAAACTGCAGCTTTGGTAAGCAAACAAAACTTCTTTCAAAAACATTACTGGCCCCAAACTTTGTGATGGTTGTGTATATTTTCATATTTTGTCCTTAAAATTATTTGTTTATTGATTGATTGACTGATTGATTTATATGTATGTATGTTTGTTTACTTTTAAACTTGTTTCCTAACTTCAAATATATGTGTGGAATCCCCTGACCAATATAATAGTCTCTCTATTGTAACCTACCATTCCACAGGGATAGCTAATATTCTCCTGTAATGTCAAATCAATTCTTGGAGGGAAACGCTATCACACGGCTGGCCTCGGGGCTAAAGCGTCACACAACCTTGTTTCACAGCCTCATCACTCTCTACGGTGAGAGTGAACAAGGCAATCAGAGATACGCAGGCTGTCTGCATCACTGCACATATTATGCAGGGCTGTTACTGAGCACACAACTGGGATGCATGTCATCACAAGCTCTCAAGTCTGAAACACGCCACATTCTTCCCTCAGTCAAGATGACTGCCTTGTCTTTGGACGCAATCAAGAGCTCATTCACCAAACAAAAGAGTTTTTATGCTAAATTAAAGGAGAAAACAAAGTCAAGCAGTTTGCAGAAAGAAGTTTTCGCTGATTGAAAGAAACAAAACGCTCATGGAGACACTAAGAAACTGTCAGAAACTCTCATGTCAGAAGCATAAATTATCCATTTTTGGACATGTTATATATTTTTGGTAACTTAAAGCTGAAATAAAATAAAAATATAAGATTTATTTCAGTTAGTCTCCAAACATAGCTATTGATATGTAATTATTAAGGTTTTCTTAGCCATTTTAGAGGGATGCTATAGTATTTTAGGTAGTTGCTAAAGTTGCTAGTGGTTTCTATTAGGTTCCCTGGATTTAACTGGAGTTAGTACAAGTAATAGTGATTCTTGCCAAAGCAATAGTTATTGAATTTGGATTTGAGTTGTTGGAGAGCACAGATAAGGTAACATGGTAAACAGTGCAGCATGTGACCCGTCTGCCTGGATAAACACACTAGGGCCCGGTTTCACAGACAGGGCTTAGACTAAGCCAGCATTAGGCCATAGTTCAATTAGGACATTTAAGTAATTTTTATAAACATGCTTAGAAAAAAACATTACTGGGGCGCATCTTGAGACAAAAGAAAGTCACTGATATATTTTAAGATCAGTCAGTGCAAGTTTATTTCATTTGAAACAGCTAAGATTTACATTTTAGTCTAGGACTAGTCTGTGAAACCGGGGGTAGGAGTCTACAACCAATTGAAAGATGGATGAGAAATGGGGCCAGGAGTCAATTCAGATGTCTCTGATTACAACAGTGAGCTTTCTGAAGCACTGCCACAGCTCTCTCATGATTGGCCGTGTCTTTCTTGTTTTTTTTTGGTAGGCAGCACGTCTTTTGGCATTCCCTCTCTTGTCGACGATCTGCTCTCATAGCAACAGTGACATCCTGTTTCTTGGAACAGGGCAGCACTGATGATGTCCGTCAGTTGTATGTGGCTGATGTAATTGATCGCAGATTTTTGATGGATTTTGTCAGTATTTGCCAGTCTTGTTCTCTCGGCTCAGTCTGATTATTCTCGATTTCAGGCGTAGGCGGTCCTCCCACTCTAGATCTACAGCGAGGGCTTCTGCCCATCTGATCCTACACAAACTCACTGTAAACCATGTGAATGATTTAAGGAATGCCAGATTTTGGACACCTGTATTCTGATAACAAGTTCTCAAATCACAACAGTCAAGCACAAGACTTGGGAAGATTCTCAAGTCAGAATGTAAGATTTGAGGGATGTGTCGTCTTAACATGCAATATGACAACCACTGTGTTCATGGTTGTCACCAGGAAATTTCCCCAATACTGCAAAAAAAAAAGAGGAAGCTCCTTTTTTCCTCTTGTTTAAAACCAGTTTTAACCAACTGGTTAACAATTTTTTTTTTCAGCCTGATTTCTTGTTCAGCATTTAAAGTGAAATTGCCTTTCTATCTTTCTCTCAACAGATATGTGTCACAACACACTCTGGCGAAGGGAACGAGGAGGCGAGGAAGTGTCCTTCAAAATACTTAGACTTTATTTAACAAAACTCAGGGATCGCTGGAGACACAGAAGTACACAGAATGACGATCAGACTGGACACAGAGGCAGGGAAACACAGGGCTTAAGAAGCGGAGACTAAACTAGATAATTAATAGAACAGGGCTGGGGACAAATAAACTAATCATGACATGAAACGAGGACAGGAACGGGAAGACCAAATATGGGCAGAGAAACACAGGGAGCACGTGGAAACACAAGATTCCACAGATTCCAATTTCATTTCAGTTATAATGTCAGTTACATATGTTACATATGAAGGATATTCTCTCAGTAATTATACAGTTTTAGAATGATTCAAACCTATTTGTTACTTCTTTTTTTTTTAAATACGGTCATAACAGTTATTTATAAATCGGGCTATACTGGTCATATATATGATTTTGAAGAAAAAAGGGACATAAAGGTAAAGAAATTTTGTGGGTGAAATCCAGTCATTCCTATAAGAATCTTATAGGAAAAAAGTTCCCTATGCAGATTTTAGTCATGTTGAAGTTGGTCATGTGAAATTTCAGCATTGACCAACAGAAGGCTGCTTGGTTTGAAAGTGGTTTCTGTGTGAGCTGTGCTTTATAAATCTCTACAGTAGACTTTTTTTGCACACCACACCTTAACCCACCAGTCATTTTTGGGTTAATCAAACTAGTGCAGTACACAAAAATATTTATTTTGCATGCAGCTCACAGAGACTCAATAGAAAGACATTTTGTTAGTTTATTATTTTGCAGTTTAATTGTATCTTGTTCAATCCAGACTGCATAATCACACACATTTTGCCAAGGTGCTAAAGATGGCAGTGTCATCTAAGAAACACTGATACAGGGAATGTCATTACTGTGTATATTATGAAAACAATTATTTTAAAAACCAAAAAACTGGAGCCATGCATCTGGAGCCTTAGAGTAAACAATCAATCTTTGGGATTTTAAGAATAAATCTGGATTGTTGAAAGATTGTGTTATATTTTAAAATCATTAGTTCCCCATCCTAGTCTCTCCTCTGTGATGTACAGTACCTGTAGCAGGTATCCATATCTCTCCACTGAGTGGATGGAGTTGTATCTTTTTCAACTCTGTGTCCCCAACTGTAAATGTGGTGCAGTGAGTTGGTGATTTTACTATAGAAACTAGCCTTCACCCAAAAGGCTTGGACACGGTGGGGGAGCTTATATGAGCATCCACTCAGATAGAAACGTCACACACACACACACACACACACACACACACACTCATTCACACTTTCACATCCACACATACAAACACAGTGTAAATAGGACACCGGGAGTACTTTGCTCACTTCTTAAAATTTGGCCATTACGGAAATAGCTGGCAGTTGCAAATCGTTCTTTATTGCTTTGCAACCTTTATCATTTATCATTTACAATTACATCTAACAAACTGGCCAGACCAGTTTAATTTAAAATCCTCAGCAGTGTGCCATCCAGGAGCACACCACAGCATATTAATGCTGCAATTATCATCATTTCAGTTTAAATCAATTTAACCTTCCATTCTCATATGTTGAGCGCACCTACAGACAAGGACGGCAAAAATCATGTGTAGTTTTTCATATTCACGGAGCAGTTCTCCAGGCAACATTTATATAACATCTCATCTGTTAGTCATAGCGAGCAGTTTCTTGCGATTGGTCAGTAGTGAAAATATGCAAATCACCTGTAATATCAAGAGTAGCAGTGACATTTGAAAGCCTCATGCTGAGCATTAGTCATGAGATCTCTGGTGCTGAAACGAGTGGTGTGTTTTTAGCTTACCAGGTTTGCTATGATGTAGTGGTAGCTCTTCACGTTCTTCCCCAACTCGATGATCTGAAACAGACCAACAAACGAAGGCGAAAAATTATAGCAGTTAGTGCTAATTGTGGTGTACACAGCATTATAAAGCCTTATCTTTGCAAATAAATCATATAAATCACACTGTAATGTAATATTTGCTGTATTATTGTGCATGATTACAAAAAAAAAAATTTCTTTCACAGCAGCCATAATGTGTATTAATGTGTGTCAATGTGCAAGTATTTTTATTTTTCCTTTTTCTTCTTGACTACTGGCAAAAGTAAGGGTATGGGGCAAGGAAGACTTGTCAAGGTTGGTGAAAAATTGATGCACTGTCTTTGGGAAAACCCATGTATATTCAAATGATTACTGAAGCACAATAAAAATAATAATAATATAAAAATGAAATAAAAAAAATACATAAATTAAAAAATAATAACATTTGTATAATATAATATAATATAATGATTGTCACAAAATGTAAATTTCATTATTGCCCAGCTCTAATCTGCTAAACGCGACAATAATGCATGAAGACATTAAGATATTCAAAACATTAACATCCTGGTTTTTTGTAAAGCTGCACAATATGATTTGTGAAAAATGCTATAGAAATTTTCCTAATATACAAAGTTTTCAAACTTCAAACAGTCTACACTAAAGTAATGGTTTCAAATAAATTAAATGGTGTCAATACATGAATGCAAGTCACTTTAGATAAAAGCATCTACCAAGTGCATAAATATGTAACATTGAAATAATCATAACAACAATGGCACATTTTCTATACACCCACCAATGAATCGCTGTAAAATGACTACATTCCTGGGCTTTCATCTTTACATTGAGTTTTAGTGTGTTTCAGAATAAAGATGTTACAAAGAGGAGAGGAATGAAGATTTATGATGCAGGTTTTCTTTTGTGTGGCTATAGAGATAACAAAGCCTCTGCAGGCATGGAGAGTACAACAGTGGTGAAAAACAATGAGTCATACGCTGACGGGGGAGGAACACATTAGCAGTGCTCTCAGTTCTGTTTGGTACACTACACTGACCGAGGGTCACACCTTAAACCTGTGTGGATGTACGCGAGTGCGTAGTGTGCAGTGTCAGTGGGTACCATAGACTTTGACACCATCAAACTGTTATGCTGTTCAATGGCTTCAATTAAAGAAAATCCTCTGCATGCTAGAGAAGTGCAGGAGTAACCGAGTTCTTAACAATCACGAAGGCATACTTCTGTGACAAAAATGTATGCATGTAAGTAGCTATTCGCTCTCTCACACACTTCTTTGCAAACTGAAGTTGTGAAAGCTGACAGTGATAGCTTGTGGCCATGACAGACAGTAGCATTAGTTATTAATGGTGACCCCAGATTTCATCCGGCAGGCCAGCCCAGGGCAGGGAACACTACTGAAAAGGACCCTGTCTGGTCTTCTTGTGTATTTCAATGCTGAAATCAACATTAAAGACATAGTTCACCCAAAAATGAAAACTCGCTGTCATGCCGTTCCGAACCTGTATAACCTTTCTTCTGTCAAAAAAAAAAACATTTAAAGAAATTTCTCAGGTTTTCATGGAAAACACCAACCTTACCAACCCTTTTCAAAATATTTTCTTTTATGTTTCACTGAAGAAATAAACAACATGTGGGTGTGTAAATGATGACAGAATTTTTGGGTGCTGTTCCCTTAACGCAGAAAACAGGAATGAAATCAAATTTATTTTGTGGCTTTTAGTCCATTTCTGTAAAAGCTTTGAGCCAATTTATATGAAAGTATATTCCAAAAAGCTGACAAAAAAAACTTGAAGCAGAAGCACATTCTGGAAAGAAGACCAAAAATAATGATGACTTCATCTCTTGCAAAGGGTATATACACATTTTTTCCAATAAAAAGCACTCTAGAAATGAAACTGTGCGCTCTTTGTGATACCACATGCCACCGATTAGAAGAAGCAAGAAGCAAATCATAGACTTCCTGGGCTGTGACAAACTAATGGCCACTGGTGTTATTTTAAGTTTTTCATGTAATATTTATATTTAATTTAATTTTAGCTTTAATGCAATGTATATAAATATATATATATATATATATACACTGTATATACATATATATATATATTGTGACGAGTTGGCTGCCTCCTCCCTTATTATCATCACCACCCCGTCCCGTATTCGCCGCCCTTCACCAGGCTCCCGACGGGAGTGGGTGTGTGAGAGAGGAGGGTGCGCTGAAGGCCTGGCGGCGTGTGATGAGGCGCACCTGATCTGAATACATCCTCATCACCGCCGCTGTTCAAATGCCAAGCGCGCCTCTCCTCGAGAGACCAGTCTCTTCCCCGTGCATGCACGCTGGTGTCCTCGTGGGTCCAGGAAGGCCAGGATGCTGGGCCGTATAACCCCCGGATGCGCCGGGGGCAGAAGGAGGACGAAGCCGCTAGAAGAAGCCGCCGCCCCTCGCGCCCCTGTCCTGAGAGGGGAGCGCGTGCGACCACCGGACTCCGCCTCTTGCCTGGACCCTTCCTTTCAGAACACTGCCCTCCTTCACAAACCCCGCAGCACGACGAGGACACCAGACCCCCCTGTTTATTTTTGGACACTTTAACCCCCTTTGGACAATTTATTTTATTATTTTGTTTAATAAAAGCCTCTCCGACGCCTGACGCCACACCCACTGTGTCTGTTGTTTGCTCCTCCTGCCACAATATATATGTTGACTTTCTGAAAAAAAAGACAAGCCCTTTGATATCCCTAGTGAAATACAAATATACTAAATGTATTTGAAATACATTGCTACTGTAAGTATGCTACAAATACATGTGCTTAATAAAAATACTCTGCATTTGCACTTTTGGTATACTAAACTGGTGTACTTACAATATGCTAAACTGGAGCAACTAGTTTTGAACTTAAAGCACTTTAATTGCATGGAAGTAGTGCTGAAGTCCAACTAAAGATATACTTAAGTATATTTGATTGTGTTAAAATGGAACTATTGCAAGTTTACTTCAGGTACATTTTGAATATCCTGCATCTAAAGACTAATATTATTAAAAAATCATACAATCCTCATCAAAACACATTTTAGGCTTAATATTAAGAAGTGTGCATTGTGCACAAGTAGTACTCCAAATAAAGTTTAATTATAATTTTTATATTAGTAAGTTTCCAGCGATATGTCAGAACAGATTTGAACTACACTTAGTATAATAAATGTATTTTAAATATATTAATTTTACTAGGGATGTCATGTTGTAACTTTCTTTTTCAAAAGAAACATTAACATTTCTGGAGTCTTTAAAATATACCTCCTAAAATGTTCCACAGAACATCTTGCATGCTTAGAGAGTGATGAAAAACATGCGCAGAGTTTTTCCTCAATTAAACCCTCTGGCCCCTGATGTTAGTGAAAGAATGTGAATCAAAGTGGGGGAAAATTACACCAATGTTGTTTTACGGTATGATTGGTGGACGCATGGTGATGGATGATTGCTTTCAGAGAGGAAAAATTTGTCTAGGCATGCTGTGCAAATTGCCACCAAATGATGCAACAGCCTTAACTATGGGCACTGTGCTATCAATAACACAACATGGCCTGTCGAGGGTCTTCTGTTTGAGTCATGAAATAGAGGAAAGGAGAGAAAGGGAAGAAAAGGCACACTCTCATTAATTACAGTAACAGGACACTTGCTCCTCCTCCAGGCAGCAGAGAGAGGTGACAGAGAAAGTGACACGTCACTATGGCTCCGCTGCCAATCCCAAATGTCAGCCCAGTGTTATTTATCTGCTCCGTCCTTGACACTTTTTGAGACAGAGAAAGAGAGCATCTTGGGGCCTGCTGCATAGGCCACTCCATCTGATTCGAGTGGCCACAGGCTTCATCCGAGCATTCCAGGTCTGAATTACATTTTAAGTTGGGTCACCTGAGCCTTTAGATGATTACTGATGATATACATATTCATAATGGCATGGTTATTAGCAGCATTAAAGATGACTGTTTGTGACTAGCTGTTTGTCTTGATCGAAAGACATATTTTTCTTAAACAGAGTACACTTTAATGACAATAGGTGTTAACGTACTTAAGTGCACTTTTTAAAAATGCACTTTATAATAATGTCTAATTAAGTATTACTTAAACATACATTTTACATAATTGTGATTTTATTGTGTTTTAGATAAGTACACTTATTTTGATATGTTTATCAATATACTAAAGCACATGTAAAATAATTGATTTTAATTTCAACTTAAGTGTGTTCTTAAAAATTACATTTGTTAATGTATGTTAAATGTATTTAGTCTATGTGCATTAATGCACTTGAAATGTATTTTTCTTCTAAACTAAAATGCACTTTCTTATACAGTATATTCCAATAAAACTTATTGTTGAGATTTTCATCACCAGCTCTTGCGCTATGAACTCTGTGAAGTCGAATTTTTTGACATAATATTTGACATACAGTGTCATTCATGAGAGTATTTGTATGTAATATTACTGTACTTTACATCTGTGTACAGAATACTTTAAATATCATTCTGTTGTTCTCACTTAAAGGAACACTCCACTTTTGTCTTGGAAATAGGCTCATTTTATAACTCCCCAAGAGTTAAACAGTTGAGTTTTACCGTTTTTGAATCCATTCAGCCGATCTCCGGGTCTGGTGGTAGCACTTTTAGCTTAGCTTAGCATAGATCATTGAATCGGATTATACCATTAACATCTCGCTCAAAAATGACCAAAGAGTTTAGATAATTTTCCTATTTAAAGACTGACTCTTCTGCAGTTACATCATGTAGGAAGACCGGCGCAAAATGAAAAGTTGCGATTTTCTAGGCTGATATGGCTAGGAACTATACTCTCATTCCGGCGTAATAATCAAGGAACTTTGCTGCCGTACCATGGAAGCAGCAGGCGCAATAATATTACGCAGCACCTGAAAGTAGTCCCCAGCTCAGTAGCCTATGATATAGCAGAGTTTGAAAAATCCGCTGCGCAACATGTTTCTGGAGTCACGACGCGCTAGGGTCAATCGAGGACAGAGGAGCGCCGCATTTTGGATGATTACAGATGAGATTTTCTGTACTGCAGATAAAGAATCAAGTAAGTATATCTTGATATAAGCTTTCTTTATTCTTAATTTAGTCTTGCCATTCCTGTGGCTTTCAGCGGCAGTTCTTGCTGTATGGACTCGGGAGGGGAAATCGCGTGCGTGGACCAAGAAATTTGACTGCTGAAAATCTAATATTGTATTTTTAACTAAACGATTTAAAATTAAATTTAACGCTAATGTTACTAAATACAATTCAAAGTTCCTATCTTGTTATGTTTAATGTATATAATCGCAATTATTACCACCAGTATTATTCAATATATCAGCCACCTCTAGAAATAATGTTGTTGTTTTTTTCATTTGAAGAGCGAGATGTTCCATTACTGGTTGTGTTGTAATATGTAATATTTTTGTACTTATCTGGAGTTATTAATTTTGCAGGATCAGTGCAGATTTGTTACTGGAGATACAGTGTGGAAACACATGATGTTAGAAATAAGTCAGCTCACCCTGATCACACATGACAAGCTAAAAGTGCTATATTAACTCTATGGATTTTAAATGCTTTGAATCTTTTCCATTTGCAAGTAATATATTCCCACCTGTGCATTTGGAGATCCCTCTCTAATCATCATATATTTTACAGGTAACAAACCAAAGGAAGAGGACAGCAGCTTTGCTGTGTTAGTCGTTTTAGAAGAAACCTTTCGGTCCGGTTTAATGTTGGTGCTAGTAAAGGTTTGAGAATTTATGGCCTGGTTTCACAGACAGGTCTTGGACTAAGCCAAGATTAGACCATAGTTCAATTAGGACATTTCAGTCATTTTCATTAACATGCCTTAGAAAAAAAACATTACTGGTGTGCATCTTGAGACAAAACAAAGGCACTGATATTTTTAAAGATCAGTCAGTGCAAGTTTCTTTTAGTTGAAACAGCTCAGAATTACATTTTAGTCTGGGGCTGGTCTTAACCCTTGTCTGTGAAACCGGGGGTACCATTAACACAGTTTGGTAATGTTTTACAGTGAGGTCTCATTTGTTGTACAAATGATAATTTTCTTGATTTTTCTTTTTTTTGTATTAAGTGTGTGTGTGTTTGTGTGTTAGTAATCCTATACGTTATGGAGACTAAATGACTCCACAAGGATAGCAATACCAGTAAATTTTGACCTTGTGGGCATTTTAGGTCCCCAATGAGGAAACGGGCTTATACGTCATACAGAATGATGTTTTCTATGATGGCGAGATTAGGTACTTTTGTATGTAAGTGATTTTGCATTGTTCTCCAGACTCTTTCTAATAAGTGAGTTAAAGTGTTGCAGCTGTGTATAGTGTTGGGTTTTTCTTGTGCATAAGCAAAAAGCATTTTTGTGTATTTGTTTTAGAGATTTTGGTCAATAAATGTAGTGGTAGTCAATAAAAGTGTTGTCATTTTGTGTTTGTGTTGATTGTAACTAGGCAATTAAGAGATTTTTTTTTTAAATAACATTTTAAATAGCCTATACTAAATTTCAACTTCATTGCCAGAGATATGTAACATTGAAGTACATTAAAATATACTTAAATGTCATTTAAATTTATATTAATTGCTTATTGAGAAGTACATATTTACCATATTTCAAAGTACATATAAAATATACTAAAGTCCCACTTAAGTGGTTCAGAAATATCACTCAAAAGTTCAACTAATTGCATTTAATGTAATTTTAAACTGTAATATATTTGCAATCAATTACAAATAACATGCATTTAGTGTCACGAGTCCGGGTCCTGCACTTCTCCCTGGCGCCACAGGAGGCCGCCATCTCCCGGACTCCTCTCCCATATAACACACACCTGCCGCATCATCACACTCAGTACACCCACGGCTGTTCCCCATTAGCCACTGACTATTTAGTCTCCCCTCTCCCATCACTCTGGTGTGGGTTCATTACTTGTCTTGCCATTTTGTGATCTGTCGTGCTTAAGTGTTTGTTGTGCCGTGTTGGCCATTGTTTGTTTATATTATTAAAAGCCTTACCTGCATTTGGACCCTGACCTCGTCTTTCCACGCCATTCCTGGGGGCGTACCGTGACAGAATGAACCCACCACACATGGGTCCAGCAGGGAGGCTCCTCAACATTCGCCAGGGAGTCCGGAGCACGGAGGAGTACGCCAGGGAGTTTTTCGATTTGGCTCGGCGATCGGAGAGGGAGAAGACCTGTCTTATGGTCTTTTTCAGGGGTGGCCTAGCCGAGCCCTTCAAGTCCCTGACGCCATTCTGGGACCCTGAGGAGTCGCTGGAGGAGTACATCAACCTGGTTCTATGGATGAGCGGCTCAACCTTCAGGGTGGAGTTAGCGGCGGTGCCCGCTCACAAGGCTTCCGAGACAGCTGTGATCACTCACGTTCCTCCTGAGAGCGCGGCGTTCGCTCACGAAGCTCCCGAGACAGCTGTGCTCACTCACGTTCCTCCCGAGACAGCTGTGCTCACTCACGTTCCTCCCGAGACAGCTGTGCTCACTCACGTTCCTCCCGAGACAGCTGTGCTCACTCACGTTCCTCCCGAGACAGCTGTGCTCACTCACGTTCCTCCCGAGACAGCTGTGCTCACTCACGTTCCTCCCGAGACAGCTGTGCTCACTCACGTTCCTCCCGAGACAGCTGTGATCACTCACGTTCCTCCCGAGAGCGCGGCGTTCGCTCACGAAGCTCCCGAGACAGCTGTGCTCACTCACGAAGCTCCCGAGACAGCTGTGCTCACTCACGTTCCTCCTGAGAGCGCGGCGTTCGCTCACGAAGCTCCCGAGACAGCTGTGGTCACTCACGAAGCTCCCGAGACAGCTGTGGTCACTCACGAAGCTCCCGAGACCGCTGTGGTCACTCACGAAGCTCCCGAGACAGCTGTGATCACTCACGTTCCTCCTGAGAGCGCGGCGTTCGCTCACGAAGCTCCCGAGACAGCTGTGGTCACTCACGTTCCTCCTGAGAGCGCGGCGTTCGCTCACGAAGCTCCCGAGACAGCTGTGCTCACTCACGAAGCTCCCGAGACAGCTGTGCTCACTCACGAAGCTCCCGAGACAGCTGTGCTCACTCACGAAGCTCCCGAGACAGCTGTGCTCACTCACGTTCCTCCTGAGAGCGCGGCGTTCGCTCACGAAGCTCCCGAGACAGCTGTGGTCACTCACGAAGCTCCCGAGACCGCTGTGGTCACTCACGAAGCTCCCGAGACAGCTGTGGTCACTCACGTTCCTCCTGAGAGCGCGGCGTTCGCTCACGAAGCTCCCGAGACAGCTGTGATCACTCACGTTCCTCCTGAGAGCGCGGCGTTCGCTCACGAAGCTCCCGAGGTGGCAATGCCCGCTCTCAAGGCTTCCGAAGCGGCGGTACCCGCTCACAGCACTCACGAGGCGGCGGTGCCCGCCTGGTTTGTCCCTCCGGTCCCACCCTGGCCGTTCGCTGGGGTTCCTGTTCGGCTGGAGTCTCCCTGGTCCAACCCTCCGAATCCGCCCCGGTCTCCTGCTTGGTCTCTGTCTCCAGGCCCTCTGCCTTCACATGGACCTGGCCCGCCATCCCTCCCCCTGTTTCACCATCCCCTGGTTCCACCTCCCTCCAGACTTTTGCGCTTGGTGGAACGTCTGGAAGCCGTTCCTTTAGGGAGGGGTAGTGTCACGAGTCCGGGTCCTGCACTTCTCCCTGGCGCCACAGGAGGCCGCCATCTCCCGGACTCCTCTCCCATATAACACACACCTGCCGCATCATCACACTCAGTACACCCACGGCTGTTCCCCATTAGCCACTGACTATTTAGTCTCCCCTCTCCCATCACTCTGGTGTGGGTTCATTACTTGTCTTGCCATTTTGTGATCTGTCGTGCTTAAGTGTTTGTTGTGCCGTGTTGGCCATTGTTTGTTTATATTATTAAAAGCCTTACCTGCATTTGGACCCTGACCTCGTCTTTCCACGCCATTCCTGGGGGCGTACCGTGACATTTAGGTGGTCGAAAATATTACATTTAATTCATGCTTAAGTGTATTGTTAACTGACATTAAAGCATATTTGAGTTAACGTTAATTGCTTGTCAGTACATTAGTAGTACACTTTAACCATATTTTAAAGACACTACAAACAATTATAAAAGTACATATAAAGATGTACTAAAAAGTACCACTTAAGTGGTTTTAAACAATTACTCGAAAGATCATCTTATTGCATTTAATATCACTTTAAAATGTGATACATTTGAAGGTAATTACAAATACAATGTATTTAAGCGTCGAAAATAACATTTAATCTGCACTTATGTGTGTTCTTTTAAAGTATATTATTCTGCAATAAGTACACTTTATAAAAGTATACTTAAGTGCACTTTTTCACAAGGGTTAGTACATTTAGAGCAAAGAACATTCTCAATTTGGATACAACAATTGATTCCTCATTAATTTGGCGCACCTGACAGCATGTATGACTATAATAAAACTGGTGAGAGCCAATTACCTTCTTCAGGATGGAGGTGAGTCTCTCCAGCTCACAGTCGATGATGATCTGGCCCTCCTTCTTTTTGTCCAGGTCCTGGAACACTTTGAGGAAGGACGCTTCTGTCATTGTCTCCACATTCACGGAGGTCACCAGCCAGTTATGCTCCGCTGCTGTGTCCAGAACCTTCTGCAGAACTGACAGTCCTAGAATACAAATGACCAAAATTAGGTTAGCAGAATTACAAAAAGCTGAGGTAATCAGTTGCATCAAAATTATACATTTTTGAGATTTAGTAGAACTTAAGATTTTAATTTTTTACTAGACAAACAAGTTAACTGCATTCAATTTGAAATATTGAGTAAGTTAATATATGTATTTGGAAGAAGGACTGGTTAATGTGACACTTGTGTGAAATGCAATGAGTAAATAATGACATTCTGGTAAGTTAATTCATTAGCCAATCATTCTGAAGCAGCTCTGAGAGCTTTGAGGACTATAGTATCGACACTCTGTTATCTCCAGGCACCTCTGACCATCTGAATGCCACTTTATTGGCTGTGAATTCATTAAAACCTGCCAGGACAATCCAGACAGTGGAGAGTGAGAGCCACACAGTTCACAGACAGGAAATGGGGTTCGATCAGTGAAGACATTGATCTTGGCATTGGATTCAAAGATGGTGGATGCATGTGTGCAACACCGAGGGACCAATCAGCTTTCTCCCTAGACACCAACAAAAATCTCTCTGATTCAAAAATAATGTGCTATTATAATAGCCATTAAAGCCAACAATATTTCAACACAACAATACACAATCTGTTTCAAAACCTAAAGTACTGCCTCACTGTCTGCAACATCCAGCACCCTCAAAAGTGCTCCTACTGTTGCTAAGCTAATAGCACGACACTCTGATGCAGCGGTTTTCAAACTTTTTAATTCCAAGGACCCCTAAATACTATGCTCGTCAATAGAGCCCCCCCTCCCCCCTTTCCTAAAATATAAATGTGACTATATTTTCATGTACACAAAATAAAATAAAATACTACCAACTTTTTGGAGCAGACGTAACACCAGCCTCATCTTTCCCATAAGAACCGATTAGTTCTCAAGGATCATATGACCCCATGACGTGATGACAGTTGAAAGTACAAGCGTACATGATTGCTCTTATTATGCTGCGGCTGAGAGCAGTTTGCTTCTTGTGTTCTCAGTACTTCAGCACTATGGCCAGCTCCTCCAAACTCATCAAAAACTCTCCAAACACTCAACAGCACGCTTTCACAGCCATCTAGATTTTTGCTGTGTGAGTACTTCACGGAACAAGCCCAAGTTTATCCAGTAATTTAAAATAAAATAAAAAATCCTGCTCCAAAATGGCCTATGAAAGTCTATAGCCTCCTGTAAATTCTGCCTGGCTCTACAAAGAGACATAAATACAGTAATTCCCCTGTGAACATTTATATGGGAAATTGTTTATGAAATGTTTAATGGACATACTCAGGTTTGTTTTATGTTTTGAATAGCACCCAAAGTAAAAAAAAGCGTGCACTCGAATTTTACAGTCTTTGTTTAATGCAACACCACACAGCTGTTGCATGAGCTGTAATTAAAAGGACAGCAACAACAAGGATGCACACTTTATAATTTATGGAACCAATGGATCCCACAGCAGAGATAACAGGAATAAATATTTCATTTATGGGGTGGGATGGACCACAAAATAAATCACAGAAAGCAGCAACTGTGCCAGAATTGTCTGTTTCTGTGCACTACAGGGACTACACACTTACTTAAAGCATTAGTTCACTCAAAAATGAAAATTCACAAATTTCTTATTCACCTTCACATAATTACAAATCTATATGACTTTATTTTAACCACTGTATAATAAAACTGAGAAATTTTAGAGAATTAATATCAAATGTAATACAAATAATGAAAACAAAATCTGTTAATGTGAACTTTTATTCACATTAACAAAAAATATTAAATTACCATAAACATATCATAAAAGTCTATATGACTTCCTTTTGCTAAGTCTTGAAATCTGTCCTAGTGGGTTTTTTTTTTTTTTTGGCGCATTCACGAGAGAGATGTACATCCAGTTTGTCAATGAATTGTTATTTTGAGTCAGATCTTTTCAATGAATCAATTGATCCAGTTCACAAAACTGGTTCAAAAGATTCATTCACAAATCTAAATGTTTCAGTTCTTGAGTTCATGGTCTAAATGATTTGGTAGCAGCAAATAGCAACCACCAAAAGGGAAGATTATCAGTGAATAATGATTTAAATTTCAGTCTCTCACTCACACAAAACTGTTTTACATTTCCTAGTCAAATTTCTGTATTTAATGTAATGATAAACCTATGAAACTGGCTTAAAAAAAGAACATATGGCTCCATAGTGTCTCCCAGAGTGTACAGTGTTACAATGACCATCATTTTGCAGTGCCTCACCTGTCAGTTTAATGAGTGTGTAGATGACATGAAGTGACCCTAGGTTAACTACACTGACAACAGGTCGCAGAGCTTTGGATGGTGGCAAGATTCAGAGGGCTATTTTGTAGAATGCAGTGCATACAGTGCCAGACACAGACATTCTTTTTAGGTTTGCTGGTGATCAAAACAAGTCATTTCTAGGAATTCCTTCAGTTTATTGCAGTTGTTGTGGCAACCAACAACAGAACAGCTTAACCCTGAGCTCATTTTTATTCTAAGCAGTTTTCAAAAAGTTTTGGTGAATTAAATAAGTTGCTCTTTCTACTTATTAATGCTCTTTATTAACCCCCCAGAGCTGTGTGGAGGACTATAGATGGTTGGATGCACTTTATTATGCTTCAAAATCTCAACCATAATTCATTATAAAGCTTGGAAGAGCCAGGCCATTTTTTAAAGTAACTCTGATTGTATTAATCTAAAAGAAGAAAGTCATATAGGATGGGTTTAGGGAGAGTAAATCATGGGTTAATTTTCAGTTTTGGGTGAACTATCCCTTTAAAGGGTGCATTTGTTACCTTTTTTGAGCTGTAATTTAAGGGACAAGCACAAATATGACGGCAAGTAAACAGTCACAGAAAGTTCTTGAAGCACGCCACCTACTGTGGATATCAATTCATATTTACAGTGTAGTTTGAAAAACAAGTCAAAAATAGTTGGATTCCGAAGGAAAGTGAAGCAAGGAATATTGATTCCCTCCTCTGCTTCTGTCCGCCTCTGTTTTGAGCACTTGACCTTTGACCCCTCTGCATCTGAGCCAGTGTTGCTTCCTGCTTGACTCAGTGTGAGTACAGCTGGACCACTTTAAGACTGCAGGGTGATTTGACATTAAGGAGCTCACACTCCCAGCAGGCTGAACAAATGGCTCATGATGCACACAGAGAACAGGGCCAGCGGGGAAGACGTCTCTCCTTAGCATCATTCTCACTCATCTGGGGTGGTGTGGCGCCGGTGGAATACTACACCAACATGGAACTGATTTTATACGCATAGGAAGCTGACGCTGCGGCTGGGTTCACATACGGGCTACATACACTCTCACACGTATGTCCTTAAAAGGCTTAAAATAACCCCGTAGACAGTGCAGCGCTGTATCTAGGCAACAAGAGGCTGGTGATATGGATTCCTGTGGTTTGGTTCCTCTCAGTCACAGAGTTAATGATCCTACAATCTTAAGACCAGAGCCCTCAGCACTTCCACAAGATAAAACCATCACTGAGACACCCATGGCGTGCATATAGGCAGGCATCAAACCTATTGTGTGCGTAGAGCAATGACAGAACTGACAGCGACAAGGCGAAAAGAGAAGGGAGCTGGTGGTGAGAGCATTGAAGGGAACTACATTTCTTAAAAAAGACCTGTAATATGCAGATCGCGTCATGCTCCCATCATGGTCGGCTGAGCTGAACGTCTGTGACAGATGGTGACACGTTATGGGGACACTGCAGCCGATTGGCTACGGGGGGAAAGCACACCTGGTGCTGACAGGTGTGTCAGATTCTACCTGCTCGGGGAGCAGCGCCGGATGCCCATGACTTTTCTAGAGCAGATCTGGGAATTTCAGGTATTTATTTTGAGGTGAGAAGAGACAGGCATTCAAAATTCCTGTATCGCTGTGCTGTGAGATGGTACATGGCAACAGGGTCCAAAATTAACACTCGCCGAGCGCCAAATGCAAGTAAAAATTGGGTTAGTCACCACTTGGCTGGTAACTGTCTTAGGAACTGCAACATCTTTTAAATCAAATTAGTTAGACAGTCTAATTTAAAATCAAATTAGAACAATAGTCTGACTCTCCCTGATGTAAAAGTTGTGTGTATTTTAAATAACTGACAACCGTCTACCAAAAAAACAGTCTGTCGTGATTCCTGTGTTTTCTTAACTTTAACCAAAGTGGAAGATTTGCCATCAGGATTTATTCAGCATGCCAAATGTTTTTCCAGAAACAAAACATATGTGGAATATAATTCATAAACAAATTAGGCCACCAAAACAAAAACATGAACAAAATTATTGTGGCTGGCTCGTCAATGTTCGTTACTTAAGAATTCTGTCATTATTTGCTCACTTTCATGCCCCTCCAAACCTGTATGATTTTCTTTTTTTCTACTGAGCACAAAATAAATTATTTTGGAGAATGCTGGGGGTCAGACAACATCAGACCCAGTTGACTTTTACGGTATGGACCAAAAAAAAAAACTATTATTATGAATTTTTTTTATTTTTTAAAAATATTTTTGTGTTCTAAAGAATAAAGAAATGCAGGTTTGGAATGACACGAAAGTAAGTAAATTAAATTATTTTATTTATTTATTTAATTAAAAAATTTTTTTTTTTTTTTTTTTGCATTTTTTAGGCGAACTATCCCTTTTAGGACAAATATCATTTTTTTTTAAATATTAATAAAACAAGACCTAGTCTCACGGCTTGTACAAAATATTTATTGGTTGGTAAATGTTCTCAATTCATCGGCCCTGGCCTGTGTGGCAGACAAGTAAATTTTGGACCCTTCTTAGAATAACAATGAAACCATGTGTGGGGGTGCTTTAGAATTAGGATTTTCTTTCCCTGGCCTTCAACTGGATACATTTTACTCTGGCACAGCAGTTTCATTCTGGCAGATCTCCATGGAGAGAGATGCACAAATGAGCTCCAAGTGCAGGGAGAGATGCATCCACTCAGATCAGAACACTATTGTTCATCCCAGCAACACCAAAGCAGGCTGCTCTCTCATGAGTCATATCTATATCTGTCATTACACACCAACATGTTCACAAACAAACCAGGAACAAAAGCTGACTCAATGTGCACACCAGCAATGTGGTGGTAAATACTGGCTCTCAGAAAACCAACCAGCCACATTCAAAAGAGAATTCTAATGGGTGAATTTAGTGCTTGGCATTTCAGCACAAAAACCTGTGTCTTAAGCACCCACAAACCATTTTAACCAAACGCTAAATGTGTTGCTATAGCACTACACTATTTAAGTTATCATGTGCTTCAAAGACACATCAGTTCTATGCAAATTAAGCTTAATATACAATACCCCTTTTAGAGAGCGTTTTGGACTTTCTATTCATGTCGAGTTTTCAAACTTTTTGATGCCAAGAACCCCAAAATATGATGAATACCAATCGCTTAAAAGGTCAAATTCGAATTTATTATAACATTATTTATTATTATTATAATTATTATTAATTTATTAATATTATTAATGTTAGTGTAATAATGATAATAATAATTTATTATTGTTTTTAAAATGTAATAATTGCATTTTAATAATTAATATTTACCTTTAAATAACAATATTATTTGAATAATAATAATAATTATTATTATTTTAATTTTAAAATGATTTTTCTCTGCGGCCCCACTTTGGAAAACCCTAAGTCATGGAAGCAGTTATACATCAAATGATAATCAAATAAAAACATGCAAATAAGCATCGCTTGGGTGCAATTAATTCTTAATAAATTCCCCCCAAATCCAAATATTTAGATCTTAAAAAGCAGGTCTCACCAGAGTCCGAGCTGTACATGTAGACGAACTTTGACCACCTGTAGTGCTCGATTACGGCCACCAGGGCGTCCTGCAGTTCGGGTCTCAGCTGGATGACAAACTGGTTGGAGTTTTCCATGGGGAAGCTGGGCGTCACGAAGCAGACGTGTAGCGCACCGCAGAACGACATCAACATGTTGACGGTCTTCCTGTCGTACACGCCGATGATGGCGTACACTCCTTTGGAGAACTGCGAACAGACTGGAGACGACAACAGAACACGATTTACAACACAGACATCACTCACATCGCATTGTTAGCATCGCGCTGGTTTTATTGTTCACTTCCGAGAAGCAATTAGTAAATGTTTCTATATGCATCACTGGACTGGAAATGGTGCGGATGAAGTTTCTGAAGGGCCAGATAATCAATGCGCACAAAGGGTCTCGCTGACATTTACCAAACAGCAGGGTGCTTTTCTATCTCTGCCGCCTTGAACGTTGAATATCTTTTCCTCTCCCTGTTGGTGGCAAAATGGCCTCAATCTGTTTTGAAGCAGGTTTCCCTGTGTATTTTAATGCTGTATCATACTCTGCTGTTGCTATCTTTGCCCTGGCCGAGGTTATTTTTCACTGCGGCTCTGGGCCTCACGTTTCAGTCCCGCAACTAAACAGATTGAAGTTGCAGTCTGTTCACTACCCAAGGCCCAAATCCCAGCAGGGGCCGCCTGAGGGGTACAGGGGGAGCAGGAGCGATAGGCATGGCCATCACCCAAACTGCCTGCCCCACAATGCAACAGCCCATAAGCAGTGCAGGGTGCCAGCTCCTCCAGCATGTGTTTTTGTGTGTGTGTGTGTGTGTGTCTCTGACCACTGGCCTTCATCATATGCACTATGACTCATATCAACATCCGGCTGAAACATAAAAACTTAATCTGTCAGATACATAGATACTGTCTCAATCTGAAGTCACATAGCATGAAATAAACAAGAAAATTAGATCTTACAAAGAGAAGGTGATATTCAACACAGGCACACTAATTTAAACTGTTCTCTCTGCACTGTATATAAAAGTCACACGCTTGGTGCTAAGCTATAATGAGTGTGACATGTCTATAACAGACGCTGCCGTGAGCTCTGAGGTAATATTGGGGGTGTTCTTATCACACGGCTTTGCTTCCTCTGTGACTGATGACTTGCACATTAATTCTGTCTGGGCTGAGCTTTGTGGACCCGGAGAGACAGAGAGAGAGAGAGAGAGAGAGAGTGAAAAGGGAAAGGAAGGTGGGGGACTGCATCCCTCTGTGTTAGCTATTACCAAAGACATATGGCACACTGAATCGAGATCCTCGCCATACCATATGTGCTTGTCTTGAATGGTTTCACATACTTTCTTTTTTTAAATTTTTTTTTGTCAATTCATACATTGTTAATAACCTGCGCTCATTCATCTACAACATATTGTTGAACTGGGTTGCTGGCAACAGGCATCAGCAAAACCTATTCATTAACTTTATTTGATATCGTTTGGCATATGACTTCATTGGAAATGACTTAACATTAATTGCAGCGATATATTGGCTGGCTGAACAGAGTTTTAGTACCTAGCTCATGGGGTTTTAAACTTGTAATGCTATCTGAGATAGTCACATTGATGTACTTGAGAGTGATGTGAGTGTGAGTCACACTCTTTAACTGATTCTTTCCCTCTTCTTCTACACATCATTTCCTGTTCTTTTTCTATTTTCCTATCAATAAAAAGGGACAAAGGCTAAAAAGGTTACAATACATTACAATTTTCTAATGTTTTTGATAGGAGTCTCTTACGCTCACCAAGGCTGCATTTATTTGATCAAAAATACAGTAAAAACACAATATTATGACATATTATTACAGTTTAAAATAGAAAACAGTAAAATGTTAATTAATTTTCAAGTGCAATTTATTCCTGTTATGGAAAATCTGAATATTCGCATCATTACTAAAGTCTTCAGTGTCACATGATCCTTCAGAAATCATTCTAATATGCTGATTTGGTACCTAAGAAAATTTCTTTTTATTTTCAATGTTGAAAATAGTTATGCTGCTTAACATTTCTGTGGAAAAAGTGATACATTTTCATGAACCATGATACATCATGATTATGAATAGAATTAAAAGCTGCATTTATATGAAAAATAATATTTTGTAAACAATGTAACAGTCTGTCACTTTTGATCAATTGCATAATGTATTAATAAAATTAATTTTCAATTAATACAATTAATACATTTATTTAAAAAAGATTAAAGACTCTTGCTAGCTTTTGAACGGTAGTGTATATAAATGAAATCTGTGCCAATTTCCTTGTGAACTGTTAGAAAATAAACTCTCTTAAAACACTTTTCAGACTCTCACTAGTTTAGGTAATCCGTCAGTTTGTTTGTGTAATCTCAAGCTATTCACTAACTTTAGATAAAAGTTTATTTGTGGAAAAACTATTAAGAACAACTGTAATTTGTCATCTCAAAAGTAGTAAAATAAATGTCCTGGTAAAAGGTTTCCAAGTTAGAATAGTAACAAACACATTTGGTTTTTAATCAGAAACACATTTACAAAACTTTCAATGGAATCCATTTGCTACAGAGCCGCTGCCGCTTCCCACGTGTGTGATAATGTGGAAGCAGATTGGAAGTGTGCGGCTTTCTCTCACTCACATCTGTTTCCCTGTTCTGAAAAGATCCTCCTGACAGGAAGCACATGGCCGTGTCATCCAGCCCTCTAATGACAGGAACACACTGGCCGCCTGCAGTGGTTTGTGTTAGCCTGAGTAGAGGCGTAAAACACGATGTGAACACCTCTGGCCAACCTGTGCTCTCTGGCCATGCTAAAGATCCTGGCAGCATCTGGCCATCCTGGCACCATCTCACAAACAGATCTGCACAGGTCTGTTCGGCTCGACCAGACCCTAGGCGGGGATGACTGATGACTGTATTGAACGTTCAGCTCTGGTGTAGTCATGGGACTCATAGAGCACAAAGCTGATGCAATCAGACTAGAAGCTACACTATAACAATATATTTACGGTAAATTAAAAATTAAATAAATTAAATTAAATTAAAATTTCACATTAAAAGATACCATATCAATATTTCATGGCATACTGATGCCTCTGTATTTAACAACTTATTTTACAGCATATATTTACTTATGTGATATAATGTTAATACACAAATCTACTTGAACTAACGAAATCAACGTTCTACTTTAAAATGTACTGATAACCACCAAGATAATACAGGTGGCACAAAAAAAACACACAAGATAAATCAGAGTATATTGTAAGTTGTCTGTATTCATAAAACAAGGCCAAATAATAATATACAGTAGCTAGCTATATACAGTAGACAGTGAACAGGGCCATACACACAAAATGCATGAAGGGAACTCACATGACACTAAAATAATGCAGTAAACAAAGGAAATAACAGAATATGAAACACTCTTTGTACAGTACTGAAAACAAAAATGAAGAAATGCATTTGTATATATGGGATGTGTTATGCAGGGAATTCTGAGAACGTCCTTTTTCTGTTTTTCATAGTAAATCATAAGGTAATTCATAGCTTTTATGTGCATAAACTTGACAATGCACTTTCGGCTCAATATGCCCTTCTAACTATTAACTAAAAAAAGGATGATTTAAGTAATAATCTCTAAATACAGAAATTTACCATACTTTAAGTACATGTAATTTCAAATGCCACTGCCAAAAATAAGGTGTTTACACGCACACCTATACTCAAACTGCAGATGTTTTGAGTAAATACACATTATCTGTCACTTCTGTCTTTCAAAATATGTGCACAGCACAATGCAAAGACCAAGTGTAGACATGCTAAACATAATAGTGAATGAAGCCGAGCTACAGTCACATTGTTCATGTCTGTAAGTCTGACCTCATAGAAAACAGACTGGTATTTCAGTCACACTAAAGCGTTTACATGACATTTCCAAAAGACAAATTATTGCTTTAGTCTAACCGAAACTTAACTTTTAAAATGAATATAAACACACATTGGTTTTTGCATGTATTGTAACCAAAAGAGCAGCATGAACATCCTGGTAATGTTCTTATTTTGTGTTCCACAGAAGCAATTAGAGATTTCTGCTTATAAAATCAATTGA
This sequence comes from Barbus barbus, assembly GCF_936440315.1. Classification (NCBI taxonomy): domain Eukaryota; kingdom Metazoa; phylum Chordata; class Actinopteri; order Cypriniformes; family Cyprinidae; genus Barbus; species Barbus barbus. The sequence goes on along the minus strand of NC_136761.1, from coordinate 21,031,576 downwards.
CAAACGTGAAGAAACAGTATATTCGTTGTAGCTGGGCTGCGGAATTGGCTTTCCAGCATTTCTGTTTTTGCTCATGCTAAATTACATCAGTTCCACCTAATATGTGTGAGGCCATTCTATTTAAGTGACAGCGTGTCTGAGGTTCTTGCCAGGCAGCACTATGGAGTAAACCTGCTTTAAACTGCAGTCTGAGAGCAGTCACAGGTAGACTCCCTCAGGAGAACTGTGGAGACTAAATAGCCATTTCCTTCTCAATCTGTTTCACTCACTCACACTTTCTCTCTTCTCCTCCCCTCCAATCATGAGCAGAAATCCTGTGGATTATTTGGAGCCTGTGTGCCCTTTCATGTGTTGTTATTTGGTCTATGTTGATGAATAACTGTGCAGTGGACTGAATTTTAAAGGACACCGAGCTCCACCTCTTCCATCCACATCCACTGCTTTAATGAGGTGCTCTGCTCGCTCTTTTGGCCTCCAGTTCTCTGTATAAACACTCACACACACATGTTGGTTTTTGTGGTTTATGGGGACTCTCCATAGGCGTAATGGTTTTTATACTGAACAAACTTTGTGCATTTTTAGATTTTCAAAAAAAAAAGACCATTTAGTATGTTTTTTAAGCCTTTTGAATTACAGGGACATAGGCAGTGTCCTCATAACCCACCTTCATATTGTAATACCTCTGTCATACCCATGTCATTATACAAATTTGTGTCCTCATAAACCACATAAACATGCACACACACACACACACACACACACACACACACAATCATATCCTTCGGCACACTCTAATATAAACACACAAGCTACATGTCTCACAGTTAAATATAAAACACACACACATACTCAAAATAATTAAACAATCTATCACTATTACTACACATAAGCATCTGCAAATATCACCAGAGTAATTACACAGACAAGCTTAATATGGCATTTTTCACCCTCTCTCTCTCTCTCTCTCTCTCTCTCTCTCTCTCTCTCACACACACACACACACACACACACACGCAAAAACTCACATAAGCCTGTCCATACTCATTCATGGGAGTTACACGTCATTAGCCTACACAGTGGAGCGTATGGCTGTGGGCGCTCAAGGGAACATATAGCCTAGTAATAATCACTCCTGTATCCTGCAGTATTTATGCCCTAAGTGGACAGTTCCAGGTCAGCTATACATAATGTGTTATTTCCAAGGAATTCGACCTTTACAAATACAGTATGTGCATGGTATGACAACATTAGCCAGGGCTTCTCATCATTTGCATGTACTCATTGCTTGCTCATGTCCTGTGATACTTCCATTCAATCACAATGGCTGATGGCTCACAAATGTCAGAATGCTTTTGTTTGAAAAGGAATAGACATCCTCAAAGCTGTATATAATATTTACAATATTTTCATTTATGCATTTTAAGATATAATGTTTATATATTGTATTTATTCAAATAGAATAATAATAATAAATTATTAAAAAGTTAATAAAATAAATAATTATTAAATTATATTTCAATGATATTACAGAATATGTGTTATTATAAATATAATATTATTATTATATACAAATGATACTGTAATATTTCATAATATTCAATATTTAAATTTCTAGCTATATAATATTTTAAAGTTGGCATTAAAGGGAAATTGCGATAGTCTTTTCTTACTATGTTTTTGATGAAAGATTATGAAAAATATTATAATATAAAGAATTCATTTATAATAAACATCATAAAAATTATTTTTACAATCTATTAATTATTTGAACCTCTACACTTTCACATGATCTAGAAGGTTCATGTATTTTCACTTCAACAGGATAATTTCTGCTCTTCCCTGAAAGTGCAAAAGAGTATTCTGAGAAATCTTTTTGTTGTGCAACGGCAGTCATGTTCTAAACCGGTCAGCTGACAAGGCCTCTTAGGGCTGAAACGGCTGTTATCACTCCTGAAACAGGAGAACAAACCAATTTAGCGAAAGCCAGAGGCGACCTCAGAAAGAGGTTTTTTTTTTTTCTAGTACCAAACACAACAAATGGCCCAAGTACTGCATCTCATTTTGTCCATCATGTCTGATGCAATAAAAGAGAATAAAACATTAACAGGTTAAGCTTCAATGTGATGTTTGTCATTTTATAAAAACAACTAATGTCCTGGCTGGTGGCTGACATTAAGAGTTACTGCTGTGGCCCTAAAGCATTATTTAAAAGTCACACAAACACATTTTATCGATTTCCAACAGCCATCTCCTTACAGGTCTATGAAGTCTGTCTTTCCAGTACACATCGTCTCTGTTTAGATTTAGTTGTGTTCAAAACAGAATGACAATAACCAAGCCATACTGTGATTGCCCTTAATAATAGTGGTATTTAGAGTTACAGGTCCTTCATACTGAGGGCCACAAATAGCTCTCAGTACAACAAATGTGGTGCAGTGTTGGGTGGGTGGAAGCCCTCATGTGCAGAATCCGCTGCTCTGGCCAAATGAGAGTTCACTTCTTCAGAATGAGTCACCTGCACAACCTGAGCATGAGAGTGTGAATCACATAAATATGGAAGAGAAGAAAATCCACCTCAATGGCAAATGTGATGGACCAGCACACATAGCGGGTGGCTCAACTGTGTGGCCAAACCAGCATGTATCCAACCAATCAGCGCACAAATTATTCATGTGATGCAAAGCTGAATTTTCAGCAGCCATTACTCCAGTCTTCAGTGTCACATGATCCTGCAGAAATCAAACAAATATGCCAATTTGACCCTCAAGTTTATTATTAAACATACTAAAAATTATAATAATAATAATACAATTATTATTATTATTATTATCATCAATGTTGAAAACGGTGTATTTTTGTGGAAACATGCTTTTTTCAGGATTCTTTGATGAATAAAATTGTCAAAAGAGCAGTTCGATTTTATTTAAAATTGAAATCTATGGTAACATTGTAAATGCCTTCAATATTATTTTAATAAATGTAATGCATAATTGCAGAGTATTAATTTCTTTCAATAAATAGGAGTAAATAAATAAATAAAAAGTGAAAAAACAAAGTGACCGCTAGTTTTAAAAAAAAAAGTACACAATATCGCAGAGTATCCTACTTTACTTGAATATATACAGTATACTTGTCAGTCATCTGTCGTGGGTGTCATGTGTTCCTCTTGTGTCCATATTTGGTTCGTTTCCAAATGTCCTTGTTATATGTTATCATTAGTTAATTCTTGTCCAGCTGTGTTTGTCTCGTTATCTGTGATTTACCTGTGTATTTATAGTCCTGTCTGTTGAGTTAGATTTCGTCTGGTCTCTGGACGGAGACTCGTCTGCCCCCTTGTCGTGGAAGTGGAGGCGGTTGCTGAGGGACCCTGTGAGGGCCCCTGACTCCTTGTCATGCCCAGGAGAAGCCTCAGCTTCCGAGCTAGCCCAGGAGGGATTCCTGTTCCTGTGGGTTGCCCTGTCCAGTCCTGTTCCTGTTTGTCTAGCCCATGTGGGTTGTCCTGTTCCTGTCCTGTCATGTACTGTTTTGTGTGTCTAGCCCCGGAGGGCTCCTGATACCCCCTAACTTCCCCAGGGAAATTTTAGGGGGGGGTAAAAGGGATCCGGCTGAAGACCATCTGCCATGGCCTCCTGAGCTCCCAGCTCCTCCTTGGCCTCCGTCTGTATGTTCCACTCTGGAGGTCCCCGTCCTGTGTTCCTGTCCATGTCTGTCCTGAGGGGCCTCCAGAGCGCCCCCCCCCCCTCCCTGATGGAACTGTTAAGGCTCGGGACCAACCTTTCGGGAGGGGGGAGTTATGTCAGTCATCTGTCGTGGGTGTCGTGTTCCCGCCTCTTGTGTCCATATTTGGTTCGTTTCCTGTCCTTGTTATATGTTATCATTAGTTAATTCTTGTCCAGCTGTGTTTGTCTCGTTATCTATGATTTACCGGTGTATTTATAGTCCTGTCTGTTGAGTTAGATTTCGTCTGGTCTATTCGTTACTCCCCGGTGTTTGATGTCTGCCTTGCCTTGTCCTGCCCTGTCCTGCCCTGATGTCTTCATTAAAGACATATTTGAGTTTATATCCTCGTCTGCGTGTTCCTGTGTCCTCCCTCGTGTGTGCACCGTGACAATACTCATATAAAATAATATATATTTTATAGTAAATCTCAGCTGTGACATTGTTTATATCAACATAAAACGTAAACTTTATAATTGCATACCTCTATATATAAAGATATGTAATATATCTGCATACTTTATAAGCTAGATCTGCATATATATATACATACTTTATAACTTTACCTGTTCACTGTAAAGCAATATATGCCTAGTTCTTTCATGAAACTCTAGATAGCGCAGTTTGATGGGTCTTAATGTAACTGATGATATTCACAGTGTTAAACGACCTGGTACAAGCTGATTGGCTCATGTTGCATATATGCAGCCAATGAGCTTGCTGCTTTACATTTAAATGGCTGGTTAGCATCCACTTGAGCATTTTGCAGCGTGCTTTCAGAGTTCCTCTGAAACCCTCCACCTTCCTCAGCTCCACCTATATAGATCTGCTACGGGTTATTTTATATGCTATTTGTGCAGTGGCGGTATGTCTTAAATACTCACATCACTGTATCGCATGACAGTATCTCTGCTGCTTTCAAACTGCAGCTTTTCCAGCAACAAGGTATTTTCAAAATAGTGGGTTTGATTGATAAAACGTTATTCCAATGTTTTGTGGCACATTCTGCAGCTCTACATTTAGACAGCTTGTTTGGATATATCCACAAGCTCTCTCTCTCTCAGACACACACACACATACACACACACACACACACACACACAACCTTTAATGCATGTGAGCACAATAATACGTTACCAGCTGAGAACCCTTCCTTTCGTACGAATGGATATTAAACTCAAGGATCAGAGCACTAAGTAGGCCAGAAGAGTGTTAGGGCAGGCTGACCAGAAAACTTGACACTCGGTCTTGGTGTGCAGGGGATGAACAGAACGGTCACACTTTCAAAGAGTGCTAATAGTGCTGTGAGCCTGTGGCCGCTTGGCTCAGTATGTGTCCTCGACATTACAGAAAGGACAAAAGCACCGTCCTCCGACGGGCATCAGTTTCACGTATTAGCACTTGTGCTTAAGCAGAGTTGCAAAGGATAAAAGAGGCAGATGTCAGCTGAAGTCAGAGTTTGTTTCACCAGTGTAAAGGAACAATAGCCTCTTAATGCCTAATTAAGCTGATAATTGAGAAAACCAGACCATTCACAAGACATCTTAAGAGACAGCAGGCTGACCCACAAACACACACATCTTAGTAAGTATTTGAATTATAAGGAATCTGGTTCTGATTCCATTTTGATTTTTTTGAACTTCTAAGGAAGCAATAGAAATAGAAGGATGTGTGGTTAGTTTATTATTTCTTGGCAGCCAAGACTTCTCTCTTTCATCATGTTCAATTCAGATAGTAAGCTCACAATTCAGCTAAAATAAATTCAGTAGCAGTAGCATAAGACCAATAGCAGTGCTCGTCTGTTAAAGTGTTTTAAGTGCAATTTTGCATCCATATCACTGGAAAAATGCAAATGTTTATGGTTTTATGGTTGGTATTTTTTTTATTATATTTTTAAGTATCGTAGACACACAAAGGCTGCATTTATGTGGTCAAAAATACAGTAATACTAAAATATTACCACAATTTTAAACAGACATTTTCTATGATAGTTTAAAAAAAAAAAGTAATTTATTCCTGTGATGGCAACTGAATTTTCAGCATCATTACTCCAGTCTTCAGTGATCTTTCAATAATCTAATAAATTAGTAAATTTGTTCACTTTTTAGGCTTAATTTAATTGCATAGAAAATCTTTCTTCAGATTAATTAGGTCCAATAAACTGTTTCATTTATATTTTTGGATTTTCAACCCTACACCTGAGTCAGATTTTCCATATCATAAAACATTTTCCTAACATGGATAATACAGCATACGATTACATCTCCGCAAGCACTAAAATCTACAGGGATTAGAATTAAAAAACGCTTCTCAAATTCTCTATGGTGATGTCAGCCAAGACAGACGCATGTGTCCTCATTAAGACAGGAATCTCAGGCTATATGGGGCATCCTCCTAATGAAGCATAATTGGACTCCTTCCACTATTTAACAAGGCAGTATATGATGGTATGGGGACAGTGGAGTCTCTTACACTAGATAACAATGTCAAGGCAAGATTGTCTCATACTGAATTTATGCTTCAGTCTGATTCTTGTATTTGTCATTTCCAGCTCAAAAATCAAAAGCTTCCCCTAGTGTTTTACCACCTTTAAATTCTTCGTTCTAGTTTTGTAAAAAAAAAAACAAACAAAAAAAAACCACGCTAACACTTGTCATGTTTTTGAGGAAGAGAAGACAGATGGGAGAAGACGTGATGCTCTCTTTGTCTCTCATTAATGTAAAGGACTGTGCGAGACAAGGGAGTCTCTGTTCGTCTCTCAGACTAAACATGACAGCTCTTCTCTTTGCCTCATTGAGAAGTACATCCCTCGCTTGATCCTTTCTCACAGTTCTCACAAAAACCATCAGCTACAGAGATACAAAGCCAACATATATAAATCCACCACACAATGGCCTCAATTACCTCCCTATTATTGTTGTGAATGCCCAAAATGTATAAAACTGCATTGGATTTTCCCAAGCTGCTGGTGTGCAGAGTTGCCATGGGACGTCGTGAAAGGCTGGTGTTTTCATTAGTGTTTGCTTCAGGGCAAAATTCACAATTAAAAGTTCAAGATGAAGATCCGGACCAGCACTGGTTCCATCTAAATCACAAAACTGTCATTTTAATGCATGCTTGATAACTAAAAACAATAATTTCATTCAAAAATTGTAATCACCACATTTTTTCCATATGGGATAGGTAACACAATAGAAGCTGACAAGGAGCGTTTACACAATTTCAGTGCCATGCGACTGAAGAAATGTGTCAGCTGCTAGAGATCCTGTTGTAGCGCATTGATTATAATTGGAGTGATTTAGTGACTAACTGTCGGTTGTTTACGGTTGCCAAGAAACAGCACAACCTGTAATACAGAATTCGACTGATGTGCGGTCACAGGTGTGCAGCGGCTTTGAGTGTGGCTCATCCAATCAGAATTTATAATGTTTATTTTGCAATTTGTATTGATTGTTCAGACCTTTTCTGCAATGGAAATTTAGAGACTGAACATCTTGGCATTTTAAATTAATGTCTTGCTTAAGGGAATCCCATCCAGATCATTTATTCATTCAGGATTTGGAGGTCTTGTTGCTCTGGGAGATGTGGTGACTGAGGGTGATCCCTTTCCCCCTTCTGGTCTCCTGTTACACAAAAACACAACACCCCAGAGCAAACTCCCTCAACAGACACAATCCTAGAAATCCACTACCGTGCTGCCTATACGCAATTCTACATGCAGAGGGTTGTTATTTTCTTCTCAGTGCGAAACACTAAAAGACATTTCAGGCTTATGACAGAAACTGCAGCTGCTTTCTGAGATACTCTGATGCATGTTTACAGCCGTCTCCCAAGAGCAATCACATCAGATGCGAAGGTGTAAACTACATATTGTGAAACACCTAATAAAGGGAACACACGCACATACTACACTTCAACAGTAGCAGAGCAGGAAAAAAACAGATGTTTCATTTAGAGCATTATATTATGAGACTTTACTCAGTGCAGATCAGATTGTAGCAGCAGTAAATACGCTCGATTCAGTTCTTTGTCTTGAAGCGTGCTAATATTCTTCTGGCCTGAAGGCTTTCTTTCTTGGAGGTCTATGAATGCACACTCTCCCATAGATCTTTAAGTGGGTTATTGAGGCTTTGCATGCAGGAATATGTGAACATCTCTTATTGATTGTAGAGTCTTTGCATGGGGTCCAGCTATTGATCAGCTCTAATTCTGCTCACGGATCAAATAAAGGAATCTACCATTAGCCATGAGAACTTCAAATGTCAGCAAGACGGCTGGGGGTCATTGAATAAATTGCATTCCACCTTTATACAGACGCATTCTTCTGAAATTGAAAGTGAAAACGTGTCTAAATCTGGAGAGAGGGTGAATGAAAAAAACAAAACACTCTCTAGTTTATGAAACATCTATTTTAATTATTTGTTTACCATCAGGCATCTGATTAATATTAATGCAAATGTTAAACATCTATTAGTATTGTTTATTGTTAGTTTACTAATGTTTAGGCCTAGTTAACCAATGATAACAAACTGTAACTTATTAATATTAGCTATTAAGGCTTTGAAGTTTTTGAGGCCCAAAACAGAACATAAGGGTTCAGTGCGCTCTTATTACGCTTTCCAATTATCAATAAAAATGTGCTTTCCTAGGTGCCACAGCACTTCTTGTTTAATCAACCTTTGCCCCAGAACAACCCTGCCCTCTTTTTTCTGTATACTCAACCCCCTCTGGTAAAGCCCGGCAGGTGTTGACGGGAATGGTTTGCTCTAAGGATTGAGTCCACACAGAGGGGGAGCAGCTGAGGGTAAGTTTCCTCAGGCGTCTCCGGACACACATTCAGTTCCTGGCACAAGAGGCCATTCAAAATTACACAGAGTCGGGGACTTCACAGCACTTCTCTCACAGCTCGCTGCGCAAGGGCTGCCCATTCACTACGCAACAGATCAGGACGGGAGCACAAAGTGATATAAGAGACCTTCGATTATCCTGGACAATCTGCTGGCGCATTTAAATATGACCGAGCTTCATAATGGGTCAATGAGTAACACATGTCTTATCTTGAAGACAGTGAGGAAAAAAGCACAAGAACATCACTGACTAATGAGCATGTTGAATTTTCCACCTGAGAGAACATCATGAAATTCATAGAGGGACAGATTTGTCTCTTCACGCTATTAAAAATCCCACAGCACACCTCTAGCACTGACAGAAACAGTGAATGGAGTTTAATTACACTGTTGGGAAACCTCCACATTAGTATTTGGAACTGCATCCTGATATCTTTTAATAAGGCCTGATTGGTTTTCCTCAAGACCAGAGAGAAGGCATGAGGTGCTGATGGATGATTGGTCTGTCTTGACACACACTGAATGTATGAAAGGAGGATGAGGTGGGAGGGTCTATGCATAGCTCAAAATTCACATCAAGAAAATAAATATTGGTAGCTTGGGGGAGACGAATGCATAGATTTAAAGTGCATTTCTTTGATGTGCTCTCAGTAGTATTACAGAACAAAGAATATTTGAAACAAACATGCTACAGAACTGAAAGATATCTTCACACTGATTTTCATACTCAAGTGTCTGGTTTGCGTCATATTTTGAAAAAAAAAAAAAAATTCTCTCTCTATATACTTTGATGCTTATGTGAGAAAAAGAGACCTAGAAAAATCTGATAGAGCAGTGTTTCCCAACCTTTTTTTCTCCTATGAGTAAGGCTCAAGAATTCCCTTATCACACTAAACAAGAAATGTGTTCTTCTTAAATGATGTTATAATGGACATCATTCAGCATTATCATTATTTTTAAGTGGCCGCTATTACATTGATTCATTTTCAAACATAACATAATCATTTACATTACATTTATTCATTTAGCTGACGATTTTATCCAAAGCGACTTACAGTTGCTATATATGTCAGAGGTCGCACGCCTCTGGAGCAACTAGGGGGTTAAGTGTCTTGCTCAGGGACACATTGGTGTCTCACAGTGGATTCGAATCCGGGTCTCTCACACCAACGGCATGTGTCTTATCCACTGCGCCATCACCACCCATATCAATCAATAAGTATTGGAAACAATAGGCTACTGGAAACATTTCTAGAAACAAACATGAAAAACCTTATAGAAAAAGACAGAACAGTGAATTTATTTGTGAATAAGAGTCAAAATTCTGTTTTATATCTTTAGCAAAGCAAAACAATTAATCTTCCTTGTTGGGAATCAATGACACAGAGACTAAAAAGAGACATTTCACATCCTCTGTCTGTAACCTCACTATATTGTTGCTTTTAGACATCTACATGAGCCCAAAGAGCTTGAAAGTAATTGATTTATCAATTAATTGGCTATTAACGCTTGTTTCTTTCTAAAGCCTTTGATCCTGTGCTCTGTACAACGGAAGCTGCCACACGTTGCGCGCTTTGAGACAAGAAACAAAAATATCTTAAAAAGCTACTAAATCATAAAATGACCTGTGACCCAAAATAACTGATCGACAACCCCCAAAATATTACACAAAAACCGTTATTAATTCAAATAATCAGCATTATGAACACAATAGAACGGCTTCGTGATGTATCAGCAATGAAGCGTGCGCGTCCATCATGACGCATAATTGAGATTAATTGCACGCACGGTAGTTAAACGAAATTAAGGAAAAAATGTCGTGCAAAAAAATGTTTAACTTGATAATTAGGTTATTGGCCAACGATGTATTCCAGGCGTAAAGCGCATTCAGCGTAACACGCATGTATGCGTCTGAGCCCTGCACTTTCTGCACTTGTGAACCACATACCACTAATACATTCAAAAAGCGCCATATTTGATGCCAAATATATTAGTCTTTAATACAAATAATATCGATTGCATCTCCGCGAGGTATGCGCAACAGAAAGACAAAAACTTTCACATCCAGACTTTTTTCACATCCAGACATTTTATCATTCTGCCATCAGAGCAACAGATAGACGCGAACAGCAGCTGCAGTGTGTTGACATTCACCACACACATTTATCTCTACACTGTAAAAACAGGTTGTACTCACAAGCATATGTCATGGAGAAGCTATTCCCCATTTTGACCATATCCACTTGAGGTACCAGTTTAGGGATATCCTGGTGATGCGAGAGCGCAAACCGAAACACTTCATATTCGTGTGATTCGGTTGGGAATAACCCTCCTGTGGGGGAAAGACAAAATCCCACAATACATTAAAACAACCTGGGCAGGTTTCTGGTAACACAAGTGAAATGACTAAGTCCATAACTATTTTTTATTCATAACGCATCACTCTACACTCCATCCTTCACTTTTGCCATTCACTCACCTATGTTGATATTACTTGGGAAACTGGAACCGAAGCACAATCCCAGAAAACTGGTGCAGAGCAGTGTGAGGCTTCGCTGCATATTTCCTTTTGCATTAGCGAAGAAAAAGAAAGCCAAATCCCAAGCATGGGTATGCGCGTGGTGTAGAATATCTCTTCTGGATGCTCTCACACTATCCGCACATCGGCGCGTGAGCAGCGTGGATTACAGGTGCACTTCTTTGCTCGCGCTCGCGCTGCGTCCTTGTGTGTTGCGCTCCCAGCCGTTTCTTCAGCACAAGCAGCACTTCCTCTAAGAGACGCGGGCGCGCAAGAGAGTGAGTGAGCGAGGGACTCTGATAACCGTATTCCACTCCAGCGCAGACTTTTTCTTACGCTCACAATTAAGCACTTATTCTGTATGACTGAATTACACAGCGGCCTTTCTCGCGCTCGAAGTGTGCGTCTTTTTCGATGGCGAATAACGCGTAAACAAACATGAGCGCATACTTTGAAATGATGTTTTAGACCATTGTCACTTCAAGGTCCTCTATTGTTAAAGACAATAATCGCAGGGCTCGGATATTTCCTTCGGTTTCCTCTCCTGTAACGACGACGAATCTGTTTGTTTTCATTTTTTTTCAACAAAACCTAGGAGTGATTAAAATAATTAACTGTGGTTATTTTCAGCAGTTTCAAGTACTGTATGTTCTTCAGTAAAAAAAAAAATAAAAAAAAAAAACAGTTGTTGTGGGGACAAATGTTCATATATCATGCTGGTCACATAATACGTTTTTTTTTTTCGAACTAAAATAGAATATTTTAACATAATTTGAAATCATCTTGCGCCCAATTTGGAAGACTGCCGAGGCCTCCTGGTTGACAACCACTGATTTAGAGTATGGTTGATAAACTTTACTGGCCGACATTGACAGAGAGGCCATCTGCTGCATCCAAAACCCGAAGACAGTTGCTGCCCAGTTCCCTCATAAGGAAATGAAGGTTTCAGGACAGGCTTCCAATACACCATAACATCCCAATACACATTTTATGTATTAAACATTTTATGTATTAAAAACTAATATTATATATAATATGTAGAATTATTTGAGTATGTCATCATACCCGAAGTCCTCCTAATCTGCAATCCTCCAAAACTATACAGTTAGAGTTAATAACGTAAGGCATTTCTGAGAACTGGATGAAAATAAGAGCAAAATAACTATTTGAAACTTTATGGTTTATCTTCCTTGGTTGGCACAATATTTAAACTCAAGCACTGAAACCATGCTTTATGATGTTGCTGGGCAATCTCTACCACTTAGAGCTGCACAGCCGGCTTCGCAGGCACTTTGAGCTGGAGAGAGCAATGACAAGATTAGAGCTCTCGGGCTGATTCAGAACAACAGTGGGTTATTTATAATCCACTGCACTTTCAGTGCGATAGAGATTACCTGCTGGCAAACACTACAGGAAACCACATGCCAGTCACTGTCACAGCATCACTACAACAATTCTCAAACACGAGCCATTCAAGATGCTCATATTCTCATGGATCCATGTATTATACGTCACACTTCTAGGGAAAGTTATCACATGCCTGAGAATACATTTTGTCATTTCTTATAATTTATTGAACAAACCTGTCAGGGTTCGACTCAACCAAGTTTCTGCATCAGTATCAGGTATTTTAAATGCAAGGTGGGCCTAAAAGCTATCCACATTTTGTCAAGTCTTTTGTGGCATTCCCTACTTATTTATGAAAAAGGTTGTAAATCCTGCCTTTGACATAATTAGGATTAAGGATAAGCTCATTTATCAGACCCAAGCAATTTCTCCCTTCTGGATAATGGAAAAATTGCTTTTCTTTTTAATACCGTCTCACGCAAACAGAGGGCCCAATTAGCATATTTTCACTGACAATAGAATTTAAGCGATTAAATGCGTGTGGGGTGAGAAACAAGAGTGCTTTTCTCCTGTCTTCAATTTAACATGCGCAGTGCGCCAATGATAAAACATGATAGATTTAGTATCTGGCTGCTGTGACACATTTGAGGCTCAATGAAATCTGGTGAGACTGCAAAAAATGAAAGAGAACATCTGAGAACTTACCATCATCTGCAAAGTGTGAAAGAGAAGGTATCATTTATTAGGAACTGAGTTCAAGAGGAAATCACACATACAAATGAGTTGAGATGAAGCATATGGGCTGCAATCAGCTACACCAGCTTCTAACCATGAAGCTCAATTACTCATTGGAAAGTGAGAAGGTGAGGAGGCCTTCCTCATTAAGCCTGTATCATATTCAACCCAAAAGACCTCTATTAGACATCAAGGCATAAAGAGCAAGTAGTTAGAGGCTTGGGAAATGAGTTGCACACATTACGTAAGATGTTTTGATTGTTGTACACACAGCTTGTTCTCTCTGTAAAGAATGCCCTGCGCACTCTTCTCAGGGCTCTACATAATTAACGTTATCTTTTTGCAGGATGGTGTCTGCTGTCAAAGAACTCTGTTAACGCCAGCATATGTTTCTTCCTTGTGCATTAGACATGATGCTGATTCTTAGAATCATCTTTAATTTACATAATTTTCTCCAGTTTCACAGGAAAATACATTTGCATACGCTTAGAATAAGCATTATGTCCATACCACTAATCACATAACACCTTCCAGCAGGCCACATAAAAGAAAGAATGCCAGAAAACCATTATGGGACAAAGGTAAGTTGGCTGTATATATATTTACTATTGTGCTAATTGAATTGATCTGAACATGCTCCACCTCTGCTAAATTGATTATCTGAACGCGATCCTCCTGAAATTTAGTAAAACTTTTATTCACAGCTCACTTATATTTGATGTGGTTCAAGATTAAATATATACCAGGTTTTTCTACCAGATTTTCTCACCTAACAATGTCTTAAATTTCAATTCAGTTTCTAAACTTATATTGTGGTATCGAACAGGATATAGAATTGCAAATCAAATTTGAAGTAGAATTAGACAAACAAATGTTCACTTGACAAAGCTTTGTTTTTGAAAAAAGGTTTTAAAAATCTTGAAGTTTGAAGGTTTACAGGCCAGATATATAGACAAATTAGATCAGATATGAAATGATTATGTCTATATATTTTCACATCATGAATGTGGGCTGAACTGATGGACTAAAAGTTTGGCAGTTTTAGACACATATTTGACCTTAGACAACTTCTTTGACTCTGCAAATTGCTCTGGAATAAAAATGATACAGTTGAAACCTTTGACTATTACCAAAGACTGTATATACCAAGTTGGATCACACGTAGGGCTATGATGGGAAAAACTGTAATGCACAATATGGCGGAACAAGTTTTTTGTTTTTAATCTTGGCTAAGCAGCCTTTTTTGACTTGTTGGGCCAACGTCTCAGTGCTAAAGATCAATATGAATCTGGGAAACATCTTAATTGTGATTATTGATGTGCAACTTAATTAGTCTTTGTTATCGATTATGGTGGGAGTGATTCTTGGGATAAAAAGCCATACGTCTGAAAATTCTACAGAACATGCAGAGATAGGCAGGCAAAGATTTATTATTTACAGCAAATTTGCATAAATTTTTATGTTAATAGTGTTATGACTGAATTAATTATCATATTTGTTTGACTGGAGAGAATTGCCTTATCAGACTGTGATTATTTTGGTCTAATTGTCTCTGGATCCTTTATTTTTCCCCTTTTTGAATATTCTAAACCACAGCAGGTCTATAGGGACAAATTACGCCGTAAAGAACTACAATTGACACCAATTGATGGAAAGGTAGAAAATAAGTGAGTCAAAGAAATGTGTGCCTAAGTCCCTCATCTGTCTCTCTCGCTCATTCCATGTTCCCTGTATAATTGTCTTTCCATCCCGCTGCCTGCCGCTGGATGTAGGGCTTTCAGAACGTTACCACAGTAATACTGATTGATGGAGTCGATACCTAGCCAGGTTCCAGAACATCGAACACCCCCGCACACAGACATGACAAATTTCGGGGAACAAATTATAATCGCTCGACTCATGATGAATTCCCTCTGGAAAAATAGAAATATTGTGAATACTTATGAACTTTGCCTGCCACATGGCCATTCATTTGGTACGCTCATGTAGGAACGGGGTAGAGAATAAAGACAAGGTGAAGAGGTGGAAACTCTCACTGATGGGGATGGATAAAAGACAGAGAAGGCGGGTATTCGATGGGTGGATATATACCGATGAGAGGCTATTACTTCTGAACTATGTCTAGTCTTTGATCTACATTTTAAAAGCCACTGAAATACATCTACAGTTATGTAACAGAGAAATATTTGCCCTCTCTAATAAAAGGAGCAGGAAACAAGGAAATTAATGTGATCTGCTACGGAGATGTGTGGTTTAAGAAAGCCAGCAAGACACGTCAGGGTTGCTTCAGTCCAAATGTGACTAGTAGACAAGCATTAAAAATCAATCAAAACAAATTAATGGCTGACAGCAATAGCTGCGTTTTCTTAAATGGAATTGGACTTGGTTGCAAAGCAGTCACAAGGCTAATAATGAGTGCCAATCACCATGATTGCCAATCATTTGCTCTCTCCATCACCCACAGAGACCTCAGAGAGCAGAGGGGTGAGGATGCAATTCATGGGGCCAAGATATCAATAAGCAAATACTGGACACCTGTGGCATCACAAAATGTGGCTCTAGGAAACCTAAAGCACCAATCAATGACTTCACCGAGGGTGTTTTAGTGTAAAGGTTCCTCCCGAGTCACCAAGTATTATAATACAGAAAAAACTTAAAGAAAATTAACATTTTAAAACTACAAATCTTGTTTGGGGTAAAATGTTCTACTTTTTCCTCAAAAGTTTCTCAATTATATTATGATGTGATATGTGTTAAATTGATTTTGGTCAGAATAAAAAGGACTGGACAATTATTAGATATGTGGTCGATGATTTTTATTGCTGTCATGCTACCATGGAGAATTATGGGAAATTATTTTAGACACCTCTTCAGTAACTGTACACACAATTTTACAAAACTATTCACAAACTAAACTGTACCATCACTTATTAAGTTAAATTAAAAAATTTTTACATCCTAATTGGTCCTCTACACAAATTGTGTTTTTGCGCAGAAAAATTAAACACATGGCAGGGAAAGTTAAAGTTAAAATTAACTTAACTTAATGATGATTTGTTTCTGACAAACACACAGCTTTTTGCTTCACAAGACATTAATTGATGGACTAGACTCATGTGGATTACTTGTGGATTATTGCTTTCATCAGCTGTTTGCAGTTTCATTCTGGTGGCACCCATTCACTGCAGAGGATTCTTTGGTGAGCAAGTGATGAAAGTGATACAATTTCTCCAAATCTGTTGCCATAAAGAAACAAACTTATCAACATCTTGGATGGCCTAAGAGTGAGTACATTTTCAGCAAAATTTTTATTTTGGATTAAACTGTTCCTTTAAGGTTGTACTCAACTTGTGAATACAATGATTCCAATATGACCTGAACTAACCAATAGCAGTACATGATTTATCCTGCCATTAAAAAAAGTCTAAAGGAAGACACCTTAATTGGCAAGATGTTTATGTTTTGAATGTTTCACTAAAAGCTTGAAAACACTATAAGACCATAAGACTAGGTGCTCGCTCACTTTGTAAATGGTTACAGAGAAAAACCTTGCATTAAACAAAATGACTGAGGATCACACACTACCACCCTTTCAAGTCGTTTCAAACACAACAAATTCAAGCAGAAATATGTGCCTTGTTATTAAGAGATACATGAAAAATGAAAACAAATGTGTTTTAGAATCAGCTCAAAATATCAAACGTTTGATATCCTCAGACTGGATGGAATCATAGTCTAAAGCTAAAAATCATAAACTGTGATCACCAACAGAACAAAATTGCCAAAGCGTCAATTCGTCTAAACTGCAGAAGGTTAAAACAAGACAGGAGATGGACAAGGTGAAAACTGAAGAGGCAAACCCATGTAATGGTGTATACAATACAGCAGCCACTCCTGATTCCGGCCGTCATACCATCACTTTTCAGACCCTGACTGTGATATAAGAGTCTCCGTGGCAACAGGCGAGAATGCTGGGAGGCCATACGAGGTAAACAAAGTGTTGATGGATTTGCGTATCATGCCTCATGCACTGTTTATGCTGTGCTAGCACCTTCGCAGCCACCTGAGCTGACGGCTCGCATTGTGGAGGTGTTGGGCCCTCATATATTTATCCAGGGAAATCACTGGGTGAGAAATCAATTAGTGCCTGTCTGTGTGAGTATCGCACGCCTGCCACGGCCAAGCAGGATGCTTCCTGTTCATTAAATCAGTTCGCCTAATGATCTCAATCGCTCGGCTGTCTGATGCAATCGCCTACATGCCATACAAAAAGTGAAGCACAAGATGAATGAATGACGAGAACGAGTGAAAGAGAAAAAGACCAACAGGACAGATTTTATCCATTCACCTACAGGTTTTTTTGAGCCAATCACTTGATTCATAAATCAAGAAGACTGGTTATTCTGAACTGCAGGAAAATAATGCCATGATGAGGTAACAACACTGATGTGAAAGGCAGCCAGGGAAAAATATAGTTAATTTTTAATGGATTTACAAGTATTCCACAAAAAAAAAAAAAAAGATATTGTCAAAACACCTGAAATATAAAGCAGCAGCAAGTTTTTTAACCAATCAGAAACGGTCTATGTTTAGGAGCTGTAGAAAGGCTGAAATCACTTACAGCGTCTTTAATATGATTTCTGTGTAGGTGTTTTCTAGAAACCTACATTATGTAGGTGTTTTTGGAATTACACATGGAATTCACTGAATCATTTGTTTTTTCTTTCCCTCTGAGACAATCACAACGTGTAACACGGCCCATATCGCAGCCAAGATCGCAGACTGTTTCCAAACTTAAACATAGTGTGAATTTACTCCACACAGGGTTTTCCCTGAACAGAGTCAGCCCCTATTAAGACAACAGTGTTTATGCATATCTTATAATAAAGACACCGTGCCAAAGCAAAGTCTAGATGTATCATCATCAGCATCGTTTCAGTAAATGTTCTTCTTGTTCTCAAACAGCAGTATGGCCTACATTCATTATGAGGTTGTGATGTTAAAAAGAAAAGTCACCAGAGGGTCCTGAAATAGTATGCAGTGCACATTACAGCATGTATTCACTTGGAATTCATTAAAATAATTAAACATGAACAAGGGCTCATGCGTAAGAGACACTCTGTTTTGTTTGTAATTAGAGTGTGCTGTATGTTTCTAGATGGCCTAGATGACCTTTAGGTGTGATGCATACAGTTCCTGCACCTAAAGGTATGTACAAAAGAGTTCAACTCTTCTTGACCTACATGAGGTTGAAGCTCACAGATTTGGTAAAGGTCTCATGCCAATTACTGGGGGTCATTGCCCATTACCATGATGTGATTCATAGCATCCTGCAAATGACCTGGGAAAGACCTAATTACAAAGGGCATAGAAAATGATTGATAGGACAAAATCATTCGAAAATGATTAAAAGGACAAAATAATGTAATAAATCAATAAGAATTCATTAAGAAATCACATATATATATATATATATATAGAGAGAGAGAGAGAGAGAGAGAGAGAGAGAGAACGAGAACTGCCAGTCTTATTTCTTAGTATAAAAGAGGACAATGTTATACGAGGAATACCAAATTATTGTTTTAAGTGTGAAAATATAGCAGAAGTAGCACCGACATTCAAAAACAATGGACTTGTGACAAGGCTCCTGAAATGATCAGGTCTTCACTTTAAGTTTTCATTTAGTGATGAGTGAATTTTTGTTAGAAAAAAGCAGGAGAAATAACATGCAAGTGTCCCAGAGCCGGCCAAAGCTATGAAAAAAAGTGACACTTTATCTCATAGAGTATGACGCAGCCTGCAGAAGTGACATGCTTGGTTGTTGTCACCACTAGAATTATCTGCTGTAGCCAAAGCAAAATAAACCAATTGAACCTCTTCCAAGGCCCATGGACTTCTGGGAATCCATTCTCTGGTCTCAAGAGACCAAGTCAATCATTTCGGAACGAAAAGCATCCAAAATGTTCTGGTGTTGCTAGAGGAGGAGTACAATGAGAAGTGCTTGGTACCCACAGTGATGTTCAGTGGTAGTAAAGCTTTTATACAGGGATGTATGAGTGCTGAAGGTGAAGATTTGTGCTTTCTTAATGCTGTCATGAATTCACACACTACTGTGTGATGGAATACAAAAACTTGAAACAGAAGATGCTACCCTCTCCTCATTCCCTGCATTATTGGGCATTTTTTCAGCATGACAATGAAGATATTCATTATCCCAAGGTGAAAATCCTTCAGTGGACATGTATTTCCAACACTATCTCACGGCAATTTGTACATATTTTACGAGGTGGCTAATTCGTACGATTTAGTACAATTTGTCTAAACATAAGTGACGGGTAGGTTTAGGGGCGGGGTTAGGTGTAGGTCATTCATACAAATTCATACGAATTGGCAACTCGTAAAATACGTACGACTTAGCTAAAATCGTATGAATTTGTACTAGTGAGGTCGTACGAATTTGTACGAATTAGCCACCTCGTAAAATATGTATGAATTGCTGTGAGATCGGGCTGGTATTTCACTCAATCTTAACGCTCTTGAGCAGCTGTGGGGGATTCTGTAGAGACGAGCTGAGCGAAACTCCTCATTAAAGACCAGAGCATTCAAGGAGTTCTTCCTCCACACTGTAAAAAGTGATAAATTGACTTAACTTAAAAAAATTGAGGAAACCCCTTGCCTTAAAATTATCAAGTAAATAATAATTAAAAAAATTAAGTTAAGTGAATTGTCAGGTTCACTTAACTTATTTTTTAAAATGATTAGTTGCTTGATAATTTTAAGGCAACAGGTTTCCTCAATTTTTTTTAAGTTAAGTCAACTTATCACTTTTTACAGTGCAGGAGTTAAACAGGACAGATGTGAAAATTTGTCATGAACTTGTATACTCGGTGCCAAGAAGGGTCAGAGCAGTATACTTAAAGTTTTGGAGGACATAATGGCCTGGTTTCACAAACAGGGTTTAGATTAAGCCAGGATTAGACCATTGTTCAATTAGGACATTTAAGTCATTTTTACAAAAGTGCCTTAGAAAAAAACATTACTGGTGTGCATCTTGAGACAAAATAAAGGCACTAACATGTTTTAAGATCACTCAGTGCAAGTTTCTTATAGTTGAAACAGCTCAAATTTACATTTTAGTCTGAGATTAGGACTAAGCCTTGTTTGTGAAACCGGAGGATTAAGTACTAGAATATTATACATTTGCTGAATTAAATCTAAGGAGTACTCATTTCTGCAATCCTTCATTTGAAAAAAATTGGCTAATTTACTTATCTTACAGAAAATATTGGTATATATTTTGTTGTTTTTATTAAGCATATGTTTAATACATTTCAATTTCACCATCTTTCCATGAATAATATCAGTGATCATTAAGAAAATACATCTTTTATATTTATTCAGAGGGGATGTGCTCATTTATGTTGTGCATTTTCATTGAGATCCTAAAAAATGGGGTGCATGTGAGGAGGCTAAAAACAAAATTTGGGTGGCTCCACTGGCTCATTACTGTGTCAGAGAGATAATGACAGCCTTGCATATTCATTTTTTAACCACAATTCGCCTAGAGGGGTCCAACTGGTGGAGACTTAAACAAGTAAAATATTTAAAATTGTAATGTGGGGTTTGGGTTTAGGTTTTTATGTCTTTTATTTTGCCTTGTTTCATGTTCCTGTCATGGTTCCTGTCTAGTCATGTGATTCCCTTGCCCTCTTGTATTCCATCCATTGGTTCTTTGGTTCATGTGTCATGTTCTCAGTGGTTGTCTTAGTCATGTGTCTTGTTTCCCATTGGTTGGTTTGTGTCATGTGACCCTCATTGTTTGATATAAATAGCCCTTATGTTGCCTCTGTCTCTTGTCGAGTATTGTCCCTGCAACCTCTGTTGGTGAGTTCTTGTTTTTGTTTACGCCAAGTCTGTTCATGCCATGCCATGCCAAGTCAAGTCAAGTCAAGTCAAGTCAAGTCAAGTCTTCGTTTGTATTTTGGATATCACTTATGTTCAATAAACTGCACTTGGGTTCTTAGCAACTTGCCTCCAGTGGACTGTTCATTACAAAAATATTAAAAAATTAATTGAATAAGTAAATATGCAGTATATTTATTTACTATAAATGTATTTATAGGAAAAATCACTTATTTATTTTTATGACATGTCAGCAGCAAAGGTTACACTGAGGTATGAACAAACAGTTTAGAGCACACTTATCAATAAAAAAACAAAACAAAAAACACTTACTCACCAGTGTCATGATTATGTTCAGTTTAGTTCAGTTCCTGTCATGTCTGTTATGAGCTCTCATTAGTTACTATGGTTTCTGATTAGTTCATCCTTGTACAGCTGTTCTGGTTTAGTTCCCTCATTTACCATGTGTGTATGTATACTCTTTATTCTGTTCTCTCCATTGTTTGGTGATTTATCTTTTGCTATGTGTTGTACCACCTCAGTATTCTCAGTAAAGCATGCATCTTCGTTTGCTGTCTTCATTCATCGACAACCGCATGAAAAACTTTACAAGATCCTTCAAGTTGATGTTTGTCAAAAAAATTTTTTTCTAGTGGAACGTTTTTAAAGACATCCAAACGGAACCTTATGAAATGTCTTTTATGTGAGGAATTTACTGCTGTGCATATTTCAAAGTGAGCCTCTGAAAATTTCTTAAGTGTGTCATAGACTCTACAATGGCTTCAAAACAAGAGTTGGGTTTCTGAGTATAGCCAAAGGTCAATATTAAAGACCCCATTCCCGACTCCTCAAAGGGCTACATCACAGTGCAGACATTACAGGAAAGACAGAGCCCGAAACATCTTTGAGTTTTATTGACCCGCATAGTTTGTGTCAGCAAACCTATTACTCGACTCTGCAACAGTCTTCCATGTGGCGTAAAACACGGCACTGTCAGGTGGCGGTGTTGATGGAGAGAGACATGTGAAGCTTTGTCAACACGGCAGACAAGTGCATGGATGGATGAAAGGAAGCAGGCCACCCCAGAGGAGTGTCAGAGGAGAGAGTTGTCAGTGTCACTCCACAGAGAGAGCAAGACAAGCGTTCCTGGCACACGCTCAGATCCCTGCTGAATAAATACAGAAAGAAACAAAGAATTACCTCATTGTGCGCATATCATTGATCCAGGAGTATTTCACCACCCCCGACAAACAATCACAGTGTGCACATGTGACAGGGGAAAAAGCCTGTTATATACGGTGTACGTTTCCAGTTCATTTTCAATGGGAAAGAGGTGGAAGATGCCAGAAGGGAGGCTGAACTGCTTTCAAAGCATGTGCACTTTTGCTTGTGCAGTTTGCTTAAATGTGTGGTATACAAAAAGCTTACCGCAGAAATACGCTCCGTCCCACAATGCAATGTGCTGGACTTAAAGGGATAGTTCACCCAAAAATTAAAATACGTGCACGGTTGACTCCCTGATATCACATGAACTATTTTAATGATGTCTTTACTACCTTTCTGGGCCTTGAATGTTTCAGTTGCGTTTCTGTCTACGCACGGTCAGAAAGCTCTCAGATTTCATCCAAAATTTCTTAATTTGTGTTCTGAAGATGAATGAAGGTCTTACGGGTTTGGAACAACGTAAGGGTGAGTAATCAATGACAGAATTTTCATTTTTGGGTGAACTATCCCTTTCACTTTTTATTCCCAGTGTGATAAATGAACTGGACATTTTTTTTTATTAATTCTTTCTTGACTCATTATTCGATCACACTGTCAAAAGATATTTTTATTTTTATTTCCAGGATGCTACTCACCAAATTAAACTTTGCAAGTCATGAGCCAAAACTTTAGTTTGCTGCTGTTTATTGAACAAGAACAGCTGTTTTGCTTACTGTTTTTTTTTTTAAGTTTCAACATACTTTTCAAGGCTGTCACATGTCACTGGCCAAACAGAGATGATTTCAGTCACAACCAATCAAATGGCATTTAACTTTTATGCATTCAGTACCCTTCAGTATTGCTGTGTATGAAGACACTTTTTAAATTGTTCTATGTAGCATTGAGTATGTAAGGAACAGTGAGTGAATGAACAAGTGAGAAATTAAAATGTAGAATTTCTATGATTTTTTTTACTATCAAAGTCCAATAATTTCAATAGGAATCCATGTGATCAGGAATTTTGTGTGGGGGTGAAAGATTGCAGGTTTTGCAGCGGGTTTAAGCTGGTTACATGAAGTTGACCAACAGAAAGCTGCTTAGTTTGAAAGTGACATTTGTGTGAGCTGTGCTTCAGTATTATACATATTCCACTTATTTTTAAATTAGTCTTGCATTATCAAGACATTAAAAATAGTCCATTATTGCACAGAAATGTTGTAAGATAAATACTGTATTTTAATGCGCAAGCCATTTTTCTATATCACCAAATTTCTATATCGTCTTGTGCATGGAAATCACCTGTATACATTAGAGGAAGCAAGAAAGCAATCAAAGCTTGACTCATATTATAAAATCCCCTTAAGGTTTGCTCTGAAAGCTCAATTTTTCAGCATAGCTGCAGAGCCTGTGGGTTATTGATCTGGTTTAGTTTGATCAATCTCTCAGATCATGAAATGGAACCTGGGTCATACTGAACCCGAAATATGAGGACTGTACAGGTGCATCTCAATAAATTAGAATGTTGTGGAAAAGTTCATTTATTTCAGTAATTCAACTCAAATTGTGAAACTCGTGTATTAAATAAATTCAATGCACACAGCCTGAAGTAGTTTAAGTCTTTCGTTCTTTTAATTGTGATGATTTAGGCAAAACCCCACCAATTCACTATCTCAACAAATTAGAATACTTCATAAGACCATGAAAAAAACATTTTTAGTTAATGGTTGGCCTTCTGGAAAGTATGTTCATTTACTGTATATGTACTCAATATTTGGTAGGGGCTCCTTTTGCTTTAATTACTGCATACTTACCATTGATGTGGTCGTGGCATGCAGAAATAGCGGCAGCATGAACTTTGAGGGTGGAGGGAGACAGCCTATGCTCCAACCCTTGCTGCAAGAAAGAAAGCACGAAACCGATCGGAACATCTTCGAGGGTTTTCTCGGCGAGAAGAACACCACTCGACAAACAGGTTCCACTTCAAGGCGTAAGCACGTCTCGTAGATGGTACACGTGCCGAAGCAATGGTGTTAAGTACCTCAGGGGGTAAGTCACCTAGAACCTCCGTGTCCCGTCCAGGGACCAGGCATGGAGTTTCCAGAGGTCTGGACGCGGGTGCCAAAGGGTGCCCCGTCTCTGAGAAAGAAGATCCTTCCTCAGAGGAATTCGCCAGGGAGGGGCTCTCGCGAGGAGAGTGAGTTCTGGGAACCAGGTCCGGTTGGGCCAATAGGGCGCAACTAGCAGGACCTGCTCCTCGTCCTCCCTGACTTTGCACAAGGTCTGTGAAAGTAGGCTCACTGGGGGAAACGCATATTTGCGAAGGCCCCGGGGCCAGCTGTGCGGTAGTGCATCTGTACCGAGTGTTCCCCCGGACAGGGAGTAGAACAACTGGCAGTGAGAGATTTCTGGCGAGGCAAACAGGTCTACCTGAGCTTCGCCGAACTCTCCCCAAATCAGCTGGACCACCTGGGGGTGGAGTCGCCACTCTCCCGGCAGCGCAGCTCGTGAGAGCTCATCGGCCACACGGTTGAGCACACCAGGGACATGAATGGCGCGAAGCGACCTCAGATGCTTCTGACTCCAAAGGAGGAGATGGCGAGCGAGTTGCGACATGCGACGGGAGACCCCCTTGGCGGTTGATGTACGCCACGGTCGCAGTATTGTCCGTACGGACCAGCACATGCTTGCCCCGTAACGGCCCTTTCAGGCGGCCCAGGGCAAGGCGTACTGCAAGCAACTCGAGGCAGTTGACGTGCCAATGCAGTTGGGGGCCCGTCCACACCCCTGATACTGCATGCCCGTTGTACGTGGTACCCCAGCCAGTGGCAGAGGCATCCGTGAAGACCACCGCATGCCGGGACACCTGCTCTAGGGGCACTCCTGCCCGAAGGAACAAGGGGTCTGACCATGGGCTGAAGGTTTGACGGCATTCCGGAGTGATTGCCACTCGGTACATGCCGCGTTGCCACATCCATCTCGGGAGTCGCCCGTGAAGCGGTCTCATATGAAGCAAAACGAGCGGGGTTACTGCCGCTGCGGCTGCCATATGCCCCAGGAGCCTCTTTGAAAAAGTTTCAGTGGGACCGCTGTCCTTCCCCTGAATGTATTTAGGCAGTTCAGTATCGACTGAGCATGTTCCTCTGTGAGGCGTTGCTGACTGTTCGACCGAATGCAGCTCCATACCGAGAAAAGAGATCCTCTGCACTGGGGCGAGTTTGCTCTTTTCCCAGTTGACCCCACCACTTTTCTTGGGCAAAATGAAGTAAGGGCTGTAAAACCCTGACCTCATATCGGCTGGAGGGACCGGCTCTATCGCGTCCTTCGCCAGTAGGACTACGATCCCCGCAAGACGTGGGCATCGACAGCTTTCACTGAAGTGAAGTGGACACCTCTGAACTTGGGGGGACGCCGGGCGAACTGAATCGCATAGCTGAGCCTGGTGATCCAAATGAGCCAGCGAGACGGACTGGGGAGCGCTAACCAGGCTCGCAGAGACCGCACAAGCGGGACCAAGGGGACCGTAGGCGTACCTGCAGCGGGGCAGCGAAGTGGAACGCAGGGACGCGGCTCGGGGGGCTCTCTTTGGGAGGCGGCCCGTAGCGGGGTCTGTGTGTGCTGTGCAACACTTACCTGGTTCCACGATCGGACAGGGGGTGCAGGAGAGGGTTGGGTGCCCATCTCGAACTGCACGCTGCTGTCCGCTGGCGATAGAAGAGGTGGATGAGAGTGGAGAGGTTTTGCTCCTCCCAATACTCTCCGAGCCCTCTTCGGATCCGGAGATGACAGAAACTGCGCTTTTATTGAAAATTTGGGGCAGAACAGAAAGAAAAGGGAACAAAGGATTTACCACCCGGCCCTCCTCCGGGGGAAGGGGCGGTGCAGAGATCAACTGTTCGGCTCCGAAGCGAAAAGCTTTAGATGCAACGCACCTGCTGCTGATTATATACCCTCGCTGCGAGGTGAGCAGCTGTTGCATATGATTGCATGTTTTAGTTACACTCGAAGCAGATTGGCCTCTCTAGCGAGATTCCTATTCGTCGGTCAGTCCGACGTACGTCGAACGTGACCGACTGAATGGGAACCAAAATTATTATTTAGATAACTTATCTGCATTTTCTAAACATTTTTAAACACATTCAACATATCCTGACTATAGAATACGTTCATATTTTACCGATTTATGAACTTTTCGATCTAATTATTGAAATATTATACAGGCATATATTTTTCACACTGTCACATGAGCGTGGTGACTCTTGATGCACTGACTCCAGCTTCAGTCCACTCCTTGTGAAGCTCTCACAAGTGTTTGAATCAGCTTTGCATGACAGTATTCTCAAGCTTGCAGTCAACCCTGTTGCTTGTGCACCTTTTCCTACCCAAATTCTTCCTTCCAGTCAACTTTGCATTTAATATGCTTTGATACAGCACTCTGTAAACAGCCACACCTTTCAGTAATGACCCTCTGTGACTTACCCTCTTTGTGGAGGGCGTCAATGTTCATCTTCTGGATCATTGCCAAGTCAGCAGTCTTCTCCATTATTGTGGTTTCAAAGAACAAGAGATACCCGGAATTTATGCTGTACATTTATGCTCAAATGTAAATATTCTAATATTTTGAGATACTGATTTTTGACTTTCATGAACTGTAAGCTCTAATCATCAAAATGAAAACAAAAAAACTTGAAATGTTTTACTTTACATGCAATGAATCTAAAATATATGAAAGTTTCACTTTTTGAAATAACTTACAAGAAAAACTAAACTTTTTCGCGACATTCTAATTTTTTGAGATGCACCTGTATATCTGTATGCATATATGACTTTTAAATAGTGATGCAAAACCAACCTATATTTTCTGTATGTAGCCTCAGTGCTGTTCAGTGGGCACAGAATAAAAGCAAAGCATGTCTCCCCACAGATTAGCCCTATCGCCTTCTCTCATAACATCACACTGCTTTCTTCTCTCCCTTCTCCTTAGTTCACATGGGATTGTGCAGCCCAGACCTGGATGAGAGCGGAGATGCAACTATTGTAACAGAGATGAGGGAAGAGTACCATTCAAAAGCCTTTTCCGTCTCAACTTTCACCAGAGAATAAGGGCAGCTGTTGGACTGCGGAAACAAACCCCTCTCAGTTCATACCACAAATATGGTCTCCCATTAGATAGTAGCAGGCCCGTCTCACCATTCACTCCTTCCATCAATGCCTGTACTTTTCAGCTCACTTCTCGAGCACTAAGGCCTTGGGTTTGCTTCAGTCCCTTGTTGCTAGCCCAATTAGTGAGGCTCCCAGTAGCTCTTGCTCCCAAGTGACCGGAGGTGAAAAAAAAACCCTCTCGTCTCAGATGGCCTTGTAATGGCTGAGCTCAAGCTCAGTGTCTGATGGTCAGACCTCAGGAAAAGGTGAGACAAAGCAGGGCTATGGGAGTAACCAAGGGGCGGAGAGTGCTGATAGTGCTTTTATTAGCACGGAAAATGCAAATAAATGCGAGAAAGCCTTTGAAGATGCATCTCTGCTCAGTATCCATGGACAACCAAGAAAAAGGATTAGGGATCTTTTTTCCGGCCAGTGTAATAAGACATTTAAGTCAGACAGGGAAAAACTAAACAACACGTTCTCTGTGCTGCAGTATCAACAGGTGCACTATAAAAATAATGAAATTGTTACCGTAAGGCAGAACTAATTCACAAGAATTATTTAAAATAAGATAAAACGAGCATCAAAATTAGTCGTTTCAAGATGTAAACTGACTTTGCATTCTTATTTAATTAATTCCCTCAACAACTGTCATTTTTATTGAGAACAAGGATTCCCACAGTCCCAAATCACAAATGACTGGATTACAGATGCATTATAGTTTTTCTTAACACTTTACACCACATTCAAAATAAATAAATAAATAAAAAGTTTAATCATGTTCATCTTTCCTATATGCAATTATGTTAAATGTAATTTTCTCTCATTTGTCAACATGGTGTCAACACCATTGGCCCCTTTCTCATTAATACCACTCATATTTGAGCTATGGTTATTTTTAACAATTCACAAATTGTGAAGGGCCTCAGCATTTCTAGATCGTTACTAGCTTACTAATTGCTGCAACATAAATTCATTCTTTGACGGGTGTGGGCAAAAAAACACAGAAAAACACAGTGATCTGTTAGAGCTCCGCCTTATGCGCTTTTGTTTGCGCTCTGTGTGAGATTGAGTAGGAGAGAAAGACACAGCCAAAGGCAAAAGACAAGAGGAAGATATTGATTGTTACATCTTCTTTTAACTCCGAGCATCCATGCTTCACAATATGCACAGATACAGCACATTCCTATTGAACATTTTTGTTTCGCTGCCTCTTGGTCTCTATTGCTGCCACAATCAGAGCCTGAAGTCACATTGTGCTGTTCACAAAAGAATCTGTTTAGAGATAGACAGCATTTTGTGAATATTTGTGAGAAGAAGTGTACACAGAAATAATGCATTCTCATTTATGGCTCACTGCACGCTTGTTTTGACCAACCCCTCATACTTACACAATTGCTTATTCAGTATGCTTCTGGAGATAATGGAGATCTCCAGTGACCTCTAAGTGAGTACCTGAATGTCTAAAAGCTGTAGAACATAAACTACACAGCCAAAAGTATGTCATGTCAAGACAAAATGTACTTACAGTAAAAAGCATACTGAAAAGCAACAGCAGCTGAACCAAAGTGCTGTATAAAACAAATAGGCTAAAGGCTGTACAAGGCAATTCACTATAGGTAAATAGGGTAAAACATTTAACTGATAGTTTTTGCAGAAGGGATTTTGAATTTCAGGATACTGTCAACAGCTAGAAAAAATATATTGGTTATATATCTGTAAAATCTAGAAATAAAACTCTAAAGTTTGATGCATGTAAGTGCTTCAGAAGTGGCGATTTCTGGCTCGGTGCGGTGCTTGAGAAAAAAAAAATAATTTTGAGAAAACAAACTTTACGGTTATATATTGTAATACAAATCCACAGATCAAATAGATGAAGTGCAATAAAATAAACACTTTATGTTTGGAAGTCAAATTATGGAAGCAAAACAGCCCAATTAACCAGTGCATGAAAAGAAAAAATGTCTTTTATTAAATCCTCGCATAATTAAAAAGACAAAACTAAACTATAATAAGAAATAATAAAATTACAATCATATTACAATTAAGAATAAACTAATTAAACTACTGACTATTAACTGAAAAAAATACAGATTTGTAAAATTATGTGCACATATGGTGTAGGGTTGGGTTGTGTTCAGGTATCCGTGTATACTGATTGGTTATGATGAAGGCCCAGACTAGGAACTGATTTCAAACTAATTTGTTCACATGTGTGATTCATTTGCACTGCAAAGCAGTGGAAGGTGTGAAACATGCCTGTGCAGGATCAGACCCATGAGATCCTCCCTAAAGCATTTCTGCATGGCCCTAATAAGGCCTGGAGACATTATGCAAATACCCGCTAATGTGCCACGCATCAGAGATGAGCACCGCTCTCTGCCACCCTCCCCCTGATGCCACAGATACCATGATGGGAAAACTGCACAGCAAAATCAAATGAACGAAGCACGTGAATATTTCGGAGCTTCACGCAGAGAGAGAAGCAACAACTGATGGAATTTCAAGGGCCATTCTGAAATGATGGCTCTATGTACACGGTTTTTGCACATCAGATTTAATTGCTTTTATTGCTGTTTCTATGGAAACGGCAGAACACTTTGAAGCCATTACAGATTTCCCTGCAGCCCTCAGTGGGGGAGGAACTGATGTCATGCCACTGAGGTTAATAAACTATAAATGCTGCATGTGTGTAAACATACAGACCTTCGGGTTCGAAGCTTCAGGGAAGCCTTAAGCAATACAGATAGGACATAAATGACTAATAAGCTTGATAACAAGTGGATTACACAATCACAAAAGTACATGGAACCCGTTATGCTCATATGAACATGATCCCACAATGAGTTTACAGAGCATATGGCCACTTATAAAGAAGTACAGGGATGGAAACCGTGAATGATTCTGATTTCAATAACAGTTCTTTTAGTCTTTTTAAAGAATTCATTTTTGGAAATTTCTTATTATTATCAGCGTTGAAAAAAGATTGCACTGCTTGGAATCCATGATACATTTTTTTTTTTCAGAATTCTTTAAAGAACAGAATTTCCTTTATTTATTTTCAAACAAAGTAAAAGGCTTTACTGTTGCTTTTGATCAGTTTAAAGCATCCTTGATGAATAGCTTAAAAGTTGTTCACGTAATTTGCTGTTTTCTGTCGTAGACTTCTTTTAGTGGTTTTGGTTTAAATGTCTAGGATTGCAGAAAGGTAATCTAGTTTTTACCACTTTATGTGATTTTTATGTGGTTTTGTCTTCCGCTTGCCGTTGTATGGCTGATTGCTTGTCTATGCTATTCTGTATATTTAAAAGAGAATAAAATAACAATAAAAATTTTATTTAAAAAGTTGTTTACACAGACTTAGAAGCAGCATAAACACAGTTCAGTAATTGGACTTATACATTAAATAACAATGCTAAACAAACAAAATACTAATGAAAAAAAAATTATAAATAAAATGTTTAATTCTATACTACCTACAATACTGTCAAGCTCATAACTTGTAACTTTAGCTGCAAACAAGCTGATAGTTACTTGGTTCAGTTTGGGCTTAATTTGGGAGCATATTGTCTGTCTGTCAATCCAAAAAAAAAAAAAAACTGCCAGGAAGTGCTTCTATACTGTGCACACTATTCAAAGAATGTGAACATGTTTTATATTCAGGGTCTCTAAGATGTTAAACATTAGTAATGCAACAGATGTCCTGCAGAAGCTTTGAAGCGTGTTATCGAATCAGTAGCTCTCTCAGACCCCTGACAGAACATTAGAGTTAAATAGCCAAATCAACACTTCCTCTTTAATTCTCTAATTCCGTCAATATTTTGTGTAATCCACAACAGCGAAAATGGAGTTGAAGCAGATGGGTTGATTCTCAGGCATCTCAGGGCTGCTTGCTGGCTCACTAGGAGAACACTCCACTCTTATTGCTTTCCCTCTTTCTTACCAGAAGCGTTTTATTGTTATTGCCTAGAATTTTGGCATCCTCTGATTCACCTCTCAGTCATTTCAAAGGCTGGGGGAAAAGAATAAAAGTGAAAGATAGCTATTCAGGAGGACATATTGGTGCAGATGTTGAGAGAAGGATGAGAAGAAATGGTAGCACCCACAGAGGATGATGGTGCAGTCAATCTCAGATTCCCATGATAATGACAGAAGCGAGGTGATCATTCCTTCAATTACCCCCTAAAGCCCAGAGCAATTCCATCTCCATCTTTTTCTTAGCTTGGTTGGTTTAATAGAAGCATTACATAGCATCTGAAAGAACAATGCCGTGGTAATGAGATCCAGAACCGTGTGTGTTAAAACCACCATAACCAGGCTCTATTAATTAATCAGTGGCTTGATGGAAGTGATGAAAAGATGATGGGAGACACACCACCTGTGTAAAAGTGAGATCTACACAGCAGAAGGTAACAACAGTTTTGTATTTTCTCCAGTGAATATAGGATAGATTAACCTGCAGTCAGAGACATTGGCAATCTGCAGGCAGCCTCTAAAGATTCGCACTGATGCATTATGCATGGCACGCTGAATCATTTGCGATATGACAGTGAGTAATGCGCTGGAGATTGTCTGATGGAACACGAACGTAGGCCATGCTTAAGATATGCTTTTTAATATCATTTCTTCCAGGTGATTTTTCTAATGGCCTTGTGCTGTGATGATCAGTCTAAAGCCTGACTTTAGACAAATATCAGTAAAATGTGATAAACTGCCATAACCGTCTGTGCAGAACACACATCAAATTGAAGACAGAAGGATTCTGAAGAGAAATTATGCAAAATGATCTCATTTCCTGACATAAAGGAAAGAATGCAGGAACCACAGTTCTGTCTAAAAAACAGACAATGGAGGCATTTTCATTTTTAACCACAAAGTCTGTAGGAAACACAGATAAACAACACCATGCATGCAGTTTCTTGTACTTTCTGGAGTGTTGAGTTAATGCAGTTTTTGTGTTTGATTAAGGAATTTCCGGTGCATTCACCCCCATGAATAATTAATGTTTACATTGTTTGACAATTTGCCAGTTTTATTCAATCTTTTGCTGATGTTGATTTTGCTGTCTCGTCTGATAACCTACTGTTTTGTGATATCACAGCAATTACCAAATAAGAGCGATCCAAGGATCCGATCAATTCACACTGGACAAAATCAAGTTTCTCATTCAAGAGGTCGTTTCGCTTGGATATATATCACAATTGGGAAGTCGACCTCAATTTCCATTTTAAACTTAATTCTGTGAACACCATTTATACCAGCTCAAATGTTTACTGTGTGCTACTGACTGTAATCAAAGCAGGTTGTACAGGAGATTACAGGCATTTCACCTCATGGGATGATCAGTACACAGTTTCAAGATGATTTCCAGTGCTCACGACACACCGCACCTGAGCTTTATGTTACCAAGAGCCATCAACACGATCACATATCCCCAAATGCTGGAGTGTAAAGCAGGTCAGCACTCCTCACCCGACACTTCTGCGGCAGTGATGCAGAGAGAAGGATGTGGTGTAACTGCCACTGTAACCATTTTTTCCATTTCAAGCACAGCTGAGCAGAAACCCCGTTTAAAAACCACGACGTATAGGCTTCTATAACTTATCACTTATCACCGTGCTTCAAAATGCACTCTGCTACCCTGAGTCCCATATCAGCCACTTCTGCTTTTGAAAAGCGTTATATATTTAAAATAGCTACCAGTGCTTACTGAAGTTATAAATACTGTAATTCTGGGTCTGCAAATTATGCAGCGTGACTTTTATATTCTCAGAGAGGACTGTAGACAGGTTTATCATTCGACTCCTGATGTGGACTGTGTAAGATTTCCAGAGGAAACAATTATCTGCGAGTGAGGCGAGGCCTTTAAAAAAGATTTATTTTAAGGCTTTTGCCAAGTTTATTGGTTAAAGTAGAGAGCAACAGGAAGGGGAGGGGAAATTGGATCGTGCCACATCACAGGCTGGGTTTGAACCCAAGTCACTTATATGAGTGCCATGGCTCAATATGCCTGCACCACCAAGCCTTTTATGTTTAGATGCAGACGGCGAGACATTTTCTCCTCCTCTGTAAGTTCTGTCTATATCAACACTCAGTCAGTCAGCGAATTGCAGACTCTGATAAGACCCTGTTTAAATTTCCCATAGTGCAGCTGCAGCTCGGCAGCTCAATGGCTTATCAAGGTCAGGAGTGCATGGGGCAACACTTACAAGCTTTCATCAGTGTTTTTCACATACACGGCGGCTGAAAACAGCAGGTATGTTGACTCACTTACAAATGCACTCTCTGCTGCAAAGCTCCTTGGCTTGTTTCAAAAGCGATCAAGTGAATCACTGCTGCAATGATTCACATGACCCTGGATGCCATTTAATTTTTATAAAAACATACAGTGGGGTGCAAAAGTCACAGTGAACACCAGTGAAAATGCTTTTATTTTTCATTTGTATAATTTCTTACATTTAATATATTTGAATAACAAAGGGAGTTGAAAATGTCTGTTAATTCCACAATGATGTAGTATTCAGTGCAAAACTTCTGATGATAATGTTCTCCAGATTTGCTATTTAGAGAATTATGTTAAGATGTTATATTATATAATAATATTATATATTATAGTTGTTTATTTCAGAATATTTAATCTTCAATTTCATTTTTTTATGAAAAGATTTTTTTAGATTTTTTTTAAATCTATACAATAATAAAAAATGTACTGTGCCTAAAAAAAAAAAACAATGTAAAAAAAAATCTAAAATAAATGTGAATAAATATTTACATAAATTGAGAAAACTGTTGGGAATAAAATAGAGTAAAAATAAAATCAACATGATAGACTGAGACTTTTGAGGCCTCTCAAATACCACTAATAATACTTTGTCAATTTGATTTGAATCATTCACTAAATTAAAAATGCAACATTGAGCCAATTAACACTAGGCAGAGCAACTATAGATTTCTTGTTCAACAAATTATTAGTTAGCAGCACTTATCAATTAGCAGCCATCTTTGCCTCTGAAGAACAGGATGTCTTGCAATCCAATAGGTTTATATGTATGCACACAGATCTCAACGCTTAACACACAAATCTCATTAAGTAAAGCTCTGAACACACCCAGCACACACACAAAACAAACAGCTGATGGCGATGATAAAAACAACAAAGTCAGCAATCAGCACAACAATACTCCAAACAGCAACTGCATGCATTTGTGCTGTAATGCATGCTGGGAGCGCTGTAGATTCAAAGTAATTTGCATTTCTTTGTACCTGTGACGCATTCTTACAATGTGCCTCAAAGTTTTTCAGATGGGAACAGATTCAGATTATTTTCATGTAGAAGAAATCCTGAAAAATATATATTTTCTATTTTAATATATTTCGAAATGTAATTTATTCCTGCCATGACAAAGGTGAATTTTCAGCAGCCATTAGTCCAGTCTTCAGTGTCACGTGATCCTTCAGAAATAAAAAAAATATGCTGATTAATCTTCATGTTTACGAATGTAAAAAACCTGAATTCCAGATTTATAGATTTACAAACTTGTTAAATTTTTTTTAAGCATATTAAGTAGCCACTAATATATTTTAAGCAAAAATATCAGTCATTTTGTAACATTTTATTCTGCTGGATCTGGTCTGTTACCCATAAGGGGTTTAATCTGTGCTCTGTCCAAGCATGGATAGAGTTTGCACAGAACAGAACTGCACCGCACCGCCAACACCAACAAAACTGCTTCAAATTCTTATCAAGACATTTATGTGACAAAAGTGGTCCTGACTGCACTATAATAAATTATAATGTGAAATGGAAAAACTAGTATTATTAAACAACACAGTTTGTCATGTCACACACATGCACTGTGCTGCATATATATATTGCCCGATCCCCATGTATGAATTTCAGAGTGCCTATAGGGCTACAGAGAATGCAGACTGTAAGTCATGCGATGATAAAAACTGTTGTCCTGAGTGGCTAGTTTACAGTAAACTGCTGTATTGCCAAGCGTCGACAGCTGTCAGGACAGCACTGTGTAAATCAAACGGGCCGCTGATGACGAGGCTTTAAAAGCTCCAATAAATCAGGCCGGTGTGTGACGGCGCGTCTGGCCCTGTGCTGCCACGAGGGGGATAGGTAATGCATGTGTCTCCCTGGAAGGCCTAAACCTCAACGTCTCCACAGCCAGAAGCGTTTCCACAGTTGATGAATAATCACGGATGC
The DNA here is from genome assembly GCF_936440315.1 of Barbus barbus. Classification (NCBI taxonomy): domain Eukaryota; kingdom Metazoa; phylum Chordata; class Actinopteri; order Cypriniformes; family Cyprinidae; genus Barbus; species Barbus barbus. Next base: position 20,995,953 of record NC_136761.1, on the reverse strand, counting down.
ACACAAGCTAGATAATAATAAAAAAGAAGGACTTGAGGACACTCCATACCATTATAAATTTGTCTTCACCGTTCTCTCAGGTTGTGAAAAGAAAATCAATACAAAATACAGAACAAAAAGCAACTAAAGTGTGCTGTCCTTGAATTTCTCTGATGAAGATGACTAATAGTTTTCCTCCCTGGCTCTGTAGCCCACTGCTTCTCTGTCTTGGGTGCCAGTTATAGTAATTACCATGTTGGCAGGGCTTGCGTGGCAGCTTTCACTGTGTTATGATTAACCAAATGTTTAGACTGTTGACCCAGCACAGTAATGCAATAATGAGCAGAGGCCAGTGATGATTTGGGATGTTTCTTTTAATTAGACTCTAAATTGCTTTTTACGATGCTGTACTGATTATGGTGCTGTCCCCGAGCAGCTAAACGCTTAGTTCTCAATGCTGCTGAGGTGATAAAGATGAGATCTCTTCTAGCATCTAAATATTGAGAAAATCGCCTTTAAAGTTGTCTAAATGAAGTTCTTAGTCATGCATATTACTAATCAAAAATTAAGTTTTGATATATTTACGGTAGGAAATTTACTAAATATCTTGATGGAACATGATCTTTAATCTAATGATCTTAATATATTTACTTAATATTTTTGGCATAAAAGAAAAAATCTATAATTTTGACCCATACAATGTATTGTTGGCTATTGCTACAAATTTACCTGTGCTACTAATGACTGGTTTTGTGGTCCAGGGTCACATATGTGATGCTAATATGCCAGAGTTGTGTGACACTGAACTTGCCACAAAGGAAGTTAAATTCTATCCATCCATCCACCCATCCACTTCAGGCTTTCAATTTTCAAAACCTTCAAACAAGCTTTGCTTTACTAAATAATGAAAAGGATATATGAATTTCTCTGAATTTCATATAATTATTTATATAACTAAATGCAAATTTCTAACATCTCCCCATCCATTCACTCAGAATCCAGAATGCAATTCTGCATCCTGGGTGCTAAACTGGTTCAAATAAAATTCAAATGCAGGAAATGAATTTGAAAGAGAAAATCGTTTTTTAATTCAATTCTTAATGGTGCACAACTCTGTATGTGTTCGGGAAGCAGATTATGGAGCTCTGGCTTCTTTATGGTTGGTTAGAGACAAAATGGCATTGAAAACCACGCAAGTCAGCACGAGCTTTCGTTTTCAGAGATATCTTAAATTCACGGAGGCCAAATAATTATCAATTAGCCTAGTGTTACAATCCTCCAGCACTCTGTGGAGTGTAAACGAGGCTCAGACACAAAGATGTGCGGAGTTTAAAGGCCCGTGCTCTGTAGTTTGATGGATTCTGGAGGGTTCACAGGTTCAGTGGAATGGGCCTTATCGCAGCCTGCCAGCTGGACCAGAAAGAAATGACTCAATTTAATATCCATCTCAGTTGCGTGATAATAGGCTCTCTCCTGTCACCGTCCCCCACTCATTAACCCCTTGCAGTCTTTGTCTTTTGAGAGAGTCTGAGTCCTTTATATTCCTAGCAGGCATCAGTCTCCTCCCATCACACCTATTTCCATTCATCTACTGGCAGCTGAAGAGAACATTGTCTTTGCTGTGGAAGAGAAAGAAGCGGGGAATGTATTTGGCACACTTCGGTTTTGTTGTTCTCCTACTGTGGAACAAATAAGCTAATGTGCTCATGGTGTTAGAGGAAGAAAAACAGCTTCTCTCTCTTTTTTCGTACCTTGTTCAACCATACAATAAGGTTTCTTTAGACAGCTGAAATGCTCGATTCATGTCATGACATTCTGAAGTCAGTTGTTCCCTGATAATGACCATCATCAATAGCACCAATGTATAATGATCGTTCATCTGGGTATTTTAGACTGATGATCTGATGATTTTCATGTCTCTCACAGCATACCAAAAACACAGTCTTATTTCATTCAAATGCAGCTGGTGCCATCTTACGCCTCGGTAATCGACTGTATTAACTATAAAAATGAAACTGGAGGACTTCGGTATAAATAGCAGGCCTATGGGAACACTGTTGAAGTTGCTAGAACAACCGAGCACTGTTATGGATTACAAGATGAGATAATAAAGGTAAGATTTTAAAACAGTTTATTATCAAATCAATATTTTATGTCCCTGTCATTATTTATGTGGCGAAATGCCATGTTATAAGTGATATGCCTGTACATTATCCCTTGTTTGAACTTGTTTGTTTGCCTAGGCTCAAAGCTGCTTTCTAGGAACTGTTTTTCTTTGCGCAAGCTTTGTGGTTAATGATCTAATAAAATATTTAAACTCAAATCAATATTTTGCGTCTAAATATTTACTTTAAAAGCCATGCAATAAGAGGGATAATGTACATCCAGACGGTTATTATTGCAAAATGAATCCCTTTAGTGTAACACCGTGTCCTAACTACATGTTTTCACAACAGCATGTTAGGAGATAGCAAGCAATATCAAAGTTTATTTTTTTCTAAGATGACAAAAACTAAACAGCATATTCAAAACTGAATGAATACGATTAACATTCTATCACTGTATCGTTTCACACTGTAAAACGTTGCTTTTACCACAGTTAAAAGTGATCTCAGCCTGGGTTTTTTTAAACTGTTGGCTTCAGTGCAAAGGGTTAGGGGTTAAGTGCAAAATCTCTTTTGTAGCCCACACAGTTTGAAAAGCATTTCACAGCTGCGTTCATTTTATATGGAGCAGGTCAAAGCTGCGGTTTGTTTACAAACTGTGCCTGAGCAGGCATATGAAATATAGGCTACTTGAAATTAATCTTAGTACTCATCAGACAGGATCTAATCTCAGTGCAATCTAAAAATCAGAACGCTTCTAATGTAGTGAATAATTTGGGGGAAAGATCAATGAGACCATCAATGACTTTCTCCTCTAAGTATTTGTCTATAGAGACCCTGAGACAGTACCTCCATTAATCATAAGCCATCTCCCGTCTGCTCTTTTTGTATTCACAGTTTCTATTTGAACAAGTGATTAAAAATGATTAAAGTTTGCTTATACAATCGGCATAAACTTTAGATGATATAACAGGTTATGAATGAATCAACAAAACCTTTCTACCACTGTTATATGATGCTAGGAGACAATTTCAATAATGATTGAGTCATTTATTTGCATTTCTGTGATGTTCTGAAAACAGTGATTAGTTATTAATCAAACACCTACATTTGGATTGAAAATGGGTGATTGAAACTTTTCAAAGAATTTGCAAATTATTCCAAAAGAATCTTAATTAAACCCCACAAAAAAGTGATTTACCTTGTTTCAGACAGATGAACTGAAAATAGATGAACTAATCTGAAGTTCAATTGACTCCAATTCAAAGGGGCAGAGTGTAGAAGGGTTTCCTGGGTACAGGCAAAACTACTCAAACCTTTGAACATGAAATGTTCAGCTCTACATTTAATACCGAAAAGAGTTTTTAGGTCTGGAGAAGTCTACCCTAACATTACCATTACTATTACTAAAAGCCTTCCATTATTTGACTGGGCTGACAGGTGTGGGAAGCCAGAGCCAGTGCAATGCCTAATGTAATTTCATGCTCTGCGGCAAGCTCCATCAAATTCATACATGAATCCACCTTTGAGAGACAGACACCGAGCAGACAGACTGTAAAGCATTTCCACATCATATTACAGCATGCTTTTAGAACAGCATAATAGAACTTTAGCACACCTCAATCCTATGGCCTTTATGTTTTACCATTTTTACTTGGTATTTATTAAAAGCAATAGTATATTATATATACTAATATTAAGTAGTAATCATTGATCACAAATAATATATTATGAATGTTATTTAAAATATAATATAATACATTTGATCCTATTGCATGCCATTTATGCTTTGTTTCTATTAAAAGCACTGCACTCAAGCATTACATTTAAAAGTGATATTTGTATTTTCTATTGATCACAGCAGCAGCAGCAGCAGCAATCAGGTTAGATGTGCAACCTACTCACAACCAGCTAAAAAGACTAAATGCACCACACAAACTGAAATCAACACAGATTTTGTTAGCATTTTTATGCTGTTATGAGATTTGCATAATTTCTTTAGTGAAACGGATGCTAATCGAGCAAGTGGAAAAATAAATAAATTAATTAAAAATGCCCTGTGCTAACGGCTGCTGTAATTCATTCTTAGTTGACTACCTCCAGCAACTATCGACTCTACTGTGGTGAGAATATATTCTCTCTATCCTTAGTCTTACACAGTCTGCCTTAAAAAATTATGAAGGCACATTCACTTTTTCTACTTGCAATGTGGCTGTAAAATTGGATGGTTTATTTTAATGAGCTTTCCGAAGAGTAGGTTCAGTGGGCTCTGGAGTCTGCAGGAACGGGTTTTTATCGAAATACCACAACAATAATACATTAAGACTCAGATTAACACACTCCACTCTAGACACGATGTTCTGAGAGTGAACAGCACTTCAAATTTTAAAAGATAGAGAAGGAAATTACCTAAAAATGTGTTTGCAAAAACAAAATGTTTCTTTATGTGCCTACATGTGTAAAAGCCATGTGGACTCAACCTACAAGAGCACAGTGACACAGGCTGATAAAGAACACACTGTGAAAGTAATTGAAGCAGCTATGAAAGATGCTATGATTTCAGCAAAACATTAACAAAGAAAAACACTCTTACCAGGACTGACGAGGAAAATTTGCTCTTAATGGACTCCCAGATGTCCAATAAAAAGCATAATGAATGTGTGACACTGTGCATCAGAGAGATCGACTGATCTCGATATGTGCACATATGGATAGGAGTGAAGCCAAACACACACTGAGGAGAAATAAATGGGAGTCAGTCTATTGAATATACCATTGGAGGAACTGCAAACATGTTATTGATATATTGCAGGAAAGCTATAGAGATTGATTGAAGACATGTATAGTGGGTGAAATCAAGACACATTTTTGGACACCGGCCAATATCATGACACATTTTATCCTTTAGCCATCTGCCAGTCACTCCTCATTATTCCATGACAACCTGGCGTGCATGCAGCAAACATTTTTCTCAAAGATGGTTGACTTTTTATATCTGCGTGGAGGAGTGGGGTGTGATGGGATGCAGACTGTTACATAATTCAATGTGCAATTCAATCTTTTGGCATGTATAGAACTATTGTGTTTCAAAGATAGAAGAGCATGCATAATAATACAGGCTTTTGTGGGACTCAAGTCTTTATAGCAGAGCATACAGCGCTATTTTTCAAAGCAATTGAGCTAACTATCAAAACTCTTCACTCAAATGAATATGTTGATGTGTCTACAGTCACCTTATAACGGTGCATTCCAAACGGGATATATCGCCCTCCGAAGGGCACTTCGGAGCGAAAACAATCATGGCCGCCATATTGAATGGTTGTTCCAAACTGAAGTGCTCAAAACTAGCCACTTCAAAGGGCCCTTCGGAATGAAGGATTTCAAAGGGTACAAGTGATGGACACTTCGGGCTCCCATGATCCTTTGCGCAGAATCTTTGCATGATGACGGCGCCTCCGTGTGGGCATGATGATGACGCAGTTGAACAGTTGTTTGGTCCCCTACACCCTTCAACACTTCGAAGCTCTCACTCTGGAGGGTAAACCCTTTGAAGGGATTAGGGCATAGGGATGAGCCCTTCCGAATGGAACGCAGGGTAAGTCTTGGCTACAAAAACTACTTCCAGTGAAGGGAAAACTTAATGCTTCAGCATACCAAGACAATGCAATGAGTGTTTCCACAGAAACACTCCAGAATCTTGTTGAAAGCCTTCCCAGAAGAATGGAACCAACTCCATATCTATTAACATCTATGCATTGAGAGGTCATTAAAGTCCCCAGTATAATGGTCAGGTGTCCCAGTACTTTAGGTTCTGCACACTGCAATATACAATGTTGACCTCTCTATCGCCATCTGTGGCTGACTTTTTGTACTCACCTAATAAAAAAAGTTTTTAAAATTATTTTTATTTTATCCCTCAAAATTTTTCATCAGTCTATTTTAGGCATTTTAGCAAAACTAAAAAAAAGAAGAAAAAAAAGAACTAAGGAATTATGAAACCCAAAGCAATTCATGAAACAATTACAGCTGCAATTTAAAAATGATATAAAATGACAACATGGCACTGCAGATCAGAATTCAGAACTATTGTTCAGAACAGTAACATTGGTTCAAAAATAGAAGCAGGGTGATTCCATTAACAAAATGTTCCACCAAACAGACAAAAAAAATTTTTCTCTCTTTTTATACAGACCATAATTACACATCTTGTGCCAGACGGGGTCTTTATATTTGTCTTATTTACTTTACCGTAGGGAAGTGTAGCATCTAAAAATTCTCTGATAGCCAAGCTCTTACAACCACTGTGATGGCATTCATTCCCATCAACCCTTTCAGCTCTGCACTGTTTGAACTGAAGTACACATCTGTTTGTTCACTATAGTTCACCATCTAAATTGAGGCTCACTGTAGACGCAGACGTAAGACTTTGCTGCATATGTCTGGCATGATTTATGGACGTCACTTTTCCGAATCACTCTGAGAGTTGCCCTCACCATGCCTGACACCCTCTCTCTGCCGTCTTTACTTCACAATCTGATTTGCTACTTTACAGCTATGAAAAAATCATGAGATGGATTTGACAGCATACTGCTAGTGCACTATGCAAACATTACATGCCCGAGTGTGTTGATATTTTGCACAGTGTGTGTTGCCAGGTTCAGGATTTTTATATTAGGGTCAATGAGAGTGTGATTGTACATATCATTTGAACTCAGCTACATTTTGTCCATATCATTCAAGCCAGTGTGTGGTTGAGATATTTAAAAAAAATCCAAAATTATGAGATTATACCCAGTATTTTATTGGCATTTTATGTTTTTGGTAAACTAATAGCTGACAGCTCTTCATTCACATTCAGGACAAGATTTTTCTTTTCTTTTTTTTAACAGTCCTTAGCAAGTTGAGTCATAAGTTCACTTACGGCTAAGGGTCATCCTGTAGGATACCTTTCCTTGTGGGCTGCTGTAAATATCACTGAAGTTTTGTCCTGATGGAGGCCTTCATTCATTTACAGCACATGGCACTCTTTGAATAGTTAGGTGGCATTTTGACAGTTCTGCAGGCGCAGTGGAAATAAATAACACTACAGTATGAAATGAAAGTAATGCACCCCTTGAAGAGACAGCCATTTTTCACCCTACTCATGGGAGAGGAGATAAAAAATGCAATCATTTGTCCATCATGTTGAGTTATGAAGTGCAAACAACACCTCCACCCCTTGCTTTCCCCTGAATTTCCAAAATCAATATTTTATCACCTAAAATGATTTGAAGTAGTGGCATCAGATGAGAGGCAGAGCTCTGGGACTAACTAATGAGTGAGAATCAGCAATCAAACACAATTCAAATCACATTTGACATCTCAGAAGAGCTGCATGTTTCTCTTACTAAGGCTGGTGCATGGCCACAGAGGATTTTAAGCCCGATTTGCACCTTGAGCGATCAGGGTGTGTGGCCCGATTCGAAGCTTGTCGCAAATGTCCTCCTCGTAAAAAATTATCTATTCTGTGGTGTCATTAAGATTATTTAAGTGCTCCCGATCGAGTTGGAGCATCCCCGAACTCAAACATGTTTGATATTTACAACTCTTGATCGGGCTACCTCTGATGTGATACCCACGATAGCCAATGAGAGTGAGCAAGCATCACCTACCGGATGCTGCGTGCTTCAATGGACCCTTTTCAAAAGACTGTGATGACGCGTTTCAATGGTCATCAGCAGCCTAAATCCTTGAAAGTTTTTTATATTTAGATTCTTTTTAAAGTAAGTACATTTAAAGCACTATACTTTGTATTATATCATCTTTTCATCAAATTACAAAAAAACTAGTTAACGCTAATGCGAGGATGTTTCTAATGCAGCGTCTATGGGAGGGACGTAAGTTTGACATCGTTCTCTCTTCTGACTGCCAATATCAGTCTCTCTCAATTTTTTCCCTTTGAATGAAAGTCGTGAAAACATTATCGTGGAGTTTTTCTTTTGCTATTTGAGCAAATGGGAATGCACAAAACATGCTGACAGCGTTGTTTCTCCATTTGTTTTCCTCCTCTAGTCACGTTTGATCTCGTGTCACTGTGAAATCGTTCCTACAATCAACAAGTGTGTGGTCTCGCGGTTTGGTCGAATCATCTAGTGTGCACATACAGAGGATTATAAGGCTAAAAATAGGTTGAAACTGTCTTCATGTCTGTGATCTTCCATGGTTTTAAAATTATATAGCCCAATGCTCACAATCCAACTTTGGGACTCCACAAACACTCCACTGTAAGTTTCGAACCTTCTCTGTGCTTTATTTTTTACATTGCAACTGGTGTTAATTTAGTATTATGTAAATAATATTATAGTATTTACTCATTTAAAAATACATTTTAATGCGTTGAATGGCTGTTTTAATGACTTTGTTATGTGCATTTGTAATTTTTTATTTTTTTTTTATAATTTCTATTTAGCTTGATTTTTATAATGATCAGTTTTAATAGTATTTCAACTTAAACTTGTTTTATTTCAGTTAATTGTCTATTTTTATTATTTGGTGCAGGAAGCAAAAAGTAAAAATTTTTATGAATAAATAAATAAAAAATATGTTTCAACAGCCATCTTACCAGCCAAATGGCATCCTATAATTTTCATGACAAGAAATCAGTCACTCTAATTGCAACTGTCAATGAATCAACACACAATTTTGCATTGATTTCTCTTCATAGTAGGCCTACTTTGTACTTAAATGCTAATAACACAGCTAAGATGATTCTTTTTCAACTTCATAATTTCTCTACTGTGTATGCTAGCAGTACAGATATTACATATTTGTTTAATTCCTTCAGTAAATTTGGTGTTACAACAATGCGCAAAACATTTTCAGTCTCCTCAATTCTTTCTTAGCAAACTGCCACGTAAATGTCTGAAAACTGAACAGATGACTAAAATGAGTCCATATCTGTTTGAATGAGATAGATGGACCTGGATGTCCTTGTCTTGTCCTCACACATGGTGGTCTGGCCTAACAGGCTTTGCAGGACAGAACAGCTTTCCGTCTGATTCCTGTTTGCTGTGTGATTATCAAAGCTGGATTCCCCTGCAGTGCTCCATCAGGGAATAGGCCAAAGCTTTAGTCGTCATCAGATAGACGTGATCACCTTACTTCTAAGCTCTCAGGGCTTCCTCTCAGCCAGATGTAGGCATTCCTGCTCTGCTCTTCCAAGTGCACCTCATATCTGTTATAAGAGGAGCAGCATATATGTTGTTTTTAGGATGCTGGTGTCACCACCCGGCTTCTCCTCTAGGTTAACAAACAAAACTAGATAGAGCAGCATAAATCAGCATTTCCATGTTAATATAGGCAGTTTTTTTCAGAAGGGAGAAGCAGGTGAAATTAGGAAGTGTTGCTCTAACAGCCTGACCTTGTGAAAAGCTCTTGATGTGCTATCACAGAAGTGGGTCATCCTGCTCATTTTTCAGTTTTCAGCTTGTGTAATGTTTCTGTGACACTGAATAATGTGCCTGTTTGTGGGAAAGACGACTGTGGTTATATATATATATATATATATATTTTTTTTTTCTACAGGGCCAAAAATTGATTTCCTGAGGCACTATCCATGTGTGAGAGAGAAAAAAATCTAGCAAGGAAATTTTGAATTCAGTGAAATATGAAGGGCATATTATTATTTTTTTTGCCTTACTTCCTCCTCTGTCTGGCTCAAAACAATTGCGATTTACTAAATATGTTCTACATTGTCAGACAGAATTAACCTTTAAGGGTACAACATATCATATCAGCATATCACTTGGAAAGTGCGCTTAAAGAGACAGCTTTGTACCTTATCTATCCATAAAATGTGCATATTAGCACACTGGAGTTGTAATATGTAACAAAGGAATAGTTCACCTTAATTTTTTTTTTCATTTTCTTAAAATTTACCCTCATGCCATACACGATGTGGATGAGTTTGTTTCTTCCTCAGAACAGATTTGGAGAAATTTAGCATTGCATCACTAACTGATTCTCTGCAGTGAATGGGTGCCGTCAGAATGAGAGTTCAAACAGTTGATAAAAATATCACAATGATCTACAAATTTCCTACAAACATACAGCCTTTCATTTCACAAAACATTAATTGACGACATAGGGTCATGTGGATCACTTATGGATTACGGTGATGGTTATCTCAATTATCACCAGTAAAGTATGGAGTACCACAAGGATCTGTCCTAGGTCCTCTGCTATTTTCAATATACATGTTGCCTCTTGGTATTATTATTAGAAAATACGGAATTCGTTTTCTTTGTTATGCTGATGATACTCAACTATATATCTCAACAAGACCAGATGAAACTTCTAAACTATCTAAGCTAACAGATTGTGTTAAAAATGTAAAAGATTGTATGACCAATAATTTTCTCCTATTAAATTCAGATAAGACAGAGATATTACTTATTGGACCAAAAAAAACAGTACACAGAATCTCTTGGATTACAATTTGCAACTAACCGAATGTACCGTTACGTCCTCTAAAGTCAAACATCTGGGTGTTATATTAGACAGCAACTTGTCCTTCGAAAATCATATTTCCCATGTTACAAAACAGCATTCTTTCATTTTAGAAACATTGCCAAGCTTCGAAACATGCTACTTGTTTCTGATGCAGAAAAGCTAGTTCATGCATTCATGGCCTCTAGACTGGACTATTGTATTGCACTGCTAGCTGGTTGTCCTGCATCTTCAATAAACAAGCTACAGATAGTCCAAAATGCAGCGGCTAGAGTCTTTATCAGGTAAAGTAAATGTGATCATATTACCCCAATTTTACAGTCTCTGCACTGGCTACCTATTAAGTTCCGTATCAGTTACAAAATATTACTAATTGCCTATAAGGCAGGGATGGAAATTAGCACCCGCCACCAGCCAAATGCGGGTGATTTTGTGTTGTGGCGGGTAAACTCGCTTCACCTACCGGCCACTGTGGCGGGTAAATAAAAATAGAATACTGTTTCACCCGGACGGCGGACACTTTTAGAGGAGGCACCTAATGTTAGAGCCTGCAATACTGCGGTTTCACCAGTGTGGCACTGTAGCACCGTAGCGCAAGACTGTAGTTCAGCCCTCCTGGATGCATTCAAGAGAAGAAGACATACAGCGCTTCAGAGAAAATGCACCTGAACTTGAGCGGCGATTGGATGAACATGTTAATATATAGCGCGCTTTCGTCTCAGTAACTAAATAAACACAATAAAAACTGACAGCAGTGTGAAAACAGCATTTAAAAATGCATCTGATTACAACGATGTGGATGTTTGAATGAGCTCTGCTTTTCAGTAATGTAACGTTACTCCAGTAATGTCCGGACTAAAGCAGCTCTCCAGTGTGGAGCTAGCTAATTATTAAATATTTTTATTAGTGGGAAAAAAAAATTTTCATTATAGTGACAGTTTGGTTTACAGAGACCAAAGCTTGATCTAGCTAAGGACTGTTTTGATTAATAATAACCCTATAAGGTATTTTAAAATATTATGTTCTGAATAAAATAGTTTATCCAAAGCATCGTATCACTTACCTTTATTATGTTTCTTATCTATATGACTTACAAAAGGAGAAGTTAGGCAGAATGTGTCATTCAGTTTCTTTTTCATGTAGCTAATTAAATGGTGAGAGAGTGTCTCTGTCTGTCATTTCATTTGTGTGCCAAATACATCTATTTGTATAATGAATTGGTGACACTTTACAATAAGGTATCATTTATTAACATTAGTTAATGTATTAATTAACATCAATGAACAATGCATTTATTACATTTAACTATTAATCTTTGTTAATAAAAACTTAAAAAACAGCATTAGTAAATGCTGAAATTAACTAACTTTTAGATTAACAAATGCTGTAGAAGTATTGTTCATTCTTAGTCCATGTTAAATGATGAACCTTATTGTAAAGTGTTGCCAATTAATTGTTTAATAATTGTAATTACATAATATACTTTTCTAAAGCTGAAGTGACCTTTATTTTAGAATATGTATAACTTAATATTTTAACTAATCACAAAAGCTGAATTATCAAAGTCTACTGGTCAATCAGTGGAATAATCGATGATTAGTCGATTAATAGTTCTAATAATCGGTAGATTATTCGATTATCAAAATAATCGTTTGTTGCAGCCCTAAGAGAAAACATCTCAGGAGGAGCCAGTGGACAAAGAGGCGAAGGTCAAAAAACGTTTTTTTAAAGAACGATGGAGAAAAGCAGACAATGGGGAGTCCTGTGATTGGTTAGTTTACGAAGAGACAAGTCAATGTTCTGCTCGGTATGTCGTCAACACGCTTCAGAAGATGCCAAAACTAATACCCCAGGTTTCATAGACAAGGCTTAAAACTAATCCCAGACTAAAATCTAAGTCTGAGCTGTTTCAACTGAAATAAACTTGCTCTGACAGATCTTACAATATATCAGTCCCTTTATTTTGTCTCAAAATGCACAACAGTAATGTTTTTTCTAAAGCATGTTTATAAAAATTGCTTGAATGTCCTAATTGAACTATGGCCTAATCCTGGTTTAGTCTAAGCCATGTCTGTGAAACCAGGCCATAGTTTCATTGTTGGGACTAAAAACCTAAAACTGGAAGCCATAAAAGACCACGAATCATCCGAGCAGGCGTAAATTGGACTGGGAGTGGGGAGGATGGGTATAGGAATGTTAGTTTTTTGTTTAATCTGCCCTACTCATTTAATGAAATGTATATCAGTTCATGGTTTGTGTGTGTATAAGAGAGAAAGAGAAAATGTCAGTATTTCATTGAGACTTGAGATTAAATAAACTGCTTAAGTATTGTAGATCTTGTAGTATTAATTTTCACATGCAGTTACACATTGTCGGTTAAAAACAAGAAAGTGGCTGGTAAAAACATTGAGTGGCTGGTAGATTTTGAAATCCACCAGCCACAGTGGCCGGTGGACAAAAAAGTTAATTTCCATCCCTGCTATAAGGCCCTAAATGGTTTAACTCCTGCGTACCTAACTAGTCTTTTTATCAGGGTTGAGGGGTGAAGGGATGGAGCGAGGACTCAATAGTGCAAGAGAATGGGCTTTTTATTGATAATAAAATAAAACAAACAAAAACTACCCAGTAGGGAAAAACCAGGACAGCTGGCAGGCTTGGCAAGGACAGGATACATGCAATGGTAACATTGATAACGAACTGGCACAGGACTGCAAACACAAAGAGATTATAAAGGGAGCAAATAAGGAGGGTAATGAGGTAAACACAGGTGGGGCAAATTAACCAATAATCAGGAAACAAGATGGGTAGGGTCAAGATAATTGACATGAGAGCACATGGCACTCAGAAATCTAAGACAAAAGCCATGTGCTCACACAAGACAAAAACACAAGCACATGGCCAGAAAAACAAAAATCACCATCCATGTGCAAAACAGGACACGAACACGCAGCTAATGAGAATACTCATAAGCCGCATGTTCACACAAGACACGCCAACATGAAAACACGCAGCCAATGAAATACACAAGCTGCGTGCCACACAGCACAAGACATAACATGAATGCACACAGCCGATAATAACACGAACTGCGTGCAACACAAAAACACAACGCACGTGGACAAGAGAGCATGCGGCCGAGCGAACTCGAGACCGCACGCTCACACAAAAAGACAGAGCATGGAGCGCAAGTGGCCGAACCCCGACACGAAACCGAAACTCACGACAAGAGTGCCGGGATCCGAACACCACGCTCCAAACACAAACAAGCCGCACACTCGAAGCCGCGCACTCATATAAAAACAGGACATGACGGAACTGTCCGTGCTCTTCACAAAACCATGAATAACACTAGACCGAAGTGACAGAACCCTGACACTTCTACCACGCTACAATCCAACCCGCTCCCTAACGTCGCAAAACTCTGGACTTTTGGTAGTACGTAGGATAGCAAAGACCACTAAAGGAGGTAGAGCTTTTTCACATTTGGCTCCCAAACTCTGGAATAGCCTTCCTGATAACGTTCGGGGTTCAGACACACTCTCTCTGTTTAAATCTAGATTAAAGACACATCTCTTTAGCCAAGCATTCACATAATGCATCTTATAATCTTGTACTGCAGTTATATCTGATCAAATGTACATTATTATTCTTTAGCTTGGGTTGAACAAATAATTTTTGCTTGGATGGAACAGCAGCTATGCTAACATCCTGTGGTAACTAGGAATTACTGAAGCGTCAGTCTGGATCTAAGCCTTAAATGATCTGAGATGACCAAACACCTGAGAAGAGATGATGCCAACCCCTCAGAGGATGCCAACCCTCAGACAACATACAGAATTACCAAATTTTGCCATATTACCATAAGTTAAATATATTAAGTTTCTACAATATATAAATATATTGTGGAAACTTAATTTCCTGTAAAGCTGCTTTGCAACGATTTGTATCGTAAAAAGCACTATACAAATGAACTTGAATTGAATTGAAACTTGAATTGAATATTTTTATCAGCTGTTTGAACTCTCATTCTGATGGCACCCATTCACTGCAGAGGATCCGTTGATGATCAATGGCACTACTATGAAACTTTTAGGGGTAAATAATTTACAAAGATGTTCCTTTACAGTTATTGCCCTGGTGACAAACTGTTGTAGCCCTAAAGGTAGAATTTTTGAACGTGTGCAATAAAACATGCTACAGCAAGAGTTTAAAGTAAAAGTTAAAACAGAAAACACAAATTCTGATGAATAAAACTTATCAAATCACCTTAACCAGTCAGGTTTAACCAGTGCTAGTGCAGGTGCTGCTCAGAAACCCAGGGGTAAGACGTCTATAAAACTGGTCAGGATGAAGGCTGATGAGGCTGCCACAGTTTGTCAGCACTGACAAATTGACATCCCAGACATGTAGCAAGTGAGACATTAGAGAACAGTGATTCACCGAGACCCTGTCCATACGCTGCCACCAATGACGCACACCCTTAGAGTGGGGCACCAATAGTCTCTTTCAATGAATCATGGGAAATTGATTTAGGCTGCTCTCTGCGTTTGACATCAAATTCATCTTGATGTGCAACATGGAAAAAAGATGCAAGAAAAAAAATATAAAAATAAAAAGACAAGGAAAGGAAATATCCTCTTTTTATTTTAAATGAAAACATTTGGCAGACCCGTCATAGATTTGTTTTCTGCCATTTGTTGAATGTAAACATCTCATATTTGCAGTCCAACCCACAGAAAACAACCAAATATAAATGCAAGCTTGGGAGGGTGGAATGTCTTCACTCTGTCCACCTAAATGTAGCTTCATCTAGCTTGATGTTACACTGTGCATGGCAATGAGCTTCCTGCCTGCAATTCAGCTCTTCACTAAATAGTTTGTTTTCCTAAAATGAATACTAATGATCTGTGTTAAGATGATTTAAGCAGTGTTAGCATTACAAAAGTAAGAAAATTAAAAGATATCTCATTTTATATAATCTATACAGAAATGTTCCCCAGCACAGATTTCTTTTTCATCATCTGAGGAACTAGATTATCTCTTTTTATCTCTTCTGCACTGATAGGCACAATTGCTCTGTTCCAAAACCAATTGAGCTGCCTATAGAGGCAGAATGTTACGGCACTGTAGACTGATGTGAAGCCTTTCCAAAAGGTAGTTACACTACTTTATACAATAACACATTTTAGTCAAATAAACCAGCATATATGAATTAAGATTTGTGCATTTGTATTTATATGCTGTAACATTTAAATAAACGTTTCTTATGATAAATAGCTATAAACAGCTCTTAATAAGGCAGCTGTCTATGTAGCAAGGCAGCTCACTATTTTTTGGAACAGATCTAAATCTAATACATGTTTTCTATGATTGATAGTGTGTGTGAGAATGTGAGCAAGTGAGTCGGTGTCAAGGGGAGCAATGAGGCCAGTGGAGTAGAGCAGGAACTCACTGTGCAATAGAGCTCAGAGTATAGGTAGAACTACACAGCATCTGATCCAATCTGCTGAGATAGAAACACTGTTTACTGTTGATAAAAAATAAATAATAAAATAAGCAATTTCATGTAATTTACCACAGTCTTGGATCTTTTTGAAGCCAGATGTCACATATGGTAGTCTTGCCTGTTCTTTACCACCGAAGTATCATCCAGAGCTGCATCACAGCATGCTTTAAAAATGTAATGGTCCAAGACAAGACTACTCCATCTCCTTATATCGGCAGGAAAAATAATAAGACTACCAGTGGAGAGAGGCTCCAACAGTGAGCACATTAAAAGCCTGAGCCAGCTGGTTTAGAAAATCTCTACAAGTCCCTGACAAGCCTCCCTCTCTTACCATTACACTCAGTGTATTGTAGCACACTGTTTTTTATTATTATTTGACAAAAATGGGCAAACCTGTAAACAAAGTTTAAAGGAATAGTTCACTCAAGAAATAAAATAAAATAAAAATCATCATTTACTCACATTTATGTCTTTCTAAACCTGGGATTCTTTCTTCCATGGAACATAAATGGTGACCACTCTTTGTGAATGAGGTCTGAGGCTATCAAGAAATGACATAAAAAGCACAATTAAAAGTATTATTATTGTTATAAAACAGCTTTGTGTGAATAACTGACCAAATTTATTAACTAAAAATCTTAAAGGAACACTCCACTATATTTGAAAATAGGCTCATTTTCCAACTCCCCAAGAGTTCAAATCCATTCAGCCGATCTCCGGGTCTGGCGGTAGCACTTTTAGCGCAGCTTAGCATAGATCATTGAATCTGATTAGACTGTTAGCATCTCGCTCAAAAATGACCAAAGAGTTTCGATATTTTCTTTCTATATTTTCCTGAAAATAGTCCCCAGATAGGTAACTAGTTAGTGGAGTGTTCCTTTAACATCCACCTTGGAGAAGTAGCAATATGCACTGAAGAATGCAATGAGAAGAAGCAACAAGCAATCATTCTTTTGAACTGAATCTTGTCAATGAATCGTTTGATTCATTCATAGAACCTAGATAATTTGTTTACTAATCAGACTGACTCAGTTCTTGAGTCAACTCAATGAAGCGGAAACCCATCAGTAAATAACGACCAAAATGTTTGTTGTTCTTTGGTCGCACACAAACTGCAATATAGTCTAAATTAATCAAAAAACGATTTAGAAAATGAAGCAATTTTCCAAACCACCAAATCATCACAATCATCTTCAATACTACCAACATGGCTGACATGCTGACGTGAACTCAAGTTAACCTCACAGCAATGACGGTCTAATCACCCAGACGCACTACATCTGACTGAGGAACGTCTTGTCACTATTTGCAACATCATGTTTGTCAGGTGTGATGACATCACATTTACCCTACAGTTGGGTTTATGTAAATTCAGATCCAAATCCCACATGTGAGTCACAATAGCGGCAGAAACTCTTTTCGTATTTTCCTGAAAGATTAGATTTCGACAGCGAACAAAACTGCTAATATCTCATATTTAACCCTCTGGAGAGCCACTTTGCCTGTCAAGGCTCGTTGTGTCTCGCTCTTTTATTTTCTTTAAATTCTAAGCTTGCTGTGAGGAGCCAATGAAGTGTGAAGGAGAGTGAGAGACCCTTCTGGAGAAAGTAGAGAGAATGAGAGTATTTGTTATGATAATCACATAAGCATGATGGATCATGTTCCCCTGGTTTTGGCTGGGAGAGACGAGCAGGGGGCTGGTCCCATCAGCTGCCTGGGGCGCTGCATCTGGGAACCACTGCTGTTTGTTCCAGGGGTGTCTGCCGTGGGTCAGCAGCTCTGCAAAACCCCATGCCAAACGCGAAGCCCTTAGCTCAGCATATGTGTCAGCATGGAAATACTTTCGGGACTCTTGTCCTATACTGAAGACCGTGATAACTGAACCACCATTTTATTCAGCTTGAACTTGAGGCCTTTTAGCAAAATCCTCCTCAGTGGAATTATGGATAATGAGCTGCTCCCTCAGGTTTGTTTTAGCCAGAATATCAAACATTTTACAAATACAAGCTTTAGCTGAGGAATAGACAATTACATTCCAAGATAGCCAGCAGTGTTCCAATCCCATTGGTTACTGAAATTAAGCAGGACTGATCAAAACACCTCCTACTTGGGTTGCTGTTGGAAAAGGTTTTGCTATAAAATCCGCTGTACTCTGGATTAAATTAAACTGACCTTAAACTGAGGCATTAAAATCACAGGGTATGGCTGGAACACAGTAGGGGTGTAACTGGTTAAATACAATATTTCTGTATACATTAATAAATAAAAGGAAAGGAAAGGACATGACGTGTGGCCAAGTATGGTGTTCCATTGTGAACACCATACTTGGTTCACAGTGGGCAGCCAGTGCTGTGGCGCCCGGGAAGCAGTTGGGGGTTCTGTGCATTGCTCAAGGGTCTCACCTTAATTGTGGTATTGAGGGTGGAGAGAGAGAGGTACATTTACTCCCCCTACTGGCAATTCCTGCGGACCTGAGACTCGAACCCGCAACCTTTAGGGTTACAAGTCCGACTCTCTAACCATTAGGCCACGACTGCCCCATTACCATGTAAAAGGGTCAGTTCATTTAAAGTTACAGTGAAGACATTTACATTTCTATTTCAGATATATACTGTTTTGTTGAACTTCTTGTTTGTCAAAGAATCCTGAAAAAAATGTCATGTTTTCCACAAAAATATTAAGATGCTAGTAATAAAAAGGTTTTAAATCAGCATATTAGAATGATTTCTGAAGGATCATGTGACACTGAAGATTGCTTAATTTTTTTTAAAGCGTTTACATCACAGGAACACATAAATATATATTAAAATAGAAAGCAGTTATATTCAATTGTAAAAAAAAATTCACAATGTTACAGATTTTACTGTAATTATGATCAAATAAATGTAGCCTTGATTAACTTTTTACAACTTCTTATGAACCTCAAACATTCGAACAGTAGAAGACAATGTTTTTAAAGATTTAGTTTTTTCTAGTTTTGTATTTTTTCTACAGTCAACAACCAGGAATAGACATTCAAAAAGTCAGATATTCAAGTTCTTTTTTTTTTTTTTATACCTGTTTGTGGCGTGACTACCATGTATTTCACCTCTCAAGATGGGCATTGTGTATGAGTATTTGTGTATGTTTTGAGCTGTGCCCTTTTTATTTCGAGAGTGAGGGATGAGTCATATTGTCCTCTGCCCAGCCTGGCTGTCTAAGGATTCGATAATGATGTCTATTTCTCATTTTCCATTTCAGTCCCCTAGTCTTCCTCTTCCTCTATCACCCTGTGAGTTATTTTCTCATATCACAACTCATAATGTCAGTACAAAATGACCTCTGACCTCCACCATTGCAATCACTCCATCTTCTGCTCGGTTACCTATATGATGCGAGCAAGTGTGTTATATAAATAAAGAACTGTCATTTTAAGACAAGTCTGGAGTTTGCTAGAAAAGTTGAATGCAATTGTCTGATTAAAGACTTGGGAAGAGAGATGAGAGTCAAATAATGTCAACAGAGTTAAAACCCTCTCCGAATTAAAAATATTGACACTAGGCTCTTGATTTATGTGGGACTGAGTGTTATCTGAGATTTGGTGCTTTACTCTACATAGATCATTTCACAGACTATCCTGAGCTGTCAGATATTGAGCAGCTCTGAGAAGTCTGGGGAAAACATTGTTCTTTCTACTTTGATTTGGTCCACATATTCAGGTAATGAGATTTTAGTCTGATTAGCACTTCCAAATGAAAAAAAAGTGGCTAATACAGTAATAAATACTATAATAAACAAAAAGCAACTCAAAATGAATGGACAGATTTTTCCCCACCGATATTTATTGAACAGCCAATGTAAAGAGCATTTTTCCATGAACACCTTTTTAATTAGGGCAGCCTCTTAATTAAGCCAGGACTAATGGTGATAATCATTGTGTTATTATCCTAATAAGCATTCAACGAGACCCATGAAATCCGGTCAGCTAATTGACTTGCCTGAAATGTCCTCGCAAATTAAAACTGTTTTAGAGGCTGTTTGCGGGGAATGCAATCTGAATCTGAAGTTGGTTCTGAAACCACTGAATAGTCCACAGCATGAAATTAGTAACAAACCACAGAAGCACCAATGAAACAATATACAATCTTCAGACACAACAATATGAATCATAGCTCTGTGTAGTGAACATCGTAACCTCTTTAACCCACTCAGTGGCTGGTGAAAACACCGGGTCAGATGCCAACAAAACAGCAAGCAATAAAAGTGTGGAGTAATACACAGACGCAGAAGCAGTAATGAAATATAGAGTCCTGTGCTCATTGTGTGTGCATGTTTGATAGGGGTCAGGGCTTTATGGTCTCTGAGCACTGAAACTTGGCCGCTTGGAGTAGTATTGATGGAGAAAGCTCTTTGTGTTTAGCAAACTGATATAACAAGGCAGTAAACAAAGACCAAACATCCCAGCCAAGAAGAATACAGTGATATTTGCACAAACACTATATTCACTATATAAAAAGTATAAACTTTTTTGATGCAACATCTGCCATATTTAAAAACACAGATTTGACGTAAGTACTGAACCACACAGAACTAAATCAACTGAGTAAAAAAAATTAACTCGTAAAATGCCAAAAACAAAAAATCTGAAATGATGTCTCTACTTCATTAAAAAGTTAATAAGTATTTACACTGTTCATCTACATTTTGCATATATTATATTTATTGCATAACACATGAATTATTTTTTAGTTAAATCAGCTTAAGCAAAGCGAGCAAATTCAATCCCATCTAATCATATTTGTTACAAGTAGGCAAAATGAGGCAACAAATTAACATTTCTGAGTAAACCTGGTATTTGATTTTTCATATTTAATTTTCTTGCACTTAATAATAGGATGATATAGAAGACTGATTATATGCAAAAATAGTCTTTGTTGAGCAGCCTCCTCTGAGTAAATGGTAAGTTATTAAATGTGCTCCAGCACTTTTGCTTAATAACAGAGGCAATACCTCAGAGTGAATAAGTTTGATCAAATACCCCATTAGTTCAAAACAAAACTATAAATACACCTATAACCTCTAATAATTTCCAACAACAGCAATTTACAAGCATCTATTCCTTCCTTAATTTTTCATTCATGAGCAAGAACCAATGGCCACTCCCCCAAATACACTGTACAGAGACAGACCCCACACAAGAATACATATTATTAGTAGAAACTTTTTTTTTTTTTTAAATGAATCAAAAGGAGAAAATTTTTATAATGTTCAATCAGCTGTAATACAAGCGCTGAGCATGGGCGGAATATTAGTGCTACAAACAGATGCTCAATTATTTACGCAAGACTTGGCAGGTGTATTGATTTGGGATGAAAATCTGCATCTCTCCAGAGGGGTGGGAGAACAGGGAGAGATGGACAGTTTGCTCATTAAAACGCTCCACATTGCTTTAATTCCCTTCAATTACAGAGAGAGGTACCTGCACAGGTGTTGATCTCCAAAAAGACCCGGTCTTCATTCAGGCAGCTCGTCATTAGCAAAGGCCTCTGATTGGAGCCTGATGGCGTAATTATGTACTCCACCATCCCCATTAAGCAGGAGGCAAGTTAATCGCATACAGTGGTAAGCAAAAATTGGTAACAGGCAGAAATACACATTAACATCCTTTTGATCAAGCCAGGTTTCCACTTCCCCAGAAACACATTAAGATTCAGGAGGGAAAAATGAGAACAGAGACATATAAAACATGAAAAATAGCAAAAATACTGTGTTCTGAATAACAAGATCTCTAATACTAAAATAAACAAGTTTGATATTTCTTTTCCCTGTACCAGCACATAACCTCAAGATGAGTCATGGGAGGTGGCAAACCTGAGTAATTACTAAAACTGAATACAAGAGGAATATGAGGACAAATTAATGACAATATATATGTTTTTATTTACCACTGTTTAAAAGTTTGGGATCAGAATGATTTTTTTAAATGAAATTAATACTTAATATGAATACTATAATTAATACTAGTATAA
This sequence comes from Barbus barbus, assembly GCF_936440315.1. Classification (NCBI taxonomy): domain Eukaryota; kingdom Metazoa; phylum Chordata; class Actinopteri; order Cypriniformes; family Cyprinidae; genus Barbus; species Barbus barbus. The sequence continues at coordinate 20,973,868 of NC_136761.1, read as the reverse complement.
ATATTAATAAAAAAAAAAAAAAAACTTTGTTACAAAAATAAAGGAAAAATAAAAGTATTTATCAACTCTCTATTATTCAAAGAATTCTGTAAAAATGCATTATGGTTTCCAAAACACAAACAACAACAACAACAACTAAGCACCACAACTGTTTTTAACGTGTCCTGAGCACCAAATCAGCATATCAAAATGATTTCTGAAGGATCATGTGACTCTGAAGACTGGAGTAATTGTCAGGGTTCTGTCACTTCGGTCTAGTTTATTCATGGTTTTGTGACAGAGCTCTGACACTCCCTTCTTGACTTGTTTTCTGGTGAGCGCGCGGCTCGAGCACATTCTTTCGACTGCGTGCTCTGTTTCATGTTGGGACATGGTGTTCGGATCCCGACACTCCTGTCTTGTTCAGGCTCATTTCTGGTTTCGTGTCGGGGTTCGGACACTCACGCTCCAGGTTTGTTCTCGCTGTGGGAGCGTGCGATTTCGAGTTCGCTCGGGCCGTGCGCTCCTCTGTGTGGATCAGGGTATATTCCGGCAAACTGTGTGTGTGTGTGTGTGTGTGTGTGTGTGTGTTTTCTTTGGCACGGGGTTCGGTTTCGGCCGCGTGCTTTTTCTTGTTTTGTTTTGCTCTGTGTTGCACGCAGCTTGTGTTTTTTTCACGGGCTGCGTGCTTTCATGGTTTTTTTTTTTTTGTGTGAACACGGGGCTTATGAGTCTCCTCATTAGCTGCATGTTCATGTCCTGTTTTGCACATGGTTAGTGATTTTTGTTTTGCTGGCCATGTGCTTGTGTTTTTGTTTTGTGTGAGCACATGGCTTGTCTTGTTTGGTTCTATGTGCCATGTGCTCATGTCAATTGTCTTGACCCCACCCACCTTGTTTCCTGATTATTGGTTAATTTGCCCCCACCTGTGTTTACTCGTTACCCTCCTCATTTGCTCCCTTTATAATCTCCTTGTGTTTGCAGTCCTGTGGCAGTTCGTCGTCGATGTTTCCCTGTGCCCTGCCCTGCTAGTCTGTTTTCCCCTACAGGGGTAGTTTTTGTTTGTCGATTTTATTTTATTATTAATAAAGCCCTATTTCCTCCTGCAAGTCAGTCCTCGCTCTCATCCCTTCACCCACACCTGACAGTAATGGCTTTGCCATCACAGGAATACTTTAGATTTTAAAATATATTAAAATAGAATACAGTTATTGAAATTTTTTAAATTTCACAATATCACCATTTTTACTGTGTTTTTGAAATAATAAATGCTGCCTATATGTCCTTAACAAACATTTTTATAAATTTACCAACCCAACACTTCAATGGCAGTGTATATAATAATAAAATTGATTATGCAGTGAAATGCTCACATTGCCAATAAGAAATATGAATATAGAGTAAAATTCACATATCACAGAATTACCATATATTTCGGTAATGTACCATCGCAATAGATTAAGAAATTATTTTAAGTACACTGGAGTGCCACTTAAATACAATCTTATATAAATACGGTAATCAACTGTATTATCATTGGTCCACCATAAACGGTACTATCAAAGTACTTTTTAACTCACTGAGTCCAAAAAAAAGCAGTGCCTGAATGCAAAAAAAAAAGAAAAAAGATGACTATTGCTTAACAGGAAATTATGCATTACGTATATGAGAGCCAAAGCTCAATGTTTTAGAGTATGTGTGCTAACCACTAGGCCTCAACAGGAGAATTGTTTATTCACAATAACTGGCACTCATGCTCAAATACAGATGTATATATCACTATATTTATTGCTCGCTTGTAGTCATTTGTAGTCAGCATGTGTTTGGTGAGGGAGGCAGCTAAGTGTGGTTTTACACTTTGTCTTTATATAATATTCATGAAAGAGTAAAAAAGATTACACAGACTTGAGGGGTGTTTTAGAGGCGTTTGGTTTGTTTCTCTCACAGGTACATCCAGCCTGCTCTGAATGTAAATCATACAGGTAAATATTTCATGAAGGGTCGAGTAGGTTTCCCCTGCCTCGTGCAGGCTAATGGAATACCGCACATGCTGTTCTTCTCACATGAATGTAATTACATCAGGGGGGATTCTGCAGCTTAACAAACCATCAGCACTGGAGATCTGAACGCAATAAGGTTGTGCTGCTTTTGTCCTTCTGAATAAGACACAGAGGAATGATGAAAACATTATTTTAAGATCACACCATGTTTCATTTAAGGAAAGGAAATAAAGCCTTCTCAGTGCTCACATAACCAACCCAATGAAATTGTCAAAACATACTTGACCTAACAGACAACCATGTAATTTGCTACTCATGAGATTACGTACAGGATGATTTATAGATTAAGTTATAATAACAGCAAAGGTTAAAGGCCACAAAAAAAAAAGTAAATATATGGCTTATATACAACCCGAATTCCGGAAATGTTGGGGCGTTTTTTAAATTTGTATAAAATGAAAACTAAAAGACTTTCAAATCACATGAGCCAATATTTTATTCACAATAGAACATAGATAACAAATATTTAAACTGAGAAATTCTACACTTTATCCACTAAATGAGCTAATTTCAAATTTGAAGCCTGGTACAGGTATCAAAAAAGCTTGGCACGGGGGCGACAAAGGGCTGAAAAAGCAAGAAATTTTGAAAAGATTCAGCTGGGAGAACATCTAGCAACTAAGTTAATTGACATCAGGTCTGTAACATAAAAGGGATGGCTTAGAGAGGCAGAGTCTCTCAGAAGTAAAGATGGGCAGAGGCTCTCCAATCTGTGAAAGAATGCATAAAAAGATTGTAGAATACTTTAAATACAACGTTTCTGTCAAATTGCAAAGGCTTTGCAAATCTCCTCATATACACTGCATAACATCATCAAAAGTTTCAGAGAAACTGGAGAAATCTCTGTGTGTAAGGGACAAGGCTGAAGACCATTGTTGGATGCCCGTGGTCTTCGGGCCCTCAGACAACACTGCATCACTCATCGGCATGATTCGGTCATTGACATTACTAAATGGGCCCAGGAATACTTCCAGAAACCATTGTCAGTAAACACAATCCGCCGTGCCATCTGCAGATGCCAACTAAAGCTCTATCATGCAAAAAGGAAGCCATATGTGAACATGGTCCAGAAGCGCTGTCGTGTCCTGTGGGCCAAGGTTCATTTAAAATGGACTGTTTCAAATTGGAAAAGTGTTCTATGGTCATACAAGTCCAAATTTGACATTCTTGTTTTGGAAATCACGGACGGCATGTCCTCCGGGCTAAAGAGCCAGCGTGTCATCAGCGTTCAGTTCAAAAGCCAGCATCTCTGATGGTATGGAGGTGCATGAGTGCACACGGTATGGGCAGCTTGAATATTTTGGAAGGCACTATGAACGTTGAAAGGTATATAAAGGTTTTAGAGCAACATATGCTCCCCTCCAGATGATGTGTATTTCAGCAGGACAATGCAAAACCACATACTGCATCTATTACAACTGCATGGCTTCGTAGTAGAAGAGTCCGGGTGCTGAATTGGCCTGCCTGCAAGTCCAGATCTTTCCCCTATAGAGAACATTTGGCCCATCATTAAACGAAAAATACATCAAAGACAACCACGAACTCTTCAGCAGCTGGAAACCTATATCAGGCAAGAATGAGACCAAATTTCAACACCAAAACTCAAGAAACTCATAACATTGATGCCCAGACGTCTTCAAACTGTTTTGAAAAGAAGAGGAGATGCTACACCATGGTAAACACGCCCCCATCCCAACTATTTTGAGACATGTAGTAGGCATAAAATTTGAAATGAGCTCATTTTGTGCATAAAATTGTAAACTTTCTCAGTTTAAACATTTGTTATGTTATCTATGTTCTATTGTGAATAAAATATTGGCTCATGTGATCTGAAAGTCTTTTAGTTTTAATTTTATTCAAATTTAAAAAAACGTCCCAACATTTCCGGAATTTGGGTTGTAACTGTATATGGAAGTTGGGGCAAGTTGTCACACATGGACGTTTTGGGGAAAAAAAAGAAGACTTTTAGTACTATAAAAATGGATTTAAATTAAATAGAAATTCTGTCCTCCAAGCTAAAATTAACATTACTGATTTAATATACACATTTGTACATTACTTATCACATTTTTACTTCATAATTGTTTAAATGTTAATAAAAATTTGAATAGTGACAGTCCTAAAATACTTTAGGGGTATGTTGTCACAAAATATTAATATGTTAAATTAACTGTATTTTTGATAATATAGGAAGAACATTTCTTTTAAACTTCAGGTTAAATAATATGAATTTATGAAAAATAAAAACAATAAATAAAAATAAATGCAATAAAATTTGCAGCTACATTAAAAGGTCAAGAAAATGACTAATGAAGCTGTGATTGTACTTGGAATAATCATTTTCCCCTTTTCTCTCCAAAACCTATCACTGGAATAATCTATGAGAGATGATTTTAATTTCATTATGCCCCAAAGCAGCAACCCAAAATTAATTGTCCCTTTTACACTAGAGAAAGTGTTCTCCAGAGAGAGCCTGGAAAACCAAGGACAAATTAGATTCTAATGAAAATGTAGAGGAGGTGTTTCCACTGTACAGTCCACAGCGGCTGTAGATTACACATACAATACACATTACACTAACTGTATGTTCAATGACCTACCACTGCAGAACTTTTCATCTTTTCTGAATTCTTATTCAGTATAATTATTCACCCTTATATTATTACCTTGTTTAATTGATAAATTACTTAATATACTATATAATTCAATTTAAAATATGCCACAGTCATGCATTTCTACTAAGAAGTAAAAGATACAATCCATCAAACTCCCTGGCCGAAGCGGTTTATAAAGTTAAACCTTAAACCAATGAAAAGTGAAGCTCATTTGATTGATTTTCTCTCCGTCTAAAGCCCTTCTTCTTGATTTAAAGAGAGATTACTTCAGAGAGTCCAGCAGCAGGGTCATTCACACACCTCTATTTCCTTGCATCATTGACATTATTTAACTCTGTGCTAATTAACTAATGATTACTATTCGTTGTTCTAAATCTGAGAGTCGTGAGTTCATGGTAAATGGGATGAAATCTCCTCTGATGGGATGTCAAGGAGATGACGGTGGACTTGCTCTAGCCTTATTACAGTTATATGAGGTAAAGATGCACTTTAAGTGAAAAACTGTTACATTTAGAAGATTCCTTTTGTTGGCGAAATATCAATTAGATTCAGTAATATTAAAATATATATATATATATATTGTATTACTGTATATTGCTATAAGCTGTCATTTTGGTTTATTTATAGATTAAGTTATAATAACAACAGAGGTCAAAGGTTAAAAGAGAGAGAGAGTACTATAAAAAATGACTTTAAATAAAAAATTCTGTCCTCCAAGCTAAAATTATTATTATAATTTTTTTGTCAGATACACTAATTTAATATGTATTACCTTTCAAATTTTTGCTTCATGTCTCATGGTCTATTTTACTTCATTTGTTTAAAGAAAATGTTCAAGCTATTTTAATTGTGACAATCCTAAAATGCTTTTAAAATGCTTTTCTATAAGCTGTCATTTGAAGGAACTGAGCAGAATAAAATAATATATTTGACAATGTATAGTTACTGCTAAGCACTGAGTACAAGCAGTAAATCAATGTTTTTCATTTTAAAAAGCTTCAGTAAAATTAAATTTATGCTACAGTTTTCCTCCTCAGAAAATTCATAGACACGCGCACACAATCTATATTAAATGTTATATTTACACTAGTAGGACTACTGTAAGATATATTTATTATTAACCTTTTTTTTTTTAAACATTTTTACACTATATGTGAATGTTTTTGCAGAGAGAAAGAAAGACTTTTTTCAGGAGAATCAACAAATAAATCTATCGAAATGTATTTGTTTCTGCATATTAAATAACAGAATAAAGTATTTTAACATCAAATGTGTTTGTAAGATATTTCCTGAAAAATGACTTTGTTGTTTGTTATTGTTCATTTACAGTACAAGTGCTTCTTGTGTGCTCAATGAAATGCAAAATCTCATTAGTCAAACACTAATTAAAGAGACTCCTGTATTTCAAGTGCTATAGGGGAAAAACACTGACATCTCAAAGTACACTGTCATCATTTGGAAAAAAAATCAACTTAGATTCTTCAAAAATTTCAACATTTGTGTTCCACAAAACGTACAAGTCTGAAACATGATGGTGAGGAAACAATGACAGAAATTTATGTTTGAACCAATGCTTTAACAGCCATCTCAAAGTGCACATTCTGCGAACAACATAGTGCTGACAAACAGTGTTGTGTAGTATCTGGGCTTAGTGGATTTGAGATCTGTTCGCTCTGTATGTGAGCACAGAAGCCTGTCAGTGTGGAGCCTCATACAGCAGCTAGTGTAGCAGAGTGTAGCCTATCTTCCTCGTCTCTGTGGTAATAACGTTTCCCATCAGTCTGTAATGGATCACCTCCAGACTTCATCTGATTGAGAGGGCGAGGGGAGGCTGGTACTGGCCAGAGCTTCAGGCTGGCTCGATCTCAGCATCACTCTTCCTCAGGGAGCTTCCTCGGGGGTTTAATGCACTATTGATTTGTTTAGCTAATATATTTTTTCTCTTTCCACAGTGGAGGGTTCATATTCTGTCAGTCTTTGATGTCTCACGCAGGAGAATGTTTATGAAAGGACTAAAATCCAGCCTTTCTTCAGCGAAGTAATAAACAATTTCGCTGCATCGCATTGAAGCATATATATTGATCCATGCATATGTCGTTCTACAATTTAAGCGTGAAGCTTAAAAAAACTGATCTTAAAATCACTGGATTCTGGCATTAAACAGCTTTCTGGCATTTGAAAAAGGTTTTGTATTTTTTTTATTTTTTATAATTCTTTCCCGGGAGGACTCTTGGGAAATGGAAACTGCTTTGAAAAAGTAATCAAATCTCAGGGGCAGCAAAGCCATTGAGTTTTCCCCTAAGAGCTTGGCTCACTTTGTTCTCGTCTAAACAATTTTTTAGAAATAAAATGATACTTGGAGATACATCTGCAGTCATGCCCTACAGACCCTCTGGTTTCTTCTCCTGTCAAAAAGCTCCGTCATCCACCAGGGATGGAAAAGGTCAAACAAATTTTAATAGGAAATCCAATTTTGACCGAAACATTAAGTGTAAATGGAAAACATCCTGTAGACATAACATCCTGTTCGGCAGCGCTCTTGACAAGTCATTACTGCAACAAAGCCTAATTAGCATTGTTAATCAGCATTTTCATCTGTATTACAACAATTAATTGAACTGGAAGGCTATGCTACATCTTCACTGTGAAGAATTAATTATTAGCAATCAGATCACATTAGCCCAGCAAAAGTGGTTATAAACTCACTGCGAAGGAGAGCCTTTAATGAGATGGCAACGCAATCTGAATAACTTCCTTGCAGCAAATCTAAAATAAACTTCATCAGTTATGAATATGGAAATAGAGTGTGTATGCTTTGATAGGCTACTGAATTTTAAAAGAGCGAGTCAGAGTTTTAAACACAGGAGCTGGCAGACATAGAACACTAATGCATAGTTTAAGAAAATGCATAGCCTAATCAGATTAGATCAAATTATTGCCTGTGTTTATTTACAGTAAACATACATACTGGTATCTCAAAAGACATCTCGTCCTTGCCTAATTCTTGTGATAAACTGGTGAAGGGAAGGTTCATAGCCTGAGGTTAAGTGTTTTGCTCAAAGCACAGAAGAAGTTGCCCTTGAGGATTCGGCCTGATGTTCCTGCTCACTGAGCCAACCGCCTCCATCCACCACTATTGCCCTACAAAGGTGCAGCAGAAACATTACAAATGAAAATACATGGTAACCAAATACTGTAACCAAAAAGCTAATGGTTTGACCTCCAGATCTCAAGTGAAATGAGCAAAATGCCAGAAGTCTTGCTATAAAGTTAGGACCATGAGCGAGGCACTTAACGATTGACTATGACTACATATTATTTAGAAACCTTTCCATCGCTGCCTTGCATGTGCATTCATGCGTGTATATTTTTGTAGCTTATCCTAACCGACACTACTGTTCAAACCTTTGAGGTCTGGATTTTTTAATGTTTTAAAATGTCAGAGACTGCCTTTATTTGATTAAAATACTGTAAAAACTGTTAAATATTATTACAATTGTAAATCACTGTTTTCCATCCTAATATATTTTGAAATATATTTTATTCCTGTGATGCAAAGCTTTATTTTCAGCAACCATTAGTCTCTCAAGATCCTTCAGAAATCATTTTAATATGCTGATGTAGTGCTTAAGAAAATTTCTTATTATTATCATCATCAGTTGTCCAAATGTTTTTAATAAAGTTCACAAAAAATTCCACTATTATTATTATTTATTTTTGTAGAACACAAGCAGACTTTTTAAAATATTTTTTTGGTGTCTTTTTGAACTAGATATTGTGTTTAAGAATGTTCGAAGTTATATTTTATGTTACATGGCTTTAGAAGACTAGAAATATTTCACACGAGCAGTATGGACTGCTCATAAGACACTTTTATATTGCCTTTTTCATGGTGCTGTTGTAGTTACATTTAGTGCTATGTCATATGCGCTTGTTTATGTCAATGAATAACTGTCATAGTGTGAAAAAAATAAAAAAAAATATAGCTGCGAGCAGCGATGACGGGCCCAAGCCGTCAGCATACGCCACCCCGGTGGCATCGATAAAACGGTGCCCAGCGAGCACAAGCATCACAGTAACCCTCTGGCAGTTTGGTTTTAAGGGATACGGCAATTAAAGGGTTAATCCAAACCATCAACTCTGTGAAACACACACACACACAGAACATATAAAACTTTAAATTCTGTGAAAATGTATTTTTCATTGGTAGTTGATGTTAGTTAATGCATTTACTAATGCTAACAAATGAGAAATTATTATAGTTACCAAAGGTTTTAATGATTTATTTTTCCATTAACTAACATGAATAATTTTTTCTAACACAAATTAATAAAGTAAAAAATATATTGTTAATATAATGTTGATCAAAATCAATTCCGAAATGTGTTAATATATTATTAAATTTTAAAGTTTTATCTTTTGAACATGACTATTTTTCTAATATTAAAAATATTTTGTTCATTGTAAGTTCATACTATCAATGAAGAATTAACATACTGTAAAATATATATTTCATTGTTAGTTCATGTTAATTAATGCATTCCCTACTGTTAACAAATGAGACTTAATTATAAAGTGTTATCAAAACCTTTAATGCTTTATAAGCATTTTTTAAGGATTTTATTGAGATGTTTAAACAGACCCTCTCTCTCTCTCCCTCTTTCTCTCCCCCTCCACACTCACTGAACTCACACAGTCAGTCACCCACCCAGTCACCCACCCAGTCACCTACCGCAAACATTAGAAGCACAGAGACAGGAGAACTCTGATAGTTTTTAAATTTTCTCCTCCGCATAGTGTATTGTAAATTCATGAAATTAATCACATATCCTCAGACTGTATTGTTCTGAGTATGTAATTTTTTATGAAGTGTTTGGAAGCTGCTCTTAAAAGAAAAAAAGAAAAGAAAAGTTTTCTCTTTTTTACTGTAACTTTAATAAATTGCCATTAAATCATCGTTCAAGATATCCTAAATCCGTCCGCAATTTAGCATCTTCAGTATTTTGGCATCATAAGAAAAAATGTTTGGTGTGATTTACGTGTTTCTGTTTGGAGGAGTATGAATTTGTTTACAGCCTGTTTAAAAACAAAACCCACATTAAAATAAATATAGCCGACTTCCTGTTGGTCGTAGCTAATGACTGTAAATTAGAAAGTTGTCCGGATTAATAAGAACAATTTATGTACCGAGTTTGGTGTCTGTAGCTATCATTATATATATATAAACATTAATAATTATATACCATTTAATGTTGATCAATATTAATTCCAAAATGTGTTAATATATTATTACATTTTAAAGTTTATCTTTTGAACATGACTATTTTTCTAACATTAAAAAGATTAATAAATGCTTTAAAAAAATTGTTCTTTGTTAGTTCATACTATCATGGAAGAATTAACATGATGTAAAAATATATTTTTCATTGTTAGTTCACGTTAATTAATGCATTTCCTAATGTTAAGAATTGAGACCTTATTTAATGATTTATAAGCATTTTTTAAAGATTTTAAAAAACAGACCCTCTCTCTCTTTCTCTCTCTCACCCAGCTCCTCAATCCACACAGTCACTCACACAGTCACTCACACCCCACCCCACCCCACCCCACCCCCACCCCTCACTCAGCTGCAGGCTGACAGGGATCTCTCACTCAGAAGCAGTCTAAGAGCTCTCTGATAGTTTTTAAATTTTCTCCTAAGCATAGTGTATTGTAAATTCATGAAATTAATCACATATCCTCAGACTGTATTGTTCTGTGTATGTAATTTTTTATGAAGTGTTTGGAAGCTGCTCTTAAAAGATAAAAAAAAAAAAAAATTATCTTTTTTACTGTAACTTTAATAAATTGCCATTAAATCATCGTTCAAGATATCCTAAATCCGTCCGCAATTTAGCATCTTCAGTATTTTGGCATCATGATAAAAAATGTTTGGTGTGATTTCCGTGTTTCTGCTTGGAGGAGTATTAATTTGTTTACAGCCCGTTTTTAAAAAAAACCCACATTAAAATAAATATAGCCGACTTCCTGTTGGTCGTAGCTAATGACTGTAAATTAGAAAGTTGTCCGGATTAATTAGAACAATTTATGTACCGAGTTTGGTGTCTGTAGCTAAAACTAACCCCCTCATTTTTGACAAAAGGTGGCGCTATAGAGTGTCTCTTCCACGCCCGTTTATGAGCTTTTTCCAGTGTCTAACTATCATTAATACTGATATGTGTGTTGAGTTTCATGACATTCTAAACATGTTATCTGCCTCAAAATCACCAGAAACGAATTTTCAACTTTGACACGTTGCCATGGCAACATAATTTTAGATATCAATATTCCCTTCACAGTTTTACATCGGCCGTGTTTTGACATTATTCTGGTGAAGTTTGAAGCAAATCGAGGTAAAAGAAGATGCTGAATTCAAAGCATTTTGAAAACGACACACTTCCTGCAGCCAGTTGGTGGCGCTATAACTTTCAGTCATAATAGTCACATCTATCCGATCGGCATCATACAACGAACAAATCACTGAAGTTTGATCTACATCATACAATGTGTGTGGACGTTATTAGGCATTTCCTGGGTCTCATTTTTCGCCATAACTTCATCGCCTCGCCACGGGCAAACCGTTCGACATATCAAAAATATCTTCGCAATTTAGCGTCCCCAATGTCTTGAGATCATGTTCACCTAGTTTGGTGGCAATCGTATGGAAATCCTCAGAGGAGTATATCAAATTCCAGAGCATGCGCTTTTTAAACAGCCCTGAATAGCCGACTTCCTGTTGGGCGGAGCCTAAGACATGCTGTGCGGAAGTTGTTCAGCTCAATGAGTTCTATATGTGTACCGAGTTTCATATGAATACGTGCAAGTATGTGTGAGCTATACATCAAGTTTTCTGACAATTTTCCAGGGGGCGCCGTAGAGCCCCTGTGCCACGCCCGGGTCCCAGCCTCAGCGGCGTCCTAATGGCCGCAGGTTCCAATGTGCGTGCCAATTTTCGAGAGTTTTCGGGCACGTTAAGGCCCCCAAAAGTGCCCGGATGATTGAAATAAAAAAAAAAATAAATAAATAAATAAATAAATAAATATAGCTGCGAGCAGCGATGACGGGCCCAAGCCGTCAGCATACGCCACCCCGGTGGCATCGATAAAACGGTGCCCAGCGAGCACAAGCATTACAGTAACCCTCTGGCAGTTTGGTTTTAAGGGATACGGCAATTAAAGGGTTAATCCAAACCATCAACTCTGTGAAACACACACACACACAGAACAACATATAAAACTTTAAATTCTGTGAAAATATATTTTTCATTGGTAGTTGATGTTAGTTAATGCATTTACTAATGCTAACAAATGAGAAATTATTATAGTTACCAAAGGTTTTAATGATTTATTTTTCCATTAACTAACATGAATATTTTTTTCTAACACAAATGAATAAAGTAAAAAATATATTGTTAATATTTAATGTTATTTGTGAATTAACCAATGTTAAAAAACAACATTATTTAACTGTTGTTAATTTACATCATTAATAAATATATACCATTTAATGTTGATCAAAATCAATTCCAAAATGTGTTAATATATTATTACATTTTAAAGTTTTATCTTTTGAACATGACTATTTTTCTAATATTAAAAATATTTTGTTCATTGTTAGTTCGTTGTAAGTTCATACTATCAATGAAGAATTAACATGCTGTAAAATATATATTTTTCATTGTTAGTTCATGTTAATTAATGCATTCCCTACTGTTAACAAATGAGACTTAATTATAAAGTGTTATCAAAACCTTTAATGCTTTATAAGCATTTTTTAAGGATTTTATTGAGAAGTTTAAACAGACCCTCTCTCTCTCTCTCTCTCCCCCTCCACACTCACTGAACTCACACAGTCAGTCACTCACCCAGTCACCCACCGCACACATTAGAAGCAGTGACAGGAGAACTCTGATAAGTTTTAAATTTTCTCCTCTCCATAGTGTATTGTAAATTCATGAAATTAATCACATATCCTCAGACTGTATTGTTCTGTGTATGTAATTTTTTATGAAGTGTTTGGAAGCTGCTCTTAAAAGATAAAAAAAAAAAAGTTCTCTTTTTTCTGTAACTTTAATAAATTGCCATTAAATCATCGTTCAAGATATCCTAAATCCGTCCACAATTTAGCATCTTCAGTATTTTGGCATCATGAGAAAAAATGTTTGGTGTGATTTCTGTGTTTCTGCTTGAAGGAGTATGAATTTGTTTACAGCCTGTTTAAAAAAAACCCACATTAAAATAAATATAGCCGACTTCCTGTTGGTCGTAGCTAATGACTGTAAATTAGAAAGTTGTCCGGATTAATAAGAACAATTTATGTACCGAGTTTGGTGTCTGTAGCTATCATTATATATATATATATATATATATAAACATTAATAATTATATACCATTTAATGTTGTTCAATATTAATTCCAAAATGTGTTAATATATTATTAAATTTTAAAGTTTATCTTTTGAACATGACTATTTTTCTAACATTAAAAAGATTAATAAATGCTTTAAAAAAAATTGTTCTTTGTTAGTTCATACTATCCTGGAAGAATTAACATGCTGTAAAAATATATTTTTCATTGTTAGTTCACGTTAATTAATGCATTTCCTAATGTTAAGAAATGAGACCTTATTATAAAGTGTTATCAAAACCTTTAATGCTTTATAAGCATTTTTTAAGGATTTTATTGAGAAGTTTAAACAGACCCTCTCTCTCTCTCTCTTTCTCTCCCCCTCCCCCTCCACACTCACTAAACTCACACAGTCAGTCACCCACCCAGTCACCCACCGCACACATTAGAAGCACAGAGACAGGAGAACTCTGATAAGTTTGAAAATTTTCTTTTCGCCATAGTGTATTGTAAATTCATGAAATAATCACATATCCTCAGACTGTCTTGTTCTGTGTATGTAATTTTTTATGAAGTGTTTGGAAGCTGCTCTTAAAAGATAAAAAAAAAAAGTGTTCTTTTTTACTGTAACTTTAATAAATTGCCATTAAATCATCGTTCAAGATATCCTAAATCCGTCCGCAATTTAGCATCATCAGTATTTTGGCATCATGACAAAAAATGTTTGGTGTGATTTCCGTGTTTCTGTTTGGAGGAGTATGAATTTGTTTACAGCCCGTTTAAAAAAAAAAAACACACATTAAAATAAATATAGCCGACTTCCTGTTGGTCGTAGCTAATGACTGTAAATTAGAAAGTTGTCCGGATTAATAAGAACAATTTATATACCGAGTTTGGTGTCTGTAGCTATCATATATATATATATATATATATACAAATTAATAATTATATACCATTTAATGTTGATCAATATTAATTCCAAAATGTGTTAATATATTATTAAATTTTAAAGTTTATCTTTTGAACATGACTATTTTTCTAACATTAAAAAGATTAATAAATGCTTTAAAAAAAATTGCTCTTTGTTATTTCATACTATCATGGAAGAATTAACATGCTGTAAAAATATATTTTTCATTGTTAGTTCACGTTAATTAATGCATTTCCTAATGTTAAGAAATGAGACCTTATTATAAAGTGTTATCAAAATCTTTAATGATTTATAAGCATTTTTTTAAGATTTTAAAAAACAGACCCTCTCTCTCTTTCTCTCTCTCACCCACTGCCTCAATCCACACTCAATCCACACAGTCACTCACACAGTCACTCACAGCCCACCCCCACCCCTCACTCAGCAGCAGTGACAGGGAGCTCTCACTCAGAGGCAGGCTGGCAGGGAGCTCTCACTCAAAAGCAGCTCTGATAGTTTTTAAATTTTCTCCTCCGCATAGTGTATTGTAAATTCATGAAATTAATCCCATAACCTCAGACTGTATTGTTCTGTGTATGTAATTTTTTATGAAGTGTTTGGAAGCTGCTCTTAAAAGATAAAAAAAAATGTTTTTTCTTGTTTACTGTAACTTTAATAAATTTCCATTAAATCATCGTTCAAGATATCCTAAATCCGTCCGCAATTTAGCATCATCAGTATTTTGGCATCATGAGAAAAAATGTTTGGTGTGATTTCCGTGTTTCTGTTTGGAGGAGTATGAATTTGTTTACAGCCCGTTTAAAAAAAAAACCCACATTAAAATAAATATAGCCGACTTCCTGTTGGTCGTAGCTAATGACTGTAAATTAGAAAGTTGTCCGGATTAATAAGAACAATTTATGTACCGAGTTTGGTGTCTGTAGCTATCATTATATATATATAAACATTAATAATTATATACCATTTAATGTTGATCAATATTAATTCCAAAATGTGTTAATATATTATTACATTTGAAAGTTTATCTTTTGAACATGACTATTTTTCTAACATTAAAAAGATTAATAAATGCTTTAAAAAAAATTGTTCTTTGTTAGTTCATACTATCATGGAAGAATTAACATGATGTAAAAATATATTTTTCATTGTTAGTTCACGTTAATTAATGCATTTCCTAATGTTAAGAATTGAGACCTTATTTAATGATTTATAAGCATTTTTTAAAGATTTTAAAAAACAGACCCTCTCTCTCTTTCTCTCTCTCACCCAGCTCCTCAATCCACACAGTCACTCACACAGTCACTCACA
This sequence comes from Barbus barbus, assembly GCF_936440315.1. Taxonomy (NCBI): domain Eukaryota; kingdom Metazoa; phylum Chordata; class Actinopteri; order Cypriniformes; family Cyprinidae; genus Barbus; species Barbus barbus. Next base: position 20,958,591 of record NC_136761.1, on the reverse strand, counting down.
CCCCATCCCACCCCACCCCTCACTCAGCTGCAGGCTGACAGGGATCTCTCACTCAGAAGCAGTCTAAGAGCTCTCTGATAGTTTTTAAATTTTCTCCTAAGCATAGTGTATTGTAAATTCATGAAATTAATCACATATCCTCAGACTGTATTGTTCTGTGTATGTAATTTTTTATGAAGTGTTTGGAAGCTGCTCTTAAAAGATAAAAAAAAAAAAAAATTATCTTTTTTACTGTAACTTTAATAAATTGCCATTAAATCATCGTTCAAGATATCCTAAATCCGTCCGCAATTTAGCATCTTCAGTATTTTGGCATCATGATAAAAAATGTTTGGTGTGATTTCCGTGTTTCTGCTTGGAGGAGTATTAATTTGTTTACAGCCCGTTTTTAAAAAAAACCCACATTAAAATAAATATAGCCGACTTCCTGTTGGTCGTAGCTAATGACTGTAAATTAGAAAATTGTCCGGATTAATAAGAACAATTTATGTACCGAGTTTGGTGTCTGTAGCTAAAACTAACCCCCTCATTTTTGACAAAAGGTGGCGCTATAGAGTGTCTCTTCCACGCCCGTTTATGAGCTTTTTCCAGTGTCTAACTATCATTAATACTGATATGTGTGTTGAGTTTCATGACATTCTAAACATGTTATCTGCCTCAAAATCACCAGAAACGAATTTTCAACTTTGACACGTTGCCATGGCAACATAATTTTAGATATCAATATTCCCTTCACAGTTTTACATCGGCCGTGTTTTGACATTATTCTGGTGAAGTTTGAAGCAAATCGAGGTAAAAGAAGATGCTGAATTCAAAGCATTTTGAAAACGACACACTTCCTGCAGCCAGTTGGTGGCGCTATAACTTTCAGTCATAATAGTCACATCTATCCGATCGGCATCATACAACGAACAAATCACTGAAGTTTGATCTACATCATACAATGTATGTGGACGTTATTAGGCATTTCCTGGGTCTCATTTTTCGCCATAACTTCATCGCCTCGCCACGGGCAAACCGTTCGACATATCAAAAATATCTTCGCAATTTAGCGTCCCCAATGTCTTGAGATCATGTTCACCTAGTTTGGTGGCAATCGTATGGAAATCCTCAGAGGAGTATATCAAATTCCAGAGCATGCGCTTTTTAAACAGCCCTGAATAGCCGACTTCCTGTTGGGCAGAGCCTATGACATGCTGCGCGGAAGTTGTTCGGCTCAATGAGTTCTATATGTGTACCGAGTTTCATATGAATACGTGCAAGTATGTGTGAGCTATACATCAAGCTTTCTGACAATTTTCCAGGGGGCGCCGTAGAGCCCCTGTGCCACGCCCGGGTCCCAGCCTCAGCGGCGTCCTAATGGCCGCAGGTTCCAACGTGCGTGCCAATTTTCGAGAGTTTTCGGGCACGTTAAGGCCCCCAAAAGTGCCCGGATGATTGAAATAAAAAAAAAAAAAAAAAAAAAAAAAATAAAAAAAAAAAATAAATATAGCTGCGAGCAGCGATGACGGGCCCAAGCCGTCAGCATACGCCATCCCGGTGGCATCGATAAAACGGTGCCCAGCGAGCACACACATTACAGTAACCCTCTGGCAGTTTGGTTTTAAGGGATACGGCAATTAAAGGGTTATTCCAAACCATCAACTCTGTGAAACACACACACACACAGAACAACATATAAAACTTTAAATTCTGTGAAAATATATTTTTCATTGGTAGTTGATGTTAGTTAATGCATTTACTAATGCTAACAAATGAGAAATTATTATAGTTACCAAAGGTTTTAATGATTTATAAGCATTTTTTAATGATTTATTTTTCCATTAACTAACATGAATAATTTATTCTAACACAAATGAATAAAGTAAAACATATATTGTTAATATTTAATGTTATTTGTGAATTAACCAATGTTAAAAACAACATTATTTAACTGTTGTTAATTTACATCATTAATAAATATATACCATTTAATGTTTATCAAAATCAATTCCAAAATGTGTTAATATATTATTACATTTTAAAGTTTTATCTTTTGAACATGACTATTTTTCTAATATTAAAAATATTTTGTTCATTGTAAGTTCATACTATCAATGAAGAATTAACATGCTGTAAAAAATATATTTTTCATTGTTAGTTCATGTTAATTAATGCATTCCCTACTGTTAACAAAAGAGACTTAATTATAAAGTGTTATCAAAACCTTTAATGCTTTATAAGCATTTTTTAAGGATTTTATTGAGAAGTTTAAACAGACCCCCTCTCTCTCTCTCTCCCCCTCCACACTCACTGAACTCACACAGTCAGTCACCCACCCAGTCACCCACCGCACACATTAGAAGCACAGAGACAGGAGAACTCTGATAGTTTTAATTTTCTGCTCTCCATAGTGTATTGTAAATTCATGAAATTAATCACATATCTCAGACTGTCTTGTTCTGTGTATGTAATTTTTTATGAAGTGTTTGGAAGCTGCTCTTTAAAGATAAAAAAAAAAAGTGTTCTTTTTTACTGTAACTTTAATAAATTGCCATTAAATCACCGTTCAAGATATCCTAAATCAGTCCGCAATGTAGCATCTTCAGTATCTTGGAAGCATGTGAAAAAATGTTTGGTGTGAATTTTTGGTTTCTGCTTGAAGGAGTATGAATTTGTTTACAGCCCGTTTAAAAAAAAAAAAAACACATAAAAAAAAAAAATAGCCGATTTCCTGTTGGTCGTAGCTAATGACTGTAAATTAGAAAGTTGTCCGGATTAATAAGAACAATTTATGTACCGAGTTTGGTGTCTGTAGCTATCATTATATATATATATATATATATATATATATATAATCATTAATAATTATATACCATTTAATGTTGATCAATATTAATTCCAAAATGTGTTTATATATTATTACATTTTAAAGTTTATCTTTTGAACATGACTAATTTTCTAACATTAAAAAGATTAATAAATGCTTTAAAAAAATTGTTCTTTGTTAGTTCATACTATCATGGAAGAATTAACATGCTGTAAAAATATATTTTTCATTGTTAGTTCACGTTAATTAATGCATTTCCTAATGTTAAGAATTGAGACCTTATTATAAAGTGTTATCAAAATCTTTAATGATTTATAAGCATTTTTTAAAGATTTAAAAAAACAGACCCTCTCTCTCTCTTTCTCTCTCTCACCCACTGGCTCAATCCACACAGTCACTCACACAGTCACTCACACCCCACCCCCACCCCCACCCCTCACTCAGCTGCAGGCTGACAGGGATCTCTCACTCAGAAGCAGTCTAAGTCTAACTCTCTGATAGTTTTCAAATTTTCTCCTCTGCATAGTGTATTGTAAATTCATAAAATTAATCACATATCCTCAGACTGTATTGTTCTGTGTATGTAATTTTTTATGAAGTGTTTGGAAGCTGCTCTTAAAAGATAAAAAAAAAAAAGAAATGATCTTTTTTACTGTAACTTTAATAAATTGCCATTAAATCATCGTTCAAGATATCCTAAATCCGTCCGCAATTTAGCATCTTCAGTATTTTGGCATCATGATAAAAAATGTTTGGTGTGATTTCCGTGTTTCTGCTTGGAGGAGTATTAATTTGTTTACAGCCCGTTTTTAAAAAAAACCCACATTAAAATAAATATAGCCGACTTCCTGTTGGTCGTAGCTAATGACTGTAAATTAGAAAGTTGTCCGGATTAATTAGAACAATTTATGTACCGAGTTTGGGGTCTGTAGCTAAAACTAACCCCCTCATTTTTGACAAAAGGTGGCGCTATAGAGTGCCTCTTCCACGCCCGTATATGAGCTTTTTCCAGTGTCTAACTATCATTAATACTCATATGTGTGTTGAGTTTCATGACATTCTAAACATGTTATCTGCCTCAAAATCACCAGAAACGAATTTTCAACTTTGACACGTTGCCATGGCAACATAATTTTAGATATCAATCTTCCCTTCACAGTTTTACATCGGCCGTGTTTTGACATTATTCTGGTGAAGTTTGAAGCAAATCGAGTAAAAATAAGATGCTGAATTCAAAGCATTTTGAAAACGACACACTTCCTGCAGCCAGTTGGTGGCGCTATAACTTTCAGTCATAATAGTCACATCTATCCGATCGGCATCATACAAAGAACAAATCACTGAAGTTTGATCTACATCATACAATGTATGTGGACGTTATTAGGCATTTCCTGGGTCTCATTTTTCGCCATAACTTCATCGCCTCGCCACGGGCAAACCGTTCGACATATCAAAAATATCTTCGCAATTTAGCGTCCCCAATGTCTTGAGATCATGTTCACCGAGTTTGGTGGCAATCGTATGGAAATCCTCAGAGGAGTATATCAAATTCCAGAGCATGCGCTTTTTAAACAGCCCTGAATAGCCGACTTCCTGTTGGGCGGAGCCTATGACATGCTGCGCGGAAGTTGTTCAGCTCAATGAGTTCTATATGTGTACCGAGTTTCATATGAATACGTGCAAGTATGTGTGAGCTATACATCAAGTTTTCTGACAATTTTCCAGGGGGCGCCGTAGAGCCCCTGTGCCACGCCCGGGTCCCAGCCTCAGCGGCGTCCTAATGGCCGCAGGTTCCAATGTGCGTGCCAATTTTCGAGAGTTTTCGGGCACGTTAAGGCCCCCAAAAGTGCCCGGATGATTGAAATAAAAAAAAAAAAAAAAAAAAAAAAAAAAAAAAAAAAAAAAAAAAAAAAAAAATATAGCTGCAAGCAGCGATGACGGGCCCAAGCCGTCAGCATACGCCACCCCGGTGGCATCGATAAAACAGTGCCCAGCGAGCAAACGCATCACAGTAACCCTCTGGCAGTTTGGTTTTAAGGGATACGGCAATTAAAGGGTTAATCCAAACCATCAACTCTGTGAAACACACACACACACAGAACAACATATAAAACTTTAAATTCTGTGAAAATATATTTTTCATTGGTAGTTCATGTTAGTCAATGCATTTACTAATGCTAACAAATGAGAAATTATTATAGTTACCAAAGGTTTTAATGATTTATAAGCATTTTTTTAATGATTTATTTTTCCATTAACTAACATTAATAATTTTTTCTAACACAAATGAATAAAGTAAAAAATATATTGTTAATATTTAATGTTATTTGTGAATTAACCAATGTTAAAAAACAACATTATTTAACTGTTGTTAATTTACATCATTAATAAATATATACCATTTAATGTTTATCAAAATCAATTCCAAAATGTGTTAATATATTATTACATTTTAATGTTTTATCTTTTGAACATGACTATTTTTCTAATATTACAAATATTTTGTTCATTGTTAGTTCATTGTAAGTTCATACTATCAATGAAGAATTAACATGCTGTAAAAAATATATTTTTCATTGTTAGTTCATGTTAATTAATGCATTCCCTACTGTTAACAAATGAGACTTAATTATAAAGTGTTATCAAAACCTTTAATGCTTTATAAGCATTTTTTAAGGATTTTATTGAGAAGTTTAAACAGACCCTCTCTCTCTCTCTCTCTCTCTCTCTCTCTCTCTCTCTCTCTCTCTCTCCCCCTCCACACTCACTGAACTCACACAGTCAGTCACCCACCCAGTCACCCACCGCACACATTAGAAGCACAGTGACAGGATATCTCTGATAAGTTTTAAATTTTCTCCTCTCCATAGTGTATTGTAAATTCATGAAATTAATCACATATCTCAGACTGTCTTGTTCTGTGTATGTAATTTTTTATGAAGTGTTTGGAAGCTGCTCTTAAAAGAAAAAGAAAAAAAGTTTTCTCTTTTTTACTGTAACTTTAATAAGTTGCCATTAAAACACTGTTCAAGATATCCTAAATCCATCCACAATTTAGCATCTTCAGTATTTTGGCATCATGAGAAAAAATGTTTGGTGTGATTTCTGTGTTTCTGCTTGAAGGAGTATGAATTTGTTTACAGCCTGTTTAAAAAAAAAACCACATTAAAATAAATATAGCCGACTTCCTGTTGGTCGTAGCTAATGACTGTAAATTAGAAAGTTGTCCGGCTTAATAAGAACAATTTATGTACCGAGTTTGGTGTCTGTAGCTATCAATATATATATATATATAAACATTAATAATTATATACCATTTAATGTTGATCAATATTAATTCCAAAATGTGTTAATATATTATTAAATTTTAAAGTTTATCTTTTGAACATGACTATTTTTCTAACATTAAAAAGATTAATAAATGCTTTAAAAAAAATAGTTCTTTGTTAGTTCATACTATCATGGAAGAATTAACATGCTGTAAAAATATATTTTTCATTGTTAGTTCAGTTAATTAATGCATTTCCTAATGTTAAGAAATGAGACCTTATTATAAAGTGTTATAAAAAATCTTTAATGATTTATAAGCATTTTTTTAAGATTTTAAAAAACAGACCCTCTCTCTCTCTCTCACCCACTGCCTCAATCCACACAGTCACTCACACAGTCACTCACACCCCACCCCTCACTCAGATGCAGGCTGGCAAGAGCTCTCACTCAGCAGTCTAACAGCTTTCTGATAGTTTTAAAATTTTCTCCTAAGCATAGTGTATTGTAAATTCATGAAATTAATCACATATCCTCAGACTGTATTGTTCTGTGTATGTAATTTTTTATGAAGTGTTTGGAAGCTGCTCTTAAAAGATAAAAAAAAAAAGTTTTCTCTTTTTTCTGTAACTTTAATAAATTGCCATTAAAACACCGTTCAAGATATCCTAAATCCGTCCGCAATTTAGCATCTTCAGTATTTTGGCATCATGATAAAAAATGTTTGGTGTGATTTCCGTGTTTCTGTTTGGAGGAGTATGAATTTGTTTACAGCCCGTTTAAAAAAACAAAAAACCCACATTAAAATAAATATAGCCGACTTCCTGTTGGTCGTAGCTAATGACTGTAAATTAGAAAGTTGTCCGGATTAATAAGAACAATTTATGTACCGAGTTTGGTGTCTGTAGCTATCATTATATATATATATATATAATCATTAATAATTATATACCATTTAATGTTGTTCAATATTAATTCCAAAATGTGTTAATATATTATTAAATTTTAAAGTTTATCTTTTAAACATGACTATTTTTCTAACATTAAAAAGATTAATAAATGCTTTTAAAAAAAATGTTCTTTGTTAGTTCATACTATCATGGAAGAATTAACATGCTGTAAAAATATATTTTTCATTGTTAGTTCACGTTAAATAATGCATTTCCTAATGTTAAGAAATGAAACCTTATTATAAAGTGTCATCAAAATCTTTAATGATTTATAAGCATTTTTTTTAAGATTTTAAAAAACAGACCCTCTCTCTCTTTCTCTCTCTCACCCACTGCCTCAATCCACACAGTCACTCACAGCCCACCCCACCCCACCCCCACCCCTCACTCAGATGCAGGCTGGCAGGGATCTCTCACTCAGAAGCAGTCTTAACAGCTCTCTGATAGTTTTTTAATTTTCTCCTAAGCATAGTGCATTGTAAATTCATGAAATTAATCACATATCCTCAGACTGTATTGTTCTGTGTATGTAATTTTTTATGAAGTGTTTGGAAGCTGCTCTTAAAAGAAAAAAAAAAAATAATAATTCTCTTTTTTACTGTAACTTTAATAAATTGCCATTAAATCATCTTTCAAGATATCCTAAATCCGTCCGCAATTTAGCATCTTCAGTATTTTGGCATCATGAGAAAAAATGTTTGGTGTGATTTCCGTGTTTCTGCTTGGAGGAGTATTAATTTGTTTACAGCCTGTTTTTAAAAAAAACCCACATTAAAATAAATATAGCCGACTTCCTGTTGGTCGTAGCTAATGACTGTAAATTAGAAAGTTGTCCGGATTAATAAGAACAATTTATGTACCGAGTTTGGTCTCTGTAGCTAAAACTAACCCCCCCATTTTTGACAAAAGGTGGCGCTATAGAGTGCCTCTTCCACGCCCGTTTATGAGCTTTTTCCAGTGTCTAACTATCATTATTACTCATATGTGTGTTGAGTTTCATGACATTCTAAACATGTTATCTGCCTCAAAATCACCAGAAACGAATTTTCAACTTTGACACGTTGCCATGGCAACATACTTTTAGATATCAATATTCCCTTCACAGTTTTACATCGGCCGTGTTTTGACATTATTCTGGTGAAGTTTGAAGCAAATCGAGTAAAAATAAGATGCTGAATTCAAAGCATTTTGAAAATGACACACTTCCTGCAGCCAGTTGGTGGCGCTATAACTTTCAGTCATAATAGTCACATCTATCCGATCGGCATCATACAACGAACAAACCACTGGAGTTTGATCTACATCATACAATGTATGTGGACGTTATTAGGCATTTCCTGGGTCTCATTTTTCGCCATAACTTCATCGCCTCGCCACGGGCAAACCGTTCGACATATCAAAAATATCTTCGCAATTTAGCGTCCCCAATGTCTTGAGATCATGTTCACCGAGTTTGGTGGCAATCGTATGGAAATCCTCAGAGGAGTATATCAAATTCCAGAGCATGCGCTTTTTAAACAGCCCTGAATAGCCGACTTCCTGTTGGGCGGAGCCTAAGACATGCTGCGCGGAAGTTGTTCGGCTCAATGAGTTCTATATGTGTACCGAGTTTCATATGAATACGTGCAAGTATGTGTGAGCTATACATCAAGTTTTCTGACAATTTTCCAGGGGGCGCCGTAGAGCCCCTGTGCCACGCCCGGGTCCCAGCCTCAGCGGCGTCCTAATGGCCGCAGGTTCCAATGTGCGTGCCAATTTTCGAGAGTTTTCGGGCACGTTAAGGCCCCCAAAAGTGCCCGGATGATTGAAATAAAAAAAAATAAAAAAAAAAAAAAAAAAAAAATAAATATAGCTGCGAGCAGCGATGACGGGCCCAAGCCGTCAGCATACGCCACCCCGGTGGCATCGATAAAACGGTGCCCGGCGAGCACAAGCATCACAGTAACCCTCTGGCAGTTTGGTTTTAAGGGATACGGCAATTAAAGGGTTAATCCAAACCATCAACTCTGTGAAACACACACACACACAGAACAACATATAAAACTTTCAATTCTGTGAAAATATATTTTTCATTGGTAGTTGATGTTAGTTAATGCAGTTACTAATGCTAACAAATGAGAAATTATTATAGTTACCAAAGGTTTTAATGATTTATTTTTCCATTAACTAACATGAATAATTTTTTCTAACACAAATGAATAAAGTAAAAAATATATTGTTAATATTTAATGTTATTTGTGCATTCACCAATGTTAAAAAACAACATTATTTAACTGTTGTTAGTTAACATCATTAATAAATATATACCATTTAATGTTGATCAAAATCAATTCCAAAATGTGTTAATATATTATTACATTTTAAAGTTTTATCTTTTGAACATGATTATTTTTCTAATATTAAAAATATTTTGTTCATCGTTAGTTCATTGTAAGTTCATACTATCAATGAAGAATTAACATACTGTAAAAAATATATTTTTCATTGTTAGTTCATGTTAATTAATGCATTCCCTACTGTTAACAGATGAGACTTAATTATAAAGTGTTATCAAAACCTTTAATGCTTTATAAGCATTTTTTAAGTATTTTATTGAGAAGTTTAAACAGACTCACTCTCTCTCTCTCTCTCTCTCTCTCTCTCTATCTCTATCTATCTATCTATCTCTCTCTCTCTCTCTCTCTCTTTCTCTCTCTCTCTCTCTCTCTCCCCCTCCACACTCACTGAACTCACACAGTCAGTCACCCACCCAGTCACCTACCGCACACATTAGGAGCGCAGTGACAGCAGATCTCTGATAGTTTTAATTTTCTGCTCTCCATAGTGTATTGTAAATTCATGAAATTAATCACATATCCTCAGACGGTCTTGTTCTGTGTATGTAATTTTTTATGAAGTGTTTGGAAGCTGCTCTGTAAAGATAAAAAAAAAAGTGTTCTTTTTTTACTGTAACTTTAATAAATTGCCATTAAATCACCGTTCAAGATATCCTAAATCGGTCCGCAATGAAGCATCTTCAGTATCTTGGAAGCATGTGAAAAAATGTTTGGTGTGAATTTTTGGTTTCTGCTTGAAGGAGTATGAATTTGTTTACAGCCCGTTTAAAAAAAAAAAAAACACATAAAAAAAAAAAATAGCCGATTTCCTGTTGGTCGTAGCTAATGACTGTAAATTAGAAAGTTGTCCGGATTAATAAGAACAATTTATGTACCGAGTTTGGTGTCTGTAGCTATCATTATATATATATATATATATATATATATAATCATTAATAATTATATACCATTTAATGTTGATCAATATTAATTCCAAAATGTGTTTATATATTATTACATTTTAAAGTTTATCTTTTGAACATGACTAATTTTCTAACATTAAAAAGATTAATAAATGCTTTAAAAAAATTGTTCTTTGTTAGTTCATACTATCATGGAAGAATTAACATGCTGTAAAAATATATTTTTCATTGTTAGTTCACGTTAATTAATGCATTTCCTAATGTTAAGAATTGAGACCTTATTATAAAGTGTTATCAAAATCTTTAATGATTTGTAAGCATTTTTTAAAGATTTTAAAAAACAGACCCTCTCTCTCTCTTTCTCTCTCTCACCCACTGGCTCAATCCACACAGTCACTCACACAGTCACTCACACCCCACCCCACCCCCACCCCTCACTCAGAGGCAGACTGGCAGGGAGCTCTCACTCAGCAGTCTGGGAGCTCTCACTCAGCAGTTTAATAACTCTCTGATAGTTTTTTAATTTTCTGCTCTCCATAGTGTATTGTAAATTCATGAAATTAATCACATATCCTCAGACTGTATTGTTATGTGCATGTTATTTTTTATGAAGTGTTTGGAAGCTGCTCTTAAAAGAAAAAAAAAATTAAATAAATCTATTTTTTACTGTAACTTTAATAAATTGCCATTAAATCATCGTTCAAGATATCCTAAATTCGTCCGCAATTTAGCATCTTCAGTATTTTGGCATCATGATAAAAAATGTTTGGTGTGATTTCCGTGTTTCTGTTTGGAGGAGTATGAATTTGTTTACAGCCTGTTTTTAAAAAAAACCCACATTAAAATAAATATAGCCGACTTCCTGTTGGTCATAGCTAATGACTGTAAATTAGAAAGTTGTCCGGATTAATAAGAACAATTTATGTACCGAGTTTGGTGTCTGTAGCTAAAACTAACCCCCCCATTTTTGACAAAAGGTGGCGCTATAGAGTGCCTCTTCCATGCCCGTTTATGAGCTTTTTCCAGTGTCTAACTATCATTAAAATGGATATGTGTGTTGAGTTTCATGACATTCTAAACATGTTATCTGCCTCAAAATCACCAGAAACGAATTTTCAACTTTGACACGTTGCCATGGCAACATCATTTTAGATATCAATATTCCCTTCACAGTTTTACATCGGCCGTGTTTTGACATTATTCTGGTGAAGTTTGAAGCAAATCGAGTAAAAATAAGATGCTGAATTCAAAGCATTTTGAAAATGACACACTTCCTGCAGCCAGTTGGCGGCGCTATAACTTTCAGTCATAATAGTCACATCTATCCGATCGGCATCATACAACGAACAAACCACTGGAGTTTGATCTACATCATACAATGTATGTGGACGTTATTAGGCATTTCCTGTGTCTCATTTTTCGCCATAACTTCATCGCCTCGCCACGGGCAAACCGTTCGACATATCAAAAATATCTTCGCAATTTTGCGTCCCCAATGTCTTGAGATCATGTTCACCTAGTTTGGTGGCAATCGTATGGAAATCCTCAGAGGAGTATATCAAATTCCAGAGCATGCGCTTTTTAAACAGCCCTGAATAGCCGACTTCCTGTTGGGCGGAGCCTATGACATGCTGCGCGGAAGTTGTTCGGCTCAATGAGTTCTATATGTGTACCGAGTTTCATATGAATACGTGCAAGTATGTGTGAGCTATACATCAAGCTTTCTGACAATTTTCCAGGGGGCGCCGTAGAGCCCTTGTGCCACGCCCGGGTCCCAGCCTCTGTGGCGTCCTAATGGCCGCAGGTTCCAATGTGCGTGCCAATTTTCAAGAGTTTTCGGGCACGTTAAGGCCCCCAAAAGTACCCGGATAGTCGAAATAAAAAATAATAAAAAAAAAAAAAATAATAATCCTTAGGGGAACAATAGGGCCCTGCGCCTTACTGGCTTGGGCCCTAATAATCCTTAGAAGAACAATAGGGCCCTGCGCCTTACTGGCTTGGGCCCTAAATATAGCTGCGAGCAGCGATGACGGGCCCAAGCCGTCAGCATACGCCACCCCGGTGGCATCGATAAAACGGTGCCCAGCGAGCACAAGCATCACAGTAACCCTCTGGCAGTTTGATTTTAAGGGATACGGCAATTAAAGGGTTAATCCAAACCATCAACTCTGTGAAACACACACACACAGAACAACATATAAAACTTTAAATTCTGTGAAAATATATTTTTCATTGGTAGTTGATGTTAGTTAATGCATTTACTAATGCTAACAAATGAGAAATTATTATAGTTACCAAAGGTTTTAATGATTTATAAGCATTTTTTAATGATTTATTTTTCCATTAACTAACATGAATAATTTTTTCTAACACAAATGAATAAAGTAAAAAATATATTGTTAATATTTAATGTTATTTGTGAATTAACCAATGTTAAAAAACAACATTATTTAACTGTTGTTAATTTACATCATTAATAAATATATACCATTTAATGTTGATCAAAATCAATTCCAAAATGTGTTAATATATTATTACATTTTAATGTTTTATCTTTTGAACATGACTATTTTTCTAATATTACAAATATTTTGTTCATTGTTAGTTCATTGTAAGTTCATACTATCAATGAAGAATTAACATGCTGTAAAAAATATATTTTTCATTGTTAGTTCATGTTAATTAATGCATTCACTACTGTTAACAAATGAGACTTAATTATAAAGTGTTATCAAAACCTTTAATGCTTTATAAGCATTTTTTAAGGATTTTATTGAGATGTTTAAACAGACCCTCTCTCTCTCTCTCTCCCCCTCCACACTCACTGAACTCACACAGTCAGTCACCCACCCAGTCACCTACCGCAAACATTAGAAGCACAGAGACAGGAGAACTCTGATAGTTTTTAAATTTTCTCCTCCGCATAGTGTATTGTAAATTCATGAAATTAATCACATATCCTCAGACTGTATTGTTCTGTGTATGTAATTTTTTATGAAGTGTTTGGAAGCTGCTCTTAAAAGAAAAAAAGAAAAGAAAAGTTTTCTCTTTTTTACTGTAACTTTAATAAATTGCCATTAAATCATCGTTCAAGATATCCTAAATCCGTCCGCAATTTAGCATCTTCAGTATTTTGGCATCATAAGAAAAAATGTTTGGTGTGATTTCCGTGTTTCTGTTTGGAGGAGCATGAATTTGTTTACAGCCTGTTTAAAAACAAAACCCACATTAAAATAAATATAGCCGACTTCCTGTTGGTCGTAGCTAATGACTGTAAATTAGAAAGTTGTCCGGATTAATAAGAACAATTTATGTACCGAGTTTGGTGTCTGTAGCTATCATTATATATATATAAACATTAATAATTATATACCATTTAATGTTGATCAATATTAATTCCAAAATGTGTTAATATATTATTACATTTGAAAGTTTATCTTTTGAACATGACTATTTTTCTAACATTAAAAAGATTAATAAATGCTTTAAAAAAATTGTTCTTTGTTAGTTCATACTATCATGGAAGAATTAACATGATGTAAAAATATATTTTTCATTGTTAGTTCACGTTAATTAATGCATTTCCTAATGTTAAGAATTGAGACCTTATTTAATGATTTATAAGCATTTTTTAAAGATTTTAAAAAACAGACCCTCTCTCTCTTTCTCTCTCTCACCCAGCTCCTCAATCCACACAGTCACTCACACAGTCACTCACACCCCACCCCACCCCACCCCTCACTCAGCTGCAGGCTGACAGGGATCTCTCACTCAGAAGCAGTCTAAGAGCTCTCTGATAGTTTTTAAATTTTCTCCTAAGCATAGTGTATTGTAAATTCATGAAATTAATCACATATCCTCAGACTGTATTGTTCTGTGTATGTAATTTTTTATGAAGTGTTTGGAAGCTGCTCTTAAAAGATAAAAAAAAAAAAAAATTATCTTTTTTACTGTAACTTTAATAAATTGCCATTAAATCATCGTTCAAGATATCCTAAATCCGTCCGCAATTTAGCATCTTCAGTATTTTGGCATCATGATAAAAAATGTTTGGTGTGATTTCCGTGTTTCTGCTTGGAGGAGTATTAATTTGTTTACAGCCCGTTTTTAAAAAAAACCCACATTAAAATAAATATAGCCGACTTCCTGTTGGTCGTAGCTAATGACTGTAAATTAGAAAATTGTCCGGATTAATAAGAACAATTTATGTACCGAGTTTGGTGTCTGTAGCTAAAACTAACCCCCTCATTTTTGACAAAAGGTGGCGCTATAGAGTGTCTCTTCCACGCCCGTTTATGAGCTTTTTCCAGTGTCTAACTATCATTAATACTGATATGTGTGTTGAGTTTCATGACATTCTAAACATGTTATCTGCCTCAAAATCACCAGAAACGAATTTTCAACTTTGACACGTTGCCATGGCAACATAATTTTAGATATCAATATTCCCTTCACAGTTTTACATCGGCCGTGTTTTGACATTATTCTGGTGAAGTTTGAAGCAAATCGAGGTAAAAGAAGATGCTGAATTCAAAGCATTTTGAAAACGACACACTTCCTGCAGCCAGTTGGTGGCGCTATAACTTTCAGTCATAATAGTCACATCTATCCGATCAGCATCATACAACGAACAAATCACTGAAGTTTGATATACATCATACAATGTATGTGGACGTTATTAGGCATTTCCTGGGTCTCATTTTTCGCCATAACTTCATCGCCTCGCCACGGGCAAACCGTTCGACATATCAAAAATATCTTCGCAATTTAGCGTCCCCAATGTCTTGAGATCATGTTCACCTAGTTTGGTGGCAATCGTATGGAAATCCTCAGAGGAGTATATCAAATTCCAGAGCATGCGCTTTTTAAACAGCCCTGAATAGCCGACTTCCTGTTGGGCGGAGCCTATGACATGCTGCGCGGAAGTTGTTCGGCTCAATGAGTTCTATATGTGTACCGAGTTTCATATGAATACGTGCAAGTATGTGTGAGCTATACATCAAGCTTTCTGACAATTTTCCAGGGGGCGCCGTAGAGCCCCTGTGCCACGCCCGGGTCCCAGCCTCAGCGGCGTCCTAATGGCCGCAGGTTCCAACGTGCGTGCCAATTTTCGAGAGTTTTCGGGCACGTTAAGGCCCCCAAAAGTGCCCGGATGATTGAAATAAAAAAAAAAAAAAAAAAAAAAAAAAAAAAAATATAGCTGCGAGCAGCGATGACGGGCCCAAGCCGTCAGCATACGCCACCCCGGTGGCATCGATAAAACGGTGCCCAGCGAGCACAAGCATCACAGTAACCCTCTGGCAGTTTGGTTTTAAGGGATACGGCAATTAAAGGGTTAATCCAAACCATCAACTCTGTGAAACACACACACACACACAGAACATATAAAACTTTAAATTCTGTGAAAATTTATTTTTCATTGGTAGTTGATGTTAGTTAATGTATTTACTAATGCTAACAAATGAGAAATTATTATAGTTACCAAAGCTTTTAATGATTTATAAGCATTTTTTAATGATTTATTTTTCCATTAACTAACATGAATAATTTTTTCTAACACAAATTAATAAAGTAAAAAATATATTGTTAATATTTAATGTTATTTGTGAATTAACCAATGTTAAAAAACAACATTATTTAACTGTTGTTAATTTACATCATTAATAAATATACACCATTTAATGTTTATCAAAATCAATTCCAAAATGTGTTAATATATTATTACATTTTAAAGTTTTATCTTTTGAACATGACTATTTTTCTAATATTACAAATATTTTGTTCATTGTTAGTTCATTGTAAGTTCATACTATCAATGAAGAATTAACATGCTGTAAAAAATATATTTTTCATTGTTAGTTCATGTTAATTAATGCATTCCCTACTGTTAACAAATGAGACTTAATTATAAAGTGTTATCAAAACCTTTAATGCTTTATAAGCATTTTTTAAGGATTTTATTGAGAAGTTTAAACAGACCCTCTCTCTCTCTCTCTCTCCCCCTCCACACTCACTGAACTCACACAGTCAGTCACTCACCCAGTCACCTACCGCACACATTAGAAGCACAGAGACAGGAGATCTCTGATAGTTTTTAAATTTTCTCCTCCGCATAGTGTATTGTAAATTCATGAAATTAATCACATATCTCAGACTGTCTTGTTCTGTGTATGTAATTTTTTATGAAGTGTTTGGAAGCTGCTCTTAAAAGATAAAAAAAAAAAAAGGTTTCTCTTTTTTACTGTAACTTTAATAAGTTGCCATTAAAACACCGTTCAAGATATCCTAAATCCGTCCGCAATGTAGCATCTTCAGTATTTTGGCATCATAAGAAAAAATGTTTGGTGTGATTTCCGTGTTTCTGTTTGGAGGAGTATGAATTTGTTTACAGCCCGTTTTAAAAACAAAACCCACATTAAAATAAATATAGCCGACTTCCTGTTGGTCGTAGCTAATGACTGTAAATTAGAAAGTTGTCCGGATTAATAAGAACAATTTATGTACCAAGTTTGGTGTCTGTAGCTATCATTGTATATATATAATCATTAATAATTATATACCATTTTATGTTGATCAATATTAATTCCAAAATGTGTTTATATATTATTACATTTTAAAGTTTATCTTTTGAACATGATTATTTTTCTAACATTAAAAAGATTAATAAATGCTTTAAAAAAATTGTTCTTTGTTAGTTCATACTATCATGGAAGAATTAACATGCTGTAAAAATATATTTTTCATTGTTAGTTCACGTTAATTAATGCATTTGCTAATGTTAAGAAATGAGACCTTATTATAAAGTGTTATCAAAATCTTTAATGATTTATAAGCATTTTTTAAAAATTTAAAAAAACAGACCCTCTCTCTCTCTCTCTCTCTCACCCAGCTCCTCAATCCACACAGTCACTCACACAGTCACTCACACAGTCACTCACACCCCACCCCACCCCCTCACTCAGCTGCAGGCTGACAGGGACCTCTCACTCAGATGCAGTATATCAACTCTCTGATAGTTTTTAAATTTTCTCCTAAGCATAGTGTATTGTAAATTCATGAAATTAATCACATATCCTCAGACTGTATTGTTCTGTGTATGTAATTTTTTATGAAGTGTTTGAAAGCTGCTCTTAAAAGATAAAAAAAAAAAAAAATCTATTTTTTACTGTAACTTTAATAAATTGCCATTAAATCATCGTTCAAGATATCATAAATCCGTCCGCAATGAAGCATCTTCAGTATCTTGGAAGCATGTGAAAAAATGTTTGGTGTGAATTTTTGGTTTCTGCTTGGGAGGAGTATGAATTTGTTTACAGCCCGTTTAAAAAAAAAAAAAAAAACACATAAAAAAAAAAATAGCCGATTTCCTGTTGGTCGTAACTAATGACTGTAAATTAGAAAGTTGTCCGGATTAATAAGAACAATTTATGTACCGAGTTTGGTGTCTGTAGCTATCATTATATATATAATCATTAATAATTATATACCATTTAATGTTGATCAATATTAATTCCAAAATGTGTTTATATATTATTACATTTTAAAGTTTATCTTTTGAACATGACTATTTTTCTAACATTAAAAAGATTAATAAATGCTTTAAAAAAATTGTTCTTTGTTAGTTCATACTATCATGGAAGAATTAACATGCTGTAAAAATATATTTTTCATTGTTAGTTCACGTTAATTAATGCATTTCCTAATGTTAAGAAATGAGACCTTATTATAAAGTGTTATAAAAATCTTTAATGATTTATAAGCATTTTTTTAAGATTTTAAAAAACAGACCCTCTCTCTCTCTTTCTCTCTCTCACCCACTGCCTCAATCCACACAGTCACTGACAGCCCACCCCACCCCCACCCCTCAATCAGAGGCAGACTGGCAGGAGCTCTCACTCAGCAGTTTAATAACTCTCTGATAGTTTTTTAATTTTCTGCTCTCCATAGTGTATTGTAAATTCATGAAATTAATCACATATCCTCAGACTGTATTGTTATGTGCATGTAATTTTTTATGAAGTGTTTGGAAGCTGCTCTTAAAAGATAAAAAAAAAAAAAAAAATCTATTTTTTACAGTAACTTTAATAAATTGCCATTAAATCATCGTTCAAGATATCCTAAATCCGTCCGCAATTTAGCATCTTCAGTATTTTGGCATCATGATAAAAAATGTTTGGTGTGATTTACGTGTTTCTGTTTGGAGGAGTATGAATTTGTTTACAGCCTGTTTTAAAAAAAAACCCACTTTAAAATAAATATAGCCGACTTCCTGTTGGTCGTAGCTAATGACTGTAAATTAGAAAGTTGTCCGGATTAATAAGAACAATTTATGTACCGAGTTTGGTGTCTGTAGCTAAAACTAACCCCCCCATTTTTGACAAAAGGTGGCGCTATAGAGTGCCTCTTCCACGCCCGTTTATGAGCTTTTTCCAGTGTCTAACTATCATTAATACTGATATGTGTGTTGAGTTTCATGACATTCTAAACATGTTATCTGCCTCAAAATCACCAGAAACGAATTTTCAACTTTGACACGTTGCCATGGCAACATAATTTTAGATATCAATATTCCCTTCACAGTTTTACATCGGCCGTGTTTTGACATTATTCTGGTGAAGTTTGAAGCAAATCGAGTAAAAATAAGATGCTGAATTCAAAGCATTTTGAAAATGACACACTTCCTGCAGCCAGTTGGTGGCGCTATAACTTTCAGTCATAATAGTCACATCTATCCGATCGGCATCATACAACGAACAAACCACTGAAGTTTGATCTACATCATACAATGTATGTGGACGTTATTAGGCATTTCCTGGGTCTCATTTTTCGCCATAACTTCATCGCCTCGCCACGGGCAAACCGTTCGACATATCAAAAATATCTTCGCAATTTAGCGTCCCCAATGTCTTGAGATCATGTTCACCGAGTTTGGTGGCAATCGTATGGAAATCCTCAGAGGAGTATATCAAATTCCAGAGCATGCGCTTTTTAAACAGCCCTGAATAGCCGACTTCCTGTTGGGCGGAGCCTAAGACATGCAGCGTGAAAGTTGTTCGGCTCAATGAGTTCTATATGTGTACCGAGTTTCATATGAATACGTGCAAGTATGTGTGAGCTATACATCAAGCTTTCTGACAATCTTCCAGGGGGCGCCGTAGAGCCCCTGTGCCACGCCCGGGTCCCAGCGTCTGTGGCGTCCTAATGGCCGCAGGTTCCAATGTGCGTGCCAATTTTCAAGAGTTTTCGGGCACGTTAAGGCCCCCAAAAGTACCCGGATAGTCGAAATAAAAAATAATAAAAAAAAAAAAAAAAATAATAATCCTTAGAAGAACAATAGGGCCCTGCGCCTTACTGGCTTGGGCCCTAAATATAGCTGCGAGCAGCGATGACGGGCCCAAGCCGTCAGCATACGCCACCCCGGTGGCATCGATAAAACGGTGCCCAGCGAGCACAAGCATTACAGTAACCCTCTGGCAGTTTGGTTTTAAGGGATACGGCAATTAAAGGGTTAATCCAAACCATCAACTCTGTGAAACACACACACACAGAACAACATATAAAACTTTAAATTCTGTGAAAATATATTTTTCATTGGTAGTTGATGTTAGTTAATGCATTTACTAATGCTAACAAATGAGAAATTATTATAGTTACCAAAGGTTTTAATGATTTATTTTTCCATTAACTAACATGAATATTTTTTTCTAACACAAATGAATAAAGTAAAAAATATATTGTTAATATTTAATGTTATTTGTGAATTAACCAATGTTAAAAAACAACATTATTTAACTGTTGTTAATTTACATCATTAATAAATATATACCATTTAATGTTGATCAAAATCAATTCCAAAATGTGTTAATATATTATTACATTTTAAAGTTTTATCTTTTGAACATGACTATTTTTCTAATATTAAAAATATTTTGTTCATTGTTAGTTCGTTGTAAGTTCATACTATCAATGAAGAATTAACATGCTGTAAAATATATATTTTTCATTGTTAGTTCATGTTAATTAATGCATTCCCTACTGTTAACAAATGAGACTTAATTATAAAGTGTTATCAAAACCTTTAATGCTTTATAAGCATTTTTTAAGGATTTTATTGAGAAGTTTAAACAGACCCTCTCTCTCTCTCTCTCTCCCCCTCCACACTCACTGAACTCACACAGTCAGTCACTCACCCAGTCACCCACCGCACACATTAGAAGCAGTGACAGGAGAACTCTGATAAGTTTTAAATTTTCTCCTCTCCATAGTGTATTGTAAATTCATGAAATTAATCACATATCCTCAGACTGTATTGTTCTGTGTATGTAATTTTTTATGAAGTGTTTGGAAGCTGCTCTTAAAAGATAAAAAAAAAAAAGTTCTCTTTTTTCTGTAACTTTAATAAATTGCCATTAAATCATCGTTCAAGATATCCTAAATCCGTCCACAATTTAGCATCTTCAGTATTTTGGCATCATGAGAAAAAATGTTTGGTGTGATTTCTGTGTTTCTGCTTGAAGGAGTATGAATTTGTTTACAGCCTGTTTAAAAAAAACCCACATTAAAATAAATATAGCCGACTTCCTGTTGGTCGTAGCTAATGACTGTAAATTAGAAAGTTGTCCGGATTAATAAGAACAATTTATGTACCGAGTTTGGTGTCTGTAGCTATCATTATATATATATATATATAAACATTAATAATTATATACCATTTAATGTTGTTCAATATTAATTCCAAAATGTGTTAATATATTATTAAATTTTAAAGTTTATCTTTTGAACATGACTATTTTTCTAACATTAAAAAGATTAATAAATGCTTTAAAAAAAAATTGTTCTTTGTTAGTTCATACTATCCTGGAAGAATTAACATGCTGTAAAAATATATTTTTCATTGTTAGTTCACGTTAATTAATGCATTTCCTAATGTTAAGAAATGAGACCTTATTATAAAGTGTTATCAAAACCTTTAATGCTTTATAAGCATTTTTTAAGGATTTTATTGAGAAGTTTAAACAGACCCTCTCTCTCTCTCTCTCTCCCCCTCCACACTCACTAAACTCACACAGTCAGTCACCCACCCAGTCACCCACCGCACACATTAGAAGCACAGAGACAGGAGAACTCTGATAAGTTTGAAAATTTTCTTTTCGCCATAGTGTATTGTAAATTCATGAAATAATCACATATCCTCAGACTGTCTTGTTCTGTGTATGTAATTTTTTATGAAGTGTTTGGAAGCTGCTCTTAAAAGATAAAAAAAAAAAGTGTTCTTTTTTACTGTAACTTTAATAAATTGCCATTAAATCATCGTTCAAGATATCCTAAATCCGTCCGCAATTTAGCATCATCAGTATTTTGGCATCATGACAAAAAATGTTTGGTGTGATTTCCGTGTTTCTGATTGGAGGAGTATGAATTTGTTTACAGCCCGTTTAAAAAAAAAAAACACACATTAAAATAAATATAGCCGACTTCCTGTTGGTCGTAGCTAATGACTGTAAATTAGAAAGTTGTCCGGATTAATAAGAACAATTTATATACCGAGTTTGGTGTCTGTAGCTATCATATATATATATATATATATATATACAAATTAATAATTATATACCATTTAATGTTGATCAATATTAATTCCAAAATGTGTTAATATATTATTAAATTTTAAAGTTTATCTTTTGAACATGACTATTTTTCTAACATTAAAAAGATTAATAAATGCTTTAAAAAAAATTGCTCTTTGTTATTTCATACTATCATGGAAGAATTAACATGCTGTAAAAATATATTTTTCATTGTTAGTTCACGTTAATTAATGCATTTCCTAATGTTAAGAAATGAGACCTTATTATAAAGTGTTATCAAAATCTTTAATGATTTATAAGCATTTTTTTAAGATTTTAAAAAACAGACCCTCTCTCTCTTTCTCTCTCTCACCCACTGCCTCAATCCACACTCAATCCACACAGTCACTCACACAGTCACTCACAGCCCACCCCCACCCCTCACTCAGCAGCAGTGACAGGGAGCTCTCACTCAGAGGCAGGCTGGCAGGGAGCTCTCACTCAAAAGCAGCTCTGATAGTTTTTAAATTTTCTCCTCCGCATAGTGTATTGTAAATTCATGAAATTAATCCCATAACCTCAGACTGTATTGTTCTGTGTATGTAATTTTTTATGAAGTGTTTGGAAGCTGCTCTTAAAAGATAAAAAAAAAATGTTTTTTCTTGTTTACTGTAACTTTAATAAATTTCCATTAAATCATCGTTCAAGATATCCTAAATCCGTCCGCAATTTAGCATCATCAGTATTTTGGCATCATGAGAAAAAATGTTTGGTGTGATTTCCGTGTTTCTGTTTGGAGGAGTATGAATTTGTTTACAGCCCGTTTAAAAAAAAAACCCACATTAAAATAAATATAGCCGACTTCCTGTTGGTCGTAGCTAATGACTGTAAATTAGAAAGTTGTCCGGATTAATAAGAACAATTTATGTACCGAGTTTGGTGTCTGTAGCTATCATTATATATATATAAACATTAATAATTATATACCATTTAATGTTGATCAATATTAATTCCAAAATGTGTTAATATATTATTACATTTGAAAGTTTATCTTTTGAACATGACTATTTTTCTAACATTAAAAAGATTAATAAATGCTTTAAAAAAATTGTTCTTTGTTAGTTCATACTATCATGGAAGAATTAACATGATGTAAAAATATATTTTTCATTGTTAGTTCACGTTAATTAATGCATTTCCTAATGTTAAGAATTGAGACCTTATTTAATGATTTATAAGCATTTTTTAAAGATTTTAAAAAACAGACCCTCTCTCTCTTTCTCTCTCTCACCCAGCTCCTCAATCCACACAGTCACTCACACAGTCACTCACACCCCACCCCACCCCCACCCCTCACTCAGCTGCAGTGACAGGGAGCTCTCACTCAGCAGTCTAAGAGCTCTCTGATAGTTTTTAAATTTTCTCCTAAGCATAGTGTATTGTAAATTCATGAAATTAATCACATATCCTCAGACTGTATTGTTCTGTGTATGTAATTTTTTATGAAGTGTTTGGAAGCTGCTCTTAAAAGATAAAAAAAAAAAAAATTATCTTTTTTACTGTAACTTTAATAAATTGCCATTAAATCATCGTTCAAGATATCCTAAATCCGTCCGCAATTTAGCATCTTCAGTATTTTGGCATCATGATAAAAAATGTTTGGTGTGATTTCCGTGTTTCTGCTTGGAGGAGTATTAATTTGTTTACAGCCCGTTTTTAAAAAAAACCCACATTAAAATAAATATAGCCGACTTCCTGTTGGTCGTAGCTAATGACTGTAAATTAGAAAATTGTCCGGATTAATAAGAACAATTTATGTACCGAGTTTGGTGTCTGTAGCTAAAACTAACCCCCTCATTTTTGACAAAAGGTGGCGCTATAGAGTGTCTCTTCCACGCCCGTTTATGAGCTTTTTCCAGTGTCTAACTATCATTAATACTGATATGTGTGTTGAGTTTCATGACATTCTAAACATGTTATCTGCCTCAAAATCACCAGAAACGAATTTTCAACTTTGACACGTTGCCATGGCAACATAATTTTAGATATCAATATTCCCTTCACAGTTTTACATCGGCCGTGTTTTGACATTATTCTGGTGAAGTTTGAAGCAAATCGAGGTAAAAGAAGATGCTGAATTCAAAGCATTTTGAAAACGACACACTTCCTGCAGCCAGTTGGTGGCGCTATAACTTTCAGTCATAATAGTCACATCTATCCGATCGGCATCATACAACGAACAAATCACTGAAGTTTGATATACATCATACAATGTATGTGGACGTTATTAGGCATTTCCTGGGTCTCATTTTTCGCCATAACTTCATCGCCTCGCCACGGGCAAACCGTTCGACATATCAAAAATATCTTCGCAATTTAGCGTCCCCAATGTCTTGAGATCATGTTCACCTAGTTTGGTGGCAATCGTATGGAAATCCTCAGAGGAGTATATCAAATTCCAGAGCATGCGCTTTTTAAACAGCCCTGAATAGCCGACTTCCTGTTGGGCGGAGCCTATGACATGCTGCGCGGAAGTTGTTCGGCTCAATGAGTTCTATATGTGTACCGAGTTTCATATGAATACGTGCAAGTATGTGTGAGCTATACATCAAGCTTTCTGACAATTTTCCAGGGGGCGCCGTAGAGCCCCTGTGCCACGCCCGGGTCCCAGCCTCAGCGGCGTCCTAATGGCCGCAGGTTCCAACGTGCGTGCCAATTTTCGAGAGTTTTCGGGCACGTTAAGGCCCCCAAAAGTGCCCGGATGATTGAAATAAAAAAAAAAAAAAAAAAAAAAAAAAATATAGCTGCGAGCAGCGATGACGGGCCCAAGCCGTCAGCATACGCCACCCCGGTGGCATCGATAAAACGGTGCCCAGCGAGCACAAGCATCACAGTAACCCTCTGGCAGTTTGGTTTTAAGGGATACGGCAATTAAAGGGTTAATCCAAACCATCAACTCAGTGAAACACACACACACAGAACAACATATAAAACTTTAAATTCTGTGAAAATATATTTTTCATTGGTAGTTGATGTTAGTTAATGCATTTACTAATGCTAACAAATGAGAAATTATTATAGTTACCAAAGGTTTTAATGATTTATAAGCTTTTTTTAATGATTTATTTTTCCATTAACTAACATGAATAATTTTTTCTAACACAAATTAATAAAGTAAAAAATATATTGTTAATATTTAATGTTATTGGTGAATTAACCAATGTTAAAAAACAACATTATTTAACTGTTGTTAATTTACATCATTAATAAATATATACCATTTAATGTTTATCAAAATCAATTCCAAAATGTGTTAATATATTATTACATTTTAAAGTTTTATTTTTTGAACATGACTATTTTTCTAATATTAAAAATATTTTGTTCATTGTTAGTTCATTGTAAGTTCATACTATCAATGAAGAATTAACATGCTGTAAAAAAATACATTTTTCATTGTTAGTTCATGTTAATTAATGCATTCCCTACTGTTAACAAATGAGACTTAATTATAAAGTGTTATCAAAACCTTTAATGCTTTATAAGCATTTTTTAAGGATTTTATTGAGAAGTTTAAACAGACCCTCTCTCTCTCTCTCTCTCTCTCTCTCTCTCTCTCCCTCCACACTCACTGAACTCACACAGTCAGTCACCCACCCAGTCACCTACCGCACACATTAGAAGCACAGAGACAGGAGAACTCTGATAAGTTTGAAAATGTTCTCCTCTGTATAGTGTATTGTAAATTCATGGAATTAATAACATATCCTCAGACTGTATTGTTCTGTGTATGTAATTTTTTATGAAGTGTTTTGAAGCTGCTCTTAAAAGATAAAAAAAAAGAAAAGTGTTATTTTTTACTGTGACTTTAATAAATTGCCATTAAATCACCGTTCAAGATATCCTAAATCCGTCCGCAATGTAGTATCTTCAGTATCTTGGAAGCATGTGAAAAAATGTTTGGTGTGAATTGTTGGTTTCTGCTTGGGAGGAGTATGAATTTGTTTACAGCCCGTTTAAAAAAAAAAAAAACACATAAAAAAAAAAAATAGCCGATTTCCTGTTGGTTGTAGCTAATGACTGTAAATTAGAAAGTTGTCCGGATTAATAAGAACAATTTATGTACCGAGTTTGGTGTCTGTAGCTATCATTATATATATATAATCATTAATAATTATATACCATTTAATGTTGATGAATATTAATTCCAAAATGTGTTTATATATTATTACATTTTAAAGTTAATCTTTTGAACATGATTATTTTTCTAACATTAAAAAGATTAATAAATGCTTTAAAAAAAAAGTTCTTTGTTAGTTCATACTATCATGGAAGAATTAACATGCTGTAAAAATATATTTTTCATTGTTAGTTCACGTTAATTAATGCATTTCCTAATGTTAAGAATTGAGACCTTATTATAAAGTGTTATCAAAATCTTTAATGATTTATAAGCATTTTTTAAAGATTTAAAAAAAACAGACCCTCTCTCTCTCTTTCTCTCTCTCACCCACTGCCTCAATCCACACAGTCACTCACACAGTCACTCACAGCCCACCCCCACCCCTCACTCAGCTGCAGGCTGACAGGACCTCTCACTCAGAAGCATTATATCAACTCTCTGATAGTTTTTAAATTTTCTCCTAAGCATAGTGTATTGTAAATTCATGGAATTAATCACATATTCTCAGACTGTATTGTTCTGTGTATGTAATTTTTTATGAAGTGTTTGGAAGCTGCTCTTAAAAGATAAAAAAAAAAAAAAATTATCTTTTTTACTGTAACTTTAATAAATTGCCATTAAATCATCGTTCAAGATATCCTAAATCCGTCCGCAATTTAGCATCTTCAGTATTTTGGCATCATGATAAAAAATGTTTCGTGTGATTTCCGTGTTTCTGCTTGGAGGAGTATTAATTTGTTTACAGCCCGTTTTTAAAAAAAACCCACATTAAAATAAATATAGCCGACTTCCTGTTGGTCGTAGCTAATGACTGTAAATTAGAAAGTTGTCCGGATTAATAAGAAAAATTTATGTACCAAGTTTGGTGTCTGTAGCTAAAACTAACCCCCCCATTTTTGACAAAAGGTGGCGCTATAGAGTGCCTCTTCCACGCCCGTTTATGAGCTTTTTCCAGTGTCTAACTATCATTAATACTCATATGTGTGTTGAGTTTCATGACATTCTAAACATGTTATCTGCCTCAAAATCACCAGAAACGAATTTTCAACTTTGACACGTTGCCATGGCAACATAAGTTTAGATATCAATATTGCCTTCACAGTTTTACATCGGCCGTGTTTTGACATTATTCTGGTGAAGTTTGAAGCAAATCGAGTAAAAATAAGATGCTGAATTCAAAGCATTTTGAAAACGACACACTTCCTGCAGCCAGTTGGTGGCGCTATAACTTTCAGTCATTATAGTCACATCTATCCGATCGGCATCATACAACGAACAAACCACTGGAGTTTGATCTACATCATACAATGTATGTGGACGTTATTAGGCATTTCCTGGGTCTCATTTTTCGCCATAACTTCATCGCCTCGCCACGGGCAAACCGTTCGACATATCAAAAATATCTTCGCAATTTAGCGTCCCCAATGTCTTGAGATCATGTTCACCGAGTTTGGTGGCAATCGTATGGAAATCCTCAGAGGAGTATATCAAATTCCAGAGCATGCGCTTTTTAAACAGCCCTGAATAGCCGACTTCCTGTTGGGCGGAGCCTAAGACATGCTGTGCGGAAGTTGTTCGGCTCAATGAGTTCTATATGTGTACCGAGTTTCATATGAATACGTGCAAGTATGTGTGAGCTATACATCAAGTTTTCTGACAATTTTCCAGGGGGCGCCGTAGAGCCCCTGTGCCACGCCCGGGTCCCAGCCTCAGCGGCGTCCTAATGGCCGCAGGTTCCAATGTGCGTGCCAATTTTCGAGAGTTTTCGGGCACGTTAAGGCCCCCAAAAGTGCCCGGATGATTGAAAAAAAAAATAAAAAAAAAAAAAAAAATAATAATCCTTAGAAGAACAATAGGGCCCTGCGCCTTACTGGCTTGGGCCCTAATAATCCTTAGAAGAACAATAGGGCCCTGCGCCTTACTGGCTTGGGCCCTAAATAATAATCCTTAGAAGAACAATAGGGCCCTGCGCCTTACTGGCTTGGGCCCTAAATATAGCTGCGAGCAGCGATGACGGGCCCAAGCCGTCAGCATACGCCACCCCGGTGGCATCGATAAAACGGTGCCCAGCGAGCACAAGCATTACAGTAACCCTCTGGCAGTTTGGTTTTAAGGGATACGGCAATTAAAGGGTTAATCCAAACCATCAACTCTGTGAAACACACACACACACAGAACAACATATAAAACTTTAAATTCTGTGAAAATATATTTTTCATTGGTAGTTGATGTTAGTTAATGCATTTACTAATGCTAACAAATGAGAAATTATTATAGTTACCAAAGGTTTTAATGATTTATTTTTCCATTAACTAACATGAATATTTTTTTCTAACACAAATGAATAAAGTAAAAAATATATTGTTAATATTTAATGTTATTTGTGAATTAACCAATGTTAAAAAACAACATTATTTAACTGTTGTTAATTTACATCATTAATAAATATATACCATTTAATGTTGATCAAAATCAATTCCAAAATGTGTTAATATATTATTACATTTTAAAGTTTTATCTTTTGAACATGACTATTTTTCTAATATTAAAAATATTTTGTTCATTGTTAGTTCGTTGTAAGTTCATACTATCAATGAAGAATTAACATGCTGTAAAATATATATTTTTCATTGTTAGTTCATGTTAATTAATGCATTCCCTACTGTTAACAAATGAGACTTAATTATAAAGTGTTATCAAAACCTTTAATGCTTTATAAGCATTTTTTAAGGATTTTATTGAGAAGTTTAAACAGACCCTCTCTCTCTCTCTCTTTCTCTCCCCCTCCCCCTCCACACTCACTAAACTCACACAGTCAGTCACCCACCCAGTCACCCACCGCACACATTAGAAGCACAGAGACAGGAGAACTCTGATAAGTTTGAAAATTTTCTTTTCGCCATAGTGTATTGTAAATTCATGAAATAATCACATATCCTCAGACTGTCTTGTTCTGTGTATGTAATTTTTTATGAAGTGTTTGGAAGCTGCTCTTAAAAGATAAAAAAAAAAAGTGTTCTTTTTTACTGTAACTTTAATAAATTGCCATTAAATCATCGTTCAAGATATCCTAAATCCGTCCGCAATTTAGCATCATCAGTATTTTGGCATCATGACAAAAAATGTTTGGTGTGATTTCCGTGTTTCTGATTGGAGGAGTATGAATTTGTTTACAGCCCGTTTAAAAAAAAAAAACACACATTAAAATAAATATAGCCGACTTCCTGTTGGTCGTAGCTAATGACTGTAAATTAGAAAGTTGTCCGGATTAATAAGAACAATTTATATACCGAGTTTGGTGTCTGTAGCTATCATATATATATATATATATATATACAAATTAATAATTATATACCATTTAATGTTGATCAATATTAATTCCAAAATGTGTTAATATATTATTAAATTTTAAAGTTTATCTTTTGAACATGACTATTTTTCTAACATTAAAAAGATTAATAAATGCTTTAAAAAAAATTGCTCTTTGTTATTTCATACTATCATGGAAGAATTAACATGCTGTAAAAATATATTTTTCATTGTTAGTTCACGTTAATTAATGCATTTCCTAATGTTAAGAAATGAGACCTTATTATAAAGTGTTATCAAAATCTTTAATGATTTATAAGCATTTTTTTAAGATTTTAAAAAACAGACCCTCTCTCTCTTTCTCTCTCTCACCCACTGCCTCAATCCACACTCAATCCACACAGTCACTCACACAGTCACTCACAGCCCACCCCCACCCCTCACTCAGCAGCAGTGACAGGGAGCTCTCACTCAGAGGCAGGCTGGCAGGGAGCTCTCACTCAAAAGCAGCTCTGATAGTTTTTAAATTTTCTCCTCCGCATAGTGTATTGTAAATTCATGAAATTAATCCCATAACCTCAGACTGTATTGTTCTGTGTATGTAATTTTTTATGAAGTGTTTGGAAGCTGCTCTTAAAAGATAAAAAAAAAATGTTTTTTCTTGTTTACTGTAACTTTAATAAATTTCCATTAAATCATCGTTCAAGATATCCTAAATCCGTCCGCAATTTAGCATCATCAGTATTTTGGCATCATGAGAAAAAATGTTTGGTGTGATTTCCGTGTTTCTGTTTGGAGGAGTATGAATTTGTTTACAGCCCGTTTAAAAAAAAAACCCACATTAAAATAAATATAGCCGACTTCCTGTTGGTCGTAGCTAATGACTGTAAATTAGAAAGTTGTCCGGATTAATAAGAACAATTTATGTACCGAGTTTGGTGTCTGTAGCTATCATTATATATATATAAACATTAATAATTATATACCATTTAATGTTGATCAATATTAATTCCAAAATGTGTTAATATATTATTACATTTGAAAGTTTATCTTTTGAACATGACTATTTTTCTAACATTAAAAAGATTAATAAATGCTTTAAAAAAATTGTTCTTTGTTAGTTCATACTATCATGGAAGAATTAACATGATGTAAAAATATATTTTTCATTGTTAGTTCACGTTAATTAATGCATTTCCTAATGTTAAGAATTGAGACCTTATTTAATGATTTATAAGCATTTTTTAAAGATTTTAAAAAACAGACCCTCTCTCTCTTTCTCTCTCTCACCCAGCTCCTCAATCCACACAGTCACTCACACAGTCACTCACACCCCACCCCACCCCACCCCTCACTCAGCTGCAGGCTGACAGGGATCTCTCACTCAGAAGCAGTCTAAGAGCTCTCTGATAGTTTTTAAATTTTCTCCTAAGCATAGTGTATTGTAAATTCATGAAATTAATCACATATCCTCAGACTGTATTGTTCTGTGTATGTAATTTTTTATGAAGTGTTTGGAAGCTGCTCTTAAAAGATAAAAAAAAAAAAAAATTATCTTTTTTACTGTAACTTTAATAAATTGCCATTAAATCATCGTTCAAGATATCCTAAATCCGTCCGCAATTTAGCATCTTCAGTATTTTGGCATCATGATAAAAAATGTTTGGTGTGATTTCCGTGTTTCTGCTTGGAGGAGTATTAATTTGTTTACAGCCCGTTTTTAAAAAAAACCCACATTAAAATAAATATAGCCGACTTCCTGTTGGTCGTAGCTAATGACTGTAAATTAGAAAATTGTCCGGATTAATAAGAACAATTTATGTACCGAGTTTGGTGTCTGTAGCTAAAACTAACCCCCTCATTTTTGACAAAAGGTGGCGCTATAGAGTGTCTCTTCCACGCCCGTTTATGAGCTTTTTCCAGTGTCTAACTATCATTAATACTGATATGTGTGTTGAGTTTCATGACATTCTAAACATGTTATCTGCCTCAAAATCACCAGAAACGAATTTTCAACTTTGACACGTTGCCATGGCAACATAATTTTAGATATCAATATTCCCTTCACAGTTTTACATCGGCCGTGTTTTGACATTATTCTGGTGAAGTTTGAAGCAAATCGAGGTAAAAGAAGATGCTGAATTCAAAGCATTTTGAAAACGACACACTTCCTGCAGCCAGTTGGTGGCGCTATAACTTTCAGTCATAATAGTCACATCTATCCGATCGGCATCATACAACGAACAAATCACTGAAGTTTGATATACATCATACAATGTATGTGGACGTTATTAGGCATTTCCTGGGTCTCATTTTTCGCCATAACTTCATCGCCTCGCCACGGGCAAACCGTTCGACATATCAAAAATATCTTCGCAATTTAGCGTCCCCAATGTCTTGAGATCATGTTCACCTAGTTTGGTGGCAATCGTATGGAAATCCTCAGAGGAGTATATCAAATTCCAGAGCATGCGCTTTTTAAACAGCCCTGAATAGCCGACTTCCTGTTGGGCGGAGCCTATGACATGCTGCGCGGAAGTTGTTCGGCTCAATGAGTTCTATATGTGTACCGAGTTTCATATGAATACGTGCAAGTATGTGTGAGCTATACATCAAGCTTTCTGACAATTTTCCAGGGGGCGCCGTAGAGCCCCTGTGCCACGCCCGGGTCCCAGCCTCAGCGGCGTCCTAATGGCCGCAGGTTCCAACGTGCGTGCCAATTTTCGAGAGTTTTCGGGCACGTTAAGGCCCCCAAAAGTGCCCGGATGATTGAAATAAAAAAAAAAAAAAAAAAAAAAAAAAAAAAAAAAAAAATAAATAAATATAGCTGCAAGCAGCGATGACGGGCCCAAGCCGTCAGCATACGCCACCCCGGTGGCATCGATAAAACGGTGCCCAGCGAGCACACGCATCACAGTAACCCTCTGGCAGTTTGGTTTTAAGGGATACGGCAATTAAAGGGTTAATCCAAACCATCAACTCTGTGAAACACACACACACACAGAACAACATATAAAACTTTAAATTCTGTGAAAATATATTTTTCATTGGTAGTTCATGTTAGTTAATGCATTTACTAATGCTAACAAATGAGAAATTATTATAGTTACCAAAGGTTTTAATGATTTATAAGCATTTTTTAATGATTTATTTTTCCATTAACTAACATTAATAATTTTTTCTAACACAAATTAATAAAGTAAAAAATATATTGTTAATATTTAATGTTATTTGTGAATTAACCAATGTTAAAAAACAACATTATTTAACTGTTGTTAATTTACATCATTAATAAATATATACCATTTAATGTTGATCAAAATCAATTCCAAAATGTGTTAATATATTATTACATTTTAAAGTTTTATCTTTTGAACATGACTATTTTTCTAATATAAAAAATATTTTGTTCATTGTTAGTTCATTGTAAGTTCATACTATCAATGAAGAATTAACATGCTGTAAAAAATATATTTTTCATTGTTAGTTCATGTTAATTAATGCATTCACTACTGTTAACAAATGAGACTTAATTATAAAGTGTTATCAAAACCTTTAATGCTTTATAAGCATTTTTTAAGGATTTTATTGAGATGTTTAAACAGACCCTCTCTCTCTCTCCCTCTCTCTCTCCCCCTCCACACTCACTGAACTCACACAGTCAGTCACCCACCCAGTCACCTACCGCAAACATTAGAAGCACAGAGACAGGAGAACTCTGATAGTTTTTAAATTTTCTCCTCCGCATAGTGTATTGTAAATTCATGAAATTAATCACATATCCTCAGACTGTATTGTTCTGTGTATGTAATTTTTTATAAAGTGTTTGGAAGCTGCTCTTAAAAGAAAAAAAAAAAAGAAAAGTTTTCTCTTTTTTACTGTAATTTTAATAAATTGCCATTAAATCATCGTTCAAGATATCCTAAATCCGTCCGCAATTTAGCATCTTCAGTATTTTGGCATCATAAGAAAAAATGTTTGGTGTGATTTACGTGTTTCTGTTTGGAGGAGTATGAATTTGTTTACAGCCTGTTTAAAAACAAAACCCACATTAAAATAAATATAGCCGACTTCCTGTTGGTCGTAGCTAATGACTGTAAATTAGAAAGTTGTCCGGATTAATAAGAACAATTTATGTACCGAGTTTGGTGTCTGTAGCTATCATTATATATATATAAACATTAATAATTATATACCATTTAATGTTGATCAATATTAATTCCAAAATGTGTTAATATATTATTACATTTTAAAGTTTATCTTTTGAACATGACTATTTTTCTAACATTAAAAAGATTAATAAATGCTTTAAAAAAATTGTTCTTTGTTAGTTCATACTATCATGGAAGAATTAACATGCTGTAAAAATATATTTTTCATTGTTAGTTCACGTTAATTAATGCATTTCCTAATGTTAAGAATTGAGACCTTATTTAATGATTTATAAGCATTTTTTAAAGATTTTAAAAAACAGACCCTCTCTCTCTCTTTCTCTCTCTCACCCAGCTCCTCAATCCACACAGTCACTCACACAGTCACTCACACCCCACCCCACCCCCACCCCTCACTCAGCTGCAGTGACAGGGATCTCTCACTCAGCAGTCTAACAGCTTTCTGATAGTTTTTAAATTTTCTCCTAAGCATAGTGTATTGTAAATTCATGAAATTAATCACATATCCTCAGACTATATTGTTCTGTGTATGTAATTTTTTATGAAGTGTTTGGAAGCTTCTCTTAAAAGATAAAAAAAAAAAAAAAATATCTTTTTTACTGTAACTTTAATAAATTGCCATTAAATCATCGTTCAAGATATCCTAAATACGTCCGCAATTTAGCATCTTCAGTATTTTGGCATCATGATAAAAAATGTTTGGTGTGATTTCCGTGTTTCTGCTTGGAGGAGTATTAATTTGTTTACAGCCCGTTTTTAAAAAAAACCCACATTAAAATAAATATAGCCGACTTCCTGTTGGTCGTAGCTAATGACTGTAAATTAGAAAGTTGTCCGGATTAATTAGAACAATTTATGTACCGAGTTTGGGGTCTGTAGCTAAAACTAACCCCCTCATTTTTGACAAAAGGTGGCGCTATAGAGTGTCTCTTCCACGCCCGTTTATGAGCTTTTTCCAGTGTCTAACTATCATTAATACTCATATGTGTGTTGAGTTTCATGACATTCTAAACATGTTATCTGCCTCAAAATCACCAGAAACGAATTTTCAACTTTGACACGTTGCCATGGCAACATAATTTTAGATATCAATATTCCCTTCACAGTTTTACATCGGCCGTGTTTTGACATTATTCTGGTGAAGTTTGAAGCAAATCGAGTAAAAATAAGATGCTGAATTCAAAGCATTTTGAAAACGACACACTTCCTGCAGCCAGTTGGTGGCGCTATAACTTTCAGTCATAATAGTCACATCTATCCGATCGGCATCATACAAAGAACAAATCACTGAAGTTTGATCTACATCATACAATGTATGTGGACGTTATTAGGCATTTCCTGGGTCTCATTTTTCGCCATAACTTCATCGCCTCGCCACGGGCAAACCGTTCGACATATCAAAAATATCTTCGCAATTTAGCGTCCCCAATGTCTTGAGATCATGTTCACCGAGTTTGGTGGCAATCGTATGGAAATCCTCAGAGGAGTATATCAAATTCCAGAGCATGCGCTTTTTAAACAGCCCTGAATAGCCGACTTCCTGTTGGGCGGAGCCTAAGACATGCTGTGCGGAAGTTGTTCGGCTCAATGAGTTCTATATGTGTACCGAGTTTCATATGAATACGTGCAAGTATGTGTGAGCTATACATCGTGTTTTCTGACAATTTTCCAGGGGGCGCCGTAGAGCCCCTGTGCCACGCCCGGGTCCCAGCCTCAGCGGCGTCCTAATGGCCGCAGGTTCCAATGTGCGTGCCAATTTTCGAGAGTTTTCGGGCACGTTAAGGCCCCCAAAAGTGCCCGGATGATTGAAATAAAAAAAAAAAAAAAAAAAAAAAAAAATATAGCTGCGAGCAGCGATGACGGGCCCAAGCCGTCAGCATACGCCACCCCGGTGGCATCGATAAAACGGTGCCCAGCGAGCACAAGCATCACAGTAACCCTCTGGCAGTTTGGTTTTAAGGGATACGGCAATTAAAGGGTTAATCCAAACCATCAACTCTGTGAAACACACACACACAGAACAACATATAAAACTTTAAATTCTGTGAAAATATATTTTTCATTGGTAGTTGATGTTAGTTAATGCATTTACTAATGCTAACAAATGAGAAATTATTATAGTTACCAAAGGTTTTAATGATTTATAAGCATTTTTTAATGATTTATTTTTCCATTAACTAAAATGAATAATTTTTTCTAACACAAATGAATAAAGTAA
Source organism: Barbus barbus (assembly GCF_936440315.1). Lineage (NCBI taxonomy): Eukaryota > Metazoa > Chordata > Actinopteri > Cypriniformes > Cyprinidae > Barbus > Barbus barbus. The sequence goes on along the minus strand of NC_136761.1, from coordinate 20,922,881 downwards.
AAAATATATTGTTAATATTTAATGTTATTTGTGAATTAACCAATGTTAAAAAACAACATTATTTAACTGTTGTTAATTTACATCATTAATAAATATATACCATTTAATGTTGAAATCAATGTTTTAATGTTTAAAATCAATTCCAAAATGTGTTAATATATTAAATTTTAAAGTTTTATCTTTTGAACATGACTATTTTTCTAATATTAAAAATATTTTGTTCATTGTTAGTTCATTGTAAGTTCATACTATCAATGAAGAATTAACATGCTTTAAAAAATATATTTTTCATTGTTAGTTCATGTTAATTAATGCATTCCCTACTGTTAACAAATGAGACTCAATTATAAAGTGTTATCAAAACCTTTAATGCTTTAAGCATTTTTTAAGGATTTTATTGAGAAGTTTAAACAGACCCTCTCTCTCTCTCTCTCTCTCTCTCTCCCTCCACACTCACTGAACTCACACAGTCAGTCACTCACCCAGTCACCTACCGCACACATTAGAAGCACAGTGACAGGATATCTCTGATAAGTTTTAAAATTTTCTTCTCGCCATAGTGTACTGTAAATTCATGGAATTAATCACATATCCTCAGACTGTCTTGTTCTGTGTTTGGTGTGAATTTGTGGTTTCTGCTTGGAGGTGTATGAATTTGTTTACAGCCCGTTTTGAAAAAAAAAAACATAAAAAAAAAAAAAGCCGACTTCCTGTTGGTCGTAGCTAATGTCTGTAAATTAGAAAGTTGTCCGGCTTAATGTGAACAATTTATGTACCAAGTTTGGTGTCTGTAGCTATCATTATATATATATAATCATTAATAATTATATTCCATTTAATGTTGATCAATATTAATTCCAAAATGTGTTAATATATTATTAAATTTTAAAGTTTCTCTTTTGAACATGACTATTTTTCTAACATTAAAAATATTTTGTTCATTGTTAGTTCATTGTAAGTTCATACTATCAATGAAGAATTAACATGCTGTAAAAAATTATATTTTTCATTGTTAGTTCATGTTAATTAATGCATTCCCTACTGTTAACAAATGAGACTTAATTATAAAGTGTTATGAAAACCTTTAATGCTTTATAAGCATTTTTTAAAGATTTAAAAAAAACAGACCCTCTCTCTCTTTCTCTCTCTCACCCAGCTCCTCAATCCACACAGTCACTCACACCCCACCCCACCCCCACCCCCTCACTCAGCTGCAGGCTGACAGGGAACTCTCACTCATAGAAGCATTGTAACAACTGTCTGATAGTTTTTAAATTTTCTCCTCTGCATAGTGTATTGTAAATTCATGAAATTAATCACATATCGTCAGACTGTATTGTTCTGTGTATGTAATTTTTTATGAAGTGTTTGGAAGCTGCTCTTAAAAGATAAAAAAAAAAAAAAAAAATCTCTTTTTTACTGTAACTTTAATAAATTGCCATTAAATCATCGTTCAAGATATCCTAAATCCGTCCGCAATTTAGCATCTTCAGTATTTTGGCATCATGAGAAAAAATGTTTGGTGTGATTTACGTGTTTCTGCTTTGAGGAGTATGAATTTGTTTACAGCCCGTTTTAAAAAAAAACCCACATTAAAATAAATATAGCCGACGTCCTGTTGGTCGTAGCTAATGACTGTAAATTAGAAAGTTGTCCGGATTATTAAGAACAATTTATGTACCGAGTTTGGTGTCTGTAGCTAAAACTAACCCCCCCATTTTTGACAAAAGGTGGCGCTATAGAGTGCCTCTTCCACGCCCGTTTATGAGCTTTTTCCAGTGTCTAACTATCATTAATACTGATATGTGTGTTGAGTTTCATGACATTCTAAACATGTTATCTGCCTCAAAATCACCAGAAACGAATTTTCAACTTTGACACGTTGCCATGGCAACATAATTTTAGATATCAATATTCCCTTCACAGTTTTACATCGGCCGTGTTTTGACATTATTCTGGTGAAGTTTGAAGCAAATCGAGTAAAAATAAGATGCTGAATTCAAATCATTTTGAAAACGACACACTTCCTGCAGCCAGTTGGTGGCGCTATAACTTTCAGTCATAATAGTCACATCTATCCGATCGGCATCATACAACGAACAAACCACTGGAGTTTGATCTACATCATACAATGTATGTGGACGTTATTAGGCATTTCCTGGGTCTCATTTTTCGCCATAACTTCATCGCCTCGCCACGGGCAAACCGTTCGACATATCAAAAATATCTTCGCAATTTAGCGTCCCCAATGTCTTGAGATCATGTTCACCGAGTTTGGTGGCAATCGTATGGAAATCCTCAGAGGAGTATATCAAATTCCAGAGCATGCGCTTTTTAAACAGCCCTGAATAGCCGACTTCCTGTTGGGCGGACCCTAAGACATGCAGCGTGAAAGTTGTTCAGCTCAATGAGTTCTATATGTGTACCGAGTTTCATATGAATACGTGCAAGTATGTGTGAGCTATACATCAAGCTTTCTGACAATTTTCCAGGGGGCGCCGTAGAGCCCCTGTGCCACGCCCGGGTCCCAGCCTCAGCGGCGTCCTAATGGCCGCAGGTTCCAATGTGCGTGCCAATTTTCGAGAGTTTTCGGGCACGTTAAGGCCCCCAAAAGTGCCCGGATGATTGAAATAAAAAAAAAAAAAAAAAAAAAAAAAAAAAATAATAATCCTTAGAAGAACAATAGGGCCCTGCGCCTTACTGGCTTGGGCCCTAATAATCCTTAGAAGAACAATAGGGCCCTGCGCCTTACTGGCTTGGGCCCTAATAATCACCTTTCTTCAAAAATTTCTACATTTGTGTTCTACAGAAAATCAAACAAACATACAGGTTTGAAATAACATGATGGTGAGTAAATAATTGTCATTCTTGTCTGGAATGTTTCTTGTGCTAAAGACACCGCACTTTTTAAACATTTTGATTCTTTGTTTTAAGTAAATAAGACAAGTGACTTAATGAAAGCGAGTCAATATGCAGAAAGTCGTGTCAGCTACAATTACTTTCAGCTTAGATGCTAAATTTAAGTAGCCCGCTGGCAGAATTAAGGGGGAAATAAGAATGAGAGGAAGAGTTTGCTCCTCCATTAAAAAGAGCAGCTGATGGGGAACTGCGGTCTTGTGTGAATTAGCTATAAGAGAAGGAGAGACTGGCCTCCTAACCTTCATTAGCCACTGTCAGTTTCCGGTGTCAAATTGGACAAAGCTTGTCACCAGATAGCGGCCAAGAGTCCGCAGGGAAAGGGACGAAGACAAATTGCCGCCACAAAGAGATAAGGCCGTTATTAGAATCCTTCCCATCTCCAATAAATGAGGAGAGAGCACCCCATTAAAAAACAGCCTGAAGAGTACATGACATCCCGCTCCATACAATGCTGTCATAATGGCACGTTTCTTCTTCTCTCTGGGTGGACCTCAGTTTGGCTGAGGACATGATAACTATTACTATCCCACAATGAACAGGACATGTTATAGGAGTCAGACGACTACTATGTGATGACATATTAAGCCTGTGAAGTGCAATAATGATGTTCAAGGTTTCAGCAAACTGAAAATGATACTTGTATTTGAGGACGTTGATAGATGGGACAGAAGAGGATGATCGGAGCCACAAAGTTCCAGCAAATGACACTGTGCTTATTTAGATGGGAATCAGAGTGACATTTCATGATCACAGATGGACCTTTTCCAGAAGAAGATGCGTGATCGGACAGAGAATGAACATATGGCCAAATAACAATTTAAGGGAAAAGGGGAAAAAGTGCCTCATGACTGTGGACTCTCGCCACAGCTGGTTTTAAATCACTACACAGATGTTTATGCTCCTGTGCACTGACTGTCTAGACTTTACGTATGCTGTGATCCAGACAACCAGATGAGGCAGTTTGTACCACAGCATTCCATCAATCAATAAATTGGCAAGACTACGATTTGCATGTGTTTTTTGGATCCATGCGTTTATGGGGCTGAGATTTGCCAGATGTTTTTACAGACCCACAGGGCTGATGCAAGGCACTGTTATTGCGAGACTGAGGCTGTTTGCCTGAGGTAAGCGATGTTTGAATAAAACCCCTGGAAACGTTTGAGGAAGTTTAGTTTTTCAGACAGAAATCAAATAAATGTTTCATTCAAATCTCTCTAGCTATCTTTTCCCCCTCAATTATACTCCATTCCACCCCAAACCATCCAACAAATAAACAAAGTTCCTTCGGATACAAGTGACAGATTTCTCCATCCATCCCTTGAGACAGGCAGATGTTTCCAGTTCATCCATCTGTCCTACTGAACACACACATTCCCACAAACACACACATACACACACAAAGGCAAGATAAGGACTTGACCGATCTGCAGGGCTTCTGGGAAACTAAAGCATTTTTAGGCATCTTAGTGCTTTTCCTTCCTTATAAGTGCACTGAAATGTTGGTGTGCGTGCGTGTGTGTGTGTGTGTGGGGGGGGGGGGGGGGGGGGGGTTGTTTCTCAAATTGATTTGACTGTTCAGCTGCACAGAAGAACATCATCCTCTTTGAGATGCATTATCATAATAGTCCATAATGCTGAGAGGTAATTACTGTTCAGCCAAACATATGGATCTGTTCCTTTGATTCAGAGTCTCATTTCCACTCACTATACAATACTTCAGCTGTTCCTGCAGGACAAAATGCTAAATCCAGCACAGCAAATTTTATAGCTGTTTTTTAATGCAATTTTAGAGATTTTTAAAAGTTGTATGTCAACAGAGTTCAAGACTGAACGCCCTGATATACAAAGTTTTTCCTCATTCTTCACTAGGGGTTAAACAGAAGTTTGAAATAGCTGAGTAAAGGTATACTGTTTGTGAACATTTCAACGACGCACATGCTGCTGGAAGCGGTGTTCAGATGAATATGTAAATATGTACTGCACACTATGCCTCCCAAATATGACAACAAAAATGATAAGAGCAGTTAAAGGGATACTCTACCCAAAAAATGAAAATTCTGTCATCATTTAAACACCCTCATGCGGACTTACTTTCTTCAGTATTTCTTATACTTTCCTCAAGAATCACTCTTTCTATTATAATTACAACTTCAGTTTCATAAAGCAGCTCTCTGGTGTATTTTTCACTTGTGTCTGACCTTGACAGGAGGAAGGAACGAATATTAATCTGAAGTTTTTCAGAAAGTTTTGAACCCACAAAATTTATTTTGGCCATATTTTGTTCACAATGATGTTACTCATGTCTCCCATTTTTTGTTCAATTTCACTTGAAGTATACTGGGGTCTTTAAGGGCTGAGTAACTTCAAAATTACATCCAAAAAAGATAAAGTTTCCCAACTTATTAAAATAATCATTAGCAAACATTATTAGATTAGACATTGGGTAGTTATGAGTTTTACTTCTCTACTTTCCCACTGCTTCCCGAAAAAAAAAAAAAAAATGTTCTGTGATGTTTAATTAATTTGCTTTATTTCCCAGAAACATCAGGCTAATGATATGCTCCACCAGGATTTCAACAGGACGGATCAAAACATCTTGGTTTCCAGTTGTCAGGCTTACTGTGGAATTCTTCTGGATGGGATTGACAGAGAAAACACTGCAAGCACAAAATGCATTTTTTCACAACACTGCACATTGGTTGCAGTTTAAATCAACCAAAATAAAACGCTTTGGAAATGTTGTGCTTGGTTCAAAATGTCAAAATATGTGCATTTCATATGTGCAAAACTCTGTTGTATTAATAATGTAGAATAAATTCATTACCCATCTCCTCCTTCATTACCCATATGACATCCTCCTCCTGGTGATTTCTTTCAGTGCACTGAAAGTTACAGAACTTAGAACTGCAAAAAATTAAAAATAAAATAATAATAAAAAAGGTCTCAGGTTGCGTATGTAACCCTGGTTCCCTGAAGGGAACGAGACGCTGCGCCTAAAACACTAGGGGAACGTCTTCAGCGTGACCGCGCTCTGAATACATGTGTAATCTGTCCAAAGGAAGGGCGAGACGTCACGGGCGGGTGACGTAATCGACCAGGAAGCATAAAAGCACGTGCGGTGGAGCCGGCATCAGCTTCTAGGAATGAAGCAACCGCCGGCAGGGATGCTGGAAGTATGGCCTAGAGACGCAGCATCTTGTTCCCTTCAGGGAACCAGGGTTACATTCATAACCTGAGACGTTCCCTTCCAGGACCTCGAGCTGCGTCAAAAACGCTAGGGTAACGAGATGCCCACGCCACCAGACTTCCAAGTACCTGCCCTGTGTGTATCCCTCAGGAGCACAGCGAGGGCGAGAGAAAAAGGGCCACGAGTGGCTAAAGTGGTCGGGCCTGCTTCCCAAAGGCCAACTTCTGAGAAGTGAATCTTGATCTCCAGATGTAGACGGCTCTCAGTGAGTGAAGTCTGCCCTGGGATCACACAAGGATCTGGTGCGCCAGCTTGTACAAGGGGCGCGAACGCAGACCTCCCTGGTGGTTGATGTCAGAGATCACCGCTGTGTTGTCGGTGCGCACCAACACATGGTGATCTCTTAGGTCTGGGAGAAAGTGTTTGAGTGCTCGAAGCACGGCCAGCATATCCAGGCAGTTGATGTGCCATGTGAGATGGCGACCACTCCACAGACCGCGGGCAGGGTGGCCACTCATGACCGCTCCCCAACCGGTGAGGGATGCGTCCGTCGCTAGCATTATGCGGTGTCCAGGAGCTCCCAGCACCGGGCCCTGAGACGAGAACCAAGAATGTCTCCACATGTCTAAGGCACGTAGGCATCGCCTGAGGTTCTGAGCCACCACTGTAGGGGTCTCATGTACAGCAGGCCAATAGATATCACGATGGACACAGCTGCAATCAGACTCAGCAGTTTTTGAAACTGCTTGACAGTGAGTGACTGGCCTTCTCTCACTCTCTTGACTGACGTGAGGATCGACTCTAACCGAGCAGGGGACATGCGTGCCTCGGAACCGCAAGATCGTACGGCGGGGAGAAGCACAATCAGCCAAATTTATCTTTAGAGCTGACAGCGCGAATATAATGATGTCGTCATTCATAATATGCTTGTGCAAACACTGCAGCTTTACAAAGCTCATCGACGTCCTACACGTCCACCTCCTCAGAGGAAAACAGGCGGAGCGTCGAGCCTTCTCTCCGGTCTGCGTGTATCCCCAGCAGTGATAGTTTGCAGGGAGGAACATACAGCCTGTAATGTGATCTGCTCTCGCCCAAGTGCTTCTTGCACACATTGTGGAGCTTATTTCAAGTGGTTGTAAGGGACAAACAACACTAAATAAGACTCACAACACAGATTGACACACACACACACACACACACAGAGTAGCGGTTGCTGAATGACAAAAAGCTGATGCCGGTTCCATCGCACGTGCTTTTATGCTTCCTGGTCGAATACGTCACCCGCCCGTGACGTTTCGCCCTTCCATTGGACAGATTACACATGTATTCAGAGCGACATTTAACATGGTCTAAGGCCAAAAATCTTATTTGGGCACAATTGCCCATCCTTACCACTGGAACTGAGCACATACTCACTCATAGCACTTACAGCTACTGTAATGTGGAGGAGTGAGACAGCTGAAGGAGAGAAATGGGGGGCACTGTGAAAGGCGATTAGGGTTCCCAGCGGTCACCATGGTGCAGAGGATGATTGATGTGATTAATAAAGCTGTCGAGTTAGGCCGAGTGTTTCCGCTTAGATGCAGCGAATGTCTCCCACTAGCACCCTGAGCTCTTACCTAAACCCTCCCAACCAGTCGAGTTCCTCACTTAAACTTGGTGCCAGTAAATATACAGCTCATCAAAATGAAAAAGCATTTCCATCTCTATATATCACATACAGTCTGCATTCACGTACACAAGCATTAAAAATTTAGGAGTCTGTAAGTCTTTTTTTGCAAAAAAAAAATTATATGCTCACCTATTAGGTTTATTCATATTAATAACAATGTAACGTCACTTTTACAAATGTGTTCTTGCCGAATTAAATTATTTTTTCAGAATTTTTTTCCTGTGTGCCCAATGTCGCTATGCAGGTTGACTAGCAAGAGGTTTCTAACATAAAGGGCCTTATGGGGAAATAAATAATTGTATCCTTGAGCAAACAATTAATTTCAAGTCGCTCCAAGAAGATTCTCTTTGAGGAAATGGTGCTAAATGGCGACTACTACTAGGATCGGACCAATTGCTCACTGTTATTTTCTGACATACACATTATAACCTATAGTCCCAAACCAAGTTCTTTTCTTCTGTTATTACCTGTGCAGCCTTCAGCCACAGCAGGTTTTGGTCTCAAATCAAATGAAACATGTGACATGAGGGCCTAAACATTGAAAAACAAATAGGCGGTCTCACTTCATTGAGCAGCCTAATGGGTATGTGAATTGAAAGCTGTGTTCAATTTTGTTTGTGTTTTTCCTTGACATTTAAAGGGTAAAAAAGAACAAAATCACAATGCACACTTTCTTAGGGTCTCCGAGATGACCACAGCAACTTTTTAACCGAAGCCACACATCTTGAAAATGCATTTTTTCTTAAAAATCTATATTGATCTCAGAAGGTGAAAGCTCATTTTTTCCCACTTGTTTCTCTATATGATGGCTTATTATGCATTCAGTGACTCAGATGAGATATTGTGTCGAATGCACTGGAGTAATCACAAAGTTACCATCTTATTGTCTGCAGCCTGGTCAAACAGAGCGTGCAGGAAGGCTTGATCAATGGTGATATGCAGTGTAATTAATCCAAACTTGACCTGCAGGTCAGCAGATACCTGCAGGCGACTGAATGAAGTGGCTAAATATGCAATTAGAGTCTTTTATAATTGCTTATGACCTCAACTGTCGGTTCTTGTTTGGACATGTCTAGTTCAGGAGCTCTTGAAAGGAAACTACCGAATGGGCAATAGTCAAACGGCTTCTCTTATTTGCAGTGTTAAACTTGCTTGAATTATAACGGTAATTGCAGAACTTCTTGAGATGACGGTGCATGTTTTTGTGCAGAATAGAGAGCTGATTACTCCTTCCTCACCAGCAGAGAAGTTCTGGTCCATTACAAGAGAGAACAATTTAAGTCTTGAAAGATGCTGTTTAGTTACAAATCCAGCCATTATGTTTAGAAAATGAGCACAGCTAAGCTGTTCAGAGATGAAAATGCTGCTGCTAACGGCATGCTGTCACACCCCAAGGAAGAAAATTTACTTAGCCACTTCGATTCAAGTATGCTGGAGAAAAGAACTGAATAACAACAAACAAAAAGTAAACTGTTTGAAAGGGCGAATGAGTATTAATACATAAAGGTATTAGATTCAATCTGACACGCTGTACTGTTTGGTTTTCTTTCGAGTGAAGAATCTATTTGATTACTTTGCCATTGGCCAGTATGATTTTAAAGACGGCTCAAGGACTATGTTTGGATAAGTCTTTGTTCTTGTTGGATCCCAAAAAAGTCAACACATCCAGGATGCCGTAGTTTTACAGGAATCTTTTTAAAGTATGGGACCTCTTTCAGGTGAAAAGAACTAGTTCTATGCCATCTTTATTCTGGCTGTTGAAGGAACCCCTGCTCTATGGTTCACGTTTGGACATTTTGGGTGCATGTGGGACAATGACTGCAGCATTCATTAAATCCAAGATTATAACAATTGGATGTTTAGTTAAAGTGGCCGGGCCAAGTTTTGGAAAATCTGAGGATGTAGCTGTTCTTTTAGGAGTGAAATCCATTCAAATTGTTACACAAGTACAACAGAAATTACAATCTGCTTTTATAATAGAATAATTAAAAATGCTTCAAGGTTACAGTGAAGGGGAATGTATCCCTAATGAAAAGGACCAGTCTCCAAATCTGCTTCTTTCTCCAGATTTAGGTGATTGTACAGGATGTTATTGGGAATCTGAAAAGGTGACATATGGATTTGTATGAAAGTAATGGGAAAAAAATTGTATAAAGCTTGTGTAAAAGTTAAAAAAAAAAAAGGGACTACATGAAAGAATTGACACACCATGGTGTACTGTTTTTAAGATGAGTAATAATGTTAGACCAGAGTGGAGAGCACTGTACAAGCCACCGTTAATTAAAAGAGCTGGCAAATTCTGCATGGCATTATTGCCGTTAATGCTTTTATTTCTGTTTTGAATCCAGATGTTAGCAATGAATGTACTTTTTGTTTTCAGAGAGAGACCGTTTTTCATACATTTTTGTATTGCTTAAGACTTAAACCTTTATTTGATGGTTTGCAAAATCTTTTGAATTGTTTCAATGAGAAGTTTTCTGTGCAGACTTTTATTTTGGGTTTTAAATATGTTCAAAAAAGAAAGAATGAGTGCCAATTGCTTAATTTTATTTTGGGTAAAGCCAAAATGGCCATTTACATTAGCAGAAGAGATAAAATTGAGCAAAGAATTGATCATAATGTTGAAAGGGTGTTTGCAGCTATGATCAAATCAAGGCTTTTAATTGATTTTCATTTTTATAAAGCTATGGACTTGGTGTTCATAGCTTTATAAATGAATGCTTTATAAGAATATGGTGTCATAGAGGAGCTTTGTGTTCTGTTATTGAAAATGAACTTCATTTTGCACTCTATTTATAAAATGGTTTAAAAATTGTGAAATTTAATTTAATGTGATTTGATGCGATTAATCTTTTTGTTAAATAAAGATTCTTGAAAATTCAATTCTCTCTCTCTCTCTCTCTCTCTCTCTCTCTCTCGGACACACTCCCTCTCTCGCGCTCTTTCTCTGTCAATTCAATTAAATTCAGTTCAGTTCAATTCAATTCAATTCAATATTGCTTTATTGGCATGACTGTAAATAATACAATATTGCCAAAGCTTGAAATATATGTGGATAAAAATAATAACAATGAAAATATCAAAATAATAGAATAAAAAAACATTATAACAATATAAACTTAAATAAACAGTGTAACAAATAAGAACTTGTGTGAACATTTCATACCACAGTTTCTGTGTCTGCTGGTCTCGATGGCTAGACTGTGCTCACTGAGCCAGGTCACTTGGTCAGGATCTATCTCTGCTTTGTGTCTCTAACACTCTGGAGATATTCTTCTAATTCATAATTTAATTTTAGATAGAGTTGTAATTTACTTTGTGTTTTGGTTTCTTGATCCCAATGTTCCAGATATATATTTTTAGATTGTTTGATAAATTTATTTATTTTGATGCGTGGGTGAGAAGCAGTGCTGGTCTGAGACTGGTTAGTGTTAGTAGAGTTAGTCAGGCTAGTAAGTCTCAGAACCAGCTAACTGAGCGGACTCTTTTCGGGGTTCAGTTCTTGGGTTTGTAGTGCTTTAAAATGTAGCGATTCTGTGGCACTTGATTTTAGACGCATCCAGAATTTGAGGGATCTTTGTTGTATATTTATAATCAATGGCAAACGGCCTAATTCTGCCCTACATGCATTATTGGGTGTTCTCCTTTGCAATTTTAGAATCATTTTGCGGAATTCTGTGTGTAGGGCTTCTGTTGGATGCCTGTCCCATCTAGTATAGCTCTGATCACTGAGTGGACCCCAAACCTCACTTCCATACAGCGCTATGGGCTAAATCACACCATCAAAGATTTTACACCAAATTGGAAGCGGTATTTCAATATTTTGGATTTTTTTCTTGATTGCGTATAGAGCTCTTTGAGCTTTATCTTTGAGAGCATTCACTGCCATACTGAAACTCCCTGATGCAGTGATGATCAGGCCGAGGTAAGTGTACTGCATCGTGTGTTCTAGGGCGGTGCTACTTAGACTTATCTGGTATCTGTGTTCCTGACATCTGGGCTTTTTCTGAAAGATCATAATGCTAGTCTTTTTGAGGTTTACTGCCAGGGCCCTGTCTCTCTCTCTCGGACACACTCGCTCTCTCTCTCCGCGTTCGCTTCACTTTCGTCTAGCCCGGCGCCTCATAATCACACAATCTCTGCGTCCCAATGTGCATACTATACACCCTATCTGCCCTAAATAGTATTGAAAATTACTAATATCACATAGAATTTAGGATGGATAGTGTACATATTGGGACGCAGGCAATAGTACCTTCCGCACTGCGATGACAGCAAAAAGTTGTCAAACCTTATCAAACGATTAATTTGCGTGAAGAAAATATTAACGCGTTAAAAATTTTTTAAACGCGTTAACAGCCCTAATATTTATACACATACTGTGGTGGACAAAATTATTAGAACACCTGACCGATCTGAAAATATTGACCTTTTTTGCCTCCAAAACATGATTTCATTACATAGTGTTCATTAAAACAAGCAGATGGTTGCTCTGAGCACAACAATTATCAGATGAAGTGAGTCGTACTGTTTTTTTATACACTTTTAACTTTAAAATTTGGTATGTCCACCTTTTGCAGCAATTGCAGCAGCAAATATCATGGCATAGTGTCAATATATTTCCTGAGAACTTGAACACTAATGTTATTCCATGCCTTCTGAAACTCAAGCCAAAAGCTTTTCTTTGAATGTACAATAGTTCTGTTTTTTTTTTTTTTTAACTCGCCCCAAATTTGCTCAATGGGGTTGAGGTCCGGACTTTGAGGGGGCCAGTTCACCATTTTCACTGTTCCAGCAGATTCCTTCCGTCGCAGGTAGTTTGGGCAATAGTTTGTTTTATGGGTATTGTAATGGCCAGTTCAACAAAAACAACTGAAACCTCTTCAAAGTGCCAAGTGCGCTAATAATTTTGGCCACCACTGTATATATACACACACAAGATATACACACACAGACACACACACACACACACACACACACATACATATGCATGTATGTATGTATGTATAGTGTGTAATGTTATATCCAAAAGCCCTAAGCTGTTTGCAGAAAGATAATTTAAACAGCTCTACAGCTCAAAGCTACACATTTTAACAGAAGAATTCTGTTAGTGCTATTAAATTTTGGCTTTCAGATCCTTATCCTGACTGCAAGTGCCTCACTGTAACCTGTGACCCCCCCAAAAAAAGATAAATAAATAAATAAAAAACACCCTTTTTTTTGTTTGCAACAAATGTTGCTGAATAAACTTAAACCAAGAATATTCCTTTAATCCTTTCTTAAAAGGATAGTTCACTCAAATGAAAATACTGTATCCATTTACTCTCATGTCACTGAAAACCTGTTTTTTTCAGTTTTGGTTGAACCATCTCTTTAAAGCACTGGACCTTGTTATTGCATGTGCAATGGCAAATCCCACCCCTATTTACAGTGACATGTTAATATTTTATACAACTGTTAGACATGACAAAATGCCCAAGGCTTTAGTTAGAGCACCGTTGTTTCCATCCCTTTCTCCACTTTTCTTTTCCCCTCTATAATGTTGTATACTTCTGGACCTTTAAATAACTACTGCCCTCATTATCCAAATATGGAAGTGCACAGTGCATCACATAAGTAATTTGATTAGAGTGTATTAATCTCAAACCATTTCTGCACAGATACACACAGCGGGGCCAGAGATGCGATGGCACATCTGCCCCCAGTGCAGTTGTTTCAGATCATTGATGTCATATCACCTTTTTCTAGGTTTGTCATCTCATCCCCTGGGGCCAAATCTTGCCCTGGAGAGAAGGTTGGATGGGAATAAGAGCAGCACAGATTCATTGGGGCAGACCACAACATTACAGACCACTGAGCAGCAATGAATAAAGAGTTTTAAAATGAAAAAAAAAAAAAAGATGTTGCTAACCTGTATATTGTATAATGCTCAGAATGCCACATATATTATGCATCTCAGGCCAAGCGACAGCTAGGGTGGAAGAGAACAAATAAAACATTTTTCCATTGAAAAAATCCCTGGTGTTGAAATGCAATCATTATTGGATCAGGCTGATCCAAAATCTCAGCTTTCATTTCTCTAATGCACAGTTTCTCAAACTCTCTCTCTGTGTGACGGAGGGGTTTAGGATGGTTAAGATGATGTGGGTCTCTCTGCTACTCACAGCGTGTGTTTAGAACAGTGACCCCCCCTCACCCCCCACACCGCCTGTCAGCTTAGTGTCTGTTGCAGGCTCCAGCTTTCCCTCTCTCACTCTCGCCTGTCTTCACCCCCCAGCGCAAATCCCTCTCTCAACTGACTCTCCGCTCAAAGCTTCAAGCTCAGAGCTCTGTGTAGTTTTAAAATTGTACTCTCCAGATCATAAAAATGCAATTTATGCATGCACATTCATACACACATACACAGGAGCACAGCCATTTACACTTCCTTGCACATACATCGTTCTGTATTGCTTGAGAAGAATTATAACAACAGAGTTCTGTCAGGACACTCTACCTTTAATAAAAACATAATAGGAAAAACATGTAAAGTGGTGAAAAATGGGTTGCAGGTCTGTTCTGATTGACAACAGGGAAAAAACAATGCTAAATGCAAAAAATAAAATGTGATTAATTATAGATAGCAGGCTTTTCATCGAGAAAAAAACAAGTTGCTCACACCCCAAGGACACATCACATTATGATGCAGTGCATATTCACCTGTTGCGTAGGAGAAGCTAGTAAAAAAAGCCAGATGCTAACCATGAACAAAACCATGCAAGGTAAAAGAAAATATGATATTAAAGATGAATTTGCATGCAAAGAATAGAAACATGGTTTGTACCGACCACACTGCATATTATGCAGTGGATTTTTGATTTTCAATGACATTTAAAAATCAAACAAACAAACAAAAGTTTTTTCTTCTATCCAGCATAAGTTATGATAGTAATTTTGCAAATGTTTGGGCCACATTGTCATAGTGACATTAATAAATGACATTTGATTTAAAGGACATCTTCACTTGTACAATAAACAACTTTGAGATTGAGAGGTGGCCCAAAATAAAGTAAAATCTGGATTCTTCTTCTTCCTTAGTTTTGAGGTAATAAAATATTTAAACGCAAATAAATATTTTGTGACCAATTAATATCCAACATATTTCAGCTTTAGGAAATTTGCAAGGTCAGCTATTATGTCAGTTAATTAGTTGGCTTATTATACAAACTAACAAATGTTTTTTGTTAAATAGTAAACATAAACATACATAAACATTACTAATATATATATATATATATATATATATATATATATATATAGACTCTATAAACTAACATGAGTGCACAAGTTCACCACTGATGCATCTACTTAAGTTGCTGAGTTTCTGTCGCCACACTTCCAAAGCTTATCATTCTCATCCATTTGATAAGGTATATATGTGCATGTGTTGAGAACGTTTACAATCACGTGAGCTGCTCCTGCAACAATCATCCAACTTCCACGGGCAACAGTAACCATGGCAACTGGCATTCTAGAGGCCTGCAGCATACAGTCAGGCCTGAAATGTATGAAATATCAAAATATTCTATTGTGATTCTTCCAACACAACACAACCGTGATGTGTATTTGCGCAAGGCAGTGATGCAGGAGCATGGATGTCTAATTGGCTAGTGAACAACAGAGGTATTGTTTATATCCTCATACAATGGTATACCTGTAATACCTCTGAGAGCACATCACGCCAATAACGAAACAGAATAATGAAACGAGCCACGGGGCTAGATCTCACAGGAACAGGGAGAGAAAATCACTTACTGCCTTCAATGATTAGAAAATGTGCATGTGACAAGCCAAGATGCATCTCTGTCAATGCGTTGATTTATCAGAGTGGGAGGAGAAAGACAGTGGGGTGCTACAGGAATGGAATGCTGAAGGGATTTTGGCTTTCTTTCATTATTAACAGTAGGACTTTTCATAAGATTTCACATTCATTCTGTCCCCTTGACATGCTAGGACATTTACATTGTACTGGAGAGAAATATGAATGGGTATAAGCAGACATGCTAAACAATTTTATGATTAGATCCTGTACGATGGGATGTGAACTGAAACGGACAGATCATTTTTGCACTGTGGTGACAATGTACAAAAAACTGTTCAAGTCCCATTAAGAAGATAAAAAGCATTGAGAGCTTATTTACGGAAATAATGCACCATGAAATATGCAGGAAGATCATAATTCAGAACATTTTTGTGATTTCTAATTCGCCTATTCAGTGAAGGAGAAAAAGAGAAACCGAGCAAAAGAAAATATTGGTCCGTGTAACGGTTTGCAGTTCTTTGTTCAATTTGCAGCATCAAAATTAACCAGATAAAATTTGGCTTCAAACTTTCATTTTTCGTTTTTTTCAAATACCTCACAAACGAATAATTGTCTCTCTGTTTGATTTTCCAGTCTACAAGTTTAGGTTGTGGCACCCGAATAAGATTTTTGAACAAACATAAAACATGACTCGTTATTCTGATTTTCCATTTTTTGTGCTTTGCGCTCGCGGTTGGTCCGTACCATTACTGCCGGGGGACGGAATGGGGGATTACTTTAAGCCTGCAGCGGACCCAGAGCGCTGCCGCTTTAATAAATTGCAATAAGTTATTGGCTACTGTGACTGTTAACTGTGACTTTACAGATTTTCTGTACGATGTGTGAGTGGAGTGCGCTTGATGATTACGAAAGTATAATCCGCAGGTTAGTAGAGGAACTGCAGCTGATACAACTCATCCATCTTTTGGCCTTGTATGATGTGTGTCCACGCCCAGTCGTTGACAGTGACGCAGATTCCGTAGCTTCTTCTGTCAAGAGCGCGCACCGCCACCTACTGTTCCAAGTGCAAATGCCTCTCCTGACATCTCTTCAGATCTTTTTTCTGATCTACTGGACTGCTTGTGCAATATTAACTTTTTTTTCCTTTCTCATTACCCCTTTTCTTTCATATATCGTTCTGGTATTAAACACACCAGATAAGCAGATAATGGATTACTAGAAACTATATTGGTGCTGGTTGGAGCTAGAGCACCTCTGTTTTAAACCTTTTTCTAACTCATCTGCAGCTTCTTTTCTAGAAATCCCTTCATGTGCTGGTACCCAGTAGAATCTGGCTGTCCTTTAAAGGCATACCCATTTCTTTAATCAGATCTTTTCTGAGTGATTTCCAAGGATTGTTGTTAATTATGATGCTGAAGCAGAACATATCACTACTATGTCATGCTTTGTTTAATCTACCGGTATGTTAATCTATGTTTATTCTTGGTCACAGTGTTTATCTTAAACCCTAGTTAAACACACCTGAAAAGAACAGAGACAGTGCTCAGCTAGATCATCAAATATAAATTAAAATGTATCTAACATGAGCATACATAAAAATGAGAAGTGCATTTATAGAACATAAGGCACTTGCATTGGTAATTACACACACAAAATATTGGATAAGAAGTAGAGATCACAGTCCTCTAATGGTTTAACAAATAAAAGGGGAACAAATGTGAGCACAGCTGTCATTTATAAGGCATGTGAAGGCATGAGATTTGGTGGATGGATGGACTAAAAGGGCTTAGCACTTGCTCTAAAGATGCAGCACAGAAACAAAGAACACTTTTAAATATCACCTGATTTAGCTAGGAATCAGAATATTATTTGAAAACGTACCAGGTTACGTATGTAACCCAGGTTCCCTGAAGGGAACGAGAGCTACGTCCGAAGACGCTATGGGAACGCCATCAGCGTAACCGGCGCTCTGAATATTTTATACAACAGTCTAATGGATGGGCGAGGCGTCACGGGCGGGGTGACGTCACGACCAGGAAGTTATATAAGCACGTGCGGCGGAGCCGGCATCAGCTTCAAGTCATGAAGCAAGCGCTGGCAGGGATGCCGGAAGTGTGGCTCGGGACGTAGCTCTCGTTCCCTTCAGGGAACCTGGGTTACATACGTAACCTGGTACGTTCCCTTCCAGGAACTTCGAGCTACGTCCGAAGACGCTATGGGAACGCAATACCAACGCCGCCAGACTGACAAGTCCCTGCCTAGTGTCAGGCTGAAAGGACGGAGGAGCCTGGAGTGGCTCTGATGTCGAGGTTGTAAAACCTGGCGAATGTCAGGGGCGTGGACCACCCAGCAGCGTTGCAGATGTCTTGCATGGAGACACCTGCCCAGAAGGCCTTGGAGGCCGCCACACCTCGGGTCGAGTGTGCTCTGACTCCCAACGGCGGGGGAAGGTCAGAGGTCTCGTACGCCAGATTGATGGCATCCACTATCCACCTGCTAAGAGTGGGCTTCGAAGCTGGAAGACCCCTCTTAGGTGGACCAAAGCACACGAGCAATTGGTCCGTTTTTCTCCACAGGGCAGCTCTGTGGATGTATGCGTCCAGTGCTCGCACTGGACACACACAGTTGTGCCTTTCCTGGTCGGGCTCCCTGAAGGGAGGAGGACAAAAGGCCTGGAGTACGACCGGCTGTGGTACGACCGTCAGAACCTTCGGAATGTACCCCGTACGGGGGTAGAGGAAGACTTTCGCCGAACCGGGCGCAAAGTCGATATGCGAAGGGGCCACAGATAGGGCCTGGAGGTCACTCACCCTCCTCAGAGAGGTGATAGCCAGCAGAAAGACGGTCTTAATCGTGAGGAGTCTATCAGTTATCTCCCCGAGAGGCTCGAAGGGTGCTCTGCCCAGAGCCTCTAGTACCACGGCCAGGTCCCACGTGGGGACACGGGGTCGTACAGGCGGCCTCAGCCTCAGCGCACCGCGGAGGAAACGTGTAACCAGGGGGTGTCTGCCCACTGACTGGCCACTGATAAGGGCGTGGTACGACGAGATAGCTGCCACGTAGACCTTAATAGTGGAGTGGGTTAACCCTGCGGAGAAGCGGGCCTGCAGGAACTCCAGAACTGCGCGGATCGGGCAGTTGACTGGGTCGAGCTGGCGGTCTCCGCACCATGAAGTGAAGAGTTTCCACTTCAAGGCGTACAGTTTCCTCGTAGAGGGAGCTCTGGATTGGAGGATGGTCTCGACAACCTCGGTTGACAGACCGGAAGCTATGAGTTGTGCCCCCTCAGGGGCCACACCCACAGCCTCCAGCACTCCGGGCGGGGGTGCACAAGGGTGCCCCCGGCCTGTGAGAGGAGATCGCTCCTGATCGGTACCGGCCACGGGGTGCCGTCGAGGAGGGAAATCAGATCCGAGAACCATACTCGGCCCGGCCAGAACGGCGCTACTAACAGTAGGCTTACCGCGCCCCGGCGCACTCTCGCCAAAACTCCCGGGAGCAGAGCGATCGGGGGGAAGGCGTACAGACGAAGCCTCGGCCAGGTCTGTACCATAGCGTCCAGTCCCGGAGGCGCTGGAGGAGCTAGAGAGAACCAAAGGGGACATTGCGCCGACTCTCGAGTCGCAAAGAGGTCCACCTGTGCTTGGCCAAAGACCTTCCAAATCTGCTTCACCACCTGGGGGTGAAGCATCCATTCCCCGGGCCTCGGCCCCTGTCTCGACAGGACGTCTGCTCCGATGTTGAGATACCCAGGAATGTGCACAGCTCTCAATGATAGGAGCTTGCCCTGGGACCACACAAGGATCTGGTGTGCCAGCTTGTACAAGGGGCGCGATCGCAGACCTCCTTGGTGGTTGATGTAAGAGACCACTGCCGTGCTGTCGGTGCGGACCAGCACGTGGCGATCTCTCAGGTCTGGGAGGAAGTGCTTGAGAGCACGGAACACAGCTAGGATCTCTAGCCAGTTGATATGCCACGTCAGGTGGCGACCACTCCACAGACCGCGGGCAGGGTGGCCACTCATGACCGCACCCCAACTGGTGAGGGAAGCGTCCGTCGCTAGCGAGACGCGGCGACAAGGAGCTCCCAGCACTGGGCCCTGGGACAAGAACCAGGGTTTCCTCCACATGTCTAAGGCACGGATGCAGCGCCGTGATACCTTGACAGCGCGGAGCGAGTTTCCCCTCAGGGAGACCCCCCTGGTCTTGAGCCACCACTGTAGGGGCCTCATGTACAGCAGGCCAGAAGGAATCACGCTGGACGCAGCTGCCATGAGCCCAAGCAGCCTCTGAAACTGCTTGACAGTGAATGGCTGGCCTTCTCGCACTCTCCTGACTGCCGTGAGGATCGACTCGATCCGAGCAGGGGTCAAACGAGCCTGCATCGTGGTCGAATCCCACACCACGCCTAGATAAGTGGTTCTCTGAGCTGGAGAAAGCACACTCTTTTTGGCGTTTAGTCTTAACCCCAAATCCTTCATGTGGGCAAGAACGACATCTCGATGCCGAGCTGCCAACTGCTCTGATTGAGCAAGGATCAACCAATCGTCGATATAGTTTAGTATGCGGATGCCTTGCAGTCGCAACGGGACCAGGACCGCATCTACACACTTGGTGAAAGTGCGGGGTGAGAGTGCTAGGCCGAAGGGAAGAACCCGATATTGGTACGCTTTGCCCCCGAAAGCGAACCTCAGGAACTTCCTGTGAGAGGGAAGGATGGACACATGGAAATAGGCGTCTTTGAGGTCTATCGTGACAAACCAGTCCTCGGACCTGATTTGAGATACAATCTGCTTGACCGTCAGCATCTTGAACTTCAGCGATCTGACTGAGAGGTTCAAGAGACGCAAGTCCAGTATGGGCCTCAGCCCTCCGTCCCTCTTCGGAACAATGAAGTATCGGCTGTAGAAGCCGGTGTACACTTCGTGAGGTGGAACCAACTCTATGGCTTCCTTTTTCAGCAAAGTGTTGACTTCCTGTTCCAGGACCAGAGCCTGCTCGGGGCGGACCGTAGTCACACAAACCCCGTTGAACCGTGGGGGTGGCCCATCGAACTGGATGGAATAGCCAGCCTGTACCGTCCGCAGGACCCAGAGAGACACGTTCGGCAGCCGTTGCCAGGCTGCCAAACGATCTACTAAGGGAATCAGTCTCTCGAGACTGACCTCTGGTGTTAGAGAAGCGGCCAGACCGCTGTCTTGCTGCGGCGCACCGACAGGAGACGCGTAATCTGGCGGCTGAGGCGAGTCTCTCAGGCCCGCTGAAGTCACAGGCGGTAGAACCTGAGAATAACGCTCGCTGGGACCTGCTGTGCCCTGGAACTGCAGGGTTGGCAGACAAATCCCCGGAGGGCACCGAGGGGAGACGGTCACCGTGAGCCGCGGTGTGAGCCGCTCCACCCCAGTAGGGGTCGTCCTCCGAAGTCCTGGGGCTCGCCCATCAGGACTTCCTTGCCGCGGACCTCTTGGCCGCCAAGACATCCCTCAGGTCTGTCTTGGGCTTTGAAGTCCCCGGCGCGGAGCGCCGCTGCCCTCGGCTCCGTCTCGGGGGAGCACGAGAGGCGACGCTCTCTTTCTGCGCAGCCCTGTGCGAGGAGCTGGTATGCGGAGGAGGCTGCTCCCGCCCAGCAGCCTTCAGAGTTAGAGAGCGGCGAGGAAGGAACCGCCGAAACGCCTCCGCTTGCCTGCGGGCCTCCTGAAACCTGTCGACGACGGTGCTCACAGCGTCGCCGAACAGGCCAGAAGGCTGAAGCGGGGCGTCCAGGAGGCAGACCCTGTCCTTCTCCTTGATGTCGGACAGGGTCAGCCACAGATGCCTCTCCGCTGCCACCATAGCTGCCATGGAGCGGCCGATCGCACGGGCCGACTCCTTGGTGGCGCGGAGAGACAAATCGGCGGTTCTCCTGAGCTCTGCGATATCGTCGGCTCTGATATCCCCGAACTCATCTAACTCCTTCAGCAGTTCGGCCTGGTACGCCTGCAACACAGCCATCGTGTGCAGACACGCACCAGCCTGTCCTGCTTCCGCATACCCCTTGCCCACTAGGGATGATGTGGTGCGCAGAGGCCTAGTGGGCAGGGTAGGAGCCTTCAAGGACGACGCCGTGGAAGGAGACAGATAGCCCGCAAGCGTCTGCTCAATCCGGGGCATCGCCCTGTATCCACGCCCATCCAATTCCCGCACATTACCGTAGTAATCTGACGCGGGAACGAAAGGGCGGGATGTATACGGTTTCGCCCAGGATCTCGACACCTCGGTGTGGAGATCGGGGAAAAAAGGAAGGCTCCTGCGTAGAGGTGGCGGCCGCGAGCGCAGGAAACGCTCGTCCAGGAGGCTGGACTGCGGCACAGCTGTTTTCTCGGGGGGCCAACTGATGTCAAGCTTGGCCGCTGCCCGAGTTACCACCTCTAAAAGCTCCTCGTATTGGGGCGAGAGAGGCGGCGCAACCCCTTCAACGCTCGTCACATCAACCTCCTCGGAGGAAGATAGACGAAGCGCTGAGTCCTCATCTCTGGGGGAAGTAACCGCTTCCCCGAGAGACGGGACACCAGATCTGGCGGACACGGGAGGAGATAGAGACATGCCCGTCTCACTCCCGCCAGCCAGATCAGCCTGCGAGCCCCACGAGTGTAGCAGCCGCTCTGCCTCGGCAGCAGCGGGGCCAGCACCGCGTGGGAGGCTCGCGAAGGCTCCCTTCTCAAAGAGAGCCTTCCGGGTGCGGAGTGTGCGCAGCGGGAGCCGCTCACAGTGCGGGCAATCGGCTCCCTCGAGAGCCAACGCCGCATGCTCCGCACCCAAACAGACCACGCACAGGTTGTGTGTGTCCCCACTCGTGATGTAACGAGGGCAGGGACTAACACACAACCTGAAACGCGATCTGGGATCGCCCCTAGTCTTTGCCTTGGCTTTAGGCATAATCTCTTGGGTTTCTAAGACAGACAACACCAAATAAGACTCACAAGACACAAATCAGACTGACAATACACAGAGCGCTTGCTGAATGACAGAAAGCTGATGCCGGCTCCGCCGCACGTGCTTATATAACTTCCTGGTCGTGACGTCACCCCGCCCGTGACGCCTCGCCCATCCATTAGACTGTTGTATAAAATATTCAGAGCGCCGGTTACGCTGATGGCGTTCCCATAGCGTCTTCGGACGTAGCTCGAAGTTCCTGGAAGGGAACTACAGTGTGTTGGAGCAGGAATGTAGCTAACTAAACTCTGAACGTCTGTGGCCTGGATTAGACGGCATTTCTTAAATTTGGAATATACGCATATTCCTGTTGTTCTTGTATATTCTGTCCCCTTACCTTAAACATACCCCTATACACATAAAACAACTTTATGCATTTTTTTTTGGTTTAACAAAAATATGAATAAAATAAATAAATAAAACATCATTCTGTATAAACTTGATTCCCCATGGGGGACCTAATTTAGGTTCCTACGGAGACCCATGAGTCAGTGCTCATTCAAGTTGCAGTCCCCATCGGGATAGAAAAACCGGAACACACACACACAAAATATAGCCTATATATTCTCTCTCCATATAGGCGGAGGTTGACCAAACTGTTAGTGTAATCGTTTAACAACGCACATTAGATACCAGTCTTTTTAGGCAAGTATACCAGGTAATGAGTGTCATGTCATGAAATGTTTTTAAAACGACTGAAACTGTCTAACGTGATCACAATTTAATAAAAATATTGTAAGTTAGGCCTATTAATTGTAATGATTATTTCAAACAACGAATAAATTGATAAAGCGAGCAAACAACAAAGTATCAAGGGAGCTTTTTGAAACTCCGAATCAGACCACTGTTTCGAAGCGCTTCAATCGGATCGCGAATCAGTTGTTTAAACGGGACTTTAAAGTGCGTATTGCGAACAATTTGATTTAAACGGGACAAACGGGACATTAAAGCAGGTCGAATCATTTGATTTAAACGGGACATTAAAGCACGTATCCTGAATCGTTTGATTCAAACGGGACATTAAAGCACGTATCCTGAATCGTTTGATTCAAACGGGACATTAAAGCATTAAAGCATTAAAGGTCCCCCCGGCAAATCGCACCCTGCCTATACATAAAGCGGCAGCGCTCTGGGTCCGCTGCAGGCTTAAAGTAATCCCCCATTCCGTCCCCCGGCAGTAATGGTACGGACCAACCGCGAGCGCAAAACACAAAAAATGGAAAATCAGAATAACGAGTCATGTTTTATGTTTGTTCAAAAATCTTATTCGGATGCCACAACCTAAACTTGTAGACTGGAAAATCAAACAGAGAGACAATTATTCGTTTGTGAGGTATTTGAAGAAAACGAAAAATGAAAGTTTGAAGCCAAATTTTATCTGGTTAATTTTGATGCTGCAAATTGTTTTGTTTTGTTTTTTTGGAATGCCTATAGCCATTCTCAAGAGAAGTTTGTGGATCGCAACTCTTGAGCAAATGTCTTTTTAAGGTCGAGGACTGGTATGTGCACTGAAAGTGCTATAATCTATTAGTAATTCAAATAAATGTAAAAATAAAAAATGGGTAAATATAAATAAAAAATAAATATTCAAAATAAAATTTTAATTTTAAAATGCATGTTTGCGGTCATTTTTTATGTTGCACTTCAAAAACGTCAGTCAAATTTACACAAATTAAAGCCTATTTCTAGAACTACATTTATTACACAAGTTTACATGTAAAGATCCCTGTTTTTTATAACTAGTACTGCAAGTGCTGTATTTTTTTTTTTTTTTTTTATCTACTTGCAAGCCAAATATAAAACAGTTCACTTATACACAATATTCCACTGAACTTCATTTCATTGGTTTTCAAAAACCAGGACTTGTCCGACTTGTCCTCTGTGTGAATTCAGATACAGGAACCTGCCAACAGCAGACCTGAACTCCTGCACACCTGCAGCTAATGGCAGGTTTATTCATGTGCCAGAACACATGAGACAGAGACAGAGAAACACAGAAAGAGCGATGGGGGATGGAAGGACATGAAAGGGTGAGGAGAACACAGAAAACAGGAAAAGACAGCATCAAGCAAAGGTCAAACCTCCTAAACTGATGATAAACTGTGTCCGATTCTTAAAGGAACAGTTGAACCAAAATTAAAAATTATGTCATTTACTCACTATCATGGTGATTCAAAGTTTATTTGTTTTGTGGAACACAAAAATATATTTGCCAATATGAGGACTAGAGTTTTTAAGCTTCAAAACACCATTAACAGTTATCTTGCCCCGATCTAGTTAAAACTGCTCGCATTCATGTAAACAAATCATAACCACAGATCTAGCATTAATTACTTAATATTTTGATTATTATACAAAAAAAAAAAAGAACAGAAAAAGATGATTACCTCAGTAATTGGCTGTGCTAATGGTTATTGTTTCCAATGTACATTCATAAGCATGTTTAATTGTAAGGTGAGCACATACAACATGCTGTCCCCTCAGGAGCCGTGGTTTCTGGTCACAATATCAATCAGCTAAATGAGATTGGCCCATTAAATAGCTTTAATTACCTAATCACTGAGGCAGGACAGAAGCATGGAATCAATTTAAGAGGATCATGTAAAAAATGACTTGTTTTCAAGAGCAATATTTCAAAAGTGCCACTCCTAAAGATGACTGACAGGAATGCTTATGAAGGCATGGTGGGCTCTGCTCGGGAAGAGCCTGTAATTTAAACTCCTTTAGTTTTGTGGCTTACAGTATGATAATGTCTGCCTTAAATTTATCTATAAGCTAGTGTGCTCCAAAATTGTCATTACAACACCTACAACACCTATATAAAGACACACATATTTACTATTTTCTATATGGTGAATGCGCACCAGCAGGTAAAGATGAATGAATGATTCCTCCAGCATAATTTTTTTCAAGCTGGACAAATTAAGTTTAACCCCGGGTTAGCATTGAATTTAGCATGAACTTGAAGAATCATGCGCATTGACTTGTTTCCGTGGCTGAAACCACACATCATCTGATGTTCATTTATGTTTATTTGGTGCTGTAACTAGTAGAAAACTAAGGCGCTACAGCGATCTGGCATGACACATAAAAGAGCCACAAAACTGTATTGCTTGTTTGAATTTATTACAAAATGAAAAAAAAAAATTGAAAGCTGAGACTTTGTTTCATAACAAATGTAACCTGGTCTGTCTTGTCTCTCCATGTCCTTTTTGATCTGCGATGCAGTTTTCACTGTCCCAGAACATGAGTCGTCGAAAAGCTTGAAAAACCCTATAGCGTGCTCCATGCTCAAATCAATGTGAACCACAAAAAGAATTCAGCCAATTCATATTCCACACAGAATGCTGTATTTTGAAGTGCTATGGAGGATATGGACTATGAAGTAAACAAAACACTATTGACTGTTTTCAAATAAAGAGACGAGCGCTTCGATATGTTTTGCCTTGACTTCTTGTTTCAATCAGAACTGTGTTTAAGAGAAAAGCTGCTCTCACTGAGCCATTTTGCAGAGACTATAAATGCAATATATTCTGTTTTAAATGCCAAGAAGATGTTGAACAAAAAGGACCCCACCGGACGCTCATATAATTAGGCAAAGGCACAACCTTGCCTGCGAGGGGGCTGCTAATTGCATTTTTGTGGACAATTCCAGTGCTCTCCTTCAGTCATACTGTGTGCTCCTGCAGTGATCACTGCTACATAATGACCTCACTGTGTGATTAAAACTGTCTTCAACAATTAATGCTTGTATGATCTCCTTGACTACACTGGTTGAGCCGGGGTGAGGCAAGCAGGGTGAAAATGTAATAATAAGTAATAATAGCTTCTGAATGCTGACCTCCTCACATCGGGTCGAATATGCATCTGAGACAGGGTGTCTGAGTGGATTGAGCATGTTTCCACAGCTTTAAAGAAGCTTTGAGACATTATTTCAATGGAATAATGACATCAATAGCATTCCATTTTAGCAGGTTTTCACACTGCACAGATTAGAGCTAATCTACACCTCCAGGCATGAGCGAAACACACATATACTCGCTGTAGCAAGACAGATATGCATGCATCTTGCTTCCTATAGTTTTTTTATTACGAGCCGACCCTGGTGGGGAAATGTTATGCTTTTACATGGGGAATTATGGATAAAACTCCACTAGCCACCTCAGGCAATGGAAAATACAAACTTCATTCCTGAGCTTCTATTAGCATGCAGGAAATGGATTCTGAAAAGCTCACCTGGCTATTCCTAGCGCTGGGTGGTTAGGACGGAACAGGGGGAAAAAAATCTGGGAACAATACAAGGCTCTGAATATTTCATGGACATGGTGTGGATGCCCTCATGAATTTTTCAGCTCACAGACGGATTGAAAAGGTGGGAAGGGAATGCTGTAGGTAGTCAGTCACAGACCGAAACCATAATGCCATCCATTTCACTTAATCTTGTACTAGTGAATTATGAGAATGCTGTTGTGAATGGCTTGAGAAGTAATCTCACTTTTGAGTAATAGAGGTGAAGAAAAACTTGTGATTGATGAATGGTGTTTAGTGTGTTGCCCACATCAACAGTTTCATCAAGCTTTAAAACGTCTTAGGTTATGCATGTAACCTCAGTTCCATGAGGGAATGAGACGCTGCGCCCGAAGACTCTTTGAGAAACGCCTTCAGCATAACCGGCTCTGAATACAAGTGAAATCTGTCCAATGGATGGGCGAGACGTCACAGGCGAGGTGACGTAATAACCAGCTGGTACAAAAGCACGTGCGGTGAAACCGGCGTCAGCCTCTGGAATGAAGCAAGTGCTGGCAGGGATGCCGGAAGTGTGGCATCGAGACGCAGCATCTCGTTCCCTCGAGGAACTGGGGTTACAGAAGTAATCTAAGACGTTCCTCTTCAGGAACTCGAGCTGCGTCCTAAGATGCTTTGGGGAACGAGATATCCACGCTGCCACACTTCCAAGTCCCTGCCCAGTGTGTATCCCTGTGGAGCACATCTAGGGCGAGAGGACGGAAGAGCCTGGAGTGGCCCGCATGTCCAAGCCGCTGAACCTGACAAAAGTCAGGGGTGTAGACCATCCCGCAGCGTTGCAGATGTCCTGTATTGGGACACCTGTGAGGAAGGACTTGGAGGCCACCACACTCCTAGTGGAATGAGCTCTGACTCCCATCGGCGAGGGGAGGTCAGAGGACTCGTAGGTAATGTTGATGGCATCCACAATCCACCGACTGAGGGTCTGCTTGGAAGCAGGAAGGCCTCTCTTAGGGGGACCATAGCAAATCAGCGGTTGGTCTGCCCTTCTCCACAGGGCTGAGAACCTGAAAAGAACCAAACTGGATTCTGTAGCCTCTCTCTACAGTACGCAGGACCCACTGTGACACATTCAGCAGTAGTTTCCACACTGCACAATAGTCTACTAAGGGAACCAGTCTCTCGGGGTGGTGAGTGTCTCAGCTCCACTACGCTTCCGGGCGGAAGAAACTGAGACGTATGCTCGCTGGAGATCGCTGCACCCTGGAACACCGTACGTGGCAGGGTTAGCAGATCGACCTCCTGAAGGCACTGGGGCGAGACGGGCACCATGTGTTGCGGTGATCGCCGCTCTTCCCCAACGGAGGCTACTCTCATAAATCCTGGGCCACCAGCCTCAGGGCTTCTTAGCCGAAGACCTCTTCACCTGAAGAACGGTCCGCAGATCTGGCTTAGGCTGCGAGGTCCTTTACCGCGAGGCTCTCCCCTTCTTACCGCCCCGGCCCCGATTCTTACGTGGAGGTTTTCGGGCGCCGACGCTCTCTTTCTGAGCCTCCCTATATGAGGAGTCAGTACGTGGCAGGGGCTGCTCTTGCCCAGCAGCCTCCTGAGCTAGAGAGTGGCGAGGGAGAAACTGCTGGAACGCCGCTGCCTGCCTCCTGGTGCAGAACACTCGGGTACGAGTCCTATGAAACACGAGTAACAATAACAGCGTTGTAGAGTGTGCAGAAACAAGCTGAAGTGTCCAAATACTTTATGCAGCCATTCTTGATCAATCTCGGGTCTATCAGGGCACAAAATGGCATGGTTGCTTCAACAAATGTGTTTATGCCATGTTTGTTTTGGTTAATTGCATTAACCTTTTAGCACCACTCCGTGGACATTTCTGTTTCAAACTGCTGCAATGTGTACAACAACCAATGTTACCAATGTTAACATGCATTTAGTGCCACTCACTGCACATTTCACTTTGAAACTGATGTGAAACATACAAAAAGCAACGTATTATCATTCTGCAGAATATTTATTTATTTATTTATTTTTCTCAATGAGCCTAGGTTAGTTACCGATATATAAGATGCTTATGATGTGCAATCTACAAATAGGGTCTGGTAAAGATTGCCTAATCAATGGCGAAGAGCTGCACAAATGTCATTTCCCTTTTTAGCATCCAGCAACTTCCTGCAGAAACCACAGCACAAAAGGCAGAACAATACATACAGGGAAACAAACTCGAAATAATGAATGAAACAACCTTTCCTGTAGAGCATGTATATGTCTAAATGTGTCAGAGAGAACGTGAAGGAGCGCGAGAAAGGCATTGTAGCCTATATCTAGCATCTGCCTATAGTGAGAGAATCACAAAACCAAAGGGCAACTGTGTGCTTTGCACACCCAGATGAAAACACCCAACTAAACATCCCAATAAAAATAGCTCCTACTTCATTATAAAACTGTATCACAGAGAAATACTTCCAACACTTTGTTTGTGCATGTCTGTCACATTGTCAGGGGAATATACAAAATAGGCAGCAAACTCAGAGCAACACATCTCCTCATTATGACCAAATTCTGCTTGATTGTTGCCACGTGAAGTTGAATGTGTCATTTTGCAGGTAAACGCACTGTAAAACGTGTTCAGTAAATACTGCACCACAGTGGCCCCAAAATAAATTTGGACCCTTAAGGTTTGACACAAAGTAGAGCTTTTCTCAAACTTTCATTAGTCATTCTTCCAATTAATTCTACCTACTAATATGTAACAAAATTTGAACATATCTTTTTTGAAGCCATAATGAACTTCTTTTTGTGGAACACTTTGCTTGAAGTGTTTTTATGATATATTTTTGTTAAATTCAATGTCACTTGAATTTATATTTAGTTACATAACACAAAGACATTTGTTAGTGTGGCTTAAGTGTCCAAATACTTGTTACGGCCTTTCTTGATCGATCCCGGGTCTATCAGAGCTCTTCACTGAATTGCCATCTCTTCATGATGTTGACAGGTGTTAATAAATTTCTTCCTGTGAGAAAGCCCCAGTAATCCCACCAGCAAAATGCCCGCTGTCGTGGATAAGATCTTAGATAATACTTTCGGGAAGCCTGTTTGGCATCTATCTTTTAAACACTAGAAGGATTTTCACAGTTCAGTGCCTGAGTCCTTTTTATCGTTGTTATTTCTTTATGGCTTTCAGACGCATGATTGAACTGAGTGATTATTAGGGGATTTCGCACTGTGCCAGTAAGTCTGTTAAATTGACCTCTCTCTCCGCCACTCTCTCTCTGACAGGTTGAGTGTATGGCAGGTAATGAGGCTCATTTGTAATCAACGGGGAGACTTTAACTAAAAGAAAAATAGTACAAAATCTAAATTAAATCTTTAGGGTTTGCTTAAAGAGAGACACTTCCCATATTAACATCAATCCAGGAAAAGTTAGAGAAGAGAATTTGAACTCTATGAAGCAGAACTGTATTTTTAATTTAAAAAACGCAAAAGAAAGAGGGAGGAAGAAGAAGAAAATAAATAAAAAAAATAGGAAAATGCCTATATAGACTGTACCTACACAATGCATGTCTAAGGAATTGGACAATCAATCAGTCCATATTGATGTTTTGCTAAATTTGTTCCCTGACAGTCACAGTGTCAGTTGAACTGCTTTTTAAATGTCTGCTAATGCTGGTAGGTCAGAATCGACATGCAGCATTGTCTAAGAGCCTTATTCTTCTGGGGAAAAGATGATTTAGGTGGTCTTATTGCACATTTAGCCTGAGTATCATGGAAAAGAAATACATTGTGTATTCAATTAACTTGACTTCTGTTGTATGGAAAACACCAACAAAAAAGACATTTCTAAAAATATACAGCATTCCAGATGTATAAAGCATGCAATATACTGTAGTAACAGCAAAAGCACTTGCTTACCACTGCAGCACCTATAGCTGCTATTTTTGTTGCCTAGCAAGCTTCAGTTATGTTAGAGATTAGCCCTAGTATACTCTGTATTGAAAGGATGGAACTTAATGAATTTGTTTAGTGAAAAATGTTTTCATAAATTTAATAACCATTTCATAAATGACAAAAGGCATTCAAGATTGTGTTTATACTGAAGGACTACACATTGTGCCAAGAAAATTCCTTTAGCAGCTATTATATTTACAATACAGAATTGCCTGTTGTACTGTACCTTATTGTTTAATTTTTAAATGTTAAAACATTTGAAAATAAATTTGTACATTAAAAGCACCCAAGGTCTTATATATTTAAGATATCTAGAAATTGCCCAGAAATATTAAATTATCACTCATGGTAATTCATAAAATACACAAATTAGAAGTAATGTCATGCTGTCTTGCCTATGTTTGTCATGTCCTGATTAAAGTAAAAGAAGATGAACATGAAGATCCAAATAAAAAAAACAAAAATTAACTTTAACCCCATTATTTAACTGTCAAAGCTAATTTGTTTTTAGAAAATGTCCATTCCTTTTCAAAGCTTGCTGATCTTACAGTTTTTATAAGAAATCTTTTTATTCTCAAAAACCTCACAATACTGAAAAATATAGCAGTACAGTAGATGGTATGGCATGTGATCTCGTAACATCTAGAAAATATAACCTTTGTCCTGTGACTCAGCAAGCAGCAGAAAACAACATTTTTCATAGATCAGCGGTAAGCTTTAACTGTCATACACGCATAGACCTGCTTAAACGATATGCAACATGTGCAACGGCAAATATAATGGCCTTTCTGTGTGTGTAACAAAACACAAAGTTTCCGGCACAGTTTTTGCTTCTCCACTGAAATAAAGGGCTTTAACTGATTAGGCACCAGTGTTGCCCTTCGACTTTATCAGACCATTGGAGCCTGGAGCAGGATGAGCTTCCTGCATCGCTCTGATATACAGAACCTGGTCACTGGAAGGGTTAGGGCTGTTATCAGGCCGTCTCAACCTTGGAAAGAGCAGTGGACCTGTATGAGGGGCTTTGCTTAGGGCACCGGAGCAATCGCTGAACACATACTAAACCATCTATTCATCAGGAATTAGACATCAACAAGCCAAGAGCATGTGTGCATGTGTGTTTGAAAGTAGAGAGGCAGCATGCGGGTGGACGTTCTTGAGTGGGTTTTATACATCTGTGTATGCATAAGTGTGTATGTGGGATTCAGCTTAATATTCATTATATGAGAATCAGAGGGACCGCTTTGAGATGTTTAAGTTTTTGTAGTCCTTTTCTTTAGTGCTATTTTTTTCTTATCATAAATCATTTAAAATCTGTATGACTTTCTTTATTTCATGGAACACGAAAGATGATATTTGGAAAACAGTTTTGTCCATATTTGAAATTTTTGTGTTTGATGGAAGAAAGTACGTTTTACAGGTTGTAAATAAAAACGGAGTACATTTTACGTTATTTCAGTTCTTCGAGTTCAAATTATCAGGTTAAATTCAAAGTGTTACTTGCCATTCCTCTGTTTTTGTTCTTGAAATTTACTAGAAATTTCTGAGTGAAAACTGTATCGACATAAAATTATCAATGCATAAAATTGAGCAAATTAATATAAATGATGCAGAATTTTCAATCGTGGGTAAACTATCCCAGGGTTTCCCAAACCTGAGTTTGTGAGGGAATGCCAAGGGGTGATAAAAGTTTGTGAGTTTATAAAATGCTAATTATTAAAAATAATAATAAATAATAAACAATTTAAAAATAAAATCAAAGTAAAAAAGTTCCAAAAATGAAAATTCTGTTAATTACTCACCCTCATGTCGTTCCAAACCTGTAAGACTTTCGGTCATCTTCGGAACACATATTAAAATATATTTGATGAATTCCAAGAGCCCGCTGAACCTCCCATAGACAGCAAGCATCCTAACATGATAAAGGCTCAGAAACGTAGCAAGGACATTGTTAAAATAATCCATGTGACATCAGTGGTTCAACCATAATTTTACGAAGCTACGAGAATACTTTTTGTGCGCAAAGAAAAAAAAAATAAAAAACTTTATTCAACAATTTGACATCTCCCTATAGTGCCATTTTGAAGAGTATCACATACATAAACAACATATGCAACGTATGTACACAGATACATTTTTTAGTTTACGTTGTTTACGTTGATCGTGTTAGGATCCTTGCTGTCTATTGGAGGATCAGAGAGCTCTCGGAATTCAGCAAAAAATACCTTAATTTGTGTTCCGAAGATGATCAAAGGTCTTACAGGTTTGGAACATGAGGGTTAGTAATTTTAACTGAAACCAATCATGCCAATGTGTCATTAAATTACTGAAATATTACCCTAAAATCACTGATTTAAGGCGATGAGAAACTAGATCATTTCTAGTTTTACATCCCAGTGAAAAACATTCATGATGATCAGTTGAACTCTCTGTCTCCAAAGAATTAAGTTTAGATTGCTTCAAAAAGAAATATTCTTTGTCACTTTGTCTGTTTCTTCAGGCTCAGTTTGCGTAGCATAAACAGTGCCACTGGGATCCAGAGAACAGTTCAATCTCAAATCCATTCCCAGATCACACTTGGAGGAGAGGGTGAAATTAGCATCTCCTCTGTCATCTAATAACAGCGATGAGGGCGGCTGCTTTGCTCACAGCAACAGCACATTTAAGTCATCCTCAAGCCATTAATTCCATATATCAAAATTCAGGCTTCACCATAATCCCCATGGTTTTAAAGGCACATAGGCACCAAATAATTCAGAAAGAATTCCAGGTCAGGATAAGGAAAGACACATGAGGCATACAGCTGTGGAAGGGGGGTGAACAACCCCTACAGGACCCTCCAGGGAATAAAGCCGTGTGGATTTCCAGAAACATTACCCTTCCACAGACTTTTTGTCTCAGTCTCATGCTCTCTTTCTCCTCTTCATGCATTTCATTAATTCCAGAGCCTGTTTGAATAACCCCAGAGGTGGTTGCTGTAAAAAAACGGAGATGAAAACAAACACTGTGATGGGAAGAAAATAAACAGAGGCTAAATAAACCCTTCATTTTACACTGTAGCCTGGATCTGATCATCCATTATGCTGGATCCCTTACTACAGGAGATCGACATTAGACTGGAGCTTTGATGTGGCTGCTGTACGGTCCTCAACACTGGAGCATCATACAGTGAGAAGAAAGAAGACATAAATTGAAGAGGTTTATTACAGGCACAGCGACAACAGCAGAATCATCTCCTCTGTCCTTTGTAGTGTTTCTGTTAGTTGGCACTCTTATCCCTCTGGTTCCCTTCTTTCATGAAAGCTGTTACTTCACTTCAAAAACTTTTCTTCACTAAAGGCCAGCTTTGTTATGACAGTGAAATGATGCTCAGTATATTTTGAATTTGGCTCACTAGTGGAAGGATGAATGCAACTACACCATCTCACTATTAAAGGGGTCATCGGACGTGACATGCACTTTTACAAGTTGTTTGAATTGAAATGTGTGTTGGCAGTGTGTGTACACAACCACCCTATAATGATAAAGATCCACCCAGTGTTTTATTTTTAAATCTCGTTACATCATTTCCCCTTTTTCATATCAAGCCATTCTCAGATGCCTGTCTATGTGATGTCACACAGACCCAGGCCCCTCCCACGATTGTTGATTGACACTAGCCTTTTACCTTCGACCCGCCCTGAGTGAGCTGTCATCAGTCTACCATTGTTTCGACACCGGAGCAGGAGTAGACAAGAATGTCTCATAAGTGATCGAGGTGTTCTGTTGTTGGATGTAATAATGAACATAGCAGTCGTCATTTACCCCCGACATCTGAGCCGCTGAAGACTTGGTTTTTGAAGTGAATGTGCACTCAATCTACCTAAATGCATTTATGTTTGCAAGAATAATTCATAATCCAGCCTCACCTACAGAAAAAGTGAGAATAAGGTTCTTTTATGAATCTTTGCAAATCGCCTTTCCTAGTTATTTAGCTGAAGTAAACAGTCTCATGAGAACGGTTCGTCACCCCACAGAAGAGAGGGGTTGGGTGAGCAGAGCTCATTAGCATTTAAAGGAGCATGCCCTAAAACAGGTTGCTGAAAAAAGAACTGATTTTGACAAAGTAAAAAGGATGCCGCTTTACAATACCATTGATAAATTTGTATCCAAAGTATGTTATAGACTTTTCATTAAGACCCTAAAGAATCATATCAACTTGTGGAAAATGGGCAGCCGATGACCCCATTCAAATTCATATATGCATATATGTGTGTGTACATACACACACCATAAAAACAACAACAACAAAAAACAAAACAGGAAAGAGAGATGCCCTGCAAACCTTCATGACTGTGTATCAATGTCAGTAAGTCTCTTTAAAATAATTTACACTTTTTAAGGCAAGTCAATGATTGTAAAATGTGGTACATGTGGTACAACAATAGTTATACATCATACACATACCAAAAATAAATAAATAAATACATAAAATATAATGAAAAACACTACTGAAATTTTATGTAAAACTGATAGATTTGGCTGGAAGCATCGTTTTTAATGCAGCAATCTGAAGTACTCGCGCTTTCAGTTTCTCTCATTCTCGCTTGCTCTCTCTCTCACTCTTTTTCTCTCACTCGCAGTGAAACTGAGATGAAAGCTTGTGTGCTCTTGAAAGTCTTCCCCTCTGCTCGCGGTGCTGCTCAGGCATGGAAACAAAGGCTCTGCCACAAATAACTACATCACAGCAAAAGGCTGAAACACTGAGTCAGGCGCTCCACAGATGCTGGCTTCTGCAGCCCAAAAGGAGGGCAGAATAAGGATACAGGATTTGATTGACAGAACTGGGACACTTTAATTGGTTTTAATTTTGTCACCACCCATAGTCGCCACATATGCAACACAAATAACGATGAAGATTTTGAATGTGGTATAGAGTTTCTTATACAGCAGTTTTGTTTCAGATAAATGCAATTGTTAAGAATGTGCTTCTGCTGAAATGTACCTATAAAAAAAAAGTGTTCATTACAAAAAAGTTAAAATTTAAAAAAATAAATCAATAAAACAAACTAAAATGAGTTGCCTTAGCAACTAATTAAAATAAGTTGAAGTACTAAAATAATTATTAATTAAACTAAAACAATTTTTAAATTAAAACTTTTTATAAATATTTTTTAAAAAGCAAAAAAGACAAAAACAACAAAAAATAAATTTAACTGAAAATACAAATAGCTTATTATAGAGTATATAAATAACACGAAAATAACACTGGTACACAGGGGTTGGAATCTAAAGAGCTCACAAGATGTGTTGGAGAGAAAAACAAAAATGGTCACTATTGTCAGGAAATGTGACTTTTGATAATTCAGCTTTGCTATCATTTTAGCACCTTTCCAAGTACTGAAAGATAAAGAAAAATATGACTGAAGCAAATGATCACATCATTAGTATTGTTCTAATGGACTCCTCTCACGCTGAGGAACAAACATGATGCTTTCTACAAACAAACAGCACAAATGAGAGCACAGACCTCTAATGCTCTCTTCAAACAGAGCACATAAGGGGAAGTGAATTACGCCAGTCTGTCTTTAAAAGACCATAATGACCCTTATGGTGAAATATTTATCCTTAAATGGAGCAAAACTTTATGAGCTAATGGAGCATGAGCCACAAGATGCTACGAGATTCACAAGAGCCACATCATTATTATCGGCATATTCTCCTTCAACAGCAACTACCAGCATGGACCATAAACAATTTTTACAACTGTTGCAAGAATTCAAACTTCTTGTTGTCTACAAACTAACCTCAGAAACGTAAAGGAGAATACCAACCTTTGCTTTAGTTTCTAGAACAATAGAAAGCTAATAATAACCGCAGATTATTTCCAGCACAAAGAAGTAGGAATATCAATTTGCAGAAAAACATCACAAAACCAATTCATTATGCATCAAAATACCTGAGAGTATTATTATTAGAATTATCATTATCACACTATAAATGCAGGTGCTTCTATTATCTGGATATTAGAAACGAAGATCCATTGGTGCATACGAATGCCATTTAGAGATGCCGCTTAACAGGCTTACAAAGGCACTGAAACTCCTGCCGAATAATAATATCCATTAAAGCCTCTTTGTTTTTACTAAATGGACCATAGTGCCAGCATATTCCACTCAGGTTTTTGAGTAAGTTCTACCATTTATGTTTTGCATATCTCATGGCAGGGGAACCTGGACCAGGAAGCATTCACTTTTAGCCCCACTGCTGTAGTCTGATATATGCATGCTTAAATTCACTTGTATTAAAGCACATTTCAGATATATATAACTTTGGTACGGTTACACCTATTAGTTGCTTATTAGCATGCATATTACTAGAATATTAGCCATGTATTAGTGCTAATTGAGCACATATGAATGCCTTATTCTATATGACCTTATTCTACATCCCTCATCCTACCCAATACCTAAACTTAACAACTATTAATAAGCAGCAAATTAAGAATTTATTGAGGGAAAAGTTGTAGTTAATAGTTAATAAGTGCTACCTATTCTAAAGTGTTACCATAATTTTCAAAAGGATTTTGGAAAGAAATTATTACCTTTATTTAGCAAGGAAGCATTAAACTGATCGCATTACAATGAAGACATTATTGATAAGATTTCTAATTTCAATCAAATTCTACTTTTCTGCAATTTGGATTAATCAAAGAATTCTGAAAAAAGTAGCACTGCTCCAACAAAAAATATTAAGCTGCACAACTGTATTCAAAACTCATTAGAAACGTTTCTTAACCCTTTAATGCCTGACATTAAATAAGAAAAGTCTATTTTATATGTATATAAAATTTAACAGTTTATTGAAACTTTAGACAAGAATATAGACAGATAGATGCTGATTATTATATGGGCAAAAGGCTGAAATTCTGCTTGTAAATCAATTAAACTATAAATCCATTAGATTTTTATAATAGTATAATGGACTACTCGCATTAAAATGCTTATAAATATCACTTGTCAATCTATATCTCCCAACAGCAACATGATATTTTTCACCAAAGTTTTGATCATGTTGATAATTTAAAGGCATTAGACATTTCTGTATTAATTATGATACGGCAGGCTTTATAGGGTTAATCACCAAATCAGAATATTAGATTATTTCTGAATGGTGACACTGAAGACTGGAGTAATAGCTGCTGAAAATTCAGCTTTGCATCACAGGAATACATTACACTTTATAAAATATATTCAAATAGTATTTCCCACTCCTGCTTCAGTGCAGCTGCCTCGTGGGGTCTATCCCAGACTATACCCACCTTCAGGTATTTTTATGACAGAGTTGTCTTTACGGGGCTGTGCAATGATGATAGGGTAAAAATGATGGACAGAAATTGCCCTCATCCAAGACACAAAAGAAGAAGCAGAACAATTACACTGATCCTCTTCACTTTAAGTGCTGCTGCAAGATTTGACTGTCTGAATCCCCCAACTCTCTCCTGACTGCAACAGTTGACACGTATCAGCAACTCAAGTGGTTCAATCATACAAGTTTCTTCCACATGGTACGGGCCTTCACACATGGTTACGCCGCTCTGCTTTCACACACTGCTGAACATAAACAAGAGAGAGGGAGAAGAGGCTTTTTGAGAAGCGAGAGGAGCCCAGTCCTGTGAGGATATTGAGTGTTTTCTTGTTAGATACTGAGAGGTTGTTAGCGGTGGCCGTGATTATAGAGAGCTAATTCTCATCTGCCAGGTTTCACACGAACAGACTATTGATGAAGGGGATGAGATTCAAAAATCCTGGTGTTCATTCCTTCGTCGCTGAGGAAAAACACCACAAAAAAAAATTACACAAAATATTTTGTTTGCATTGCAAAAATATTGAAACATCCTAAAACAAGATACAGTCACTAAATTACAAAATTGATTCAAGAGATCAAATTAGATGATCACTGCAGTCACCCGGACTCAGTCTGTATCCAGATTAGATGGCGGAGACAACTCTATAGCCCTGAATGTCAGCGGAGACCACGTCAACTAGATGAGCCCCAAAGACAGATCCCCAGTGAAGGCCTCATCAACTATACGGCCATTGGCACAATACCTCAGCAAAGACCACGATGACAAACACCACGTTGGTTCGTCTGGCCCCCCGACTGAGCCTGCTTTCTACCAAGGTTTTTTCTCCATTTCTGTCACCTTTGGCTTGTTTATTTGGGGACACTTAATTTTTGGGAATATTAATGACTTGATTGCAGAGACACTATTTGAAGGGAACTGAACTGAGCTGGATGAATCAACGACGAACTGAACTGACTACTTTTGTCCTCTTTTTAGAGCTGCTTTACTGCATGACTGAATTTTGTTTGCATTATTGACACTAGTTTCCTGTTTAACAATGTAAAGCTGCTTTGACATCATATGTAGTGTATGAAGTGCTAAGGGTGAGTTGACTTGCTTTTGACAATTCTTCATGGAAATGTTTGTGTGCAGTCTGTTTTGAACAATTTTGCATTTTTGAGAATTGTATTAGTAGCCTTCAATGTGAACGAAATCAGTAAAATAAGATTACAACAAATCAGTATCAAGTGAATTGTAATTACACAAATACAATAAGTTTTGGTTACTTAATTAAATTGCAGAAACTCGTTGCCTTGAGAAAATTAAGTAGACTGAACTCAGATTAACTTGTTAGTTTTAAGTCTTAATTTAATGAATTTAAGTTAGTCCAACTTAAAATAAAAAGTGACCACAACACAGTTTATTTAGTTTTCTTGTTAATGTAACTCAGAATTGTCAAGTTCACTTAACTTTTTTCTTTTAATTATGCATGAATTTCCTTTACTTAATATTTTCATAGCAACGGGTTTCCTCATTTTTTTTTTAAGTCAGCTGATCGCGTACTCAAGTCGCATTCACAATGTAAAATGTTCAAAACAACAGCATTTATTTGAAAGAGAAATATTTTATAACAATAAAATTGTTCTGTTTAAATCAGTGTGTTGAATAAATATTTTTTCAATAACTTTGCTGTATCTACGTTTTTTTCAGTTTCTGTGTATCATGGATTTCAACATTAATGATGATGATTCTGATAATAATAATAATAAATTAAAAACAAATTCCAATTTAAACTATATTTAAACAGAAAGCGTTATTTTAAATGGCAATGTTATTTCACAATATTACTGTTTTTACTGATTTCTGAAGATTTGAATACCTTTTTTTAACTATTTTCATTGGCAGGGAGGACAAAAATGTGGTGGTAACAAAAATACCTAGAAATGTGCATATCCAAAATTATGGAAGTCCATTTCCACCACTGAAAGAAAAAAAAAAAAAAAAAAAAAGCTATTTGCAATTAATAATCTCACAATTATGCTTGTTTTTTCCTCACGATAGTGTGTTCTAAAGACAGAATTGCAAGATATAAACAATTTATATCGTGCAATTCTGAGAAAAAAAGTCAGAATTGTGAGATAAAAGGTTGCAACCATCCTGTTTTATTTTTTATTCAGTAGCGGAAACAGGCTTCTATAATAAAATAGCAGGTTATGATATTTTTATGGATTTACTGAATAAAGGTTAGTGATTAGCTGGCAGCAGCTGGTGGTCTGGCCCTTCAACATGGAACAAATTGCATTACACTCGCACTTTGTCTCTGTGTACTTACAATGTCACAACAGCACAATCCCTCTGTGGCCTGGCTTACTTACACCACCTGAGGGAACTGTTTTTTTCTGCTCCCTGACATCCCTCAATCTCAGGGGTTAATTCTCCTTCATCGCCATCTCTCCCTCTGTCGGTCTCTCTAACTCCCCTCTCATTGTTTACAGCAGTCAAGGGACTGGGGCTTCACAGTTTCAAAGCCCAGTGCTCTGGCTTACAGGCAGTTGGGACTGTGAGCGAGTCATTATGCTCCATTACTGCTTTACTTTTATCTGACAGAACGCTCCTCGCTGCTGCATAATGAGCAGTGATGGAATCACAGGAAAGGGGAGAGGTGTCACATCAGCCAAACAGGTGCTACAGAAAACGCAAACTTCTCCATCTCTCACCAACTGTATTCTCTCTCCCTGAGAAATGTGACAGTTTCTGGTTAAAATGTTGAGATACAGAAAGGCCAAAAAATTGTAACTCTAATAATGAGCTTGTCACTACATTGACATCAAATACGGACCTTTCAAAATTTTAATGAAGAAACTTTGATTTGTTCAGAAAAATCAGGAAAAGAATACAAAGGTCTACAATTATTGGTATTATCCATGCCATTCAATTTCAATAGGCCCCTCCATTTATTACAGTAAAGTGAATTTTGAATATATTATTAGAAAGCAATAAATAAATATTACTTATAAATAAGTATTAGTATAATAAGTAACAAATAAATTGACAAAATTGTGTAACAAAACTAGTAATTATTAACAGTAACAAAAGTGCATCTTTATATCTGGCTAAAACAAAACAAAATAAAATGAAAGGCCTTAAACAAACAAAAAAAAAAACCAGCAACAAAAACGTCTAAACACATTTATAGAACTGAAAAATAAAATAAAATAATATAATAGGCCTTAAAAAAAAAAAAAAAAAAAAAAAAAAGATTCACAGAACTGATTTTTTTATATATAAAATAGGGCAGGAATCAAAACATACAACAACAAAGCTTAGTACTAATCAAACACGTATAGAACTGGATAAACTAAACTAAAACAAAACTTTGCTTTAGACACAGCATCTGGCTTTTAGACCCAGTATTTGTAATAATTACCTTAGTCTGTATAAATTCAAGTAGGATTTCATAGCCCAATATGTACATTTCTGCAGGACATGTGTCTGTCTGAACTTGATTTTCATTCATCATCGTTGACACTGATTGCACACGTACGCAACCACACAGCATTCATCATTTCTTAATCACTGCCTGTTGTCTCTTTAAAACAATACATGCTTGCACGTCAGGCACAATCAACCTGTTAAGCGTAGTCATTCTGTCATCTTTCTCTCTATTGTGCCCATAGGCAGCTCACAAGCAGACAGACACTCAGGAGGGAGAAAGATCAGCGGAACAAAGCACAAACACTTCCATCATCACTAGACAATCGCTTTGGAGTGCTTTGGTGTCTTTCATTTGATTCGCTTCCATCACTTATGTTGACTAAAATCTGTGAGGGTCAAGACAAAGGACCAATAACTCTATTTACTCACCAAAGCCAAAATTGATTTGCATTATGTTTTCTGACATCAGCTAGGATTATGCTCTCTTCTACTCTAGTCCCTCTTTCCTTTGCATTCCACTGCTGTTATCTACCCTTTGCATTCTCTCTTTCTTTCTTCCATACTACTCTCTCCATTTGTTTCTCTCTCTCTCTCTCCTCTCTAGCTTCTCTGAAATAGGTCCCTCAGGCCATTTTGATCTTTCCTGGCCAATTAGTTTGCTGTGATGTGCTTTTCATCCAAAGGTTTATTTTCGGGAGGCCATGGGTTGACTGGACTGAAAGAACATCCCCTCCAGTGAAGCGCTCTGTTTCTCGATGTCACTCACCCTCTGTTCTTCCCCTCTCTCCGCCTGCTGCCAAACATACACACACACAAAATCCCCAATCCAAAACACAGTGACAGCATGTCCTACAGCTGAGAAACACTAGCCCTATTAAAAGAGTAATTGTTGTTCATGAAGATGTGAGGTAACTTCTGCATTGACACATTCTAGTCTGCAGTACGAATAGGAAACATTGGTTTTCTCTCCCACCACCACACTGTAAAAAAAAAAAAAAAAAGTTGAGCAACCTTAAAAGTTAAGAAAACTCAAAAATCTCCTAAAAATAAGTTGAGAAAACTCAAAAATCTGCTGAAGCTGGTTACCTTAAACTTTGAAGTTTGTTCAACTTTTTTTTTTTTACAGTGCATAGGAGAAAATTTATATGTGTGTGTGTGTGCGTGGGTGTGTGTAATAATAAAAATACAAATAATGAAAAAAATGGTAACACTTTACTTACATAAAAACTTCTATCTATAATGCATTATAAAAGTAGTTTTAATGCATTAATTATACCTTATAATGCATTGTACAATCTCATGAATAATTGTAACCACAGTTAATACATTATTCTTATAAATTCATTGTTACACTGTGCATTTTAAATTCGGTTATAGTTATTTATGACAAGATTATAAATAATTATGATGCATTATACCCTTTAATAATGCATTTTACATAGAGGCTTTAAATAAAGTGTTACCAAAAAAAAAAAAAACTTTTCAACAGTAGATTTTGCCAGAATCATAGAGAGATTTTGTAGTGCTTTCATATGAATCATATGTGGGCTTCACAGGCAGGCAAATTGTTTATGACACCACAATTGTTTTGTAAATCCTTCATTTAAAAAAAACTGAATTTCACTGTAGAATATGGTTAATCATAAGTTTAATCATGTAGAAGCTGTGGAAATGCCCTTTTACAGACTTCACCCTGAGAAACAATTACCATCTGAATATTGAGAACTGAGAGAAATGTGAACAGGCTTTTTTAACAGATTTTTTTCATCGCTTTAAATATTTTTTACAAATCACAGCGATGCCAAGAGGCACAAAGCAATGATTAGTGTCAATCAGTGGCATGAACAAAAAGCACAATTGCACATTGTGTGTGTGGATGGAAAAAACAAAAAGGCTGATGTGTTGTGATGGAAAGCCCGGCCGTCAGAGGCGTTTATGCTTTGATGAGAAGGCATCTGTTCTCCTGATGGTGGTTAGGATGTGCTCGTGTGTGTGTGTGTGTGTGTCAACAATGACTATAAGCCCAGCATGCCTCGGAGTTCAGCAGTCTAAGCCACACAAATGACCCACAATACAGCAACAGACCCACAGGGGAAATAATACAGCGAGACAATCGGATTTCAGCACTGAGGCACTTGAGCTAAGGAAATGGAGGGGGAAAAGATCATTTAGGCAGCCTTGCGTTCCTTTTCTCATGTGCCCTGTACTGAACTGATGGCCACTTGTATTAAAGAAAGTCTCTCCGTGATAATTAAATTTAATGGCTGAATAACGATTCTGAGGATGGGGAATATGGCCCATATGGAGCACTGAGAAAACCTAATGTGCTTTTACACATAGCACCGTTATGCCTCATGGTAAAGATAAACCAAAGAATATATAGCTTTAGTGCTCAACCTGTGGCTTTTTTATGATTTGTGCTTTATATTCATATACAAGTCTTCCAAAAGACTATAGTAATAGTGATGCCTGATATATTTAGTTTGATTAACTGGATCAAATGATTAATTCAAAAAATTGTTCAAAAATCAGACATTGCTGCTTTTCTCATAAACAAAATAAATGTTTCAAGAGTTTGGGGTCGGTAAATCTCTTACACTCACCAAGGCTGCATTTATTTGGCCAAAAATACAAAATCACAAATTTTGTAAAATATTTAAAATGACCATTTAAAGCTGTTTTTTATTTGAATATATATTTTAAAATGCAATTTATTCCTGTGATGCTAAGCTGAATTTTCAGCAGCCAGTTTTCTCTCTTTCTTTCTCTAATATGGTGATTTGCTGCTCAAGAAACATATTTTATTATTATCAGTGTTGAAAACAGTTGTGCTGCTTAATATTTTTGGAAACTGTGATTCAGGATTTTTTGATCAATAGAACGTTCTTAAATTTATTTAGAATTGTAACTTTATAAATGTCTTACTGTCACTTTTAATCGGTACAACAAATAATGATGTGAAGCATGGATATTTTACATGTCTAAAGCATATAAATTGAATAAATTAGTCTTAAATCGCCTTTTTACATAAAACAAGAAAAAAAGTTAATTTCCCTCCTTCCTTCAAG
Organism: Barbus barbus; assembly: GCF_936440315.1. Taxonomy (NCBI): domain Eukaryota; kingdom Metazoa; phylum Chordata; class Actinopteri; order Cypriniformes; family Cyprinidae; genus Barbus; species Barbus barbus. Next base: position 20,878,296 of record NC_136761.1, on the reverse strand, counting down.
TGTTTGGTTCACGCATACTCGTATAGCAGCTCATCAGTTCTTCGTCCCAAGTCCGAACTGTTTTCTCTGTTCAGTCTACTCAATTTACATTTAAAGAATTCTGTAACTACAGTCTCAAATTCTTCCATAGCAACAGACAGATGGATTGGAGACAGAACTGATCTGAACATGAATCTCTGAGCAGAATGTAATGCAGCCTTGAATATGATGTCAGAAAAATCAGTCCTCTTCCTAAACATTTCCCCATCAAACTGACATGACTGCAAGTGGTTCAGGCTGAAATCATGTGGTGCATTGACTGGAAACAGATAGCCTGACTAGCAGTTTTTTAAAAATCCTGTCTAGCATCTTATCTGTCACCACCTGCATCCAGCACCTACTGCTTCCTTGAGATGCCCTCTGAAATTTTTTTTTTTAATTATAACGGTTCCTCACTATCCTTAGGTTCAAAAGCAGAAGAAAAATTCTCATCCTGAATGTTTGTGTGTGTGTGTGTGTGTGTGTGTGTTTGAGAGTTATGGTGAGTACCTAAAGTTTGAAGGGCACTCTTGGCTCTTATTTCAAGAGCTATTTCATGCATACATAAGCATCAGAATTACAAAGACTATATATATCTGTACTAACATGACACTGAAAATATTCAAGGAGGCTATATTTTTAAACATAAAATTTACAATATCATAAATGTCAAAAACACAGTAAGAGAGAATAATCTCAATCACATTAACAAAAAGCATGAAACAGAAATTGACGCTAATTACAAATATATATATATATATATATATATATATATATATATATATATTATTTTTCTTAAATATTTTCTTATTTTTCTTAAATATATACATGCATGTGCGTGTATTTATATACAAGTGACACATATTATATACAAAAAAAACATTTATTTTGGATACAATTAATCGTTGCCATAAATAATAAAAAAGATTTATTAGATTTTAAACATTAAAAACAAATGGGTAAAACCTAGTGGATTAAAGGATAGTAAAGATTGGAAAAGAATTAAAATTACAACTAGTTTTTATTTATTTATTTTTTAAAGAATATCTTTTAGTGTCATCTGATGACTCTGGTTCCTAATATGCCTGACAAGATTTTTTGGTTTATGAACTATTGTTACACTGAATGACATTTTAGCATGGGAAAAACTAACTTAATTTAAAGCTGTATTAAACTTAGATGTGTTCCTTGAAAACCCCTTTTACCTTTGACCAACATACATACAGTGTGGGGATACAGTAATAAAAGCAATCTGTGAAACACAGCAATGCAGTGTTTGGTCGCTATCCACAACCTAATCGCTGTGCAAAAAGTAGCTTGTTACTGGAAAACCTACACAGTTAAAAAAAAAAAAAAAAAAAAAAAAATGTAATTCAGGTAGTAGTGTCGTTACTTTTAGCGAGTTACTCTACAATACTGACACTGATCTGTTCACATACGTGGGAGGCAGTGGAGGAGTCACAGCAAGGAATCACTCTCTCACTGAGGTGCAGGTGGAAACAAAGTCTTTTTAGTGATTCATGCGAAGTCAGTTCTGAGATTCTCAGCCTCACCTCCCCTCTAGTGGATACAAGCTGTCAGTCTCCCATTGCTATGCAGGCTGGAAGCCCTCAAGAAGGCCCGAGGCAGGTGCTAAAGCGGTATGTAAGAGTATTTGTGAGGGAGTGAGTGTGTGTGCGTCAGAGACAGAAAGACTGGACTTGTCTGTTCTGATTTGGCTTTCTGTCAAAAAGCAAGATATTTAGCTCTTTTTCTCCCCTTCAATGGATGAATATTAAATCTAGTGTTGACTCGCTGGAAGTGGTTTTCCCTGCAGACTTCACACGTCTTCTGCCCCTCGCTAGAGAAACCAAACATCCAACCTATATTTGAATTTTTGGCAAAGAGGAAATCGGTTATGAACGGGTCATTTGGAAACATCTGTGGCCACAATCATTACTTTCCTTCCTTTCATGCCTCCGCTACACTAACAAACGTTAGCGCAACGCTTTCACTCTTCTGACTTACCATGGTAACAGAGCCCACTGTGAAAACTGACAAACAACAGCGAGCTGGTTGAAGATCTGTCTCGATATTTCATAACAACCACAGAGTGAGCCAAGCGTGTGCGAGTTAGAGATGGACCTGACGTTGGAAGCTTCTGTCATAGCTCTTGTATCTGCATTGGGAATGATATGTGCTTGTATTCAAAGGTGTAAAATGTTCTGCGAAATTATACTTAATGTAAGGGTGCGGTGTTGGAAAATGTCAAATCAAAAGTCAAAGTCCACAGTTAAAATAAAAATAAAAAAAGTTTCAACATGATATATGTCATGATACGTGCAGTGCAAATGAAGCGAGAACTCAAGTGCAGGGGAATGGTGGTTTTAATTATAAAAACAAACAAAACAGAAAGAAACTACCCCGAGGGGGAAAACAGAGCATGGCAAAAACAGGAATCAGGAACACACACGACTGACCGTACACAACATGTAACAACGTGGCCGAACAGAACTGCAAACACCAGGAACATAAATAGGGACACAAACGAGCAGGAACAGGTGAATTCACTAAACCAATAACGAGATAACAAGAGGGCGGAGTTAGACAATCAACCGGGGAACACATGGAACAATCACAACACAAACCCATGTGCTCAGACAAGACAGTGACATCTGGTGGCCAACCAGGGCACACCCACAGAATACGTGACACTACCCCCCAACAAAGGAGCAGCTCCCAGATGCTCCACCTGCAACACTAAGAACACAAAAACATGAAAAATGAAAATACAAAATGTCAAGAAGGGAGGTGGGCAAGAGACAGATCAGGGGGAGGGATGGTGGGCCAGGCCCGTGCAGAGGCAGGGGGCCCGCAGACCAAGGCCGAGCAGGAGACCAGGACGGATCCGGAGGGACGGACCAGGGGGTTTCCGGCCCAACAGGAACCCCAGCGCACGGCCAGGGTGGGGCCGGAGGGACAAGCCAGGCAGTGACTTTAAGAACGGCCTCTGTGGCCGTGACAGGGCAGACAGTCAGTTCAGAAACGGCCTCTGTGGCCGTGACAGGGCAGGCAGTGAACTCAGGAACGGCCTCTGTGGCCGTGACAGGGCAGACAGTCAGTTCAGAAACGGCCTCTGTGGCCGTGACAGGGCAGGCAGTGAACTCAGGAACGGCCTCTGTGGCCGTGACAGGGCAGACAGTCAGTTCAGAAACGGCCTCTGTGGCCGTGACAGGGCAGGCAGTGAGCTCAGGGACGGTCTCTGGCAGGGTAAGGAGCTCGAGTGGAGCCTGCAGGGCGAGAAGTTCGGGTAGAGCCGGCAAGGCGAGGAGCTCGGGTGGCGCCGGCAGGGCAAGGCGCTCGGGTGGCGCCGGCAGGGCAAGGAGTCTGGGTGGCGCCGGCAGGGCGAGGCGCTCGGGTGGCGCCGGCAGGGCGAGGAGCACGGGTGGCGCCGGCAGGGCGAGGAGCACGGGTGGCGCCGGCAGGGCGAGGAGCACGGGTGGCGCCGGCAGGGCGAGGAGCACGGGTGGCGCCGGCAGGGCGAGGAGCACTGGTGGCTCTGGCACGACCTCCTGGCCAGCAGTGAGCTCCTGGGTAGCCTCCTGGCCTTGTGGGACGGAGAAGGCCTTCCTCCGCCTCTTCCTCCGTCTCCGGGAGCGGGGCGCCGCTGCGGCATCCTCGGCCACCACTAGGGGATTGAGAGCGGGCACCGCCGCCTCGGGAGCGCTGTGAGCGGGCACCGCCGCCTCGGGAGCGCTGTGAGCGGGCACCGCCGCCTCGGGAGCGCTGTGAGCGGGCACCGCCGCCTCGGGAGCGCTGTGAGCGGGCACCGCCGCCTCGGGAGCGCTGTGAGCGGGCACCGCCGCCTCGGGAGCGCTGTGAGCGGGCACCGCCGCCTCGGGAGCGCTGTGAGCGGGCACGGCCGCCTCGGGAGCGCTGTGAGCGGGCACCGCCGCCTCGGGAGCGCTGTGAGCGGGCACGGCCGCCTCGGGAGCGCTGTGAGCGGGCACGGCCGCCTCGGGAGCGCTGTGAGCGGGCACCGCGGCCTCGGGAGCGCTGTGAGCGGGCACGGCCGCCTCGGGAGCGCTGTGAGAGGGCCCCGCCGCCTCGGGAGCGCTGTGAGCGGGCACCGCCGCCTCGGGAGCGCTATGAGCGGGCACCGCCGCTTCGGGAGCGCTGTGAGCGGGCACCGCCGCTTGGAGAAGCTTCAAAAACTCCACCAATTCCCCAAAAGTCAAGTGGTGTAACTCCCTCATCCACTCCTCATCGATGGGCTCATCAAGGGCAAGGTTGAAGAAGTCCTTGAGAGCCACCTCGTTGTATCCCAAACCCTCTGCTGCCTCACAAAACATCCAGGCAAACATCCTGACGTCAGTGCCCCTCTGACGGAGAGAGTGCAGCGTCCTGACCTGGAGGATCCGTAAAAAAGTGGGGTTCCTCACGTTAGGGGCTGGAGGATGGGAAGAATCCATTCCCCGCTGAGTTCTCTGATGTCGGCCACGTTCTGTCATGATACGTGCAGTGCAAATGAAGCGAGAACTCAAGTGCAGGGGAATGGTGGTTTTAATTATAAAAACAAACAAAACAGAAAGAAACTACCCCGAGGGGGAAAACAGAGCATGGCAAAAACAGGAATCAGGAACACACACGACTGACCGTACACAACATGTAACAACGTGGCCGAACAGAACTGCAAACACCAGGAACATAAATAGGGACACAAACGAGCAGGAACAGGTGAATTCACTAAACCAATAACGAGATAACAAGAGGGCGGAGTTAGACAATCAACCGGGGAACACATGGAACAATCACAACACAAACCCATGTGCTCAGACAAGACAGTGACATCTGGTGGCCAACCAGGGCACACCCACAGAATACGTGACACTATAAAGTATTTAAAGATAAAAAGCTTGTTAAAATTTTAAAGAACACTGTAACACGTTTAGAAGTGCATAAAACATCCAAAATGTATTTTGTAACACTTTAGTATAGGGACCAATTCTCACTATATAATTAGTTGTTTATTAGCATGCCTATTATTATTACATTGGCTGTTTATTAGTACTTATAAAGCACATATTCTGCATGACTATATTCTACATCCCTAAACCTACCCAATACCTAGACTTCCCAACTACCTTATTAACTAGTAATAAGCAGCAAATTAGAAGTTAATTGTGGCAAAAGGCGTAGTTAATGATTCGTTAGCGAGAATTGGACCTTAAAATAAAGTGTGGCCAATAATTATATTATTTATGTTTTATATTCATTTTATTAATGATTTTTCCTCATTAAAGCAACCCAAACATGTTCATTCAAATTTACTTGAAAAGAGAAATTGTAAGAAAACATAACACTATCACGGGTACAAATAAATACTTATTTTGGCTCTTTTAAATAAAACATGATCAGTTAAGGATAAAAAAGAAGGAAAACCTGGGATTTTGTTTCTTATTTAATATGACTATGCACAACAACACCAATTAAATAAATCATGAAAATCCTTTATTTAAATTATAGCACATAAATAAATACACTACTTTAATAATACTGTAATACCATTAGCAATAATACTGTAAAATAAAATATTTAATAATAATAATAATAATAATAATAATAATAATAATAATAATTTTACAGAACAGCAGTAAATTAATACTTGTTTTAAGGCCTTAAAGCTTCTCTTTATGAACTTAACCAACTAATCTTAACTAACCAATAAACTAATCTCATTACAAATTTGGAAAGATTGTTGGCAAATGTCTTCAAATGCACATTACAAGCAACCCAAACTCTCAGTGCTCGCAAAGATACAATTTGTGTGGAGCAGCATTTACTGTGAACTGATCCACTCCAAGAGACTGAGCTGCTTGTGTGTAAACAAACACAGTGCCATGTTTCACGTTATCAGCCAGCTGATGAGCATCAGTTTCATTTAATCAACAACACCGATTTTTACTCTCATTTGGCACATGGCAAGTAACAATTTTAGACCCTGACTGAGATACTAAGCATGTTCCACACACAGCCTCTGAATGAGGCTTTTACACTCTAAAAATAAGTGAAAAGTATATGCAATGACATATAATCGCTCAAGTACTTTATACTCTTGTTTGTATTCCAGTCTGTCTGTACTAAAGTCAATATGCAGGTGAAGGGTTCATAGCAGCACAGAGTAACATCTATATGGGTGACATGCCATAGCCCCTGTGGACAAGAATGGAGTGGATGAAGGCTGGAGCACAACACATGGGGACAGACGGGAATTCTGATGCAATGAATCTCTGAGGGCTTTTGTTCACGTCAATAAACAACATCTGCTCTTTTCTTTGCACCCACTGCACGTATAAAAGAATCTCTGAGCTGACATAGTGTGTGACTGCTTCAGAGGAATCTTTACGTACATAACAAAAGTGAATGGAAACATTTGATTGTAGTACATTTGATTGTTTCTGAAAGCACTGTGGTTATGGATACACTAAAATTGTCTCAGAATATAAAAGATTTTTGTGGTTGTTACCTGAAAAGATGTAAGGATAAAAGCAGAGACAACATTACTGCCTCGCTTTGTCTCCATTTCCATCCCTACTCCTGTTTTCTTCTGTGACTTGTGGCGGCGAATCATGTCTTTACCCCAAAGTACAGGAAACCTTTGACTTCCTGGCCCCCTGATGCATGAAATCTCTTTGTCAGGCCCGGGTGGTCATGGTAATTGGCCTCAATAGGCCAGGGGACAAGATAAACGGAGAGACGCCATTAAGACTTCACTTCCTGTTGGCATGCAGACCAATCTAGATGGCACAGACGCACTTACTCCTTTCTGCCCACTGCCAAGCAATTTGCGATTTATTTATTTTTTACCTCCACAGCTGTCTGAAAGAGCACTAGGCTTAAAGAAATTGAGGATTATTGAGTGGATACTTTAGAAAAAGCCAATTGTACTAATCCTGTGGATTAGTCATGTTTTTCCCTTTTCTTTTTTTTCCTGCAAAGAGACATTTTGTGCCAAGTTTAATTTCTCAGGAAAGTGGTCATAATGTAATGCTATTGTTGCACTGAATTTGCTGTGTTTCTTGACTGTTCAGCCATGACTTCAGATGCATGGTATTCAAAAAGCCCATTCATTCCTTTGTGCTGCTTTCATTTTGAACTCCTCTGAGTATTTAAATGTTTTATTGAATAAAGCGCAGAGAGTATAAAAAAAACAAAAATACTATTTTTTGTTTCTCAACTGAAAATATGGAAGCAACCAAGCAAAGATGCTCTTAGCACTGGGAAAATAACATATTGACTAAAATCTCGTCATTAATCTAAATCTAAGTCTAAACTCTCAACAGCCCCTCAAGAGAAAAGGCCTCTTCTTTATTAAACATGAGGCTGGATTACAAATATACTTATACAGTATATATGCATGTGTCATTTTTTTATGAATTTCAGTTGGCTCTGAAAACGTATGACAAATGTCCCACATTAGAGAGAATTCATCCAAGTTCAAATTGCAGCCGTTTTTAATGTTTGGATTGTTACTCTGACATATTTCACTGTTAAAGAAGTAGTTTACCAAAGAACGACAATTCTTTCATTATTTACTCAACCTATTATTTCCAAATCTCTATTCTGATTTTTCTGAATGTTTTCTATAATATGGCAATACACACATTGAACAAACGCTCCAATAGAACCTTTTTTAAAAGCCCATATGATTCATGCACTATATTTCAAGTCATACCATGAAATTTAAGTCATTTTTCATTCTCAAAACACTTTGCAACTCTGAAATCAAATATGTTGCAGCTTTGAAGTCATAATGCTGGTTCTTGTGACCATATGACATTTTATGTATTTTATGACGTCCAAACTGCACCTTAAGTGTCATATTTGATTTAAGAGCTCAAATCATTCCTGTTCTGCCTTGCATGAATTATTTGAGAGTAAACTATGACTTATATTTCAGTAAGTTCCTCACAACAAAAAAAACAAAAAACAACATCTTATGGCAGAGTTTGACGAATGACAGAATGTTCATTTTTGGGTGAACCATTTCTTTAAAGAATATATAAAAAAATGCGACTGAAACCTCTAAACGGTTGCAGTCCAAGAGCTGGGTTTGCAGAGTGACACTCTTGTAGCACTGACAGCACTTACTGAGAGAAAGAAGAATGGTCACTTATCTGCAGAAACCTGTGCACAGGCAAAGCTAACAGGCTTAGGAGATAGAGCACAGCCTCAGCTGTGTAATTGCCTAATCCATTTCTCCTCAGGAAACCCTGGTGTAAAAAGTTCTGCTGAAGCACCAGGTAACATCATCTTGACCCATTTCTGCCTTTATCAGCTGCTAGTTTTGGTCTGGTGGTGGGACGCTGAATGGAACTCTACCCAGTGCATCTGTTAGGAAGCGCGCTCCTCCTACAGCAGGAGGTCCAGACTGTGGAGAAGACATTTTGAGGTCATACAGTGACAGTGGGGTATGCTGACAAATGACTTGTGAAGATCCTTTAGTTTAGAGGGGGGCATCAAACAAGATACAGAGAATGCTCCTTTTACGGTACTACATAGGGAGGCTTATCAAGACGTCTTAACCACAAAAGTAAGAAAGAATAGGTGTGATTCGGCCAAGAATCTCATCAACACTATCAACAGTATCAATTACAAGCCCCTTTACTCAGGATATATGTACGGTGGCTCGTTTTTATCAAAAGATATGGGCAGCATGTAATCCCCTTAATGAAATGAACAGGGTAAAATTATCTCAAAGGAGGTAATTTGTCAATGTAGTACCTGCACCTCAGAGGTGACCCTTGTATCATTCTCGTTTCTAATCCAATCAATAGGCCTTCTAGTGGAGATACAACCACTCTGAATTTATAGAATCTTTCTGGAAGGTGAAACTTCACGTGTGTGGACTGTAAATGCCAAAGTGATTTTTAACCAGTGAATATTAACCTAAAGACTGGCAAAGAATAATACATAAAGCTATTGTAAGAAAAATCTGGGACAAGGCCATGATCTAAAGTGTTCTGTCAGTAAGAGTTATATTATCCCAAGTCATTTATGTTGAAGTAACTTTAATTAGCTTAAGTAGGGTATTCTGTTGCCATCCATTCAGAGTGGCTCCAACAGAGGACCTATAAAATAGCACATGACAAGACGTCATAGTCGCAATTAGTTCCTGGCCTCTGTCATTGACTGCTTTAACAATAAATATTTAACAAGGGGATATTTCACAAGTCAGCACTGCAAATGACCCAATAAAATACTGCCTATATTAGCATATGACTGGATAACAGACAAAACGCACCCTAATGATCAAAACTAACAAAAGCAAAGCAGTATGGTTGCATCAGTATAATTAACTTGCTCTGTCATCATTTACTCATGTCTTTAAGCAAATGGCAATTTCTGCTTAGAAAATGCAATTACAATATAGAAACAGCTTTTAAGCAACAAAAAAGCAGCATGAGGGCATCATAAAAGTAGTTCAGATGAGTCAAAGTATTGTGAAGTCATACAAGAGCCTTATGTAATGTTAGTTTTGTGGTTGGTTGATTCATGAATGAATCGTTCTGTTGCGTCTGATCAGTTTAATGAATTGGTTAATCCATTTTACAAAACTAGTCTGAATAATTCATGCACTAATCAGGTTCTCAGTTTCGACTCAGTGATCCAGCCTCTATAGTTAAATGCTCACTGGAGGGTAAGTTTGTGAACAATGGTTTAAATATTTTGAAATATAAACTTATTGTGTGGGTTCAAAACACAAAATGTCCAACAAACCATTTTTAATGCTTTTGCATAATTTTTGAGTTAGAAATCCTCATTCCTATTTGTTGCAAAAAAAAACAAAAAAAAAAAAAAAAAAACAACCAGGACATCCTTCAGAATTTCACCTTTAATGTTCCACAGAAGAAAGAAAAGTTTGGAATGGCATGAGGGTGAGAACATGACCAAATTTTAATTTTGGGTAAACTAAATCATTGAGGGCAAAGCTCATCTCTTGCATATCAATTCATCTCTTAATCAAAAAACCTTTCATGAACACAACAATAGCAGAAACATGGTAACATTGCATGGCACCAGACTTAAGTAACCAGAACAGAACCTTGACAGAGAGCTGCCAAACCGCTGGTCTTTATTTTTCAGTCTCAGTGTGACTGAGTGTCCTTCTTCCTCTTATTTCTTCAGATAATGCCCCAGCTCAATGTTATTAATGCTCAATTTCACCCAATTATAAGGCTCCTCAGCACTGGAAGGCGGCCAGTGAGGGGAAGTATGGATGAGAGGAGAGAGTAAGAGACACAGCTCTGTGTGCGGTCAATTAATGTGTGGAGGACGGCGTCTGAGAACATGTGATTACTCCCCAACACTTGCAAACAGACACGTCAACATGTGCGCAACACACACAGACACACAGCTAAACATGCTTTATATTGTTTATCTTCAAGCGCTGTCCGATTTGTACAAATGTAAGGAGACGAGTAACACATTAATCCCTCTCTTGGGATCCTATCGAGTCCCTTGGAGCCCCTGCTACATCAAAACATCCCACTGACAAGTACATAATAGCACATCTCAGGGCCATAGTGTCTGAGGCCTTAGAGGCAGCCAATGACCTTTATAATAATGGAAAGTATGTCTTTTTTTATAATGGACATCTGCTTGTAAACAACCCCGCCCCCATCCAAGTAAGTCATGCTTCACAAACCCTGGCACTTCACATTGTGTATGATGCCAGATTTGCATTGATTTTTCATGCTAGGGCAGTGTTCAAATATAGGCCTCTGTTAAATCACAGGATTACAGAGTTAGATGTCTTTGTACTGCTAAATGTATATTCAGCTTCTTCAAGTAAGCGGGTAAAAAGGATGAGGAACCTCTAATGATCCTATTTTACATCTAAGTATATTTAGATAAATGTCATATCACGGCAAAAGGCAAGCTGGGAGCCTTTTTACAAAACAGACGCATTTTATCATTCACCCAGAATATTGAAACAATGCTCTGGAAAGGAGGGGGCAAATCAAGACTCTCTCTCTGAGGAATGGCCTGTGAGCGGCCGAGGGAAAATTCCAGAGCAGCGATACGGTGAGCTGAGTCTAAGCACCTGAGGCTCTGTAAACTGAATTCATTTGTCTTTACCAGCACAGCCACACACACACAAACAACACTGGATGGTCAGTTCGCTGCTCATCTCCACTGAGCCCACAATCTGCCAGCTGTGCAGAACCCCTGCACCAGGAATCAGTCTCAATTCCCCATACAGCCTCGCCACGCCTCAAGCTTTCATTTTCATGTTTTTAGCATAGTCATAAATAAAACAACTACTCTTATAAAAACAACTAGGGTATCATCAGTACACTGTACGCCTAACTGCAGCACTCACATAGCTACATGCATTACACACACAATATTTACATTGTACCACAGAGTCCTTAAGGTAATTGAAGGCGATATCATGGTGCTACGATATATTTCAAAGAATACCATGATGGTACCGTCATGGCTATTTTCAGCACTTCAGGTGATTTATGTTGTGTTATCGGTTTTTCCATAAAATGTCTTTACCTGCTGTAGGCCTACAAAGATGTTCACAAGCTGCACATGCAGGTGTTTATCTTCTTCATTGCTGACAAGCAACAGGATCCATTTGCTGCTTTGGTTTCAAGAGACTGTCCATAAATATCCAATTTATCCATCAAAGTTTTTTTTGTTGTTTTTTTCCTTCTAAAGCATCTTATTGTTTTACGTTGTGAGAAACTACTCCAAACAACTGCGTACGTGAGTGAGCTCTGCATCCGAAACTTCAGACCTAATCACAAATCGAGCTGAAAGAAAAATACCAGAAATAGTGTATTTTGAACACTTAAGCTCCATTTTAACTGAGAAGCATCTGTAGCATCGGGACTTCCTGTCCTCTTGAGCACTGACACCTATTACACTAGCCAGTTCATAGACCTTAAACGCTGGTGTGTAGTATTTAAAATATATATACTTTATTTTATGCGGGAAGATAATTTATTTGACGAACTGTTTAAAAAAGGAATTTCAGGGTAAAGGCATCTCCTCTATTGATGTCCATTCAAACAGAACGGCATTTTGTCTTGCTGTAACGTGTTCTTAGCTAACCCTCTACTGTACTGATATTAATAATCATAATTATATATACACACACGAATACACACACAGACGTGTAATTATATAGAAAAATACAAGCTATTTACAAAATATACAAAGCAATAACCCAACACTATATACAATGCAGTGGTTCTTAATTCATAAAGCCACTGGTGTATGTTATAAAAGAAATGTCAGAAAAAACTGTGTAAACATTCATCCGTAGCAATGCACCTTGGTGAGCATCATAATTAGTTTGCAATAAAAATGAGAAATATATATATATATATAGAAATGTTTCATTCCTTTTGGGTTTTTTTTTTTTTTTTTTGCGCAACACTAATGTGTGGATTTTTATAGAAACACCTGAGAACAATTGTGACAAGACATGATAAAAGTTTCCTCTTTTTCCCCATTTATCTTCAACCCTTAGTTAGTGGTCTCCTTGTTTTTGCAGACATGAGCAAAAAACACTTCAAGACCATAACAGAATATACACACAAATCTCTCTTTGTCTCTTGTCTGCCGTTTTAACGGTTTCTCTCTCTCTCCACCCCAAAATAAACGAGCAGTATACACTGATGCTCCAGATAGTAGTTTGTGTCTGAACCTGATAAGGTGTCTTGAGAGTGTGTGTTCTCCATGTACAGGTGTATGGTTTTCCCTGTTTTTCCTTTTCCCAACCCTCCTCTTTATCTCTGTCTCTGCTCACAGGCTGCTTGGGCCAGATAAACTCAAATCTGGGTGGAACATGAAGAATGTGCGGCTAGTTCTGCAGAGACCTTATATAAAAACTATGCACCATTTACCGTCTGTTCCACTGGTTTCAAAAAGCAACTATTTGATAAGATCAGCGCCATACTTGCTTTGAAAACCATGTTACACACAATCTGTATTTATGATTAAAGGTATATTCTGAGTTCAGTACAAGTTAAGCTCAGTCAGCAGCACTTATAATGTTGACTACCACAAATTAATTTCCATTTTTCGTCTCTTATTTTAAGTGAGCAATCCATAAACAAATTAGTCTGTTTAGTAGTCACAATATGGGTTTTAACATTATTTTAGTGCGACAAAAAATAAATTTTACAAATTTGTGGGCACGAAAAAAAAATTGACAGAAACATTAATTTAATTGCTTTTATTAAATTATAGTCTTCACATTTAAAATTATCCAAAAACTTTACTATCATTAAATATATACATTTTTGTTTTTCTTTGGCAATTATTTTTGTAGTAATCAATACTCTGCCACAAATACTGTTGAATGATCTTGTAATGAACCTGAAACATTGCTTTATCATAAAATTATTTAAGTCACAAAAATTGCACTCTCCATCCTGCTGAACAGCTTTGCCTACAAAAAAAATAAAATAATTTCATGATGTTCTTTCAATTGCAATGTTTTAACAGCTTGGGTTCTGCTGTGCCAGTCATATATCCCAGTATATCCACAGTCATGTTAGTGCACACAACACCATTTATACCAGATCTTTCTGACCTTGAGCTTGACAAAATACCAATGAACGGAAAATACACCTACGTCCTGGGCATAACAAGTGTCCAACTGTCACTTAATGTCAGTTTGTGAACACTCACAAGGCAGAAAGCAACTAGGTTAGGAATGCAGAGAAAAATAGAAGACATTTCTGCTAGGTTTATGTGTGTGTACCCCTGTTATATAACACTCAGCACTTTTTACATCTTTCAATTGAAAAGATTTCACAAGATATAGTCCTCAGATCACCTCTGAGACTCCAGGGCCTTTTATTTATTCATCTTCATGCACTTTTGGTTGAGTGCACTTGTAGTTTATCTGCATATCATCGTGTCACCATTCATAATAATGTCTTTACAAGAGATATATCAAGTAAACTGACAACAAAACAATGAAAGCTTGGTTTCGGATATGCGTGTGTGTGGTCGCAGGCTGCACTCACTGATGTGGGAAACATTGCTCTGTTCCAAAGCTTCGCTCCAGTTATCCCAGCAGTGGTATGTCATGTGAACCCAGCGTCAAAGAGCAGAAAATCGAGGAGAAGAGAGAAGAGAGAAGGGGAGAGGATTGTCCATTGATGTGTGGGTATGTCTATAATCTCTTAAACGCTGCCAGGCTTTTATTGTTTCTAAACCTCATGAGTAAATACCACTGGCCTTTTTCTATTTCCATCGTAACCTTGACTGCTGTCAGGTCAGCACATCATAATTCTCTTAGTGGACACAGCCTCACAGCGGTACGCGGTTGAAACTTAGGGCACAGAGTATGCATCGCCTGTCTCATTCATCTCAAAAACACTCCTGCGCATAGTAAACAAGCCATTTTCTTCATTTTGCAACAAAATAAAAGCAAAGTTCATTTAACAAGTTCAGTTTCGGCCTTTTCAGAGAGTCAAATTCAACATTGCATGAGCGCTGAGTGATAAAATAAAGATTTTACATTGGAACAATCAGGTACATTGATATCATCAAGCCCAAATGCATCACAACATGTCTAAAGCAAAGGTTCGAAAACATTTTAATATAAAGGGCCAACTTGATTGAGGGCCCATGGGCTGTATAAGTAAATATTGTATTACTTCCCTATATATTATATTAAATGCATTAATTGTATTTTACCATTTAAATTTAAATAAGAATTTAAAAATGATTTATTTTAAAAATGATGAAATGTTTTAAAAAAATAAAACAACAAATAAATAAATTAGAAATTAAGAAATGCTCCTAAATAAAATCAAAGTTTACATTTAATTTGGGCCTGTTCAGAGAGTCAAATTTAACACTGCACCAGCACTAACCACTAAAATACTGATTTTATATTTTGATGCAAAATCAAATAATTCTTAATAACAAATTAAGATATACATCAATTATATGGCATGGTGGGCCAACTTTAGGCCTTGTTAGGGCATCTCTTGTCTACATAATTTCTATGATTTCTATAATAAAAAAATCATACAATCACAACTATTAGCAAAGTGCCTTTCAGGGCGTCAATGAGTAATGTTAAAATGTTCAAATCCAAGGTACTTAACAGAGCTCTTCAGTGCTGCCTCCGTTTGAATGAGCTCATTGTACAGAGCCGCCCACTGCTCATGAGGATAGATGACATGGTGTGGAACTTGGTTACTAGAGCAATTGCATATGGTTTGATAGGTGGCTGTAAAATACACCTAAAATAAGGCTATAGGTTTGCATGCTAATCAAAAATCAAAATAAAAAAAATATTTGTTGAATTGGATGAGAAAGGGTCACGGATAATGTCATAAGAATATCACACGTGACAATGAAGCATGCAGTTTTGTGGTTTGGAGAGGAGGATTGACGCCTGCATCTGGCCACATGGTGCTCAGTTTATGATAAGCGTACTTATACTGCCACCATGTGGTCACATGCCATATAAACAGCTGTGAATCTTGCTGTACAACCGCGAGTGCAATTTGAATTTGTGAGAGGCCGATCTGAGCGAGAAACAACGGTGAGTTAGTGCAAGTTGACAAGACACTAAAGAGGTGGAAAGTCTGTTGGCTTGCTTCTGGCCTTTTCATGAGGTAAATTGGATGTCTGACTGACCTTATCAAAGGACTCTGGCCCCAAACCTCCTAACTGCTAGCATTTACAGCTCAAAGGTTAATGGAAGGAGCAGGAGCCAGACTGAAGGTTATGGATGGAGCGCTCAGCTTCCTGCCAGCTCAGACATCAGACAACAAGCACGTCCTGATGTCTCCAACTCAGAGGAACTGCTAACTCACTTAAATGAGATTTAATGAGACTCGTGAAAGGATATTTATCTTTGGATTTACAACAATGCAGTGGTTGCATGGATAAGCTGTACTATACAAATGGCATTTAGCATGATAAATAGGCTAGCTTTTAGAGCAGATGGAGTTTGTCTGAGTTTTGCAGATTACAAATGCTATGAATATATTTTTGAGTTTGAATCCTTGATTTGATTTCATATTTAAATTAGGAAAAAGAGGGAAAAAACTAATTCCCTTTTCATGTAAGGAAACTGAACTTCACGTGAAGAGGGATTAATTAAGAAATGGTTTAAATATTTCTCAAAATGATGAAGTGTCTTTCGATATATAAAGAGCACCAGGTGCAGTTCCAAAGTTAAGATATACTATTTCAAGTCTTCTTATTATAACACACACATCCAATCTCCAAACCGCTTGTCCTATATAAGGTTGCAGGGATGCTGGAGCCTATCCCAGCTTCTCATGCCAAAGGCACGGAATCACCCCAGATGGAAGGCCAGTAAATTAATATTTTAACTTGTAATTAAATAATGCTTTCATAATGTGATGTATGATATTCCTCCATTGCTAAAGAGGGCACCAGTCACTGAGCAAAATTAAACCTCGCCATCTGCTGGTCTAGTGTCACACCAGCATCTACCTTGAACCTTCAAAAGATATTATGCACATAGGCTACAAGTAATACATGTAATCCCATTTTACAGTAGTGTACAGTACACATCTTAAATATTAATATTTTTGTATATACAACTTTGTATGTACAAGTATGTGCAGCATGGTTCGGTAACACTAACTGTTAAACTCACAGCATTGTCAGAAAATCAGCATTTTCTCATTGCTGTGCCCACTGAACTTTCAATATTCTCTCTGAACAGATGAACTTAAGCTGAGCTTGTTCTCATTTGACAAATGTGAAGATTTGTGTAAGGAGGACAGGTAAGTAAATTGACAAATGGATGAAGGAAAAAGATTAAGAAAAAATTATTCACAAATGGGAACAGACAAGGACAGAGAAGTGAAAATGAGCAAATATACTGAAAGTGTCAAATTAAGTAATAAAATCAGATTCAAATTATATTATATGAATTTAAAAATTATTTGTTATTTCATTTTTATGAGCATCCTGTTCTTATTTGTCTCAAAGCCGCATGTAGGCCTATGAATGCATGTATGAAAAGTTTTTAAAGGAAGTTTCTTATGCTCACCAAGGCTGCATTTATTTGACCAAAAATAATATATTTTATTTTAATATATTTTCAAATTTAATTTATTCCTGTGATAGCATAGGGAATCATTAGCATCATTACTCCAGTCACATGATCCATCAGAAATCATTCTAATATGCTGATTTGATGATCGGGGGGGGGGGGGGGGGGGTGTCTTATTATCAGTGTTGAATTAATATTAGTGTTGCTTAACATTTTCATGGAAACCATGATTGATTTTTGTCAGGATTCTTAAATAACAGAACAACGTTTGTCAGAAATGGAATCTTTTGTAACATTATAAATGTCTTCACTGTCACTTTTGATCAATTGAATATCTTTACTGAATAACACACACACACACACATAGCATTACGTAACATACATCTAAAAAACAAGCCTGCTGACTAGTCTGACTGAAAAGTGAAATGATGTCACACTAATGTGAGATCCTATGACTAAATAGGTAACTGACTAAATAATCACACCTAGCAAATTAAATGAGAAAGTGATATCAGATCACCAGTCATTTCAGCCTCAAAGAGTGCATATAACTTACTGCATCATATAACCGGATTTCAATTTTTATTATTAATTTCTATGATTTAACCCACAGCTATATTTATACATTTAAAATGATATGCGTGTAATAATAGAACAGTTAAATGGTGCTTCCCCTTGGCTCAGCGAGGGGCACATTTTAAAATGAGACATGACTCAGGGTGTGAGGCAGTATGACATCCCAGCCCCCAACCCAACAGCTGCCACACGGTGTGACAGAACCCTACTTCCAGCTAACCCTGTGATCCCAAAATCACATGCCCTTGTGTCCACTCTATTTGTCACATTCCATGTTTATTAATTCATCATTCAATCACGTATCGGCATCGAATGTCTGTTCTCTACGGAGCATGAATATTAACTGGATGGGATGGAAGGGATAGGCTGACTAAAGCTCTCCAGCATCCTCCCTCCCTCTCTCTCCTCATAATTCCACGCCCTAGCGGATACACAGACACCAGCAGACGCAGTCTGGATAATCTCAGCAGACACGTCGTCTTTCTCTCTTTCTACCAGCCAGTGGATACAGCCACTTTGTGCTCTACGGTAAGTCTTTTATCCATCATAACAATAACCATCCTCCTTTCTCTGCATGTGGCTTGTGGGTTTTAGCATGAATAATGCGACGACTAGAGATGGTAAATCCACATTGGCTATAGGTGCGGCAGCCAGAGTGAAGAGAGATAGAGGGATATAGAAAAATGGATGGCTATTTCTCCCGTGAGGTAGACACTGCAGTCTATAGCATTTGAGGAAAAAGGCTGCCTGCATGCTAAAATGGAACATAGAACAAAGACATCATAAAGGAAGAAAGGGCATCTGGTGAAAGTAAAGGGGGAGGATAGCTGTTAAGAAGCACTGAGAGTTGGCTAGGTGGGCGGTTAGCATTGGAACATGATACATGCATGCTGGAATACACGTGTGCTACATGCTACCATCACACACATATGCACAGAGAGAACGGAAGCATTTCTTCCCTTAGCATCCGACTGACTTCTCTCAAAAGTAGAGCACTCTTGAAATGTAGCATTTTGGTGGTTTAATATTTTAAATAATTGTGATATCTAGATGTATTTTAATCAAAAACAATTTAAGACCTTGCTGCGAAATGGCTAAAATAATACGTGAATACACAGCATGCACGATTCCTTTATGAAACGGTACAAAAGACAAAAGCAAGGTCAATGCTTTGTAAGTCACATCTGTCATCTCTGCTGACAGCAATCATGTCTGACAAGCCAGACCTCACAGAAATCGCCAGGTTTGACAAAACCAAGCTGAAGAAGACTGAGACAAAAGAGAAGAACCCTCTGCCCACCAAAGAGAGTGAGTGTCTGTTACATTACAGCATTCGGTGTGTCCAATCAGTTTGGGTGTGGTGTAGGTCTCTCTTTTCTCCCCCATCTGCCTTTCTCTTCTCTGCAGTGATCTGTCTACCTTCTCTATTTATTGTTTTGTTTCAGCCATTTCTTTCTCTTCCATCTTATATCCCTTTCTCTGTTTTTCTTCCACTCTCACTCTGCTCAGTCTTTTTTTCAGCCTCTTATGTCAGCAGATGGGTGTCAGCTCAAAGCCCTCCATCAGCATTGCAGTGCAGACCTAAGCCTGCTTGCAGAATTTCCCATGTGAATAAGCATTTTATTTGCAATAACGCCATGATCCTGCATCCATCAAACACATCTCTCTCTCCCTTAAGAAGCTTTACGGCACAATAAAGGCATTTACTCTTCTAAATCATTTATATTTAATCTCTTTCGGTTTTCAGCTATTGAGCAGGAGAGGAAAGGCGATGCCACCCCTTGACCTAAGAGACAAGGAGAAGACCAGCACAAGACATGTTCTTCTGACATGGCAGATATTACAATTCCTATTTCTGTTTAAAGGGTGCTATTGCCCCATGTGATGCATGGTTACCATTGCAATTGGAGTCACTGGGGCCTATGAATGGGAGTGTGATGAAGGGGGAACTTGAGACAGGGTTAAAAAGGACATTTTACCAAATTCTGTTTAGTGCATTTTTTTTTTTTTTTTTTTTTAAATGGTTTCTTCATGAAATAAAGACAAATGAAATGTAAATCAAATAAAATACCAAATATGACTCCTCTTCTTAAAAAAAACATTTCTTTAGGTGTAAGTATGTGATCATTCAAAACAAAGTATTTTTGCTCAACAAGGATGCATTTATTTGATCAAAAACACAGTAAAAAAAATATTAAAATACATTAGGCTACTCTATTCTTCAGTGTCACGTGATCCTTCAGAAATCATTCTAATGTACTGATCTGGTGCTGAAGTAATATTTCTTATTATTATTATCATTGTTGATACATTTGTGCTACTTAATGTTTTTGTGGAAACTTTTATATTTTTTCCCCCAATACTTTGATGACTAGAAAGTTAATAAGAACTGTATTTATTGGGGAAATAATTTTAGTAACAAGTCTTGACTTTTCACTTTTGATCAAGTTAATAAATCCTTGATGAATAAAAGTATTATTTCCTTTGCCAAAAATCCTATTGAACCCAAACCTTTCACAGTACTGTAATTCATGAACCACACTCTCTCAGGCACCAATGGTGGGGTAAGTTGTCACAGTGTGAACAGGTTTGAGAACAATACTCTTGAATTAAAATATTGCAATAATCACCTGTCAGACCTGACTTGAAATAAATATATATAGGCTATGGCATATAACTTGAAGTTTAAGACGTGTTAGAAAGCACAAGATTTTAGTAGTAGGCCTAGTACTAGATATACAGGATTAATTACGGGTTTACTTTGAAAATATTTTAGTTTTTAACCTGGCATAAACTTACAGAATGGTGCTAATAAAGGGACAACCAAACGTGTTGTGTTGCCTATTATAAAAGTGTAAAATAAACGAGTTTGTTTTGTTGTGTGGCCAGCAGGGAGGCCACTATTAATAATAGCCTGATTAGGTCACAACTGGAGCCACTTGGGGTATTATTGCTCATTGCGTTAAAATCGAGGTAACAATCGTTGATTGATGATATGCTCGACGGCATGAGATACCTTCATCCAACCAATGAGTTAAAATAGCGCTGAGGAAAGTTTGTTTTCACGGCAGGTCATGTAGGCTACCCGCGGCTCAAACATCGCTGATTGTCCGAAACTAGGCCTACGTGTATTTTACAGGGCTATTCTTGTTTTTACAATTAACACCTGCTGATGAGGTGCTAGAGGACGCGCCTAGATCTCGTTTTAACTCGATTATGGCTGAGATGTTATTGAGAAGCGCGTCTGCGCTCTGGCGTCACTGTTCCTGCACCCATCTACCGCACTCAGAGCACCACTGTGCTTCTCCGACCCTTATCGTCTTTTATGACCAACTTATCTCTCTCGAAATCTGACATAACTAAAACCAATAAAGTAAGCGGATAAAGACTTAAAAACATAAAAAGTAAAATGTCTCTAATTGGTTTAAACAGCCTATGTTGCTTGTGCAAACACCTAATAAACAGCTCCTTTTCGCAGAATAGTGCATAGAAAGGTTTATGACGGCCGGAGTTATTATTCGAGGAGGCATTAGGTAGCCTACATTAAAACGAGCCCAGTATCATAAAAATGCGTATAAATAGTACGCCAAATAAAAACAAAAACTCCTGGGGCCTGTTTCATAAAAAAGTTTACCAAATAAACCAGGTTTATTTCAGTTAGTCTGATTTATTTTGAACCAAATCAACTGGCAATAAGTCAGACTAACTGAAATAAGCCTGGTTTATTTGGTAATCTTGTTTTATGAAACAGCCACCTGGTATTGATACGCACAAATGGAGTTTGGCGTAGCCTATATGATACGCACGTGTTTGGCGTGCATATGACACGCATCTACTCCCCAACCCTAATCCTACCCATCGTGTAGTATATACGCCAAAGTCCATTTTTGCGTATCAATACCACGAGTTTTCGTTTTTATTTGGCGTACAATTTATACGCACTTTCATGAGATGGGGTTGGTTAAAACGTCCCCTAAAACGCTGAACGTTTTCACTTTACCGAACCTATTAGAAGTCACTTTTGCTGGAGATTTGTTTTTTGTTTTGTTTCATTAAAAGTCTGAAATTAATAAAAAGGGTTTTTCTTTTTTTTTTTTTTTAAAAAAGGGTTTTTCTTTTTTAAGGGTTTTTTTATGATTTTTCATAAAAGCTTTAAATCAGCAAAGCAATTGATTTTTATTTTTTTATTTTAAAATACGCGTATTGATATTACAGTAGCCTACTGGAAGCTATTTTGTTATGTGACACCATTATGCAGAGGATTTTTATTTTAAGGTCTTTACTTTTATTAATACTATATTTTTTTTTAATTAGGCCCAAATCTGATCATTTTGTGAAAAATTAAGTTTATTCAGGTCAAATAATAAAACGATTTTACAAATACTTTTCTAAAAACCAAAATCCGTCTCAAAGAACTTGTCATATGTGTTTTATATTTTCTTAATCACAAAACAAGGCGAAAAGCATAGGATAATGAACACAGCATAGGTTAATGAACTGCACCTGAGCTTCTGTGAGTGACTCGTCAAAATGGATCATCTGTGCAGCAAGGTGAGCCATGTTCCCTGATATCAGGCTGATATGGGGAGTAAACGCTGTGATGATCTTCTAGCCTTGTTTAATGCTTACTTTGTGATAATTCTTTCATTGCCCATGTTTGTTAGTCACATGAATTAAAGCGTGAAAGTAAGCGATGCGTCATTGCCCTCAGTTCCATAAAACCATTCTGAGATACCTGCGACAGAAGGTCTCGTTTAGGTTAGGTCTGCTTGTACTAGATCATTGTTTAATACGGGTTTGTTTTGTAACAAGTAGGTGTGGGAATTTGGGTTTCAGGCACCTTGTAGACTTGATGATGCCGATGTCCAATTAGTGGGGATTATCCTCACTTGCGCGTCCCTCCATTGTCTTCCAGCCAGCAGCATTGGTTAAACCATTAACCGACCATCAAATAAATGCTGTTTTGAAAAGGGATTTTGAGTGGCTAACGATTTGATTCGAAGATGTCAATAAGTGGTTTCAACAATTAATCTTCCACGAGCAACAATTTATAAAAATCACATCTCCATATAGAGTATTATTTAAACGTAAAAGTCATCGAAAGTAAAATGATGAATTATAATCGTTCTCATGATTATCCTTTTGTTTACATTGTTCAGCTGTTGATCCCCTATAATACCTTAGTGTGAATTGGCTTATAGGCTTTGTGTTTTGAATTAGGCTAGTCTTGCATGACATGATTGAATTGCCAACAGTAGGCTATAAGCACTGTTATGAAAAAGTTGTCCTATTATTAAAAACTATGATTTATGTTTTTTTACTTTAAGCATTGAAGGAGTACCTTTTTAATAAACCAATGACAGGGGCAACTTAAAATCTAGGCTATCCATTCTCACTGGAGTCCTATGGGTCAAATGAGATATATATATATATATATATATATATATATATATATATATATATATATATATATATATATATATATATCCATAGCCTTTTTTGCAGACTAGTCGGCTACCTTTGATATGTTGCACTCTATAATACATCCGACTACATTTCCAGACACTTTTCACACCAGAGCTGTGCCCAGGGGATCAGCTGGTCTTCTATTAACAGCAGTGTCAGAGCCGTAGAAGTGTTACATGTTATTTGCATGGCCCTTAGCGAACGGAGCCGAATGATTTTACGGCTTTTTGTATACAATGTAGAGCAGCCCCTTACATTTCAGTGTCATTTCGCGATAAAACACTTTCCCGAAACGTGAAAAGTCAAGACTCAAAGACTTTTATATAAAGTCAAGAAGCTTAAATAAACCAAAAGGACTTTAATTTAAATGATGTATGACTGTACAGGTTTGTGTATATTATGTATATCTTATTTATATACTTTGTGTATAGAATAGTCTAGTAGTTATTATTTCTAAACTAATAAACCCTTATTTAAGAAGGCGGATAAAAGGGCTATTCTGATGCAAAAATGCATGTCCAGTGGTACATGTCCAATACGGAATCAACATTCAGCATATTTATGAATACACTACACAACACCTTCAACGAGTCTAATTGATTTTTGACGAACAATCTGATGGCTTTGGACAGTCCAATTCATTTAAATAGTCTTTCAAATACCCAAATGGTTGCACACTAAAGTGGCAAAATGATTTTGAACGGACAGCAACTAACTAACTTGAACTAAATAAACAAATAGTCGGGTAAAAATAATAGTTTATCTATAAACATACTGAAACGATCGCTTAATGAGACAGAATGAAGGGATTGGTGAAAAGTGTTAATGCTTTGAAGTGCGCGCGGTTAAGGCCGCACAATCCCAGTGACCTCCTCGACGTCTTTTCACAGCGAATTGTCAGAGGTTGGGAGATGCCTGTCACTCAAAGTTGGCGACAGGTATAAATGCCTTGTTCGTTCGAGCACTGAGTCACTTGTCTTCTGTCTCTTCCTGGGTATCCATCTCAGTGTTTGTGCCTTGCATTTCCACAAGAAGGGAGCATTGAAGAATCAGGGGTCGCTCACGCAGAAATGAACCCTTGCCAGCTTTTTGCATCGTTGGTGATGTCTATGTGCTGTCACATACTGTCGACAACAGCATGGTACAGACATTTTTATAGAATATTCGAAACATTATATTTCAGTTGTTTGGTCACTGGTTTTATTTACAAAACTTATGCTAACGCATGCTTTTTTTTTGCTTTTTTTTCAAGGTCGGTGAATAACCTCCTGATGACAGGACCAAAGGTAATTTAAGTTTTCCTATCTATGTCAGCGATATTTTAAAAAAATGTTATTTTATTGTATAAAACGTCTGATCGTACAGTGTCTGATTAATGGTCATCGTTTATATTCATCAGGCTTACCTTACATACACCAGCAGTGTGCAGGCTGGGGCTCAGAGTGGTATTGAAGAGTGTAAACATCAGTTCGCATGGGACAGGTGGAACTGTCCGGAAAGCGCACTGCAGTTATCTACACATAACGGTCTGCGAAGTGGTAAGCACTATTAAAATCAGATTATGCATTCTGCTTAATTTTTTCAGCCTTATGTGTGAGAACATTTTTTTGAATTCCAAGTTTGTTTGTTTTTTACTTTTTGCACAAAAACGTATATTGCAACACCAAGAACTTGCAAACACGCACTGTTCCAGCTTTTACGTTTTACTTTGAAAATGCATTAAATTAAATATGTTCTAATAACTTATCATTTACTTTTATTAGCCACCAGAGAGATCGCTTTTGTGCATGCCATAAGTGCTGCTGGAGTTATGTACACTTTGACGAAGAACTGTAGCATGGGAGACTTCGATAACTGTGGCTGTGACGACTCTAAGATAGGAAAAATGGGTAAGGCATTTTTATTATTTATTTATATGAACTATACTTATCTGTAATTAAAATTATTTAATGTTTCCAGACCAATAACATTAGACTGTTTTCTTCTTTCAAAGGTGGTCGTGGTTGGGTTTGGGGAGGCTGCAGTGACAATGTTGACTTTGGAGAAAGAATCGCTAAACAATTTGTGGACGCGCTGGAAAATGGTCACGACTCTCGCGCTGCAGTCAACCTGCACAACAACGAAGCTGGTCGACTTGTGAGTATAGTTGTATTCTCTTATTTATCTACTTTCTCCAGTGAAACGAAACAATTTTATTGCGGCATGTGGATGCGTATGGCTAATGTGAAACTTTCTATATTCCAGGCTGTCAAATCAACTCTCAAAAGGACCTGTAAGTGCCATGGTGTGTCTGGAAGCTGCAGTATTCAGACATGTTGGATGCAGCTGGCTGATTTAAGAGAAATCGGTATCTATCTGAAAATCAAACACGATCAAGCACAGAAGCTGCAGATGGACAAAATTCGGATGAGGGCTGGTAACAGCGCGGACAATCGCGGCGCAATCACGGACACGTTCAGCACCGTTGCGCGCACAGAACTAATTTATATGGAAGATTCTCCAGACTACTGCGTGAAAAACCTCAGCCGGGGACAACATGGAACAGAAGGCAGGGAATGCCTACAAAGCGGAAATAATCTTTCTCAGTGGGAGAAGAGAAGCTGCAGGCGGCTCTGCCACGAATGTGGACTGAAAGTTGAAGAGAGGCGGATAGAGACTGTGAGCAGCTGTAACTGTAAATTTCACTGGTGTTGCACAGTCAAATGCGAAACATGCACTCAGACTGTGACCAAGTATTTTTGCGCAAAAAGGCATAAAAACCGTCGGCCGCACAATAATTCACGAAGACAGCATGCGCGTAATAGATGAACTCATATTTGCAAATATATTAAGTTAAATCTCCAATGTAAATATATTTTATGTGAGATTTTAAGATATGCAGCTTTTTCTCTTACTGGATATTATTCTGCACATTGCTATAAGGGAAAATGTCAATTCGAACCCCTATATTAGACACAAGGGCTTTCTCGTTCCCACTGTCAATTGAATCGATCACATACTAAGTTCTAATTTCACATAGACCTACGTTCATTGTTTGCACTTTTTCGTTATCGACATTAGATCAAATATTTAGTTACTTACAATTATGTTGAAAGGTTGTTTTGAAAATTTACACCACATTTTTCTCTCTCGCACAGATCACTTGACAGTGTGTAATGTTTCAGAAGGGGCTTGAAGTGTTGTGTTTTTATGGAACTTATTTAAGGCAATTATTTTTTAACTATCACATTGTGTTTATATACATTAAATTGACTTATTTTGTGGTGGGAAGCACATTAAATATTTAAAACTAAATCACAGTCTCTGGGTGGTCAGTTTCTTTGCACATGTTTGACATCTGGTTCAAATGTTTATTGGTGAATAAACGGTGTAAAATCACTCCCAATCACACTTGAATTATGCATCAGCTCCAACGACTTTGGGACCCTGGCCGCGGAGAGAGAATAAGCTGTAGTGTATTGATATCCTTTGAAGTGCATTGGAGGCGTTTCCTTGACTTGGCTGGTGACTGTAGACCAATAGCTTTACAGGAATCCTGTAACAAAAGGTATTCTGGCCCCCGTTGGGAGGAGTATAAAATACATGAAGGCACATCACTTTCTCGAAACAGTACATTGCTTGCTTTATCGCTGTGGATCTAAGCTAATGGCTTATTTCTTCCTTTGGGGTTTTTTATTCTTTATTTGCGACAAGGTTCTCCCTGGGCACACATGGTGAGGCTGCATTAGCGAATTATTACCAGTTGTTGTAGTGTAAACATAATTGCTCTCCTTAACATAACGCGTATTTTATTTTGCCTTTTGCTTCCATAGGAAAATGAACAATTTGCTGATGACTGGACCAAAGGTAATCTATTTTCTTAGCTTTTTTTTAAAAAATATTTTTTTTTATTTAAATTTTTTTCTATCACATCAAAATCTTTCTTCTTTTTATCTTCTTCCTAGGCTTATCTTACCTATGCAAGTAGTGTACAGGTGGGTGCGCAAAGCGGAATACGTGAGTGCAAACATCAGTTTGCTTGGGACAGGTGGAACTGCCCAGACAGCGTGCTGCAACTTTCTACTCACAAAGGCTTCAGAAGTGGTAAGATAGGTTCATAAATGTGAGCTGTTTATCTCTAAAAATGTAAAACAAAAATAAAAACGACATATAAATTCTCTCAACTTCTCTAGCAACGAGGGGGACGTCATTTGTGCACGCAATAAGCGCAGCTGGTGTTATGTATACTTTAACCAGAAACTGTAGTCTTGGAGATCTGGACGACTGCGGATGTGACAGTTCGAGAAACGGCAAACTCGGTAGGCTATAGGCTATATTCGCCTGCTAAACTAATTTTAAACAGAAAATACTACAACCTTTTTGTATGTATTAACAATGCAATAAAAGTTAAGATTTTGCTGTTTAACACAGTCACGACGCGTTTATCGAATGG
Organism: Barbus barbus; assembly: GCF_936440315.1. Lineage (NCBI taxonomy): Eukaryota > Metazoa > Chordata > Actinopteri > Cypriniformes > Cyprinidae > Barbus > Barbus barbus. The sequence goes on along the minus strand of NC_136761.1, from coordinate 20,850,742 downwards.
GTTAAATTGTTAATTTCAGGGGGTCGTGGTTGGCTTTGGGGAGGATGTAGCGACAATGTGGATTTTGGCGAGAGAATTTCTAAACAATACGTGGATGCGCTTGAGACTGGACAAGACTCTCGAGCAGCAGTTAATCTTCATAATAATGAAGCTGGACGTTTGGTAAGTTGAGTTGAGGAATATTTTTCATATCAAAGTTTAATAATTTGACACATCTGACAAACAGTATTAAATGAATCTAAAATCCAGTAGGGCCTATTAAAATTTAAACGAAAATAGCCTATCATACAGCTCCATTAGGGGGCGCAATTTTTATGTTTATCTATTTTTTATTTTTTTATACAGGCTATTTATATTGCGCAAGTGATACGGCAAACTGTATTATGCAACTAAGCAGTTATGTTACCTCTTCACAAAAAAAGACCAACTAACTTGTTAATTCGTGTCCTAGGCTGTAAAGGCAACCATGAAGAGGATCTGTAGATGCCATGGCATGTCAGAAAGTTGCACAATGCAAACATGCTGGATGCAACTTTCTGATTTCCGTGAGATTGGCAATTACCTAAAATTGAAGCACGACCAGGCCCAGAAACTCGAAATGGACAAGAGACCAGTGCGCGCGGGCAACAGCGCAGACAACCGGGTGGCCATGGCAGACGCTTTCGGCTCCATCGCCCGGTCTGAGCTCATATATCTGGAGAATTCGCCGGATTATTGTGCCAAGAACCTGAGCCTCGGGCTTCCTGGCACGGAGGGTCGGGAGTGCGTGCAACATGGGGAAAGTCTCACTCAGTGGGAAAGGAGAAGCTGCCGCAGGCTGTGCCATGAGTGCGGTCTGCGGGTGGAGGAGAGGCGCACAGAGATAGTGAGTAGCTGCAATTGCAAGTTCCACTGGTGCTGCACAGTAAAGTGCGAAAATTGCTCTCAGGTCACTGTCAAACACGTTTGCGCACTGAGACACGGAGGCCACGGACACCAAAGACGCAGACATCGAGGACCAAAATAAAACACGCCCCCTAACAAACTCTTTTCTCACGAGAACACCTCCACCTGCACTTTTATTATTATATGCTATTTCTTTATATAATTATATATTAAAGTATTTTTAATAAAACAGAGAAATTGAAATTGCTCGTGGTCTCGTTTATTCTTAATGTTTATCAACCTAAATAATTCCAAATTATTCAATAACCTAATTATGAACAGTGGCTATTTCTGTATGTTGAAGATAACAAACAGGAAATGTATAAATATGAAAAATGCAGTTTAAATCTATTGCTAAATATATATATATATATATATATATATATATATATATATATATATATATATACACACACCTATAGGTAACATAAATTATGAAGAAAGAAACGAACATAGATCAGATATAAATGAAAGTGCTAAATATAGGCTAGTTGAGAAATTAATGAAATCTACTAGATTTAAAAAAAAATCTACTTAACATTAACTCACAATGGTTAAAGTCGACTTTCTTTTTGCTCCCGTCTTTCCTCAGATTTCAAATTTTCAGCAACCATATATTTTACGCACATTGCCTGCGTTCAACCAAAGTGATTTACTTTGAAAGATGGCAGAGGCTTTGCATGGTTTTAAAACAAGGTTGCAATACAAACAGATATTTAGTCTGTGATTAAGCAAAGCAAACTTCCTAAATTGCACAGAATCTCGCGAACGAAATAAGTAGCCTAATTAAATATCCTAAGTGATTATCAATTATGATGGTTTCTATAGGTCTACGTTCCTATCTATCACATGCTGCACGGAGTCATTTGAGCGCTGTATCCCAGAAACTCGCTCTGAGAGAGAGAGGGTGAGAAACTTTGAAAAGTAATGATAGGGGTCTCAATTACTACTACAATAAAGACCGTTTATTTAATGAATACTCTTTAAGGGATTAACATTGTCACACTTGGTCCTAGGCGCCTCCCTTGCCTAGACTCTGGCGCACTTTGATATGCGTCCAGTACCCCGGTGACAAAAGTGTAGACAAAGCCCGTATAGGAAACATGCCACCGCTGGAAGGTGTTTGGCATGTTAATCCGCGTTACCGCTGTGTTGGTGAACATAATCACAGCCGCGGAAGTCACCGCGATGCATGTAAATAAATCAAAGGGAAGGATCTAAATTCCATTATAGTCACGTCACGAGGTGGAGAACACATTTAAATAGTAAAACCAGGCCTAGGCTTCTTCGTGTGTCAACATTGAGTGATTATGTTTTAACAAATTGGATGTTATGGCCTAAACATGACATTTGTTTTCATATAGGCTAGTTTATCAGCAGAGTTCTCACTTGGTTTGCCTATTACTTGATGCATAGTCAATTTACTCAGTGGGACATGCCACAAATCTGCCAAACTGTCTGGCCTGAGGAATGATGGGATATCGGCTCCAGTGGGGGTCTTGACTTAGAGGACAGGACTTAGACTCTCAGAACATAGCTAGTATGTTACAGTGAGTTCATTTACTTCCCTTAGCTACTTCCATGTTACAAGACAAGAATGATTAGACTTGATATTTTAAAAAGTAGGCTACTTGACTAAATAATAGCTCTCCTTTCTTTCAATAAAAAAATAGCATTAAAAGTATATATATACATATATATATATATATATATATAAAATACAGCAAAAGTTTACTCAAAGTACTCCTATCAACAGAAACAAACTATTCACTCACCACAGAATGTCTATTTGCCTTTCAGGATGCTATGTTTTTTTCCCAGGCCACCCTGCTGAGCTGTGATGAATAAGGAACAAAGTGGCCATCCCCTCAAATACAGTACCATGTTGTTGTCACCTCAGCCATGACCCCCGTTCCCATCCCCTCCTTGTCTCTTATTTTACCGACCTTTCATATGGATAGAATCAGGTTGTAATCTAGTGCAGCCCTTTGGTTTAGCCACTTCAAAACCCCAGATCTAACAGTGATCCCAGTTTGTTCCACTCCACAAAAGACCTATTTCCTTTTAGCTTAAAGATTCCACTTGCGCATGACAAAGACAAGGAATGTGCTGTTTCTTCATCAGAAGAACTGCCACACTCTATATCAAGCGAAGTATTGACTCCCTGTCTTATTTGTCATTCATTAGAGGTTTCTGGCACTATTTTACTCGTTTTCTTTTACATGACAGGTTAAGTCCTTGTGCCTCCTACACTGGAAAAAAAATTGGTGTAGAATTACTGCCACTCAGAAATTGCTAGTAAATTTCAGAATTTATTACAGAGAATCATTAAGTAACACTGAATCAAATGTGACAATTTAACGTAGAAATATTGAAACGGTTTTGTTTTGTAAAATTTACTCCAATTACCTTTTATTTTTTTATTTACAACTTTTTAAAATCATTTTTTTTTTTTTAGATATTTTGGGTCTCAGGTTTCTTAAATATCCTAAAATATGTATCCTCAAGTTTGGAAAAATTGTAAAGCACATTATTAAAAATGTACCTAGAAAAAAAACAACACTATGGCAACCTATCAAGAATTCATTTAGCTCCAGTGATTATATGGTTGACCATAAATGGTGGTAAAATTTGTGTGGTCATCTTTAGGACCATCTTTAACACCTAAAACATTTGCATCGAAAGTTACTTCTGCTTTTTATTGACTATACACGCTGCCAGGCAGCTACGTCACTTTGTCAGTCCTACTGGCCTGCGGTTGACTGATGAGTGCCGTCAACTCTCAACTTAGTGTTAGATTGCATGCTGTTCTGTTCCCAAAAGGGATATTTTTATTTTTTTGTTTGGAAAATGCAATGCATAACAGGTGAATCGGCACTGGGAATGTGCTGATCCACAATGATGGAACGCATTGCACTATCTGCATCTTATGTCTTCTATTTGTTTATTTGTGGTCATGGCCTAGTTATTTGCTCGTGCCAAGAACATGTGAGACCATTTGCTTTTGATGTGTCCGATCTATAATGAGTGTACTTTTGTAACCCTTGCAATGCTTTTAACATGCAATTTGCTCATAACTAAACATGCACACTAGATGTGTTATGGTATGTTTCTGATGCATTTATGTTATAGGGCCTCAAAAGTGCAGTTATGTACAAAGATATAATGTCCTAGTCATGCGCTGAAAGTTTTGACTTTCACATCTTTGGTGATGAGGCACTTCCTCTATACAAAGTTACAGGAAACAGAGAGAGCTGAGAGCCTGCTATTCTGTGTCAACAGTATCATCACACTCAGTCTTAGACCAACTAGCCACAAGCAAGAAAAGCGCCTTGCAACTTTCAGCAAAACTGTATATTTTAATAGCCATCATCATAGATTCTAAAACAAAAACTCAACAGCAAGAAGCATCTGCAATTGTAGAACAGTCCATTTCCACTGTATTTGGGAAACAACCAATCCAATCACAATGAGTTTTGAAAGTGTACCGTCCAAGTCAGAGGTGATGGGATGGAGCTCTGGAAACTTGGTTGATTATCTCAAAAAAGTGAGTATATGAAATTTATCCTATTTTTCTTTTGACAAAAAACAAGACGCATTCCATTTAAATTTCTTAAAAGCAGCGGTCAACGTTGCCAAGTTTACTATGTAACCCTCATGTTGTGTTCATTTCGAAATTAAGCATACTTCTAGACTCTAAAACGCAGTTGACTGAATAAGTTATTGAGGTTTTTGTAATAATAATGCCTTTAGTGGTAAAATGTCAAATGTGACTTTGAATGCTCTTTGAGAGGGTAATCTTTAGAGATCTTTTTTTACAGTCACGCTCTTGTTCTTCAGTTGCAGCCCTTCAAGTGTGGCTGATAGATTTCCACGCAATGTGGTTTTCTGAACTGTCTACTTGAGAGTTGTGTAAAGTTTCTAATGAACTCAGACCATTTATTTCTTTGTTTTGCAGTCATTCAGTCAAATGCACTGTCATATCAAAACTGTCCAAAACAGATGTAATTAATAAAAAAAGATAGAAATTATGTATTATAAAAAAACAACAACTTAGTTTATAGTAGAGTGTTTATTTCAAATCCTGAACATTTTTCTTATCTTAGATTAAAACATGCTGCTGTGTCTATCCCTTTAACACAATATATAGAGTGACACAATATCGTCAAATGTCTATGACTGAGTCTAAATGCAAAGTGTGACTGCAGATCAGCTTTCAGCCATCACACTTTTTTTCTGTTTTCAGATGAAACTCTTGGGGTGTGACAGAGTGGTGAAGAAAAGCAATATCAGTGGCGCAAAATTCTTGGTAAATTTGTATTGTCTCTATGACAAATACACAAAAACTCAGACCAATCTTCCAATTTTAACTGTACTACATTGTACTGTATATAACCATCAATAAACGGTATTGTGCAAAGGTTGTAGGCACATTAGATTTCTTCACTAAAGCAAAAAAAAAAAAAAAAAAAGACATTGTTTGCATTAGTGAGCCATAAGAAATATGTGTTTACAGTTAAATTAATATTAATAATCTGAAATTTGTGGATCACTCAATGATGGACTCAAAGATGGTGAGACCAGATCTCTGAGTGGGCCAAACTGTCTGTTGTCGACTCCTTGTGCATACAGATATTTCACTAGATTATTACTACTAATGCAAAAAGAATGTTTGGTAATGTAAAATGATGTTCTATTTGCACTCCAAAGAAAAAGACACAACCCTTTTGAAACATTTTTGGTGAAAAATCTAACAGACTACTGTATAAAAGTATGCTCAGACAAGCCAAATCACAATATAGAACAAATAATTCCTGTTTCTATCTTATTCTAGAACATGACTGATAAGGACCTTAAGAAGTTCCCTGCAGCACATATACCGTGAGTTTTAAGCTCAACGTCAAGAACAAAAATTTCCAAGATATGGTCTAAAAATAAAAAGTAGAAACTATACATACTGGCTGGGATAAAGGGCATGTGCCTTCTGGTTCTGCTATGTCTGCATTAGCAGATGTCTATATGTGAAGCAACTTGTATTGGCTGGAAATTGCATTAGATCATTTCATTAGTTGGGATTCAAACCCATTGTTTTGGCATTGCTTGTACCATGCTCTATCATGCTCTTTGGGTTACAGAAACACTAATATAGACTATGGCAATTGTCCAATACAAAAAAAAAAAAAAAACAGAAAAAAAAACCCCGCCTGCAGATAGAATTCTAAGCGAGTCCCCTAAAAGTCAGTAGTATGACTGTTTACACAATGTATCTGTAAATTAAACTTGCCTCCAAATACTGGTTTATAATGCATATTCAAAATAGTCTGTTAAGCCTGTGATAATCTTTCTTTCTCTTGTTACATTGTTCTATATTTATTTACTTCTGTTTTTCTATTTGGAAGATTTATCACAAAGATCTGCAGAGATATTAATCAGAATAACAAACAAAAGAAGAATCTGTTTCATAGGTAAGCAATATCACGCCTCATAAACAAAGCTGAACTGTCTCATGCATGAGAGTTTGTCATTTTTAATCCTTTGCCTTGACTAGATCAGATCATCGGACGCCTCCAAACCAAGGTAACTCTTGTGCAGCTACACAAACAACTGCGGTTACACTACTTAACCCATTATGTGCACTACTTAAAATGTCTCTACATTTATTTTCTTTGAACAAAAAAAAAAATGCAGAACCTAATCCAGGAGGTTGGGATTCTGATGAATTTGTAAGTCCCCATGTTATACTTAAAAAAAAATAAAAAATAAAAATCCTCTCAACACTATTTTTTGGAACTTAGTATTAAATGCAAAGGGTGTATTTATATTTCCAGGACCAAGAAGGAAGTGACAACGACTATGAGGAGCCAGATAATAGTAATGAGTGCGAAGACAATTACATCTGCGCAGCATCATGTGATATTGAGGATGATGAGAATGCTGACGATGACTATGAACCACCTCCTACTGAAACACGTTCTGAATTACCGCCTCACTTTCGTGTTACCAAGCCTCTTGGTGACGGCGATTATATAGGTAATTCACAATACTAACACAAATCACTAATATGTACATAAATGAAAGAATCTATGCATCTCAATCAGTACAATTCACTCACCCATTCTGTCGTGTGGCGGTGTGTAGACAGTGGCCCACGTGGTTCTGCAAGACCACATCAGGACTACAAGTCAGCATCTCTTTCCAGAGGGCTTTTGAATGTAAGTAAAGATCTTTTTAATATAAATATATCTTAATGACTCTTTTTACTGTAAAAGCTGTAAGATGATTGTTTTTACTTTCAGACATCTAAGCCTCCATCACGACCGGATCCCTCTCCACACAGGCCTTTCATTCCCCCCAGTCAATGTAAGTGAGTTCAATTTCAAATCCCTCTAATATGAAAGCATGGTCTCTGAACATTCTGCAAATCATATCCACAGGCAAACCTGGTGTGCCAACGGTAGATCGGAGTAAGAAGCCTGGCTCATCTGCTCCTTCAAAAAAAGGTACCGACAAATCCGGTACCATCCTTTTGTGTTACCTTTTGTATTTTTTGGTCATATCACTAAACATTTGTTTTACCTTCATTTAATTTTGATCCTTACAGCAATAAATCAAAACAACTTACAAATGGCTTCAAAATCAGCAACTTTACCCACACAAAGGTGCATATCTTTATCAACAACTTGCATTCATTCTTTTCAAATAAAAGAGCAGTATAGTACCTACATATTTTTCAATCTCCAACACAGATTTAATATCCAACAGAGGGATGAGCTTCCTCCTCCACCTGTAGAAGTGATGGGGCAGGTGAGTACAATCACATTACCTCTAATAAACATGACAACAGCAAGCATCTCATAATCCCACAAACCATCCAGGAATTTAAAACATGTAGTTAGACTTGACAACCACAAGATGGCACTGTTGTTACACGTGGGCCTGTGGGTTGGTGGCGTGTTTAACAATGAAGAAATTTAAGCCCAGTAGTGGTTACATGCCTTGAGCATTATTTTCAACCATAGAAACTATAAAATGTGTTTCCTGCTGTAATTATAAAAGCGAAAACATACTACTCCACAATGTAAAGGCTGAATTTATGTTTATTCACTCAGGACATGGATCCACGGTGGTATGTCGGGCAAATGTCACGAGGAGAGGCCGAAGTCTCACTCAGACAAATGAATAGAGTGAGTTCCACCACTAAAATGCACCCCTGCCTTCAAATTATTCTAAGAAAATGTGAATAAAAAACCTTTATGAGAGAATGAATTTGTAATTTAAAGACACAATAAAAAATCCAGGCCTTTGTATATAAAGAGAAAGACAAAATAGAGAGAGAAAAAAATAGAGAACAAGTGTATGAAGACACAAATACATTACGTCTTTTTTTAGGATGGCACTTTCTTGGTGAGAGACAGTTCAAAGGGCTGCACAGAGCAGCCATACACACTCATGGTGCTGCACCAGCAAAAAGTGTACAACATCCAGATCCGTTTCCTTGGAAACAGCGATGGATATTCCCTGGGCACGGGCCTAAATGGTGTTGAGGTAATGGCATCTGTTGATTCTGACAGAAAAGCTAGTCATGAATGATGTCCTGTTTAACCCTGTAAAGCCTTGTTCCGAAATGGAACAGTCTATCAAACATAAAAAATTAAGTTTGCATATTTGTTTATTTTGTTGAGTATCACATTTGATACGTCAGGCTTTTATGGCTAGTATAGTATATGATACAAATGATATAGGAGAATATGAAGCTTATGGTGGGAAAAATGCCTTAATTTTAATCAGAGGCCCAAACAGAGCGAAAATATGCAATTTGGTGCAGTTGCTGATATTTAAATGATCAAACAGTAGGCTAAAATTCTGATAGCTTGTAATTAAATTAGATATTTGTTGCATAACTAATATTAAAATAATTTTTATGTAAGTATTATGCTGTTACTCTATAATGTCTTGGTAATGATACAGTATATTGATTATTAGTTTTATGAAAGCTCTGTAATTTATATTGTGGGGGCAAAACAAATAATGCAAAGCAATACAAAGATGATTAAGAGGCATACAAAAAATGTTCCTCATCATATTTCATTTACATGACTTTTCTAAAAAAAGAAAAAAAGATGTACAGATAATCAAATAAACCTAAGTTGCTTCAGTATAGTAAGTGTTCATCTTGAAATATTACTAACAGCATAAAAGTTGCTCTTACATTTACTTAATCAAAATCAGTAAAGATTTCACAGCAAAAAGACATGTTTACCACGAGCTTGAAGATGTTTTTAGAATTATACATATATACTTGTTTAGAAGGCCTTTTGCTTGTTGAAAAAACACAAATGTAAGGACCACAAAACCAGTCATAAGGGTCAATTTTTTGAAACTTTGAGATTTACACAAAATCTTTGAGATTTACACATAATCTGAAAGCTGAATAAATAAGCTTTCCATTGATGTATGATTTGTTATGATAGGACAATATTTGGCTGAGATGCAACTATTTGAAAATCTGTAATCTGAGGGTGCAAAAAAAAAAATGTAAATATTCAGAAAATCGCCTTTAAAATTGTCCAAATGAAATCCTTAGCAATGCATATTACTAATCAGAAATTAAGTTTTGATATATTTACAGTAGGAAATTTACTAAATATCTTCATGAAACGTGATCTTTACTTAATGTCCTAATGATTTTTGGCATAAAAGAAAAATCAATAATTTTGACCCATACAATGTATTTTTAGCTATTGCTACAAATATACCCCAGCGACTTAAAGGGGTCCCCGGGTATTAAGACATGTATAGCTTAATATAACGTAAATGATGTCTCTTATTTAAATATGTAATAGAAAACCCATGAAAATGTATGTTATTAAAAAGAAATCGACATCGTTTTTGGACTATGGGGGGTGCCATTATTTTATGTGCACAGTACATTCTGCTTCGATGACATCAAATGGTTGCACTCGGTTAGCTACTGACACTTATTTCTATGGCCTTTGGCTTTTTACCGCCACACAACTCAGAAAATAAAATAAAATACTGATACGATACCACATTGTGTGGCTTTTAGTTGTCATTTTCTGTCAAAGGTCAACAAGAGAAGCAATGTAAGACTGCTTTCCTAGCGATAATAGGAGGAGAAAAGCATGGGAAGATGCCTGTGGACGAATAAAACTTCCTAAAGACCTGCTTCTTTTTTCTCTCCACTTTAGCCCTGATGCCTTTGAGTCTTAGTAGACCACAGCTACTGAAAGAGCTTACAAACGACTCAGGCAAGAAACGCTAGATGCCATCGGTTAGGATGTAAACATGCCGAGGCTAATCATGACTCGTGGCCGCTAGAGGAGTTTCTCAGCGCTGATTTCCCTCAATATCCGGGGCGTTTAGACTCCTTGTGGGGGGGAAATCGATCGTACAGCATTTGGTTTAAACCTATACTTATATCCATCGCCACCTGAAAGCTCTTCAGTAGCTGTGGTCATCATATCGGTATTTTATTTTCCGAGCTGTCTATTTCAAAATGTGTTGTGGTAAAAAATAGCAACAGGTTACGCTAGTAGCTCACTGAGTGAAACCATTTTACGCCATCAGAATAATGGCGCCCCCCATAGTTCAAAAATATGTATTAAAACGATGTGATTTTTTTAAGTAACCTAAATCTTTGATGGGTTTTCTACTACATATTTCAGTAAGAAACATCATTTACGTTATATTAAGCCATACAAGTCTAAATACCCAGGGATCCCTTTAAGACTGGTTTTATGGTCCAGGGTCACAAATGATCAATTAGATGACAGAAGGCATGTAGCAGATTGTGTACAACAGTTTTGATAATGTTGATAAATTGAAATTTGAGTGCAGACTGTGTTTTAGATTATCAGCAGCGGTGATTTCTGTTGGTTCTGTGAGATTCCCTGAATCAATCGACTGTATGTGTGTCCCAGAATTTCTCCAGTGTCATGGACATGGTCGCGCATCATATGAAGAGCCCACTGATTCTGATAGACGGAATGGAGCGTGGAGCCGGACTTCATCGGCAGTGCTGCCTCATGCACCCGGCAGGTTTCTGACCCACAAAGCAGAAGAGTAATCTATATAATGCCGACTGGATTCCAGCGTCAAACAGACTTTGATGGAATTCAGACACTTTGAAATGGCGCAATTGCAATGTTGGCAATCAACACCAGGATATCTAAGCACTGAAAAATGAAGTGCGTGACTAAATGAATAAATCATATTCACTTTAATTCGATCAGACATTACAGTCTACACTTTTTAAATTGAAGATGAATTTTTAAACACTTTCAGTGTTAAAATCAAGAGGCATTTTTAGACTTAATATTAGCTAGAGGCAGTTTTACTTACTATTTTCAACTCTTAAAATATACATTTGTCTGTTCTAAATTAAATATTCCTAATACTTTTAGTATTTGAACTTACTGTTTTCTAATAAATTGTGATGTTTAAGTGAAAAAGCACTTCTCTTAAGTTACGTATTTAGTATTCCATCGTTTGTTGATGGCTTAACCATGTTGGGGTTTCCACGTCAGCCTGGAGACAAGCCATGTTATCGGGGTGTGTGAAGCACAAGGTCAGGTTACACTGCAGCAGCTGGATCTTCACTGAAAACAAAAGGTATAGTGGGTGAACATACAGTAAGAAGAACGCAAGAAGAGACCCACTCATTCCATTCTGAGTGACTGAAACATAACCAGCACCAACAGGTTATGTTTACTGTAATCAAAGTGCATAAATAGAAGCATTCTGTTATGTATTATGCAAAGGTTACTGTTAACGTACACCCAAAAGGAAAATCTATCAGTTCATTATCATTTTTCAGTAATCAATCTAAAATACGGCTATAGCAGGTTTTAATACGACTATAGAAGTTCTAATCCACAAGTAACCCTTCGAAATATTCAACAATGTTTAGTCCTACTTATCTGGATATGCAGGGCTCAGCAATAGATGTAACCAACATGTTTTCTTGCCAAACCTAATGGCTCTATGACATAATAAAACTCATTATTGACAGCCCTGGAGGATTTGCGGGATGTTCTGAGTGCTGATATGTTTGTGTTAGCATTGACGGCGGGCGCAGATTAATGTCTTAGCGCTGACTCCTCGTTAACTGCCACCCTTGGCAAGGGTGCCACATTTTCTTCAAAATGTGTTCATGCAATACCCATTTCCAAGCCACCAGAAGAATTTCTGCCAACACTCAAAAAAGAGGAACTATTAAACTGCCAGCACATTTCAGAATTGTCAAAACATGAGTGTGCCTTTTGAGATGACTTTTCAAACTGCACATTATTATTATATTTCATAAGGTCATTTTACAATACTGTTGAAAAATCTAAGAAAATAAGGTTGGGATTAGGTCCAACTGTCGCTAACAGTCACTGAATTATGCTAAAAAAAAAAGAAAGGCAAATTTACCTTCCAATTGGTCAATCAATTCCGACATTGAATCCAACTGCTTCAAGATATAATCCAGGCCATCTGAGATACCATGCTCACTGTTCTTGGTGGAATTTCCTTCAGACTCCATCTGTAAATCCATTACACACAGAAGTAAGGATAATTATGTATTATCGTTTATATGGTCTCTTTCTGTCTCAAATTCACACAACACAATAAGATCTAAAAATGGAACAGCGTTTTAGGTAGCATACTAGATGCAACACATTTTACAATCCTCATGAAGCTCAAATAATTCTAATAGATTTGTTCAAAGGTTTTTTCCAAACGTGTAAACACAATAAATCACTAAACTCATTTGGAAGAACACAGAAATCTGCATACAAAATGATGCAATGAGAAAAACATTCAGAAGCCTCTTTTTGCATTTTAATGGCATTGGATTAATCAGATTCACAATCAGCATGTTGATATCTTTATTCATTTGTATGAGGGAATAAAACCATGTTAAATTACAAATATATGGAGGCACCGAACAACTCTGGCAGATCTAACTCCGTTAGCTTCAACAACATTAACATCATCCTATCAGATGCCTCTGTTCTACATTGAAACTCTAACTTTTTATTTGGGGACTATTAGGTTCTTCAGCAGCAGGATGAGAAATTTGATCCTGTCCATCTGTGGGACCACAAATGACAGCTTTGCACTTGAGGAACTCATTCTCCAGGCTCTTGAGGGATTCAGACAGATCTGGACTGGTTCGGAGCACAACCATATCATAGGCCATCCAAGACAACTTCACTGAGGACAAAGAACATGATTATTGACACAGACAATTTTTTATTCACAGCATTATTATTAATGCAGTGTTGGTTTGCTATCTACCTGAAACATTCTCCATTTGTTCAGTCATCTTCTCTAAATGTTGATTCAGTTGTAATCTCTCACGACTGAAGTCCTCACATGATTGGATGCTCGAAATATCGTCCGACATCTAAAAACCAGCAAACTCAGTAACTCCCACGGCTGGACTGTTGTTTCTTAATCCCAAACGTTAAATTAGTTAAATTTCGCGATTAATTAAATAAGACCAAGTTTTACACGTACATAATCAGTTCTACTCGTTTTTCGGTCATCCGTTTTCTGTCATTCAAATAACCTTACCTCAGGCAAAAGATGAATATACATGTAGTGTGAATAAAAACTCATAACTTAAGCAAATTACCTTGGTAATGTAGCGAACTGCAGACAATGTTTTAATATGTCGTGTTTTATTGCGACTGCTGACAGGTATTCGAGTAAGGCACTCGGGAAGTAGATTTAACGGCTCTCACGCGTGCGCGCTCAAATAACTTTACTGTAACGTTACAGCTTGTTGAGTCGCCTTTGAATTTCGCTTTCTTTTAAAGTATCAGCTTGATTGTGGTAATGGGATGTCCGATTTATTTACATGAATCGGTTTCACGAAAGTGTTTCTTTCAAAGAAAATATTATCGATTATTTTACGTCATGACGTCATTTATGACGTCCCGGCGTGGCCAGCTAAATGAATGAATGAAACAATGAACACATATAAATAAATATAAATAAATGTTATAAAATAATAAATGCAATACAGTTTGCACTTAAATAAGCACTATCTCTTGGCTAAAAAAGTTTTTGCATGCTTTAATTAATTACAACCAACATTTTCGATAAGCGAAATTAATTAATACACAGAACGGTCGAATGAGAAGAATGTAAACACCATTCTACTTACAAACAAAAACTGCAATTAAAACTTTTCCATCAATAAGTACATGCTTGTTGTTCATACAATATTTTGAGATGTTAAAGTTATGAAAAAAAAGGTTTCAAAGAATATATATTTCAGGAGTGGTTGTAACAGAAAATTCCAGTGTGTCTGGCTAAACCCTGTGAATGCCTTCAGGTGATGGTGGTGCTGCTGGTTTGTGGATGGTGGGTGGGTGGTTATGGGGGCTGTGTCAGGAAGAGCCTAAACACGTGGTAGGTTTCAAAAAGGTGGGACTTAAGCAGTGCTACATATGCATAAATAAAACAGGTGCAACAAGTGATGACTGATACAGCAGAAGGAAGCACAATAGCACTAAGAGAGGGCACACACAGGACAACTCCAGCTGGAAACATCTTAAAGTTCCTGAACCATAAGGTTAAAAAAAGAGGTAATTTAAGAGTAAGAGAAGGAGAGAGAAAGACTTTCCAAGTGGAACACTTCAGGATCTCTAAACAATGACATCCTATGAATCTCAAGGTCAGTCTCCGACGAGATGTGGCCCTCAGTTCCCAAGCTTGGGACAGGAGCCTCCAGAATTGAGTCTGTACAGCGACAGCTACTATCCACCACCATCACTGCCGAGTCCACAGCGAACAAATCCTTCCTCGTACGAACTCGGAGACTACGCCGCCTCATCGCCTAATCCCTACCTGTGGTTCAACAGCCCAGGGATGAACAGCACTCCTTATCTTGGTGGACCGCCTGGCCCTGCAGGACCTCCTTTTGTCCCCCAGCACTATGGCATGCAAAGGCCCTATTTGGGACCTGGGGGACCAGGTGGTGACCTGAGCTGGTTCTCCATGCCTTCTCAAGAGGATCTTATGAAGCTGGTCAGGCCACCGTATTCATACTCCGCTCTTATTGCGATGGCCATACATGGTGCACTAGATCGCCGCCTCACTCTAAGCCAGATTTATCAATACGTTGCAGACAACTTCCCTTTTTATAACAAGAGCAAAGCGGGATGGCAAAACTCTATTCGTCACAACCTCTCACTAAACGACTGTTTCAAAAAGGTTCCACGAGATGAAGATGATCCGGGTGAGTGTTTGTGTCTCTTTGATTCTTATTTATTAAATCAAGTTAAAAACTCTGTAAAAAAAAATCTAAAATTAATATTTCCCAGTTAAATATTATTTGTATAAATATGAATATATATATATATATATATATATATATATATTTTTTTTTAATATAAATAATGAATAATACTTTATAATAACTAGATATTTTTTTAATCATCTAACTGTATTTAATGTGCAATTTATCTCTTATTTTAAAGGTAAGGGTAATTACTGGACCTTAGATCCGAATTGTGAAAAAATGTTTGACAACGGCAACTTCAGACGCAAGAGGAAGAGAAAGTCTGACAGTCTCCCAGAGAAGAGCAGTTCTGGAGGGAATCTGAGCTCTGAGTCAGGAGACAGAAATGGCAGGGGCAGCCCAAAAAATCAAGCTGTTGACATTTCCACTTCACCTGAAAAGAGCCCTTCGCCCATATCCACGGGTCCGTCACCATGCTTGAGCAATTTCCTGACTGAGATGTCTGGTGTAGTAGGTTCTCTTGACATGGAAGGAGATCCCCTGAGTCGTCCCTTTGCACTTAGTCTGCCGGTGGACGTTGCACAGAGAGCTTCGCAACCCCCAGGGTTTGGCACTTACTCCTCCAGCTCCACGGTGTCCGAGTGGGCATCACCTCTGCCCCCGCCACCCCCCATTTCCCCATCACCCTCCCACTCCGCTTTAGGCTACAGCGGGCCTGCTCTCAGTCAGTTTAATGGGCATTTCTACCCTGGTTTGAGCTCGACAGGCATTCTTTACCCTCGGGAAGGCACAGAGGTGTAAAAAGGGAAGCGGGTGACAGCCAAAACAGAAAAAACTGAATGATCAATTCACACCACA